>NC_089980.1:60060500-61310500 GCF_036417845.1 Apteryx mantelli | reverse complement strand
TTTGTATGCATTTTACGTGGTCCACAGAGAGATCAAGATTTGAAGGAGCCTATGGCCCAGTCAGGCATGCCCATATGGCCCAGGTTTCCCGCCTGACTGTTGTTCATACTTCAGTATTACGTGAAAAGTGGGATAGATTCAACAGGTAATATTAAAGTTGTGCCCAAATGCTGAACTCTCCAGGGTTACGACATTCATCTGCAGTATGTGGGAGGCTGAAGGTGGGTAAGTGAGGGAAAATGAGCAACCTCAACTGTATGTAGAGTCTAGTTTAGATTTTGAAAGAAAGACATTCAGGTATATGAAGGCAAGCAGAAAATGAAATAAAATGCTACTTTTGAGGTTACTGCAATAGATTATGCCAGATCTACAGATATCTTTCTTTGATAAAATTAAATTATTTTCTAGACAAAGGAAATGTTTAGTCCTCCTGCTTACAAAACGCAGATAACTGATGAAGTTGGGGGGCCTCAGGATTAAAAGGGTAATTTTGAGATAGACAAAGATTTGGCTAAAGGGGAAATGACAATGGGTAAATTTGAAAAGGGAGGTAGTGGAAAGCAGTTAATAGTGGATCTCCTCAGGAATCAGTTTTGGGACCCCATAACCTTGATACGAAAGGGAGGTACTGATGACATTTTCTGCTGCTACGGTATCAGTTTAGAGGGAAGGCTGGTAACTCAGGTGCCCCATGCAGATCACTGAATGTTTTGGTGTCTATAGAGGCAGCCTGATGATCCCAGATAGACACTAAAAGTAGATATTTACATTTTGCTGCTGTGAATAGCTTGCTTTCCCCTTGAAGAAATTCTTCCCTTAACAAATGGACGTTATTTTGTCAGTGTCCCTAAGTAGTTCAAGTCGTTATTGCTAAGCTGTTAGCATAATTGACTTGTAGAGCAAGGTGCAAAGGAAACCCATGAGATGCCAGCTGTCATGTCTATAATCCCCATGCATGTTTTTGTGTATCTAGTCTAAACAAGAAGTCAAAATCTCTATTAACTCCCAACTGTGACAAGGCCAATAAGGGATTCTGTACTTCTAATTTAACTGCTGCTGGCATTCATCTATTTTCAAAGCATTTTTTTTGCACTTCTGTGTGTAGATCGGGAGAAATTAAGGGATACTAGAGCTGCATATAGCTGTTGTTATGGTTGTGAAGCCTCCTTGGGAGTTAAAGCCTTCTGTGCAGTCTAGACATTTACAGTCAAGACCTTATACTTCCATCAGCAGACGTGGACTTCTCTTACTGACATAGAAGACACCAATAGTGAAATGTGTCAGTAAGATGTCAGGTGTATACACAAGACCTGTACTACTTCAATCTTACAGAAACCTTATTTTGAAATAGGATTCAGTCCTGGTGAAGTTATATGGGCAAAATCAGCCCATATTCCTCAGTACTGAGGCAATTTTTATCCCTGAGAGGCTGGGATTTGCTAATATAATAATGCATCCTCACCATATTGATCAAAATGCATTACAAAACATCACTCTATACCATCTTTTCCTTTTTCATTCTTTCTTTTTTTCTCTCATTAATTTCAATCATGTAATAAGAAAAGCCCAGCTGTTAATTGATATGACTCCCCCTCAAGGGCATTGTGAAGCATGAAATAATTCCACTCATTACTGACAATGTAGGGACATGAGTTTTCCCTTGAGGATCTGTCTCATCTGGTGATTTGGTGACCATATAGAATGGCAATAGGATTAGGGACATATTGTTTCAAAATTAACAGTTTGTCTGGGGGCTGGAAAGTGGTGAGGAAAAAGGAAGCTTAAAATTCCAAAGATCACATTTGTTCTCAGAGTCTGATGCTTCTAACTAGTATTTATCGGGCAAAAGCAGTCTGCTGAGACACCACTAGCCCCAACTCCTTTTTTTTTTAAGGCAGCTGAGCTGGTATTTGAAACATTCCACATACCAGCAGAAAACTAAATAAATGTAAAGCTGGTCAGATTCATTTCCCCTTTTTTATTTTTGGGAGCCAGAATTTCATTTCCCTAAAATGCAATAAGTATTCAGACATGAGCTCTCAGACTGTCCTGAGCTCAGTGTGGTAACTGAGCAGCTGCCACCAACATGCTGTGGTTTGTCTTCTGCTGTAACAGGTAGCCAGTAGGTTGCCAGGTGAGCTCTGCAGTCTTCGTGTAGGAGTCATGTAAATGATTCTAACTGAGGAGAGAGGAAAAACAAATCATCATTTTTTTTTTCTTTTCTTTTGCAGAGCCAGCAAAAAAGCATCTATTGATACTTTTGCTGCATATGCAACATTTTCATTAGCAGAGGTTATTTTTGGAAACCCGGCTGCTTTTGTGTAGAGGAAGTGAACCTCCTGATGGCTATGTCATTTCCTTTGTTTCCACACAGTTTTTTGCCTGAGCATATAACCTCCACTTCACTCACCTAACATCTGGCTGTGAAAGAGCAAGGAAGTTTCTGTTAGCTGTTCCTCTGGTCTTTTCCTAGCTGCTCCCAGATGATGTTATCAAATCTTCACTTCAGCTTTAATTTTGCTGGGTTAACATGCATAATTTTGGATATTGTTGCTTCTATGCCCTGGATGGATTTACTGGTTTGACAACATCCTTCCTTACCCTTGAAGAATAGGTCCAAGCCAGCAGTCACCCTTGCTGTATGGGTGTGATCATTAGCTCAGTGAAAAATACCAAACAGTGTCAGACACACAGATTGTTACAACTCTTGAGCAGCCTCTGTGCTGAGGATTAGTCATAAAAAATAATCAGTAAAACATGTTACAGATGAAGGCTGTGACTCCAGAGAGAACCTTGCCATCAAAGGTCCCATGATGCAAGCACATCTCTTTCTCAGAAATGGAGAAGAGATAATGTGTCTTTTAACTGAATCAATAGAGATCAATGCAAAGGCAATAAGTCAAGAAATGGATGCATTAACCAGAGAGTAAGAACCAACATACTCCCAGGTTAAACCATGGCCCCGGACTTATACTGAAGGGATACACACCATGTCACTAATTATATTTGAAACCAGAAGCAAAAAAACCAAAACATAAAATAATTACAGAGATTCATTTCAAACATTTGCTATGGTAGGAGCTAGGATTTTCCAAGGGGTACAGGAAAAAATTAGCCTCATGATCAGGAGTGAAGGACCTGTTTGCTCCTCGGGGTTATCTGCAAGTCAGTCATCTGTAACAAAGGATGTGACTAACTGATTTGATGGAAAAGGAGCAACATCAGCTGGGAACTGTCTAGTCACCTTCTCCAGGGTGCCATGTGCTGAGAGAGAGAGCAAGGGAGAGAGTGAGCTTTCCTGTCTGAGTAAAGACTGAGAATCTGAATTTCATACTTCCACCCACATGTTTTTAGAAAAAAATAGTAGTAGGTTCAACAAGCCTTTTTGAGAAGTTTGTGTAGTTGGAAGAATGACATCATACTGAACTAATATGCACATGAGAGAGCTGAAAGGTCCACTGAAATAACTGCAAAAAATAGCAGGGGGAGGTGGGAATGCCACAGTAAATGTGGCATCTGACAAGTGTGCTTGTTGGTATTGTAGGTATTTCATGCATGATGAGATTGCTGAAACACTGCTTCATAGGTCACCACTCAAAGATTTGGAGAGAACTGCTGGCTATATGCAACTCCCACTGTAATCTCTGGGAGATGTGACTGCCTAGCACTGCTGGAAAAAAAAAACCCAGCAGGCTATAGACTTTTGTCTAAATACAATCATTTCATGATCTTCTCTGGGTTTTTCCTTTCTTTGTCAAAGAACAGAATGAAATCCAAAGTTATCAGGAGTGTATGTTTGCATTCCTTTGCCCTGATCTCACACCTATGATTGCTGTTTTAATTTAAATGTCTTGCTCATTGCATTGTGCTCTTGTATGTTCTCAAAAAAATAATCCTGAATAAGCCAGCAGGCTGCTATATCGCTGCTGTTCTCTGCTGCCCGCAGTTGGAGTGGTCCAGCACGGGACGGCGGTTTGTGAGTGGAGAGAGATCCTTCTAAGCAGGAACTGCAACATGCAGCAGGCTGGAGGCAGCATATTGTGGGAAGGAGGATCTGAGACTTTTACTTGACTCTGAAGTTGGCTATTGCTGAGACTGAAAGCAAAGACTGTGGCGCACAGCTGATCTGCCAGTCTTCTAGTGGTGATTACTGTTTCCCAGGGACTGACAGGGATCTTGGCAAGGCCCCTGATGCAGATAATCTCTAAGATAGTACAACTACTTACAAAGATCATTTCCAGCATAGTTAGTGCACAGAACAGTCTTAGCAGCCCATTGCTTGGGATACCTGGGAGCTAATGTTTGATCATTGGGAGTCCCCACAACAAAATCAAAGGGATAAAAGCCAAAAAGTAGAAATCAGTTCCTGGAGATGTAACTACTCATTTGAAATACTTACTCTACTGTCACAGAGCAAGCAGAAAAATCTTAGTAAGAGACACCTGAGCCTTTTAAGCATCATCTCTTGGCAATAATGACCTCTCATGCATATTTATGTACAGCACTTAGCTTTATAATGGCCACTTGAAGGACATTTAATTCTTTTTTTGCCTAGGAATGAAGCTATGTGGAGTGTGACAAAAATGTTCAAAGGTCCACATATTAAAATACAAAAATGATCCTGGTATTTCCTGTATGCCAGCCAAAACTACCTTCAGGGAGTATATGGTTTAAGAATTTATATGCTTCTTGATTAAATGTGTGTGTGTTTGCAAGTGTGTATACATACACATAAGTGTTAGTAAAATTAGGTATTTGCTACAAGACATCAATCAGGCTTTTCTGGAAGAATTTCAGAGAGGTTATATGTCTTGGTTTGTTTTGTAAAACCTTTTTGTTGCACAGAACTTAATGTTATTCATTATGCACTGAAAGCAAAATCATATGACTACAATTTCCTAAGTAACATAATTATCTTACTGATTCTTATGGGGCAAAACACTACTTTTATTGTTAATTAATACTGCCAAATCTGGTTATGCAATTTTGGATATAGGAAGTTCAGTTTAATGTGCGTTTAGGGGGAACTAGGCTAAAAATAAATGCCTTAAATATCTTTTTTTGTTCTTTCTTTCAGACTGCGAGTATAGATATTTGTTCGTGTGATCTCTGTTTTTAACTGCTACAGGAAAGCATATGATATAACCTATTATCACTTTTCATCAAAGGGAAAGAAAAACAGACAATGAAACAAAATAGTGCCCTGTGAAAAATGTTTAATAAAGCTTTAACTAGCTGAACAGAAATGTGCAAGGCAGTGAAACACAATCCTGTTGTTTCAGAACCCCCCCAAAAATATGGAAAATGAGAAGAATATTTGCACTAATTTCAGGTGTGTACACTTTCATTCTTTCTTTAAGTGCAAATATATCAGGAAATGCATACACAGAGGGCACATAAGTAGTATTTTGTCTGTCCCATGGAAAAGACAGTATGAAAGATTCATTAGACACTAGGACATAAAATGACTTCTTGATTCTTTCAGTTCTTAGCTAGTGCTCTAATGAAATTCAAACCTGCTACATCTGCCATACCACACTGTTAATTAGTTTTCTATTTATTTAGCAGATCTAGAAGTGGAAAGCAATCTATTGCCAGTGAATTGTTTGACTTCTGTGCTAAGCAGGCTGCATTCCAATCCTCTGATGTTGAAACTAGCATGAATCCAACTTTCATCTCATTGCCATGTCAAATTAGCACCCAGCAGATTCTAGATACAAAGACTTTTTTTTCCCTTTGGTTTGCAGAAGACCAATAGTTCTTGGAAGTCAAGAAAGAGAAGCTAGGCAATATTTTTGTGATCTCTCTTTTTCCCCCTAACTTGCTAAAACGGAATAAATATAGGAGGTATAGAGTGGTTATGGTTTATTTATATTGAAGGAAGAATATGATTTCAAGCAGACTATGTTTATCATGTAAAACAAAAAAATATTGATGCATATTCTGCTGGAGTTTGAATAAAATACTACCCAGCCCAAGAAAAACCGGAATACCTTGGCAAAGTTTAGGAGATGACTTTTGCACATGCTTTGACATTTTCTATTTCTGTCTGTCTGTATCCTGCAATACGCTGCAACCTCTAAACATGGCATTCTTTATGTGACTTATTCCCATCCTGCAGTGTCAACAGACTCACTGGATTGTGAAAGTATAAAACAAAACCAGATGAAATTAGAAAAGAAATTGTTCGTAAACTAAAGCATTAATCCTAGCATAATGCACTACGGGAGCTACAGTGTGTTAGAGTGGGGTAGCTGTGAGAATACAAACCTATATCCAAACTTTGGAGCTGTTCTTGAACTTTGGGGTTTGTCTGGAATCCAGATATGATTTTGAAGAATGTGGTTTTCAATCAGACTAGTCCTAAACAATCTAGTATTATAAAATGAGTAGGTAAACAGTTGTACTGAACTTTAGTAAAGCAATGATAAAGCTGATCCCCAACACTGCTATTATTTGTAGAGCACCCTTGACAAAATTCTTAACATAAACAAAGTGTCAGTTTTGAGTAATTTATGATGTACGTCAGAGAAACACAATTCACAACGCAGGACAGCAGTATACAAAACCAGGGTTCAAGAGCTCATTGGTGGTAGCCTTCACAGAAGAAAAGCTCCTTTGAAGAGAGATAATAAATCTTTTTTACTAGACCAATTGATATTTTTGGAAAAAATGTTTCTGAATTGCAAGTCTGAAACAGAAATAGTGACCTTTGGGTTAAGTACTGGTTGAAAACCAATCTATGTGAGTTTAACTTTATTGTGTTAATTGATTATAAATGGCTTCAGATCCAGAGAAGAAAAGTTTTTTTAAAAATAAAGATGTGATATATTGAAAGAAAGTTCAAAGCCAGGACTTGACACAGACAAAGAGAATAGAAAGGAGAAGAGACATGAAGGAGACAATGTGTGAGAGAAAGTGGAATAGGAAGGCGAAAATGTGCAGAGTTTTGAAATAAAGGAACTTGATCTCAATTCAAGATAGAAAATCCATAAAAAGAGTCAAAATGAGACAAGCCAACTTATTTTCTGACTGAAATTCATTGCTATCTTTCTTTGCTCTTTTGGGGTTTGAGGTTTTTTTAAGTGATAGATACTGTCTTGACTCTGCTATTATTTTTTTGCTGTGATCCTTTCTTGTACCTTTAGAAAAAGCAACCTACCTAAAAAAATGATATTTCTGAGTCTGAGAAAAAAAAAAATTAGCACAGCATAGTGGCATCTGTAACTCAGATTCAGCAATGACATGAATTCGCTAGTGCTCCCTGGAAGCCTCCATTCTAACAGCTCAGTGTTTCATCGTGGCTGAAAAAAGGATTAAACTAAATGAGACAGAATAATTTTCCTAAATTTTTTAAGAAATTTGTTTTCCTAGGCTCCTGGCATATTTACAAGGACTGAACAGCACTACTTGACAAAGCATTACATTAAGTGAATGTTGCATTTGTAATGGTTGGATTTTTGATAGTTGGGAGAGGGAAAGAGTATAAAGTAGGATTTGTTAATCTTCTCCAGTGTTCGTAGAGCTGAGTGGACTGAAACAAACAGCTGGGGTTTAAGAAAGAAATCTGAAAGCTAGAGTTCTAATAACGAAGCTCTGCAATGTAAAACCATGTCTTCTGATGATTAGGAATAAATCCGTGACTTTCAGGAGCCTTAAATATACATGGTCTGCAGTTTTTTCAAATGGATAGATTATCTGCATACACTACGAAAGAATTGCTGGAAAGACTTCTGCTTATTATGAACTGCTCATAATCTTCCTGTAAGTTGCCAGGGCTGAATCTCAGCCACAGCTCCCCTTGTTTCTGCCCAGTTGGGAAAATTTGGCTTTATCATATCTGTCCCTGGGCACTCCGGGTGCCTGGTACAGTATATCCTCTCTTACTGATTCCATCTGCCCAGCACTAGTTCAGAGGAGGCAGAGAGCTCATCCTGAAAACAAAGCTGCTGTGGTGCTCCTCTTTTTTATTAAGTTATGCACTTGTTTCTTATTTTGTGCAGTAGCATAAAAAGGAGTTTGTCTAACGCCCATATGCAACCAACAGATGCCTGTGAACATGGATGTTGCATAATCAATGAATGATAACTCATAATATGTTTAAAGCTGCAGAAAGAAATCAGAATTTCAGCAAATTTCTGTCTTGTCTGGCTGCTCATTTTGATTGGCTGCAGAGAAAAAAAGCCAGTTGTGCATAAAACTCCATCTGTTGTTATAGAGTAATATGTATGTGGTTGGGAGGAATATTTAAAGAGATATTTGAGCAGTGTTATTGGAATAACAGAGAAACTGAATATGGAATCAGAATTCTATTTGAGAGGAGGCTGTACCCTGTACAGAGTAGGCTACAATAATAAGTATTCAGTATTTAGCAAAAATATTAGTAAAAGCAATAGATCCTTTAAATACAATGTCTGATGCCTTGGAAGCAATTTTGTAAGCTGTTTAAATTATGCCTCCATTTTACAATGCTGTGTAATTTGATTATACAAATGACACCTCTAGCTCTTCCCTAGGCAGATGTTGCATCAAAATGCTTCTCTCAGTATTCAGTAGAGCAAAATACAGACTCTACTGAATAGTAGAACAAAATGCAGAGTGTGAGGTGTTGTTTCATAACGTGATTGACATAACTCAGACTAGTTGTTCTTCTGCTCTGTGATGCACAGACACGGCAATTCTGTAAAAAGATTTAGTTGAGAAATATCCAAAATATGAGCTAAGATAGTAAAGTATAATTTTAGTTGTAGGAATGATAAAGACTCTAATAGTCACTGAAGAAACTTTCACATTTTTGGGGGGTCCAGTTCAATTTTGCAGAATTGTGGAACTACTCTGGTGAAATCATGTATGTGCCAGGAGATCTGATCAGGTCTATATCTGAGGAACAGTAAAGGAAAGAGAGGGGAGGAGGGGAAGCAATAAGATCTACTTTCCACAAAATAAGACCGCTGGAAATAAAATGGTGTCAAAATCACTACTTTTG
Source organism: Apteryx mantelli (assembly GCF_036417845.1). Lineage (NCBI taxonomy): Eukaryota > Metazoa > Chordata > Aves > Apterygiformes > Apterygidae > Apteryx > Apteryx mantelli. Next base: position 61,301,514 of record NC_089980.1, on the reverse strand, counting down.
TTGTTACATGCCTAAAACATCTTCCACAGTTCAGGCAAGAAAGTTCCTTGCTGTGGCAAGCTTACAAGCTAATTTAAACCCTTGTATTTGTGTTTAATACATAGAAAAATGGAGAGCTGGAGAAAGGATGATAATGAAAATATTGTGGCATTGTTCAGGTCAAAATACACGTCCCAAGGGTATCAGCCATGAGAAAAGATAAGGGTGGAAATTACTGTGGGACAAGGGGACACGTGGAGTAGAGAAGCTGTTTAGAGCAGCACAGCTTAGGGAAAGTGGCATTAAGAGAGAAACCTGGATAATTAGGCAAGAAAGAACTTATGCAGGGCCTAAAAGACAGGAAGCTTGACTTTAGCAGTGGAAAGTCAGGAGTTATGAGATAAACAAGAAGAGACATAGCAGACCAAGAAACAGATCAGATAGTTTTAACAGCTCAGTTTTGGGCTGACCCGCAATCAAGACAAGAATCCATAGAGTTATAGCTCCCCAGACAGAGAAAAAAGGTTAGATTTTTAGAGAGGTAAAGTCAAAAATAACAAAATGAGACACCACTTAAGGGGAGCAAATACAGGGAGGACATGCTGGTACATAGTTACAGACTTTAATATTATGATTTTTTTTTTTAAATCAATCATTAGAAAGCATGGAGAATTTTAAAGAGAATAGTAGGGACTTATATTTCACCCCACCAAAACTTAATGTGAAGAAGAAATATCCAGGAAGAGATGCTAATAAAACACATGGAGATAGAGATTTGGATGAAGTGAGTGTGGTTGGAAATGGAAAGCTGGATAATTGCAGAGGGGGTTCTTAAGTGTAACACAGTAGCCAGTATCAAAAAGGATATGATCATATAAAACATTGTGGAAAGATCATGGCTGATGAAAAGAAAAAAAAAAAAAAAACTTGAGGAAAAGCCTTAATGCATTTGGAAACGGTGTTCAATGTGCAGTGTATGAACGGAATCCAGACTGAAAGAGTGTCTCTAACAGCATTAGAAGATAGAAATAAGAGGCATTACTTCTCAACAGCAAGTTTGAATTACAGGTGAAAGGAATAAGGAAGTTGTAGCAGACTGAGAAGCTTTATAGGGAACATCTGGAGCTCAGAGGCAGAAGGAAGGTGAGAAGTTGTTTCAACTTTAGGAAGCAAAATGAAGTTGGGGAAAGCTAAAAATGAGGCATGTGTATTCTGGAGGTAGGTATGGTGACATGGCTTTGGAAGATAGTAGGTAAGTGGGGGGTTAGGGTAAGGAAAACAGAAAAATTGAAGAAAATGGGGGAAGTATATTGTGGAGACAGGAGAAGGAATAGAAACACTAGAAAAGGAATGAAAAATGTCTCTTGCAGGCAAGAGAACAGGAAACACCGGATCTAGTGAATTATCTATTCAATATAATAAGCAAAGTAGTAGTAAAGGAGAGAGGACAACCATTGCATTTAATGGCATATCCTAATCTATACAGTACACAGTTTTATAGGGTAGAGCTGATTTAAGAACTTGCTAGTAAATGGAAACACAAGAAAAACATTCAGCTGAAAAGTTATAGGCATGATATGCTAGGCACAACAGAGGAAGAAGGGGAAGAAAGTTTCTGTGACACAAACTAGCACATGGTCTTCCATCAGAAACTAAGTAACTTTTAAGAAAAAAGTGGGTTAACTTTTCAGGGACAAATGGTTCCCTAAAGTTTTGGGCACCATGAGCTTTGCACTCAGTGAATGAATAAATTCTTAAAATGTCTGAAGTTACAAATTTTCCTTTCCATAGAACATGCTGTCATGCTTCTGGCATTCTGTTTATCACATGCTTACTGTAGCCACTCTATCCCATTTATGACTAATGTCCTTCACCACCACCCTCTGAATTCCTCTTGGGTTCATTTTGTTACTTGGTAGAGTTTTTTAAATTTCTCTACTTCCGTGCTAGATTTTTGCTGCTGTCAAGTCTGGCACGTGCTTAATGTTGTATACTAAATCCACTCCTCCTTTTGTTAGCTCCTGACCCCTATACATGCTGATGAATGTTTTTCTCCTTGTTCCAGAAAATGCTTTCTTTTGTAGGTGACTTGGCATCCACGGCAGCAAAGTTTGCTGCTTGCTTTCTCTGTCTGCTGTTTACACTTCCCTCTCCTTTTCCTTAGATGTATCACAGCTCCTGGTGAATAGTTGTGTTTTCTGGCAGCAAGAAAAAAAGGCCTACTTCCCATCTGCTGAGACAGACTTTCTCTGAAAGATGGTAAAGTCATCTTAGTGCTTTTTATATTTTGGAAGCCCTGACTAGGTCCTGAAAGACAAACAAACAAACCAAAAAAACCCCAGCTCTACATTCTGAACCTGGGGGAATGTCCTCTGTTCACATTATCTTTCATTTACCTTTGAGAAATCAGATTGTCAAGCAGCAGTGCCTTTCCTCCAAAGACTTAAAAGGGCTATTGATTTTATAAATAAAATTGCCATAAATATACACATATATTTGAAGAAGAGAGACCAGGAGTGAGAAGCACCTAAGTTAAGATTTTTTTTTTTCTCTTTTCTTTTTTCCCCTTTCCTCTGCTCCGCCTCCAAAGACCCTATGATGTGTTGACTGCTTCTCGGTACTACAGTGGATTGAAGGGAAATATGCATGTAGTCCAGTACCACATCCAAATTTTGTAAAAGAGGTTAATATGATGTCTTTAATAGGACATCATGCAGTATTCATCCTTGTCCACCAAGGATCTTATAATGGCAGCCTTGGGGGAGTGGTTTCTTTTCTTTTTTTTTTTTTTTGTTTTTTTTTTTGTTTTTAGTACAAGAAACATTGCTAAAATGTAGTTTTTTTTCAGTGTGGCAGAGTCAGTACTACAGTAATTTATGAAAATTTCTAATCACTTCTTTCATAATAAGCTTGCCTGTGTCAGTATGTATGTGCACTTTCTAAAATGTGTTTTTCCTTTTGATTTTTGCCTCTTTAAAAAGCTAATTGTGTCATGAAGAAATACAAAATGTCGAGCTTAGGATTCAGTTTATTTGCAGTTATTGATACTGTGAAGTTTTCTTGTGTTTTATGTTTTCCGTTGATGCTTCTTCTAGAGTCTTCTATTTCACCATGTTTAAATACCTGATATAATAGAAAAAGTAATGCAGATGAAATGCCTGACATTTTTACTGTGCAGGTCAGCCACCATCTATATGACATCTATTGAGACACAATTTTAATGCCTTTCAAGTACTGTCTTTTGACTTTAAAATATTTTTTTCTTTTTAAGAAATAATATATCACCTCTTTAAGAAAAGATATTGTAATTTTACTCTTTATTCTGGAAAAGCAGGGGTGAAATCCTAGAATCATTGAATCAGTAACAAAATATCCACTGACTTCAGGTGGCCTGAAACTTCACTCTAGCTTTTTTTAAAAAAACAAACCAAAACAAAAAACAGAACACCCCCCCCACACACACACCAAACTAAACCTGTTACTTGGTTTTATGAGCTGACTGTAGTGTAAATCCACTATTGACTTAATTCATACTAAAATATTCTTGCTTCTGAATTACAAGAAACTAGATGCAAAGCATACAATTACATTTTTCCAGTGAAAATAGAATATTTGAGACCTTTCACACTCATGCAGGAAAAACAGAGTCCACCAATACTTAGGAAATCATTTTGAGAAAAGCAACCAATATTGGTACAGATCCAGGTAAGCATTTTCACAGGTTGCACTCATGTGGGACTACTCATTCTCCTTTTCCTTGTTGCCAAAGAAAATAGTCTCAGAGTAAAGAGATCTCCTTGTTTTACAGCCTTTGCCTTGTTCACAGAAAAATTATGGCATAATGTGAGCTTTAAGGATCAAGTCACTACTTTATTTCGCATCCATTACTGGCTCTAGAGACAAACCCTCTTCTCTTAACTTTTCCTGTGCTTGGGGAACTACATTGTTTCCCTTTTTCTTCTAGGACCTTTCAGTTCGTGAAGGTTTTTTCTGTCACCACCTCTTAAACATAACCAGTAAGCCATTGTTCAATACACAAATCAGATGCTCCATGCCTAAATTAGAATAAAAACCTTTCTGGGAGGAGAGACCAGAGCTTCATTCTTTGCAATTTTAAGGTGCCTGCATGCCTTTTTGTGGTGAAAATGGCCATAAAAGGAGTACAAGTACTTCTGTGAATGAAGCTCTAGCTAACACAAAGCCTTATTTGAAATTTCTGAGAAGGTATGCCATATATTGTTTGCTTAAGGTTTCACAAGGTGATAGCCCAAGCTGAGAACTGTTCACAGTTAAAATGAATACCATGCTATTACCAGATAACTACACAATCTATGGGATGATTTATATATATTTTGACCTCTCCATTTCTACTTCTCAAATGCATTTAAAAAACAACCCCCCCCAAAACAAACAAACAACAACAACAAAAAAACCAACCAACCAACCAAAAAATCCTTTATATGCGGAGGCTTGGAGGCTGATCTTCGAATTTATTTTCTAATCCACTGCTAAGACCTAAAGCACCTAACACATTTTACTGCTTATATAGCCTTCTGTGAACTAAGATACTAACACCCAGAAGCAGTTTTCCAAGTTTCAGAACCAATTATTCTAAAAACTAAGCCTTTGTCCTGCTTGGCTGAAGCTAAATAAACTTGAAATTCAAATTTCTTTTAAAAGAATGGTCTGTTAATTGGTGTTGAGGTTTAAATATTTGAGTTTGTTTATTTCTCCCTCTCCTCAAAACTATATTTCAAAAATATTCTCCTGTTATTACAGTCTATTAAATCAGACTTATCATAAAGGAAACATTTGTTGATATCTTGAGAGATAGGTAATTAAGATTGTGTTGCTGTGCACATTTTATATTAAACGCTTCCTGCAATTTGACTTTAATCAGGTCTGAAGGGCCTTAATAAGTATTCGGCTTATTTATTTATTTCCTCTGGACTAAGGGAAGATGTAATGTATCAGTTGGTTAAGTCACCTCACTTACCATCATTTGAGTTCTGCCTCAAACGGTAGTATTTATTCCATACGTTTGTTCTTGCAAATGTTGACAGCTGGTACTAATGGATATTGTAGATGAAGGTCGCAAGCTCTGAAAAGCCCAGAGAAAGTTTGGAGCGTTTGTAGCTTTCATTCTTGAAGTGTGATTGGATGGTTATTTACGAACCCTGTACGATACAGGGCACCTTTTCCGAGTTGAGTTTGGAAGGCGGCCCGGCCGCCCACGTCAAATTCAGTGCGCATCATAGAGAACGGAGGCGACATCTGCGTCAGATGGAAATGTTGGAATTAGGGGCTGTTGCAGCCAATGGCATTTGGGCTGCCCGATCTTATGGCCCACAGATGCACCATCTGCCCCAACGTCCCTCCAGCTCGCAGCCAGGGTAAAGCACAGACAGGGTACCAGCGGTTCTGGAAGACTGAGCAGACTCACCGTCCACGTGAAGAATTTTATTCAGCTTTGAGGCAAAGGTTAGCGACATACTTGATCTATTAGGCTAAGGTCAGGCAGTAGGTTGCCAACCACTTGGTTCCTGCTATCTCACTAGAGGTCCGAGGACCTCACAGGGCCTGCACCTTGCTACATGCCTGGAAAGAGCAGACGTTGGCTCAAGGGGACCACTGGATATGTCTCCCCTGACCACATTGCTTGAACAGCCGACGGGGTTGACGAGCAAAGCCATTCCCACCCCATAGACGGCATGCCGTGTCAAATCCAGTAATTAAGGGTGGTTGACCTGTTTCCTCAGGCAGGCCAGAGCCACGTTGGTGATGGTTGTCTGGACATGTCAGCACGCCCATTCTTTAACAAATTGCCACTGGGCCAGTGGCTTCGAGGGGGGACTGGGATGCTTTTTTGTAAGCCAGTTGGGTTCCCCCTTTACTGCCGAAGATCGAAAGGATACTTCGACAGGGTGGAGGCAACTACTAGTTGCCACCATCACACCTGGGACAGCTGGTGCTCTTAGTTCCCCCGGTAGGGGTTTCCAGCGGGACCACAATGAGGTGTCACAGCCAATTTGAGCCCAGTTAGTAACTAAGAGAGTCATAGTTACTCCCGTCAGATTAGTTATTTCTTGACTACTTTACCCAATTTTATTTGGAGCTGTAACTACTAGCAAAAAAGAAAAGTTGCATAGGTTTTTACATTCCTGGTTTAAAGTTGCCAGTTTACAAGCTTGCGTTGTTGTTGCTCCCTCCTTGTGCAGTTACCGTTATCTTTTACTGCTGTTCTTTACCACTTTTCCTGTTTCATCTGCAGCTATCACTGCTGGAAGGAAATTCAGTCTTGAGTATGAAGCCAATGGAAGACCTGTTCTCTGCTTGTGTTCTGTTCTTGTGCTGTCCCTCAGCCTTGTAGTTAATTTCATCCTCGATAAGTACTTTTTTCACGCGGTAATTCAAGTGATATGATATGTAGCCTGATCTTAAAGATAATCACAAAGATTAACAGATAGAGACTAGCAGGAAAAAAATTATTAACTTTTTCTCTGTAAAACATTGTCAATTTTGAGTGAAAAGTTTGCATATACCTATGTGGAGACGTGTCGAGATTTTTAGAAAAATCATTTATAAGCAAGAACAAGTTTGTTTAACTAGAAAATTTCTGTCAAGTAGCCTTGTAATACATGGTTATTTTAATTCTGCTGGCAGGGAGATACACTGTGCATAAGAGCCCTACTTTATTGTATTTTAGTGTGTGTATATATATATGTATATATATATAAGTATATTTATACACAGACAAACATATATTTGCATAAGTAATCTGAGAATTCTTCTTATCAGACTTTTCTAAATTTTGGCAATCTTTTTGTTACTGTTATTCTAATTATTGTACCATATAATAATTTCAGATTAAATCTATGATCTTATTGCATGTAACAGGTGGTTTACACATAACAGAAAGAGACAATTTTACCCAGTGATATCATAATACAAATAGAAATACCAGATGAGAAGCGGAAGAAAGGAAACAGGTATTCTCCAGTAATGGGGGACTTAAGGATAGAACAATTCCCTGCTTTGCTCAAACTCGCACAGGGACTACATCTGCACTAATAAATTAAGCAGTGCGAGGGATTGCATTCTGGTGCCTGTACTGTTCAAGGGTTAGAACAGCCCCGGGACAGTTTTTGTGCAAGGCCAACTAGCACTTTTTCAAAGACTTCCTGGGCACAGTTTGATAGTTAGCATGGATGAAAAATCATTTCCAATAAATAGACTGCAGGTAACCCCACTGTGTTTGACAGAAGTTTAACAGTTTGAACATGGCCAGACCAGGCTGGCTGGCCTTACGTTCAGATTTGGGTTCTGGTCCTATTTAATTTATAAGACTAGATGCAGCCAGAAAGGCTGTAGCAAAATTTGACATTAAATCCAGATACCTTCTGTCTCATTACAGTGCCTTTCTAGCCTTTCTCCTCCAAGGTAAAATGGCTATGGCTACGTAAAAACTACTATTTTCCTCAGATTGATTAACATTTTGTGAAGTTTATCTCTTTTGTTTTCAGCTTTCTTTATACTTTTAATACTTTGTGAAAATCAAGAAGACAAAATAAAGAAAGCAAAAGATAACTGATTCAGAAATAAACTTTCGAAGCTTTTAAAAAGCTCCAAAATTAGATCATGTAATTAGTAATCAACTTATGAGCATTGACTTTTGATGGAATTACATTTATGCAAACAAATTCAGTTCACACAGTTTAGAAACACTAAATGATCTTTAGGAAGGAACAATGCTTGAGGCTTATGTAAGCTTCCTCCATAGATTTACTTCCTGATATTCAACGGTTCTTAAAAGAGAAATTCTCACAATTTACAATGCAAAACCCTTGGCAAGCAAACAAATTAGCAATGGTTACTATTAAAAAAAAAAAAAAGGTAGAAATAGAATAGTGCTAAATTATTGTATTTCTATAAGGAATATATATTCTTGAAATAGACACTACAGGCCCCATATTAGTTTGTTTTATATTCCTCTTCAAATAAGTCTGCCTGTTTTGTCTGTATTCTTTTCATCTTTCAGATAATCACTTTGTATTTATAAAGCATGCAGATTCTGCAGGTAAAAATAACAGGTAATAAAATAATTCTCAAACAGAATCTGCCCCCTGCACCCCGTGGAGAAATGCAAACAGCAGGATAAGAAAAATACTATGCTTGGAGAAGAAAACTCTCCCAAACTCATTTTCATTCTTCCTAAGTGGCCACTGTTGATCCTGGAAGCTGCTTGTCTAGAAAAACTGCTAGACTCCTGAGGATTTGTGAAGAAATCTGGAGCTGGTTTGTATAAGAGGGAGAAATGATGGTTTGTTTTACTCCAATAGTATCTTGTTACCTTGATGTTACAACATTTAACTTTTAGAGGAGTTCTGTACCTACAGTAATCTATTTTCGTGGCTAGAATTGGGCTCAGGTTCCTTCACCAAACCATGGAAGGCTGGTTATCTCTAAAGAACATTTTCAGAAATTGTATTTGCAAGGGGTCCCAAAAGAATTTGTAGAGCATAGATTAGACCTATGCCTAATCTTGATATTCCTTGGTGATGCACAAAACCACCCATTTTCTTCATTTAGTATTTGAAGAGAAGTTGTCTTTTGGCAAAATTGTTTTAGGATATCTGGTGCTAGACCACCAAGCAATTTGGTAATTGTAGCTCCAGCACTTTGTAGGCTTTGTCTCTTAGGAGTTCTATGTCTACCTACCAGTAGAAATTCAAGCATTTGTGAGTACAGAAAGAGACTGAGTGATGCCTGATTTTCATGACATACACTTAAAACAACTCGTTAGGTATTAGAGAGGAATACAGTAAGGATATACATCAAACTTGCCCCCCCCCCCAAAAAAAAAAAAAAAAAAGACTGGGAAGTGCATTTCTATTGGTTGGGTTCCCTTTCAGTTCAGTGGTACCCATGGAGAAAACTTGTTGTGAGGATCCATTACAATCTGTGAGATGATTCTGTTACATTAGTATGGGAACAACTTGACTCCTCCCTTCAGATAGGGTGGCAGACCCCCTTTAGAGTGCTGTGATTCAGCTGTAGGAAATCTCTTCCTTTTGGAAGGGGAAAAAAAAAATTATGCATGAATCCATTTGGAAAAAAAAATCTAAGCCTATTAAGCAGACTCTGGAAACTCCAGGAAAAAAACAAGACTGTACTCCACTGCTTTCAGATGAAATGTGATGACATGTTAAAATAAACATTAGCAAAAAGGAAGATTGCTCATTTGTATGTTAGCCTTAAAAAATGAATGTTGAGAGAACTTGCCTGCAACTTTCTGTGGATTTTTTTTCATCCTTTAGGTGTATTGTGATTTCTGAACTTGATCAGAGTTCCTTGGGCAACTGAAAATAGTCAAAAATGCAAAGTGAGTTCACCTAGCAAACAACTAAGGGGAAGCTCCTGCTGTTGTAAATCTTGATCAGTTTATAAGGATCCAGATCACAGTGCTGTCAGGATTACCAAACAACCAATTCCATGACATGCTTTTCTCTTCCATAAGTTACGATTTTGCACTGGGACCTGAAGTCTAAATCCACTGTGGGACTTGTGATTCAGAAGAGTGAGGAATGTGCTCCTATCCTTCACTATTTTGATGCAAAACTGAATATGACAGACGATCACGAGGTAGGTTTGGTCTTGCCTTTAAGAATCCACTGAATGCATTACTGGTTTACTTGTGCAATTGCATTTGTGCATTGTTTTCTTTTGGAAACAGAGGTTGTTCTAATAGGTTAGCAATCTGTGGATGCAAACGGCTTCCAGAGGAATAAAATAAGTGCTCAGCTCAGGTAACTAGCTTATGTCCTATATTCCATTTAAAGAATGTGAGCTAGCTAAGGTATAGTCCTGTTGGTCTAGACAAGACTTTCTGGCTCCTCACAAACAGTCCCTTTCTACATGAACTTCTGAAACTTAGGAAAAAGGCTTGTCCTTCCTGTCAAGGTAGTGAACTGGTATTCAGCTGCTGGATGCATGTGTATGATATCTAGCTCAGGATATAATGCCTTAAGTTATCTTTGCAAATTCTTGTATTTTCCTGTTCCATTTCCCTTTGGGAAAAATGCATATAATTGTTTTCCTCATCTTTAATCTGACACTCTTGTAGACTATTACCTCTTTGTGTTTTTTTTTTTTTTTGGGGGGGGGGATATTTAAGGCTTTTTATGTGGCTCTGACATAACTGCTCCCTGACTGAAAGGGGATTTAAGTACTTCAACACCCACACTTGTATCTATAGTCATGACTGGCAACATAGATTTACAGAAACAAAAAAGTAAGGGGGAACAGGATGCAGGTCAAAGGATGAAAAAATCAACAGAAGTGATGCAATTTCAGTTCTCAAACACTTTTTATTAGCTTGCATGGAAGTGTAGCGTCTTGGGCAGCACCAAAGAAAATTTTTGTTTCACTCAACCTTTGGGTATCACAGGCAAAGTCATTGAAAATAGCAAAGTCAATATTTGGAGCTCGCATAAACAATAGCTTTAGAATAAATGAAATGTAGACGGTTTTATTGGATTCAATTACATATGAAATTGAACATCTTCAAAACAAAGTACAATAAAAACATGAACATATTTATTAGGGGTAATGTTTTATGGAATTCAGATAGGCATATTATAAATATGAATAACAGGGCCTAGACAGTGAAATACTATTACATTTTAAGAGCTAAGAGTTAACATTCTGCCATTGCTTCAGTAAGTTTTAAATGATGGCACAAAAGCACATTTTAAAATCTCATGTCCTGATTCATGATTAGGAGATAAAACTGCAGAATTACTGTCCCACTTCTGCAAGCAGGGTCTTGTCTGACACAGCTATAAGTGTCTAGGAGAATAAAAAGGGGCGAGGGGGGTAAAGATGATTAAAGGTTGAAAAGAAGACTCTTTTTGACAACGCAATATTAAAAGAGTTAATATGTCCATATTTCAGCTCTAATATTTTAATGCAAAATATTCTTCCATCTATAAAAAGCATATTCTTTAATTTGCAGATTTGAACTACCCATACTTAGAGGAAATTTATATTCTATTGCATCTAGCTCTAATCTCAGTATATACTTATGTAGTTAGTTAAAAAAAAAAAAACAAAAAAACCCCTACAGTTCAGTTTCCAGAAAGCCCCTAAGTCTCAAAATATTTAACCATCCCAAATGAACTTACTGAAAAGTCATCAAAATCATAGCAGAAACAGTTTCATTTAATCACATGATTTATAACTCAAACTAAATGATACCTACCTGCACCTTTTATCATGCAAAAAAAAAAAATCTGGATCATGTTTATTATTGTTGATGTTAAGGAAAACCGTGTACGACACTGAAGCTTCGTCTTTACTTCATTACTGAAAGCACAAATCTAGTTAACACACTTTTTAGACAGGCTTTCATTTCTCAATTAACACAATTTCAAATTTATTCTGAGTTGAAAAAAGAATTACATTTGCAGCTGAGGAAAGCAAAGATGAAACTTTGTTCTTTCTTTTGTACTCAGCTGTACTTTATTTTTCTCCTGGCAACAGATTTTAAATCTCTCTGCCTTTTTCTTTTCTCTTTTTTTTCTTTCATGGGAACTGTTTAGTAAGTGCCGATATTAGAGCTGACAACGCTTTGTGTGTTTTTTTTCCCTTTGCCTGGTTTCTGTGTCTGTGTGTGCAGGCATGCATTCATTAACGTAATTCCTCAACATTCAACAAGAGTGCATCATAAACCAGAGGGAAAAAGCCTCATAAATATTTAGATCTTCCTGTCTACCTTCCAAAACTAAAGTGAAAAAGAGTATTCAGTGAGGACTTGGTTTGAGTTAATCTGCATATGAACTGAAATATGGTACAAAAGGATGAAAAGGTGGTGGAAACTAGCCTACAAACCCCATAGTCTCCAGGGGGTCATTCATCTTGTTCTTGTCAATACAATCTCAGTCTCACTACTTGGCTGTTTTCTGCGCATGACCCAACAGACCAGCTTTGCAAAGACAATGTTGCAAAGGATATGCATGTTTTGTTCCTAGGGTTTTTTTTTTTTTTCTATTAGGTAATTTTTCTAGGAGAGAAGCAAAATAATTCGTGTTTTGGGAGAAGCTGGTTTCCCTAAAGGCTCCTCTACTTGTTGTCCACATATCGACATTTGAACTTACAAATTTACATAAAGGACAAGTAGGTTGTATGAAAAGCAATTTTAGGTAATTTAATAATTAACGAGAGAAAATTCCTAGTAAGATCACAATCTAACAAAGTTTATTATGATAAACAGCCATGAAACTGTACAATTTGGACTTGACTATTTAATTGTGTGTATATTTACTTATATACAAACCCCCAATATTTCTAATGTAAGCAACACTGTCAAAAAGTCCAAAATTACAGACTTAAAAAAAGTCAATAAAATTCTCTATTTAATATACTTTTATAACTATACCATAAATGGAATTCTGCAAAAGAATCTTGTATTTGTGTTAAGAATTGAAGGCATATGTAATACATTCAATTATTTCATGAACTGAGACCAAATTAATTTTGAAGGATTACGTCACCTCAGATACCTTGACCTGGGACCTATGACTGCTGTGCTTAGATGTCCTTTTCAGCCAAAGGATACAAGGATCACTAAAAAGACAGAAGTAATGATTTCATACATGACATAATTCTTGATCAGAAACAGCCAAATGACAGCAGATTTTTTTGGTTGTTGTGAGGACAAAGTCAGAAGGAAATAACATAAGTAGCTGTCTTTCATCAGACAATCTCCTCATCTTTAGTATGAAGATAAAACAGGAGAATTAAATCAATACTAATGTAAAATGGTCATTTAAGTCACATAATCTATTTGTAACGTTATCTTATCTTACTACATGGCTAATCTACTATTTTGTGCTTGTGATAACAGAAGAGTTCAACTAAGTCTTTTCTCAAATGTCTGTAATTCAGTCTCCTCATTAAAATAAGCTCTCGTTTGTTTTATTTTTTACGTAGTTAACAGAGACCTCCCCAAAACTCCGTTACTGGAACAAAACAGTGAACATATCAATGTAATATCTTAGGTACAAGCCTCAGCATACATTGCCATGACTCCTTTACTAATCACTTTAACTGTTGCCAATCTGCATAAAGAACTCCACCTACTCTGACAAACTTCTAATGAAGTACCAAGATGCATCTGTAGCCAGAGGGATAATTGATTTCACTATTAACCTGCAAGACAGGGGTGTACAAACTTCACAATGGGACAAAAGATCAATTATGTCTCTATTAATGAAAAGCAGAGAGAGCTATAAATAGACTACCTGGAAAGAAAACTAAGGTAGAAATTTATAAGTTTAAATTGACTTGCAAAGGGCATGAAAATTGGCTGATTGGATAAATCATGACTTCTTGAAAGCAGGCAGAAAATTTCTGGAGATGAGGAAATGCCTTAAGCCCAGCAGTGCCTTCCCTCCTGTCTGTAACAAAGAAGTGGTTTGCAAGCTTCCCAAATGACAGGGACTTTCCAGACCTTTCTGGGGTGGGTAGAGGGAAGGCTGCCTAATTCGGACTTGTTAATACCTGGTTTCATGTTGACCTTTTCTAATCAAAACAGAATTATAAAAATTCAAGAGAACTTTTTTCCTGCCTTGCCCCAAGTAGTGTTACAGATTCTGCTATGACCTGTTGTTTTTCGAGCATATTGCCATACAAGGCTAAATATTAACATGTTAATACATAATAAAACAGCACTGTTATGCAAACTGGATAGTGGAGTATACTATCTGGGAAACCAATTTTTGCAGCTCTCAGCCCCTTAGGCTGATAGCACAACAGTTCCTCAATTGTATCAGGATGCAGAGGGGAGCACTAGAAAACAGATCTCACTTGTTTTTACAAAACAAAAACCTGTAATAAGTATTAGAATTGCAATAATCTTTATTTCCTAGTTTGACAGATTATGTGAACACCTGAAAGGTAAAGAAAACTGCCCATGAAACTTTCAAATACAGTATTTTTAACAAACATGATGACAAAAGAGATAGTATTAATATTTAGGTAGTCATCTTTTATTTAGGAATGATGTAATAAATTCCCTGATATGGAACTGCCTACTAGATAAAGTAGCCTTAAAACTTATCTGTAAGTTTAAGAAAAGTTGTAATATGTGTACATGGGAACTTCTCGTGCTATAAGTGAACACAAAAATCTAGACTCGTGAGCCATACAAAAGCCATTTGAAAATACAGGAAGTATATTTCTTCTTGTATTTCAGTTACAAAAAGCTCAAACATGAAACATTTCAAACTAAAAAGGACAATAAAAAGTTATGAGAACTGAGAGATGGTCAGCATGGTAAAGTATCATTTCCAAAAACTTCAAATTTAGCTGCAGTGACTTCTATATCAGACAATACTATGTTTAAATCTGGGCCATTAGTCAATATTGCATACCATCTATTTTGCCCCTAAACCATTAACGAACTTTTCAGTCTACTCCCCTTCCCGTCCACTCTGTGGTCTATTCAACACAATGAATTTCTGAATGTAAAATAGTAATACATTTCTGAAAGCCAAAACTAGGAAATGACTACATTACATTCAACAGAGTAATTTAATTCTTGTCAAAATCCTGAATGCAGGCTGATGTTCACACTGAGAGAAAAGTAACATGTGTAGAGTGTGTTTCTGTAGAGCGAGTTTCAGATGTCTATACAATCTGTAGTGACATTTCAGATGTCCTAAGGTGTAAGAGACATCCGCACAAAGGTGGCAAATATGATACAGGAACTCTGAGAGAAGAATGACCTTCTGGAGATCTATGTGGACACCGAGTGGCATACCATAATGCAAAAGAATCCCAACCTTTACTGTGTTTTTATAATTCTAACAAAGAAAATTACTGTAATTAAAGAGTGAACTCCTTTTAAAGTAATAATCAAATACAGTATTATCTAAAGAGTACCATATGATCTTGAATTAAGTAAGTGTAGCTCAAAATGAGCCAGCCAGATTAAATAACAACCCAGAAACTTTCACCTTTTGACTTTGAGTCTGAGATCCCTTGTTTCACTGATTGTTATGACTCGTCCTTTGAGCTCCAGTGACAATCAAACAGGAACCTAGGATGCACCAGTCTATAAATGTCAGCAGCCATGCACAAGCTTTGGAATGCTTCCTGTTTCTATGATGAGATCCTGGATCTATTCCAGTGCTTAAGTAGTAATTCTTTGCACTTATATAGTGGCTTTCCTCCAAGCATCTTAAAGTACTTCAGTACAAAATGTTTCATAGACTCTGAAGAGCAGAAAATGGTGAAAAGGACTCTAGGGCATATCATAACTACAATGTACGTGGCTAATACATCCCAGGAAAGAACCCCCACACTCAAATGAAAGTTTGTGGTAGGAGGAAAAAATGGGAGGGAATCAGTCATCTGCGAATAAAACAAAATTTAGGCTTCCTAAAGCAAAAAAAGTCCATAAAGAATATTATAAGACTGGACAGTTTCCTTTTAGAGTTAGGGCACAAATGCCCATGAACAGATAAAGCAGAGAGCAGGCTTCTGAACATACTGTAGCATCAAGCATAATGGTCTTTGTGTTGGAAATCAATGACCAGGGTAGCACTGACTCTGTCCTTTGCTTCAGAGAAACACTGTTGAGCAAGTCTGTCCCACCTCCAAAAGCTTTTAAGACGTGCACTGCTTGGTCCCTTTCTTTCCTCACAGCTTTATAAGTTCTGATACTTCTTTTCTCCTATTCAGCCACCATTAAATACGTAATAAATGATATGCATTTAATAGAGATTTGGAATTTATAATAGATTTTCTGAGTGGAAAGATATTTCTAGACAAATATAACACTTGAAAAAACATTCTGGATCTTTCAGATGAACAAATTATATCTTAATAGAAGGTCTGGCTAATAAAAATGATGCCTGCTCATTACCAAAATGTTTAAAAATTCAAAGTTTTCTTATAATTCACATAGAAGTTTTCTGTCCAGTTAAATATAAGCTCCTTGGGTAAAGACTGCTGCTTTAAGCAATGCATCACCAATAATCCCTCAGTGCAAGTCAATATTCGTATACACTCACATTTCAGACATGTTAAAAGGAAAAAATAAATTAATGCATCAGTTACATTTTAGACTCTATTTCCTTTTAGTAGTAATTCAGATGAACAGTTAATTTAAATCTATTTACAAAGTTAAGGCTGAAACCCTTTTATGTGTATTCAATATAGTATTGCATTTTACACCAACCTGGTGTACCTGAAAAAAAAAAAAGACTAAAAAAAGACTTGCCAGTTTCTTTAGTTGTTAGTTTTTTACCTCTGTGGTCACCAAACTAAATCTGCAAATCTCCCCGACATGAACATTGTTTCTTTTTTTTTTAATCCTATAATGAATGTAAAAATACTTTTGATTGTATAATATCTTATAAAGAGATATGCCTTTCAACATTATATTTTTAGTTATTTATATCAAGAAAGCTGCTGATGGTACTACCGTAGTTGAGATTACTACATCACTTAATTAAAATGCAGAATGTTCTCCTGGACAGGTTTAAGATTAGCTAGCTAGTGTAAATCAGACAGATGATGAAAGACAAACAGTCTGAAATAACTAATGGTTATGATATCTTAATTCTTCATTTCCATATATTGTAATATTTCAGTCTTTTAAACCAGAACGTGTGTTAACTGGACTCTAATGACAGATAGCTCACTATTAAATTTGGTAATGGTCAATTCAGTGCCTCCACAGAGATAGGCAGCACATATGGTTGTACATGCTCACTGCTACTGCTGCTTCTGCAATCTGTAGCACAGGCTAGCTTACAAAGTGTTCCCCTACACAAGTTCTGCAAAAGGGATGGGCCCAGAGCAGTCTGAAAGCCTGCTTCCCTATGCATACCAGCAGCTGTATAGCCAAGGTAGTAATTTTGTAACTGTACTGATGGAAAGCAGAACACCCAGCATACCAACTGAAGCTACAGGACTGTGCATGGGACTGGAAATGGTGGGAACATGTGCATAGTTTACATTTCAAGAGATTATCTGGCTTTTTTGGTGAACTAGGAAGAATATTGATTACTTATTATCCAGTAGTATAATACACAAAACTAAAGCAATATTATATTATGAATGTATAAATTACAAGATGTGAAGGCCTCTATGAGCTTGGGGATAAGACATACCTTCAAAATGCCTGTGATTTAAACTGTTCAATTTGTTTTGTGAATAACTTTGTTGTTTTCCCCTGGCTCCTAAATTTAATTGCTGTTATGAAAGAGATGATAAAGTAGGTAAATTTTGTGTTTACAATATAATATCTCAATTCAGTTTTCTCTGCGTAATTGCTGGTAATTTTTGCTTTTCCATCCTTTCTGAGATTGCTTTTCTTTCCCTCTTTCTCACTGTTTTCTGCCTTTCCCAGTAGCTTAAGGAAAAAAAGGCATATATGAGACTTAATTTTTGTCTCCTACCATAGAGCGTGAAATTAAACCAGCCTAAACTTTGGTTTTGGTGCACAGATATTCCTCAGGAGCCTAGCAGAACTACCACCCTCCCTAGATACAGAGACTTCCCCCCCCCCCCCCCCACTACAATGCTATCTTTTATACAGGAAACCCTAGGTGACTACTCTATGGCAATCTTGAACACTGATTTAAGACCTTCTACTATATATTTTATTTACACGCATAACCATGTATAACCAAGCATAACCACAACTATTTGGTACTTAGGTAAGGTGAAGCCTAACAAAGGTACCCATGCCTTCACTCACTACTGAGAGTTAAGCAAAATGTTTAATATTTTATGAAACAGATCTCCATCCTACCTGCATGAACCATAGTAACCCAAGGTACCTTCCTGAAAAAACTACCAGGTACAAAATTTAGGTAAAGGGTAGAGAATAGTTTTTTTGATCTAGCATTTTCTTTCCTCCTCAACCTAATGATTTGATAATTACTATACAACTCTAGGAGGATAGAGTAGAACACAGGTCTTTCTACTCTTGCACAAGTAGGCTAATCACAAAGATCTGTCTTCTTCTGGCACCTTTACTCCAACCTGTGGAATGGTTCAACAGGAGACATTTTAAGGGATATTACCCTTCTCTTCCCAGCTGTTGTACAGGTTAGAGTGCCTTAGGTATAGAAGATAGAGATCTGAATCCTTCCAGACTAAGGTATGCTTAAATCCCAGATCTTCCACATTTTCAGTGACCACTTTGCTGGTGAGCAAAACTTAGGCATTATCTTTTCCAGGATTACATGCAGCAATGGAACCTAGGTCTATCTGTTACAACCAGGCTATGTTTAACGGATCAAGCTTATCCTGGGATTTAAACAGAACTCAGACATCTTTTCAACTCTCTGCTGTGTAAAGGTAAGCTGGAACTAAGTGCCCATTTCTATAGCCAGGATACACCTGGCATGCAGAGTAGACAGGTAAGCTTTAACATTAATATTTAATGAATTCGAGGACTACAGTAAGGGCTTTTTGGTATTTTTTTGTTTTGTTTTTTAAACTCTTCCCTTTTTTGGCTATGAATACAAGGCCCTTTGCCTATTTGAACAATGCACTAATATGGTTTTTGTTTGAGAAGTTATCTGACACCTTAATAACACAGGCAAAGGAAAGAGGTTTTTAAATGACAGTCTTCAGACACATCACAATCTCTATACAGTTGATGCTCTTGAGCTTTTTAGTCTGTCTCTAGATCTTACTCTGTTCATGTGTTAATCACCTTCCAGAGATCAATGAAGACCGGATGTCCATCTGGTAGTGTCCATGTCTGACTGCTGTACTCCAGGTACAATGTCTTATATACCGTGAATGGGTTGATACTGAATGACAAATGGACCTAAAGTGGTCTTTTTCCTTAAGTGACTGTAATGGGTAATTGAAGAATTGCTCCTTTCCCTAAAGAAGGGTAGTACTTGTTACCTTACTGTTATAGATGGTATTTGCAGAAAGCTGGTGATGTCCAGCTGTAATTGCCTATGACTTGGTCTAGTGCCCGTTAGCATTTAGAAGAGATTATAGAAGAGCAGGCATGTAGGCTGGAAGACACAACCAACAGAAACAGTGGAAGCAATAGCCAACACTAACTGAAAGAGTATGTTTCACAGTAGTCATCAGCCTTCAGCTCTCCTATTTGCCAAGCTGCTATCAGATATGAATGTTAGAGCAGAAATTGGGTTTGCTTTTTATGATCAGTGCAAGGCTTTTACTGTAATACGCAGAGGCTGCTGCTGGCATTATCATAGTTTTTCTTATTTGAAGATTAGATTAATGCAATAAAACTTCCACACCTTAAAAGAGCAACTGCTGGAGAATACTGCAGCTTGCATGATACAGGAAGGCCTACCTAGATGAAAGCACAGGAGTCAAAGATCTGGATTTCTGCTTGTGTCCACACAGAATTTAAGGCTTTGGGTTGTGATCTACAGAACCATAAATAGGACCTGATTACAAAACCAAAAAAGCCCACATATTTTTCCTCTCATGGGAAAGCAACAAAATCCAGTAAAGTGCAATGGTATTTCCAGCTCCTCTGTAGATCAGGTTCCAGGCACACCAGTCTTCATGGGAGCCCTGAGTTATACCTTCTCACCACCCTTTAACCAGAACTACTTCAACTTCCATGTTCCATGCACTCTAAAAATCCCCTTTCTGGGGCATGGAAGTGCAGGAATGAAAAGGCAGAGAGGAACATGCTTGGAGAATCTTTTAGATAACTCACCGTTAGTTTTAAATAAGAAAATCTGTGTGACATCTTACTTTATCATGTATGCAATAAAAACAAAGAGAGTTATCTGAAACACTTATTATCACAACATTTAGCTTCTCTGAAGGTATTTTTCCAATGAATTAAATTCACAGTCATAAAATATTTGTGGAAAAATGAAGGATGAGAATTTTTCCTAAGTCAGTTATGCCTAATTATATTGGCAGCTTCAGCACATAGATTTGACTCAATTTTTGCACTGTTTAGACTGAGAAAACAAATCAGATTAATATAGAGTAAACTAGGGTTTGAATTTTGCAATGCAGTAGCTATTCCTCAGTAAATGCTGGTGTACACCATCTTATTCCCCACTAAATAAATGTAAAATAGCTTAGAGATGAGCTGTTTTGTTTCTATTGGTATGTAAAACAACTGGCAGTTACCGTACAATAACTTATGCTAGCATTTCTTACCTTAAATTATGTGCTTGTTTTGTCTGCTCATATTCATACACTGGAAGCACTTTATGTTCAGGGAGCAATAATGAAGTGGTATGGGAACAGCTGCACCAAATCTGATGGAAAAAAGTCTCCATTTGCTATTTTTACCATGAGAATTGGCAGTCCAGAACAACTATTCTGATATTATCTAAGTTCATCTCATTTTAAGATGAAAGACTACTGGCTGAGTGATCTCTTCAATCAAACCGAAAGATTTAATAACAAGTTTTCTTAGGGTTATAAAGAGCTTTCACTCACTGGGTTAAAAACAAGCAAATAAACGGCTACAAACAAATGTATCTTCTTTCAGACTGATCTGCAATAAACATACAGGGATGACAATTTTGTTAGGCATATAAGGTGCGTTTTAGCTAGGCACAATTTTAAAGCAAGAAGGGAAAAAAGCAACTGTATCCTTGTTACTAAACAGAAACGGTATTGTTTCATCATCCATAGACATACTGCAGTGTGCTTTGGGCATGCTGTTGATGGACTAAGAATCTGAATTGAAGGAAAAAAAACAGCTCATAACATTGTTACTCTCTCTTTGGTAATAAAACTAGTAAGTGTTTTTACTGAGATTACATGAGTTGTGCTTTTTAAATGATGGAAACCAATAAATATGACTTATCTTACATAAGCAAATAAATTTAACATAAACAAAAAAAAATCTCTTGTTCAAACAAAGAGTTTTAAATATTTACAAAAGAAAAATCCAACATGCAATAGAAAGAATGTAAAAATCCAAGGTAGGTTTACTAATATGAGAACTACACTTTCTCTAAATTTTTGTCAATGCATATCTTTTAGGAAAAGTAGAACAACAGTGCTTGACAATACCCAATAAAACCACACACTTGTCAAGAGGACAATGTGGTTGTGCTTCTTTTCAGTTTTGGAAGCAGTACTTATCATGAACTTAATTTTTCAAGTTTCTTCAAATACTGTGCAGTATATATGACATTACATTTGCATTTTGTATTAAGTTCAAGCAATATCTAGATTTATATACTCCTACAACAAGCAGTATCTAGACATATATACTCCTACAACAGAGACCACTGCATGGCAAGGTACATGAATAATGACTACGTGATTTCAGTGAACTAAATGAAGTGTGAAACAAAGAGATTTTATCTAGTTTTATAACATAAGGTTTACCAAACTACTTCAAATTGCATCAAGGTCTTCTGATGATATGCTAAATAATAAAAATCAAACAAGAACATCAAGTAGCAGCGTGGGGAAGGCGACGACCAGGAATACATACAAATAACTGCGTCACGCTGCTTTGCCTCTGCGGCTAAAGTGGAGTACGTTAATTTTGATGCTGGCTGCCAGATACCGCTTCTCCCATCACGTCTCCCATCCAAACCCGCCAAACAAGCCTTGAGTGATTCGCAAATGCGGTGCTGCCCTGTAAGCAAGACGGGCGTCTAACTCCCTGCCGGCAGGGCTCGGGCGCCGAGGGCGGCCCGCGCTGCCGAGGACCAGGCCGGCCGCGGCCTCTGCGGGCGCTACTCGCGGCCGCTGGCGCACGGCACAGCGCGGCACGAGCCGGGCGCCGTCGCCGCTGCTCCGGGGGCGGTCCGGGTACGGGGGGCGTCCGGAAGGCTGGACCGGCACCGCCTGTCTTCCTCCTTCGCTCCGCTCCATCGCAGCAGCACCCAGCCCTCTCCCCAACGGTCCGCTCCGCGCCGTTGCGACCCCGAACGGGGCCGTTAAACCGCCCCCGCCGCGCGCGGACAGCGGCACGCGCCGTCGGTCCGAAGGGGGGGGGGCGGGGGGAACAGGGCACGCTACCCCGCCCCCCCCCGCTCCTCTGCCTTTCCCCGGGGGCTGGTTACAGCGTCACGCCCCAGGCCAGCTGCTAGGGAGCTCCCGCCAACCCGGTCGCAGCCCCCCGTACCTCAGCCCCGCGCCGCTTTCTCCTCCTGCCCCCACAGCCGCTTTAAAGATTAGAAATTGCGCCGCGCAGCCACGCGCACCGCCCACAGACCGCGGGCGCATGCGCGGCGCAGCCAGCCGCGCCTCCCTCCCCCCCACACCCGCCGGCCGCTCCTTTCCTCTCCGCCGCACGAGACTGTGGCTGCGCAAAACAGCAGCCGCGTTGTAAGCGAAGGGCGCACGCGCGCCTCGGCGCGGCTCGTCCCCGCCCCCTGGGCGCGCACGTGACACCGCCCCGCCTCCCCCCTCGCGGAATTGGCGAAGTAACAGGACTTTGTTTAGAAGAGTTTCTGCGCGCGCGCCTGTGTCTACGGGGCGAGGCGGGCGTCGCGCGGGAACCGCACGCGTCGCGCCCGCGCGCTTGCGCCACCTATCCACGTGCACACGCCCGGAGGGGCGGGGCTGGGGGAGAAGCCACCTTCGGGCCCTCGGCTCCCCACCCCTCCCCCCGCTGAGCCTCGGCTGCCGCCGCCGCCGCCCCAGGGGCGCAAAGCGGAAAGGGAGCGACGGTTGGCTCCGCCAAGCGGCGCTGCCGCCGCCGGCCGCCGACTAACGGCCGCCCCGCCCCTGCGCCCGCCCCTCGGCGTGTGCCCACCCCCGCGGGCACTGCCCCCTCCCCTCCTCCTGCCGCCGCTGCTGCTGCTGCCAGCGCAGCCTGAACTGAAGCGAACTCCGGAGCGAACTGAGGAGAAGTGAGGAGGCGGCGGCGGGGCTGAGACTCACCAGCCATAGGCGGCGGCGGCGGCGGCGGCAGCGGGAGGGCGGGCGGGCGGGCGGCGGAGAGGACACGCCAGACGCAGCGCGGCGGCAACAACAACAGCGGCGGCGGCGGCGGCGGCAGCAACAGCGGAGAGACACCGGCGGCGGCGGCTCCTCGGAAGCGGCAGCCTCGCCAGCAGCGCCCGCCCGCCCCGCTCGCTCCCCTCCCTCCCTCCCCCGCCGCGGAGACAAGGGGCAGCGCCGAGGAGAGAAGCCGGGCTCAGCGTGTGTGTGTGCGCGGGAGGAGGAGGAGGGGGACACATCGAGGACTGCGCCGGCCGAGGGCGCACGGAGCAGGGAAGCGGCCCCGGCGGCGGCAGCACCGAGAGGAGGAGGCGGCGGCGGCGGGTCCTTGTGCCCGGGGAGGAGGGCGCAGCCCGCCAGGGGGTTTCTATCGAGTTTCCTCTTTTTTCGGTCCCTTGGACTCGGCGGCGGGCTTGCGTTTGTCTCCGGATTTGAATCCTCCTCCTTCTCCTCCTTCCTCGGGGAAGCTCCCCTCCCCGCCCCCTCCCCTCCCCCACCGCCTCCCTGCCCGCCCGGATCCAGCCGGGCGCCCCGTGCCGCGGTCGCGTTGCTCGGCGGAGCTGGTGCGGGCGCTCGCCGTCTCTGCGCGGGTTTGGAATATGGTTGGGGAAATGGAAACCAAGGAGAAGCCGAAGCCGAGCCCCGATTACCTGATGCAGCTCATGAACGACAAGAAGCTGATGAGCAGCCTCCCCAACTTCTGCGGGATCTTCAACCACCTCGAGAGGCTGCTGGACGAAGGTAAAAGCACTCCCCGGCCCCCTCCCGCCGCCCTGCCTTGTCTGCCCCCCGTCCCTGGGCCTCCGCGCTGCCCTGGGGCCCCCGCGCTGCCCTTCGCCTCTGCCCCGGCGGCGCCGGGGTGGCCGTGGGGAGTTTGGGGCCTGTTTCGCCTTCCCGCTCGCTCTCTGCCTGGTGCTCACCGCTCGTCGTCGGCCCTCGCCTGAGCCCTTAAAACAAAGGGGAAGTGCGGGATCTCCCCGCCCTGATTCCTGCCTTGTGGTATTGGGGGACTTGGCGAGGGAGTGGGAGGGGAAGCGGGAGCCCGGAGAGTGCGGCTCCCTGCTTTTTTTGTTTTGGGTTTTTCTTTCCGCGCTGCCTCCTGAAACCGGGGAAAGAGTAGCTACCACATGGAGGGGAGGGAGCGAGTAGAGACGAGGAGAGGACCTCAGGAATGTGCTTTGGGGGAAGGTAGGGGAGGAGGGGAAAGCGCTGTTTGCAGCGCTGCGTGGCTCCCCGCTCACGGCGGAAAGTGTTGGGAGGAGAGAAGGGTCCTGTGCGGCGCGTTTTGGGGGAGTGTTAGCCGGCTCGCGCCGAGGGCCTGGAGCAGGGGGGTTGGGAGGGTGTTTGGTTTCGAGATTTGGCTGTTCTGGAAGCTGCTTGAACTTGAATGACTAAGACCGAGGGGGCTGAGCTCTTTCCTCAGCTCCAGCAGTACCCCACCCCGAACTGATCACAAACTACAATTTTCCTATATTGCAAGAGAAGCGAGCAAATTCTTCTCTCAGCTATTCTTACCTTTTAAAGAAGCTAACTCGAAAGACTCCTACGTATGACTTTAGTGAAAAAAAGAAATTACGAAATTGCCTCCTCTGCTGCTGCCAAACGTCCACTACTGCCACTAACCCTGGCGCCGTCTCCAGCCCCGCACCCAATTCCTGCCTCGAAGTGGTGAGAGGCCGCTCGTGTGGGTTGGCGCCCCCCCCCCCCACCTTTTTTTTGTTTTTTAAAGTAGCTGCCTTTAAGGGTGCGTCTTTACAAATATATGGCTACGTTTTGAAATATGTTAAAAGCTGGGAACTTCATGCGTCCCATATGTCTTCCCCTACAGTAGCAGAGTACTGTGTTGAAAATAAGGCGACCCATTTCTTCTTAGCGTGTTGGATTAGCTTTGTTTGGGTTCACAGATTTGCCTTTCTTTTTTAAAAAAAATTTCCTTCCTTACCGTCTAAACCTGGGCTTTCTGGAGAGTTAGACCAGTTTAGCTGTATTCGGTAGCTTTATAAATTTTGTAAAAACAGAAGTTATTTATACAGCTTTAACTTCTTTAGAATCTTAGCATGAAACACTGAATTTTGAGGTTTTGAGTTAGGATTTTTGATTGTAGCCGTATTCCTTCTGGTTAAAATAACTTTGGGAAGTTGTTGACCTCAGAAGATGAAAGAGCTGGTTATATTTGGTAGAACAACTCCCTGCCCTTTCCCAAGACTGTAAAAATGAGATAGTGACTGGAGTACAACAAAAAATAACGTATCGAGAAAACTCTACTTTCTGAAATAAATGGTAGAGGAGTACAAAAAACAGTGGAGAATGTTAAAAGATGGACTGTGGGAAGCTATATATTGGGAGATTCTATTTTTATTTTCAAGAATTTTGATAAATTTATGGTGAATTCATAGTTTTACTTTTCACATCCATGTTTGTTCCGCTATTTTGAACATATGTTCTCTGTCACCATAGAAAACAACCTCTTCAGAATAATTAGCAAGGTTTATAATAAACATCAAGAAGAAACTTGACTGAGAAGACTTTTTAGCACAAATGAGCTTTTCAGACGTTTTAGGTTTTCTTAAATTCCTGAATCTCTTCAAGTTTATATATTTAGCTAGAGAAGGCCCAAAACTTATTTTGTCAGAGAACAAAAGGAAGAGAAACATCCCTGGTAAGGAAAGGACACTGGGGGGAAAAAAAAGGAGTGCCTGAGATCCTTGTGTCTTTTGAGATTGTTTAAATTCTAGAAGCTCTGGAAATCTGTTTTGTGAAGTATTAGAATCCCAAAATGAGGGAGGTGGAGACTCTTGCTGAAAAAGTTCTTTTAAGAGTTAGTTGTGCCGAAGCTATTCTTTACCTCTTCTTTAAAAAAAAAAAAAAAAAAAAAAAAAAAAAAAAAAGTCTGTCTATATTTCTAAGTAGCCTCAGAAAGAATTCTGCTATCCCTTTAAGCTTTTTTGCTTTTCCTGTTTACGTTGGCAATTGGGTGGAAGTATTGTGGAGGCAGAAAACTTTTTGGAATGTTAAAAAAAATGTTTCATGCAAATCTAGTAAATTGCTTCAAGACTTCAGAATTTGAACGCTAAGGGGCGCCAGTTATTTTTTTTCTGAGACTGAGAGACTGGCTTCGAACTCCATTACTAACTTGAATAGTGAAATTAACAAATCTAATAGAAGATAGAAAATATTTGTGGGTTTGTTCAGGTATCTATACTTGCATGCACTTACTTATATTGTATGTTTATACACAGCATTACATAGGTGAATAGTTATAGTGATGTATAGCTTAGAAGTTAGAGCAACTGTTGACACAAATCACAACAGTGTGAGAGGATGTTCTTTAAAACATCTGTCCTGGTTATGAAAGGGGTACTATGTTAAATATCTCTAGCTATATGCTACACTGACATTCTTTGTTAGTGTTTTATAGATTGCTAGAAATATCTTCAAGATTTAGAACATTTACTTAACAGAACTACATTTAATATTTTCAGCAGTTGTTTTATAGTGCCTTTGAGAACACAAAATATTAGGAGCAGCAGGGTGTGTGTGTGTGTATTTATGTATATAAAAAGTTACAATGTTCCCCCAATTTGGTTCACTTCTTCCAGTACATAATACTGTGTTTTGAGTAGGGTTTTTTTAGTTACTACAAAACAGTTTTCCTCAAGATTGGTTATGCTTGAGAAGAATAATATTCCTAGATAACTGTCAGCCTTTGTCTTTTATTTTCTACTGTCTAACTGAAGAAATAGTCACAACTGTAAGATTTCAAACGAAACATGAGCTTTCTCTACTGCAATGCTACTTTTTTTTTTAAAGCACATCAGTATTTAAAAACAAAAATATAATAGGCTTGTGTTTTTATTACTTCTTGTAATTGTATGCAACAAGAAATAAGAAATGGATCTGTCAATTTAGATGAACAATATATGTAGTCTGTTTAGGCTTTAGAATGTGTATCTCGTTATTTGGCCTGTTACTATCCTGTCTGTGTTATCCAAAACACATTCTCCCTTCTGAACCTTTTCCTAATGTTTGATCTTTGAAAATCATAGTGCTTAATTTAGTAGATACTCTCTGCCTTACGGCATTTGGTTTTTGAAGATCAACTTGAATATGAGAGGTATATGGAGGAAACTTAAAAAAATTTTTTTTTAGAACTCCTTTATAATAAAATATGAAAGTTACAGTTTTGTTTAGATTATAGATACCTTTGCATATGTGTGCTGTTAACTTTTTATGTGTAAATAAGGCTTTTGTGGATTAACAAGGATGTTTAAAGTGCACATCATAATAACTAGGAAGCTGGATTGTTTTTATCAGACTAGTGCAAACCTGTGGGAAGAGAGGGCTCTTCCTGAATGTGGAGTAGGCTGTATTTCCTGTAATTGTTTGCACCATCAAATGTGACCTGAATTTTTTGTGCTTCAGCTTCTCAGATACTAACTTTCATGATTCTAACCTAGCTTGTTTTTTGATAACTTGTGTATTTTGCTGGTCCCCATTGTGCAAAATGAATAAATTGTACCTTTTATTCTTGCACTGTGCTTTTTTTAAGAAATCAGACATTTCAAACTTTAATTGCATTCCAGTCTTTTAAATTAACTCATTATTTTGTTTAGTTTTATTCTTTTTGCAGGTTGTGAACAAATATTCTTAAATTATTCAAGGAGATCTGAATAGTGTTTACTTCTAGAAAAATAACAAACAGCAGCCCATCCCCAAGCAAGGAACATTTTTAAAAAAATTTAGGCTGTAAAGAGTACAGAAATTTAACCAACAAGTTCAGTAATACACTGGCTTGAGATTGCTCACTATGTAGTACATTACCAACAAGCATCAAAAATATTTGTTGTCGTGCTTTTAAATGTTT
The DNA here is from genome assembly GCF_036417845.1 of Apteryx mantelli. Lineage (NCBI taxonomy): Eukaryota > Metazoa > Chordata > Aves > Apterygiformes > Apterygidae > Apteryx > Apteryx mantelli. The sequence goes on along the minus strand of NC_089980.1, from coordinate 61,273,721 downwards.
ATATTTATTTTAGAAGTTTTGTCCTCTTAAACCTATAGCTAACCAAAATATTGTACTTGGTTGGAATGTACACAGGTGGAATCTGTGGTCCAGTCCTTTTCTTTTTTAGAAGGCACTTATGTAAACTTTATCAGGAATTCATTCTTTCTTTGTGAACTACCTCAAACTTCAGCCTTTGTGTCAACTAAGCTTGTGTTGAAAGCAACGTACAAGTTCTTGTATGCATACCTTTACATGTAAATTAAGCCATGAATCTAGCTTTTTAAGATGTGTCCAATTTAATGTCAAATAGGCTGCCTCCTTTTGAACAGCAGTTATAATAAAGGTAACTGTTAAAACATCTAAAAAGGGATTAAGGAGCATTGAACTTGCTGAGCCCAGTGCCCAAAACTGCAGTTATCATGTTAGTCTCATTGACTTCAACTAAACTGTCTGCATAAGTAAGGACTGAAGAACTATGTTCCAGGGTTGTAAATAACTTCTCCCTCAGAAGTAATCTAGCTACTTTTGTACATGACCTTATCGTTTGTGATTATGTAAAGTTAGCCTGTATTTAGCTAGGGTTTTGCTGACTTGTCACATTCGATGGAGGGGTGTTGGACACACTAGCATGTCTCCCCCCCCCCCCAGTTATATCAGATGATGCAGTAAAAACCATTCATTATTTCATTACAAACCGTGCCTCTTAGTGCAAAGTTAAGAGGAGACGAACACTGTTAAAATAAAAGCCTTGTGATCTGTTTTTTGCCCAGAGAGACTCTGACTAATTTTTTAACTTCGAATAGTAGTGTTAAAATTGTACAATAAAAAGCAGGCAGCAAAAACATTGTTTTTTTTTGTACTGTTTATTGATAGTGCTCTTTTGAATTTTGTTCTTTGATCATCTTTAAGTCTTAGAATAGTATTCTGAGGCATTTCCTGATTCACAATTGTGTAGTTACAACAGTGTTATAGAGCCTCTTGCACTTCTGTTTTCAAAAACTTTCTGTAAAGTTGTTCTAAGTGTCTTTTTTTTTTTTTTAATTTCACGGCCTCTATTATAACATCAAAAACAAAAGCTGCATTGCATGTTTTAGGAAAAAAGACCTTCATTCTTTTGCTTGGGGAAAAATATTCAAAACCTTCTTTTCATTTTTTTCTCTTCGAGCAATAGTTCATGTTTTTTAAGGAGCTATTTTTGGGGCAGTATTGCAGCACTTACAGGATTGTAGTCACCTGGCATATAACTTTAAAAGATGGGTGTTTTTTTGCCTGAAAAGAATTTAAAGTTAATAAGGCAATTATTTTGAGCTCATGTTTTGAAAGCAGTTTGTTCAGTGTTGCTTACCAGTAATTGATTATTAAAATCTCTGTAATCAGAGTTGTTTTTTAATAAATGAAAAAGGATAAGAGTAAGCTTACTATATTTAATTCTGTATAAGAGCTGCTGACTCACTTGTTTTTAGAACAGGAGAAACCTGTTCAAATTCTTTTTGTCATTTTTTTTCAGTATTACTTGTTCCTTAGGGTTGGAATTCTGAGTTGCATTTTGTTCATGTGAAATTGTACACAAATATTTTCCTAGTGACTAGTGTAATAAGTCTCTTGCCGTAGTTAGAAAGAAATGACCAAGCACAGATTAGCTTAAGGAGTTGTAGATGGTGTTTTCATTGCTCATAAAGGAAAAAAAAATTGAAGGTGTTGGTTAATATTATAGTAAAGTGGAAAAAAGACCTTGAGAAACACTTAAGAGATTTTGAGAACGCTCTTAGAATGTCTTCATTATGGAAATGGAGCTTACTTGTGTCGATAGGTAAAGGATCAAGTCAGGAAAAAAAGTTCCTGGTGTTCCATGAACACTGTGTGCATGAAGAAGAGGCTGGATATGAAATGGTTCCTTTTGTAGCTCGCTAACTTTTTTGACCAGCTTATCTGTACCAGTTCTTCTTAAGTTAACTTTCTTTTTCTGAATACATGAAACAATGACAAATCAGAAATGGGATATTTATTTAAAATGCTTTAAATGATGTAGAATTCAATAAAACAAAGGAACATTATGCATTGTCTTTAAGATTACAGAAAGTAATTCAAGTACTCTCCTTATTGGAAAATGCATTATAATACAAAAATCCTGTTAATTAGATGTGTTATTACATGCTGATCTGGTATATACTCCATGGCTGACAGGAGAGACCTGCGTTACGCTAATTACCAGACCATCCTGACAGCTTAGGCTGATTGAAGTACAGCAGGAGCCTGCCATGGAAACTGATGGGTTATGTGCTGCTACTTATATGGAATGTCGGGTGGAGGGAGGGGTGATGTCTTGCCAAGAACGCTGTGAAGTAATGAAATGCCCTCACTCCCTGACCCTTATCTTTATTGAGACATAATTCACAGCTTCTTGCTCAGGCAGTGTGAATTTTTCTGTATTGATTTTAATCAAAATGCATATTATGAAAATTTTCTGTTGATTTTGACATTTTATTGAAGTTTTAATTACCCAGTGCTGAGAAAACTAGTAGAAACAGTAAAGCTGCTGGTGTTTTTAATATTAAGATGCTTAATGCAGTTGGTTAGGTCAGTGCAAGTACCACATAAGATATGTCTGCAGTTTTGTAGCAGGAGGGTTTAGGTCTGCTAAGCACATTGAAGCTATTCTTTTAAGCTTGAAACAGATGATAGGTGTAATTTTTATAATCCGCATTAGATCCCTTTGCTGTGATGTGGAAAAGAGACGAATGGCTGGAAGTAACGTTCTATTTCTACTCTTGATTTGAGAAAATCTCCAATGTTACCTTGTCTAGAACAGTTAGGTAAATTCAAGGTTTGGGATTTTTTTGGTTTTTATTGGAAACATTTAATGGAAATGGAGTTAGCTTTTTTTTTTTTTAATAGTGAAGCTTACGTTTTGAGACAACATATACTTGAACGGGCAAAGCAACATGACAACTTTAAATAAAAATAATACCCAGCTTCATTAGCAGAGCTGCTGTATTTTTGTTGTTTCTATCAGAAACTTGTCCAGTGCTCATTGCTTGGGTATCTAACAACAAAGTGGTACAAGTTAAAGCATTTTGACTTCTCTTTAGGTAGTTACATTAACTTCTAACTAAACTAAACTTAGTTACTAAAACTTTTGTTGTTTGGATCTAGAACTGGGAGTTTCAGTTTTTTTGATACTCTGCAGTGCTTTAGCAGCTGTTAGTGTTCAGAATTGTAATGGTAACAGGCTAACAGTTTTGTTATTTCATTGTGCAGGCTTAAAAGTACTAAGTAATTACCACTTGTTCCAGGATTGTTTTTTATGTATATTTATAAATACACACACACACACACACACACACACACACACACACACACAAAATATATTTTGGAGTGTCAGAATGATAAATTTTACTTCCAGTTCACTAGGAGAAAACATTCTGGTCAAGGAAAATGACAATACCTATTAATGGGTTTTGTCTGTTGCGTTTTCGGTGGTTCATAGATGACTGAATAGCATATTAGAAGTCAATTCCTGATGCATTTATAAAAATATTTTTGACTGTTTTGCTGCTGCACCTGAATACGTATATCTTATTCAATATTGTAATAGGTTAGGGTAGATTTTTCTCTGTTTCCAGAATAATGATATACCCCAGGAATAATCTGATACATTGTAACTTCTTTGTAATGTTAGGGGAAGTGCATTAGCTTAAAGTGTTCTGAGGATACCAGTTTTTAAAGGGGATAATCCATGAAGCAATTTGTATAATAAATGACAGAGATATGAGCGTATTAGTGGCAGGGCAGTTAACACTTCTAATGGCATATAACTGTATAAATGTTAACACTTCTTTAAATCTTGATTTGGAAAGGAGGGGAAAAACTGTGTGACAAGCATTTAAAATCTGGTTGCTTCTTGGGGAAGTTATGTTGAGGTGGTTCTGAGGTGTAACATATCCAAATGTCTGCTGCTATAAGAGCGGAGGCAGTAGAAGATAATACAGTATTTTACCCTTATCTAGTGGGTCTGTTTCTAGCTTAAAAGCTCAGCCAACATTCTGAACTGGTCTTTTTTTTTTTTTTTTTGAGTTTGTTTTTGTGTGTTGCTGGGTTACTTTTCAGCCAGATCAGTTTTGTGATCAAGCTCTCCATATGTGACCTCAGAATAGTTGTGCTGGCACAATGGCTGGGGTAGCTCAATGGTGAAGATAAAATAGTAGGGCTTGGGGAGGGAAGTACCTTTGTTTGAACATTTACTTTAGTCTGAAACGTCTAATTGATGTAAACTGATTGTGCATCTGGTCCATTCAAAATTTTAAGGAGTTAACTATTTTCAGAGTAGCTGATACTTGCTGAAAGCCTGACTTAGCTGATTTTTTTAAATTTTTTAGCTACTGAAATAGTGAAACTTATTTTTAATTGTCTAATTCAGATTAAAGAAGCATTTTGGAAATCTCTGTAACCTGTACTTAGTGGAAATGTTACTTATCCTCATCACTGTATATTTTCTTCATTAATGTCTAGGAGCCAGAATATGCCTAAAATCTAAAGAAGTAAGCAACAGATCTCCAGCACAGGTGTTAAAAATATACTTAATGTTTTTGTTCGTATATTTAAATGGCAACTCAACTAAAGCAATTAACTGGTGTTGCATAATGCTTCTATTTATTTATCAGATTTCAAAGTGGTAGGAAATCTGTTAATATTCTCAAAATTGCAGCTTAATCTAATAACCTGTAAATAATTATATCAAAAGTTAATGCACAATTCTCAATTTTTAGATGCAGAACAAAGCAAATCTATTTCTGTTGACTGTGGAAGACTTCCAATTTATTTGTCAGGAAGGGGAAGGAGGAGAACACAAGGAAAAATTGTGCAGCCCTGTACTGTTTGCTTTTGAGTCCTGTTGCTCTTCTGTATATACTGCTTTTAGTTAATTTCAGTTTGTCTTGGTTTGTAAATGAGCATGAGCAGTACCCATAAACCACAGAAATTAATGTGGTAATTCTTTCAACAAGTTGCCACACACCCCCCCATCTCCCACACTAACGGCCTAAATACTGCATGTATAGTCCATTGACAAGAGTATTCACTATAGTTTGTGTGTAAAAGTTTAAGATTAAAATGCTACAATAGGTCCAGCTGTCCTGTCTAAAGCATGAGATTTGTGCTCTGAAAATTCTGTCTGCACAGTGAGAAAATGGTATGTGTTAAATGATGGTAGAAACAAGTTGTTGGTGAACTACTTTTCACATAGTTCTGCCATTTTTTTTTTTTTGTTCAAGCCTATTATTACCAGTTAAGCAAAATCTGGCTACAGATGATGTAATAGGGATTAGGAAGGAATTTTAACCCAGATTCCATCAGGAAGACTGTTTGATTGTATGTGTATTAAAACATCTTAGGACCAAGAATGATATTTTAATATCTTTTTTCCTTTCAGGTATATAATTAACAACTATTACAACAACTTTTAGAGAGAAGTATGGTTAGCTGTTGTAATAGTGTGTTTATAGAGATTTGTTGATTCTCCTTTTTTTCTGAAATTTGTTGCAGTATTGTTGTGTTCATTCTCTGTGGATAAGTTTTCTTTCTGTGACCAGACAAATGTAATCCTTTTGAGAAAACCGGAGAAGAAGTTAATGAAATACTTAATCTAAAAATCAAATCCACCTTGGTTGGAAGGAACTGAAAAACATATGACTAGCTTTCTTGATATAAGCCTATTAAGTTTACAGAATTTAAAGAACTTTCTTTTAGAGACCTGTCACATTTTAAAAATATTTATTGATGTTTTGAGGAACAAGAGGAGAAAATCCTTGCTGTATCAGCTTAATATAGGGTTAACTGGGTGTCACTGAGGTTAAATTCTATATGTATTGCAGTACTTCCAAATTCTGATAATTCAGGTGTAGTCCCCAGGCAACTAAAAAGTAGTGCCTAAGCTTTATAGGTAATGGGGTATACATAAACCCCATTGATTTAGTAACTGTATTTTATTCGTAACTATTCATGAGGAAACTTGTTGGTTCCAAATGGGAGGTTTAATGCACACTGAGGGTGCTTGGTAGCACCAAGTTTTAATACTGCTAAGTGTCTTCAGAAAGGTACTCTTGCGTCAGCCTCAGATTAACATAGGATGAATAACAGAGCAATTTATCAACTAGGCAGCTCTGAAGAGTGTCAGCAAGAAAGCTGACGATGATGAATTGGAGAGAAATGGATGCTGCGGTAGATAGCCGCTACAGTTAAAGCTGGAGTTTTGAGAGATGGCAGCTGATATTTAGGTGTATGCAGGATAATTAAGTGAGGAGGAACTGCACTCCTGTGCTTGGCTGACTAGAAAAGACACATGTCCCTCTACACTTCAAGAAGTTTAGCAAATACAACAACTTGAACTAGCAGATGGACGACTGGGTTGTACTTTATGGAGAAAGGTTTACATCAGTCTTCAGGACTGACAAGTGAGAGTTATGTTTTGAAGACAGACTTCCTGAATTTACCTTGTTGTTTGCAGTCTTAGCAAACTTACTTGGCAGTAAAAATTTGAGTAAGTCAGCTTTGAGGCAGAATGAGTTTGTTCTGAACTTAATGTTGATTCAAATTTTGTACTCAGCTTTCTTAGATTTTACAGCTTTCAGTTACTTTGAATTTTGAATTCCTTTTTTTTCTTTTTTTTTTTTTCCAGAAAGGATAAAGAAAATCATTGTGAATTTCAGGAGATCAAACCAGAAATAAAATTGCCTTTGTTTTTTGCTTCTTTCAATGTAATAGAATAGCTATTTTTTTCTTTCCTGTCATGTGCACAGGTCTTTCTAATTCCCTTTAATTTGCTTTGTATTTAGAAGATTTTTTCTTTGCCACTCATTGTTATATCAAATTGTTGAACATGATACATGGAGAGCAGTTTCAGATAATCGCATTAAAGTTAGTGCTTTACTCTCTTTGTGTGTGGGGGTTGCTGCTTGTGTAATGAGTTTTTTGTTTGTTTTTGCTCTTTGGACTATTGAGATACTGCAGGTACTCTCAGTTCTATATGCGCAGGCTTTTCTTTCTTCAGCAGAACTCAGTAATGAAATAAGCAGTGAAGACAAATATTTCAGTACATACAGTAGACATAACTAGTATAGTATAATGGTATATTATAGTAAAAAGCTACACAGATTAAACTATGTTTTTAGTCATACAATGATTATTGTTAATGGTTAGGTCTGCTGCTCCGGTTGCTTTCATATTTTAAATGCTCAAAAAGTTTTTCTTGTACTTGTAAAATCAAATGAGATTGTGTTTAAAAATGTCTTTTTTTTCCTCTCTCTCTTTCTTCTGGATTAAGCAGCTTGGCTGCTGAAATTTTTGAGTGCCTGTTAATATCTAAAATGTGTTCCAGAATAATCAGAAGGATAGTGCATTAAAAACAGTTCTCTTTGTTCAGACTTCTACTGTGTGGTTTTGTGTTAGATTTCATGTACAAAGGAAAGATACTAATATAGTAATAACATTTAAAGAGTTTTTCTTCTTCTGGTCTAGTTATGGATTAGTAGTTTCTCATAGCATGTAATATATAGTTGACAGTTTAATGTTGCTATAAACCATTCTTTGCTTGGAAGGTGAAGGAATGAATATAGCTTGTAATGAAACCTGGATAATTTCCAGGCTGTTAAGCTAATTGGTGAAACTTAATGCCACAAATATGAAAGCAAGTACTATGCACCTATGAATATTAGCATCATGAAAAAATTAGGACAAAGAATATAATGTGATGTGTTTAAAGACTGTACAGTATAAATAATTACAAAAATATATTATACATTGTTTTTGAAACTGTTAAGTAACTATATGAAAGAAGCAGAAAAGTCAGAATACTTTTTCTCGCAGTGCTTGGTATTTTGAACTGAAGTGTGTTCTTCCTCAGAAGATGGTTCCAATTTACAAAACTAGTTTAACAGTTCAAAGTTAACCTTCAAATGTTGAGATTATACTCTGCCTTCCTAAATCTTGACAGCCAGCATAAAATGGCATTGAGGTATAAAGGTGTCAGTAACTGTAGTAGTGTGAGAAGTGGCTTGTCATCTGATTCTTTAATATTTAAATACTTGAAGATCATGGGTAGTGTTGGGGGGACAAATCTTATTATTAAAATATTTTCAGTCCCATAGTGTTTTTGTTTTTTTATATATAGCTTGTGTTCTTTATGCATAAACCATTAAAATGCAAAATGCATTTTCATGTTAAGTGGTTTAAAATGTTATAGGTTGCACATTAATGACTTCATTAATTATATTAAGTTGATTTAATGAGCTGTTTGCAGTTTACTTCTAGTTTGCTTACCTTAAGGAGGGGAACTAGACTAGTCAGTTTCCAGTTAGTTTCCCTAGGGTTCTTCAGCAGTAGCACAGCATAGTGGAGCAGTTTATTGTGCACTTTTGGGTGATCTGTTTGGCAGAACCTTTTCTCAGAAGAAGAGAGATAGAGGTACTTTTTATTAATGCTTGTACAATCTAATGGGCATTTCTTTTGCAGGTGCTGAATTTTTACAGCTTTATACCTTTTTTCCCTCCCGTGTCACACTGAGCTACTCTTGTCTCTCCTTTTTCTAACCTTTTCTGAGATTGAAATATACCTACTTAATAATTCTTTGCATATTGTAGCAACATCAGTGAAACTATGCACTCCCTTGCACAAAAGGTAGCATCAAAAGTTTTTTTTTTCTAGACTTAGCTTTTAAAGTTTATACTTTGCTATTGCATGAAAACAAAGCTGTTTGTTACGAGACCTCTGCGACCAAATTCTCTCTGAAGTAGCAAGCATCTCTCCTGGTCCCCTCCCCAAGTTAATGGAGCTAAGTACAAAGCAGTGCGAGTTACCAGAATGGTGGTTTTCCATCTGTAGTTTGCAGACCCACTACATGTAAAGAGTTGCTGAAGAAACAAAGAAAAAGGAGGTCTGTTGTCAGGAGATTTAAATTAGCTATACTGAGCCTTTGCCTCTTTTTGGGAAACTTTTTGTTAGTCTGTAAATGGAAAAGGTCAAAGACCACTGATTTAAAGTTATTTTCATCATAGTAATTGTTCTTGTCCATGGGCTGAAGTAAAATGTTGAAACAAGAAACTCCAAGGAGACAATGAAAACTCGTTGCATTCACGGTTCTGTTAAGTGAAACTTGTTTTGGCTATTTGCGCTTATTCTTTTTTAGTACTGCTGCTCTTACATATTTACTGAACTAGTGAACATTTTTTTCCCCCTAGGAGATATTAAAAAAAAATCTAATTATATTTATCATATATCAATATGAAATATCAATATCATATCAAATAGAATCCAGTCTGCGGTGCTCCAGAACACTTTTTTTTTTGGGGGGGGGGGTGGTTAATGTCCAAAAGTAGGTGTAAGTGCTACAACCTACTAAATTCTGTCTGGTTTGCTAGTATTATGCAATAACTTTAGTAGACTGTATTTAAGGGTGTCTGTGGCTTTCTGTTTCATTTCCATTAAAATAAAAAATACAAAAAAATAGAAATGATAGATGTTATCATTCATGAACAAGGGTAGTAAAACAAGTTCCATATGTTCAGGTACTTTTAGGTGTAAATATTTCAGAACTAACTTTTTTCTTCCAGTCTTTTTTTTACCCCTATGGACAGTTTTGTGACCAAATAGGACCTGTTGTTTGGTATTAGTGATAGATGAACCATCAAAAAGTAAGAATGTAACTTACAAATAGTTACAGTATTAGCCTGAATACTTAGTGATCCACATATGGATCCTACCTATGTAGTTCACCCATTTTTTAAAGTTATTCAGAATATAAAGTCTTAATTTGGAACATCCTTCCTGATAGATTTAAGATATAGTTGAAACCACTGTAATTTCTTAAGTTAAAATGACTCTATATTGTTTTAGAAGCTTATACAATTGTGTTAAATGCTAACTATCACACAATTCTTTAAATATTGGATCTGTAACTTGCACATTGGTTTGCACTTTTGCCACTTGTTTTTTTGTTTTTGTTGTTGTTCCTAAAAGGTTGTTCTTTAACTGAAATTTGTCAGCTGAAGAGAAAATTGATTATGTAAATACTTCATAAAAACTTACAGTATCTTAAATACTTTAATTCTTTAAGTAGCAGAGATCTTTGCTACCAGTCTGGTAAAATAAATATTAGTTTTGTGTTAATATTGTCTGTCTGTCTCTCTCCTTCTCTCTCCCCCTGTTAAGGGAGAGGTTACAGAGTTATGAATTATTGTCATGGACAGGATTTAATATGATTTAAAATCATATTTGTCTTGGTGTAATTACAAGCTATACATAAGATTGCTTTAGTTGTAAAGCTAATGGAGGGGAAAAAAAGTCTGCTTAAGACTTTGCATATCTGGCAGTTTTTAATATGATTTGATTCACTGTTCTTAATGTGTTGTTGGTGTGCTTCACTTTAGCTGGAAAGATCTATTATTGAGGGAAGAGTATTTTAATTTGATTATGGGCTGGAATCTGTAATTCTGATATTTCAAAATATTTTTCATTAGAACAAAATTTCTATTAGTTTTTAACCATTAATATAAATTAAACATTTTGAATTTGTTAGCAAAATGAAATTCATATTTTGAAAAACAATTTATGATTCCCCAAAATACAATATTCAAATGTACTTATGTCTGAGTATGGTGGATATCATTCTGGAAGCTTGCATATGGAATATTTTTTATGCTACAGGCTGATACCTGTCTTCTGATATCTCTTGGTGTGATACAGAGCACTTTCCTTTGTCATAAGCTGTATTTTAGTTAATTCTACAGATTTTGACAAAACAGTCATCTTTCATCATGATTTCTGTTAGAAAAGCTCTGATATCAGCTCTTGCTGTAATGGCAAGAGGTAAACACTGGCGCTGCATTATCTTATCTAGTTGATAATTTCATCTAATAGTCCTGGAACTTGATGTGCCAATTTTAAATGCACTGGGCTGTGAAGTAATTGGAACTTCAGCTTGCAAATACCAAGCTATTGTTTTCAGTGAAGTTGAGTTGAAATCAGCTTTCTATGCTGCATTGCAGTGGAAACCAATTAATTACAGTGTGACAAGATGCCATTATTATTATTATTTTTTTTTGACAAGAAAAAGTTTCTAATGATATTCTGCAATATGAAAAAATATTTGGCATTTTTGGCTGAAATTAAACTTTAAATTAATTTTATAGTCATATAGGCTAAAGAGTCTGTGGTTGTTTATCTTTGATTTTAAAGTCCACGTTTATGAAAAGGCTTCTAAGATTATTTCTCTAATTTACGCTGCTGCTAATGCCATGCTGTGCCGTGCTGCTAGTGCCTTTTTATTAGTCATTGAAGTCTAGATGGGTCACGTGAGATAAAATGAAAATGCCATCTAATGTAGCATAAAATACCTCAATTGTGTAAGATTTAAATCTTATACGTGCCATAGGATTACTTAATTTTGAACTTCTGCCAGTTAAATATCAAAGATTTATCGAATAACAGTTTTGTATGTCTCAAGGCATGTAAGAATTGATGAGGACAACAGTACTACTATATCCAATGTTGTTATCTTCATTTATCTGGCCACACAGTTAAATGAATTAAGAAAACATCACAGGAGAGATTGGCTGTTGAAATATATTAGCTTTATATTAGATATTGGTTGTTCGCCTGTTAACCAAGTATTTTGAAAGGAAAAAAAAAAAGGTCTGAGCAATCTGAGATGCAGAATTAGTTAATACAAGAGAGTAATACTTAAATAAGTTAAAATGTGAAACTAAAAAGTACTGTGCACTTCATAGTAAATATAGTTTCGGTACGTCTTAATACTACTACTATAGTTAACTATTTCACAGGTTAAAGTTACATTCCTTTGCTTTTTTAGTAGAATATTAAGTTTTTGGTTTTTTTTTCTGATTTGATGCTTTCATTACTGTACAGTAATTTAAAGTCTCTAACATTCCATGAAGCACAAACCAATGTGAATTTAACTCTTGTACTTCATAAAGCTTTGCTGCCTGGCTTTTAGTTAGTTCTTATTTCTGTTGATCACTATGATTTTGCTGCTTCAAAATAACAGATAGTTCCCGATATCTCTGTTTTCAGTAGATTTTTTTAAGTATAACATTTATATTATGTGTTACTTACCTTAGGTAGCATTTATAAAAAGAAACAAAATTAAGACAGAACATTTGTTTTGATTCTGTGGGAAGGAGAACCTTAAAACACATGGCAGAGTCCATCTAGTTTGCTTGAATTTTGTTAGTTCCTATGACTTCAGTATCAAGAGACAGCAAAGATTCAGTATTTTGAGTATATTTCAGAGTTTTCTAAAAACTTTTAAGGAAAAGTAGGTGACTTTGGGGCAGGGAATCAGTAAAAAAAAATTGAAAACAAAAAGGAGGAGTGAAAGAGATGCAGAATGCTTAATATAAAGAGGAAGTGTGTTTAAAAAGAAGTCTGTATTTTCTCGAATATCTGAAATTGTCTTGAAACTCATTTATTAGTAAGGAGTACAAGATGTTAGCCAAGGTGTAGTCAGTTTGAGGATTAATTTTATTTTCAGAAATGTTTTGATTAATGCAAGCAAACAATGTTAATGTTGATGTATTTACTTTTAAACTATTGTCTGATAAAATCACTAAAAGTAGGATGTAATGGTGGTGTTTATTCGAAAAGTTGAACTATAGGTACCACCTGTAAAGAACTTTCTCTGAGATATACCCGATGTTAGGGCTTTTTTGTGTGAGGATAGGTCCTTGCATTACATTGGAGACGCTAATGTCTGAATGGATGTGATGGCTGCTTCGGAATGATGCTGCTGTTAGCAGTGAAAAATGTCTTCCTTACAATTCTTGTGCAGCAGGCCGTGGAGTGCAGCACATTTTTATAATAAAGGTGATGAATTTAATCGCAAACTGGCAGCCAAATGGAACTTGCAGACCTTGATACTGGGAGAAAATTGCCTATAAAGCAACTCCTGAGAGAGCAGGCTTTAAATTTATCCACCCATTTCGACATTGAGGAGAACATAGGAGTTGCAGGGTATTTCGCTTGGCCTGTTTAGTTCAGATGGATGACACTTCAGTCTTCCTTTATTTAAGAACTAGATATAGTTTGTTAGAAGAATGACCTTGTTGCTTAAACTTTACATGGTAAGGCTTCTGGAAAATCTATTCCTTTATTTTCCTGAAATATTTGCTCCTATTATAAAGTAGAACCTAGTATGCATCATGGGCTTAAACTTAACTGCTTCACAGTTTTCCCCTTATATAGGGGATTTAGCTCTAATGTGATCTGAGAGAGTTAAAAATATATATACAAATATTTGAAGACTGGTTGTAAGGTTACATTGATGTGAGAAGTAGTGTTGTAAATGATATAACTGGTCCTAAAATCCCCCTAGTAGTTGTGTAAGTAGAATATTTTCTCTAATAGTATGTAACATTCTGTGATAGAGGCACAGCATTTTGCAAAATGTGTTGATACTGATAAAGTTCAGCAAATTAATCTATTATATTAGTTTTAATAGTAATAAATGCTGGCATTCTTCAGATATGATAACTAGGAACTGAATTTACAAATACCATATGATTTCCATTTATGGAAAGCACTGTATAAAAAAGCAAAACATCCCTTAGACTTACTAAAAGATGATATAGGTATCTTCTGTATATTGAAATACTTGCAAGTAGATTAATTTAGAAATAAATACTTTTTGTTGTACACTTACTGAGCTTCCCTACCACAAAACTTTTGAACGGATCATCATTCAAGCAGAATTAAGAATGTATAGCTTTGGATTTTGTCGCTTTCTTTAGGGTGAGGAGAATAGGAACACTTACGGACAAAACATTGAGTGTGGTATTCCGAACAATGTGGTAAGCACATTTCTTTCAAAGATGTCATTGATTCAGTTTCTTCTCTTCAGTGGGATCAGAAGTATGGTTTGTACTGGAATGATTCTTGGTTGCATGTTCCCTAGATCCACTGACAAAGCTATAATCCTCACTTGTGAATAAGTAACCCACTAAACCCCCACCAAAACCAAAAAATCCCCTAGAAAACCAAAACTGTGTTAAGCAATCCTCATAGATTCTTTTTTAAAGAAAAGCTTCTGAAGAGATAGTGTTCTGTATTACCAGAAGTCATTAGGATTGTTATAGTTGTGTGGTGCACAGTTGAGCATTATTACTGAGCGCTGTCAGAAGTTTGGAAGGCCCTATTTCTGTAGTTAGTGAGTGGCTTCTCCATACTCCTTTGCCTGCAGTATAGATTTGTAGCAAAATTAAATGAATGGTTAATGAATTCTTTTGAACGTGTTTCACTGTTTTGGCTTATCTCATTTCTATTTTGAAATTTGATGTTACAGGAAAATCATTGCCTAAGCTGCTTCAGAAATGGACAGTAGCATTTATAATCTCATTTTACACTGTGCTAATCTGCTGAGAGATCATTAGGTTCAATGAACAAATTAACTTTACTTCCGTGCTTCATTGTAAGCGGGACCAACTTTTCCTTAGAATTCCTTTTTCACCTAAAGCAGGCAGATTCTAATGTACACAGACATCCAGAGTTAGCTGGTATAAATTTCACTCATGTTCCTGTGCTTTTTATTGCCTTCTGACTCTAAGCTTCAGAGTTGCCCGTTCAGTTAGGAAAGACCAAGTGTGGGTCTTGGGTAGAACTGAAGCTGGAATGTGTATGTTTAGTTAACAGAAAAGAAAGTTTATTTCTAATCTGCTTGCTTTTTTAAAAAAAAGTAGGATCTGTTCACTTGTTTTAAATGACTGGAAAGCCTTGGAGGGAAGTTATGGAAGATGGTTTTGAACAGACATAAGAGCTTGATGAAGCCAAAAGGAGGCACTTGAAGTCTGGGAAGGTGTCCCTGTTGGTTCCTTTCTGCTAATTCTGATATTCAGTGGATCCTTCTATGATCTATTTCAGCTCAGTAACCTGGAAGAAAGATAACCAAGCAAAAATGAAAATGTATGAATAGTCTTTTACTCAATTAGAGAGTTGAAATGACTCACTAAAGCAGAGTTGGTATGAGAGATGTTGGGGAACTATGCAGCTGGGAGTAGGAAAACAGTGATTCCTTCCTTTTTCAACAGCAGTGTGCTGTTAAGATTGGTTCAGCTGTCTCATGTAAGTGTTTGCAGTTAATGTAGCTCTCTTTCCAACCCTGCATGGAAAGGAGTAGTAGTATGGCCAGCCTGACTTCTTGGAATGATGCTCTTCTGATAGTCCAAACTTCTGATTTCTTCTGGACTTTGAAGTGTAATCTGGGATATATATCTCTTTCCTTTGGAAAACCAAATGGTTGGAAAAATGATGGACTGGTGTCTGGGTTCAACCCAGACCTGTGATTTAGCTTCTTCCTGCTACTGTTTGTGGAAATTTATGCGTGTTTACAGCATAGTAGTTAAGACCTCTTTCAAGACTTTCTTTTGATATCCAATACTCATATTAATGAGGGAAACTAATAAAATTTGCTCACGTAAGATTTTCCTGTCAAGCTGTATTGTGTTCAGCATGCATGCAGGCTGTTTTGAATAGTAATTATAACTAGCATTACCTGTTGTATTCCTAGTTCTTTGCTCTACTGTTTGAAGCTTTATAAACTTTTACCTAGAGTGCTTGTCTGTACTTTCAAGAACATTTTATGGTATGACACTCTCTAGTCCCATTTTCTATGAGAAAATCATGCTGAAATGAGTTTTTTAAGCAGCATTGAACAATGGACAGAGGACCCAAAATATCACTTCTTTCTTCTGTTCTGTTTTTCACGGTACAATTTAATTGAAAGCAGTCAAGCTCTTATTAGATGCTCAGCAAGTCTAGTGGCAGGAGGGGATTCACTATTTGCCTATGCTTTTTTCTTTACTTCTTCAAAGGTGATTTTGAAAGAGTATTGTTTCCTCCTACAGCCAATATGTGGGGCAAATGTGGGTGAAAGAGAAGAGTTAGCATGGAGGAGAGAGAGACCAGGAGAGAATACAAGTCTGAAAGGCTATTTTCAGGTTTTGATTGCTTTTGTACTCAAAGCTTATAGAACAAGTCTGGAATGTTAAATGGAGGAAGAAAATGAAACTTTGCTATTCCCGTTTGGCATAGTAGGCGTTAAAATTTTATTTCCCTTCCAGTAACATAGCCTAAGCTATATACCATTAGGAGTTGTGCTTGGCTATGATTTAATGAACAATAGTTCATCTACTCAGGTGGAATATAGTTTTGGGCAATTAATGTTGGAAGCAGTAGTATAAGTTGGTGCATAGCTGAGGCCTCATCTTGGTTCCATTTCAATACCTTGTATTATAAGCTGAATTATATCTTAGAATAGTTTTGTTTTTTCCTTTTTTTTTTTTTCCTTCCTCCTCTCTCAAGTTTCATAAGGCAAGCCATGAAGCAAAGTTCAGGTGGTAACCTTACAGGTGGACTAGCAATTGTGATGTTATAGCTTTCACTGTAGTATCTGGTACTGACCACTGTCACACTGAGAATAATATTGTTAATATGATACCAGTAATCCTAGTATTTTTAATGTGTAAGTTGGAATCTTATTTCATATACTTCTAAGAACCATAGCCATATTCTGGATGACTGAAATATGTAACTTGAAGCAACAGAAATCATGTGTGGAATATGTTACGATGTCATATATCTGTTTTTCTTATCTGGTGTTTTTAGGTTGCTTTCTCTAAACTAGACATTAGATTGGGAGTGTCTTGTCCAGTAAGTTAAGCAGTATGGCAGAAGTCTTATTACACAGGTTTATAAATAGCTCTGATACAACTTGTGAGTGTGGCTATATTATATATCCCACTAAATGACTTTTCTGCTGTGTGTAACTTTGCAGAATGTTAACCTTTTTTGCCTAAAACTTTTCATGCCAAGTGTGTGGCTTAGGCTG
The DNA here is from genome assembly GCF_036417845.1 of Apteryx mantelli. Lineage (NCBI taxonomy): Eukaryota > Metazoa > Chordata > Aves > Apterygiformes > Apterygidae > Apteryx > Apteryx mantelli. The sequence continues at coordinate 61,256,851 of NC_089980.1, read as the reverse complement.
AACTATATTGAAAGCTACAATCAAAGCAGTGAAAAGAGTTTTCAAGAATGAACATAGGGGAGAGTCTTAGTGCTTTCAAACAAACAAAAACCCTGCAGCCCCCCCCCCCCCCAACACACACACACCTTTTTTTTTTTCTTAATGAGCTTTGAGAACTTGCTAATGCAAGTGTTTTCATCATTTTGGTTTGAAAGTCAGGCTAGATTTGGATGAGACAGTTTGCATGGTTGTATTTTAGCACTGAAATGAAAGAGTCTATCCTGCTGAGCCTCCATCCAGTTTCTAGTAATGAGCTCTCCTGTCATAGTTAGGTGTGCTTTACTCAAACTTGGAGGCTGTATAATTGCAGCTGTAGGTTTCTGTGGAATGGGAAGGGACTTGAGAGAGCTGAGTCACTTTCCTGTGGTGTTAATAATTGCTTTTTCTGCTGAAACTCCAGCTTTGAGAAGGAAATTTTGAATTTCAATTTAAAAAGAAAGCCAGGAAGACTGAAGGGGCTGTATTTGGACAAAACTGGTCTGGTGATATAGCTATCCCTCATGTTTTTCAAATGACTTGGAGGTATAAGGGAAATGTTGGGTGGGAACTAGAACTGACTGGAAGACTGAAGGAATGGGGAATTCATACCCTGCATAGATGAAAAAATGAGATTTGAATAGGGACAGAAGATATTTCTGGGGTAGGAGATAGTTTTGGAGGAGGAAATCAGGCAAAAGCATATGTCTACTAGAGGAGACTGCTTTCCAGAGCCTGGAGTAAAGCCAAAGTTTTGGAGTCTTGCCATGTCTTTGCTGTCAGCAAATATCTCTGAAACCCAGAGGCAGATTGTTTCATTCCTCTTCTGCTGCTGGACAGTATCTTCCTCCGCTGTCAGTTAATACCTCTTTTCATGCGGCAGAGGTCTTTGAATCTAAAGATGCCAGCTAGAGCTGACTGGTTGAATTTAAGAAGTTGCCAGATATGAGTACAATTGTTTAGTGGCTGTAAAACTGATCCATAAGATGCACACAGATAGACTTGCTTGTTTTTCCTCATATGAAGAGTGATATTTCTGATGTAGCAGTTCTCCTAACTGCTTTTATTTACAAAGGAATGAGCACCAGACCTTTCTTTGTGAAAGATACAGTATCCTAACGTCTTGCTACAGAATGTGGGTGAATGCATCTGGCAGGTGACTTACAGAACAGTGATGAGCTTATTATAGAAATAAGAGATAAGTAAGGAGGATAAAAAGTGATCTCATCTTGTTTGGTGAATATTATTCACAATTACCTGGAAACGTGTCAATTATGGTAAATATATTGCTTAACACATCTGTGTCTGTGTTATGCTGTGGATGTGTATTGTGCTGGATTTTGTTGTCTTAAAGTAAAATTTTTGTAGAACACAAAACAAAAAAGAATCCACCAAAACAAACAAAAAGCACCCCAACAAACCTTTAACTAGAGAGGATTTATTCCTTAAAGGAATTGAATGTATTTGGAACTGAATGTATTTGGAACAGTCTTGTGCCCTCAACTGCATCATGAAGTCTTATGTTTCTTTTATTGGTAAAGTATAGCAAAGTATACTGTAAGTATATTCAGTTTTCAGCTTCAAAGATGAACGTGTGCACTGAGCATTTTTAACAAATACTGAAGTTTGGGATGTGCATTCTAGGATCAATTGTCTTGAGTATCATAAAAAAAAATCACACTTGCAAGCACACTCTGAATTCTTGATGCTGTTTCATGAGATTGTTCATAAAGTTCTACTTCTACACAAAGTGGGATTTTTTCAGACTTTTTAGAAAACACCTCTTGGTGCTGAGCAAGGCAGTATTAGCTTAGTGAAATAATAAGATATTGACCAAGGTGGTGTATATTTACTTACATGGAAAGAAACATTGTGCTTATTCTTGAAGATGACATCTGTTATTGATGCTTTGTCTCAAGGCAGGGTTTAAATATTTAACAATAATTATTATTACTAATTAGTAATAAAAATAATTGTATATTAGAATTCTGAAGATTCATTTCCCTTCAATAAATAATAGTATCTTTGCTATGTGAGTATTTTGGAATCAAGGGCATATTATATTATTGTCCTATTTCTCAGAATAGTTAAATTGCTCAAATATAAAAAGTCACCAGTAATTTCTCAAGAAGAGAAATTAATATTTTAATCTCTTCAGATTGTGCAGTTGAATGTCTTTGAGAAAAGATTGTGGGTTTTATTTTATTAGTTCTTGCTTAATTGCTCTTGTCACAGCCTAAATAACCATGCCACTTTGAATCCAGTGGCAAAGTAGTGCATAAGCTTCCTCTGATGTACCTGCAAGTGATGTATCTTTATGAAAATACCTTCAGGGTGGTTTTGACTTGTACTGCCTGGAATACTCTGAGGGCAGTTTTGACAAGGACTTCCTTGCTTACTAAGGCAGGATTTCAGCTTGCAAATCTGCCTAATGTTGGCCTTATGTTATGTGCAAATCAAGTACTGTATGTAAAAGGCAAAAGAAGGATGTTCAGTAGGCCCAGCCTCGTCTAATTTATTCTGAGTAGTTATGGATGGAAGTAAGAATAATATCACTAACCAAATCTTTATTACTATTTACAGAGTAAATTGATTGAAGGGAGTGAGCATGGTTCTGTCTTATATTCATCCAAATAAGAGTGTATTTAATAATGGAGCAGGTAACAATGTAGTTCTTGTAAAATGATGAGTATCTATTAATCTCATAAGTAGAAGAAAGTTTCTTAAACTACCTATACCTCTAACAGCCAATGGGATTTCATTGTGTGTGTGTGTGTGTGTGTGTGTGTATGTATACATATATATATGTGTGTGTGTGTGTATATATGTAGGTTGCTATTTTTTCTGTAGTTGAAGAGCTTTATTATTATTGAAAATCAAACTTTGATATGTTTAACATATCCAACTACAAATTAGACTGAATGTTCTATTCACCATGTGCAATAAAAACAAGTAAAATGGGGAAAATAAAAGCTAGTACCTTTCACTGCAGTGAAAGAAACCTAGGTAGCAGTGTTCTTGTTTTTTCACACTATCAGATGTTGTTTTAGTGGTCGTTCATTCTCTTCATTAAAATTTTGCTGACTGTGCATGGTTAAAAAGAGCTAGTTGCCTTGCTAATTTCCTGCCTTCTGGTATTATGTTGAGTCAGATGGCTGAACTAATGCACAGGACAAAAGGATGGATGACAGTAAGATTAGTATACTAATGTCTCCTCAGTTTAACCCATATTCATGTCTGGAAAAATACTCAAGTTTAGTAAAAAACACAGTTACACACATTAGCCTTTTTTTTTTTTTTTTTTTCCCCCTAAAGTTGAAGTTAGGCTTCAGTCGATGGATATAAGATTTAGTTTGTTTCCAGGTCTCAGTTTCCTGGAGAACTATGTTTATGTAGGCATTTTTGTGTTTTGGAAAATTATTCAGGTGTATATATTTGCAATGAATTCAAGCATACCTTTTTTTTTCTTTCTAGTTTGATGAAAAATTAGCAGTATTTCAAAGCTGACTGGTTATCTTAATCACTCAATGTGAAATTCAAATTGTTTAACAGTTGTAATAGAAGAACTCAATGACAGTTTTTAAGTAGTGCTAGTTTCTGTCTGCATTACCTGGCATAAATACAGGCATTTCTTTTCTCCCTCTTCTCAACACCTTAGTTTAAAGTATTTAGTCTTGCCATAATGATGTTACTAAAAGTTTTTGGTTGTTATTTCTCACATATGAAATTCTATCACTGACTGTGCTTGTATAATAAACTACGATTTGTGGTAAATGAAAAATCTGTACTTACTAGCATATATAGTGGTTTTTAATGCATTCTTTTAAGACTGATGTTTGAAATAAGCTGCTGAGTAACTGCAGTTTGATGTACATATGATGAGTGTGGGTTGCACAGCAGTTTGATTAAACCATTTTTGTAGAGAGTTATTTTTCCTTTCTCACCTGTCTAATTTGGCATAATTTGAAGACTGGCTTGCTCAGGAATTCCTAACCCAAGCTATATATTATATATATTATTTGAAAACTAATCGTGTTGCGATTTAATAATTTTTTTCCTACATCATACCCTTCAGTGGTGGACTCTTTCTTTTCTTGTTTCTCAGAAATTCATAAATTTTCTCTCTCTCCTAAACTTACCAGTTTCCATCTATTTCATTTTTAGAGGAAATGTTGCCCTTTAACTCTTCTTATGCTGGTGGTTATTGTCAATGTATTGATAGTGAGCAATCCTATCCTGTATATCTCTTTTTAAAGCCAGTCTCTCTCTCTTTTTTTTTTTTTTTTTTTTTTTGTGTGGGTGGCTGTCCATTTCTACATGATTCTAATATCCTTCCATAATCTGAGTATTTCTTTCTGAATGTGGTTGACCAAGATCATATATAGTGTTCTAGCTGACTTCTTCATGCAATTATTTGTTGTTGAAAATGCCATAGAGAGCTGCATCAATTAAGATATTTACTGTTCCACTGCTGTCTCAGATTGATCCTTCCTAGTTGGTGTGTGTCCTGTCAGTTCCAAAAAGAATATTCCCTACTGGTGAAGAAAACAAAACAAAACAAAAAACCCCTAGTTTTACAACATAAACAGTGCAGAGTGAGATTCCACTAACTCATTTTTAGAGATCATTCAGCTCATTCTGTATGAGGTTTTCCTTCACCTCTGGCAAATCTTTAGATCTACTTTTGGCACAGCTGTTCTCGCTTTATTTTAGCTTATCCTTTATATACCCTTTCTAGGAATCCCCATTTCTCTAGTTAAATTCCATGTGGAGTATTGCATGTGAAGCTCACATTAGTACTGCTCTATTTTATTCAGCACTCTCCTAAAGTTATTAGGTTAGTCTAGCACAGCATAATTTTGGTAAATCTCTTTTAAAGATTTTTCACTCCTGTATTTTAAGTTGTTCTTCAGAATTTCTGAAATTCAACATAGTAATGAAATTGGACTGCTGAGCCTGGCTGGAATGTGTTTTGTTAAACTAAATTTTGGAATCTCCTACTGCACAAGTATGTGTTTGGTTACTGCACTTCCAACTGAGAGTTTCCAGTTTTTTTCTGTTTCCAACACTTGTCTTTGACTTCTACCATTAGGATCATTTTGCTAGCAAGTTCCCTTACTTCACCAAAGTCAGCTATTTTGAAATCTAACCTTAAAAAAAAAAGTTGTTGTTCTTCTGTTTGAACAAAGCTTATGACTTGATTTATTGGCCATCCTCTCTTAAAAAGTATTCTCCATTTACTAAAGTCAAATCTTAAAACAGTTTTGTATGTTGATTTGTTAACAACAGGATGGATAAATCTCAGCTTACCACACCCAGGAATGTCTGGCTGCTGCTATACTGAGAATTGATTATTACTAGATGTCTGCACAAATTAAGATTTGTAATTTGATAAATATAAGCTAAAATATATGTTGGACATATATAATCTTTTATTACAGATGAGTAATACTTGGGCTGTCATTCGGTCAGCTGCCTTATCAAATTTCTTAAGCTACAATGTTGCCTATGTGTTTGGTTAGAAAAGGCTTTCTTGTGTTTCAGCAGAGATGTTGTGTATGTACTGCCTAACTCTGGGAAGTCTTACAGTACTTCAGAGTTTGTTTGAAGTTACTTGATGCATCTTGATGATGTCTTTAGAGTCAGAAAAGTGCAATAGTTAATATGTGGATGACTGTCCTGGCAATATGAGTGTTGGTAGGTGGCAACCAAAACTTTTTACTTCTGTCTGGTGAACAAAGTGCTGACAGAACCACATCTTTATGCTGGGGTAGCGCAGCATAAAGCAAAACCATGTGATAGGGAGCAGTGGTTTTAAAAGTGGGATTGTATTACTGTCAGGACATTATCAGTGTAAAAAAAAAAAAAAAGAATTGGGAGTGAGAGGAGCAAGTCCATTCTATTCAAATGGATTAGATTTTGGATAAAGCGTATGTGTATAGATGTGATTGCTTTTATAAATACTGGAATGGCTTTGTTTTGATATGCTGGCAGTTTAGAATTAGAGATGTTCACTTTAACTAAATCATTTTCTCATGATAGATGTGTGTGTTCTCTCTCTCTCTCTTTTTCTATTTTATTTTATTATTATTTTTTTGGGGTGCTTGATATATTGCAGTATTTGGTTGGTTCCTCATTTGTTAACTGATGGTTGCAATTTTTGTTTTAGATACAGAAACTTAATGCCAAAATCCAGCTTTGTATGATGATGCGTTTACTGAGACTATTGCAATGATCAAGTTTCTTCATCAACATCTCAACAGAAGTGTAGTATAATTATTTTATAAAGAATATATAATGCTAATTCTTTGTGGCTGATCAGTTAATGTTGATTAACCAAGTTTTACTCACTACCAAAGAATTATGGTCCATGTATGCAACTTTTATTTTATTTTTTTATTTTATTTTAAATGTGTCAGGTGCTCACTGTGTGCATATACTATAGAAGGATACATTTTCTGACAAGGAGAAGACTGAAGCCAAGTTCTGTGGAACAGCTGGCAGAGGATATAGGATCTGCATCTCCGTTTTTCCCTGCAATTCCAGAAATACTTTATAATAGCTATTGTGCTCCCTTAGATTGCCTTTGTATGTGGAAGACATGGGAAAGTTTCTTTGACCTGAATAAAAACAATTGTTAATTGGAGAGAAGACTCCCACAACATTACTGTGTTAGTGGAAAACACTATTATTTTTGGGTGATTGTGGAAGAAAAAAACCCAAAACATTCCTTTCATACAAAAAAGAAAGAGTGCATTACCTATTGGAATATTTTTTTTTGTATTTGCTAGCTGTTTTGATTATGGTTGTGGATAGTTTCTGAAAGATTGAAGAAATAACCTGCATGTGCTTTATGTGGTTCTTTGTAAATGGTTAGCTTTAAGATCCATCAAGGAAAGCAGGAAAGAATCTAATACTGCTGCTATTTAATTCTTTGAAGTAGCTTATGTAGGTAGTTTTCACTATGCATTTTCTTCTCAGCTCAAGACCAAGGAAAACTGAAATTTAGAAGGCACCATTCTTCATTAAATTTAAAAAATTGATTATTTTTGAGGGCCTCGACCAGGGATGTGTTTAAATTGGAGCCTGTCTTATTTTTAAAGGTAATGAAATAGCATCTTGACTTATAGACATTCCTGGCCCATATTTATGTATAGCATAGTTTGTGGGATTTCTTAGCTGATGTAGCGTGAAGTATGATGTGGCTATTGTTTTCTGAAGCGCTTGGTATACTTCCTGAGCGAATACCTTTCTGCCTTTAACTAGAGAACTTCCCATTGCATGATTTCATTAGCTGTTGTTCAATATGAGAATAATTTATTTCGTGTGCTGAAGACCCTCTTAGAAACTGGACAGCAATTGACTTTGTTATGAATGGATAAGGAGGATAGAATAGTGTTTCAAGGGATATAGATGTTCAGTTAGACAGTTTCTGGGTAGAGAAAGCCCATTAAAAGCCAGACAATCTGGATTGTTCACAAAGAGCAATTTCAAAAACAAAGACAGTAAACCAGGAGAGAAGGATTTTTTTGGTTAAGAAAGATATGCATCTGAAGAATTAAAAACATGAACTTAAGTTCATTTGAGCTAATATTGTTGTGCTCTATAAATTCTCTCAGAATAGATGGCTCCTTTCTTTCATCTTTATGATCATGATTCATAGTTTGGACAGAAATGTATTACTGCCAACTGTCCTGTACCAAAGACATTCAAGTCAATTATTATGGTTAGTTGCCACACGGGTGATTTCAGTTACAGGGTATTAAGGAAAAAAAAAATTAGAATAAATTTAGCAGCTTAATGCATGTGTAACCATGGTGCGTGTAACTGAGTATTTTGATAACTTTATAGCAAAAGGAGCTGGAGAGGAAGATTTTTGAATGTTGTGCTTTAGCCTGTTACAAGTGTGCTCATCCAAATCCGCTTCAGTGGTCATGCTGTTGTGCTGATGGATTCTACCAGTGGAAAATTTGTGGGAGAGTTTGAAACTGTTAACATAACCCATGTTGTCAGGAAGTTTCATAACAAAGGGAACAGTATATGTTCATGTACTTTAACTGAGTTACCATGTAAGCTTGATCTAATGCTGACACATCTGAGTAAGCAGAGTTGAATATACTGGTTTCATTTTCCTGATTTTAATACTGACTTGTAAAACACCTGAATTTGCTTGACTCTTGAAAGTTTAGTTTAGATTTACTATTTTCTGTCTACTAGGTAATTATTGATCTCAAGAAGCTTTCAGTTTTACAAAGACGAGTTTAAATGTGAATGGATAGTGTTACATCCATTGCTATGGTGTTAGTTGAGGATGGCTACTAGACAACTGGAAGGTGCATTTAACAATTCTTTTAGGAGCTTTTAAACGGATTTTGATGTTGTTAAGGATTTTTTTAATTTTTATGGAGCATAATACTAGGATATGAGGACACTTCATTGCAAGTATATAGCTTTTAGAGTTTACCAAGGAAAGGAGGAGACTATACTTAATCTTTGTATATCATTTTCTTAAGTGTTTACAGCTTGTCACTGTCGAAGATTATATGGGGTTGATGGACTTTCAGTCAGACCTGTTGTGACTGTTCTTATATATCAGCATATTAAATAACATGAATACAAGTTTTAGTAAGTAGAGACAAATGCATAAGGCTGTTTTAAGTTTGCCAGCTAGTTATGTCAAAGTTCAGTGTCATGCTATGAACCAAAGCTGCTGATCTATGAAAATTTCCCAGAACAGTAGTGTCTGTGTTCTGCAACATGGTTTTCACAGCTTTGGTGTTTGATCATGTTTGTCTAAATCTCAATTTTTAGTCTGTATTATTTTGTGAAGGAGAGATGATAGGAATCTTATTTGCCTAATGCTCAGGCATTTCACTGATTTATAGCAGAGGAGTGGGTAAAGTAGATGCTTGCCATCATTTTAGTCTGGATACTGATGATGCATGCAGGCTACAGGTCCATGTGGCACAATATTAAAAATGATGTGGTTTCCTTGCTAGCACTGCTATTACTGCTGCATCAGTGATAGCAGCAAGCAGCAGCGGTGTTAATGGTGAAGACTGTTAAAACTGCGATGAATAAAAACAACTATTTCTTTGCCAAGTAAGCATGCTAACAGTGCTAGATGAGGAAAAAGCATGAATTATGATGTTCCACCAATAATAAAGCACTTAAAAGCTTTCTGTTGGCACTTATAGGAAGAGAACAGACTGAGTATGCCCTGTTTGTTTCTGAAGTCAGTTTGATGCAAACCTTAAACTGCCCAAAACATAAGGAGTTCTGCAGACTCTTCTTGCAAAAGAAATGATTGAACTTTGATATTGAGAGTGCTAACAAATCGCCAAAAGTGCTGCCCACTAATCATTGCACTGACAGTTTAATCATCTAAAGAACTGCTAGATTGGGCTCAGAGGAACAAAAGAGAATAAACCAGAATTTTGCCAAGGCAATAAAAGACAAATTGAAATCTTAAATGCAAACATTTCTTTTGGTGAGACTACTGCATGACTGTCATGTGCCATATTCTCAGTGGCTCTGTCCAGAACTTTCAAAAGCAATGAATAAGAATCTGTGAGAAAGTGCTGACCAATTTAGTATGTAAAAGGGGTAGACTAGATAATTCAGTCCTCCCTGGACAAGAGTGTTTTAGGGCATGGTGTCAAATCCTTTTTTCTGAATGAGCTGTTTAGCCTGTTTTTGTCTTGAGAAAGCACTGCATGCTCCTGCTGCTTCACTATCATTTTGGTCTGGATATCTATCATATAGTTAGTAAGCATGGTTGCTTCTATCATTAGTAAAATCCATCCAGCCCCCTCACATTTCCCTTACCAAAGGGGCCAGGAGGGGAAGTGGGTTGTGGGCCATGAAATTCTTCGGCAGTTTAAGTCTGAAATGCCGCTGTTCTGAGGACTACGGAGGAGTTCTGATTAAAGGGCAGAGAATCTATAGAAATGTAAGAAATGTGTGAGTTCTTGTTTATATGACCTTCTTTTATAGTATTTAGCAGTGATAGAAAGGAACTAACCTGTTTTCCCGCTACTGCTTGGTTGCAGTGTTTGGGACAGTTTTCTGTATATAAAGGACTGTTAGTTCTTTTGAAAATGTGATAGATTTTTCCTTAAAAACTGGTAGTTTTATTTCATATCAAGATTTGAGACCAATTTTAAGTAACCTGGAAAAGGTAAAATCTATTTAGAGTTTTTTGTTTGTTTCTCTGTTTTCGCCAAATCTTTCTCTTAGGAGCAGTTGCGTTTTTTACCAGTTTTCTCTAAAGCAGCACACTTGAGATGGGAAGAAAGACAGTCGATATAGGAAATTTTTTGGAATTGCTGAATATATTACAAATAGAATTCCTTCAGCTTTAAAAGTGTTGAGAGGGTTCAGGCAGTGTTGTTTGATACTAATGGTTTGTGTTTATCTTTCAAATTTTTTGACAGCTTATCCTGGGAATGGGGTCTGCCAGGATAAACCCTGGACACAAGTTCAGTGGATTTGGATTCTCTAAAGTGGTAGTCTATGTCTGAATGTTTGTAATGTTCATTTACCAGTTTGGGGACCAGTCTGAATGTGAAAGAATTAGAAAAAATGTATTTTCTTGCCTAGGAACACCACTTAAATTCTTGAATTGATGGTCCAGCAGCAAGTGTTGTGTGCAGTAAAAATACTTTATACAAACATTAGCTTTTCCCACACATTTTGCTGCATATAACATTAAAATTTAATAAGGAGGGACTTGAGTCAGTTGTTCCCCATCTCCCAGCTCAGTGAATTTGTGAATTTAAGTGGAACTATTCAAGTCTTCTCTGAGAACTTTCAGAGTTCTTCATTTTTCCCAGAAATTATTGTGGAAATATTGAAAGCGTTATTTAAGCTTGTTCTTTAGTGTCATGATCTATAGTTGAAAGAATGAGCTTTTTCTGTCAAACCACATAAAATTTTATGCTGTATGTAAAATTTTGGTGCCATTGATATTTCAAGCATAACTTGATTTGTGTGAGGAAGTAGAAAACTGAAATTGATTATTCTATGCATCACTGATATCCAGGTACCTTGAAGATTCTTATCTATATGAACATTACTGGTTTTTCTCACCATACCTCTTAAAGTTTTAATTAAAAAAAAAAGATTGCTTTTTTTTTTTTTTTCTTGTGGGAGCTAGCTTATGATTGAGCATCTTCAAGTGTGTGGAGCTTTGCTTTTTAAGGAAGCATGGTGACTTGTGTTATAAGGTGGTTGGTGTTTTTTCATTCCGAATCTCTTGCGGATCGTGACTGTTGGGTCGTTCCATCCCCACCCTGTTTACTGTGTATTGTAATCAGGAATGATAGATAAGCAGATCTTATATGACAGAAAAGCGGCTCTTCTTTTTTTCAGTGTAAAGAGTTAAATGCTGTGCATGAATGGCTTATGCTGTGTTAGGCCTCAGAAAAGGATCATGGACTGAGGTGCATCAATTTGGCTCTGACTATTTAAATTGTGATTGGACCAAACTGTTAACCTCAGAAGACTGTTGCAATTTAGTGTCTTCAGGATTTTAGTTCTGATTTAAACTGCAATGAGGAATCCATTGGTTTAAATACAGTGTCCAAATCTGAGCTTTTTTCAACAGATAAAACCTTCCAATTTAGAAGCCTTCCTACTGAGAAATTCTCTAGCTGTAGGCACTGCAGATAAGATGTTTTACAAGTCTGGAAGTGTTTTGAGAGGAAGAACCTGAACCTTTTCAGTGATTTCCTACTTTGAATATGCTTGCTAAGATGTTTATGTAAACCCATTTTACCCTGCAATCTAGCAGTCTTAAACATATGTGTAGATTGTTGCTTCTTCTAAGAGAATGATAATTGACAACCAAGAGGCAATAACCTTTTGGCTTTTAGTGTGATCACAAACATTTATCTGAACACAGTCCTTCATGTACTCAAGATGGAAGAACAGTTTATCATAAGTGTTATGAAGAAATCTAGAAAATACATATCTGTGTCATCAGTATAACCAGTGTGCCCTGCTTCAGATTGTCTTATAAATGCTTTAGAGATTGAAAGGGCTATTGGTAGATGAAGGAGGCAGAAGATTACTTGCGTAGTTTCCAGGGACACAGGAAAAAAAATGTTCTCCTGGTTCAGAATGCATTCCCTTGCCATCATAGGTGACTACGTCATGTAATCTTAAGATGGAAGAAGATAATTATATTGAAACTCGTTTGCTGTCTTTTTGAGTATGTTCCTCCCCTGCCTTCCTGTGAGCAAGACCGATTTGTCATTTACTGCTAAATTTAAGTCATTTATAAAGTACAGACCAGACTATTGTTAAAGGCATGGATTTTGAACTTTTTATTTTTACACATTGCTGCTGCTACCTACAGTAGAGGTGGGTACTAACACTTTTCAAAAAGAGACCTGTTACTAGGTCTGCAGAGCTCACAGGCTGGAGGTATGGTGAAGCTGCTGTGTGCTTTTTTTTTTCCTTTTAGCTGTATCAGCTGTTATAATTAAGTATCTCTCTTTAGTAACTCTCTTTTAAATCCCTGGAGTGTTATAGAACATAATTACCACTACAGTGTTAAGATAGATGTAAAGTGGTTAGAGCTGTACTTAGATGTTCACTTTGAAAGTAAAGCCTGCCTTATTTTTAAATTAGTTGGCTTCCTGTGAGGTATCAGTGTGGAAGAATTAGTAAAGAAGCGTGAATGTGGAGAAGCTAAAGCTTTGTGTACGAGCTCTGAAAGTGCAGTTTCATGAGACATGCCAAAGAAGCTTTTGAGAAGGGAAGACAAAACATCTATAAGTGGCAGAGTGTAAGAAGCAGTGTGAAATAAACCTAAAAAAAGGCTGTTTACTTGAGTTCCTCTATTTTTGCCTTGATAAGTGGATGAAATAATGAAAATAAAAAGGTATGCTCTGAGGATCTGACATTCCTGCTTCTGTACTATACCTATCCTCAGATTTTGAGTATTTCAAAACAGAGTAACGCTGATACTTGCAAGAGGTAACAAGTGAGTAGAGCTTTCGGATTTTTTTAACATGCTACTGAATAGGCTCTCTGGAATCTTCCTGCACTCTTGATAAACTGTTGTTGGAGTTGCAGAAAACACAAAAGTAGGTACTTCTGTAGATACATGTAAATGCTTAAAATGATTAGCAAAGTTACAAGATGCTCAAAGACTAGAAGCTTGAATTTGGTTTAATGGAGACACTAAAAGGAAAGATTACATCATCAAAATTCAATCCTTTTGTATGGACTTAAGGCTATTGAGAGAAGAGGCATGGTTAAATAAGAACAAATGTCTGAGAAAGCTGTTGTTAGTCATAAAAGGAAAAAGATTGTGAAGATGCAGAAGAAGATTCAGCAGAATTTGGAAATGACCAGCATGTGTTTGAGACAGCTAAATAAGTTAGAGCTGAATATTTAGGAGAGTGCTTGTGATAGAGTGGGCTCACAAGATGAGAAGGAAGATAGGTTGTGCTTTGTCCATAGTTTAAAGGTAATGGTATGGACAATTAAGGAAATCAGCAGAGATGAGAGTGAATGACTAAGTTTGAGGTTTGAGCAATAATCCTTCAGTTTTTCTAAATAGAAGATAAGTGAAAGGAGAAGCTCCTAGAAGAAACCATAGTACTTCAGGAGAAATGATAATGCTGTGTTGAAGTAGCTGAACTATCCCTATACTGATGTCTGTTAGTGGTTATAGTGGCTTGAATGTAGGAGTGGAGAACTAAAACCTAGCAAAGAAAAATACATGTCAGGTGTCTGGCCTGTAGTGGAGAATAAAATACTGAGTTAGTAGGTGTCTTAGCCTCATATAACACTTGAGGCATGATAAATGTCTTCGAATAGGTTTCACAAAGACCAGAATTCAGTGGTAGTCCTCAAATCAGCTTATCATACTACCGAAGTGTGCACTGGAAGTTTTGCTCTACTGTGTCACAAATGTGACATATGAGTATTTGCAAGGGAAAGATTAAAACAGATGTGTGTTTTTCCTATGAAATCCAAGACATCTAATGTTAATACTTATATTATATATGAATGATGCAATTTAAAATGAAACTCTTAATGCAACTCTTGTAGCTACCGAATATAAATAAAAGTGACCATATACTATTCATGCTTTAATACTTCAGCAGACTGCCTAGCTTGTGTTTCAGTGTAGTGTAAGTTAATGGAAAATCTGAAGAAAGTGAAAAGGAAATAAAGTCCGCCAAAAGATAATAGTATTGGTTCAAAAAGATGTGCTAAAGAATTTCTTTAGATATTGAAGCCAGTATAAATACTTCTTGCAGTTCAGAGGATTTGTGCCTGTTGCCAAAACTGTCAGCATGGAAGAAGTGTGTTTTTTTTTTTTTTTTTTTTCTTCTTTCTTGGACTATGATTGTGTGATGACAAAAATCTGTGTTCTTCATTCTAAGCAGGTGTTAACCACCAAATTATTCTATAGCCTACATGATTGTGTATGTCAGTTCCCAGTGGAGAAACAACTTCTTGAATATGCAGAATAAGTTTGTTAGACTGATTTAGAAGAACTCAGTTGAAAGCCAAGTCCGCTCCATTTCATAAACTCATTCATAAAACCTGAGGCCTCCCTGTCCCCCAGCTTTTCAAGTGATGGAATCTCAACTATAAATCACCTGGCAGAAAACAATTGTGATTATGAAACAGGAGGTTCTAGTAATCTCCTGTTTGCTGCTGCAGTTTAAAGTGACTTCTCATTTGTGCGACTTCCTGTGGTCAGACTGAAACGTAAAATTTTTGTTTTCAGTTTCGTTTTAATTCTGAACATTTTGAAAGTAGCTCTAACAATTCTAAATAAAAGACTAAATTGGTTTCTGTTTTTAATTTACAGCCCATGCTTTCGTAAAACTTAAAGTTGGTTCTTTGGAAACTATGTCTGTGTAAATGTTAGAGTTTTCAGTTTGGAACTTTATTAATACATTATTTTTAAGTAATTTTTCAGTTATATTGGAATAAACTCATTGAGAGTTTTTTTTACTAGCTGAGATTTTGTAAGTTGTGAACTGTGGGTTTTTTTTCCTCCAATTATAACAGTGATTTAAATACTTTCATTTCTAGAAATGAAATATAAAGTCTTGATATGTTTTTTGGTTAAATAAGAGAAAAATTTGTCCATTCTTGTATTAGGTTGAAGTGTAGATAATTGAAATCCAGATAAATTTCACTAATCTATTTTTAATTACTTTGTTTATAACTACTCCAGGCATTTTGCAACCAAAGGTAGTATCTCAAGATGTGTAATACAGTGTAATTTGGGGGGCCACAAAGATGATTAGGGGACTGGAGCATCTCTCTTATGAGGAAAGGCTGAGAGAGCTGGGCCTGTTTAGCCTGGAGAAGAGAAGGCTGAGAGGAGATCTTATCAACGTGTACAAGTATCTGAAGGGAGGGTGTCGAGAGGATGGGGCCAGACTCTTTTCAGTGGTGCCGAGCGACAGGACGCGAGGCAACGGACACAAACTGAAACACAAACAGTTCCATCTGAACATGAGGAAAAACTTCTTCACTGTGAGGGTGACAGAGCACTGGAACAGGTTGCCCAGAGAGGTTGTGGAGTCTCCTTCTCTGGAGATATTCAAAACGCGCCTGGATGCAATCCTGTGCAATGTGCTCTAGGTGACCCTGCTTGAGCAGGGGGTTTGGACTAGATGATCTCCCGAGGTCCCTTCCAACCTCAGTGATTCTGTGATTCTGTGAAACAGTGCTTATGAATCTGCTTATGGCATTTCCTGGTGATGCTGAGGATTTTTTCATTAATTTACAATAAAGTAGTAGAAAAATCTGTGTACTAGCAGAAAAGGTATGGTAAGTTGACAGTGTTGGTGAGAAAGTTTTTTTTAAAAAAAAAAAAATGATAATTTGATAAACCTTCCCTTTAAAAAAAAAAAAAAAGGAAATTGTACTGCACAATTATTTTAGAAGTTAATTAAGCCCATAGCTTTCTGTAAAAACAAAGTGTTCTCAAGTCATATTGATGCTTTGAACTCTGCAGCAAGGACAGCAAGCTGAGGAATGAGAGTTTGATTTGGGTCCCTAGCCTATATCTGATTGGAGAACAAAGTCAAATCTAAAAACAAGATCACTACATAGATAAATTAAAAATCTGAAGGCTAAAAGGTTCATTAGATCCAGCCACACTTTCCCGCAAATCGGGTAACATTAAAAGTTTTTATTTTCACTAGTGTTCAATTATGTTTTCATCATTTTTATAGCCTTTTGATTGTTCTTCTTTTTTTTGTTTTTGTCTTGCATCAGTATCTATTCTTTAATTCTTCCTTACATTGTTAATTATTTGATTATTGCAGCAAACTTGGAAAGCTTGGAGTACTTAGCTTTTTAGCTACTTTTATAATGTGATAATTGATAAATGTGTGGGGGTTGTTTGTTTGTTTTTTTGAGATGCAAAGATGAAAGTATGACACTCCTGTGTAATGATGGAAGCCCTGAAAAAAGATCCTAGATGATTCTAGTGATGGATCTGGGATGATGGAAGTGAAGTGAAGTGAATTTCCTTGCAGGAAAATCATGTGCATCTGTGCTTTGTTCTTGAAATTCTGTCAACATATTTAGTAGCAAGTGCAACTTTGTCTTTCTAATCTGAGACAACCACAGACCCATGCTGAGAACTGTAATGTAAATTAGTTCAGCAATTCTAGTCATCTTTTCAGCTCAAGGTGCACAGAGAGAAAGCACTGATACGCTGATGGCAGTTTCGGTGTTGGTTGTGACGTATCAGGCCAATGTAATGGAAAGAGATGGAATGAAACAGAACTGTATAGTTCATGCTTGTTCCTACTTCTTTGTAGATAGAACTTGGGAAAAAATAGTAATCTTGGTTGGAATTGGACTACTGTCATTGCTATCTGACTTTTTGGGGACTAGTAGACACAAGCTTATTAGTTTATCATATGCACTTTCACGTGAATATTGCTGTGTAAGACACAGGGTCAGTTCATCTACTTCAATGCAGTATCAAGTCTTGGCTGACAAATCTTAGCATGCATAGTAGCTGTACTGGTTTGGTTCCCCTAGGTCTTAGTCGACCTGAGAGAATCCAGATTTGGCACTGATGGTGACTATTTGTAGATAATACAACTCTTCTGGACCTGAGCTGGCTCCTACCACTCATATTTGTCAGTGCTGTGTTTGTAGTTGCAGTGGACTTAATATTATTGGTGTGTTTGTGTGTGTGTAAATATTTGTGTATATATATATGTATGCATGCATTATAAAATATTTTTATATATTACATACATGCTTACACACATAAAATATTATTCTGTAAAACTGGCTGAGGTCTCTGATATACTTGTGCTTTTTTTCATTATCAGAGTAAAGATAGTCAGTAAAACAATATTTACTATTTAGTTGTCACTCTCTGCAGTCAATAACTGCTCTTCTGAGCTGTCAGATTTCTCATTGCTGAAAGATGCATCATTTCATTTCCATATAGTTGATCTCGTAGCTAGCAAATATTTATATATATATATATATATATGCATTTTTGTGTTTTTTTTAATGTTAGGTACAGATTTTTATTTTTTGCTTTCTAGCAACTTTGTTGTACTTAAAAGAAGTTAACTGTATTTTTATACACCTTTTAAACTACATGAACAATTTTTTGAGTGTTCTCAGGAGTTGCAGATAATTTTTACTTGAATAGTGGACTTTCATAAACAGGATGAGTAGGCAGCAAATTTCCAGACATGGAGAAAACACTTATGATGGTCCCACAATGTAATAAACAGAGTATGTTTTTTGCTTTAAGTTACCATAATGCTCATGAAGAAGGGAAGAAAATGGCATTAAGATTTGGGAAAGATTAGAAAGAGATAACTGTCATATAAGATTATAAACTGTTACTGTGTTTAATATCTAATATACATTTTTTTTTTCCCCCACAGAAATTAGCAGAGTACGGAAAGACATGTATAACGACACATTAAATGGTAGTACGGAGAAGAGAAGTGCAGAATTACCAGATGCTGTGGGACCTATTGTACAGTTACAAGAGAAACTATATGTGCCTGTAAAAGAATATCCTGATGTAAGTATCTCCTTAGTCCCTAAATGTTGTTTTTAATCCTTGTGGTCTTCTCTAAATTTCATGTGATGCTACCTTGGATCACACTGAATTGCTTTTAACAAGGTAAGACATTTCTTTAGGGAGGAGTGTATGTACCACATGGTGGCTTGATATGTAGTAAAGCAAAAGGTGAGTGGGAGAAGGTCATGTTAAATATCAAACCAGTATGGATTATAATTCGAAAGATTTAAGATCAGAATTTCTGCTTAAAATATATTTATCTTGTTCATGCAGTACTATCAGTGTTGAGTCACCGTGGAGCGAGTTTTATGGAGAAAGTTATTAGGACAGCGTATTTTCCTCTTAAAACATACGTCTCTAAGGGTCAGTAGTAGCATGCTTTTAGACCCTTCAGTCTGTACTTAAAATCTTTAGTGGTGTCCATTCTGCACCTGTGTAACCGCTTCTGTTCTGTATAGAAATGTGCTTATTGTGTGTGGGGTGTGTGTGTTGTTTTTTTTTCTCCTCAAGTTAAGCTCCTTGCTTGCTTGCCACTGTTGTGGGCTCCATAGGGTGATCTATTCTGTTGTACACCTGCCTTTTTGAGGGAGAGTGGTTTTATTTAACTAGAAGAAATACTTAGAACTCTCTGCTCCGATTGTGTGTGGGGTTTTTTTTTGTTTTTTTTGTTTTGTTTTTTTTGAAATGACTCAGAAAAATATGCCCTGTCAGAATCTGCCCCAACCCTTTTCATTGATCACTGACAAAACGTTACTCCTCCCTAACAGAATTTAGAGGTCCTGTTGCTGTAAAGGGATGCAGGTTTCGCATGAGATATTTGCACACTGAAGCAGTATTAAATGGAAGAAATAACAAAACAACAAAAAATGGAACTAACATTTGTATATAGTGGCTGGTTTCCTGTGGCTTTTTATGTTTTATTATTAGATCAAGTTCTCCAAATTGGGATGTATTATTTTAATGCTGCTTAGAACATACAGGTCTCTAAATAGAACCTCATTATGCCATACTTTACTGAAAATATTAAGTGCGAGTCATTACTCAGAATTGAATGTTTAGACAAATATCTTCTCTCGCTTTTCAGTTCTCACAAAGTTGATTTACAGCTTTTAAATTAAAAATACTTGTACTGAAAAAAAAGTTCAAAGAATTTGCATTAGCAGTAAGGACATGTCCTACTCCACATATAGATGTATCTGTATGCATGGTGCGTACACACACACACATGCATATGTAGTACAAATATATATACACACATACACACCAAAAACCTGATTCTTGTGGAACTCCTTGGAATTCCAGATATATGAGAGAAACTGTGCTATGCGATTTCTTAATTACTCAGTGAAGTGATGTAAGTATCTTTGTAATAAACATGTGCATATGTCTTAGTTAATGGCTTTTAAGAAAAACAGCTTGGTTATTGAAGTCTTTGTTTTGTAACTGGGCAATGTATTGTTTGTGAAGGGTTGCCTTAGTTATCCACTGCAGTTTCTACAGAACTTGATGCTCGATATAGTGGGATCACTTAGTGTGAGGTAAGAGGAGGAGAAAGGGATTGAATTTCATATAACTTATTGTTAAGCTTTTCTTTCAGAAAACAAGGGCTCAGTAGCTCAGCCCTTGGCTGCCAGCTACTTATCAAATATAGTGCAAATAAGCAGGGAAGTGTTTGTTTGTAGTTGCTGTCAAAGCACTTGTCTAACTTGGGGTGTAGTGTTTCTTGTCTCTTGCTACTCCTAACTCTTTGTGTTCCTCCAGAAGAATGCCCTCAAATTGGTGACTTAATTTAATTTATTAAACTCAAATTCAAAATACAAATTCAGAAGTTGGAGAGAGTTGTGCTTTGCTTACTTGTGACCTGGGAGAAAACGGTGATTAGTTCTTGTGAGAAAAGGTGATCAGTTTTTGTGAGACCGTGTGAAAGGTTTGCTAGAAAACGTGCAATTTCTATCACTACTTCTTGGCTTGGCATTCTAGCAAATATTTGAACTAGTTTAACACATTCCTCTGACTGTCATTTCTGAGATTACTTTTAGCTATCCTCTTTAAACAAGGAAAATAATAGTAAGTTTGATAGGTCAGTCTTAATTGGCACCTATTCAGGATGTTTTGAGTGTTTAGGCAATTCTGTGCTAGAAGGAAAAATGCTGCTTGTTCAGTGGAGCACTGCCTGTTTTGGTCATGGTGGCATCAGTCAGTAAAACTCCCCCTAACTGTGCTAGGTGTATTATTAGGTGCTTTTAGATTTACTTTCAGCTATTAGGATATGTGTGTGTTTTCTGGACAGGTTTTGAGCATGGTGGTACTTTGCAATTCCAACCTCATGGGGGCCAAGCCCAGTGTTCTCTGTGCACTCCCACCAGTCTGTATTGTTCTTAGCTACTCAGCATGGCACCTACACAGTCAAAATAATTAGTTAAGTAACTAGAACATGCCATTAGGTACAGTAACAATTGTGTTCAGCTTTTTTTTTTTTTTTTTCCCCCCTGTCTGTCTGTCTTTTCTGAAAGTTGCAAAAAGAATATCCCACCTTGCATTCAGGCTAGTTGGAAGGTCTGGAGTGCAGTGATGTCAGCTTGTCTTCAAGATTCACTAGTGAAGTTCATTGCTTCATTGACAGCAATTGTAATTACGTAATGTTACATGAAACTTCTTACTCGTATTTAATAATGTCTTTAATTGTGGTCAGCTATAGGGAGACAGTACTGTGCAGATTGTCAGAGAGATTTTGTATCAAATAGATCTGGTTAACTGTCACCATCATTCTTTTCTAATCAACAGTCTTTGATAAGATTTTTAGGGGAAAAATGACCCGAGATTATTTTTTGATGTAGATTTCTATCCATTTTTTTATAACAAAAGGAAAAATAAACATAATTAAACTTTTATGATCCTATAATAAGCTTTTATTCTGGTAAATATTTTTAATTTATAATTTTAAGCATATAGGTCACCTGACTGTAGTGGATACTGAATAGTACGATAGCATAATTTTGTGCATAGAATCCTAAATTAATCATGAGACATAAAAATGGTCCACGATGAGTTTAATCCAACTTTTACACACACACTCACTCTGTTGTTTGTGGATGAATAGTTAATACTCTTTAGTGTTTCTTATGCTTCAGATGAATGATTAATTTTCTTGAATTTCCCAAAAGAGCTGAGACTAAATTTTGTCTGATATCAATTTAAGCAATTCTTGAAATTTGCACCTACAAATGTTGGACTGAATAAATGTTTTTCTATTTTAATCATGGCTTTATTAATAATAAGTGCCCTGTTAGCTCTGATTAATGTGAAATTCTCTGTTGGAACTCTTCTGTGCCTCTTCAGTAAAAATGTAAGAACTCAGTAATTATCGCATCTTAAAGTAGCATGTCCTTTGAGTATACTGCAGCTCAAAGGCCAGCAGTGATAAACAGCTTGTGCATACGTTCTGACCGTTTTAGTTAAAACTGTTTAATTAGTGCAACGAAATGATGAACACAGGGATTCATTTTACTGCGGGGAACTTGCTGACGAAACATTTAAATCCTTTTTCAATTTGGTAATATCGAAGTTTAATAGCATCCCTAATATGGATTAAGAAAATGATAACATCCTCTTTATTTATTGTTCTGATTCTTCTGCTTAGGCTCTTCATTCTCTAGTGGCAAACAGGCTTATGAAAGGAGGCTTAAAAAGCTGGCTTTGTTTACCTTTGCAATAGGAAGGCAAAGAGGGAATATAACTCTTCTCTGTAAATAACTTGGGCTAGAAAGTAACCTGTAGGGTTGGGGGAATATTTGGTGAAAAGGTCAACTACTGATGCAAGAAAAATGTGTGAAACAACTAAAATAGTTTACTTACTAATTTTCAGTCTGAATGAGATATTTGGAACAACGCTCCAGTAGAAGCAGTGGGAGTAAAAAATGAAGTTAATTTTGAGCTGGAACTTTACATATTTATGAGAGGTTTTATGTGCTCTGGTTGCAAATGGTAGGGGAATGGATATGATGAGAAAGGTCCCCTTTGTTTAGATGTCAGTAAAATGGAGACCTGTCTTAATGTTGTCTGAAGCTTTGTCTGAAGCTTATTTTTTCTCTTTGTATCTTATGTTTTGTTAGATATGCTTCCATTACTGACCATCTGATTCACCCTTTGAAAGATAAGTTTCTTTTAAGTTCTGATTCACAGTCAAGAACATGGGTTTTTTTGGTAGCATCTTGCTGAAAGATGACATGCCATGATAGTTTTATTTGGAAATAAGCCTGTCGAATCTCCAGAGCATGCTTTATCTGAGGAGACAAAAGGATGGAAGAGAGTCTAGAAAACATTGGAGATAATCCTGTCCTTCAGTCTCTGATACTAATCCTGCAGGTTCAGCATCAGATCAGCAGTATTGACAAACTTAGTCCATATCAAATCCTTGTGACAGAATTATTTCCTCCCCATTGAACTGTTCAAGCATTGAGTGAAATTAAGTTAGAAAACTGATAACATAGTCAGTTATTTGTTAATACTCCAGTTTAATTCTTTCTTTTGGATTTCTCTCCTTTGGCTTTTTGCAGAAATTCTATTTCCTGAAAAAATGGAAGGCGAAGGTAAGAAAAGTGAAGACTAGGTAATAACATCTACTTCAGCTAGGGACAGTGTTTCCCTTAATATTTTTCAAAGTAAATTCATAAATCTGAGAGAAGAAATAAGTTGTATCCTATACCAATATGCAAGTTGAACATATTTGTTAGGATACATGCTTGTTATGGTGATACTCATATTAGTAGTATTAAATTTTTAGTGATGTCCAGCATATTGTGTGTGTATATGACATTTCTACTAGAAAGTAGTGTTTTTCTTGTTTAGTCACTATCCAGTTCCAGCTCATAAGGGTAAAAGCTCTCTAATCTAACATTGACAGCTAGTGCTAGACATTTGGGTGCCTTCTGTACCCATGGAGGAGGAAGGCAGTGGTGCTGGCGAACCAAAATCCTGGAGGAGGATGTTAGTCTAGAAAACTAGTCTAGACAGTTTGTAGATACCTATGTTTTTCTGTAAATGAAATAGCTAAGATTTTGTCTAATTAGAAGAAATTAATCCTGCTCAAAATGGTTAACTTAGGCAGTTAATAAATCTGAGGTGGCAAAGCTTGTGTCCAACTGAACTTCTTGAAGAGCAGCTTAAGACCTAGTCAACATCTGTCGTGCTTGTTTTAGCTCATACAGTGCCTTTTATAATGGCTGGTCTCTCACTGGCACATAAACATAGTAACTGTCTCTGTAGTTAGGCTTTCAACAGAAAACTTATTTCATCAGAGCTGTCATCTTAATTCCCTCTTTTGTTTGAATGTTCTAGCATTCTGTGGCTACAACTGAACGTGTACTGCAACTGTAACTCTTCTGTCATTTTGTCTATGCTTCCTTTCATTGAAGTGTTTTCCCTCAGTACTTCGACTTGAGTATTTTATGTAGTACTCTTGGAAGACTAAGAAACACAGAAAAGTTATGTGCAAATATCTTAGTTCAGACCATAATGGAAAGCTGACATGCGTTGTGGGGCAGAGAAATTTTTGGAATGTGGATTTTGGTTTTCAGTGTTTTTTACTCAGTCTGTTCTTTCAATTGTATATCAAAGTAAAGAATGGTTTTATATTGAGAGGAGAAAGTACTTCAGCATGGTGGTGGTGTTAGCAAAATTTTGTGAATGTGCTGGGTATACTTGTTTATATACACCTGATGAACTGCATGGCAGTTTTTTGTGAATTGACATCTTGTGTGCTTCAACTAGGATTGGGGAATGGCATAAGCATGGAAATATACTACTAAAGGCTAAAACCATGCTTGTTAATAGAACATATTTTAATGTCAGCACATGACTGACGTGGGATGGGATGCACATCCACTGCTCCTATTATCAAAATCTGATTCATATTTGAATGTGCCAATACATTTGTTTTCAGTGCAGTAAGCAGTTCAATTACTTAAATACAACAGTTATCCACCAGCACTGGGGAAAGGGGAGATAGGGTATGTTTTACTCACTGTATTGTAGGTATACTAAAAAGTAGTGAAAAGTAGGTTGACCTTTGTTCTCACTCTGCCTTACAAACTAGATTGAAATTTTGAAAGGTAAAACTATCTACCTTTTGTGAAATCTCATTTTGGCCAGCCTAGTTCTGAAGAGGAATGGATATTTATGCCTTGATTCTTATCTGCTGCTTACCAGATGCCTCCCTTTCTCACTTCTAATTTTGAAGGTAGAGCTCTGTTTAAAATACGTATGTATTTGCAGGCTCTTGTTTAGGCACCAGAATCTCCAGTAGATGCACTTAATTGTGCAAAGTCAAGAACAGATCTTCTATTTTCTTCAGAGAGATAAAGTTGACTCCTGAAGAATGAAGTCTGTAGCTGAGAAGTACAATATGCTTTTAGGCAGTAGGAAATACAGAGAAAATTCTTTTCTTGAGAATACAGAGTTGTTTTTAACTTTTTTTAAAAAACTTTTTGGTAATTTTCAGTTGACAAAAGAGACCTTTAACACTTAGCTGCTGTACTTTCCCTAGAAACTTATCTGGCAACTGTAATACCATACTGTCTTTCTTCTCCAGTTTTTTTGCATGTTCAGTGGTCAGTAAGCTTTTGAAAGACGTTAGATATTTCCTCCTTTTTAGTAGCTCCATAGTCTTAGGAATTACTGTTTGTACACTCAGATTTATGGAGTTGCTTTTGCAAAAGTCATTCAATACCTTCTTGTTAGAGAACAGCACGAGTTGCATAGCTTCACCTACAAAGGTCAGTGAAATGCAAGTCTTCATTAATAATGTTTGCTCTGTGTTTCACCAGGACAAGAAGGCACTGAGTCTGCATCCCAAATTGCTTCTAAAAGTAGTTTTGAGTGCCATTTAAATATCAGTCTGGTATTTTCCTTGTATCTCTCCTAAATCATACACTCTGGTAAAAATCAGATTGCATATCCTCAATATTAAAAGATCTGTTGGTTATTGCTAGAATAAGTCTGTCTACAAGTGGTGCACTTTAATAAAAAGCACTTTACCTTTTAAGAAAGAACATGGACTAGATTTTTTCATAGAGGTGTGACATATTTTTAGGTTTTGCTGTTTCTGAGGATCTTAACTCACTAATAAATTTTAAAGTGTGTATGACTTGTCAAGGAAAAGTCTTCAGTATAATGTTGTATTTATAGCATTCATCTCTTATTTGAATTTTATCCATAATTCAGAAGGATTGTTCTTTCCTGCACTTGCATCTTATCAGGTTGGTCCTTTATTTATTCTTTCCCCATCATTCTTGTTGAGAAAAAGATTGTATGCAAATATCAGCTTAAGAAGTAAACTTTCTGCTTAGACCTTTGCTTTCCTCTTCCATATTTTGTTTTATAGCTTAGGAACTATTTTTTATTACCTTAACTTGAATATTTGGATTTAGAATAAAAGATATATGCTGTCTCAATAGAGATCTCTGTCTGGGAGATTCTGAGTTTGCATGGCTAGTAAGTATTGATCCATTGTGTGGATCTACTCAATTTGTTCAGTTAGTTTCTGCTACTTTTTAAAAAGCCAGGCAGAAGAGGGTTTGGAGATAGGTGTTTCATTTCAGTCACTTTGGCATAATATTCATACACAATTCTAAGTTTGTATATGAATATTTTCCCTTTAAAAGAACAGTTTAACATAGTTGAATTATTATGAGAAGGATCTGTTTCCTTTTGAAATTAAATTTATTTGAAACTAAATGTGTATTGTTTTTTCACATGCATTCAATTCTTCAGGGAAGATAATGTTGGTTTCTTGAACACCCTGTTCCTTTTTGCAGCTTACCTGAATTCATTTTAATTGTCTGTTGTTATATAGCATAGTGCCCTCTGCCCTTCAAAGAAGGCTCATTCACCTGTCCTAAGTGTGTACACTTACCCACCTAACATTTGATTTTGTTTAGGTTGATAGATACTTTTTCAAAGGGGCACCTATTTCTTTGGAGTACAGGCATAAACTTGACAACTGTACTTTAGGTATGTGTTTTTTAAACAATCAGAACATACTGACCTAAAAATTCAGCTTTGTCCTAATTACAAACATTGGTATGTGCAGAGTCTAAGGACACTGAGGGCTTTATCTTGCTGTCTGTGGTACAGGGACTGCTTGGTCTGGGAAGACAGTCAATTGAGTTATGATTGAAAATCGTCTTAAATATGCAACAATTCCTCAGATTATTTTTTTCCTGCCAAATCCGTGTGGTCTCAAACAAGTGAATGATGCATTAAGTAGATACGTTTGTATTGCTGTTGCAAATGTAATATAGTGAGTAGTGTAAATGACACATTGTTCTGCTGTGGATGTATCTTAAGTACTGATGACTGTGTTTATTACTCAAATCAGCATATTAAACTTTTGGTCTACAGTTTATCCTAATTGTTTGAGTTTGACTTGAGTGTATTTAATTGCTATTCTTTTAATACAAGTGACATTCACTTTAAAAAGTTAAATAAAATTACTGTCCCACAACACAAATACTAAAGCAATATTTCTTGGACTTTGATCTGTTCAGATCTTTAAAGCTAGCTAGTCAGGCCCAAATAATACCTCTTATCTTTCTTTTCTTCCACAATTTCAAATTCCTGTTGTCCTTGAGATTGTGAAGCTTATAAACAGGGGACTGTGAGAGTCTTTCTGAAGGATTTCAGTTTCTTGAGGGAAATGGAAACAAGGGTTGGAAAAGCTGAAAAAGAGACAGACCTGGAAATGTGGCTTTCTAATACAAACAGGGCTGGAAGAACTTTAGAATATGGAGGTACGTGTTACTAATGAGGCTGTGCTCCTAAAGCACGTCAAACCTTTATGGTAACTGTCCTTCTTATGTCTTTTTTTCTGTGGTTAATATGAGGTAGCTGCTCTTCTGTTGCAATGAATGTGAGATGTGTTTGTCTCCAGTGATAAACTGTGAGAGTGGTTGTCACAGAACTGCTGATTGCTGTAACGTCTGTTCGGCTTCTTATTCTTAAAAGCTCTTGGAAAAACCAAGAGTTGGTCGAAAGGGAAGGCCAAATTTGGTATATGCTGATGTCTTGATAGTACTGTAGTACTTGGCAGTATCAGTAGTATTGATGCCTTGGTAGTACTGTGAATATTTGGGATAATAGTTTCAATATGATTTGATAGGCAAGGATGCTGTCGTAATTGTGATACTAATCTGAACATGCTGCTCTGTGCCACTTTATGCTGCCTGAAGTACACCAAGATGTGACTAAGTTGCATGAACTTGATATAAGTGTTCAGGATGAGATAGTGCATACATGGTGAGACTTGTACCCTTAAAATGCTCCTGATCGGTTTGGATTTCCAAGGTGCTTCAATCTCTTTTCAGTTTTGTCTCTCTTGTCTTTCATGTCTTACCTTCTTGAAGATAGAACAAAGAGTTAAGGTTTATTAGTGTAACACCTTTTAGCAGAAGTCATTTAAAAAAAGAAGGTGGATTGGGTCTTAAAGCAATAAAGGAAATATTCAAAAGGTTATAATTTGAAATAATCTTTTGCATTTTTGACGTGTGCTTCTACAGTTCTTGGCTTGGATTTTGCAGCTGTACATGTGTATTGCACACGTTTGTAACAGCCTTTAGAAGGGGAATGGGATTATTCAATTTCTGACATTAAAAATGGTCAACAGTGAGAAACCCACTGACTTAATTTTTTTATTAAAACCCCCCCAGCCAAACAGTAATTATTTTTTTTATTTTTATTTTTATTTACACTTGGCTATAATGTAGTGATGTAAGGTATACTTGTCTGTAGTAGAATCACAATGACTACTGATTATAACCTCTTTTTGTTTTTAACTTTTGGGAGGGGGTTCACTTCTATAGTTGCTTTGATCAAATAATTCAAAACTACTTTCTTTGAGTTGCTTTATTATTTTCATTACATGAAATTCTAGATCTGGTTTGGTAAATCAACAGAGAACGAATCTAATGCAGTGCAAAATACTGACTTGGATATTGGTTGTTATGTACAGAACAGCTCCTATGGCTAAACGTTTTCATTCTCTATTTAAATCTTCTAGAGAAGTTTTTATAGTTCTGACTGATGAAATATTTGGAGCCTTTTCCATATATTTAAAGATGTAGGTAGCCATTTCAGGCAGCATGAGTTAATTTGTCTCAAATGAACTGAGAGTTCTGATTTCTACTGTAAATTTATATAAATTAGATATTTTTACTATAAGCTTTAATTCCACAGATCACATTGCAGTATTGCTACAAATACTGTAATGTGTGTGTACAGGTAAAGGAGTAACAATTATCTAGTATTTATCTGGCTGTTATTATAAAATACAGTTAAATCAGCTAATTTGGATAATTTACATAGTCACATGAATGGAAAGCATATTTATGTTTAGGAAGATTAAATACCTTCATTTGTCAGTCACTTCAGAAACTGTGTTTTCAGCATCTCTTAAAATAGGGTGACCTTTTAGGCACTGAAACTGTAAAATGTTAATATAAAGTGATTTTTTTTAAATGCCTTGATTGAATATGGAAGCTTTCATTGCAACTGCAGCTAGTAATGTCTTAGTTCTTCCGTAAAATAATACTGTGCGTCTTGATCATAGGCTGGGTTTCTCTCCTGCTTAGTATGGTGCTTAACCATTTTTTATTTTATGGTTATCAGAAAGAGTGCTATTTTGGAGGAAAAATATAGTAAGTGCTATTTATGTAAATACAGCGTTTCAGGTCTTCTGATTTGAAAGCATGTAATTTCTGTGCTTCCTCCCACCTTTAAAGGTGTCTAATAAATTCATTTTTGGAACTCAATTATAAATCATTGAATAATTTAGCATAAAAGTCCTGCCTGAAAGTTATGCAGAACTTGACATCTGTAAAATCCCAGTAACTAATAAGACAAAATGAAGTGACTGCAGAGCACCTCTCTTCCAACATAAACTTAAGTATAACCTCAAAACCTGTTTCTGCTTGGTTAGCCCTTTATTTTTGGGGAAGGAAAAGTGAGTGCATTTCTCTGATAATTAAAAAAGGGAAAAAAGGGAATGGTATCCCCTAAGCCTAAAGATTTCCATTTCTGCAAAGTATTTGTATCAACAGTATCACGATCTGCGGTGGTGCTCTGATTTTAAACATATCTTTCTCAATTCTAATTACTGAGAACTGGAAGTAGTCTACAGCAAAACTGCCAACTTTAAGTGCCTTGGGTAATGTCACATGTAGTAGCAACTAATTAAAAGGTATTATTATGGCAATTAGTTGTTAGACTGTATATCCTGAGGATCCGTTGTTGTTGGAATATGAGTTTAATGATGTAAATTGTGATGCTTAGAGGGCAGTGCTGGAACCTACAATTAGGTTTTGGAGACCGATTTCCACACAGCACAACTTGTTAATTCTCTAGATAAAGGTGTCATGATTCCCAGGTACAGCACAGAATGGGACAAACTTTACTCATCTGTTGTCACTGTTCTGAAAACCTCATCTTAGTGAATAGGATAAAAAGATTATTCACTATCTCACTTAAGCATGCCTACTATTAGATTGTTCGCGGGATCTGATTTCCTGAGAGAGTTTCTGTTAACAAATCTTTCAATTACCATTTAAAGGTTTTTATGACCACTTAAAGGAGGGAACTACCAAACAGTACTGTGTGCCTTTAAATCATTGCAAATGTGCCTCTAAAGATAATAGAGACTCCTATTTTAAAACCATGAAATTGTTAATTTGTCTATCTTTACAGCTTTCTCACTTATGTTGATAATTCCAAGCAATTTAAAATCCAATTATTTCCAAAATATGACAGTAATTAGATTAGTGTTTTTGCATGAACAGATCATGCAGCATAAAATTCAGATATGTATAAAATAATATCCCTTAAAAAGAAAGGAAATTGAAACTACTCTGTTAAGATTTTTTTAATAGCATGAAGAAAAGGGTTAACCTTTAAGACAATTTTAAATGGCAAGCAAATGTAACTTTATAGTCTAATGCACATTTTGTATTAATATATATAAAAAACATCAAGAAAACAAAGAGCAAATAACGCAAAGAAATGTAGTACAAACAGGGAAGTTAGGTGTGTGAGTTCTTTCTGTTACGGACATACGTATTCTGGTTACTACTAAGGAACTTAATACAAATAAACTCAGTGAAAAGAAAAATGCTAGATGTACTGTGTCTGACTTGTTCAGAATTTATTCTCTCCTGTGTTGCAAAATTCATCTTTATGCTCATTTTGTATCATTTTAGTCTGTTCATATACCCTTCATATACCCTTCTTATCATCTTTTGATGCTGTTTTTTCAGTTTATGACAGTACCCAATGAGTTCAGAACAAAAACCATTTTGAAATAACTCATTCTCCAACCCTTATGAAACTAGTCACGGGTTTAGTTAACTTTAGACATGCCTAGTATATATCCTTTTTAAAATTAGATAAAGCTGTGATAGGGAAGTGAGTCACTGAAGGCAGTTGAATTGTTTTGCAGAAAAAAACCTAACAAGAGAGTTCCTATGCTAGTATGCTTGTAACAGAACTGTGATTTGAGGCAGATGTATGTTTATCTGAGTTCATTAATGAACTCATTAGTATTCTGTGGAAGATATTTTAATGGTATGTTATTTGGAAACATGTTATGGGGGAGGGAAGTCTCATCACACAGAATCAAAAAATTCTTTCAAATTGGATATATTGATTAAATCCCAAATGTTAAGTTTTCAATTTAATTTTTAATCATTTAGACAAAGTTATTCATATTGAAAAGAGAAGAGAAAGAGTGGTAACCTGAAGTGCTAGCATGGATAGAAAAATCAAGAGAAGAAAATCCTCCTGTAATTCTGTCTATTCCAATGCATTCAACCATTTCAGTCAGTGTAGATATATTCTTATTTTGCAAATAAGAACATTTAGTTAAATACTCTATAACCTCAATAGTTAAATACTTCCTCAGTACGTAGAGTAATTGTAATGACTGTCTCGAGATGTGATTTGCAATCCACTGGCCTTTGTCAGAAGCGTTCATCTATGGGAACAGTCTCCTTGTGCCAAAGTGCCCGCACTATGGATGAGCAAAGGTACTTTCTGAAAATCTTGCGATGCCGAATCTTAACTTCTGTTTTCTTCTTCCTTTTTATTTTTTTGCTAAGTTGTCTGTCTCCCCTCCAGCAAGTAAAAATCCTAGTGACCAGATAGTTTGTAACTTTCCCAACATGGAGGCAGCAAAAATACTGCAATTCAGATACCACAGCATTCAGGTGGCATTTGAAAGCAGAAAGCCCACTTTTTGGCTGTAGGGGAAGAGCGTTGGTGTAATTCTAAGGGTGGATGAGAGAGGAAGATGGGTAGATGAGAGGGGACTTTACCCTCCCTGCTCATGATTTGAAAGCAATCAGAGGAATATTGCTTTATATACATTAGTAATGGTTTTAGGGAGCATTGTGAATAATATGTGAACAGTTTTATGGCAGACTTTCCTCCATCTGATTATTTAGCCTGGTAGGCTAGACAAAAAAAAAAAAGAGAGGTGAAACCACTTTTTTTTTTTTCCACAAAAATTAATCATCCGTTCTTGGTCAGTATGGCTTTTGGTGGGGAATAGAACAGCTTGATGACAGGAAAAGGTTCCCCTATTGAGGAGGAAAAAAAAAA
Organism: Apteryx mantelli; assembly: GCF_036417845.1. NCBI lineage: Eukaryota > Metazoa > Chordata > Aves > Apterygiformes > Apterygidae > Apteryx > Apteryx mantelli. Next base: position 61,225,137 of record NC_089980.1, on the reverse strand, counting down.
AAAAAACACATTTTCCCCATAATGTAGTTTAATAACATGACCTTGACCAAATACAATCAAGAAGGTTTCTGAAATACTTCAGATTTTTTTTGTTGAATTTCATGTGTTAACATTGAAATTTCAAAGTATCAACTTTTAATCTGTACTTTAATTTACTATTTAGAGATTCCAGTTTCCTGTTTAGCCCTAACCAAGTAAAACACTGTAGTTTCTTTAAGAAACTTCTGATAAAATGAATTTTGAACATTGCTTTCTTGACAGTTAACGTCTTGGTGGTTCCTGGTACTGTGAAGGACTTCTGTCTTATTGGGTGATGACAGCATAATGCTAATTAAACATGCTTGAAGAAGAAATTGCTGTTTCACTGGAGAACTGAAGTTAATATTTAAATAAACAAGTATACAATTCATAAACAATGAAAATGAGATTAGGAGTTGAAGAAAAAATTCAGAATTTTTTTTTCACCCTGAGTACCTTTGACAGGGCATGTTTTTTGTCTCTGAAAGCTGATAAGGTCTTTGTTTTGTTGTTTTGTGTTCTTGTATCTCCTAACTACTGATCCAGCCAACAGTGTTGTCAGCTCAATGAGGAATGTCAGTAGACTGAAGCAAAAAGGACGTTAAGTGGCTGACACTGAGCGATGGCAATAAATGAGATGGGAGCTAAATATATAGGTTTGTGACATTCTAGCAGCTGGCTTAAGCCCTGCTGTTTGTTCCTTGGGTATACTAGCCTTAAAAAGGAAGAGAATGCTTTGTAGCACTAGGAAGAAAAAACAGCTGGTGGCTTATCACTCAGGCTAATGACAGGGAAGGTTAAAGAGTTTTGGAAGGACGAACTTTGAAAGACGGTGCTTTTATCAGTTATATAAATTCTTAATTTTAAATAAATAGGTCTATGAAATGAGTCTAAAACTTTGCCATTTTCCATTGCTGCTTCAGAGCAAAAAAAAAAAAAAAAGAAAAAAAAGAAAAGACCTTTGCCATCCAAAACTCTTAAGAGTTACATTATTTTGCTTTTGATTGAAGGAGATTTTAAAGATAATTTTACAGTAACTTTCTTTTGATGTTTTCTCACTCTTTAATGTGACTTTGGAAACATTTTGGTACTTGATTAAGTATCTTTCAGTTACATATTTAATATTAAAAAGTTTGTTTTTCTAATAGAAGAAAACAAATGCTCTCAAATGGTGCAATCTTTATATAATTCTTAGTCCTCCTTTATTAATAGTGATGTAGAAAAGTATGTGTGCATTATTTTTGATGCTTTTTCAAAATGAAGGGTAAAGTTTCAAAAAATTAGTGTTTAACTGCATAAAAGCTTCCTATTTGAAATATAATGGTAAATACATCTACTACTTTTACATGCAGTGAAGACTGTTAGAATTGGAAGATTAATCCTGCTTGGTATGTTTTGCTGCTTCTTGCTGCTTGAGTTTCTACTCCTTTTTTTTTTTTTTTTTCTCTCAAGAACTTGTTTAGTTCTTGAATCCAAAGTTGATCTGTCAGCTGACCCCAAGCAAAGTGAAGAGCAAGACCTCTTTTCTGCCTCCTCAACAGGTGAACAAGCCTATGAATAAGCCTTTCTCTTCCCCTCTTTCATATCTGCAATGTGTGTCTGTAGTGGTGGGGCCCCCCAGGGGGAGTCTTCTGCTGGGTTTAACAGGTGAAAGGGAATGGTCTGCAGCTTTTCCAAAAAGAAGCAGCTATAGGCTAACAGCACTGAAACTGTTCTCCAGCTTAAACGCTTTTTGTGGAGTGGGCTCTGCTGTAAAGCTTTCCATGCCAGTCGTTGTTCTTGAGTGTGAACAGGCTCCTTGTCTAGCAGCGTGATCTGTTATGGAGGCAAGAGACCAGGAGATTCCAGATCCTGTCCTCTTAGGAAGAGCAGGCATTTCCCTTTCCTTTAATCCTTTTGGAGTTTTTGTAGAAGGGAGGTTTAGTCGAGGAGCTGAGTGGCAGCTTTTAGAAAACTGGAATAATAACAGATGAGTTCCATTTATCTCAATGTTAAAACCTATTTTTCCCCATAATAGAAACGGCTTATCCTAGTTGTGATAGTAGCACCAGAGTGTTTTTCTACCATTTTAAGGTAGTCTTGCCTTAACTTATTCTCTTATTATGTGTTTGTTATCTTTACAGGGATTACTAGAGCAGGTATTTGAAAGTTCAGGTTGACTGTATGTAGCCAGATAACACACCAGATGTGTTTTTTCAGACCTTAAATAAAAGCGATTAGAGAGATTTTTGAGCTTCTTTACTCTGGGAATTTGATGTATTGCATTTAGTCAGACTTACTTTTTTATATACCTCTGTATAAAGAGATTTATGGATATGAAGCTATAGTCATTTGAAAATCTTCTGTTGCATTAGCACACAATACTATTCATGATGTGCTGGTTACCTTTTGAATTAGCACAACAGCCCTTTGGATCTCAGTTTTGAATTCTGTAAGTTTTTTTAGGTCAATGCAAATATCACTTATGTAGTCATGTAGTGAAACAATGCTTGCGGATTTCTAAATTATCAATTTATTCTAAATTCACTATTTCAACAGTAACTTGGGTATAATAAAATGTAGAAAGAAATCTTACCATATTTATGTGTGCATGCTTGTGTTCACTGAATAAATAAAAATTATAGGTAATGTAATAAACTTGGATTTATTCCTCCTACCTATCTCTGTGCTACTGTTTTATAATACTAACTTTTTCCATGGATTATTATTATTTTTTACAATGAAATCAGAAGCATAGAGCTTTTATAGTTTTGTGTTAGAAATAATTTAATGAAATTACTCTTAAATTATTTGTCAAACTTTATAGTCCATTTATCTGACTTCTGCTGCTTCTGTTGGGAGTAACTCGACCAGTGCAACTTCCACAGTGTTCTAAAGTTTCTTGCCTCTTGCACAATGTAATGCAAGGTCTTCATGGGAGCAGTATGTTATATTCACTTCAAAAAACAACAACAGCAACAACAACAAAAAATGCTGCCGCTCTCCTTTTTCCACTAAAGTGTATTGCTTTCTAGCTTTCATCTGAATGATGTATGATCTGGTGCCAAAATTATACGATCAAATGATGTAAGTGTAATTTTGATACAGAAGAATGTAAAAGTCATGAAGATGATCCCCTGTGTATAATCCTATGCCAGTAGAAACCCTTAGTAGTCCCTTAATTTTAAATTAATAATTATGCAAAATGTCTTGGCATTAATGGTTAAATCTTGGGTTAATTTTTAGAAAACAATTGAATATCAGTTAGTTGTGGTAATTATAGAAGCTAGTCAGGTAGGTTTTGGATAATTAGTTGTTTGATACTTGGTTAGAATAGCCCTAAAATTAGCAAGAGAATTTGTGGGAAAAAAAAGATATTAATCTCTTCCACCACTTATGCTCTGGCAAAGCAATGCCTTTGAGTTAACGATATCTTTCTGTTAACATATAGAAACTTTTTTTTTTAAATCTCCTCCCCCTTCCTCACTTGGGCAACATATGCATTTATTGCACTGCAAAACAAGGTGGAATCTTCTGCGCAGAAGAACTGGAAATAAATTTTCAGAGAAGGCTATACTGTATTTTTTTGGTTGAAGATGTGACTTAAAATTAATTTGGTACACTAGATGACAAAATACACTTTTTTAAAGATTTTGAATTTTTTGTGAGTACAGGAATTACAGCATTTTAAATACTTAGTTATATTTTGGCAATGGGTCCTAACAAATACCTTGATCAAACAGATAACACTGCAAACTCTGTTGGATGCTCTACCTAGTTTTAATGCATTTGTTTAACTAGGATTAGCTATTGCTGAGGCTTTTTCATGTGCATTAGAATTTCAGTGCTAAAAATAAATGTATTTTTATAAAAGTGTCATTTTGAAATATTTCTAGCTATTATGACAACATTTTAATAAAAAAATCTTTAAGCACATCTGATCAGTTTACTTGATAGCTTGCTCAGAGGTACTCTTAAAAATGCAAGTTAGGATTTCAGAGAAAAAAGTTTTTATACTACAGTGCGTGTCCATAACTGCCTCCCATACTCTGGCAAAATCTTTTTTATTTAAAAAACAAAAAATTCTGTATTAACATTATTAAACTGACCTGGAAAGCTACCCTGATTTTTATAGATCTGATCCACTGTATTTACATGGGGTTTGTAAAGCTGCTTGTCAGTTAAACAAGCTCTGAAAGCCCTCAGCACAGAGGTTATTAGAGTTGAATAATATGGATTTAAAGGATTTAGAAATTCATTCTAAATCCCTGCTATACTTTTGAATGCATTTTTATTTTTTGTTTTTTTAAAGAAAGCATATTAAGCATTAGGATGCCTTCTGAATATAGTCTGTATTTTATTGAAATCGCATGGATAATCTGGTTTGTCTAGATTACAACTGCAGTGATCAGAAAAAGATTCAGAGCTTTTTGAAGGATTGCCAGTGGATGTTAGTCCACTCGGGCAGAAATGAATGTAAATAATCTGGTAATTGGGAGGTCAAATCTAGCAGTAAAATTAACCTTGTAGAATTGTGGCCGCTTAAATGCAATGCCTTGATATTTTTCTTTTAAGATGGTTCTATTTTCTTATGTTGCTGTGCTGTCTTGATGCTTTAATTGTACCGTGCTGCTTCATCAAAACAATTTTGTTTTTATTTTATCAAGGAATGTATTTATTTGTAGCCCAATTAAAAAATACAGACAAACTCAGTTTTCTATCTAGAAATAGACAGAAACATGGTGTGCTGTTTATTTTGACACATTTTCACCTACTTTCCTGAACGTAATTTGAGGTATAGTTTTTTAATTTGTTACACGATATGTTGCAAATGGAGATTCTAGTGTTTGACTTTTCCTATAAGTATTTTTGAAATAGTTGCCCTCCATAGCTATTGGTTTTGACTATAAATAGATTCAATAAATTTTGACTATACATTGATTTTAAAAGTAGTAAATTGCAGATCATAAGAGAGTGGGTCATAAGAAAACTTTCTATCCTAATTGAAGTAGGAAATACCTCATATCTAGTTTGAAGCTCCTCTTTCTTGCTAAATGTAAGCTTGTTAATCTTCCACTAAATAGCGGGAATATAGGTACTAGCAAAGAGTACTGTATTGTTGAGTAGGACTTAGGGTTACCTTTTGGAAAATGTAATATTTTCTTATATGATTGTTGTAATTAGAGTTTTAATCATGTCTACAGATTGGTTTTGGAAAAGTGAAGAAGAAAATCTAAGCATAAAAGACCTAGTTTTAGTATAAAAATCCCCAGGAGTACTTACTTATTCTACCACCTGCTTTAATAAGTTACTTGGAGAACTTCACTAGTGTGAGCAGTAATAAATTTTTAGGTGGACCAAAATGTTCATTATAGTAATCCGTCCCTGAAGTCATGAAAGCACGTATTACAGATGTCCAAGAGGAAAGGCTGCAGTTTTCAAATCTCTTAGGAAGAATGAGGTGTTAATATTCTTCATGGAATCTTTATAATCTTATGATTAAAGCTTTAGAAGAAAAGATGATAAATTGAATTTTGTATGCATGCATTTGACATTTCTTACCAGTCAATAGACTGTGCAGTCTCTACATAACTAAGGTCTTACTAAATAGGCAACAGATGCTAAATATTATCTTCAGCTTTGTTCAGCCAACTACCATGTGCATGCTCATTGAAGAGGTTTTCATTGTGAGCGTAACATAACTGTTCATGTCTGAATTGCACTGGTGCCACTTTTGTTAGTTCCCTAGATGACGTGAATTAAGGCTTAAACAACACGGAAGGTGTTTTGTGCAATATAAATGCTGTGGTACTTAGAAGTGAGATTTAAGTTGTCTCCCTAGTTCCCACCCCACTGTTACAGTGTGCTTGAAAGACTGGCTTTCTGGAGATCCTGTGGAGTCTATACTGTTGCAGTTGATTTAGAAACCTATGTTAAGAAAAATAAAGATCTAATTGGAATGAACTTAAAATGTTACCAAAATTACTACAATAAATGTAATATGTGATAGCTAGGTTAAAGGTAGTCTAGAAAAGAGTAATAAATATATATAAGTATTTGTAAGAAGAGAACTCATTTACTCTCCATTGCTAGCAGATATTTTTCATTGTCACCTCTGAGAAGTGTAATACACAAACTCTGTGCAAATGTCCTTTTCATATTCCTTTGGATGCTGAAATTTTTGTGTGATGTATCACAGACTTCAAACCACTGGATGCTCTCTCTTTTCTTCTGCTATATATGTTTTAGTAATACATTTTAATTCTGTTCATATCCTTTGGTTTTGCGTTAACAAATATTTTACTTGCAGAAGTTTTTGAACTTGACTAAACTTGTCCAACCCACAATATTTATCAGATCGTGCCTATAACAAGGTCAGTTACTCTCTGGCTTCGATGTTGAAAAGCGATTATGATAACTGAATTAGCAACCAAAATAAAAAAAAATCCCCAAGTCTATATTGAAATTAAAGTATATAATTAAATAAAGAATGAACAAGTTTTAGTAAACTGCATAAGTACATTAGACATAACACTTGGCTGTTTGCTGAATTAAGAAAAACGCTGTCATCGTCTTTGTTTACTGGTGATAAATTTTTTGCTGTTTTCTCTATGACAACTCGTATTTTCAGAAAATTTGAACAATTTCAAGCATATTCTTTCTGCTGTAACCACTCTGTTACTAAATGTAGGGGATTGAATTTCTCATGCTTGAAGTAATCTCAAAGGTGTTTGACACGGTGTGGTAGTGGTTTTGGTTTTGCTTGTTGCCTAACCTTTGGTTAGGTACTAAAGTACCTAGTTGCGAATGTGACAGATCATAACTTTTTGAGTCTTGATATGCTGTATCTTGTTCCCCAATACCTTAAATGATTTTAGTTTTAATACTTCAGTGCTGAAGAAGTTATTTCATGAAATAAGCTTTCTAAAAGAACTGTTATTTGCCTAAGTTTCTTACAGCACAGTATTTCTAATTTACTGTTAACTTCATCACTTATGTGCTTCAATAGTTCTTGTTTAGCTCTGATTATAGTATTAGAATGGTGTGTGTCAGATATACCCAGCAGATGCAAGTGGGTCTATCTGACATATGCAGATTATACATGTCGTGCTGGTATTCACTACATATGTACTTAGGCATTTATTGGTTATTTCACTTAGAAAACATGCTGTATAAAGGGATGGAATGAATGCTTCTTAGGCACTGTTGTCTGCAGTTTGACTTTTAATTGCCAGTAGGACTTTTTGGAAGAGACTTTAAGAAACAACTTCACTACTGTTGCCAATAATCTTAACAACTACCTTAAGTTAATTTGGGTAGTAAAAATTAACTTCTATATGTGGTTACTATTATCAGTGTTTACTGTTTTGGCAATGATAGTACCATCTGTTTTTTCAGCTTCTTCCCCCTGTAAAATCGCATCAGATAGTCTGGTTTTCTCAACTATGCAAAACAGTTGCCAAATTCCACTGGAACATATTTTTAATACTCAAAATACATGCTAATGCAGTTAATGAAAGATTTTGCAATTTCAAAATTTTATTCCTGAAACATTATACCTTTTTTACTTAATTTGTTAGATGAGAGTGTCACAGATGTGTGTGTAAACTACTCATTCTTTATTTTCAGTGAATCTACTGTGGGGTCATTGAATAAGTTGTGTATATGATACACTTGTTTTTATTTGGTAATAGTTCTTATTACTGCTTTTCTTGAACACATAACTGCATAACTGTGTAGCTGTTTACTGTTGACGTGTGGTGTTGAATCACTAGAAATATAAAATAATGCATCAAATGTATTAGAGATTTTCTATCCAGAAGAAAAGAGACTTTCTATTTCCTTAAATTACCACATATTAAAAATCTACTAGTATCTTTTGTACTGGATGAGATACTGGCCATACTTTGAAATATTTCAACAAAATGTCTTGACTGATTAAAAAGGACTGTAATGTATACTGAAAGGCTGTGTCTTCTATAAAACCCTGTTGGTATCTTATTATTGATGGCACAAGTTATTCATGGTGATTATGAATTAAAAGAAAAGATTTCTTAGGTGTATTAATTTTCTTGAAAGTAAGTGTGTGTGTGTGTGTGTGTGTGTGTATACATATACACACACACATATATAATAAACATTGCTACTGCTGCTACTGTAGATAAAGCTTTGTGATAAAGTAGTCATTGCAAAGATGGGTATTTGCTTATGATGCATTAAGTGAACAAATGTAAGAAAATGTTACTGCTAGAAAGCATTTTCAGTGTAAGGTGGACTAAATTGTCCATTTTAAAATTATTTTTACTCTTCTGTAAACTGTCGGGATTCAATTTTTGATGCTTAAAGTAATCTCAGAGCTATCTATAATGTTATGCTAGAGGTTTTTGCTTTATTAAACACTAAACTACCTAACTAAAAGTATGATATTAACTTCTCAAAGCTTAATATGATGTATTTTGTTTTCCAATACCTCAGATGGTTTTATTCTTATTTCAAGTCATATTGCATAATTATATTTTTGTGAAAGCAAGTATCTGATAATTTTTATGGTTATCTAAAAATTAGCTCAGAGAGTAAGTTTGGAAATACTTATGGAGAAAGAGGTGTGTTAGCAGTACTGTAAATAAATGTTCCTTTAAAAACAAGAGAAGAAAAGCTCCCAAACCTGCTAGTTGTGGTATGTCAGTTAAAGTTGTTGGTGGGTTCAGAGTATCATCTTCTGACTGGTGCAAAGACCTCTTTCTTCCATTTATAGTATGTTTCATCAGCATAATGTTATCTTTTATATTCTACTGTAGTGTTTCTAATTTAAATGTTTTACATATCACAGAATCACAGAATCACTGAGGTTGGAAGGGACCTCTGGAGATCATCTAGTCCAACCCCCCTGCTCAAGCAGGGTCACCTAGAGCATATTGCACAGGATTGCATCCAGGCGCATTTTGAATATCTCCAGAGAAGGAGACTCCACCACCTCTCGGGGCAACCTGTTCCAGTGCTCTGTCACCCTCACAGTGAAAAAGTTTTTCCTCATGTTAAGATGGAAGTGTCTGTGTTTCAGTTTGTGCCCATTGCCTCGCGTCCTGTCGCTCGGCACCACTGAAAAGAGTCTGGCCCCATCCTCTCGACACCCTCCCTTCAGATACTTGTACACATTGATAAGATCTCCTCTCAGCCTTCTCTTCTCCAGGCTAAACAGGCCAAGCTCTCTCAGCCTTTCCTCATAAGAGAGATGCTCCAGTCCCCTAATCATCTTTGTGGCCCTTCGCTGGACTTGCTCCAGTAGTGCCACATCCCTCTTGTACTGGGGAGCCCAGAACTGGACGCAGTACTCCAGATGGGGCCTCACCAGGGCTGAGTAGAGGGGGAGAATCACCTCCCTCGACCTGCTGGCAACACTCTTTCTGATGCAGCCCAGGATACCATTGGCCTTCTTGGCCACAAGGGCACATTGCTGCCTCATACTTAACTTGGTGTCCACCAGCACTCCCAGGTCCTTCTCAGCAGAGCTGCTTTCCAGCAGGTCAACCCCCAGCCTGTACTGCTGCATGGGGTTATTCCTCCCCAGGTGCAGGACCCTGCACTTCCCTTTGTTGAATTTCATGAGGTTCCTCTCTGCCCACCTCTCCAGCCTGTCCAGGTCTCTCTGAATGGCAGCACAGCCCTCTGGGGTATCGGCCACTCCTCCCAGTTTTGTATCGTCAGCAAACTTGCTGAGGGTGCACTCTGTGCCTTCATCCAGGTCATTGATGAAGAAGTTGAACAAGACTGGACCCAGGACTGACCCCTGGGGGACACCGCTAGCTACAGGCCTCCAACTAGACTCTGTGCCACTGAGCACAACTCTCTGAGCTCTGCCATTCAGCCAGTTCTCAATCCACCTCACTGTCCACTCATCTAACCCACACTTCCTGAGCTTGTCTATGAGGATGCTATGGGAGACAGTGTCAAAAGCCTTGCTGAAGTCTAGGTAGACAACATCCACTGCTCTCCCCTCATCTACCCAGCCAGTCATTCCATCATAGAAGGCTATCAGATTGGTTAGGCATGATTTCCCCTTGGTGAAGCCATGCTGACTACTCCTGATCACCTTCTTTTCCTCCACATGCGTGGAGATGGCTTCCAGGATGAGCTGCTCCATCACCTTTCCAGGGATGGAGGTGAGGCTGACTGGCCTGTAGTTCCCTGGGTCCTCCTTCTTGCCCTTTTTAAAGACTGGGGTGACATTGGCTTTCTTCCAGTCCTCGGGCACCTCTCCTGTTCTCCATGACCTTTCAAAGATGATGGAGAGTGGCTTAGCAATAATGTCCGCCAGCTCCCTCAGCACTCGTGGGTGCATCCCATCAGGGCCCATGGATTTGTGGGTGTCAAGTTTGCTTAAATGATCTCTAACCCACTCCTCCTCCACCAAGGGAAAGTCTTCCTCTCTCCAGACTTTCTCTCTTGCCTCCAGGGTCTGGGGTTCCTGAGGGCTGGCCTGACCAGTAAAGACTGAAGCAAAGAAGGCATTCAGTAACTCTGCCTTCTCTGCATCCTTCGTCACCAGGGCACCCACCCCATTCAGCAAAGGGCCCACATTTTCCCTAGTCTTCCTCTTGCTGCTGATGTATTTGAAGAAGCCCTTCTTGTTGTCCTTGACATCTCTAGCCAGATTTAATTCCAAACGGGCCTTAGCCTTCCTCGTCGCATCCCTGCATACTCTGACAACATTCCTATATTCATCCCAAGTGGCCTGTCCCCCTTTCCACTTTCTGTAGACTTCCTTCTTCTGGTTGAGTTTTGCCAGGAGCTCCTTGCTCATCCATGCAGGTCTCCTACCTCCTTTGCTTGACTTCCTACTCATAGGGATGCACCGCTCTTCAGCCTGGAGGAAGTGATGTTTGAATATTAACCAACTCTCTTGAACACTCCTTCCTTCCAGGGCCCTCACCCATGGGATTCCTCCAAGTAGGTCCCTGAAGAGGACAAAGTTTGCTCTCCTGAAGTCCAGGGTTGCGATCCTACTTGGTGCCCTGCTGCCTCCTCGCAGGATCCTGAACTCCACCATCTCATGGTCACTGCAGCCAAGGCAGCCCCCAACCTTCACATCTTCCACCAGTCCTTCTTTGTTTGTTAGTACGAGGTCCAGCAGCACACCTCTCCTTGTTGGCTCCTCCACCACCTGGGTCAAGAAGTTGTCACCAATGCTCTGCAGGAATCTCCAGGACTGTTTGTGCCTAGCTGTGTTGTCTTTCCAGCAGATATCGGGGTGGTTGAAGTCCCCCATGAGAACCAGGGCCTGGGATCGTGAGGCTACTTCCAGCTGTCTGTAGAAGGCCTCATCAACTTCCTCATCCTGATCAGGTGGCCTGTAGTAAACACCCACAACAGTGTCACCTCTATTAGCCTGCCCTTTGATCCTTACCCATAAGCTCTCGACTCGCTCTTCATCCACCCCTAGGCACAGCTCAATACATTCCAGTTGCTCTCTCACATAAAGAGCAACTCCACCACCTCGCTTTCCTGGCCTGTCTTTCCTAAAAAGCACGTAGCCATCCATGACAGCACTCCAGTCATGCGAGCTATCCCACCATGTCTCTGTAATGGCAATGAGATCATGGCCCTGCGACCGCACAGATATCTCTAGTTCTTCCTGTTTGTTCCCCAAGCTGCGTGCATTGGTGTACAGGCATTTCAGGGAGGTGATCGAGCATGCAGGTTTCCCAGGAGGGATAAAAGAGGGTCCTCCATAGCCACATCCCATGCGCACTTCCCTGGCTGCATTCACCTGTTGGAGGCATCCTATAAAGCTGTTTCAATTAAATACATAAATACATGCTTTTCTTTAGTAAAAACATACATGAAAATAAGTGCTCCAGAATAATTCAGTTTTAAGAAATTTGTCGATAGTTAGGAATAATGCTAATGTTGCTTATGAAAAGGGTATTCACATTTACCAGACAATATCTTGAGTGTCATACACATTCATCACACTTTCTTCAGAATGCCTTTTCTATTCTTGCTGCTGTTCACTTCTACTTTTTTATTCTTTCATTGCTACGCTTAGCATTTTAACCTGTAACACTTTGTTACAGTAAAACTTGGGAACATTTGGGAGATCACTTAATCTTAATGGAGATTAAATGATCTCCCAAATGTTCTTAAATTGGGGCTCTATCATCTGAAGACACAGAAGGTTTCCTCCTTACTATCAGCATTGCTGCTTACTCAAGATAAAATTGCCAGATGTTCTCCATTATAACATCCAGTTTCAGTTGCTTTTTAACTTTGCCATATTTTAACTATTGAACCAGGCAAAGTCTTGGTCTTCAGCTGCCTTGGAGGAGGGGGAAGAAGGTTTCAGAGAATGAAGTGAGTAGGAAACGCTGCTGTCTGTGTATTTATTTATTTATTTTAAAATAAGCTAAGCGACCAAAGTATTTTGAACCTCCTTTTGGGCAAGTTTGAGTTAATTCCTGTTTTAGGGTATAATCTGAAAAATGACTTGGGTATGGGAAGGGTGCACGTGAGGTACAGTTTTCTGTCCTGATGAATATCCACTTAAAGCTGGCAGAATTATGTCTAACAGTTGACTGAACTGGAGAGAAAAAGTTTGTAATTGAAAAAATATAATTAAGGAGAGTATTACTACATTATTATTACATTATTGTGTGTAAAAGTAGCAATCTCAAAACAGTAAAGAGAATCCAGGATGGCATAACTATACTGAAACTGATTTCTACAGGAAGTTAAGAATTAATATTCAATAAGACTGGAGATTTATGTCTGCAAGTACTCAGTTGTAGTCATTACAGTGTTGGACACTCCCCCGGACTTAAGCCCTAATGGGGATCAGGAGAAAGGTGAGACCTAATGTGCATTATGCCAAATTATTAGAAATCTGCATATACTGTGATAGTATGTTTTCCTCTGAGGTGTCCTTTGTGGATTGTTATCAAAGAAAAAGCTCTTATATAATTTGGGGATTCTGTAAGGCTCAATTTTTTTTTACTTTTTTAATATTTAAAGTTTTTTTGAATTTTTTTTAGATTTTTAAATATTTAAAAAATATATGTATATTTTAATTTTGCTGTATTTATATGGTGATTATTATGTCTTATTTTTAGTTAAAGTCCAGATAGTAGAGCATCTTTTGTTTTTGTTATCATGAAGAATTACTGAGATTTTCCTGAGATTTTACTTTAAGTAGTGCTTACTCTGTGGATAAAACATTGCATCTTCAAACATGTATTATATCTGAGGAAGGTACAAGCTTTCTGAGGCTTTTCTCAATTTGTTTAAAATTGAAATAGGTTTTTAAGAATAGCTTATTTGGGCTTCTTTCCAATGATTGGTAACTAGCTCTGCAAATTCAATGTATAGTAAATCATTGGAACATTTGCTAATAGCACGGTAGAATGAATTAGTTTTTAATTCAGCAAAATAACTTTTAACCAAATGCATGTGTTCATGCTCTCTCTCTTGCTAGGTTTGGATATTTTAATCAGATTTTTTTCAAAATTCTTCTCCAGCAATAAAGGTGAAGAAAAAAATTTTTTTTCATTGGATAAATTAGGCTTTCCTATATTTTACTTTTGGGTTTCAAGAGAAAACACAGAATACAAGAGGAACAATAAGAACATGAAACATAGCACTACCGACTTTCCTCAAGTCCCTCATGATTTTAACTTGCATGCAATTTCTTAAATACTGTGTGTTTGCCATACCTGTATAAAAAAAATCAAATAGACTTCTCTGCAACCTTTTATAAGTCAGTTACTGTGAGTCTTTAGCATAGTTCATTCTTTTTTCCTTTATTTCTTTTATTTGGGGTATAGGAGCTGGTGTGGTGTAGAAAGACTGTAAAAATGCTTGGTCTGCTTGCGGGATAATTGCTCTCAGCATAGGGAATACAAGCTGTTTTTATCAGAGCATTTCTGACACGGAGGGCATGTTGGGCAGGATAGAAATTTTGTCAGCTTTTAGGAGTGTCATTTGCCACAGAGCAATCATTAAAATCCCACAGTGGGTGCAAACATAGAAGTCAGAGGAGCTCTTATGCTTCTCCTAATGTATTTGGTTCTGCTTAAACTCCTTCAGTAACCAAGAACCTCATGTACGGTCTCCAACATACTGTTTGTTGTGTTAGAGTGTATTTCAGGCATTAACTCAAAGTGCAACAAATGGCTTACTTGCAGGATCTTGCTGACATGAATTTTGTACGTGCTGAGGACTTAAGAAAATTCATGAGTTTAGGAAGCTGAGGGCATGGGAATGAAGATGCAGCAAAGCAGGCAAAGGGGGGGGTAGCAGCATGGTATAACTGGCTGAAAGTTTAGCAGATGGAGGTTGAGAAGAGCAACTGAGCTCTGCTAGATACTGTAGTTCTTGGCCTTTTGTGAATCAATTTCATTTCTTCTGGAGATTGTTTCTTGAGTTCTAATTTTGAGCTTTTATAGGAAGATGTAAGAACACAAAAATAAACTTAGTCCAACTCTTCTAATAAACAGGAAAATGATTATGGAATACTGCAAATGAAAGTGTTAGTCATACGGACACCTATTAAGCATAGAGGTCCATTACTTACTGGGGAAGGAGAGGCTAACACAATGAAGTAAAACAAAGTATTTGAATGTTTATTGTTTGCTTATTGTTGATGTAGAGACTGTTAATCTTAACATGGGACATGACTGCTTTATTTTTTAACACATTCTCCCATTCTAACATATATGAGTTTGTATTCAAAGTGATACAGTTTGATCACCTTAAATTATAGATTAGATTAAATTACAGATAATTATTCCTGGCTTTGATTCCTTAAAAGTAGTAAAACAAACAGTATTCCTAAACACACGTGTGTTATTTGTAGGGGAACCCGTGATGATGAAGATGGTTGTAATTGGTGAGAACACAGGACAAAGAGTATGAGAAATATTGAATGAGAATGTGATAGAAATGGTCCTTGAATTTATTAGATGTATCTGGTTTCAGTAATTGTGTTTGACAAGGTATCTGGCCTGGCAGATAAGAGAAGCAATAGGTGCTGATGCAACTGGTTTCTGGTAAAATTTTTGACTCTGCTCCACTAGAAGGTTTGATCTACACAGTGTTTCCTGAAGTGTGGTGTGCTGGCCACTGGTCTGTACATGGCCGCTTCAGAAGAGAATTGTAAACATTTCTTTCTTATGGAGTTTTCAGCTAGAACTGTGAGGTAGCAGCCCGAGAAATTGAATGTTGACCATGATCCATTGGTACAGAAAGTCTGGGAATCACTTGTTGAAATAACAGTAACTGGCTTAAACTGTAATAATGTAGTACTGTTGACTATAGAATCAACTAATACTGCACCCCAAGTGGGGTCCTGCAGAGGTCTCCCTTGACTTGGATCTCTTAATATGTTCAAGAGTAGCTTGCTCAGTGGAATAGAAGGTACACTTAGAAAACACTTAAGTTATACCAAATACTTTTAAAGACAATTAAAATTCAAAATACACTTGATAAATTAGTGCTTGAAGTCAACAATGTGAAATTCGTTAGACAAATGTAGAATATGTTGGTGAGGGGAGATCATAGTTGCATATAAATACAAAACTGGGGAGAGTGGGGGACATCAAGGTTGTATATGAATATAAAAATGGGCAAAACTGACTAGGCAGAGGCATGGGAGAAAAATATCTAGGGTTAATGAACTTTGAATGAAGTATAAGAACTGAAATTCTTCTGAGGGAGGAAAAAGCTGGGATGCCTTAATAGGAATGTGGTTTGTAAGATAATTCTTCTGAGTAACTTATCCTTGGTGAGGTCTCAGTTGACGTACTGCCTTGTCTAGGCATCCTGCTTTAAGAAATGGAAACTGGAGTGTCCAAGAGAGGTAACGAGAATGGTCAGAGTTCTGGAAAGCATACCTATGCAAGAAGATTGAAGGCATTAATACATACAGCTTGAAAAGAAAAGACTGTGAGGGGTAGAGTTATCTCAGAACAGTTTATAAGGGCTCTTTGTAAGAAGAGAATCTTCTGGGAATAGCTCAAAAAAAAAAATTGGCTTAATTTTTAACAGAATATATTGTGGTTAGATCAGCAGTTCCTCAAGTAGAAGCCACAATTCTAAATGGGGTCCTGACAGTATGAATAAAGCTGCAAGCTTGAGAGTAATAAAGATTTCTCCTTCTCTTTTCTTGGAATCATGAGTTGTTTTATTTTCATCTTTATCCAAATTATTTTATGTCTTATAATTTGAATTAATTCTCTTATTAATAATGATCTAATCTAATATGAATAATGAAGTGATGTCACAGCTGGTAGTTAATATTTAAGGCTGCTGCCTTTCTTGGAAGACAGAGAATGTAGTTGTAGTCATCTTGTATTGGTAAAAAGAGAGCTTTCAAGTCAGATGCACAGTATTCTGTTTTTGCCTTTTCAGTGGAATGGGATGCATATATAAAGACTGAGTAGTGTGCAGGAAGTGCAGTTGGGGAGAAAGGCAAGTTAGATGCTGTATGCATAAGACTGCTGTGATTTTTGGTATTAAGCACAAAATGTGAAAGAAACACAAGATTTGATAACGATTCAAGAGAGAACTTTTATCCCTTTTAGCTGCTTTTTAGCCTAGTCCAGTCTTAGTGAAAGTTGCTTAATTCTTAATTTCCTGTGATTCACAATTTGTGCATGCATTCACAAGTACCTTTAATTTTTAGTTTTTTCTCCCTGAGGATTGATTCAGACTTCATGATATATCTTTGGGTTTTGGAGCTTGAAATACTAAATTACTTTAGGAGTGTATCTTCCTTCAGGACAGTTTAGCCACAGTGAAACATAAACATTTTTGTTAAAGAACTTTAATTTGCTTGTGTTCATAATTTCTGCTCACTCCTAAATCATCTCTGTTTTTTGCAGTTTTATAAGGATTTCAAATATGTTGAATAGTACTTGAAACCAATTTTAATTAGCTGAGGAAATGAAAGCCAACAACTTTGTCATAATTCCATTGTAAAGCTTTGTTTACAAGAATCCAAAATAACCAGACTTCGATGTTTACTGTGCGGTTTCTTTTCTTTTAATATGTATGCTACAATTCAGTATTCAGTCTGAAATTTCTGGGTTTATGTATATTTCGAACCTGATGCTACGTTTGCACTGTAGTTGTCAGAATACTGCTATGTATTCTTAATGCCTTCTCCTATTAATGCTTTTTTTTTTTTTTTTAAGTTTTGTAGTTATAATTTCCAGGGTGTGTGATTGAAAATAATGAAAGAAAAAAAAAACCCTGGAAATAACTATGAAATAATGTTTCATATGTCAGAAACAGTTTAGTAATGGCTAAATGCCAGGATTATTGTGTTCTAATGAGGGGGGAGGGGGCGTTGTCTCATTATATTGATGTTAGCCAACTAAAATGGAAGGTTTCTTCTGTATGTATACTCAACTGATTAAAATACATGACTTACAAAGAATCACATCTGTTTGTCGCTTCCACTATTTTTATTTATACATACATACACGCACACATATAATTTATATATATACACAGACATACATATATATATACACATACATACACACACACACACAGACATACATATATATATATATATCTCAAATTAAACATTTTCCAGAAATGTTTCCTGTAAAACCTAAAAATGTATACATAACAATCTTCAGGTTTTTTGCTGAAGGAACTTTTATAGAATGTGGTGATAAAGAAGAGAGTTTCTGTAGGAGATGGGTGGTGGACCAGCAGCCTGCTGGCCAGATGGAGTCCACCAGAACAATATGTAAGGGCAAGAGAGAATGTTTTTTGAAGGCGGCTTACATGTAGGCAGAGAGCAATTGAACAGGAGACCTAGAGGACTTCCCTGAAGGGCTTGTGGCCCCATGCCGTCATGAGGCTGAACCTACATGAGTCACCTGATCAGTCCCACCACATGGAAGTTGTGCATGTTTGGTCATGCAGCAAGAAACTGTGGGTTTCCATGACATGATGCACCTTGTTGGTCATGTTAGTGATGAGGAAGGAAGGACGCAGATTTTGTCACATGCCTTATAGGGCTTCTGTAAGAAGTAAGGTGACTTAACCTGGAAAAAAATTATGAATACCACTGCATTAGACTACCAGATGATAAGTTGAAAGGCTGTTTTCACTCGAAATCAGCCTCTTCCAGAGTAGAGATCGCATAGGTATCTAATATACTAAATCCAAAATTGTTACTTGTCTCGTCTCATTCTTTCACCTCAGGTATTTAGTGTAGTATTTTAAATTGGTAAACACTTGGTAGTGTTTTAGAGATGAAAATACACTTTGTTGGATTTTAAATTAATTTTGTTTACTTATGTTTTATAGATTTTTTTTTTTTTTTTTTCCAGTTTAACTTTGTTGGAAGAATCCTTGGACCCAGAGGACTAACAGCTAAACAGCTTGAGGCAGAAACAGGATGCAAGATAATGGTCCGAGGGAAGGGCTCAATGAGGGACAAAAAGAAGGTAAGCTCTTGAACGGTAGTATAGTTTCAGATGTATAGTTTTCTTTCCTAATGCAAAGGAAAAGGGAATACTCCCCCCCGGCCCCCCCCAACTAATGTTCTTAGTATATGCTTCTTTAGCATTTACAGACTTAATGGCTAACACTTACAGCCTTTTTTAAAGAAAGTAAATGTTCATGCCCCATAATGGTACAATTGGGAGTCTAACTAGCAATTATAAAATATTTTGCAGTAATAAACTAACTTCTAATTGTAAAGGTGAAACTGAAGTTAAATATGTTTTTTTAAGGAAAGATCATTAACCTTACAGGTGTTCTTAAGAGCTTTCTTGTATTGAAATACCAAAATCGTAGCTTTGCAAGTAATGCGGATTGGAAAATGGATTTAATGTATTTGTGGCAATGAATTTTGTCTGTAACGAGTGAATGAACAAGCACCACATTTCTGCATTTGTTTTGAGTTGGAGGGGAGTTGAAATGTAATTAAGGCTGTTCCTTGCTCTCTACTGTAATACATATGCTCTGTCCATATAAGTAGGGAAACTTTTGTGTTCAGGATGGAGCCTTCCTGAATGTCAAGTTGGCATGATGGTATCTCTTGAAAGTCATTGTTTTTTTTGCAATTT
Source organism: Apteryx mantelli (assembly GCF_036417845.1). Lineage (NCBI taxonomy): Eukaryota > Metazoa > Chordata > Aves > Apterygiformes > Apterygidae > Apteryx > Apteryx mantelli. The sequence continues at coordinate 61,206,058 of NC_089980.1, read as the reverse complement.
TATTTTCTAGACATTTTTTTTCTCTCTGGTTACTGCTTGTTGAACTTGTAACTGCACCTCTCCACTTCAGTTTGAGATGTGCACTTAGTAGTACTGTTTTCCTTTTAGTTACCATAATTGTTTTTTCTTTTGGTTCTTTCTTTAGAAAACCCCCTTTTCTTACCTGATCTGCCACATAATATGTTCTGTTGCACATAGCAATAATGGCATAATATGGTATGTAGCACATAGCAATTAAAATAGAAAGCTAGTGCCTACTCAATTAAAAAACACAGACTTCTCAAAGCTATTGAATGACTGTTTCAAACTTCACGTTTTGTCATGGCCCTTTTTTTTATCCTACCTATAGCTATTTCTGTTATTTAGATTGCTAACTTCTGAATAAAGATCTGTTCTGAACTGTGAGGGGTTTTTGGTTGTCTAGGTTCCGTAGAAGTAAGAGGGTGAAGTTGTCTTAAACGATGCTTGATTTATGAAGGATTTATAGGAATTTCTTTTTTAAATCATTCTAATTTACATCCTGAATTCCTTCTACCTCCTAGTTTGCATGAACATTTAACATGTAAACTAGTCTTGTTATTATGGAGTTTTAAACTAAATCGACAAGAACTTCTGGAGTTGATATTTTTGAAATACAGGTTTCCTATAATTGGGGGCTGATATGAGACATGAAAAGTTTTATGAGTATTAAAATTTCAGCATGTTTCAGTTGTCATATCAAGTTGTGTGGGTGTTGATGCTGTATGTTGAAGCAAAGCGTATGGTTGCCAATATGTGAACAGTCTTAGTTCCATAATCTTGCTTATGACTATTAAAAGTATTCACTTTTTTTATACATTCTACTATATTGTAGAAAAGAGGCTATTCTGGGGCGGAAGATTTAGTGGAGATGCTGCCTTCCTTTTACAGTTTGCAGACCTACCTTAGTTTTCATTAGACTATTACAGCTATGCTGGAAAGCTGCCACTTTTTGACTGATAGATTAATTAGAAGTTAAGACTCCTGATTACTCATGCGTAACATCAACAACAACAAATATTCTTTAAAATGTGGAAGGTTCCAAAATTTACATTAGAAAGGATGAATTATCAAACTACTAACCTCAAAGGAGAAGTATTAATCCCTTAAAAATGAGAATAGTTTAAAGTTCATTCAGCTCTTTCCTACTTAACCACAGCTTTTAAAATACAGATTGCATTTTTATAGCTAGTACAATTCTTCAATTCTACTCATAAATGAATGTCTGTTTATCACCACCTGCTCTTTCTTTTAGGAATGAAAATTCTGGGTCTGGGGTAGTTCATCAGGAGTTAGGTTATGTAACTTTTATTCTGAATAAAATTATTAGTTTTGGTTCATTTATGTTCATAGGTATTATAAGCTAAAACATTTCAGACATCTATTCTTCATCAAGCTTGTAATTGAGGCCCCAAACTTAATGGTCTAGAAATAATGCCTTACTATTAGTAGTAAACATATGTATATTTAAGAAGGGCATTAACAATGTTGCTCTGATAGATCCTTAAAAGTTTTGTGGACCGGCTTTGCTATGTGGAAAAGCATCTGATCCATTTAGTTGTGTTAGCAATAGCTATCCTCGCAGGCAGTTACAGTAGTGGAAAAAGAGAGAAGAAAAGTCCAAGTACTTAAGACTGAAGGCGTTCTGTTTTGGTGCTATCTGTAGGGAGGCACCTATGTTCCACCAGCAAGTGTAGTATATGTGCTTGCATTATGTCCTGAGTTCACATGAGAACATTCTCCACTATTGTTGTTGGTCATCCGCTTGTGTTGCGACTTCATCCATCCAATGTTCATCCAGCTCTTGGACTTTGTAAAAAGTCTGTTATATTTACTGTCCGTGATCGCCTTCCACTATGCTTCAAAATCCACCCTTTCCTGTGGGGAATCATTTGTATAGTTTACTGTCTGGAAAAGCAGGTTTACTGTCTGGGAAAATACCTTATCCTATAGAAGTGGTCTTTTTGCACTTTTTTTTTCTCCTTTTTTATAAAGCTCTGTTCCAAAGAGAATATGCAACGCAAGCTAGTGGAGTTTTGTCTTTGAGGAAAAGCTTGTAGGAACTGGGACCTTCTGAATATGAGTCTGCTTCTTTCCTTTACCTGAAGTAAGAAAAGGAAAACGATCTGCAGCAAAGTCTAGTTCCAAATGGATCACATGGAAGGTAGTACACACTTCAAGCACTGACCAGACCAGTTGGTGGTGAATCTTTACTTAGCACAGTCTGCGTTAAGACATTTTAGATTGGGTGGATCATTAATGGAATGTAAAGATGTCTTAAAGTTATTGTTCCAAAATAGGACAGGAAAAACCAGAAATCTGTTACCTCTTCTAAGACATCCATTGTCTGATATTTTTGGAGCACAGGGTGCTTGACAATTGATAATTTCATGAGATAATACTACAATTAGTGTTGAACAAGTACCAAACAAATTGGTTGATAGAAGCTATTTTCATGCCATCCATTTCTAGTCTTTCAATAGCTCTTTTGCTGTTCTGAGGTGATTTGTATTAGTCACTGGTCTGGTATATTTTTCAGTCAGTGGGCTTTTTGTCTGTGCTACAAAATGTTCTCTGGTATTTTGCGTGAGCTACCACTGTTGCTGCAGTAGCAAACATCACTTAAGGACTGATTACAATGCAGTTTACAGTGCATCTTGTACCCCAACTAGAATAGATCTTTTGGACTGTTTTTCTTCTAAAAATAAGAACAATTGGAAGCTTTATTCAAGACACAATCACAAGCAGAATAAATTAAGAACCAGTGACATTTATCAGTTTCAGAAGCAAGTACACGTCTTGCTGTTGGCCCATGCCCCTTTTCCTTATGAATTAACGCTTACGGATGAACTCCTCAGCACAGGACAAGCAACTTCCTTTGGCAGTCAGAAGTATAGTATTCTCTCGTGGAAGATTAGGTTATGCTTTGTTTTGGAAAGCCGTCTCATCTCATCTAGAGGCAATGCTCTAAAGGAGGAGGAGGCTTTCAGGGTTTTTCCTGTTTGCTCAAATTGCTTTGAAATTTTGAGGAGATTGTAGGTAAAGGTATGTGTACTTCATAAGTATATTTGATATCTGCGAACCTGGTTGCCCAGTGCTAGTTATAAAAGAAGCTTTACTGGAGGTGTTAAAGAATCAATTAGCAAACCAGTGTCAGTCACTAATGTGACAGTTAAACGACACCAAATACCACCTCCTAGTGTTAATTATCCATCTACTTCTCTCTTCCTACCTTGCTAGTAGTAGCAGAATGCAAGAGAAAATATAGGAGGACTGAAAGTGAAAACAAATGCAGGAAAAGAAACCATCTTGATTTACTCTGTAGAAAATTTTACCCTACTGTGCTAGCCTGTGAACAGAAATAATGAATTAGAAATCTTATGGCCAGATCTTCACATGATCAAGTCACTTGAACTGGCATCAGATCTTGAAACTTGCTGACAGCTTTCTGCCAGAAAACAAGGGAAATCCTCAAGTCATATGTGTCTGAGACTCAGCTGGTAATCAGAACAAATTTAAAATCAAAACTTTAATTACTGAGAATATTGTGATTAGAACCTGGAGGTACTTTCAGTAGGCTGGAGATGGGGGCTGAGTGGGGGCTCCAAGCATTTGTCAGACTGATGAATCTGTAACTTTATTAAGAGTTTATTTTTTTTTAAGCCATTCTTTGCTTAATCTAATGAATGTACCTGTCACTAGGTAGAGTGGAAGATAGCAATTTCGAAACCAAAGAAAACTGTTTTATAAAAGGGAAGACTAGCCTGTGATGGATAAACAAAAATGTTGGGTTTATATCTTTCATCTTATGCAACTACTTTTAAACATTGGCACACTCTTAGAGAACTGACTCTTTTCTCTAACACGATCTCTCTTGATGGATTATGAGGCACCAACTCTTTTAAGCATCAACATTTTCCTGTCTTGTATTTCCACCTAGATATATTAGATGGCTTTCTGGTTGCTCTTTTTCCACTCATTAGAAGTTACATAAGTGACCAGGACTTGAAATTAGATTCAAGTTATATGAGAGAGTATTTCTTAAAATAGCAGTCCAAGTAAGGGTGGTGACTCATCTGCTTATTTCTTGAGGTTTTGACAGACTAGAGTGTTAAAAATTTTACATGTGAACATTTGAAAGTTGTTTTTGGCTGATAATTCCATGCATTAAACACAATTTTGTCCCTTTTTGAAGCGTAATACTCTTTTACAGAAGACATAAGTTCCCTCTTTAGTAAAGTAGGAAGTTTTGCTACAGAGAGGTCTTAAGTTGCTCGAGCACTTGAGGAAAAAAAAAAAGGTAGAAAAATTTAACTGTCCTTTCATCAGGTTGTTTACTACATTTACATGCTATATAGGAGTGCTATATATTTGTAACATTTTAATATTTTTTGGTCTCTGAAATACCATCAGATACACTCTGTCCAATAGGATGTCTTAACATACATGTGATTTAATTTATTAAGTGAAGTAACTGTCATTAAACGATAGCTCAGCTTACTTGCAGAATGTGTTGTTAAGTTCTGTTAACTGCAGTTCTAATTATAGGATGCTCAACATCTGTATTCTGTGAAAAACACTGTATATGTGGACAAATAATAAAGCTGTGATGCTGGCACATATGGTGAAGTAGAATATATTTAGCAAATTGTAAAGTTGTTCTGTATTTCAGAATGAAGTGTTGATCAGCCATCAATATTCTTGTCTTCTGGGAGTAACTTGCGTAGTTCAGGCCCTTTATCTGTAAAATCTGCCTTGTACAAAGTATGCTGCTGCTGTTTGGCAATTTCATGTGTGTGTGTTGTGAAATCAAGGTCATGGTTTGGAGACGTAATTTCTTAAAAATCTTTAACTGCTTGCGAAGATGGGCTTTTGAGTACTTTTCAGTATGGTGAGGAATAAGGAAAAAAAAGCCTGTTAAGTGCTTGGTGACATTGGCATATGATTAAAGTGGAAAGCAAGCCCACATACATAATACATGACTAAAATTACTGTCCTTCTTTGAAAATCCCTTTCTGACAATGTCAGGGGAGCTTCCGGAGGTCAGATGCTTGCTTTTACTTTCATAACAACAACTGTCAGAATCCCTCATAAATATCCATCTGGAAGATTACTATTTGTGAAAATACTTTGAGTTCTGCTTACCAGAAAGTCCGTATCAGAGGCAGTGTGGGCTGGCAGTCCAGCATGTTGGATTTCCTGGACTGTGCTTTGTTAACTGTTTTGCTGCACGTGGATGCTGCAACTCTGTATAAGAGAGGGCCAAACTGATGGTTATGTTCACTTGTCATTGCTATCAACTTTTGTGGCTATACTTTAAAGTTAATTGTATGAACAGATTGTGCAGCTAAGACTGAGGTATTATCTATACATCTATTATTGAATCTGCTAAGTTCAGAAAAATAAACTTTATTTACATTTCTTGTTAATAGAAAAATACTTCTGGCATCCAGAGTGCAGCACTTAAGTTATTACCTTGAGAACGATAAACTAATAACTTCAGTAAAATATTTGCAATGTAGTTGTGTGATTTCTTTCTAAAACTCATATAGATTTTTACAGCAAAATTTTAATCACATTTTCTCATTGGTATACATATCTACATTAAAAGCTACCCTGATTTATCAAAACATTTTGAAACTTGAAGCTTTCTTCATCCTTGCTTGTTGACTAGTATAATAATAGACTTGTTTTTAAAATTAACTGTAAAAAAATCATATTAATCTAAAGGCAGTTTAACTCACCTCTTCAACATATCACAACAGCCATTTTAATATACAATGAAGAATCTACCATATTAAAATGTATGAAAACAGGAAAATTTTGTATGTAGATGTGTGGTAGAGAAAAATCCTCTAGCTTAAAATCCAAACCTACTGAAGAATATACTTAGTTATATAATTATAGTATAGAATTTTAAGAATATTATACTTAGTATTCTATATACTTAGAATGTACTTAGATACACCACTTTGCCTTCCTAGAGGCTCAATGTGAAACACAAGATGTAATGAAAATAATCTTGGTTGCTTGTCAGCTAGTATTTTTTTTCAATAGTGAGTACTGAGGAAAGTAAGCTTTTCTATTCCAATTTTAATGCCTTTATTGTATTTGTAGCCCCTTGTTTTGAATGCAGGAGTTGCTGTAAACCTGTTTTTCTGCTCATTTTTTGTTTTTGTTTTGTTTTTTTCCTTAAAGAACTACTGAAATGTGGCCTGTTTCCATTCTCACCTACAGAACATAAGTCTCTTGAATTATATCCCTGTTAGTCTGGGAGTGGTGACCCTCTATAATCTCGCATCTCTTCACAGTAGCTATTAACTAATAGTGTTGGGTGGAGGGTGGGGGATGAAGTCATCATCAGAAAAAGGTTATTTGTCTTAGGAAGTTACTGATTTAATTACATAAGATAACTAAATGCTATAGGCAAAATAGTATAAAACATATTTCAGAAAATTCAAAAGGAAATTGCGTTGAAGGTAATATTTAAATATTTCGTGAATTTACCCCTAACTGAAGGCTGAGTTCTTTTAAGTCCCTTTGTAGGGGACCCTTTTTTAGGTCCCTTTATAGTCCAGAGTCTGTTCTAGACTATATCATCTTTGTTTGCATATCTTTCTACTTTCAGAGCAATTTCCTTTCCTTGTTATATTCAGCTTATATTGATAGTAGTCAAGTGTAGGCACAGTTAGGTTGCTTATTTATGGGTGTGTGAATTGTACAAGAAGGGAATATTTTCCTTAAATTTTATGTAAAGCTTGACAAATACTCCCTATTTGAAATAATTTATTGCACAAGTCTTTTTACTTAACAGACTGAGGAATGTTCTCCTTTTCAACAGTAGAATGATTTTGTTTTGAAGGATAGAAAAATTTAGGTGCTTAAGGGCCGTAAGAATTACTGCAAACCAATATTAGTCTTTCAGGAAATATCGCTCATACGTATCTGATGCAATGCATCTTTAAACAGTTTAGATAATATGTAGATAATTTTTATATGTGCTTTTGATTTTTATTGGATTGGTTGCTTCTGCAACATGCTCAGTATCAAGTTGCAGCTTTGAGCAGTTTTTAACATCATTAAAAGATGTATGCTGTCCTTTGTGGTGTGAAAAGCAGCATGAGCCTTTGACTTAGACGTGAAAATAAGTGTGAGCTAATGACAATAAAGAAACACTTTGTTAAAGACACTGGAAGCCATAGACTACATGGAGGAGTGTAATCTAAGCCACTGTAGTGGTAAACAGCTTCTGCATTTCACTCTCCTTTTGTCCTTTTTTTTTGTCAATTCCCTGTGAGCAAAAAAATTACCAAGGGGCAAGAGAACCAAGGTTATCCTGAAATTGGGAAAAAGTAGCATGGAGTATAGTGGGAAAAGTATATATCAAGGGAATTTTGCATTGCTGTCTGAAGATTTGTGTATAAAAAAGTCTGTGTTTATAAATTTAAATTTTACATCTGTGAACAGTAATTGACTCGTCTTCATCTGTATCATGGTAGGAACTGTCTTTCTGAGAAAGTGCTCATAAGCTTTTATTAGGTGGGGAGTAGAGAGTGTTCATTACTTTATAAAATGTTGACTAGGCTACAGGTCACAGCTGTTGGTACCTGCCACTTGAACAGAAATTTTAAAAGGCTTGTGGGACTATTCCTACTGAATTATTTTGAGGTATTTAAGAAATCCTCTACAAACGTACTTAGATTTTTACTTTTGTCTAACCGAAAGGAGTGAATAGTTTAAATGATGAAAAGCATTTACTGTATCCTGAAAGTTTTATCACAGCGCGAGACAAACAGAGAACATATTTTGAGAGAATTAGCCGTACTTTTTTTTTTTTTTTTTTTTAATGGGTGAAACAACTTATTTTGATATTAGCCTAAATCTTACAGGTTAGTCAATGGTGTGGATATTTTAGTAGTGTCAGTTAATTATCTATGTCTAAAAAAGATAAGTTGTTTCCTTTAAAAAGAAGAAAAAAAAAGGAACCTAGATTATTACTGGATGTGGTTAATGAGCTGCTTTAAATTGAGACTTGATTAGATCTCAGTCAGTGTTGTTAAATAATGTTGCACCATCTTGTACTTGCATTGTCCTTTAGTTGCAATAGATTTTCTTATGAAAAAATAATCCTGTCAGCAGACAGAAGTTAGCACTGATACGTTACATACGTATGTTACTACACAGAAAGCTTTTTTTCTTTAATCCTAAAGCAAGGATTTTTGACTTGTAAGAAAACTTTATAAATTAGTAGACTTTTAAAATATCTAATATGTAGGCAAGTCTGTGGAGTAGAAATACTTAGCGTTTTCCTTTTTGCGATTCTAGTTGAACTACTGCACAAAAAATGAAATGCTTACTGCTTTTCTAGTTCACTTTACAACACAGTAGACAGTTGTGATTCACAATCTATTTTTTGCTGCAAGGAGAAACATTATTACAAGTTTTAAAATTGTAATTATACAAATCAGAGCAAAGTTTTTATACTTAATTGTATTATCCCAACCACTTTTCAACACTGACTCAATTATGTTTGTATTTAAAGCACATCCTGCTTTACTGGGGCAAATTTAAACCTTGTTATTCTATGAGATTTTAACCTATAATGGTGTATATTGAAAAGCTTCTATAATCAAAATTCTACTTATGTGCATTCTTACTTGTGCATTAGTGATAAATGTGAGGTATTCTTGCAAAGGATTGTCTGTCCTCTGGAGATTGTCAGTGAGAGACAAATTGATGAACTAGGTGAGACTTTGTTCTAATCGAATATGGCCAGTTTTATGTAGGGTCATATAATTTCTTAAAACCTTTGCTCTCTGTTGCAGAGATAATACAGTTGAGTGTTATCTAATAATACTAGAACAGGGGAGTTGATTTTTGTGAGATTCCACAAGTGATATATTTGGTGGTATTTTCCTAGCTTCTTCATGCTGTAGTATAAATGGCTGAGTGAGGGGTTTTGTGGAACTTTACCACCTGTCTCATTTATCAGCACCACTAAACTATTCTCATGTCCTCGTCTGGACTGTAACTTTTGCTAGGTTATAAAAGGCTGTCCTTAAATGGATGATTCTGTTTGGTATCTGGCTGGGGTTTTTTTTTGGACTTGCTTAAGAATTAACAGTGCAACTTTATGAGCTTGCTTACCGGAAATGATTTGTATTCAAGGCAGGGTTTTGAGTAGTTTTGCTGAGTGGCATGAAACTGTACTTGAATTTCCTTCCATCTGGAAGAGACTCTGGACTTTGCTTGAGGCTCATCTGGATTTCCCTGAACTGCATGAAGGGTGAATGTGCTTGAGTCCAAGAATGCAGGCTGAACTTTGTTGATTCAAGGAGAAAAGTGCCATGTCTGTGTGTTTCCTGAATGTTCTTTGCAGCTCTCAACATGGATTTTATTTTGGGCTGCAGCCTGGCAGAATAGAATATATGGCTCCTTAGGGTTAGATTTAGCAGTTTCACTGAGACCGATAGGAAAGCTCTTTTGCTTCATGCAAAAGAGCCAGCACGAAATGAGATACTACTATTGATGAAACTAAGTAGTTAAACAAATTACTAACTGAGCATTTAGAGGACCGAGATATTTGATTTTCTGCTCCTTTATTGTTTTCCAGATAGGAAGGTAATCTGTAGTGTTTTATTGTGGCAAGATACTAGGGTTCCTTTTCACCTTGGAAAATCATAGAGTATGATACAACTTACAAATTGTAAATGTTAATACATTTCTGAGTAGTTTGCCATTCAAGCTTGTTTTTAGTTAGTAACAATCTTTCCTTTTTCTCAGGTCAGCTGGCTCTGCGTTAGCCCTTGCCTTGCCTAGACTTGGTTTAAAACTGATATTATTAATCATGAGTTACCCTTTCACTAGACATGTCTTATAATAGAGTATATTAAGGATATGAATAAAGTTCAAGTAGCTATGCAGATGTTAATAGATACGCAGTGGGACAGTACCCTTACTTTAGAGTTTTTCCAGCTATATTTGCAAAATTTTTGTGGGCAGTCTTTACACTTTTCAGATATAGAGGGGAATTTAGTTTTATTGATGGACAATTACATGCTTATTCGATTTTTCTGAGAGTCATCAACAGCTTGTTATCACTAATTTTATACATTTGCCACATTTTTTTGGTGGACAGCAAATGGGAAATGTGCTGATGGATGTAGGACTTGCAAGATTTTGTGCATACTGTGAATATACCTTAGAAATATACATGTGTTTAAAACTCCTAACAACTCAGTATAAAGTATGTATTAAGTACCTGTATGAAAGGATTAAAATTTACTCAGATGTTTGTTAAGGCCAGATACACAAATCTCTTTTCTTGTTAAAGAAAACTTGTTACTCTTGTAAGAGGTAGAACACTTAGTAAAACTTAGCAATGACTTGTACTGAAATTGCTTGGAGACTGTTTAACTTTATTAAAAGAATCTGACATTCTGTGTAAATTGTCTGATTTGATTATTTAGTGTCACAAACTAGTTATGGAACACAGGTGCACACTATTCATGATTGCTTGATGACTTTGTTACTATGGGTAACTCTTGAATGTAATTTGGGTAATAGATCAATTTACAGTTCTATGTTCCTGCAAGACAACTGAGAATGTTATCTTGTCCTCTAACCTTTAACAGCCTGAAGTGGAGAAAACATTAAGCTATTTTTGACTGTTGGAAGTGGAATCTGCAAAACACTGACTTCATTCAGTCAGTTGTCAATAGCTTGCATGTGCATGACAGAATGGAATAATTGGTGGCTGAAGTAACTGGAAGACTCTGGCTCTAACAAAATGATAGGAATATCAAATTCTTGGATGCTTCATTAGAAAATGTTACAGAATTATGTAGAAAGCTTGATGAGAATGGACTGAATCAGCACAAGCAGGAGGTGTCTAGTTGGTACAAAAGTATCGTGAATTTGCCCTAGAGTTGGTGGGAAGCACCAGGGTGTCTTTATGAGTGAAGAAATAATATTCCTGGGGAATGAACCTACATGCATAGCATGTATCAGAGCAATAGAAAATAATTTTTAGAGCAGTTATGTTTTTGGAGCAAGAACTAGAGGAGATTTTTCTCCTTAAGTCTTTGTAGGATCATTAAGCACTCTCTCTCTTCTTAACCATTCTGTTCTTTTTTTTGAACTAGGTCAGCATAAACTTTTTGTCCTCTTTCATAAAGTTCTCCCTTGTTTCATAAGTTGTCTTCATTGTCCTTGCTTTGACATACAGTTCCTCTTGTTTTCTCTAGGGAGATCTTCTCTGGCTGTATTTTTCACCAATATGGTAGTCTTGGTTCTGCTGACCCATTTCTGACTGATGTGCTTTATTGACCATTATAGTAAAAGGAGGGTTAATTTCTGTGGTGCTTCATGTATCCTCTGCAAATATAATGAGATGCCATGAAAGTAACTAAACTAAATTTTGAATTCTAGCAAGACTTTACATATTAGCATGAAGGTAGAAAATGATATAAACACTGGAGTTAAACTAGTGTTGCAAGTGGGAGAATTGAGTAGTTTGAGTAAGAAAGATGAGATGCAGCTGAATGACAGTAGACTTCTCGTGCTATTAACAAAGAGATACTTAAGAGATATTTAACGCGCAGAAGAGCATCTGAAAATGGGGGGGGGGGAGGGGGAAGGCAACAAAAACATCCAAAAAATCACAATTTCCAAGAATCGAGGTGATTGGTGAATTTACACCTTTTACTTGCATAGAAGTTTATTGGAACACTAGCTCTGAATGTAGGAGCTCTGAAGTTCTGTGTGGAATGTAAGTGAAGATGTTGCCCTCAGACTTGATTGCAGATAGGAGGTCTCTGTAGGTAATTTGTAGGTGTGACATGAGGAATAGGTAAAAATTAAAGGTTAAGACTAATTGGCATCTCTGCTTTAATTCTTGAAATGCCTTTTGATTCCTGATGCCTTTTGATGTCGTGGCTCTTATGCATTGGTTTGCCAAGTATGTTCAGTATTGTATAAACCAGTTTATAGTAATTTTTGTTAGTATAAACCAGTTTGCTCAAGTATTCCTATGCATAAATAGAAAGAATTAACTGTTACCAGAAAGAAGATAAGAGCAGTCTGTTAGCTGGACACCTTGATCTGGCGTATGGACAGCAAATGCATGTAATCTAAATGGTTGGATATAATGCTTATTATGCTACATATTATAATAAATTTTTCTGTGATTAGTAAGTCTGGTGTAGGTGTTTGGTTTTGTTGTTGCTGTTCTCCTCCCTCCCCTTGCCCCCATCCTTTGGTACTCTTCGGTGTCATGGCACAGTAAGGTGGGTATGCCTGTTTCCAGTGAGGATGACGTTTCATGGAACCCCAAAGGAGGTGGCTGTTCTGAGAGTGACACAAAATGACAGGAATGAACTTTGCAGTTCTAACAGGCTGCTTATTGGCTGCCTACCAGAAGGTTAGAGCTGGGAGCTCTCTTTTTTTGAAATCACATCCTTTGATTTTTAATACTGTTGATAGCAGTTTATCTTAACAAAACTTCCTCCAGCCTAATAATCAGTAAAATCAGATCCTGGTGCTATGAATGAAAAACTACAAACTGTTGTTTCTACTCTCCAGGTCCCCAGCTGCTGTAGACCAAGTGCTGTACATCTATCCACTGTGCATCCTGGCACTCTCAGAAGAGTTTCTGAAATCCTGTCCAAAGCATGGACATTACTTGCCTTTGTTTGCCTAGTTTAAAGTTAAGTTTTTTTTGCTTTTGGCTCCTACTCTTCCTCATGTCAGCATGCAAGTTGCTGTTCTACCCATAGGGTCTTTGAACTCTGGAGGGCAGATACGGAGGTTTTGACCTGGATGGACATGTTTCCTTGGATTAAGTGTGATCCTGTACCTTACTGTACTGGTCCTTAGTGCTTGCTGCTGCGCTGACACTACTTGGCCCATTCTGTTGGCAAGTTGTTGTCAGCTTTAGCAATTGCTAAATTTGTCTTGAGTAATGAATAAAGCAGTTTAAAGAATGCTGACCCAAACATGTTAATACCAATGCTGTCACCATTTCTGTGCCATTTGGACTGTTTGGGTAAATGCTTACTTGGGATGCTTAGTCCTCCTAGCATACAGAAATGATTAATGCTTCTCTGGCCTCAGACACTGCTAAAGGATTGGAATGCCAAATCACATTTAGCCCACTGTCTGAATCCACCTGAAGTACCTGACTCTTGATGTAATCAATCCATTTAGCTGAATTATTTTGGAGCCGCTTTAAGATGCAGTACTATTGATTCTGGTGCCCCACACATTTAAAACTGAAGAGAATATTATTTTTAGGTTGCTGGGGTTTTTATTTTAACTAGTATGCAGAACTGACAAAGCATACAGTATCAGATAATTCCAAAAACTAAAAGCTAATTGTTCACAAATGAAGAACTTAAGATTTAGAATGGATTTTTATAGAGAAAAGTGTAGGCTATTTTGTGTTGAGAGTATATGTTGTATTCACTGTCCATCTAGCGATTAAATGAGCTTCAAATGACCAAGAAGTCTTTGAGGTGGCTTTGAAGCAATCATTTATGTTTGAGGTTGCCATGCTGAAATTGAATGTTCCCATCTATTTTGACTGACAAAAAGACCTAGAATTTAAATCTGTGGATTCACATTGACTCATACAGCATTCAACAGAAAAGTCTTAAGATGAGCTGTGTTACAAGCAAAATGAGGGGACAAATATAATAGTTATTAATGCAATTTGAAATACTCTAGCTGATCTGGAAAGTAGTCAAATGTGGCGGAGAGATGAAGGTATTGCAAGGACATAGATCGTTGAAACCTGAATAGCGGAATTGCTCAGTATCTAGTCTTGTATATGAAAAATTCAATTCAGCTTGAAATTTACCTTTTTGGGATAGTTAATTTGGTAGTAAAATTAACATTCTTCTAAGAAACCACCTTTTCTAGGAAGAATGAGATCTTTTGAATTTGCCATGTCTTTTATATACATCTGAAGAAACAAATGTTTTGAAGAGCAAAATATATTTCCTATTGATTGTGTTTCAGTTCTCTTAGGATAGTCTGATTTTATTTTGTAACTGGTAGCTACAGATCCGTTATTTGCCATTTAAGTGCATTTGTGTTTCTTGAGAGATTCTTCTATTATAAAAGTCAGGTGGGATAAAACATGACAAGTTAGGATGAATCTTATTTGGCCTATTACTTGTGTTCCTATTAAACACATTTTCATTTGGCTTTTTTTGCAAGCAAAATAACTTTCTTAGTTGGAGTAGTAAATATACTAAACTTGACTAGATAATGTTATACCACCAATCTTGCCAGCTGCAGAAACTGTCAAGGTCTTGGCATTTTGAATCTGAGTTTTGGGATCCTGGCCTTTCCTTCCACAACAGTAGGTATTGAACTTTGCCACTATCTTCCACAGAGAACCACCGTTGCAGGGATATCTGCTGGGAGGGAATATTCAGCTTCCTCTGTCAGCAATTCTAATTCTTTATGTCAGGCCGTAGCAACCTGAGTATTTGAACTCCTACCTGCATTTGCTGCTCAAAGAATGGTTCATGGTGGCCCTTAAAGCAGAAGCAATGGAAGCAACATAAAGATAGCGTGGGCAGCAGTGAGCTGATGGGACAATGAGCTTTGCCTTGCTGGCTGCTAACTAAAATGAGGCTCCCTTATTACGGTAAGAAGAGGAGAAAATAAAATGAAGTTGAGCATTTAAAGGAAAAAATAAAGCAAATACGAAGACCCACAAAATGCCAAATAAGTTGGGTCATACACTTTCCTGTGCTAGCTCACAGTTGTAAATATTAGTTACTGCAAAAAGCCTTTGTGGTTTCTGTTTGGATTTGAGTTTCCAGAACACTTTGAGGCTATAGCATTTTATCTGTGCTGGGCTTCAGAGTTAAACTTATCGTTCAAATTTTAAAAAGGCCTCTGAATTAGGTGTCTTTGTTAATCTTCTGATCTTGAAAAAGGGCCTGGGTTCCTGAGTTAGTCTCTTGAATGGTGGTTGGTAATCATAGAATTAACTAGGAAAGCATTTTGTTTACTTGCTTAATCCGATTTAAGCTAAGCCTTTAGGAAGAGGACTGTTTCAACTTCCTTTCATAGTGTACACTTCCTTGCAGTTGAGTCAGTTAAAGCAAATACTAGCTTGTTTAGAGGTTTTTTTTTTTTTTTCCTATTAGCTTCGAGGTGGTTTGTGCTTAATTTAAAAAAAACACCATTCCCCCCCCCCCCCAAGTCATTTCCTGTTCTTTCTTGATTTGAGTTTTGCAAGAGCAGTCTTCAAGCTATCAGTGGCAGACCAGAGTTGTAGGTAACTTTTTTTTTAATAGCTTAGTCCATCTGCTTAGTACAGTAATTCTACTTTTTCCTACTCTTTAAGAGTTACTGCCAAACGTTCTTTCCCGCTTTTTTAACCTGTGATCAGTAAGTCTTTGAAACTGTAGACTACTTTTAAAGCCTCTGTGAAAGTGTCACAGAAAAAGTTCATATTGTGATCTAGATGCATGAAATTCTAAGAGTTTATGCTTCCAAGAGAGGATATTTGTGGGCACACACACACACACACACAAAATTGAAACTGCTCTTCTTACCAAAACGATAAATCAAATGATAAGCTAATGACTGTGTGGTTTGACAGTAATTTTTTTTTATATGAAGATATCTTTAAAGCACAATGAAAAAGTAAATGATTTTCAGTAATTCTGCATTTTTTGGCTGAGTAATTTAACACCATATATGCACTATCATTTAAAAAATACAAACTAAAGCATTTTTGTTAATTTCAAGTTATAATGAGCTTAGGTATTGATAGCTTTGGTAGGGAGTACAGTGCCCCAATGAGCATGGTATTTACTTCCAAGCTGGTTAACCACTATCACATAATATATATTAAATTAATTGTAAGATCGTTTTCATTCCCTGATGAGCCATGTTCTGTGTAATGTGTACTCACATATTTGTCTCTAAAACCCTGATAAATGCAATCTGTTGTAACGTTTTTAAGACAATAGCTGTTTAATGAATGGCTTGTGTGTACCGGAGAAAAGAATAAGCTTGATTGCTTATAATCTGACATTTGAAAAAGCATTTTTTTGGATCTCTGGTATTTGCATATCTAATTGCTATGTAATCAAAACTAAGTGAACTGTAGCTACTTGAAACCAAAAAAAATGTAAGGCAATCATCTTTACAGGGGAAATATCCCACTCATATGCAAGCCTGTCTGAATATTAGAATTATATTCTTCTTGTGTTTAATTATAGGTGTCTGACTGAGCAGTAAATTTATGCTTGTGTATTAAAGGAGAGAATGTGACCCTGAAACATCAGCTTTCCTTTGTTGTAGGAAAGCGTTGGCATCGAGAGAACTTAAGTGTTGTGTATTTTGGTGATAAGGGATTGTGCCAGAATAGCTGTTAATTACCTGCTTTGTTTGATATGGAAAGTAGTGGTTCCGCACTTTTCTTCCCACCAGTGACAGTACTCAATTAAAACTTGTATTAAACAGTGATAATGCTCTCATTTATCTGGTGGAGGAGACATGAGGTAAAGAAAATAAACAGAATTTTTTCAGCTGCTTGGAGGCTGCTTTGTTTTTTCATGAACCTACTGACAGTAAAGAAAACTTCTTAACACAAGGTATCTTTTTTATTCTTTATAACGCTTAAATGGTGCATTTTATCAATTCTGGCTACAATGGAGTTTTTTTTAAAAAAACTTTAATATGGAAGTTATAAATTTGGAAGATGCTTATCCCATCCTGTTTCCTGCCATTCATCTTCATGAAGCATCTGTTGTCACGGTTTCCTTATTTCACTGTGTTTTGAAATCTCGTTAATGTGTCAGAAGAGCTCTAACATAGCTAATTAACATAGCTGGTTTTCTTGGCTTTTGTTAACGTTTGCCCCTTTCTAGAGGGGGAAAAAAAAGCCAAAACATTTCTTGTGCACAGCATGTTTTCCTTTTGGATGTTTCTTAGGAATGGTGACCAAACTGTGTTTTGGATGGGACCCTGTCAGTCACTCAGTTGCAATTCTCTGCTTAGGAGCTATTGTTTTTCCATATGGAAACAGAAATATCAAGGAGGAATAAGGCAGGAAAGTGAAGCTACAAGACTTAATAATTTGCATGTATGGTTCTTTGTTTCCTTCTGATATTGATGCTGTGTGAAAGATACTGTAAAATTGAAAGCATACACTATTAAATAATAACAATGGACCTAGAATTGTTACAGTAACACTTAAATTATTTTTTATTTAGTTCATCCAAAGAAATTGGATTGCATTCCTTAAATAGTTTTGAAGTTTTATATTCTGTAAAAAGTTTGATAGGCTTTTCACTCTAAAATAAAGCTATTCAATGGCTGGATGCTGAAGCTAGGCCAAAAATGTGAAACAGTAAGTGAAGAAGAGTAACTTCTGGAAGAGCTTTAAAGTGGATACACTAAATTCTTTGAAGATCTCAACGAATATGGAAATACACTGTAATTCAAATAGACTGTCAGAGCTAGAGGTAAGAAGTATTAGGTAAACCTAGGTCCCATGCAGAAAGTAAGATGGGTTGATTGCAATAATTAGGCATTATTAATGAAGTTTGTTCACGAGGCATATCTCACATATTGAATGGTTAGCACACTCAGCTAGTCTTATATGTAAACTTTAAAAGAATATTTCAAAGCAGATACAGCAATATTTTAAGAGTTTTTTTAAGGTGTGGAAAACTTAAAAGATTTTCTTCTTCTATTAAAAACCTAAACAGAGCATCATTGTTTAAGAGTAGAAAAACATCTGTTGGTTTGGTATTGAAACTTAGTAATCCCACAAAAAGCAAACAAAACTGTAGTGAAAAGTCAGTTTTGAAAAAAAAAATGTTTTAATTGTGTAAATTCTTCATAGTCTACAGAAAGAAAACTGTGGAAAGTCTTGTTTAGATAGATGACATTTCACAAATGGTATGTTTTTGAAATAGAATGCTTTTCTCTTAAAGAAAAATGTTTTTTGGGGTGTATTAAGTGATAAGTTCCATGAAATGAGTTAAATGGATGTAACTAGCAATTTAGATAATTCATAAGTCAATAAATATAACCTTGTTTCTGCCCCACACTTGGCTCCCCTTCCATACAAAGTAAACAACTGAGTAAATAGTGAGCATTAAGGTATTTATAATCTGGCATTTTGAAGTGGAATGAACTGTGTTCTTTTCTTAATTGTTCTTCCAGTTTTCTGTCTTCCATACTGTAAAAATTGTGGAAAGTGAATTTGAGGTGCATTTAGATTAGGGTAACTATTTCATGGCATTCCAGTGTTGCAATACAGTATCCATATACCTGAGTTAGCTGCCCCACATAGGATTAGTTTCTGCAATGATTAGGTAGCTTCCAGTGTTCAGGTATGTTTCCTGAAAGGTAATCTCATTTTTCAGATGAGTACTGCAGCCCATACTGTCCAATTGCAGCTAGTGTTTCTCTACTACCTAATCTAGTTTGTTTGACGCTTTCTTAAATTTTCATGTATTTTATATCAAATCCCAACTTCAGATAAAGCTGAGAAATATATTCTTGCAGAATTAATTTTCTTAAATGGACATATCATGCTTTCTGTTCTCTATAAAGCAAGGATTATGAGTGTATCTGATTCTTTAATCAGGATTAAATTTAATTTAAACAAATTTTCACTGATTTTGGTCATTTGAAAATAAACTACTGATTTTTTTTATAGCACTTTGCTTATACTGGAGTTGAGATTATGCATTTGAATTATATTTTTGAGTATTTTTCTGCTTCCTGTTTTCTTAGCTGAAATTTCCTATTTTGATATACAACATTTCAAAATAATGTTGCTATAGAGAGTTTAAAATAATTTGTCTCTATTTGGATAGCTATTAATCTACTTTGATGTGATATAATCTCTACATCCAGCTTTTCTCTTTACAAAGAAGAAAATAACTTCTATGTTATGAAAGTATTTGGAATTTTAAAACATAGAAAACTAACAAGAGAAAACACTTCTTTAGTGATTGTCTTTCCTAGATGCTTTTGGTCTGAGCATGCTTTGCAGTTGAATTCTTGACCATTCTTTTAGGACTTGCAGGCACTTTTTAAGGCATTTTTTAGTAATCCTTCTGGAAAAACGCCAGTTCACTCTATCTGTTAGCATCCTCGAGTGGGTTCCCCTTCATCTGTTATACACACTGCTTCTCTTGGGGAGCTCCGAATTTTGCTTCTGACACAAACTTCGTGGATTGTCGGCTCGCTGGTGGACAAGGAAGGCCGGGAGTGAACTAGAAGCCTGGAATACGCTGGGGCGGAGATCCTAGGCATCTGAGGCTGAATATGAATTCTCTTCTCCAATCTATTAAACTTTGGTTTACTTTCCAGTTGGAAAATGCCAGTTACAGTGAACAAATCAAATAACTTTGTCCTTCTGAAAGTGTATCATAAAATTTGCTTTCGTTGCAGATGTAGCCAATGAAATCGGTAACTAAGATGCTGAAATTCTGGGCTTATAGAACATATCTCACATTGTATCTGCACGTTAAATGTGTAACAGTACGTTTACATGCACCCAGCGTTTACAGTATTCTCTCTGCTGAGATTATTCTAAACACAACTGCATAAGATTTTAAAGTAGATGGTGGCATTGATGTTCTTCATCCTGTCTCTCCCTTTTTTTAGCAGTTTGGGCAGTTGAAACAAGAATGTGCTTCTCTAGGGAGTTTAAAAAAAAAAAAAATCAAGACTTGCTGAGAGAGAGAGAGTAAGGAGAGTTTGCCATTTTGTCCTTGGAATGTCTGTGTCTCAAAGCTAAGAATTTTTTTAAATCAGATTTTTGGATGATTCAAAACCATCTTCAAAAAATGGAGAATCCATCTAGAAACTTCCTTTAATTCTATGTATTAGCTGAGTCAAGTTATGATGACCTTGGATCTGCTTTAAACCAATTTGTGACAATTACTGTCAGAGCAGTTCTTTTTCTGTTGAAAAGTAATGACCTATGATATTATTGCAGGCCAGATTAGATCATCCTAATAATTCCTTCTGGCCAAACTCTCTGAAATCTGGAAAATTTTACTTGTAGTTAAGCTTGATGTAAAGAGAGGGATAGCAGTAACATGCACTGGATAAAACCTTAATGTCACGTAATGTAATACTTGATTTCCCAGGTTGTTCTATAAATAACACTTTCTCCCTATATGTAATGGGAGTATATGCTACTGAAATGTTTAATAATTCTCGGATAATGTTGAATTTCAGGATTTTTTCCCCTACTTTGCTTTGTGTTTCATATACTTTATTCATATACTCAGATATGCTTAAATGAAAATAGTTTATTGGTGAGGATTAAGCTAAAATTTGGGGGCTATTTTGCTCAGATATTGTTTGTCCACATGGAGTCTCAGAGAACTCAAATTTCTATCAAGCAGAATTTTTTGTATATGAAGTTTTGTTGCTTTGGCTGTTTCCTGAATAAGGCACTGTAGTCAATGCCTCATTAATGCTGAATTAAAAAACAGTGTTCAGAAACAAGTTTTAATGATTAGAGTGCTGGTCCTTTTTGTTATGTGTCGTGTTTCTGGCCTTTATGACTTAGTTTAGAAAAGCTTCTTGGTTTAAACAGGCTTAGCAGTGTGTTTTGAGGGTTTTTTTGCTTGTTTTTTAAGTAAAGAAGAGAAGAAAAGCATGCTTGTCTCTGTGACAGATTCAAGACTGTCTTCATGGATTTTCAAGAAAAAGGGAAGCATGATCCCAGTAATAGGCAACAGGAGATAAAATTCTGCAACAAGTTTGATTGAGTCATAAATCAGATCAGCTGGGCCAGGCCTGAGAGATCAGGTGAAAGTCTGCAAACAGTGTGTTAAAAGCATTCTCTACAAAATAGTGGCAGTGGTAGCAGCAAGTATATGCTTTTCCTAAATGTATTCAAAAATGTTATTTATCTGTGATTTTTACAAATACATTTTGGGTGAAGGTAGACAAATTTTTGCTTTCTGCAGCTGAAATGAGTAATTTTCATATGTATCAAACTAGTATTTTACAATTCTTCTGAATTTCAGTCCATTCTCTTGGTTGTCTTACCAGCAGCTATAGTGGTATAGTGTTGAGATCTGCGTAATTACTGTGGGGGTGAGGGAGAATATAAGGGGATACAAAACTTACACCTTTGATGGGTTTCAGTATCCTGGAATGACGTAGCTAACAGGACTGTGTCTTGTTATGTCTGCATCCCACAGAAAATGTTTATGCTCCAATGGAAGGGAAGCATTTAAAATATACAAATGAAAAACTCAGTATGGAGCTGTGTACTAGCTATTTCTTTGCCAGGAATTTCAGATGTGCTTATTCAGAGTTAATTTGGCTGCTCTTTGAATTATCAATGAATATATACAGTGCAAACGTATTTCTTAGTTTAAGAAAAAGATGTTAAAATTGTGTGTCTGTGCCTATGTGGATGTGCGTGTATATGTATATATTAGCAGAAAGTGTTGGCATGCCTGTGTTTTTGAATACTTGATATCCACAATATTTTTCTTTACTGTTTGGTTATCAGATTTAGTAGTTTTTGTTGATAAATAATTGGAATAACATTTCCATCATGTACTCATCTAAGATGGGACAGTGTTTTAAGCTATTAGAGGAAGCTGTTAAAACAATCTATATGTATTTAACTGCCCAGCTAAAAATGCATTTCACAGTTAATTATTAATATTTTTTGAGATTTGCTACTTGTGTTCTGTAATCCGTGGATACAAGTAGAATAGAGATACTGTAATTATTATACTTTGATAATTTCAGGAGGCTTACTGCATTTTAAAATGCAATTTGTCAGTAAATTTTTTTTCTTCAACTTTTTCTGTCAGCAGTGATTTCAATTTACAGTGCAGATGAGTTTTAGAGCATATTTGCTGATCTGCACTTCATAGTTTGACAAAATTATTGTTCATATGTGACTGAATGTATTTTTAGTTGATGTCACAGCTCTTCCAGGATCAGCTGCTCAGCTAATATATTTTCTGTACTCCCACTCTCCTCTTTAAGATACACTCCAAAAATGTGGATATGGAAAAGGTTATTTAAAAGATGCAGAGAAATCAAGATAGTATGTTTACATACATGTTCTCTTCTCTCAGTCTTTTTCATCAAGGCTTGTTAAAACTAAGATTTGTCTGACTCTTCAGCAAGCAGCATTGACCCCTAGAGGCCATGCTTACCTTCAAGGTTCATTCATACAGAGTTATGCTAGGAAGAATAGGTAAATGTTCTTCTCCAGCCAATTTGCAAATTCATGGCATACTATTTTTTGCCTTTAAAAAGGATGTTGTTGTGTGTGTATATTGTCATGACAGTAATCCAGTATTGTTTTTCAGTGATTTGGTGGGGGGATCACAATTCATAGTCCTGTGTCTTGACTTCTGTTCCTTTCATCCTTCCCAGGCTGGAAATGTGATCCAATTTTATGTTCACTTGATATGATAGTGTACTTTAACAGGACTTTCTCATCACTCTTTGAGACATCTCATGTCTCAAAGACAACAGCTTTTTTATTTTCAAGTACTTTGTTCATCCACTGATTTATCTATGTATTTATCCTGTTCATATGCTTCAACTTCTTTATGGAAGACAAGCTGTGCTCACTGGTTGCTTGGTGTACACTGGACTGCAGTTACATCCATTTCTTCTGTGCTGGAGCTTGAGCACTGGTGTATTAAGTAGTCGTATGTTGTCTATGAAGGCAATTTAATGCCTAAAATTTTATTGTAGTTTGTTTCAGACCTGATTATACACATTAAGAGAACATAGCATTCTGTTCACAAAAGTGGCATGTATCTCAGCCCTGCCTGCAGGTAGGGGAAGGGGATAGAACAGGAAGGAAATTAAGGTGAGCCCTGTTCTTACACTATGCATGCTTGGCTAAACACAGGACTTGCACTTAAAACTTTGTCCTGACTTTTGTGGGGTGTTACTGTAGTTGGTTAAATAGTTAATACACATTCTACTGGTAAAGAACAAACGTTAGTTATATCAGATACTTAAGGGGGAGATTAGTGTTAAGAGCTGCATGTATTTTGCTGGTAAAGTGGTTTTTATTTGTGGGGGGGAGTGCAAGTGCTTTATCTGACTGTTATTTTCAGTTCTGTAACAAACTGATTATTTCCTGTATGGTCTTTATTAAAATGAGATCTTTTATGAATTTGCCTACATGTAGCAGCCTACACTTAATAGCAATTTGTTGTAGTATATTTCTGTTACACCTTTCACCAGGTTCATGCAGAAGAAATGGATGACTAAAGCACAGGAACCTTTTTGATATGCACGTTTTCCCCAACATAGATTTATGTATCGTTGTAATTTAAATTCAGTTTATATGTCATTCTTTTGAGTAATAGTCTCACATAGGTCGTATATGAGCTTTGGTTTCTGATCTACGGTGTGAAAATAAAAGTTTGCAGAGCACTTAGTAAAGATGCTATGAGGTTCTGGTTTGTAGCAAAAACTCTGAATGTATGATCTAAGATTTGTATCCTATTGAAGGTTACATTACAGCAGAAGAGGAAATCTCTTTCGAATTACTATGTATTACTGTGTAGAAAAGCTGTGTGGTTAAAGCGGTGAAACTGGGACTTGGTATACTTTGATTTAATTCTCAATTCTTCTTTAAAGTCTTTTAGTCACAGTTCCTCTGTTCCCCAACTTTTAAATGGGATTCCTTTCTACTGTGGAAGTGCCACACAACTGAGCGAGTGCACCTTTAGTCTTCTGTGTAAATTGGCTTTGGCTTATATATGCAAGGGTGGATGCTCACTGTGGTAGTTTGCCGATTTCTTCACATGTAGAGCATCTCAAGACATTAATGAATATTAGCAAAACCTTCTTGTATATAAGCTACCAGTATTTCATCTTTAAAAGATGGTTCTCATTTGAAAAACTGTTGTTCTGGGATTCCTTAATTAGAAAAAATGGTCCTTTTTGCTCTTTTGCATCCACTATGAATTTCACTGTTAGTCCCCTCCCACACTTTTTTTTATTAGCATCTTGCTATCGCATGAAAGGTGTTATTTTTTTAGAAAAATTTTTGAAAAAGCTTTTATGTCCTGATGACTGTATCATTACAGCATATATACATACTGTCTTTTAGGTTAGTGGTGGATGAGAACATCATGCTTGGCTCCCTTTTTTAGTTAGCCAGCTCATGTTTATTCCCTCTTAACCAGTAAATTTTTGAGTCCTTTTGCAAAGGACTTATAAAAACTGAGCTTGTACTTTTTGCTATTTTGCTACATAAAAAGAGGGTCTGAAAAGGATTTGAGACTTTTTTCTCATTGCTTTTTATCTTATAGATTTAAAATATGATCTCTTCAGAATTTCTAGGGGGCTGGGGTTTTCTTGCTTTTGTGTTTGTTTGTTTGTTTGTTTTTCTAAGAGGTTATATAATGTTAATTCATAAAACTGCATGCAAAACACCAGTGAGGGTAGTGGAGGAGTATTCAGTACAACATCTCTTTCCAGAATTGTTGGTCACTCAAATGAAGTAGGACTTGATTGAGGAAAAAACAAAGAAAATTGAAGTTGTTTCCTTTTCTATGACTTAGCCTTTCTTGATTCTTGCATTGCTCTTGCTTAACTAGATCTTCTTATATCATGCCTTCTTAGGACTTGAATCTCAAGTGTGAACAAAAAGGAATAAATTATGTTCATCACAGGATAAAACAAAACAAAGACCCTATTTCCAACCCTTCATGCCTCTTTTAAACATCTTAAAGAAGCAAAATAGGGCACAAGCCCAATATTTTTTTTGCTTTTCAGGTGTCCTTTAAGAGCAGAGACAACCATGATCCAGCAGTTTTGGAGGTAGAGGCAAGTAAATGTTTTACTTCTTGTAAACGCTGCAGTAAGTTTTTGTGAGTCAGCTACAATTTGAGGAGACCCTGGCTGAAAAAGAACCTCAACCCTCCCTTCCCAAACAGTGTATTTACTTTGTATGCCTGGTGTGAAGAAAAATATATTTAAGCTTTTATTGCTAATTGACTGGCTTCACTTCAGTTACACATTTTGCAATACCTACTTGGTGTAAAAATATACAGACTTAATATTACTAAGGGGTTTTGATAACAATTGCTAAAATTCTCTCTTTGGAACCTGTCTTCAAAATGCAAATTGTTTGGGGTGAATCATCATACTGATTTCCTTCTTTCAAAAAATCAGTGGCTCGTATTTCCTACCTCCAACTGCTGGTGTTTCAAATCAGTTCTTCAGCACTGCCACTTTGAGAAATTCAACAAACTCTTATGTATTGGATCTAAACCTGTAATTACTTCTATGTTGGGGACATTTCTGAGAGCTCATGTTGAGCGTCTCCTAAAGGTACTACTTGAGTTCTTAAAAAAGCAGTTGTTTTGCTCTTTTCTGAAGACTGTACTGGAAATGCAGGAAGGACCTATGCATCTGTATTGTCGAAGTCTTAAAAATCAGTCAGTCTCTGAGCCCTACTGCTCATCAGGAAATTTGACTCCTTGAAGTATCTCAGGCTGCAGTTCCAGGACTGTTCTTAAGACGATTCAAGTCAATACTGCTGGTGTTCAGTACTGCTCCTGCTGCAGCCTTTGCTAGGCGTACTTTTTCCCGTCCTTGTAAAAGTGATTGGTGGTTTGAATGACTGTGATGAGCTGCTTCAGTGCTAAACCAGCAGAAGATTAAAGCTAGAAATTTTCTCTGTTCTTGAGCATCATGAAGTGGGCCACAAACACCAGGGTAAATCAAGGAGGGACCAGTAGCACTGACTCTAGAATAGCTTAAACTGTTGTGGATCTACTGGCTCTAGGCAAAGTGCAATACTTATTCTTCAATTAGTTCAGCTGGATGGCTGTGGCTTATTGATATGCTGTGGATATGATGCTTCTTACATCTTTAGACGGTAAATTCTGTGGGATCCCCAGCTCATTTATTAGACACAAAATGTGGAATGTACAGGCTTGGAAAGTGTTTGCTCCACCACTAATAAACTTTTTGCTGTGTTTAATTTTCTTATTTAAAGATGCAGACATTTGAAAGAAACCAGAACTTTCTGACCACAAATGATATTAGATGGGTGCTAATTGAGAACTGGGAGGCAAAGTGGTAAAACCATAGATTTGGGTTTTAGTTCTTTGAAATATCAGAGATGTTTTGTGGGATGGGCTGGAATTTGTTAACATTCTTGGCCTCTGTCTCCTATTTGGAAGTAATTAAGTTCACTTGCAACAGATTTGGATGAATTCTTATGGCGGTAATATAGTGCAAAGACAAAAATGTAATAGCTAATACTTAAAGCATGTATTAATTTTGTTGGCAGCATACAATTGTAGCATATGGAGAATATTAATGACAAGTAGCCTGCTAATGTTCTTAATTATCATCTCATTTCCATGAATGCTTTGCAAAGAACTTTCTTCAAACCTATTCAGTTAGGAAACTGGTTGTTTTTTGATCTCCCCCTTCCTACTTGCTAATAAAAATGTAATGTTGCATGGTTTCAAAACAATATACAGGTCTTGGTCTTGAAGGATGCACTTCTAAACATTTTCTCCTAAGATCAGATATACATGTGTGCAGTACAAATGTTAGTGTATGTTTGACTTTAAATTCAGATTATGAATGTTTTTCATTTTTTTCTTATGTTTATGCAACAAACACGGATTTTATTGCATTTTACGTTCAAGTTTTAAAAAAAACAGTGGTCAGAAATAATTTGTCATCACTTATTCCTTTATGGAAATGTCATTTCAATAATACCACTTAAAGTTATTTTTACCTATTGAATATTTCCATAAGGTTTTTATTTTAAAAGACTTACACAAATACTAAATAAAGGACTGATAGTACTTTATAGCTTTTTAAATGAACAGAAAATTATGTGGTCTTTATCTCATTAAGTGTAGAAAGCAAACAAGGAAGTCCAAACTCAAGACTTAAGGACATATTCACTGATGGGCCAGAGTAATGAAAACGGCTAGGGAGTACTGATTGGTTATAATATTCTTGTTCCCTTGAATCATTAAAGTAGTACTGCTGAAGGGAACTACCAATTGCCTTACTGGTTTATGTTGTTTTGTTACTCGATTGGTCTCACCTGAGAGATATGTGAGATTAAAATCCTGAAGGTTGATCATCTCTGTGCTATAAGCAAAGGCTCCCCCGGTATGTTGCCAGCAGTACTGTTGAGAGCCTTTTAATACGAAGGCCAAGCTGGCGTTTAGCCATAGTCTTTACTGACACGACTGTCATTGCATTTTAATCTAGCTTTAAGAATGCTTGACACATGTTTGATACCCCTCATTCTGCAGTCATTATGATCAATAGAGTTATTGCATAAAATTGGTTGTAAAGGAGGAGCGGAAGAGTGGCCACATTTTGAGGTATCTAGGTGGTAATTTGTGTGTTGGATCCTGTATAATTGTAGCAAGAATTAGAGGCAGCAGCTGTTGTAAGATAGTATAATTACAGACTATATGCACAAGGTTTCAGTTGTAAATACATGGAAAGTTTGTGTGTGTTTGTGTGTTGAGATCATTTGAGACCGTTCTGAATTCTTCCAAGGACTTGGTTTTAATTTAATTCATGAGAGAGTTACCATTACTGTTAATTCTGTACTCAAGTAACAGATCTGGGGAGTGTTTTCTGTATTCTCTATAATAAGATGAATTTTTGTTTTATTTTTAAAATAGAAGTTAGTGACGATTGATTTAATTTGTATTGTATCAATGTCTTGCCTGTTATTTCCAGTTGTCTTGTACTGGTGTCCAGGTTATTTCTTTACTAATATGTTCAGTTTTTAATTGTTGTAACTCTATAAATATAGAAATAATGCAGGTATATTAGGAAGAGGGAATAAAATGATTAGAAAACAAAAATATATTTAAATATATACTTGTGTATTCACCAGAAGATTATTGAAATTTTGGAATAAACATGCTAGTTAAATAGCTTAGCAGCTTAGTGAAAAAATAAGAGAAAAGAGATGAAATACAAGGGTAGAGTGCTAACATTAAATGTGATAAAATCTGAGAGTCTTAGTATTAAGCTCATTATGTAGCATTTAGAAATGCCGTCCTTTGTCCCACTCAGCACTGTACTACCTCACTGAACATGGCTCACTGTTGAAGAAAAAGTGGAATACATGTGGACAACAGCATACCACTCCTCTGTTATTTATCCACTGCTTAGAAACATTAGCATAGTATGAATTTAAAGCAGACAACGCACAGCTAACACAGCCCATTCTTTAAAGCGAACAAACAAAAACTTATGAATGAAGATCTGGTCTGAATAAAAGCAATTCTTGTGTTGAGAACATTGCAACTAATGGGCAAGCTTTTTATCTAGAGTGAATCAGTAAGTTTATGGGTTAAAGTGATACAGAAATTTAGCTTTCCTGTTGTTTCTAATTGATAAAAAACCTCTTTTACCTGTTTGGACAGCACAATAGAGTTAGCATATGGTGAGCTCTTACCCAGGATGTAACATCGTGTCTGTTTAACAATATTCTCTGGAACTCGAGTTTGTTACATTCGTCAATGAGTTTGATTATTTATATTCTTGAAAAGACCCAATGGTCTATAAAGGGGGGGGGGGGATTAAAAAAAAACCAAAGGGAAAGGGAAGAAAGGCTTTGCTCAAAGCATCCACCATTTAAGCAACGGGACGAGAACCACGGCCAGTACTCTGCTTGGCAGTACCTTCTCACTAGATAAAGCCCCTCTGTGGTAGACGGAGTTTCATGAGGGGGGCTGACTGCAGAATTAACTCTGAGCATTGTCTCTGGTCTCAGCACTTTCTAATCCAAAACGCAAGGCATACTTTAACTTTTTTGTAAATCTGAAAATTATAAAACTTACTACTGTATAAGAAATCACTTACTCTGTGAAGAAATGAGTGTGCGAATAACCACAAGTGGCATGTTAATTATAACACTCCATTACTAGAAAGCACTCATAAGCGATTATGAAAGGGGTATTAAAAAAAAAAAGGTTACATAATAGGGCAGCTATTAATGCTGCTGTAATATGAATAAGGAAAGAGGGACCACAAAACCCAACTGACGTCCTCAGTGAAGTTATACATTTTTAAGAATGTTGAGGTTGTAAATTTAAATTAGAAGATGCCATAATTAAGGTTGCTTATGATGATCTTTTTGTATAAATGTAATTTTCTTTGGAGCTTATCACTGTGCTATTGGTGACTAATTTCATTTTCTTTGTGACATCCTTATTTAAGTAAATGGGAAATAGTATGCTCTTTTCCCAGGTGAGCAACTGAGGTTCAACATTTGAAGCTGAAAATGTTGATTGCTTTATATGCCTAATTTGAGGTGACTGGGAACTAAGCTTTCAGAATACTTAGCATTTATAAAACAATTTATATATCACTGTAAAATTACATTTGACTTTAGTGGTGCTGATAAGTGCCCAAACTGTCTCCAGAGCAGGCCCAAGAGCTGTAAGTCAGGCCCCCAGAGGATGGGACTCGCTCGTCCTCACCTCCCGTTGTGGGTGATTTGCTACCTAGGGGGCTGCAGGAGAGCACCGAAGCTGGCTGTGCAGTCTGCTGAAGGCGTGCTTGATGGCTTTCTTCAGGTGATGGGGTGTTCCTGTGTCCTCCTTTGTGCTTAGTCTGCTCCTTGTGGGATGTGTCACCGAGCCAGTTCAGCACACTAAACAGGCAGAAACTGAATCTGTCAGCAGAAGCGGTCAGCTGTGTTGAACTGGCTGGTTGAAGGGTTTAGTCAGAGCTGTAGCTGGTGCAAGGACCCATTAGGAAGGAGAACAGAAATGAAACCACTTCTTTTTGGTTGTAGCGAGCTGTTGTTCGGCTGTATTGTTGAACTGCACTCTACAGAAGAAGCCCTTCTATAGAAGAAAACTCAGCATCGTTTTGAACTGCGGTTTGGAAGAGCTTCTTTCTCTTAGTTCACTATGTAAGATCAGTCTCCTGACTTCTAAGCACAGAAACTGTCTAAAGCTGGCAGTGTTCATTTAAGCAACCACTTATGAAAAAGTTTGGTATATGGTTTGCACCACATATTCTTGTTGCCATAAGAGGGAATTGAATTTAATTATTCAGGATAGCATTTACCTGCCTTGATAATTGAGAATGTTCTTGCCATCCCTACAGACCTACAGGAAGCAGGAGTCAGTCAGACACTTGTTCTTCTTTATACGTCTTTGAGGATTTCTTCAAGGCATATAGATCCTGGCGATTGAAATAAGAAACAAGAAAGATATCAGACATAATCATATCAATACTGTTACCCTGTTTTTTTTTCATTAAGGACTGGATTCTACACAGCACTTCAGCTTATACTTGAAATCTGTTGTAACATTGATTTTTTTTTTCCAAACTGATTATGTTCTTAAAGTTAACTGTGAGTTTTGACAGCTTACACTGCTTGGGAATAGATCTTTATGTTCAGGATAAATGCATAAGATACTAGAGCTTTAGCCCAAAACCTGTAGCACAATCACGTCAACCTTGCCCTGGCAATAAAAGAGGCTTTGCTTTTTCAATACACAACATCTTTCCAGGGTTTGGCTGCCATTCTTGTAGCCAAGCAGTAAAGTATTATTGGCAAAGTGACACAAGTTGAAGTATTAAAGTCTTAAAGTTACTCTCCTTTCTCTACCCTTTCCCCATTCAATCCCCCTGGCTGATCTAAGGAAATGAGGGTGATTGACATTTGTTTTATCTCTTCTTTAATTTTGAGATTTTGTTGAGCAAGAACAGTTTATTTGTGATTTCAAACACAGACAAAGCAATGTATGATAATTACAATTTGATAAATAGTGTCAGGAAGTTATTGGAAGCTTAACTACTACAGAGGTGTCTTTCTTTTGACTCCCAAGTCTTATTTCTGTGGTTTTTACAAATAGTAAAAACCTAAAGATCATAATATCTTAAAATAAAGCTGATCACATTAATGTGAAATCATTCATTACAAATCTGATTTAAAGAAGCCGTAGTAACTGTTTATGTTCTTGGACAGAAATCACTTAAAACTTTTGTGTGCATATCAAAAGCTACTAATCTGTTCTTTTTTGTTTTGTTTTTGTTTTTTGGGAAAAGGAGAGAGAGTGTTCTTGCTGATTTCTTCAGTCTAGCTGGCAGTTCTGAAAGTAATTCTGTGCAGAGGTTTATGACCATATCTGAAACTTGGCTATTACATTGCATGTTAAAAGGTGGTATTTTGCTTTTCAATTTGCTTGACACGCTGATATTATGTTAACATGCCCAATTTGAGTTTCTGTTAAAAATGAGGGTCTTCTATAGCTATAGCTTTATATACTTTTGTGCAAATATTTGGAGTCAGTGAAATTTCACTTTTTTTTTTTTTTTTTTTACTGAATGTTAAGATGGTTCCTAAAACCATGTTAAGGAAGTGAATAATCAGATACTCAGCTCTTTCATGCTGTTAATATTTACAATATAAACTGGGGAAAAGTAGTTCTCTTTTTGAAAAGCCTATAATTATTTTGTTATTAAAAGCAAATGATGAGTTGACATGACTATATTGTCATTTTATAAAATTGTCTTTGCAATATACTCCCTTAAGCCCTTTACCATGATTTATGTAGAGGAATATCTGTTGATTTAGGAGACTGCAGAAGCTACTATAATGGTAGCTAAATATGATTTTATTTTTTTTCTTGATGGCTTTTTTCTTTCTTCAATGTCTCATATTCAAGGAAACAACAAAAGCAAAGTGGTTGGATTTTTGAAACTGAGGTTTAGTTACTGGGCTCTGGAAGTGATGGGCAAATTTAAGTTATGAAAGTAAAAAACATGGATGTTATGTTGGCATGAAGTGCAGGGTGTATGCATCTCTATTCTGATGACTCCAAAAGGTGAGCTGGCAATTTCAGTTTTTCTTTCTGTATTTCTCTCTCCTCCTTTTCTTCTCTAACTGTTCTGTAAATTCAGCCTGAGGTAAAAAATGGTCAGTCATTGACTTTTAAATTAAAAAAAAAAAATCCAATTTCACAAATTATACATGAATTAATATTGCTTAGTCTGTTTCTTAGAATTTTAACGTGAATGAGTAAAAATTGCTGGAATTCATGCTTAGAGCATGAACAGCACCTGAAGAAAAGTGCAGTTTTATGTTGTCGTTTGAACATCATTTGTACATGAGGGTGTCATAGAAGAGTTGGAGCTAACATGTTTGTCTGAGAATTAACTTAACTGGGCAACTGATCGGTTTAGCATTGAGTGCAAATTATTGAGGGAAGTGATCATGCAGTGACCAGATGTTTTTCTAGGTAAAGCAACAACCAAATCCCAGGAGGACAAAGAGGAAATACAGCATGGATTAGAAAAATAAAAATGGCCAAAGTTCAGTAAAGGCAAATGTTGTAATTATTTGGGTAGTTGTTAGTGAATGTTGAATGATGATACTTCAAAAGAAGAAGAAGAAAAAATGTTTCAAAAATGTATAAAATTGTACTTAGGATGTAAAAGTTGATCATGTTCTCTGTTGAATACAAAAATAGAATTTGTTTTTAAATTTTTTACTTCTACAACTACTAGGAAGCAGTACCGCATTGATGACTGCAGTGTTCTAACTCAATGTGCTGTGAATGATAGTGTCCAAATTGCAGTCAAGAGCAGACTTTTCAAACTATCCAAAAGTCTCTAAAGAAATATTCAGAAAACTATACTCTATGGGCTAGAAAACTGAGGAAACAACTAGCTGACTTCCCCCCCCCTCCCCTTAAATTCATGTGAGGAATAGTAGTAGCACTTTTCTTTAAATAACAGAGCAGTTATTTGGAAACGAAGCAGAACCATCGCTCTGGTGTGCCATATAAGTTCCCTAATCATTAAACCACAGGTGCTGATGAGGGACACTTTCCACCTCATGTGTTGGTTACACAGATGAAAGTACAAGTTCCATATGAGTGGATAAAGAGAAAACTAAGGGCCTCAGCTTGGAGCTGGAAATAAAGGTTCTGTTCAAAGTGCTGTTTATGTTTTACCCAATCAGTCAGTATTGCAAAAAGCCTCGGAGTCCTAGATAAAAGAACAGGAACCCTCCTCCTTCTGGCTTCCTTTATCACTGGGCAACAGATGCCCCCTGCAATCTGTGCATCCTTGGGGTTTTTTCCTCACCTCTTGGCCAATGATCTGCCATCTTAATAGAAGTAGAAAATGGCTTGTTATATGTCTTTGGCCTGATGTTAGGACACTCCTAAAACACCAGGATGGCAATGTTGGTGCATTTTTGGCTAGGGAGGCATGAGAATGTTGATTGTCATTTCCTGGACAAGCGTTCCAGCCACTGGACTGGTTATACTGAACTTCTCTGAAGCTGCAACTTTTGCTGCTGTGCCTTGAGTTAGTTTTAGAAAGTGCATCAGATTAAGCCCTTTTAGATGTTACTACTTACAACTCTCCTAGTTTGAGAATACAAGATGAAAAATAGGCATCAGACTTTCAGTTTAATCGAGATTATTTTGCCTTTCAGCGTGCACTGTAGCAGAGTTTTAGGCACCTTGGTAAGTTGACTGGAGGAATACAGTAGCATAGGTAAAAGTTAAGCAGAGATTTTATCAATCAGTCTGATAGCTTGATGCTTAGAAGCATCAAAACGAAGCTTAACACTTCTGTTTATGAATTTTGGCTGGGACTTTTTCATGAGCTTTTCAGGAACATTGTGGTGATAATTCTCCAAATTATACATCTTCAAATGAAGACAGAGTAACTAAGTAACAGCCCTGTGCAGAAAATCCCCTGCACCAAGGCTAGTAGCTTGGTGTACTAATCTTCCTCTTGAGCAAAAATACAATGATAAATTAAAATATAACATATAACTAGAGTAATGCTTACTAAAAACTGAGATACAGCAGGAATCTGTATATACTTGAAGAGTAAATCTAATATCTGATATTCTATAGTAAACCTTGCTGTTAATAATGTATTCTATCTTAAAAATACCTTAGGGGTAGGGGGACAGACCAGTTTTATATAGTGATTCTGGATGTATTTTCTGTTTTGTTTTTAACATCCTGTTAATGATTAGTAAAATAAAACTTCTGAAATATGTTAAGACTTTGTAAACTGAGTAGTTTCCTTAGTATGTATATAAAAGTGCATGTTATATCGGTGTTGCTTGGTATTAAGGTAAATGAAAGGTACTCATATCTGTTTGCCTTTCTCATCTAAAAGTTGAATAGCAGCATTGCCTTCATACTGATCAATAATATGCATAAACTTAGAGCTAGCTAGGTTTACACAGAAGTGATGTTAGAGCAGATGGAGGTTATTTTAAAGATAAGCTCTGTGTACCTGGACTGTTAGTTTCATTAGTGACTGCTAATGAGTGGATTTCAGTCATAAGTAATAAATGGGCTATTTCTGTATTTCCTGATTTCAGGATGCTTTGAAGAATATGCTTATAAAGGGAATTTGATATTTTTATTGACATCATTACATTAATGGTGGTCAATATGTGAAAATAGTTATAGTATTGTGAAGGTGCCTTGTGCTATTTATCCCCTTTTCTGTGTTGGAATAAAATTAGATATCAGTGTAATTCTGTCCCCCCATTGAGTTTACTTCTTTAAGAATATTAGTAAAGTTAAAATGTTAAAACCCTTACCTGTAGGCCCAGAGTTGGGGAAACAGCCAACTCCTCTGAGTAGGTAAAGTTTGACACTTCAGGGTAATTTTAAATATCGGTATTAACAATTGCACTCATCTCTCTAACAGATATATCCAGTATTGTGTTTATGCTGTGATCCTTAAATGGTTGTGTGTGTTTCTTAAATAGTTTTGTGCATTTCATGTACTAAATTCTCATTTATTCACTGAGGATATAGATGCATACAAAACTTCTTGCTTTCATCAAAAAAATGAAGTGGAATCAATGAAAATAATTCAACACAATATCAAAATGATATTTACTACTTATCTTCATTCTTCGGTTAAAGCTGTATTGATTGAAGCCTATAACAGGTATTAAAAAGCAGAAAAAGTACATGCAGGGTGACGCCATTTCTAGAGCAAAATATTATGGACATTCATCTAAACTTAATAAGTCTCTTCCAGGGAAATTAGACTTTTTGTCACTTGCAATGTTAGCTTAAAATAATCCGGCTGTGTGTGTTCACAGAGGTAATGGTCAGTAATATAGAGGTGTCTCTGTACCCACTTTGTGGTCTTGTAAGCGCTGTTTCCCTTGCAAGTTCTCAATAGTGAAGTCTGTAGTAGACCTTATGAAGATTCCTGGCTCTTGTTCTTGCATGAAATCTCTGTCAAAGGTAAGGTTTTATTATTGCCTGATTGGTGTTTTTATTATTATTTATGCTTTCTAGTAGCTATTCCTATGTTACTCTCATAATTCTGTGATGATAATTGCTTGCTGGTATCACCCTAAATATTTGGTGCCACTATTTTTTAAAAATTTTTGAGGGTCTTGCGCTGTTGATGTCATTTTAGTTCTGAGATTCTTTTAAAGGTGGTCACCTTCTCTCTGTAGTTAAAATGTTTTGCCTCTCATGTACAGTAACAAAAATCGTTGCAGCAATTGGAGGAAATGCTTTCATAATAAGCTTCAGGAAATGTAGTATACTTAGTTGGCTTTAAGTGACTTGCATATGAATAAAAAGAACCACAGTCATGTTACCATCCAGCTGTTCAGTAACCATTACTGATTGGACAAAACTTTGTGTGTCTGTTGTAGTTGTTTGAATTTTAAACTGCTATTTGTATGATATATTCAGTCTTCCAAGTCTATAAATAAGCAAGCCCATAAAGCAGTGAAGAGCTAAGTGACTCCTCTTTAATAAGACTGTATATGCAAATGGTCAATAGTTGTACAACTAAAACTAGCTGTAGTTTCTGTGAAGAATCTTTATACCCATCTTAACTTTTTCAATTCTTAAGTGAACTATTTGTTCTTGAAAGTATCCAAGAATGAACAAGAACATTTCAGCTTCAATTATAATAAGCTCTAGCAATGTAACATGCTGCCTTTTTGTTGTCCTGCTTTCAGGAGACCTGGAGAGTGTCAGAGTACAGACGTGTGGACAGACTTTTTAGGCACGCTGCTAGTAGTGTCAGTGTTGTGGATTGCTTTTTGGGGGGGAGGGAGGTTGGACACTGGAGGATAGTTGCTGAATAATGATGTTATTGTCAATAACCAATTGTGTCCTAAATTAACTGGTGACAAGATGAGTGACTGCTTTCCCTGACTGAGGGTGGTGTTTCAGAGTCTGCTTAAGCTGATCTGCAGCTGTGCTGCATCTAGAAAAGGAGGTTTTCCTATGTATTCATTGCCATCCTGTACTTGAACCTTTCCATCCTTCCTTTATGTTGACAGTAGCACGGAGTAATCCCTGTCTGTGGGCGTGTTTTGTTGTTGCTAATATTTATGCAGCTGCATGGTTAGGTGGACCAGGGAGATGATCCATCTCACAGTGTAGACTTGAAAGAAACAATTCTGCAAGCATAAGAGAAAGTAAAAAGTCAGGAGTTTAAAAAATGGACAGACAGGTCCCCTTTTCCCCAGACTTGTACTGGATTAAAATGGCCTGTTATGGTCTAACATTTGTGATCATTTCAGCCTCCTAAGGCAAGTGAAATACTGGAGCAGCATGAAAGATCCATAGGACAAACTCTATGAAATAAGATGACAAAATTCCTACTTATTTCAGTGGCAGCTTTATATTGGCTGAGCTGTAACATAAAACTGTGCCTTAAGTACAGCAACAGTTATTTTACCAGGATGCAGTACTGTCGAGAGTTGCCATAGCACTTGATAGTACAGCTTGTCCCATAAAGCATTTCATGCTGGCACAACTTTGGAGAAAAATCTGCAAGAAGAAAATCCTTGAGATATACTGGTTTTGCCCAGTTTCACTTGGGCAAAGAAGCAGTTCAGTGTACAGCTGTAAAAACGTGGCTCAGGGGAAGTGGGAGGAGGGTGCCGCCCAGGAGGCGGCTGGGGCTTCCTCTTTTATCAGCAGGCCAGCCATGTTGGGTCAGCTCCGCTGTGTTGTGAAGCCACAACTTTAGAAAGATCCAGTGTGGTGTTTTGTGTAGGTAGGGAACCACTCTGACCCCAGGAGAGCTCCGAACTGGGGGTAGTACAGTAGGTTTGAGGTTTCTTGAGTGTGACGTCTGCCGAGCCTGTGAGTGGCCTAGTACAGAACCTCATTCTGTGTATTTATTCATTAGATTGTTTCAGGCCATCTGACTTTTCAGAACAGCTCTTTCTAGGTACAGGGCTTTGTGTTTGACACAGTGACAGCAACTGGCTAGTTTTTTGTGAAATAGAAGATACGGCTTTTTAATCTGGAAGTGTCTTGAAGGGGCCCTAGCATACAATAATAATGGATAATTAAAGACACACTGAATCACATTAACTTATTTGACATTCATGTAAGGAGGAAGCATGTGTCTGCATTAATTTAAACAACTGATTTGTTGCTTTCATAGAAGAAAACTTCAATAAAATTTTTAAATGTAAACTAAGCTACAGCCTTCTCCCTGACCAGGTGCTCCTCCTTCAGCATTTCTTTTGTTACATTATTTTTTTGGCAGCTTTCTGCTTGTGAACTGCCACCATTAGAAGCTCAGTAGGAGCAAAAGTCTATGTTAATTTGCCTGACTGTAACTGCATAATTAAAGCAGTTTATCAGCAGGGGTTAGGACAATCAGTGTGTTCTGATGCTACATGTTTTAAAATTACTTCTGTTGTTCAAACAGATATGTAATTAGTGCATCATTTTAGACTGTTTTTTTACAGGGCTGTCTTGGAGTTTCATCTGATAAAAACCTCTGTAATTTTGCTGCTTAGATAAGCATCTATTTTGTTTGCAGGCTACTTCTAAAGTAACAACTTTTATAGAAATATTAATGTTGGGACTATATTGCATGGATAGATGCATAAAAGCAGTGGTGTGGCGTGTGGGAGTTTTTAAACCAATCCTGTCAGCACTTACTCAGTTTCACTGGCAATAATCAAAAGAGTGAACTGTATCTGGTGGACTCCCATATTTGTAATAATACTTCCATATTTGTATTAGTAATTATTATTGGTGGAGGCTAGGGTTTAATACCTAGTTCTTACGTGTTTGAACAAGTTTTTTTCATGTCAACTAATAACAATACCTGCGTTCTGTCCCTGATACATACCTAATTAGATTTCATTTAGAATATGGTTTCATAGAACATCATAAGCCAGTCTCTAAGTGGCAGTTAACTGTTAAAAGCTGGGCCCTCACCAAACTCTCCCCCCTTCCCCCTTTATAGTATTGACCTTGCGTTGGCACTCTTTGCCCTCCATGATCTTACTCAATTCACTTGCCCAACAGAAGAGAGAGAGGAAAAACCAACCCCCCCAGGGATTGGTTTTGCTGTGTCAGCGGGTTTACTCGGCTCACTGAAAGGCTGGCATGTGCTGGAGGCAGCACCAGTGGAGTCGTAAAAGCTGTAGGGCCAAGGGAGCTGGGACTTTTTGAGGCCGTTTAGCTTGGTCACACAACTGGCGACACTATAAGACAATGGTGAAAGAAGATGCAAGTAACTTTTGTTTTGCTGGGGGCTAGTGCACTCATGAGTATCAGCTGACATGAGGCTATTTGTATGTCTGACATTTCCAACTAATTGGTTTATTGCATAATGTGTTAGAAATCTTCCCTCTTTTACATGGATTTTGTTGTAGGCGATATCCCTGAAACAGAAGCTTTGAAAACTTTAAAACGAAGTTCTATAAATCAGGTTGGCAGAAAGAGCAGTTATAGTGTTCAACATTGTAAGATCAGCGTGACCCATGGAAAGTTGGGAGCAACAATTTAGAGAAAATTTTAATTTAAGTTATTAAAAAGTACTTGAATTAAATCCTTACATGGTTTAACTATTTTGCCACCTTTCAATTTTAGCATTTAGTTTGACATTACATGAAAACATTCTTCCATTTTACTCAGTTTTTGTGTTCTTTTTGTCAGTCAATAGGAAAAATGGCTTGTTGTAATAGGTTAATGAAAACATATTTTAATGATCTATCACTTTAAGATGACTGAGAATACTAAGATATGGTCTTTAAACATTTCCTGGAGTGAACATCTTTATTTCTTTAAAAGGTCTGTGCAGTTTCTACTAACTTGTAAGAAGTGTTTGTGTTTTCTAATGGCCAAGAGTATTGGAATTTGTATAAGTTTTAGTGGAAAAAGCGCATAGGATGGAAGTTGCACTTTTTTGTACTGTGAGCCACAGGTTTCTGAAAAAATGCCTCGTGGAAAACTCTTCCTTTCTGATTAGGTTCATTCTTTCTTTGTTCTTTAACTAATGTTCAGTTGCCTGTGTATAAATAGATATCTGTACAGTATTTATATTCGGTATTTATTTCACTTTCTATTAATGACATTTTAACAGCTGGTAATGACTAGATTCTACTTCACAAGCTTTATTTATTTATTTTTTATTTCTTCAACTTACTCATAGTCAGTGGGCCATAATATGAAGGTCTTAAGGCCTTGTTGTGAGAATAAATAAGTATGAGGTTTTTAAGAAGTTCTTGGTAAAATACCTCTGTGATCTTGAGCCTCAAAATATATTTCACTTTCACCTTCTCAGTTTTTGCGTCTTTTTTTACAATTTCAATCAAGCTTGATTAGATAGGCACTTCTTTGGGTTTAAAATTCTTTGAAAATTAGTGGAAGGGTAGAGGAGAGGCAAGAAATAATAGCTATAGTTGAGGTTAGGGCTGTACTGAGTTTTCCGTCATCTGTTGCATATACTGATAGTAAACTGCTGTCTCTTTCTTACCGAGTCAGTAGTTGAGGCATTTTTTGTAATAATATCTTATGCAGTTGGATTTCAAGTAGTTGTAGAAAGAATGAATTATTACTACTTGATCTAATGACCTTAATGGTGAGGTAGAAGTGGAACAGTTTCATCAAGTTCATTATTTTATATGTACCCTGAGGATAATGATTGTACACACACAGGCAACTGAATGAAAGCAAAATCTGTTTACAGAATTAGGCCATATTTAAGGATACTGAAACTTCTGCCAAACAAGCAGCACAGTGAAATTTCATCTGCCAGTTATATTGCTCTTAATGTTCTTTAATTTAGCAGACAAGATAGTTTGGTTGTAGTTAAGCTTTTCTAATACTGTTGTTCCTCAAGGTTGTGGCATAAATCATTTTACTCAGTAATTTTCTGCATCTTCACTGCATCCATTTTTCCTGTATAATTCTTGCATAAACAATCTCTGGGATACAGCAAAACTTCATGCTGTTAAATTACTACTTGTGTATATTATGTAATTTTGAATATATGCAATTGAATTTATTTTTTCCCAAACCTTTTGTTCAGTTTTGTGGTCTTTTTTTGCCATTTCTTTCTTTGACCTGTGTGCCCTCCCTGCTCTGCTCGCCAGTGTATTCTGTCCAAAAGTAACTTGCAAGGCAATTACTGGTACTCCTGACGGACTTTTCTCTAGGTATAGCTGGCAGCCTGGCTGGATTGCTCTGCAGTGGTAGTGAAGGGCAAGAGGCAATGGGCCCAAACTGAAATACAAGAAATTCTGTACAGAAAAAACTCTGAAACATCTGAAAACTCTGAACATAAGAAAAAACTTCTTTACTGTAAAAGTGACTGAACACTGGAACAGGTTGCCCAGAGAGACTATGAAGTCTCCATCCTTGGAGATACTCAAAACCAGCCTGGACACAGCCCTGAGCACCCTGCTCTAGGTGACCCTGCTTTGAGCTGGGCGATCTCTAGCCATTCCTTCCTAGCGAGTCGGTAAAGTCAGCAGGTTTGTCTTAGCTGAAATTCACTTCAAGATAGCCACAGTTTGTAGGTTGTTTGTTTTGTTTTGT
Source organism: Apteryx mantelli (assembly GCF_036417845.1). Classification (NCBI taxonomy): domain Eukaryota; kingdom Metazoa; phylum Chordata; class Aves; order Apterygiformes; family Apterygidae; genus Apteryx; species Apteryx mantelli. The sequence goes on along the minus strand of NC_089980.1, from coordinate 61,165,199 downwards.
TTTGTTTTCTATAAAGTTGCCCAGCAAGTTACTCCTAGTCATTCTCTCTTGCCCATCTTTCCACCATTTTCTCCAAAACGGTTTAAAAACAACCCCAAGCCTTAAAGCCTCAAACTTGTCCCATATTTCACGAACCTTAAGGAGGACACCTTCCAAGTTTAGTTCCAAATGTATTTAATTTACAACCTCTTCAGCCTTTTCTATATAAAGCAGGACTGGGAAGACTTTTTAAAGACTTGTTGCACAAAGAGGAGTAGCATCTCTTAAGTAATGATTTTACTTGGAAGGAAATATGCTTCCCAAACCACATTCTCAGAATTTAGGAGGAAAAGAGGCGGCGTAAGAGACTGCAGTTCTTAACTGCAAGAGGTGGCAGATTATTTCTCTCTCCTCCCATCAGCCTAGCCCTGTAATGTGTTTTGCATCCAACTTTGTTGAAATAAATGACCTAGTGGATATTTCAATTGTCTGCTTTTGGTAAAACTAAACGTATTAGCATAACTTTTCACTAGCTTTTTTTTAATAAGCCATATTAAGTTTCTTTAAAAATATATATATATTAACTCAACCCACAAAGAACGCAACCTTATGGGACAGGAGGGAATCAGTGGAGAAATTCCAAGCACAAGTATACTAAGATAGAACAGAAGAAATTTGAAGTCTGTTCCCATCTGTGTTCCCATATTTTTTGACTAATTTTTGCTTTCAAAATATATTGTATGGGCTTCCTTTCTTCTTACTCTTTCTTTCAATCTTATCTGAGTTGAGTTAAGAAATTATCCTCTCAATAGCAATAAGACTTCCATTTAAATACTAGGACACTTTGTGATCATAGAAGAGAAGTAACTGTCATTATTCAGTTATCTTACAGATAAATATTTGTGTGACTGTTTGAGGTCTGAACAGGTGGTTCATGTGATTATTGACATTACATGCAATATTTGCCACTGAAAAATAAAGGTGTGTATATTTCTTTGCGAATAAAGAATCTAAAGGTTTTTTTGTGGTTAAAAAATGTACAGTATCATCCGTATATTGTCTTGCATACAACTTAAAAAAAGAAAAAACACATGGTGCAACAAAATAATTTGAACCACAGACACCTGCATTTGAGATTACGCATTTAAAAATTTGAGATTAACGTAATTACAGAGAGATAGACTACCTCATTTTATATAACAAAAAAAAGTAATTTTCTCTGTCCATAAATACAGCATATTGTTGCTGCTTGAGGAAGCACTGGTTGTTGAGACTTTGCACGGTGTTATTTCCATTGTGAGAGCACCAGAGGGAACCGAGCAGGCCCCGATGGGTGGGTGGGTTTGCAGTGCCTGCAAGCCTTCCGCCGCTCACGCTGTGGGGAGCAAAAGCTGCATTTAGACATTCCCTCCTTTTCAGGAACACAACTGGCCATTTTATTTGGAGACAACTCTCCTTGCCATTTGTCCTTCTTGCTCTGACATGTTTTAATGGTCCTGTGGTGCAGGTTATCATGTATCTGACATGGTAGTAACCCATACCTTTCCCATTCTGCCTTTATGGCAGCTTGCCACGACTCCGTGTAAGAAATAGCAGCATGTTCTTTGCACTACCCTCTGTTGGTTTAGGAACGTGATCTGATTTATCATACATTTAAAATAATACTTTGTACGACCTCATACTGAAACAGTTTGTCGTTATCCCAACAGAAAATAACTCACTCCTGTTTATCCTTTAAAAAAAGAAAAAAGAAAAAAAGATTGAATTGTTTAAATAGTAATAGTGCAGTTTTGATCGTGATTGAGTGAAATAAGCTGCAAATGCCTTGTGGTAGATATTTCTATCAAAGATTAAATTACAGCAGAGAGCACATTATAATTCAGCTACACTTTGTGTCAGGTTCTGTTTTATAAATGAAAGTTATTTTTTCTTTCTTTTTTTTTTTCCTTTTTTCAGCTTCTGAAATTAACAGAGATATTTTTTAAGCCAGTATTGTCTAGAAAGTTACCTGAGATAACGTCTTTAAAACTAGTTTAAATGGCATTGTTCTTAAAACTCACAGTAGCTGATAGCATGTGTCAGAAGAAATAATTGCTTTCATTTTCAGGTTATGCTCTTGGACTAGCATGTGTGTACAACAGTAAAAAGAAATCTCCTTCCGAGTACTGATTCCTTCAGATAAATTTTCCATATACCTTTCATGATTCCTTTTTTTTTTATTCCATCTTTATCCTTGCCTATTCCTCAAAACATTTCAGACTTAAAAAAGCTGAATTAAAGATAGAACATTCTAAGAAACAGTGCTCCCTCTGGTATTTATGAATATGAAGTACTTCATGTATTTGTTGGCATTAAATCTTTCAATATTTCCTCTGTGTGTGTGTGTGTGTGTGTGTGTGTGTGTGTGTGTGTGATTTCCTGGAAGAATTTTAATGAAATTCGGGGAAAAAGCCACATTTACAATTAACTTAGCTTGTCTTAATTTTTATAAATGTGAATTGTGGTAAGCCAGAACCACCTGATTTATAAGTAGGAGGCTCCTTTGTTATGTCCCATATTTTAAGTTTAGCTCAATGATTTTAAAGAGGTGTTTCTCTTTATTTGGGCCTTTACTTGATTTCAAAGGTTGTAGTAATTAACTTTTCTCTTTACTGAAGTTTTATTTTTTCCAAAGCTTTTACCCTTAATTGTTTTTTAATTACATTTGTGGGAAACTTACCCAGCTTTACTCACTGTTTAATGAAAACGGAGATGGAAAGTGTCCTCCGTCTTGTGTTCATCATCTCATTTTTGGAAGAATGAATACTTGAATGTATTACTTGAATATACCTATATCTGTTAATTAAAATTAGAATTTAGATCATTTACTTTTAAAAGTGTTTTTTTAGCACTTGCTCTCTTTCTCTAAAAGTAGTGTTAAGATCTATCTTTGGGATTATTGATGCCATTGGTGCAAGGGGGTACCTATGTAATGGTGACTGTCATTTTATTTGGTATACTGTGGCCAGTATTAAAGTCTTGTCACCTCTTCCTCCTCTCTAACTTTCATTCAGTATATCTAGCTCTATTTTGAAAATTATAACTAACATTCCTTTTTTTAATGGTAGATTTTGAAGATTTTCCCCATGAGTATTTGAAATGAAGTTCTTAAACACTGACGAATTGTTGCTCTCTGTTGCTGTCCTTTGGAGTGATTCAGATGGAATTTCTATATGGTGACCATTTCACTTTTCTTGAAACTATTAGGTTGCTTTACCAACAATGTTTCATCTGTTAAGTCCCTGAATGACTCCAAAGAATAGCAGTGTTTCTGTAGTACTTGGTAGTCTTGTTCTTGTTCCTCTGTTCTGTGGGAGAAGGTACTTTAAGAAATCACACTTGTTTTGCAGCTATTCTAAAAAAGAATGAGATTCCAAAAAACATACACACAAACCCCCCAAAACGTTTTATAAAAGATAAAAGATATTTTGAAACCCAAGTACTCATTAAATAACACAATAAAACAAAACTCTACCTCCATAGTATCAAGAAGACTTTTCCCATCTCCTGCTGAAAATGCAGCTCTCAAATTCATGGTATGGAGTTTGTCTACTATTTATTTAATTGTTTTATATGGAATGTAACAATGTTACATAGTTTCCATGTTTGGTTATTTGTTTGTTTGTTTATTTATCTATTAGGAAGAACAGAACCGAGGCAAGCCCAACTGGGAACACCTGAATGAAGATTTACATGTACTTATCACTGTGGAGGATGCTCAAAACAGAGCAGAAATAAAACTTAAGAGGGCTGTTGAAGAAGTTAAAAAGTTGCTGATACCTGCAGTAAGTATTTGTATGCAAGTCTTTGATTTACGTTTCCAGGAGTTATTTCTGAAATATAATTAATAATGCAGTAATAAGAGTAAGCCTGCATGGCAGCATTATGAAATTCAAGTTATTGTATTAACATATATATTATATCAATCTATTATTTTTTGTAATATTGTGGTGATTGTTAAAGTGTCTTATCCTTGGTAGAATTATTTCTCAGATTAGAAGAATACTTTTAAGAAATGTTGATTTTTCTGCCTCTTAGAGGTAGATACAAGGAGTTCTCATCACCTTTAAAAGGCAGTGCTGACTGTTAGAAACATTGGCTTTCTCACCTTCTTTCAGTAAAAGGGTGCTTTCCTTTAAGGCTAGGGAAAAGTGACATGCTTTTATGTTTCTTTTTGAGATGATTCTGATACTTTAAGGAAAGAAGGCATGTTTTCTTAGGTCCTCGTGCTAAACTCCTTCCAAAAAGAACAAATCCCCTCAGGAGGATGGTATCAAAAAAGCATTGCTATCACTGTATTGGGGAAGAATAAACATAGTAAAACTAACTTGTGTTTTTAGTAGCAATAGGTTCATTTATATATGTGTGTGTGTGTGTATGCATATATATAATATATATGCGTGTGTGTGTGCATATATATGTGTGTGTGCACATATATGTATATATAAACTTGTTTGTTTCAGTTTTTGGAACATGCTTTATCTTAAGAGTGTACTGATTATGTTCTTGTAAGAACTGAAAAAATCCTGAGATGAAATTCAATCTTGAATAGAACTAGTAGGATGAGGTCTTAAGTGATGTTATTAAAGACTTGTTGTGTGGCTAGTGTATTTGGTAAGATGATTTTTTTTTTTTTCCTGTTGCCTGCTAATATAAACTGACTTGTTCCCAGCCAGCCAACTTAGGAGCCTTTTGCAGAGACCAGAATTTTACCCCATGAAAGCCAGTCTCTTTCATCTACTATTCTCACTCACAGCACTACTATTCTCACTATATTCTCATTCAAAGCAAAGTGACTCGGCATGGCTTTATGCTGCATTCCATGACATTAATTTGCATCTTGATTTTTACCACTTTTGTGCCATTATAAAACAATAAAAATAAATTTACATCTTTCTCAGTGGAGGAAATATTTTCCATATTCTGAGGAAAAATTAAGTTTAGCTCCTGAAAGAAAGTAGCAGTTGGTATTTAAATGAGCTAGTGATTTTGGGTGCTTTCTTAGTGAATGCTAGTAGAGGCTGGCTGCGACAAAATTTGTGGTGACATATGCTGATATAAACAAATTCGTTCAGAACCGTGGGATCCAAAGAAATGTTGCAATATACGACATGTTTTAAGAAGTTACCAAGGATGAGGGGAGAGACTTAATTTTTGAATTAACAAAATGTGGTGGAATATTAAGTTGCAGATAAGAAAAAGATATAATGTACACCTTTTCACTTTGCGCATTGTCAGCTCCTGTGAAAGGAGATAGACCACAACAGAAAGTAGATCTTCAGAATGTATACATATAAAAGAGATCCTGAGCACATTAGGGTTGTCTTATCAAGATTAGAAATGGCAAGAAGAAAAGAATATTTTTCATATGGGCAGAACTGAAACCCTTAGGCTCAGTTCTCTAGTCCCTGTGCAGCAAGTAAGTTTTTAAAAGATATCCACCCTGCAATATGCAATTACTTGTTTTCAAGCTTCCCATGGTTCTTCTGCAACCTCGCTTCTGTTGCTGAATGTGTGATGACTGAAGGGTTGTTCTGGAGATGATCTGATAGATCATAAAACCCAATATGTCCAAAGTACTTGATGTCTATTCAGTGTAGGTTTGTGATATGTCTAGTTTCTGGAACTGGGGTGTGTGTGGTTAGATGGTTTGAGCCTCTAAAAAAAAAAAAAAAAAAAAAAAAATGAATACAGGAGTAGTTTTTCATTGTGATAGTGTCAGCCAACTTCTTGTCTTGAAACATGCTCTGCCTTATTTTCGGATCAGTTAGGGGAACTCCGTAACCCAGAATACAAGGTATTTTTTTCCCTTTAGGAGGGAAGAAAAATCAGGGCTAACTGTTGTTCAGAAATAGCATCTCTTGAAAAACACATTTTCTGTCAATTCATTTCATTAACATGTTTCTATATTTTGTGTAGGCATAACAGATTCAGGCCATTTCTAGTATATATGCAACGGAGTTACAGCTTTATTGGTTCTCATTGCTGAAAATCATACTTCATAGGGATAGGCATATGTAGTTGCACACTGATGAATTAATATATAGGTAAGTTTGTTTTTGTACTACCTAGTGTGTCTCTTTAATTAGTAAATAAAAAGCACCTGTTTAATCAAATTCTGGTTTCAGGCAATTTGGAAGGTTGAAAAATTCTGTTTTAGGATATAAAGGTGGGGAAAATGTTTCATACAAGAAATCAAAAACATTTAAGTAATCAGGGAAAGGTGGGGGCAGGGGGGAATCCTAGCTAACTTCATGGTGGGAGAAATTGGGGGTATGGGAAGATTCCCAAGATATTTTAACATGTATAAATGGAAAGTTGGAAATTCTCTTTCACATAGTAGAATATTTGCAACTATTACTGTTTTCCAAATATATGTGAGAAATTTAAAATTCATAAAAGGTATTTATTTCTGTCATTGTTGCTGTTCTTTCCGTCCAACTTGACAAAAAAAATTGGAATTTCATATGAGAGAAAATTCAGTCTAATTCTTGCCATATAGTGGCAATATCCTTTTTTTCTCAGATACACTTCAGAAAAGCTAGCTAGTGCTAGATATAGGAATGAATTATTAATTTATTGGAACAGACAGTAATTTTTCTGGTCAACATATTAAAGGATCTAGCTACATTTTATAACAGCAGTGCACAAATAGGCATATTTCTAAAATGGATTTCCATGTGAAGATAGGTGGAGAGAGGCTATTTCAGTAGCATAGTGTGTTTCTTCTCATCTTCACTAATTAGGATCATTAGTATGTGGTTTGTTTGTTTTTTTTTCTTGTGGATGTGAATTTATTCATTTCCCCTTTCATTTGATCTAGGATTTTTACCAAGATGGTGATATAGTTGTACAGTTTATCTTTAGAAAGAAAAAGGACAGCTTGAGGCAGACTGACTGAGCAAGCCATTTTTCTCAAGCAGAAAGGCTGAATTCCTAAATTTTTTTAATTAACATTTCTTTGGTATGTAACTTGTTATTTATTGTGGCTTTGTTTCAAGTTCTATGAAATTAATTCTTTCCTCTTCCCATAGTTCACTGAGCTATTGGTCAGTATCTGGACCTGCAAGATTGTATGATACTGCTCTTTCATGTTTTTCTCCTAAGAAAAATAGAAAGAAGAAAGCAGTCTGTAGGTTTTCGGGATCACATTGAATTGCACCTTCCTCATGCCTCTTTCTAAAGTGAATCCTACATGGTATTGATCTCTCCTGTCTTCACTGTTAGAGTTTTAACATTTTATTTGTTATTCGCTAGAGTTCAGTAAAGACAGGCAGTTCTCTTGAGACAAAAGTGGTTCTGTATTGTATATTGCAGAATGTAATAAAAAGTGCAGAGCCTGTGTAAGGGGACTTATGTGATTGTTAAATATAACATCCTGAATTACACTGGTATGTTATTGTTAAAGATTTGGAATTATTCTTCAAGGTACTGGGCAGTAGGGCTGAGCTGCTCTACTGTAGAAATGTGAGAGTCTTCTACATGTTCTAAGATGTATTGACTGAGGGTGTGCTGCTAGCTGAATCTATTTTCTAGATACTCCTTTTGTTATACACATGTTCAGGTATCTAGTCACTATTTCACCTTTATACTGTCTTTCTATAGGCTGAGGGATCTATGACATAAGGAATCTGCATGCAATACTTTTTCCTCCTTTCCCCTTTGACTCCACATCCTTCCCCTCTGAGGAAAGGATCGTATTTGTGGCTTTACTTAACACTTGTTTGATCTGGAATCAGTGTTTTTCAAATCTTTTGTCTCACCGTTCCTGGGTAGAGGCAGCTGTAATTCTAGCTAGTTGCTGTTTCTATCTTGTTGGAAGACAACAGTAAAATAGTATTAATGGATGATGTTCCCTCTTAAATTGTATACATCATTTGCTACTATGATAATGGTATCTTAAGATTGTAATAGGCAGGAATAAAGTTGCAGTAGAAGATTGTGTAATTTTGTTAGTACATTTGGTTCTTGTCTGTAAAAGTGACTACATTTACTAGACTAGACTTTTCAGTCTTGAATATCTTTAAATTTAGCCATATGGTATGGGGAAAAAGTATCATTGTTTAAGGGAAAAATTCATTGTGCTTAATTAAAATAAATACTGTGACAATATCACTAGATATTTCTCATAATATCGTATCATTGAAAGCATGCTTATAGATGATGTTTACAATAACAAAACTTCACAGATTTATATTAATTTATCAATTTCATAATCTCAAAATTCTTAGAGTAGATGAATGTCAATGGCAAGGATTCATTTAAAAAGAAGTCATTCAAACAGAAATAAAACCATGTGATATATAGGAGATGGTGAGATGATTGTTGCTTGTAAACATTAATTATGACTTGAAAAGTAGATGGGAATCAACAAACAACTGATGTTGTCAGTTTTGTGTATCTTATAGCAATTTTAATCATCAGACAACAATTGCTATCAGCCTTTGATAGTATTCCCAAGTATATCATCCTGCTTAGTAATAGATTCTGCAGTGTTTAGTTGAGGAATTTAATAGTTGAGTAAGGAGAGGATGTAAAATTAAGCAGTTACTAGAACACAGTTCCCACATGAAGATCTGTAACAAATTCATGTACAGCTCCAAATTCTCAAAAACTAATAAACCATTTAACAGTAGAGGGAAAACTGGATAATTCTTCCCATATGGAAGCTGAAGGAGCTGAAGTTGCAAGTAACTTTAACTTTGTCAATCCTAGGGTCAAATTTCAAGAAAAAAAACCTTGGAAAGCTACAAAGCCTCAAATATAAAGCAGAAATACCAAACTGAAGTAAAGAATGTTGGATTAACTGTTGTTACTGTCCTTTAACCATATCATGGTTGCTGCTGTGACTTAGTTGATTTCCAGCAAGCCATTCTGAAGGGTAGATAAGTATGAATTTGTGAAACAGTGAAATAGAAGAAATAAAGCGTAACTAGCTCCTCTAAACACCTTCATAAACAGCAGAGAGAAAATAACTATACTTAACAAATGATAGAGTAGTAAAAACCAGAATGAGAACAACTGTGCATATACCTGAATAAAATTGCCCAAGGGCTGAAGCTGTTGCTGAAAGAAGTGACAGAATCATCTGGAGTTAGGGTTTTCTGTCGGGTGAGTTTACTTTGGCCTGGGCTTCTGGTACAGTTAAGTAGAGAAAGGCACTAGTAGAAAAGTAAAAATGGGAGCAGCAAGCAGAGTGCTTTGAAGAAATGTTAACCAGGATGGCATGATAAGAAACATAGGCTATTTTCAGAGAAAATTAACAACTTGACATTGTAAGATTTTGTATTTCAATTCTGATTGGGATGCAATAAGAACAGCCTCACAAAGTTGCAGCTGAAGTCTAGATCATGGAAAAAAGGAGGAATGCTTGTGCTGATGATGGATGCCTTCAGAATAAGCTGTGACAAAAGATAGGACTGCAGAAAAACTTTTCAAGAATTATTTTGAAGTCAGAAAGATTAAAACAGATAACATACCCAATGTTTATAAAACAAGGACTGTCATATTCTATGTAGTAATAGGTAATGGAATTAAGAATAAAGGAAGTGGTGGAAGGAAATCTGGAGAAAGAGTAGGATTGGATTTTCTCCTTGAAGATAATGTTAGCCATCTTTTTGCTGTGAAGAAAAAGCATTGAATAAAAAAGTGAAATAAACTATTCACTATAATCTTCATGGACTTTGAGAACATTTGGTAGTCTTCCTTATGATCATGGAGTGTCTTGAAATGTAGTATGCCAACAAAAATATCAGCAAAGGTGTTGTATGAAGATGTAACGTAGACCCAGCTAAAATAAACAGATATGGCCTAATGGTTAAACATAAATATTGGTGTTAAAGGGAAAACAGTCTCTTCTGTGAATTCTTTTGCATCAATTTTGTAAAGAGATGTTAGAGAAACACAGTACAAGCATTTCATGGTTACACTGAACAGCTTGTCTTGCTAAAGTGGGTCCTTTCCATGGCGGCTCCGTTAACATACAAGGATTTTACTTTTGGACTTTCTTCTTCCAAATGCTAGCTGTACTCTTACCAAAGCGGCAGCAGAAAATGACATTATAGTGTGTTTCATCTGATTTAATGTGTTGTATACTGAATGTTTTTACAGTTTGGAACATTCATTATAGTCATGCTTGGTATGCAAGTACTTGGTAAGTAAGGCTAACTGACCTTCCTGTTACTAGAGATGTTACTTGTGATGGTGTTTCTATTTTTAGTCACTCCTAAATAGAAAAAAATGCATGTTTTAAGTAATATGTTTATAGTGGGAGAGAATGAAGGGGCAATAATATTGGCAGGATTTGTTTTTCAGCTAAATAAGTTAAAAGCACCCTTTTTTCCCCAAAGACTGCCTTTAAACAAATTCTATTAGATTTAAAAAAAAATTAAATTACTAGTAATTCCCTTACAAGTGTAAATTTGAGTTGTGGCTTATTTTCAACTTTTACATTAATACTGAAAAGTGTCTTTTGTTTTTACCTTGGCTATATTGTGTGCCAAATTTCTTACTAAAAACTGAACTGTTATAGTGGAAAGAATTTTAATTGTGCTCTAACTTAAGAAAATGTGGATTTTATAGTAATGCTTCACATTATCTGTTGTCCTGCAGCTGTAGCGGGCGATAGCTTGAAATATAATTTATATTAGGAAAATAAAGATTTCGTTCATCTTAGCTATTTAAAAACCCCAATACATTCCACATGTAAGTTTTACTTCCCTGAATAGCTCTTTCTAACTCATTCCTGCATGGTGTGCTGTTTTGTTTTGTTTTTTTTTTCCCCACAAATGAGAATATAGTGCAGCCTTCTACAGTCTCCCTGTTGAAATGTTGGTCATGCTGTGCAATTCGTTGTTTGCTACTTGTTCAGTTAGAGTTACGAAAATGAATAGTAAGTGATGTAGTGGCAGAAAAAGGACACTGCTGTCTTTAAAAGCTTTTAGGAAAATCCTACCTTGCATCTGTTTTATAAATTCAGATACAAGCCTCTTACAGGGAATATCATGTAAATGATGAAAAGAGAAGCTCTGTAGCGAAGATAATGAAGCAGCAAAACTTCTTGGGAGTGACTGCTGAATAGCATGTGGTAAACTTTTTGATGTGGACAAGAGGTGATAATATATTATTTTTAGTAGCATAAGGAAACTTAATGTTTCCATGATAGTTTGAACTAAGGGCCGCCACAATCCTGCTGTTCCTGATGATTTGTTGATCTTGTTTCCTGTTTTGCATTACTGGCCTTCATCTGATCATGTAGTGAGCCCATTTAGGGAGCTTAACCTTGGATTAGCTGACTTGCTGTAGAGTCAGATTTGTTTTAGTGCTGGCACAGTTGATGGAATGGGAAGATGGAAATGGGGAAGAACGGGATTGCAGCAGACCAGCCTTAAATATATTTATACTATTGTAGAACTTCATGTTGAGTATGGTCAGCTGCAGATGAGAGCAAAATAATCAGATACTTTGCGTACCAGAATATGACAGTGGAAAACAAAAGACAGCCTAGTAGTCTCCAGTACTGGTAATTTCAGTAGTTCACAAGATTAGGTAATAAAAAATGGGTTGTGTTGAGCAGCCCTTAAGTAAATTCTGGCATGCATTTTAATAGTCATCTTCCCCTGAAAATTTACTGTGTTGTACAAGTCTTGAGTTTTAAAGATGAGGGCAAGACTCTCTTATAGTAGATTACATATGAAGTGTTCATGTATTGTACTCGATATGCTACTGCAGTGTTAAATTTCTGAGCTTTGGCTAGCATTGACTATTAACAGACTAACTCAGCCCAGCTGCAAGTTTGAAGCAGCTCTCCCCATCTTTGCACTCAGTGGATCTGTGCATTGCATAGATTTCGACTGATGTTTCTTACAGATTTGAACATGTAGTGGTTGACATGTAGTCAAATCAAAAAGTAGTGGTGCAAACTGAGGCACAGGATTCTTGTCCCTGTAAGCTTGTTTTATATTAAAAGGAGAAAGAAGCTTCTCCAACAGTAACTTCTAAGTACCTTAATCTAGCTGTTGCTCTGAGTCATCCTCCAGCCATCTTTGTTGATGGTTTATAGAACCTAGGAAAATCAGTTTATTATGCTTAAATATGTTTACCTCTGAATACCCTCTTTTCCCCATTTTCCTCCTTCCCCCAAAATATTTCTAGGACGTGTATGCCACCTTCCTCTCTATCCATTTCTTTAAGGTGTTACAGATGGATAAATTGAAAGAAAATGTTGAATGCAATTTCTGAAAAAGATCTTGGGAAGTTTATAGTAAAATGGCCCTTCCCAAAGAGAAGTGAAGAAGCTCCATTGCTTGAAACTCAGCAGACATGTGCCCTTCCAAAGCAAGATTATTCATTGACTAAGAGCTCTAAGGTTCTGCATAGGTTTTGTATATATTTCAGAAATGTGCTTCATCTATTTGGTTTTGAAAGACTTTGCTGTGGAAGAAAATGTGACATGGATTTATTGTGGCAATTCATTTTGTAGTATCCATATCTTTTCTCATTCTTTATCCCACCTTCTTCCTTGTTTCCTTTGTTTTCAGGTATTTTTACTGCCTGTATTCTTCTTTATGTTCCTTTTCTTTGTCTTGACAGCCCTGGAATCGGATTTGTAGGCTGGGGTCTTTTATATAGAATCTGGTTAAAGTAGTTGTCCCTTTATGCAAGGAGCATATGATGAAGCTATGATTCTCTTTGCCTATTCGTCTTGATAAAGATGACAAAAGAAAAGCTACAGCAAACTACCTGTGTATTATTGTCCTTATCCTTCCATTCTAGTAACAGTTGGTCTTTTAGTTTCCCATTCTACTTCATATTTTTGTCCTCAGTGGCTGCTCAGAATAATTGTACTTTCACTTTTCAGTGAATTTTATGAATTTAATTTAGGACTTTTTTTTTAATTTAACATTATACATTAATGTCTTAATTCTAGTGTAATTTTATTTATCTTGGGTACCAAAGCTTTTTTTTGGAAATCACAGCCTCATACCTAAGTGGAAGAAATGCTAATTGTAGGGTTGTGGTTCTTGGGGAGACATAGTATAAAGAGTAGTCATTTTGTTGTTCTACAGGTTTTTTCTTTGTGCGTTTTTTTTTTTTTTTATATATTAGATGTATTAAGGAGGTCAAATCACTTCAGGTACAAGTCTTATAGGCAGCATTTTCTGGAGGGATCTTACTGATTGCAAAGGTTTTTAGTGTTAAGTAATAGTAAAGTAACCAGTGAGCATTTCACTTTCTGAGTTACTTAAAGCATGCTGTATTACCAGTGTTAGTTTTGAAATTTAGATTTACAGTTATACAAAAACAAAGCTTGTCATGCAGACATTTGTGGTTTAATGCTGGCTGATGATTTTCTATTCATCAAGTTTCTTTACCTTTTGCTATTTTGACAACAGAACACTCAGCAAATTCTAACCTTGGGAAGACAGGCCAGAATTTCACAGCTAATATTCATTAGAAGACTTAAGTGACTCTTTTCTAAAGAGCACAGAAAGGTTTGAGATTGCAGTAGAGAATTTGTGGGATTTCTTTCTTGGTTAGGCCATTTGTAGCTTATGCCTGGGAGCATTCAAGACCCTGTTATCAGAAACAGCACTGATGGGTGAGATACAAGAGATGGAGCTGGCTGTTTAAAATAGCTTATATTGCATTTAGTAGCATACTTTAATTTAAACTTGAGACTGGCAAACTGTCATGGGAAGCAAAAGATTAGGTGAAATGTTATTGGAAAGCTATGTTACTTGGAATACAGTTATTAAGTATTTAAATGTCCAAGTAGTTCATTTTTCTTGTGTGCTGTTGTGAATGGCATGCTTTCTGCTGTTTTTTCTCCTATCTTACATATTTCAATAAGTATTTTAAAAGGTTTGTTTTATTTCCAGACACAGCTTATTACTAGGGATAGCTTAATGAAAACAGAACTTTCTCCTATATCTTGAGTATCACCTTTATTACTTTGTTTAGTATTATTTCCACAATAACTGTGTACATAAGTTATTTTGTTCCTCGTATTGAACTTCTATTCGACAGTGAAGTGTGTTTTAAATTACAAATCAGTCAGAATTATTGGGCAGAAGGAATTCTGATTACATTTACTTCTAAGAAAACAAAATGACAATTTTTATGTATCTGGCAGATCTCAATTCATGTATTCTTCATCACCAGCAAATATTAGTAAAAACAATTGGGTTAAGATTATTTTGGGCATCTATAATATTGCTTCTAGTCCTTTAGATATTTCAGTTGCTTACAAATGTATTGAAAGATGTAAAATATTTTTTTGACTGAACACAGCTCTATACTAAGAATTTCATTTTTTTTAAATTAAAATTTCCAGCCTCTCTTAAAGTAGATAACTGTATGATTTGATGCAAATACTTTCCTGCAGTCTCCAAAATTGTAAATTGAATTTTTAGTGATTAAAAAAAAAAGTGGAGCTGTCTTAACATCATTTTTAGTAATTTTTTATGAAAATTAGTTTCAGTTGTGTAATATATGAATACACTACTGTTATTTCATGTTAGAAGTAGATTCTTAGGGAATTCCTCAGTGTTATTCTAAGTGATATGTCTTAGTGTGAAAATGAAATTCAAATTTTGACTGCCCTGGCTTTCTTAGGAACCAGACTAGTTATACTGATTTAGTTGTACTAATGCAAGAAAATGGTGCATCTGGAAAGGTGAAATGAAACTGGAAAAAGAAATAGAGTTGTGTTTTGTGTTCTCATGGGCACTTGCATAACGTCCATCACTATAGCATTCAATCTGGCAATTCAAGTTCTTTAAGCCAAGCTGGCTATGTTAGGCAGTTCCCCTGTTTTTCAGTAGTTGTTGGTCTGAGCTCTTAGATTTTAATGATTAAATCTGTGGTTTTTAAGTCTTCAAGAAAAATTTCAAAGTGAAAACTTAATTGTTTACTTTGCAAGAATTGGAATTTATAATCATAATTAACACTATTAATAACAAACGTGTTTGTTTAATAGTAAAATCTTTGTCTTACTGTATAGGAAAGCTGTTTGTGAGAATATAACTGCTTGTTTTGCCTTGGGAAAATAAACAATGTGAGACAAATGAAGAACTAAGAGGAACATCTGAATCTCTCCCAGGTTTTTAACTCAATGTAGCATGTAGGGTAATAATGTGCTCATCTGATTTTTCAGTTGAGGGTGTGTATCTCTTGTCATTTGGAGCAGAGAGACTATTGCTGTAGTGATTAGCAGAATACTGTTTCTTCGTAAGCCTGCATAGCCTGTGTATTTGTCTTTCAGTCGTCACCTTGAAAGTACAGGTTGATTTCCAAACAGGCAGTTGGGCTGAAGAGGGAGACTCCATCTAGTGATCCCTAGCAATGCTGCCTTTGAGTTCTCCAGCGTCTACTAAGAGATGCTTTATACCTCAGCAATCTGAAAAGTTTCAGTGAAATCTGGTACTTTCTTAGATCCCAAGGTCAATCAGCCTCAAACACATGCATGAGAAATCAAGCTTTGTTAATTCCTCTGGTCATAGAAACACTTGTGTGTTCCCCTGTGCTAGCAAAGATACTCTTCTGAACAAACGTTGAGTTCCTCATCTTTAAAATGTGATAGTTGTTTACTGGTTTGTTGAATACTCTGAGGGGTAAATGTTTATTTAAAGAATATACTCTGTGGAAGGGTCATGACTCGAACACTAACTCTGTAGCGATCTGTAGTTTCGCATATGGTCTTGAAAACACAAGGAGGAACAAAGTTCATATAATTTTTCAAAAGTATAGACTGTGGGGGAAATTTTAAACTGTTCTTCAATTCATGCAGAAAGCTATGCTAATAAGAAATAGCTTGATTGATCTCAACTTGTTGCATAGGCCTTCATATAAGTGATATTTATTAGTGAAATATTCTTGTGAAGGAACTTTTTAAATAATGAATATATACATACGTGTGTGTGTATGTATGTGTGTGTGTGTATATATATATATATATATATATATATGGCTATGTAGCCTTTATGCTTTAAGGATTTAGTAAACCAGTTGTTAAATGATGTCTTTTTTCCTAAGAAAGCAAATTGGAGGCTTAGCAGTTGGGCACACAGTCACCTAAGAATCTTGCTCAATTGGACAGCCATAAAGGGACTCTAACAGCACTTTTTGAGAAAATGTCACCTGTTGTTCCTGTATAAATCAGATAGACTGCACTGCTTGGAAAATATAATGTATCATGTAAGACAGTAAAGTTGATAAATGGTGTAATTTATTCTTATTGTACCATGCTTTACATTCTATATATTTTGCAGCTGTTAGAAATAATCTGTTTGTAGCAATCCCAATAAACAAATGTCAATCATCATGAAATAATATTTTTCCCCTACTTTTGTGGCTGGGATTAAAAAAAAAAAATCCTAGATGAGTCTGGTATCCAGGTCCCATTTAAAATTAAAATTATAATCTGAGGTATACAGGCTTTTCTGAAAATATTAATCTAGGTTACTTTCATGAGCTTTATAGTAAGCTTGAAAGATTGTGTGTAAATGACTGTAACCAGCAATTTTTTGTTTCAAAATAAGAAGTGATTTTTACTAAAATGTTGAAATTGATTTCGAAACTAATCTTTGTCTGTTTTATCAGACAACTTTTATGGGGATTAAGTCTCAACTTGTTAGCACATCATCAAGTTGCTCTAGGTGCTATTTTTATTTATTTTTCACTGCCTTTTGATCTTTAATCAACTTCCTTTGAATGTGAATCATTCAAATACCCTTTACAATACAGATACACTTTTAGCCCCCTTTCAAGGTATGTGGAGGGTGAGAGCCAAGGAAACTAGATATCTTATTAAATGGCATTTAGTGAAAGGCACCTGGAGTTTAAAGCATAGCTTCTCTTACTACATATAGTAAACAATCTTTCCAATGCAGGTGGCTCTAGTAGCTCATGGGGAAAAAATACTTATTCCTTTTGGTGTTCTTCTGGGATCAGTTCTGTTTTTTTTGCCTTTGCTTTGCTTACTCTAATAATTTCTTTCATAGAAGTGTCAAAGTAGAATTCTGTTCAATTAAAACAGTTAAGTAACAGGGAACTTTAACTGGCATGAGACCTGTAAACATTTCTCCTCTGTGACTTTTCAAAGAACAACTTGTCTTTCAAGGGAAGCTTATGTGAATAGTAGAAATCCAAAGTTTTGTCTTTAAAGATAATCTTTAGATAATCAGCATGTGTTACTTGCGTTAAGATCATTTTAGAGGAAAATGTTAATGTAAATAGGTTGTGAGTTGTAACTATAGAAATAAATTTAAAACAGTAAACATAATGTCTATAGTCCTCTAAAGTATGTGTACTTTAAATCATAATATAGTCCTCACTATTTTTTTTGAATCTCTGTCCAAATTCTCCTTTCAGCGCTCATCTATATATACCCACTCATGCCTTACTATGGGGTTTGTCCTTTAGATTTCCTATTAACTAGGCCAGTTCTTTTTCTGGGTTTGACCTCAGGCATATGGCTTCACTTCCTTAATTTTTTCAGGAACATCCTTGTATTTCTTGTGAAAAATTCTTTTCCTCCCAGGAACGTATATGTGTCTTATTTCCTGCTGAGGAACAACAGGTAACATCTGTCCTTTGTGTCATGTAACCCACAGAGCAACAAACAGCGGCGCCTTCAGGAGAGCGTGGTGGAACTTAGAGATTTCTCCATTAACTTGTTTGGAAAAGAGTCTGGCTGGCTCTCCCTGCACTTTGCATCAGTGTTTTGTAATCCAGAAGAAGAAAAGATCTGACCAGGAGTTAGTCTTGGCTGAGGGTTAGAGATGACAATAAAGCTAACCTACTCTTTTTAGCAAGTGAATAATCTATTTTCATCATCAAAATTAAACCAAAACCAGGATTTTTTTATGATGACTCATGGGGTAACAAATGTCAAAAGGAAAAAGTTATTATAATACAAAGTATGAAGCCATATATGATGCCAGGCACTGTCATGTGGGCCGATTAGTTATTTAAGAATACTTTAAAATGACAAAACCATACAACAGAATGAGAGTGTTAACATGTCTCTTAACTTCACAGTATGGCAAACAGAGCTTTCTGTTCACTATTTGTCAAAAGTAAGCACATAGTCTTCAACCTAGAGAATGATCAGAAACTTCAAAATAAAAATTAAATTGCAACCTCTAAAATACTAAGTAATAACACCAGGCACTAATTCTTCATTGGTTTAAATAAATACAGATGAGATATGACTATAGTTGAAGTTTGATAAAGTTAACCTGTTTTAGGGAGGACAGAAGTGCCACTGGTTCACCTCTAGGCGAATTTGTATGCATCTCTTGTGAACATACAACATTTTCTCCTGTATTAATATACAGTATTACTAAGCTAGTTTGTTACGACTTCTGTAAACTTCAGTATCTGTCTAATGTGCTGAAAACAAATTCTGTACAAGATACTTAGCAAAGCAACTTTTTCCTGCGGGCTCCTGCACTATTGCTCCTATTCAGTGGAGTTTATCTTCTCTTCTGGTGGTAGTACTTATAACTATGTAAAGCAATATGTGCAGTGTTTGATACTACTGTGTAGATATGCATGGAGTGTTTTACAGGCACATGAAGATATTTACCAGACCTCTAGAACGCCTACAAACTCTTCAGGAAAAATGGAATATAATTCGGGCAAGCAAAATTAAAGCGTCAATATGGTCATTTCTCAAATGCTGCTTGCATTTCAGATTAAGGTACATTCCTTTAAATTGTTGATGACTGTTTTCAATACTAGTCCTGACTTCACTATCATCCTCATAAACCAGTGATCTAGAAGTCAAATTGAACTAAGCTACTTTTTTTTGCTTTTCTGCTGATAGAGTTTGTAAACCCTGCTTCACTAGCTGGGTCATGTGCGTCTGACTGCTTTCTTGGATGAATCAGCCTATGCTTTAAAGATTTTATTTTATTTTTTTTTAATACCACTGTTTTTCCTAAGAAATGTTTCATGATAGATTTGTCTCTGGATTTCTTATTTATTATTGCATAATATTTAAATGGAATTTTTAAAACTAACTCAATTCTTTAGAACAAAGATGCAGTAAGTGCAGAACATGTCAGTAGTTTTAAAAATGAAAGTTAGTGAAAGATATAACTTTCTCAAATGTTATGATCCAGCTAATACAGAATTTAAAATCGTACTTAGAGAAAACCCAAACAGGAGATGGTAGCTATCAGAATATTTTAGAAGAAAAGGTAAAGTAGGCAATATGTTTTGAAATTAAATGTATTACTTGATATCAGTCTTGAGATAAGTTTTGAAAAGTTGACTTTGCCTGTGTTTTGTGTAACTGGCTAAGAATATGTCTTAATTTTGCACATATAGTTCTTTCCTAGTTCTGATAAGTTTTCCTGCTCTAAAAGAAATTGAAATATGACCACAATTAAGTAGTTTCTAGAAAGGGACAAAAGGTCATTGATGTGCTTTAGTTTTACCAGTAAAAGGATAGTTGTTCTTAGTCTTATATTTTACAGAAAAAGGTCTTTCTTTTTCCAGTTGAATTTCAGATTTTTCCCTTTCAGAACACTCTGCGCCAATGGTCATATTTTTTTCCAACAACGGCTTACTGCACTCTGCTCGGCTCATTCTGTTACGCTCACACCTGTTGTTTCCTTCCTGTGCGTCAGCTTGGACCAAGCATGTATTAGTAACAGATTATAAATTCATGTTCTGCGTTCCCTGAAAAGCTTCCGAATGCCTCTTGAATCTAATTGATTTCGTCTCATCAGTGAAAATGGTTAGCGATGCTATGCTGTTCTTTTCACATGGTTTTGATTTGGTGCCTCGGCATTTTCTTAAACTTTCCGGGGCCATAGCCTTGTTGTTTGCCTTTAATTGTGATACAGTGCTAGATATGCTGGACATATTACAGTGTTTCTGTTGTGATTAATATTGAAATTACATCTTTACAGCTGAATTGAATATTTCTTCTAGGGCAGGATTTAAAGTTCACTTCAGCTCATTATTCCAAAGCTGCAACTTTTTTTTTGCTTAAGATACACAATAAATACATACATGAATCCTGAGAATTTGAAAGCTAATTTAGTAATTGTAGTATGTAAGTGTTCTGTTTCACTGCAACGGTACTTTCTGATGTGAAAATGTCAGAACACTTTAAATTGAAAAAGTTCTTTGCTCATAGCAATAAATGGAGACCTCTGAGTAGACAGACAACACATTTTTTCAACCGAAATTTCTGAATGAAGTATGTTGAATAAATATTGTATATATTATGTATGAATATATGTGTGTGATGAAAATATAGGTGTTGAAAATATAAAACGTTGAATTAATGTGAAAATAGCCAGTATTGTGTATAAAAAAAATTCCCAGTGAGGGTTTTATATGCTTGTTATAAGTCTCAGACCTCACTTCTGATAAAGAGGATTGCAAGAGAATTAAATTTTGGAGCAACTGCCACTATCTTACATGATAAATAGGCCACCTCAGTGAGGAGCCAGTGACAGCCATATGAAGTTAAAGTGGTACTTGAATTCTAGCCATTTAAAATATTTTTCCTGTAAACAGAGTCCATATATGTAGTATCTTTAATTGAATTTGTAATAAAAGTTTATTAGCTATGACTAGAAGCAAATGCTATTCAGGTCAGGAAATCTGTGGAAATTTGTAACTGGCTGGAGCTGATATTCAATGCTTATTTCCTTTTCCTGACTAACTGACATGCATTTTAGAAATGTCAATTAAATGCTTAGTTTAGCAAACATATAAGCAAAGCAAAAGAGAATCGTAAATTGGAAAAATGGCAAGAATACAGCATTGAAATAAATTACTTAAGTTCGGTGGATCTTTAGCATTCAGGAAAATGGACAAAAAACCTCCAATAAAGAGGTCTCCTAACTCTGCACCAATCTGGTTTTTGAATGGATCGATGAATTGTGATCTCCTGATAGCAGATTATACTGGGCATGCTATTACTATATGTAAGGCACAGCAGTATGCCTGGATATTTCTAATGTGTTTTAAATAAAGTGATGGGCCAGTATATAAGTATGCTATATCCTTGATATGTCTGTGCCATTCTTGTTTTGTTTCTCCAAGCTGATGAAGAAATAGAGTACAAAAAAGTAGGAAATACATGATGATTTACTTTAGAACCTTTAGACTAGTACTAAAGGCTAAACTATCTTCTCTTCCTAGCTGTCACCTTATTCTTTGTTGACTTTTATAATTTGGAGCCTTACACAGTCAATTTTTTTAATATTTTCCTGTACACTCTTCACTTCTTTATTTCCATGATTTTTAAACTAATATTTCATCTTTCATTTTGCTTGTTCAGTGTTGTACTAACTAAACTCCTAGTTTTATGAAAGTACTGGTAAAACTCAGAAGCAATTTTGCTCTTGAATAAGAAGCAGTGCATATTCTCTGTCTTTTTATATAAAACTTATCAAAATGCTTAACTTACTGCTGGGGTGCATTTCAGCTCTAAGCCTCTCATCTGGTGTTATTTCAAACAAGGGGTCTGTCTTGACTTAATGTATAGGCATGACCCTGTTTTGGATAACGCAGGAGGAGCAGTTAAAGTTTTAACAAAAGTATATCAAGAGGTGGGTTTCTTCTGTGGGTATTTATACCAATAAAACGAGCTAAGGAAATTTCTTTCTAGATAGGTCAGTCATTAAATCTGATATCGAGAAGGAGGAAGGTCATTATTGCCTATCATTTGCTTCCGCGTTGTGGAGTTTGTATCCCAGGTATTCTCAAGCTTTATAGCTACTTAAAACTAAGGAGCTGTTGGTGCCTGCACTGTCAGCATACCAGCTGTACAGTACCCCTAATGTTGTAATGTATCTCATCCTAATTCCTCATGGAAAAGGAAAGGGGCTTTCCTGAAAATAATTAACAAGTTGTGGTTTAGAGAAAATCTATTTTCAGGTCAATATTTA
Organism: Apteryx mantelli; assembly: GCF_036417845.1. Lineage (NCBI taxonomy): Eukaryota > Metazoa > Chordata > Aves > Apterygiformes > Apterygidae > Apteryx > Apteryx mantelli. Next base: position 61,143,261 of record NC_089980.1, on the reverse strand, counting down.
TCTTCCAGAAAAGGATTATGAGATAATTTTGCAGCAATGGCCACACCACTTTGTGTTTCTTTAAAATGACATTCTGGTTAACCACACAGCTGTTACTTTTTTCCACCGATGAACGGTCCCATGCAAACCAGCCACATGCATTCTGAAATGTGGTTCACTAGCATTGATGTTGTCCTTGAAGTTAAATGCCTGAGAAGTCCTCAAATTCAGTGGCAAAACGGTCAGTACAAATATCTTTCCTTATGGTGTCTGACTGTCACTGAAATTACAATGTATGGTATAACCTGAAATACAGGCTAATCAAAGCTAATCACAGATGCAATAACAACCAGTAGCCAGGCTGGGGCAGACTGTTAGAAAAGGTTGTCAAGAGATAGTCCCATAACACCAGGGAATTGTAGGCTACTTGCAAAAGACCCATGGAAGATAATGACAAAAAATGTACCAACCTACTTTCATGTGCCCAGAACTCCTGGTAAAGGGGACTTTGGCTTCACTGGAAGAAATATCTACAGGTTCATAAATAAGATGGTAACCACTGTAATCTAGTGTACTTGTTCTCTCCATTGGGTTTTTGGCTTTCTTTTGGGTAACATTTTGTTTTGAATGTTCATGCTAAAGTGTTGTAGTAAAGTTAGTTTTGCCTCATTTAGGTGGGAAGAGGGTTGCACGTGTATCAGAGCTTACACAAATGTTATCTGAAGATTCAGTGCTTGTTTTGATGATCACATGTAAAAGATGCTAACAGATTTTAGTTTTTTTTTTCCTGAGTGTACACTGCACACATTTGCAATATCAATGCTTTCCCTTTGCCATTCTCTTTCAAAATCAAAGAACTTGTATTCCTCTTCTCCAGAATACTTAAGCAAATAAGAAACATTATGGGGAGGGAGAGACCACTCTCCTCATTCTTTCTAGAAGATGGAATCAAGCCGGGGCTTAGGCTTCCTGTCCTAGGCCGGGGACAGTAAATGTCTATTCTGTTCAACATTGGAGCTGCTCTTTGCATTTCAATGGAAGAAGAAACAGCTGGGGACAGAAGAGCAAGGGAGCGGTCATTAGTTTCCTGCGCACTTTCTGTCTTGATTAAAAGTGACAGGGGGGGGAAAAAAAAAAAAAAGGCAAGCTTTCTTACAAAAAAACAAACCCTTCTCAAAATAACTAAAGCTGTAAAATAAGATGGGTGGCTTTTAAAAAGCTAAGACATTCAGGTCACTGCAAGACAGTGGACCCTTACCCATTCAGTATAATGATTAAACACAATGATATTCAGTAGCATTTTATGTAGTGCTTTAGGTTGTTACACACAGTATGTAATAGTGGTAACAGAAGATGAATTCTGCTCAAAAGTGAGAGGTGACTAAATGTCCTCAGGAGTCAAAAGCTTTAGTTAGTTGTTGAATTGTCTACTGTTCTGTTGTGCCTTTTTTTTTTTTCCCCTTGCTTCCTTAATTTTTCTCCTGCAGAACTTAGTTGATTGGAAGATTCTTTGTCTTTACAGTCATGTAACCTCTCCTGTAAAAAAAGGTGTAATGTGAGAGTACATCCGTTCATGTACACAAAGGTGTTGCTACTGTTTTCCACCATGCACAGCCATTTTAATCTGAATGGGAAATCTGTCTAGGGACCAGAGTACAGTAATTAGCAGTCTCTTCAGAGTGTCAGAGCTGAATTACCATTGTAATGGTTTAGCTGGAGGATAAAAGGATTGAATTTGGGTCTGCCTTCCTGCCAAACTAAATGAGTTGCCATGGGAATTTTCAAATATAAGAGGCGTTTACTTAAAGCAATTTGGCGGGTTTGAATAAACTCATAAATTATGGGTTTTAGAGGAGAGATCCCTGCTTTCTCTGGCATAGGCTGAACAGCAAAGAAGGCTGTTAGAAAGCTGCTTACATTCTTAATGAGAATAAGTTGATCCATGCTCCTGTGCAGACTATCAGCTTATTAAGGCTAAACTGTTTCTGCTAAATACAGTACGGTAAGCACATTTTGAGAGACAGAGTTTGCAACAAATCCCCAGAGTAAAAAACAAAATCTGATTGCTCTAAACATAAATTGAATTTCCTTTGCTAGATTAGATCTATTTTCAAGTAATGCTATTAAAAATGGTTCTCTGTATTGTTTCAATAAACATTAACCTGCTATTGATTTTAACTTTCCTCTGTGCATGTAATATTTATTAAAACACTTGTCAAATGTGCCTCTGAAAGGGGAGGAGGGCATTGAAGGTTTCTTTTGAAAACAAATAAGGTGGTGTGGCCCTTCGAACTGTGTTTTTCAGGTCACATGTAAATGCTTTCCCAGCTCAGACTTGCATTCTCTCTGAAGGGAGTTGGGCTTTGACCTGCTGACTTCTTTGTCAGCACCAATGCTATTGAAATGTGAGAAGATGGACTTGGTGCTTTCACAAATGCCTAAAGTGATGAACATCACTTATGCTTGTTTAACCTTCAGTTGTGCTGAAGAAGTCAGCTGTAATAGTAAGAACTGATGACCAGTGTTTTGCACTATTCTTTTGGAAGCAGGTGTTTAGCATTCTCCTGGCCTTTTGGATATGATAGCTTAAAGAAATGGTGAAGTCTGTTTTATACATGCTTGAATACTTCGATATTAGATCTAAAAATACATATTCTAGCACGTGTCATACTTGGACTAGTATATAATTTCCTGAAATAACTTAGACTTGGTATATAGATCAAGGTTTAAATCGCTTACCTTTCTTATTATGTACTTCAAATCTAAAGTCATTGTAAGTATTGAGGTATTGTGGATGAACTAATTAAAAAGAGAGCAGTACTGCCCTAATGGTAATAATTTAGATTTTTGTTTAAAGCAGTAAAAATAGACTTAGAACTCCTTGACACAATCTTATTTTTTAAAAAGGTTAGTGTAGGAAAGTGCTACAAATAACTGTTCAGGATACAAAATTGAACCAAGTGTATCACTTAGTACAAATAGCTTCCAGTGTCTCCCCAAACTGATGCTGTAAAGCAAACCGAATAGTTAAGACCTGGGCTTGTTGGGGGTTTTTTTCAGCATTACATTTTTCAAATTTCATGCTCTGTGTCTGATTTTCCTGCATTTCAGGTTTTGGTTCCATAGGCTTGGGGGTCCATCTTAGTTCAACTTTACTGATCTCTTCCTATCCTACCCTCTGCTCTACTACAGGTGACATGGAAATAAGTGGCAATAGGAGCATGGGAACAGCTTAAACTGATTTTTCTGCTGAGACAGATGTTTGGATAGGGATATTTGATAATTGCTGACAACTGAAACCATTTGGGCTTCATAGTATGATTTTAGTTTTGCAGTACCAGTGTGGAAAGTGAGGGGAAAAAGTGGAATTGTTATGTAATATTTCACTTACCAAGGGATTTTGTAACCTGTCAATTATTAGTCAGTTGCATCAAAAGCATATCCTTCTCCAGGGTGAATGAAGACATGCAACAGTCAGGTTACCTGATAAAAGATGGTTATTTTCTTTGATGGATATTCTATTTTAACTCATGAGCAGTGCAGAGAGAAACCTTTTCTGTTAAAATATTGCCATAACCTCTTTAGTAACTATGGTGTAGTCATCCAAAAATGTAACACAAAAAAACTGTGTAGAACTCAGGTTATCTATTATGTTGTCTTAGGCAAAACTGAGATGGACCTGCTGAGACTTAAATCCATGATTCCAACTGCAGTAAAGGTCCGCTTTCTGCTTCACTGTTGAACCCAACTGCAGACTTCTGCTTATTTTGTGGGTGGATATCACAAAATACCTGAGCACTTGTCAGGCCTTTCCAGGAGCTGATTTTATTTGGTAAATGGTAGAAAAGTAACCCTCAAAATTCTGTGGTGATTTTTGAGAGGTTAGTCACCTTGCTGAAGTCTGGCAAGCACCAGAGCATGCAAAGGAGTATCAGGGACATAGAGAAAAGATGAGAGTAACATAGTGGAGAGAAGAAGTGGAAAGTTATGCAAAGTACTTGTTCCCTGTGTTTAATTTATTATATTTCTAGTGGTTTTGGCTCCTGCTGGTCCGGGAATCCAGAGAATCAAAGAAATGTGCTTTCTACTAGACTTGTAGGGAGCAGCTGTTTCTTCTCAAAGCTCTCCCCTCTTCAGTGCTGTATTCTTTTAAAGTACTTTTAGCTGTTCTCCATTTAGGAGAATTCACCACTAAGGATAATTCTGCAGAAGAATATAATACAAAAATATATATATTTATAAATAAACAAATATAATATATATAATATATATTATATATATTATATATATCAATACATGCATTGATTTTTTTGTAGGGTCCTCAAAATATCAAATGGTGCATAATTTTCAGTTTGTTAACATGTAGGTCTATAAATACTGGATATTGATTGCTGGTGTGGATTTTAAGATGTGGATTAGGTTTAGGTGTAAAAATGTACCCGTTTAAGGTGATGATGTTTTAAAAGAAATTTAAAATAGAGGGTTTTTTGATGTTTCTAGAACAAGGTAGGCTGAAAGAACTTTTGAATATCAAATAAGCTGAAAGATCTCAGCAAAATGTGAATGCATTTAGACATTTACTAAGTAAATGTTTGAGACTACTATAGTCTTTGCTTCTGCTGAACAGTTCTACAAGCAGGGAGAGTATTTTGCACAGTTTAAGGTAGCGATTGGTAAAGTTGGTAAAGAAGACTATAAATACTATTCGTCCATTGACGACCACAGTGAAGAGAAGAAAAACAAAGAAAAATGATTGCAAGAGAAATGGGCAGAAACTGTGTAGAATCAAATATAATATCATAAGAGAAAGGGAGAGGAATAAGAATGATGAATTGAAATGTTTTAATATGAAAATAAGTCAGTTGATTGTCAGGTGATAGTTTCCAACTTCATCCCCAGTTGGTAAAGAAAATTGCGTGCTCCCAGTTTGGAAACTAGGCTGCTGCTACCTAGAATTAGCAAAACGAAGACTCTTACTTCACATGCAGCTGAGTCAATCAACAGCTCCACTCAGGGGAGGTCTCAGCTCCTCTCAATCTCTCCTCCCTTGTGCTGGCACTCATTTGAGCCTGCAGTGAGCTCTTTCAACATAGTTATCTGGCAGAAAGTTATTCAGACAAAAAAAAAAAAAAGTCTTGCCAGATTAGCAGGTTGTCATAGCTCAGCACAAGGCTAGAAAAGTGCCCTGCACTTTTGCACAGGTGGGTAAAAGTGAGGAAAGAGTAGGATTTTGACCACCAGCAGTTAGATTTGCTTAAAGTATTACAGAAGTGCCAGCTGAGAGGCTGAGTTTTGCATCTTTTAACTATTTTTTTTGACTCCTTTGAAAGCACTGTAACACTGTACCTAATCATTTAGAACTAATTTGTAGTCTGGGAAAAAATTATAAGATAGCATTTTAATTTTTCTCTCTTTTTTTTTTAACTTTTTTTGTACTTTTTTAAGGGTAAATCTGTCTGAATGTATTTCCCCTAGATTATTCTCCATAAATTTTCTATTTGATTTATTCCTATTCTTTTTTTTTTTCTTTTCTCCTTCCTTTAAAGGTCTCAGCTTTCTGAACTCAAGCATGTGCGGATACACTGCAGATTATTTTTACACATTCCAGAAAAAAGTTTCATTTAGTTTTCCATTTATTTGAATCACTTCATAGTTGCCCAAGTCTTTCAGTCCCTTTGGACCTTTGTTGTCTCTGTTTTCCTTGACTTGAGAGTCCTCTGTCTCTTCTCATTGATAATGAGAAAATGAATATTCTGCATTTACTGTTAAATAGTGTCAAAAAACTTGTATGCCTTTTTAGGTTTGCTTCTTAATTTTTATGCTGCATTTTGTAACTGAAAGCTTTAATTGTACTTTTTCCAACTTTTTTAGTTTTTTTTTCTTTCTGTAAGTCATTTTTTTACATGCATTAAAGGAGTGTTTTTAATACAAAATACTACATATAAGTTTATAATCCATAAAGTTAAAGGGAATATGTGAATTTAGGTATTACTTTGAATTATTCATGAGATTCCATAGTTCAGGAGATTAAGAGGGGCTCAGGTGATTTATCCTGTTGTACAGAATATATTTTAAGCTGCTTTTATTTCTGGGTGTGCACCTTGTCTACTGGTATATGAACTGATAATTCTACAGTTCTTGAAAGGCAGGTTAACTGTACTTATTTCCGATCTCTAAATGGAAAGTTGATTTCTCTGAATGGTTGGATTGGAACAGGGAGTGTTTAGAGAACTGGAGTCTCTGAACAACTTTAAAACATTTGTGGAGAAAGACTTGGAAAAAAAATCAAGGATGAAACCTAGAAATGCGGAAATGGGAGAGTGTTGACTTGTATGACAGGGATTCAAGGATTGTTCTGAAAAGGGGTGGAAGTTGCATATTGGAAATGGACACATGGAAGTCTTGTTAGTAGGAAGAAGCTGATGGTACAATTTGGACTGAGAGTGATATGTAGTGCGCTGGTAGTGAATGCATGGGAGAAAGGGAAGTTACCATTGAATACAGTTTGGGGTTGTTAAGATGGATTTTCTTTTAATACAAGAATTTTGCTTGTCCTTCTCTGCAAAGTTGATACAATATGCATTGGCATTTAAGAGTAGTCAAAAGGTTACAAGGGATATCCCACTTAGAAATATCATCCTATCAAAAATAGTTTCCTGAGCATGATATGACAGCATTGATCCAGGGTGACTCCATGATTGCAGCTTGTTTCAGCAGGAGTCCGGATACACAGCTGTTTAAAAACAGAAAAGGAAAACTGTTAAATGAAATTTTGTTGTAAAATTTGATCCAGAGTGCTTTAGCAAGCTGTTCAGATATAACAGTATAAAATCTGCAAAGTTGAGCAGCAAATAGAACTTCAGAAGTCTTGATTATCATTTATTTCTGTCCTGGGATGATAGGCTTTTAACTTGCAGTAAAATTTGATCACATTTCTAATGTGAAACCTGCTAAATGGTCACCTAAGTCTTGTGTCTGTGTTTCTACTGAGGTGGGAGGTTTTGAAATTAGTGTGTAGAACTGGAGGGAAGGACAGTGGGAAATGAATTATTTAAGATAGGCCTGATATATACTTCTCTCATTTTAAGGCAGAAAGTTAGACTTAAAGAACTTTGTTTCGTCATATAGGTTCATGTAATCATGATTTACCAAAAATATTTAAATGCTAGTTAATTGATTCCTTTTTTTAAGATGTATGTAAATATTTCATGTTCTGAGAAAGTTAAACTCCCTTGCCTAGCATTTGCATACATATATATATGTATAGTACTTTCTGTTATTTAGTGCTTACATTACAGGAAACCTTTTTTTAAAATACAACTTCAGGAAGAAGAAAAGGGACAATTGCAAAGACTAACTTCAGCTTATAGAGAAGAGATGCCAGAGAGACAGTGGGATTCTCTACAGAAGAAGTCTGAGCATAGACTCTGAAATTCAGTTATAGGGGACTTTGTCTCTTAAATACAGAGGACTAGTTTCCATAGGGTATAGTTTCCAGTGCTTAGGAAAGAGGCAAAGGCTATAAAGGCTTTTAAAAATGAAAGGTTAGCAAATAGCATCTATTAGCTGGATAAAAATGCAGTAAAGTTGCAGCGAAACAAGTCAGGGAGGGCCAAACTAACAGCTGACTGTTTTCTTTCCTTTTTGCTGCTCTGGAACTTGGGGTTTCGCCCCTTGCTGAGTGCGGGACGTGCAGCCCGACCCTGGGGGAGAGCAGGCGGGCTTTCTGTCCGCTTGCCGAGGATGCAGCAGCTTGGAGCGGGGGGGCTCCAGGGAGAGAGGGCTGCGGGGAGAGGAAGTGAAATTGCTTCTTCAATTCGCAGCAAATTGTCCACGTAGAGTCAGGTGAGGTAGCTGAGGCAATCCAAGCGAGCTGGGGTCAGTGAATAATAGCTCTTCTCTGTTCTGTTTTCATCCTGCTCATTTTTTTCAAGCTGTATTCTTACGTGTGTGTTTGCTTGTTTTCTGTACTTTTTTGGCTTGCCTGTGAAGATCCTGCTCCTCTAGGTACTCTGTCTACTTTACCAGATTAGCACTTCCTCAGTTTTTTCTGTGGTGTTTTGATAAGACTAGAAACATCACATCCCTGTTCATTTCCCTTTTCTCCATAAAGTATACCCTTTCTCTCCCTTCAGCTTGTTCCCCAGGAATTTCCATAAGTCTGTTATTTAGTCATGTCAGCCTTGAAAACAGAAGGAAGTTCCCATGATTGTAAAAATGTACTGCAGAGAGCAGTTCGCCATTTAAGAAATATTTGGACTGTTTCCTGAGGTCTGCTGGTCCTCGTTGCCCCCAGGACTGTCAGTGGCAGGTTGAGCCTTGTTGGTTTGTTTTTTTGTTTGTTCTGTTTTGGGTGAGTGCATAAGTACACTGAGCTCTCTACCCGTCTCTGCACCTGCTCTGCTGTCTCCTGATACATAGCTTATTAAGAAAGAAGAGGAGAAAATTTTCTGGTCAGTTATTTCTTTTGGGGCTTTCCATTTGCTTAACCAAATGGTGAGCATCTCGCTGGTACTCTCATACCTTGTGACCCTAATCTCCTATGGATGGAAGACTACATCATCAGTATTGTATTATGGTCTCTCTTCTTTGTATGGGAGATGCCTCTACCTATAGTGTTTTATGGTTTTCAAACATGGCCTGCATACAAAAATGGCAGATTGTCTGCTACTCATGCAAGACATTATAGTAACCTTTAAAAAAAAAAAATTTTTTAAATGTTTAGGTTTTACCTCAGACTCCAGAAGATACTTCTTATGGAAACTCCTGCTTTTTCTTTAAAAAAAAAAAAAAAAAAATCTGACTTTTATGCAAGCTTTTCTAGCTATGCTATGCCTAAATTGCTCAGGCATATTTTCTTGTGCAATTTGGTCTGTGAAATTTGTAAATAATGGAAAGATGTTTTTATCGAATTGATCAGAATGTATGATGTTTTAAAGCTCTAGTAATAATTCTAGAAGTAAATGATTGTTGTTAGTTTTAAGGATTTTAACTTGTTAGTTTTAAGGTTTTATAATCTTTCTTTGAAAAATGCGGCAGAATGCAGTTTCATATACAAAGCTGAATATCATAAGAAAAGTCTTTTCTGTCCCCTACTAGATTATGAAAAAATAGATTTTCTTGTTTGTCAGAATCTGGCTGTTAAAAGTTGACCTTTAAGTATGTGATAAAAGTATGTGATAAAGAAGCTGGTTGTATTTTCTTTAACATAGTCAACAAGTTTTACTCCATCTTCAAGTTCCAGATTTCTTCTGAAAGTATAATACATTATTTAAACAAAAATTATTGTATATGTTTGAAATAACTTTGTCTGAATGGTGTACACTGGAAATATATTAGTCTTTCTTCCTGAAAGAAGTCAAATGATCGTCACTTGTATTATTGTGGAGTAGCTATAAGTGACTGAAATATGGTATTTTGAGAATGACTGCTGCTTAAGGATATTTACTACTTTTTAATGATTTACTAAGAATCCACTAATCTGTAGTAACTAAATTTATTAAGTGCTGATGCCCAATATTAAAGGAATTATTTTTTAAAAAACAGAAATCTGTTATGTGTATATTTTTCTGTAGTACCTATAAGTTTCACAAGTGTCTTGGCTAAATGTATGAGACTTTGCCTTAAGTCTTTTAAATTTATGTTTAATGCTAAATTTATGTTATATAAAAATAATCTTTAAATCATCATTCAAACTGATAGAAAAAACTTTGTCTTACTTGGGCTCCTCTCATGTGACAGTGTGAAGAAATGTTCAGGGTTAGCTGGATTTTGAACTACCTTGTGTCCGTTTCTGTAAGTGTTTTAACAGCTAATGCTTTTAACTAACACAGAAGTCACCGGGTGTATTTCTGGTCCTTGGCAGCTGTGCGGTGCTCAGAGCAGCGCTCAGCAGTACGCGCGGCTGCCTTTCTGTCCCCTGGGCACCAAGGGCTCCTTGCTCACCAGACAGCCACAGTCACAGCTCTGTCGGAAAACACGGCAGCGCAGTGCGTGGGTCACAGGAGCGTGCGGCACCTCCTGCCCCCTCGCAGGCCCTTTGCTTACGGCTGCAGCGAGGCAGTGCCGGGTCCTCACTCCTGTCCCTGCAAATAACTGCTGGCTAGTCTGTGAAAGCTGAAAAGAAAGCTCAATAAACAGCAAAGAAAGCCTTCGCCCTAACAACCCACCGCCTTGAGCAGCTTGAGCCTTCACACAGGAGGTCATATGATTGACATATTTCTCCCCTAAAGAAAGCACACGCAATTCAGTTTTTCAGTTCTCTGTATCTTTAAGCTGTGTGAAAGCAGGTTTTAGCCAGCTGTAATGCGATGAGACTAGCCAGTTGGACTGCTGCTATCATCTCACTCTGCAATTTGTGAACTCTGAGAGCTAAAGAAAATAAAGACGGGCATCTGTGGTGTTTATGGAAGAATTAAGTCTGATTTTTTTTTTTAAACAGTATTGCTTATATTAGAGTACCAGCAAAGTGCATGTAAGACACACATGGCATGTGATATTCAACAGATCTATGGATTGCTCATATACTTGTAAGCAGCTGGAAGTAATTGTGAACTCTTAGTACTCACATTTTAGCAGCTGTTGAGAATTATTTGAAGTATATCCTGAGTGTGGGGGTCCTTTTAAACTTTTAAAGTTGTTTCCTCAATTGGTCTAGAAATTTAAGACTGGCATTAGTTGTGGTTTTGTGCATTTTACTTTTTTTTTTTCCTCTCTTCTCTGATAGTTTCATACACAGCTCTAAGTCATACTGTCATTTGCTGTTAGACTGCTCCATCTTAGATTTTGCAGGGGGGTTGGAGGGGGGCAATGTCAACAAAACTGTGCCATTGCACTGTCTGTTATTTTGGAAATAAAACAATTTAGTTGAATATTTTATGAAAGGGAGGGTAGGTGAAATCTAGATAGTTTTTTTTTTTCCTCATAATTTTCCTTTAAAGATCTTTGAAAATGGGACTACAGGAGTAACTGCGATAGATGGTCTAAGAAGCTATTGTGAGATTGCTGCTCCCTAAATATTAACATTTTATAATCGGATAAAGCTAAACATTCAGGTTTTTACTCTGTATCGTAATACATGACTTTATTTTAATTAGTCAATATTCTCTTTTCAGGACATCTCTACCTTTAAATTTAAGTGTCTTAAGTTGCCTCCACAGCTTGCTTTCCCATGTGATAGAGTTCAACCCTGAATCCTGAATTTAATGAAGTATGTAAGAGAAGGCACTTGAAAGCTGTATCCTAATTCATAGCAACAATCTTTCCACTCTTCATCACAAGCAGTTACTTTTGTCTTGTTTCTGTGAAGAGATAGACTTGTGACTTTCTTTCCAGGTTAGTAAATCTGCTCTGAAATAAAGCGTCATTTTCCTTTTTCTTCCTATTTCTGGGTGGCAACAAAGATTAAAAAACATAATGGACATGTTTTGCATATGAAAACATGGTCATATTTCAGTACCATTTTGAGAATCAAAGGCTTTGTTTATGTGCTAAAATATTAGCATAGCTGGAAACAATAAAATCAGCTGGCACTGGAATCTCTAGGGTTTGCAAAAACCTATATATATATGTGTGTGTGTGTATATATATATATATATATATTTTTTTTTTTTTTTGGTTGACATCTGAGTTCAGTGCCTTTGCTTCAGCTCAAGGATCTTTCAAGCCATTCATAATGTATAAACCCAACCCTTCAATAGAAGACTAGGGGGGAAAAAAAAGAAAGGAAAGATAAATGTGACAGGTCAGAATGGACCTATCTGCACATATTTTAATTAGATAATCATTAAATGTAATAGTTGCCTCTAATCTGTATCTATTAGAACAATCACCTTGGTTGTAGGTTGTTATGTAACGTAAATTGGTGACATTATCTTGATAGTTAAATCATTTGCATATCATATCATTTACTTAATTCAGGAGACGTTAACCCATTTGTCCTGATATAACCAGAGTTTGTCAACACAGTCTCAGAGTGGTTTGGCATAGTTCAGTCTGCTCCAAAGGCTACAGCTGGAATTAAGACCTGCATAATATAGGTCATGTTTGATTTCTGTCCTCTTCAGATTTGTAGGATGTTCACAGTACTTGCAATGTGCTGACAGAGCCCTGTGTGGGAAATTTATACCATAGGTTTGCATGCAACCTGGTAGTATCTCATTCAGTATGGTCATGGCTTGGCTTATACTTCAGAATTAAACTAACCAGTGAAGAGGAGTATGGGATGTCTAGCCTCCCAAAACTAGAAATACCAAAAATAGTGTTTCGCTCTGAAAATTTTAAACTGGGCTTCCACATTGCTAAAGATAGATCTAATGCTGTAGATTATATTATTGATAGCTGTGTCATCTGAATCTTAAAAATATCTTAATAAATAAATCTTAATAAATGTATTTTGGTATAATTATGTCCTTTTTTAAACATTTCAGAAGATTCTGTATTCATGTATTCTTCTAGGATTTTTTGTTTTCGCTCATATATATGTTATGAAAGATGTGCTTCTCTTCTGGAGTTTTGGGAATTGCTGAAGCTATTATGTGTGGCTCATGGAGGTTCTTGTCACTGATTTTATTAGCACTTTTAAAAGGTTGAGGTGGGAGGGAGAAATGAATGTAAGTTCAAAAAATGTTAAAGCATAAATTCTAGAATTAAGTACTGTTGAATGTCTAGTACAACTCATCTGAAGGACTTATTTCCTCAAAAGCCCAAAACCCTGTGATTTACATATGAGCCCTTTATGTCCATCCCAAAGAAATGTCAGGACGAACATGGAAGTCACTTAAGGTCAAACAGTATGCTTCAAGTGATTTTTTTTCCCAGTACATTAAGAACTAGTACCCAGAGGGTATATGGTGAAACAGTAGGTTCTGCTAGGTTCCACTGATGCTGTATTTCAGTGTAGCTTATAAAAATGTGCTTCGTGATATTTTTCTGTACCTTATCTGTATTTTCTTGTTGTTGAAATGGAAGGGGGCCGAGGGGGCATAAGGACTCTTGAAAATATTGTTGGTAAGCCAAGTATCGTGATTAAACATGAATATGTCAGATAAGGTAATAGGAAGTGTAAGAAGATATGCTGCCTTTTCCCCCCAGTGTGTCTTTAACATTATGACCCATGAATTTGTCAAGTGAAACAACACAGTCTTCTTTGCATATCACTTGAACTGAGAGCTTGCTTTGAAGAAGATAAGCAGACTGTGTTGCCCAGAAGAAATAATGATGCTAATTTATCTTTGCCTGTCCACCTAGACATAGCAGTGTGCATCAGTGTTGAAAAGGAAATAGAGAAATAACTGAGCCATAGCTTGCCACCTATTCAATGCCACAATATCATTAATGGCATATAGGGTTCTTAGAAATATGATGCTCCATCACCATCAGAAGTGTTGAAGCATCAAAGATGTGAAACTCTATATAAAGTTGTTTGGTAAATATTTTAACTATTGATATTTATGTTCTGGGCCTGGAAAAAAATTTTTCAAAAATTTTGCTAAGTTTCTTGAGGGGAAGGGATGACAGAATATTTATCCTTTAACACCAGGTTAACATCAGGTTCTGGCATAGCTTGCCAGAAGTAAAAGTTAGCCTTTTCAAAAGACAAATCAGGTGTCTTGCAATAGGTAATTGATTAATAGTTTAGTTACTCAAATTCAGGTTCTTCAAAAAGGCTCTTTTCTCTCATTTTTTACATCTGGTTATTGTCATCTTGTCTCTTTTCTTAGGATTTCATTGCCTTAGTTACTTTAGGTAGTATAATGTTAAGTTGGATATATGAAAAGACCTTCCAAACAGAATAGATTTTAAGCATGTATACCTTAGCTTCAAGGATTCCAATTTGTTTTAGCTTATGATCTTTTACTTATATATTTTACTTCTGGTATCTGTTTTTTGCTTTTAGTACGTGCATGTCTAGGAATCTGTAGTATATTGTGTGTGAGTCTTTTTCTTTATAAATTATGAATGGAAGGTTTTTGTTGCTGAATGGAGACATTCATGTGTAAAGGATGTTTGACTGGCGCATAGTATGTTTGGAATACTTACTGATCTACAAGTGAATTGCAGTGGAACATTTCTCTTTGTCAGAGAGATAAAAGCATTCCACAGCATGGTGAGTCAAAAAGGGGTTCACAGTGCCAGCTATGGAGCTGCAGCTGTGAGTCTGCCATAGCGGCTGGGGACTGTAGGAAGGCAGGGTGACGGACCCCTCTGGACAGCAGTGCCCATTGGATAAGAAAGATAAGATCAATAACAATAAAATATTTCCATGGTGCTATTATGTTTTACCAAATTTCATATTAAACTAATAAGTTGCAGAGGTTTTCTATGATGCAGATAAGTGGTTTGAAGAATAATGAACGTCTTCCTATTTCATGTATGTGTCTTGCCAGAGGGATGATGGTAGAAAAGTTGTTTATTTTCTATGCAAATTGTAAATTATTTTTCTGTTTGAAGAAAGATTGTAAGTATCCTTGTTCATTAGTGTAGTGTTTTTTCTGTAATTGCCAAGTTTTCTGCCATTCTGTTTGGAGTGTGTTTAAAATAATGTCTTAACTGTGTTCTTAAAAATACATTGTGTTATTGGCAAAACTCTCAACCTGAAGTAGATGCAGAGAAAAGTATATGGCCTTTGACAAAATGCGTTAGCTAGAAGAGGTAGCTCCTGTCTCTCTGAGGGTGGCAGGAGAGGCACCAAACTGCCACTGAGTATTTCTGTTTGAGCAGAGGTGGTGTGGGGCAGGCAGCAGTCTGCATAAGAAATTGCTGAAAAGATAAGTGCTGCTTTTTGGTGCTCCTGTGTCACAGGATGCTCTTGGTTATTGTTTCCATGTACCTCGTGGAATAGGCCTGCTATAGGTGACTGGGAAGGGTCAAGACCGAGTTTGGCCTCTGTATGCGCAGTTGATTTATGCATGACTTGGCTCCACCATCACTTCCTCTTCCTACCTGCTGCTGCTTGTCTCCTCCCAGAAGGATAGCCATGAAAGAGCTGGTACTGGACTGCTTTCTTAACTGAAGCCACAACAGCTGCATTTGGTATAAGCTAAAACTGCAGGCAAGTGCCTGCTGCCTTTGCTTGGATTGGGCTCAGTTCAGTTCCTGAGAATCCAGATGAAGTGCAGGAATGTGTGACAGGGTTGCAAAAACGTCATGGAAAATGGATGGCTTTTGGAAGCTTGACTGTCAATCAAAGTCACTAGCGTCACCTAAATAAGCACTTTGCATTATTGTGAATGTAGGAAAAATTACATTTGTCATTTTTCAAAGTGGTTACTTTAAAGGAGAAATGAGTGTTGTATGGGGAAAGTATGTGTGTGTATGTATACAAATGCTCAGAGCAATTTTTGTTCATGGAGTGGGTAATAATGAGAATTACAATACATTTTGAGACTTAACTGGATAAGAATCAGAAGTCAAAGGAATTTTATCAGGACAAGGTAGCCATGCTATTGGTGACTGGATTGTTTGGTTTGTGAATTAACTGAGCTGTAGTCACAGAACTAGCTAGCTTCACAGGGCTCAGTTTTGATCCAGCAGCAGTATGGCAGTGCAGCATGTGTGCTTGCTAGCTCGTGGATCTCTGCTCTGTGATAAACATTACCACTAGCTCCTTTTCTTTCATTTTCTCCATGATGGTATCTCCCTCTTCCTCTCTGCTATAATTTATTATATGCTTCTCATCCCATTATTCCACTTTCTTTGTGTGTGTATATATAAAAAATGATTAGTTCATGTTAGGAGATGCTTAAGTCTGAAACTTATTTCCTCATGATATTGTCTTTCCTTCAGGAAAGGCTCCTTAAAATAATTAGATTGTTACCTCTCACATTATTTGACTTTGTATCCCAAATAAGAAATTGTTTGGACTACAAAGCTACTGTGCCATGGGAAGGATAGGGTATCCAAGATCCCATGGTTGAAATAATTTTTAAAAATATTTTAAATGATGTGCTTTCTAAAATATCTGTACAGTATCTTTAAAATAATATAATACAAAAAGCATTTATTTGCTCATTCTCACTTACTAGCTTCCAAAGGGTTAGTTCTGTCCTTTACACTTTCCAAGCCAATCTGCTCATGTTACATGAACCAAGAAAGGGTAGAGGATATAGTTCTTCCAGGAGCCTGTATGAAATACATTTGAAGTAAATATATGTTGAAAGCCTTTACATTAGATGCATAAGTAGTTTTGCTGATATAATTCAAAAAATGGTATGTTTTTATTTACACTATTGTGTGGTTGTCCTCTTTTTAAGTCCTTCAATGAAATAGTATGCTTAATGTACTTCTGTTCAGAATCTGTCTGCTTGCCACTTCCGGTTTGATGCTATATCAATCTCTATGTATAGTGTGTGTATATTTATATACAAATAAAAAATAAAATGTTTGGCACTCCTAAGTGTGCACTGTAAGTGTATGAAACTTTGTAAAACTTAGCTCATCTCTCAAAATGAGGTGCTGTTTTTATATGAATGGTTCCCAGCTAATCAGGTGCTGGAGCTACTGTTTTAAATAGGTAGACATATCCATAGCCAAAACAAGAAGCTTGATTATAGTATTTTTTTTCTTTTTTTTAATTTGAAATATTAAAAGAAGCAGAGGAGAATCATAATAGTATGATATTACTCTTACTAGTGTTATTACATATAACTTAAATAATTTTCACTCCTTCTTTCACTGCTTCGTAATTTTCTCAAAAATTTGTTTTGTGTTGAATTTCTTTCATGCGTGGTATATACCCAAAGTGAATTTTTATATTTTACAAAATCTCTTTTGTCCTTTCTCTATTCTGCAAATGCAGAAAGTAAATTCACATTGCAAAACAGCATGATAAAATAGAACTGTGTGGAGAAGGTAGCTTGATTACTGCTGTTTACACTTTTTGATAAAATGAGCAAATGATACAGTTTTTGAAAACTAGCAGTGGAGATAATAAAATAAGGAAAGATAGTGAATTTGGTAAGCTAGCTGTGTAGCAAGGTATAATTAATGCCACAGTTGAGACTATGAGGCATTTAGGTGACTGATATATAATGATTTCAGAAGTATTAGTTAAGTGTAAGTATACCTCTGAGGATCTGGGGATGTCTGAAATTTAGGAGGATTCAAGAAAAGCTTGGACATTGATATTGAAAAGAAGTCATTAGGGGAAAAAAAAGATGAAATGGAGTGCTTTATCCAAGCTCCCTATTCCCTGACATGAAACAAGCTCTTACTAATAGCTTTTTATTGCATAACTAATAATAGCTTCAACTTTCTTTGAAGCTTTCTTTGAACCCAATATAGGAGACAGAATCATGATTTTATTTGGGTGTCAGCACTGAGCATTTTATTTTGTATTTTTATTTTGGGAAGTGTTCTCTAGGTCTTTTGTTATTCTCCATTGTGTGCCTCAAATCTGCTTTTGGATGCAGAGACAGCTTTCCCCCCCCCCCCCCATGAGTTTAAACTAGTCTTCTGTGTTTCCAGTAAGAGATGGCAAAGTTGGACACTTTCTGACATTTCTGCAAAAGGAGAAGATTTAAAACATGACGTCTGATTCTTGCAGAAATAGGGTAATTGCAACTAAATAATGACAACAAAAGATTCTCCATCAGTTCTAATACTAAGTAAATATAAATATAGAGAGATATACTAACAATATTGAGAGACTTGGTGGAGCTACTAACTATTACTAGCATTTTAAACCTCGTGGCTGTTAATCCTACTCTGATAATGATTAAAAAAGCAGGTACTTAAACCATCTGGCATCATCTGGTCACTGGCATTCGGTCTCCTTCAGGTCTCTCTTGCTAGCACAAGCACGCCTGAACTACTGCGAGGAGCAGTGACCATCGCTTCACAGGCAGTGACTGCTGCTGCCAGTGCGGAGCTCGCTTTGATAGCAGTTCCTCCTTACAGCTCTTCTGTGTCTGTATTCAGTGAGCAGCTGAGTGCTCACGGTTACAGAGTTACGTTTCAAGATAATCGTTTAAGGTTTTTTCCTTGATCTGCATGTTTTATTGTGCATAAGAAATACAAGGGAAAGCACTGAAGAATTAGGAGGATGATAGGTTTGAGTCAGTCACTTAAGCTTCAGCTAAGCAATGCAGATCTGGCTCTAAGTGACCTTACTGATGTTTGCTTAAAGTAGCTTCCTGTTGGTACAAATGACTGAGCTTTGTTGTAGATACCGTGGAGGTAATGTACTGTTCCTTTAGAGATTGCCTTTGTATCCCCGACGCAACCTCTCTTTGCTTTAACAGATTGCCTGCAGAAATGCCTGAAGCTAAGATAGATTGCATCCATGTGCCTCATTTGATCATCTGTCAGTTAGGAAGAGAGAGGCTAGGTCAGACAACAGCATGGGCCCCTTTCTCTATCCTGCATCATGAGGTTTTGGCTGTTGGTGAAAGATGTCCAGGTAGAGAGCTTGGTATCACGGGATACGTGATAGAGTGTGCAACAGGGTCCTGACCACTTCTGTGACTCCCAGCTTGGCAAGAGGTGGCAGGCGCTGCTGCAAGCGTAGGGTGCAGCGGGGGAGCAGGCTTCTGCACAGCCCCGCCAGAGCGGTGCACACAGCGATGAGCAGCCCTGGCTCGAGGTGCTGCTATTGTGTAACAAACAGTGCCATCTCCTGGGGGGAGTCGGGATCAGGCCCCTGTGCCCACACGGCAGGAGCTTTAGTGCCCCCTCCCCTCCCCTCCCCCGCCCCCGGCAAGATTCACTCTGAAAAACAAAATGCCCCAAATCTGAAAGACAGGGCTGATGCGTCTGGTCATGCAAGTCCCCGTCTTGTATCTGTGATGTATCACCGATACTGTCTCTAGAGAAGTGTTTTAAAATACGTTTTGGAGGGGTTTTTTTAAGAATAAAAGTTTATCAACTGCTAAGCAGTACTCCAGGGAAGTAAATCAGCAAAATAATAGTTAAGGGCTTGGTCTGCCTTGGATATTGAAGTCCACTATTATTTTTGTAAATGCACTTTGCAAAATCTAGATAATTGCTTCACCTTTTCTCATAGGAAGCGCAGTGACCTATAGGAAAATGTTAAAAATCCAGAGTAAGGATGATTACTTTGTCTTCTGTTGCTTTTAAGTTTGTATAACTCTTCCTTTGGGGGGTGTCAGAAGGGAGAAATCTTTTCTATCTTAAAATTACCCTATAAATAGTTCCATTTGCAAATTATTCACTGTGGCCCAAAATCTGGGATTGCAGAGTTACTAAAATTATCCTAGCAAATGGAATGTAAGATTCAGCATTTACTGAGAGTCATTAATGGCTGTCAGATCAGTCATCTGAACTCTTTTGGGAGATACCGAGCAAGTTTAGTAACATTAATGGAGTTTTATGGGAGATGCAGCTGACACTGTGGGGGTTTTGTTTCATTTAAAAAAGAGGCGGAGGGGGGAGGGAGGGGACGAAAAGCCAGTAGCAAAAGTATAACCGTAATGAAGGGACTAAGGGAAGAGAAATCTACGCGTTAAAAAAAAACAAACAAAAAAAAACTATATTACTAAAATAAATTAGAAAAACAAAGTTAATATCCAGAATGACAAGAATTTGTGAACTCTGGATAGAAAGATAGAGTTCAGATATTTTTTTTTGTTTTTTTTTTTTATTGCATCATGATTGACTTCATAGTCTAGATAATTTACCAGCAGTGATGCAATGGAATAGTCATTTCTAAAATGAAGCAACTTTTGCATGTAGATTGTAAATCTATTCTATTCTATATATTAAGCATGCTATAATCAGTACATTTTGTATTCCAGAGAGTCTAATTTTAAAGACTATAGAGTTTGAGGTCTGTGGATACTATAGTACTTAATTGTACAATTAATTTGTAGTTAAAATGGTAATTGAATATGTATTTATTTCTTAAATATTTATGCTAGAGTCATTGTGTGGAATCAGTGCACTACATCGCGCTTAAGAATAGCCTAAATTTTTATGGTGTGTAATCTTTGTTATATAACTATTAGTTAGGACTTTCATCTCTCGCCTCTGAAAGTAATTCAGCCTTGACCCATCTTACAGTGCTGATTCCAAGCTGCTGATTTGAAAGGGGAGGGAGGAGGGGGAGGGAAGGAAGATGTTGAAAGTTTCCATCAATTTGGGGGGGGGGGTACTTGAGCATACCTCACACTAAGTACTATATTTGCTTAGATGTAATTTTAACTGGATTAAAACTTTTTTTGTGTCTTTTTGTTTTGTAACTTAGTAAATTACTTCTCCAAGTTTTGAGAGTAAAGTTTGTGTAACAGTTTTTTTGCCTTAAACTAGCCTGAAAAATATTTCCCTAAAATTTTGGAACAACTAAATGTAAACATTCTTATCAGCTGAAGTGATTTGTGAGATACCTTTCACTGTTGCAATGTTGTAACAGAAACAAACTTATGTATTTATTTGATTATTGGTAGTGCTTGCTATTCTTTGTGGCTTTTAATTTTGTTTTTCATAATTACCAGTGCCCTTGAAGTCCTAATTCAAACCATCTGCAGGAGTTGCAGTTTAAGATAGGTGAACAACCCTCCCTGATATCAGACTTTCTAAGATTTTCATGCTATCTTATTACCCAGATTCACTCATTACCTTGGAAAATCCTACTCAAAATATCTAGAAAATATTGTAATAACAGATAAGATAAGCTGGATTTCTTAAATTTTTAATTAGGAAAGGAAAAAAAAGTGCAAAGAAGCTGACACTTAAACTACTCCCTTTTCCATCTAAGTGAGAGTTTCAGTAATGGCATAGAATCCGAGAATACAAGATGGTAACTTAGCATTAAAGTAGACGCTGATGACCTTGAATGGGATGATACGTACGTCTTTATTGAATCTCTTATGTCACTGTCTTGTTATCTTGTTCGCAGAATGTAGACTAAACAAGTGGCAGTATTTATGGAAAGGCAGATCAGAAAATGTCTATTCTTAATACTGTAAAGTTGTGCAAAATAAAATTATTTTTGGTTAGTAACTGAAAAAGTGAGGTTGGGGGGGTAGATAGCTTCAGGGAAGTCATTTATATTGAATCAAAAATTATTAATAATGGTAACTTGTATAAATGATAGTTGTATCCTAATCAGAACACATGTATATATACCAAAATTATGAATTTTGCCTTAAAGCAGTTTTTAACATCATGTGTGGAAAGCTGCTCAAACAATTTTTTTTCTAAAGTAGTCAGTATCCACTACGGTAGATCATCTTACAATAAATTGTAATTATATGAAATTCATGGTGTTTATTCTTCCTCTAATCAGCTAATAACAGCAATTAAAAAAACCTCACCCTTTAGGAGTATGTATGTATGTATTTATTTATTTTACTAAAACTTAAGATAAAGTTTCCTTAAATAGCTTTTATCAAGCACAATTTAAACTTAACCCTATTTTTATAACTTATGGCATGGGTCTTTTTCCCCTCTAAGATATTTATCAGTACCAGTTTGTGATAGACAACAGACAACTTGCACTTAATTTTAAGAAAACATTAACAAGACCTACTGCTTTTGTGACTAATGGTAAGCAGGTATTTTCTGTGGTTAAAACTTGAAGACACTTATTCCAGGTCCCTCAGATCTTGTGCACCAGTGAAATAGTAAGTCTAACTTTCTTCCCATCTTTTCATGTGCAGGCAGAAGGAGAAGACAGCCTTAAAAAGATGCAGCTGATGGAGCTTGCAATTCTGAATGGCACCTACAGAGATGCGAACATCAAATCACGTAAGCATGTTATAATCTTGAGGGTCAGTGCAACAGTGGTATTTGCAGGTTTTGTTTCCCAAAGCTACTTTTTGGCAAATGTACAGTAGTAACTTTGAAGATTGGAAGGCAGTAAAAAACCAGCAGAACAGTAGTTTACAGTTGCAGAGGATCTCCTGGAGATGGGTTTTAACTATCCCCCCCCCCTTTTTTTTTTCAAACAGTATGTATGGGTTGAAATATTTACAAACACACAGTTTAATCAAAATTCAACCCTTAAGCCAGATTTTTCTATTTTACAATATTTTTTCTTTAATATATATAAAAGACAATGGACTCCTTTTCAATCTTATTTTTTAGAGATTAATTTGAGAATGTTACAGATGTTCAAAATACTGTGAATACATTTTTCTGTATTATATTTCTTCCTTTCATCTTGCTTGCATGTGTCACCCCAATGTTATGTTTTTCCAATGATTCATCAACTGATTTCACACATGAGTTCACAGAGATCAGTGATGTAATGAGCCATTTTTATGATTTCTTCCATTAGTTTGGTGTGTGAATGCTTTTGCAAACACTTGTATGCACAGTTTTAAATTTGGAAATTAATTATGTACAACTACTAATGAGAGCATATACCTACTACATGTGAGAAATTTTTTTCTCTGATTTTAAATCTAAATCTTGTTGCTGAAAATGTAGTTGCTGATACTCTTCCAAAGTAAATTTTTACTGTAGCTATGATACAGATGTCAAATGTAAGCACAGTCAAAACAGTCTTTTCACTAAGGACCTACTGATATTTGCAAAATTGTTTCTCTATATAGTCACCGTTTCAATGTTGGATAAGTTTAAAGGTTGGAATGCAGTTATGTCAATTTGAGAGTGCTTACACCGGTGTAATTATTCTGATTTGAAAAGAGAAATAAGCAAGGTCTTTTTATCACTACAATGGTTGGTTTTATCTTTCAGCCCTAATCAACACCATAGTGTTTAAAACTAAATCAGTTTTAAACCTATGTTAGTCCTCAATTTAATGCAAATTTATGAGTAAAATAGCTTTCAAATTAGCTTAAATGGATGCAAACTGTTGCATAGAAACTTTTATATTAATTTGAGCAATTTCTTTGTCTGATCTATTCCCACTCGTCTATTGCATCAGTATAAGTAGGGGAGATGGGATTTTTTTCATTTTTCTGACCAGAGGTTTTCACCCTAATACCCACTTTTTGATGAAGAAGACTTTTTCATTTTTGTGTGCTTTGACTTAACTGAAAACCTGAAGATGTAGAAGCCATGGTGGTTTATTTCACTTTTAAAAAGGAAAAGAACAAATTGTTTTTGTTTTTAATTCTACATTAGACCTGAACTTAAAAAAAAAAAAAAAAAAAAAAAGTCAAAATCTGAAAGTCTTTTCCCCCACGTTCCTCTTTTCTGACCACCTGTTAAATCAATGTAGAACAACATTAATGCACAGAAATTTGTAAATTCTAACCCTCTAAGATGGACTATTACCAGCTGATCTACGTTAGTTTTTAAAAAGTTGTTCATATTGGGTGACAACAGGCTTCAAATAGCATTTAATTGAAATGTGCTACCACCATGCAAAAAAAGACAGAAAGAAAGAACAAAAGAAAATTAAAGCCCCTATTTCCTTTAACATAAGCAAGGCCATAGTGAATTTCTAATATGCAAGGAAATGTTTTCTTTTGGGAAATTTGGTACGGAGATCGCTTTTGTGTCTATTTTATTCATCCTATAGTGGGAGAGGAGAGGCATTCTGTTGCCAGGTTATCTTGAACTTCACTGATCCTGGAAATTGGATTTGTCTATATGTTTAAATACAATTTTAAGATATATAAGAACTGTAGAACTCATATGGCAGCTCTGCATAACTGAATGTCTGTGGACTCTGTAGTTGCACTACATTTTATATTCTGTATTTGATTATGACAGTATTTTCCTTGTATCTCCTGCATGCATCTCAGTCTCATGCAGTCTTGATAGCATAAGTGAAGAAATGTGGTCTAAATGGAGCTTTTGTGCTATGTAACCTGTTTGAGAAATCTACCTCACTGTTTTACAATGGCTTTTTTATTTTGCATGTTCATACTTAATCACACTGGAAAATGAAAAGCTGTTTGCATTTGAATGGTGTGCTTTGGCACTGTGTGATCAGCGCATGTACTAATGATTTCCTTTTATTTTTCTTCTTTCCTACTTTTCCCTTTTTTTCCCATTCTTTCCACGTTTTTTACTGCTATCTCTACACTTTCTTCTGAATTTCTTTGCTTACTGTAGCAGCCCTTGCCTTTTCTCTTGCAGCAACAGCCCAGGCTCCAAGGATTATTACTGGGCCTGCGCCTGTTCTCCCACCAGCTGCCCTGCGTACCCCTACGCCAGCTGGCCCTACCATAATGCCTTTGATCAGACAAATACAAACCGCTGTCATGCCAAACGGAACTCCTCACCCGACCGCTGCAATAGTTCCACCAGGACCCGAAGCTGGTTTAATTTACACACCATACGAATACCCCTACACGCTGGCACCAGCTACGTCAATCCTTGAGTATCCTATTGAACCTAGTGGTGTATTAGGTAAGATTTTCATATGCAGATGACCGGAGGTATATCGTATCTGTTTTTATGCTATTTGAAAGATGGAGATCAGGGGACTCAAAAAAACTTTTGAGACACCAATCTTTCCTCAGCTATATCATAAAATTACCTAGGGAGATTGCTCAAATGGAGTAACTTTTAAACATTGTTAATATGCTTGCATTGTTAAATATGTGCATATAATATATTAATAAGATTACTATAAAGAAAACATTTGTGTGGCACTAGCTGGCAGATACTAGACAAAAAGAAAAACAAATAGAAATTGACCTCTACTATAATGTACATAATTCGTACTCTCATAAATACCACATTTGTTTGTGCTATCTTAAACATGAACTAATTTCCAGCAGTCTTTAAAGAGATAACTTTTGATTTTGCTAAATCTTTTTGGTAGCAAAACTGGAAAGAATTGAAGTTTTTTTCTCCCTTTTTTTTTTTTTTTTTTGCTGCTTTATATGGTACATGATGGATAAATCTCCCCAGTGTCACAAAGCTCTAAATCAGTTTGTAAGCAGAAAATAATTTCAGTGAATATATAGGAAAGTAAGTTCTGACCAAAGGATGATACACTCAGCAACTTTACTGATGGCTTCTTTTATATACAGTGCATTGAAATGTCCATCATTCCTAATATTTCAGACCACTGACTTGATACAGCAAGGCGAGAATAATATAGCATCCAGTACAATTCAGTTAGTTGGTCAATATGGAACAAGCTGTTCCAATAGTTTCTTCCATCCCTACTCTCTACAGAATATAAATAATCTTTTCTCTTTAGTTTGCTCTGAATTGCATATGACCTTGGTCCTGCATAATGTTGTTGATTTTTATAGGACTTTGTTCTTAGTTTGTTCAGTGGCAGTTATTGATTTACACGAATTCTAAACGTCTCTGATGAACATTGGACAATAAAGCTCAAAGTCAATATTTTGTTGAAAGAAATGTAAAAATCCAGTGTTTCACTTCAGCGAAGAATTGTTGTTGTTTGTGTTATTTGTATGTGTGCATGTTTCCATGTTACATTAATACAGTAAAAAGGAAAATGTACTTCAGACTTCTCCCTTTCAGGATTAGTGAGAGTCACTAATAAAAGTTTAGCAGGGCAAAAGTATGTAGTAGGGCTGTCTTTGAGCAGCTTGAGGTTTTTGTCCATTATCCCATAGCCAATATTCAGTGACAGTATGATAATGTCATCATTTATTAATCTCCCACAAACACGTATGCGCTCTCCCCAGCTTCCCCACCTGCACAATTTGTGAGTCCTCATGGTGGCACCTGCAGCACCTCCTGAGATGAAGTTGCATTTACAGGTGTCAGTTGCTGTTTAGTGGCAACCCCCCCTCCCTGCTGAATTCAGTTGATATCCAGTAGAGAAATACATCTTTGCATAGTAATAACTTAGTACGATGCGGGGAACTTTCATTGATCTCTTGCAGAATTTTATATAAAAGGAGAGGAGGAAGAATTACTCCTAAAATGGCCATTATGTACTTTAGGGCATAGCTGAGAGCACAGGTGAATTGCACAAAGTAGATTTCACCAAAGAATCTTATTTAAAAACAATAAAAAAGAAAAAAAGAAAAAGAAAACCACCACTTAGGTAGTATAGAATCATTTATTCTAATACAGCTCTATCATGTGAGCAATTGTATGCAGTTAATTGAATTAAATGAGTTTTTCATTGAGCTTTAATTTGTAATGTACTCATTCTCATTAATAATATGCTTAATTCTGTCCACTTTGCGGTGGACTATTACAATGTCTTAAATTAATTCAGTTAAAAATAACAGAGTAATGTGTCCCTATTAGTACTTTTGGGAATATTGGTGTTGGGATCAAATTTTAGTTGGTGACTAACTTTTAATTCCCTTCCTTTTATCTTTAGGTATGGCTTTCCCAACGAAAGGCTAAGAATTCAAGAACGGTCTTAACCGATCCTTCATCAGATCTGAATTTTAACAAATGCTTAGTTTCAGCAGCCTTGAAAAAAGCTTGGCCTAGCAGTCAGTGACTTACTTGCACTTTTTTGCACATAGATATAAAATAAAATAGTGCTATTAATTTGGATTAGCCCCTATTATTACAGAGTAGCTGTAATTTATGAGTGTATAGTAGTATACTGACTGCTAAGTGTTTTATATAGTGTTTGCTTTACTAATCACCTAATTCATTGCAGTTCATACTTATTGACTTAAAATTTAAAATCACAATCTGTAGGCTTGAAGAATTGCTTTAAAACTTTATTTGTGGTAGAACTGGAAATGATCTTAAGGTTAGGAAATAATTGTCAGTATTAAAAAATGGCATTATTTAAAATAGTCCTGCTGCAAGAAAGGCACTTCAGTGAATATGTGACTAGTAAAGCTTAAATATGCTTGGGTCTAATAGATTTCATGAAATACTGTAATTTTGGGATTGTAAATGAATGGATTAAACAGGTTAAGGCCAGGATGTTTAAAATAAATGCAATATTAATCTGCACAGACAAACTTCTTATTAAGGTTAAGATTTGAAACTACTGTGCCTTAACTTGTTGCTTTTCTTAAAATGAA
This sequence comes from Apteryx mantelli, assembly GCF_036417845.1. Lineage (NCBI taxonomy): Eukaryota > Metazoa > Chordata > Aves > Apterygiformes > Apterygidae > Apteryx > Apteryx mantelli. The sequence goes on along the minus strand of NC_089980.1, from coordinate 61,116,421 downwards.
CTTTTGTAGTTAATGATCATTTAAATCCATTTTGATAAACCTGCTGTTAATGTTTTCTTTGAATGTTTTCTAACTTTGTCTTGGTAATTGCAATTTAACTAGGTGCGGTGGCTACTAAAGTTCGAAGGCACGATATGCGTGTCCATCCTTACCAAAGGATTGTGACCGCAGACCGAGGTTAGTTTAGTTCTGCAGTTCTTGTTTGTAAGAAATGCTTTGAGTGTACATGAGATTTGCAACACCACAGCTGGTTAACCAAATACCATATTTGACCCATTCATTTTTTTTTCCTCAAAAATCTAAATAGTTAATAATTTAGAGCTTTGGGAGTGCTTGCAGTTTTAAAAACATTTTGTAAACTTAGCTTTCCCAGCTAAATGAAATATATAAACTTTGTGATATATTTAATATAAATGCTATAACCAATCCCTTTTTAAAACTATTTAAAGATCTATCTGCTTCAGGAAATGCTATGAATTCAGTACTGCAATAATTAATTTGTTTCCCCCCAAAATTTGTTCTTTTAATTGGTGTAGAAGTATCAGATTGGTGTTGCAAAATAAAATGAGTGGGTGGTTGTTTAATGAGACAGAAATAAAGGAATAAATGCCTCCTGTCTGTGTCTGGAGAAATCTGAAGATTTAGATTTTCCTTTTTTCCAATAAACTTTTGAGCCACTATACTGTATATTTTGAGAAGGATGCATGTTCTCAGATACCTACCTGAATTCAGAAAGGTAAGGGCTGTGAAGATAATACTTCAAAAGTTGTTTGAGTTTGAATTAATAAGGGCAGGAGTGGGGGGTGTTTTGGTTTATTGCCAAAATGGATTTCTTGGTATGTCTTTTGCTGCTAAAATGTGTAACCTGAAGGAGAAGCAACTTTTGAAGTCCTGTTGGTGAGATGACATCCAATATTTGGGCATCTCTCTCTAACTGTTGAATGGAAACTAAATCTTCATTTTTCTCCTGTTCCTCAAATGTAATGCCTTTGGACCCCTGAATGAAGTATTTAAGCTTATTCAGAAAAGTGATATTTTCGGTTTATTGACATTGGCTAGGAAGCAGTGGGGGCTGAGCACAGGAACTCCTGAATTCTTATCCCAGCTCTGCTGCTGACTCTGTGTGGGTTTTGGCAAGTCATTTAATCTCTCTGTGTATGTTTTCCCATCTGTAAAATAAGGATAATAATACTTCCCTACCTCACAGGGGTGTTGTGGGGGTTCTTGTTTGTACAGGGCTTTGAGGATGCAAAGCATTATGTAAGTGCCAAGTATTATTATTCTGCTCTCATCAAAATCAGTGTTGTGCAGGCTTCCATGATATTGTAATATTCAAAAACCACATTCAGGTGACACATCTGACATCTCTTAACATAGACTACTCTTCACTTCTGCCAACCTCCTATAATTTAACTAAGAGACACAGTACAGATTTTAGTCAATACAGTAAAAATGGCCCTCCTGGATACTTGTAGTATTTATATAACACTTTTACCTTTCATATGTAAGGATCTCATGCTTTACAAAAAAATGTAAAGCTGATGTACAGACACTACTTAAGTTTTCTAGAAAGTTGCTTCTTCTTTTATATTGCCTCATGCTATTACAGCCCCTAGGCTTGTTCCCGTTTTTTGAAAACTCTTCAATGGGCAGCAGGGCATAATCAGAATAAGCTCATAGCCCATATTTACCACCCCCCCAAAAAAAAAAAATAAATAAAAAGGAAAAAAAAATGATAAAGCCTATTTTCTGTCAACAGCAATGGATATTAAGAATTTGCTTATCTTTAAAAGTTTGACCTCGTGTTGCCAAATTCAGTTTTTGCTAATGATCTTTCTTGATCTGCATGTGCTAGGCTTCAGGGGGCAGGTAAAAACACCTGTTTGTTTAGTTACATATTTGCCTGAGACTAGTAAATACCGTAATGAAGCACAGGGGTTTTACTTATATGTTGTTTTGTTTCATTTCATCATTGTAATGTTTACTTACTTAACGCATATTTTAATTTTTTTTTGTGAAGGGCTTAGATGTTTCATCTGGGGTTGTCACTTACAAGTCACTGAAATAATTATTGGTACCATTTCACCTTCCTTTAAAACATCCCCATTTTTCTGATGATACAGTGTTTGTATCTAGCGATACTAGAAGTTCACTGTATTTGAAAAAAAAAAAAAACAAAAAAAACAAATACAGTATCTCCTATGGAGTGAGTCATACATTCCTCTCTATCTCTTTGCATGAAAACCATGCCAATTATTTCAGATGAACATTATTTTAAAGTATCATCTAAATTATATCAGTGGATTAAGAAACTTACACAGAGTTAATTTTAAGATTATACTTCATTGTATCTTGAATTTTGAAAGCCAAGATTATCACTGCACATATTTAACAGTTTTATGAAAGGTTTTAGAGAGAATATTGTTCAGCAATAAAACAGATTTTTTTAATGAGTTAAAATTTTGTTGTAGAATTAGAATACTATCAATATTTACCATATTCACCTATTGGGTTATTCTGTCAATTATATTTCTATAACTATAGCCATGAAAAACAATGTCAGCAAACCGAAATAGTATTTTTGTTTTCCAATGTGTAAAAGGATTTAAGTTAAATGTCACAAAAAATATATATGCATTCATTGGGTCTAAAGTTTAAAAAAAAAAACCCTTCTAAGTCGACTTTCAGATGACTTTGTAGTACTACTGCATTCACTTTTTAAGTAGGTTTTTATTCTTTGCATATTTTTTTTTAGAGATAAGTACTGCATTTAAAGCAAGAATCTCCAAACATGTAAATGTTTTACAACTAAGCATTTAGAATTGGTGAAGGGCTGACAAATATAGCTCATTTTAACTAAGAATAAAACCCCAGTTTATAAATAATACAGAATTGAATTTGATTCATATAACAGAGAGACTGACTGATTTACTTGTAATAAACTGTAAATGGTGTTGCACAGTTGACAAACCTGTGTGTACTGTAGAAGGCCAGAGACTTGGCAGAGGATGTATCACAGGTGTACTGGTATTTTTAAAAGGTAGCTTGCTTTGATTATAAACTCCACAAGAAATGTTAATGCTGAGGATTTTCTTGAATATTTTATCAAAACCAACTGTCACATAATTTATATATAAATTTTAATACCATTTAATCAAAATTGTAATCACTATCAAAAATGCTTTAAGAGTCTGTGTTTCTAGTATACCTGTAAAGTGGTGAGATTGTGCCACATTAAATATTTATTTTTATTTTCGCTTATTTTTGAAACAGCCGTTTTAATTTAAACAAAGCCCACTTTAGCATGATCTTGGAGAAATTCAGGGAACATGTGGTCTCATTTATGCTACAGTAGTAATTTTTTTTGTTAGTGTTTATAAACTGTATCCTAAATGATAGGCCATTGTTATTATGTGAAAGTAAATCAACCCATGAGAAAGATTGCTAAATCGATCTGTGAATATTACAGCTACTGGACTTCATTTTATGAAATGGCACAAATCTGACTTTGCACTGAATACCTTTCTCACTTTCATCTCCTCTGCCTTAGTCAAAATGGCAACAGTACAAAAACTTTATCAACCTCAGAATTTATTAGCTATAATTAAGCTGTTGAATGAGTCTTAAAAAAAAAAAAAATACTACTGTTAAGTGGACCAAGTTTGGTGAAGGAGAATGTGAGAGAATGATTAAAGAAGGAACAGCTCAAGAACATTGGGAATGATAACTTTCCACTTGAGAACTTTTTTATGTTTTACTGTAATTTGTTTATGTTTTGTGTTTTGTTTTTTGTTTTGTTTTGTTTTTTGCAAAAGAAAATAGTATTTACAGGTGGCTTCTTTTAAAATATAAAAATATAAAGCAGGAATGTATATGAAATGTCAGATTTTATTGTATTTGCAGAGTATTAGCTTTGAAAATGAATAAAGAGAGCTGTTTGTAGTTTTAAAATGCCTTATTAGTATCAATTAGATATTTTCTCTATTTTTTGATGTACTTAGAGCTTTTTAAGTATAGAATTTAAAATGGCAGGACTTTTACAGTGTTTACATGCAAGTGCATTTTATAAGTGTCCTATACGTGTAAAATAGTATTTTGAACAGGAAAATGCTGGCTCGAGTAGTAGGCTTAGCGTTTTCCTGGTTCCCAATGATGATGCCTACACTGCTAGACTACAGTTTAGTATTGCTTTGTATCATGAGGCCAAGAAATTCCATGTTGTTTGTAAATAGAATAAATGAAAGGCAATAAAAAATTTATTGAACAAAAAAACTTTGTTTGGCCCATAGTTTGTTGAACCAAATTGTTTATGTAAGTTCAGAATTCCTTAGGTTCATTTCTTTTAACAACCAGTTATTAATAATCACATCCATCATTAATAGTTGCTTTAATGCTTGCACCTGGGAAAGTACTAATGCTTAATAGCAGTCAGATACTGATCCTGTGCACTGACTGTTGTTTCCAAATTCTTTTTACCGAGTTCCAAAACTGTTCATTGTTTTTGTTCTCCAGTTTCCTTCATCGACTGCTACTAACCATTAGTCGTTAGTCGTATTTTATCTCTATTTCTCCTGTTAACCAGTTTTGTGGGAGTGGGCTTCTCCTTCACATGTTCAAATCATGATAGAGGGCTGTCATGATTTTATTGCATTCTGTAGATGGTGTCGATCAGTATGTCAGAATTAAACATGCTTGTTTTTTATTAGTTGTGATTAGTTTTCATGTTGTCATTAAGCCGTCACTAGCTGGAACTAATCTCTTCTCTATCTTTTCTTTCTTTTTTTGTTTTGTTTTTTTTTGTTTCTAACCACCCAGCCGCCACCGGCAACTAACCTATGACCTTCTGACCTCTGAACTCTTCACCCAATGATGACCTGACCATGCCTGCCTGCTGATCAGTTAACTGGTAATCGCCTTTGCTTGCCTGTCTTCAGTGCAGCGAGCTGGGGCACTTGTCCGTTCGTCTTACCATCTAACAAAAAGACAAAGAAATTGTTGTCCTCCAACTCTGCTTTTTTTTCCTCCTGTTTGGGTGAAAGTGGTTCTAGAACCTGCACTGAATAGTAGTAAAGCAATAAGGTCCAATTCATCCCTCAGCACTGATCATCCTCTAGTGTCCCACCCGCAGCGAACGGTAAGAAGGCCTCGCGAGAGACGGAGACAGATGTCCCTTAGCTACCCGATGACAGAGGCAGTTACTGTGAGAGACTTCTAGGAATTTTTTTCTTCTCAAAAAGAAGTCAAAGCTCTCTCTGAATGTACTGTGTGATGATGCATCATGCATGAACCTTTGGTCAGGGGTGTCATTGGTGAAGGGATTCCAAAAAGTATTCAAAATTTGATACGCTGTTTAGTCACTACCAGTGCCCTCAAAGGGCGGAAGTTGCAGCCTTTTTTCTATCGCCTGCCAAATTGGATGTTTTAAAAGAGAGTGTGCCATGAAATATAGATTGCAACGACTTTTCAGAACTATGTTAATGCAGAGAACAAAACAGCAACACTATTAAAGCAAAATCTGAGTTTAAATTATTTTAACCATACTTTAATCTCCTCGGAAGATTACATGAGAACAAGGTACATGCATTATGTGTCACATTACTGGGCAAACTGTTCAAATATTTTTTTTAAACTTCCCTGTATAGAAAAATTTCATTAAGGATGTAAAAGCCATGCTTGCCTATTTGCTGTATACATGTAATGAAATTGTAGATAAAGTGTAGTGCATTGAAACAAAATGAACAAAAAAGTAGATACTTTTACTATACAAGGGTGCTGGTGCAGAAAAAAATATATTTTTGGAAATGTAGCATTTTATACTTTCAAGTGTTATAAAAAAAAGAAAAAAAGAACAAAGAAACCCTTTATTTCATTAAATGATTTTTTCTGGTGGTTGTCAAGAAACAAAAGACCAAAAGAGCCTTTTAGTCTTTCTTTTTTATTTTTTAAGTATTGGAATAAGTCTAAAGAAAAGGAAGTGCCTTATTTTCTTCATGGTCATTTAGTCAAATGTCTTGTATACTCAGCTTCTCCCTCAGACAAGTTACTGCATGCCACTCAGTCGCCCAGTATGTGAAAAGAAGCTGTGAGGAAAGACAAATGATGAGTTGACCATATTAATTACCTGATTTTTGCCATATTAGTGTGACGTGACTTTGCCAAAATCTCATTATGTAAAACATTTTATAATTTTTGTCAAAACCAGCCCATCGTTATTTCAACAATTCTACTTTTACGTCGTAGCTAATACAGTACTTGTGCAACGTAAACCAAAGGGTTCTGTGATACAGCCTGTCTCATTCTAAAATAGAGTATTAGCTGGGAAATGTTTGTAGAGATGGAAGTATTTCATTATTGTTCAGGGATGGAGGGGAATTTTCTTGACTTTGGTTGGAATAGATATACATCAAGTATAGTAGGCTTCAGAGTCGCCCATAAAAATAATGTTCTGTGGATAATGAAACTGAAAGTGCTTAACTGGCTTTCAGTTACAGTCTGAGCATGTCCCCAGTTTTCATAAGCAGCTCCTGCAGCATCAAACAGTGTGCAGGTTATTTATTTTTCAGCTCCTGTTTGATTAATGTTAGATCTGCCTACTGTTTTTTTCTCATAATTATAGAAGTAGGAGAGGCACATCAGTTGATTGAAGTCCAGCTTTACTGAGTTTTTAACCTTTATTTCCACATGATCTTCATACAGCTGGGCAGTTGCAAGAGTTGAAGCTGTTGAACACACTGTTTAATTCTAAAAACATTAAGTATTAGTTCTTGTGAGGCTCTACTAAACTTGGCAAATATCAGGTGATAATTTTATTCCCCTTCTTGTCAACTTATTCTCCTCCTGCAAATCTTCACAGCTTCCAAATGAAAGGTCAATAGTAAGCTAAGAGGGCTTACATTTTAAGCACCTGCATGGTGACCTCATCTAACATCTTGTCTCACCTGGAAATAATTATCAGTTTATTTACTATGCAATAGACATTCATCCTTTCATATTCAGCTAGCTTTTTGTTTATTGTGCCACCAGCTTTGTCTTCCTGTTACACATACAGTTGTGTTGATTTTTACTTACAGTATATGCTGTGCCATTTTGAATTTTTTTTGGTTGGTTGGTTTAATAAACTTGCGACACTCAAACATTTGAAGAGAGATTTGCTAAAACAATACCAGTATTTGATCTAGTTTCATCTCAACTATGATAAAACCTGGACATTTTAGATGTTTATCAAAGGTCTTTTATGGGGGGGGAGGGAACTGTATGAAATAGATGTGTGACATGTGAAAGTAATGTTTGCTCTGAACAAACTTCTGAAAACTTAGTTGACAAAATTTTGGATCAACTTTAAAAAAAAAAAAAAGCATGACTTTTGAAATCTCTGAATGCCTTGGTTCTCAGTATTATCATTCTTTAATGACTTTTTCTTTATTAAAATAAGTAGTTTTAAGACTTCTTTCTGACAGTATTATGTAATTTTTTTTTAGAGTGGGTAGATGGGAGTGTCGCTTGTATGTAACCGTACAGATGACATGTATTTGTCTATTCTTTATTATCTTAGTAGTTTCATGCTATGTATGTACCATAACCAACCTATTGCCTATGAGAAACATGTAAGATAATGTATTTACAGCCATTGTTACAAGTTTATAATGTATTTTTCTATCTTGTTTTATATGTATGTTATATAACATTCAAAAGAATTTTTTTCCTGATTGAGAAAAAAGGATACAAAAATGCAAAACCCACAATTTTGATAACTGAGAAATTGCCAATTGTTTTGCAGTACTTTATTATATTGGGAGTGTTGTCTTTCTTGGGCTTTTAGTTAGCTACTGGATGAATACATTAGACATATTTGGGTTTTAGTTGGGTTTTTACATAGCTTGCATTTTAATTCTTTGGTTCTTTGCTGTTTCTATTAACCCATAGCATTATTTTAATAAATGTTATAATACCAACCTACTAACTCTGGACTATGTCTGTTTATTAACCATTACATGTTTTAATTAAAACAAACAAAGACGGAAGAATGTAGTCTTGAGTTACTGGACTAACCCTGAAGAACGTGACCACAGATAACACAACGTGATTTGTTTTTATGTTGTTTGTTGGCTGACATTCTGCACACTACTATTAAGATGGCTTTGGTCATTCTGGCCTTTTACCTTGGGGAATAGGTGCCAGTAGAAATGGGAACAAAATAGCATTTTTTGAGGCATTCTTCTTGTAGAATCTTGCCACTTGCCTTTCAGCATCTGCATTACTAATTCCACACTTTCTTTTTCTTTCTCTAAAATAATTACTGTCGGCTCACAGCAAAAGAGCAAAGATGCCAATGTATTGGTAAATCATGTGATGGTGTACAGAAAAATCCAGTTTGATTCTTTGTTGAACCATTCAGAGGTTGCAGTTAATCTCATAGTAACTTGTGATTTGTTGTTTTTGGCACCTGATTCACTGTTGCATCATGTGACATTTCTAAGCATGAAATACTTCTAGATATAATTACAGTACATTTGAAATACAAAATTGTTTTTTTTTTTCCCCATGCTGAATGCCTTATTTCCTTCATGTTATGCTGTTTTTATGTAATTTTTTTGTACTTCTGCTATAGTCTACCAGTATTGCCTAGCTCAGGTGAGTACAATTTCCATAAGCCAAACGTCAAACTGGATCATTTTCTAACAACTGCAGAAAGTACAAAAATACACCTTTCACTAAATTACCAAGCAATAGCCATTTCAAATTCCAGGGCTGCCTTTGTATGATATTTATCCCTGTGGATGGCTGTAGCAACATGAATGCAGGGAATTGAAATGGTGAAAATGCTGGAATAAAGTGTATATGTTTTGAATGTACATGTATACAAATTATTTTTACAGAAACATTTCTGTTTCTTAAAGATTCTCTTTTCTGAGGCTTCTTTATGTAGCCTGGTTGGTCCTCCTAGATTTGTGATGTTAAGTGGACAATAGTTACAGCTAATGTCTAGGGAGATCTGTGATGTATAACACTTTTTCAGATATCAATGGTTAACTTTTTGTGAAACCCTAATTTTTTCCCCTAGGTATTAAAAATTCAGATGAGGAGTCTTTGCATCTGTTCAAAGCCCTTCTTTATATGATGTTTCAAAGTACATATTTTGAAATAACTTGTGATATAAAATTTTAATTTCAAAAAGTTCTCACAATATTGATATTAATTACAATAGAATGCATCTTTATTTGATGGAGGAAAAACAGGCTAGCACTGATGAAAATATTTGTTAGTTTTTTAATAGATTTGAATATTTGCTTTACAAATATTTATAAGTACAGTTGAAATATCCATTTAGAATAGCTTCACTTGTAAAGAAATTTTTTTTAATTTAACATATCATGAGTACATTACTATTCTAAAAGTCAGTGGTAGGTAGGTGATGAAAAAAATTACATCAGTTACAATGGATAACATCAGGATCTTTTGATTAGATTAACGCACAATCATGATTTTAGAGCTAATATATATGCTTAAAATATTGTTTGAAGAGATATGTGTTTAAACTCTTTGAGGTACTCTCCAGTTTAAGTGAGACTTTCTGGATGGGACAAACTATTAGTGTTTTTACACTGAATACTTCTATTCCCAGAACTACTATTTTTCTGTAATATTTTTATTTTTTACACTTTTATTAAACATGAACTACTCTCATACTTTGTCCACAGTGCATTTTCATCTCATTCTACATCATCTGAAGTAGTGAAAGTGGCCCTAAACTTTGAAGTACTTTAAAGCTAAAGGAAAGCAAAAAAATGAAAACTCTAAAATCAAAATTTTGTACTGATCACTGTTGACTATTAAATGCATTTCTCAGTTTACCTAAGCAGCTATCTGAATATTTGACTATTTCCTACTTTGCTTATAGGAAAGAAACAGCCTATTTTTAGAACTTAATTTGAGGGTAGCTTCAACATTGCTACATCTTTGAAGATAGGTTGTTCATCATCATCATTATTATTATTATGGGGTTTAATTGTCTTAACGTTTGAAAGATCACATATTCAAGTCAATTAGAGAGTTGCTGTTCCAGCCAGTAAAATGGAATTACCCTAGTTAAACCTAATTTTTTTTCAGTAGGTCAGAATGTAAACAAAAACACTACAGAACCTTTCAAATAAAATCTGAGCATTGCTATTCAGTTCTTAAAAGTGAATGATCGTACCAAAATACAATGAATTTGGTTTCTCAAAAAGCAGTTTTTCTGTGTATCAATCTGGGGTACATCTCATAAAGAGTCTTGAGGGACAGCTTTCAAATATTTTTCATGAACATATGTTCAGTGTGTACTTACTATATTGATATTCTATTTGAACAGATATTTAAAAAGTATGTAAAAATCTGCATATGATTAATAGTTTATTCCCAGATTGTACTCTTTAATTGATGGGGACCACTAAAAGGTTTTCTGCATTGAAAATGCAGGGAAACATTGAAGTGTGTTGCTATCCACTAAGTAATTATTTTAACTCAAGGGAAAGATACAATTATTTGAAACTTTCCTTTGTATCTGGATAACAAAATAACTTCATAAATAATACATTGCACAAAATGAAATCCAAGGAACACATTCCTAGGGTGTAAGTGCATAATTATCGTTACTGGAATTTCTATTTTATTTTTAACATATTTGATATATTTTTCTAAACACTATTAATGGAATACTGTTCAAATAACATATGTACCATAACATTAACACATGGTAATCAATGTTGAATCAAACTGGTTAACAAAAGTACAGTGCTCTTCTTTCTATGTGCCTACTCACTAATCGCAGGTGGTATGGTTCTACATAGGAGGTGGGTGTTAGGCACAGCAGGTAGTTACTTGCAGTAATAACATTTTCATGCCAGCAGCTCTGATGTCCATCTTTTGACGACAGACTAACTAGGAGGAATCTGACTCCCAAAGCAAAGTTTAACTGAGATCTGAAATAATAGAAGGAAAAAAATATATATATATACACACACGCATGCATGCGCGCACACACACACACACACGTACGTATATATATTTCCTTTGACTTGTATTATGGCAGTTTGTGTGAAACAAGTTTTTGTTTGTGCAAAATAATGTATTCTGAGGGGAAAAAAACATGGACATTGCCAAAACACATGTAAATAAAACACCAATTATGACTGTACATTATGTGCAATAAAATAACTGGAAAAAGTGCATGTACTTTATCCTCAAAAGCCAATTGACAGCTCTCAATGCTGCAGCTATAGTTTTATTTTCTGAAAAATTTTATTCTGTATCTAAACAACAGAATAAAGAATGTACATTTGTCACACTTCAACTTTCATTAATGCTTTTAGCACTGTTATGAAAGATTTTACTTGTTGAAGAGATTTAAATTTTCATAGTCATTTGATTACCAGGATATTTGTTTACTTAACAGTTGCTTATTGCGTATGCTGTGTTGCCTATAATTAGAAATGAATCAATTATGCATTACATACCATAAAATGCAATACATATTTTGTATTTTATAAACTTCTTAGAGATGACCAAGTAATTACAATGTTGTTACAGTTCTGTAAGCATCACTATTACTATTGTTAGAGCAAATGAGGAAAAAAAAACTATAGTAGAGCTAACATACTGTATTTTTTTCTGTTTACTATAGAAAATGAAGATAACTTGCCACCTTAGCTAATATGAATCTAGTGAGAAACACACTTCAGAGAGGAAACAGATTACTGTGTTTTAACATTTGCATTGATTTGATATCTATGTGATAACATCTGTTTATAGTTTGAGGGAATTTATATAGAAAAGTTATTTTTTGCTTAAAAAAAGGGGGGGGCAAAAAAACTTTCATTCTTTAAATGAAAATTTGTGTGCTTCACAAGAACACAGCAGATAAGGCTGAATGAGGTATCTGTAGGAACCTGGGAAAATATGAGAAGGGAAGCTAAATAGCAGTGTTTGGGTACACTTCCTTTTTTGCATTGTTCTAGGAAGGAAAGAAAAATTTGGTGTAATTAGCATTTAAAGTTTTATTTCATGATGAATCTCTACAAAGTGTGCCATGTAGCCATATCTGAGCTAGCTTTAATCTTGCTAATTCATAGCAGTAAAAATGCAGAGCCATTATTGGATGTATGCTGCTTGAGGAAGTAAAGCAGCCCTCAACATCTTCGCTGTTACTCTGGAGGCACTCAAGTATGCCTGCACACTGCAGTCAGGCCTGGTTGAAGTGTGGGCACATCCTCACTAACCACTTTCTTGGGCTGTCTAGAATATGTGCACTGTGCAAACCCACTCCTTACTCCATTCTGAGCCTCAGCAAACAGAATTAGGACCATCTTCCTCTTCTCTTGCACCAAGAGAATTTACTCAGTAGTATCTACCTTTGATTATATTTATGCTAGGTATTGTATTTATTGTTCTACAAATTAAAGGTAGATGTGGAAATTAATGACTGGAAATTTTCTATCTACAGACTTTGCTGTTGCTTATACCAATGCTTTCTGCATAAGTGGTTTTGATATGTTTATAGCTGATGGCCTAACTTCACTAGATTTCTCCTAAATGCTTTTACTACAGTTACTGTACTTCCCCTGAGGAAATACACCAAACTTAGCCATTGTCTGTCTAAGTAAGGAGAGACATTAATTATCAAAGAGTGTGAAATGCAGTGTCTGAAATGAATGTCTTTCACTTTGCTGTTCAGGTCTACCAACAAAAGTATGAAGAGGTATTATCTATTGCTTTCTCGGTATCCCTATCAAGATCTCAGACAGTCAAAAATAGACTATTGACAGCCAATACCTGTTGAGCTGATTTCTCCTAAAAAATTATCAACCACAATAAGCCAGTAACTCCCCAAATTATACATCATTCTTTAAACTAAGTCTTTAAAGCAATATAGATTAGAAAGAAATATTATAAAATGATATAGCTTACGTTTGCCTTGAATTTGTGTCATTGTGTTTTCAGTGTTTTATCTTTAGTGACAAACGACGTTGACTACTGCAAACAGCAAGGTGGATAGCTCGGAGGTGAAGCTCAAGGGGAAAAAAAAAATATGGCCCATTTCTCAACATTGTGTCACTTGGGCAGCTCATCAATAAGTGAAGATGCTTTCTCTAAATTTTATATATATGTAAATTCCATACGCAGAAAAGAAACTAAGCAGAACAATGGCTTTTGCTACTGGGATCTTTATAGAACAAATTATATTGATTTTTCTGTTCACTGAGGGTGGCCTTTCTGAAACAGGTGGTACTTCCTCTACCTGAAGCTAAGAAGATCCCACTTCCTCTTACCATAGGTCAGTCATTTAACAAGCAATTGACCCTGCCTTATGGCTTCTGGTTTGTTTTTATAGTCTCTTAAATTATGAAATTAAACCCTTCTGTCTTTTGTATACAAGAATGTTTGTGTCATGAAAGACTTTTCAGTCTCTGCCTTGAAGGGTAGTGTTTTAAAGGGGTATTTTTTTAGTTGAAGTTATTGCAATAAAAAGGCAGGTTGAATGAACAAGAATATTATGGGAAATTATTACAGTACAATAAAGATAATAGGATCACTTAATTTTGGAGTCTCATTGTATTAAGTGCATTAGGAATGTACAAAGAAGTAATAGTGTAATGTATATCTTGTTAGCTGTTACCTTTTGAACTGTGGTTTCCAGAATTTCTATTGTTCAGTAATTTCTAACAATGGACAAGGAGGTCTTCTTGGGAAGAAGAGTGCACCTTAGTTCAGAGCTAGTTAGAGAATATTGCAAATCACTATTATATATATGTTTTTTTCAAAGAACACAGCCTTTTTCAAAGGAAGCTAAAGCGAATGTTTTACAGTCTTGGCCTCAGATGTTAGCTATGGTAAAATGGTAATAAAAATATGGTAAAATCCTGATGCAGGTAACATAGTTTAATGGTTAGCCTAACCTGTTAATCTCCAAAAATTAAAACATCCCTTACCAGTTCTAAGATTGCCACCAGCGTGGCAAAATCTAACATGGGTTTACTCTGAAGACCTTTGCATACCTACTACTCCTGTAACTCCCTGGATCATTTCTTGGAGAGTGGATCTAGTACTACAGAGCAAAGGAGGCCACTACTTGCATGCTCCTGGATGACTTTTCCCATGTAACCTTATTCTCAGTGATGAGGCAACTTCGATTCTTTCCCTGAAAGGCAATGAATGAAGTAGATCTTCTGTGGCACTGAGCTTTGTTTCTGAGAAAATGGGAAATGTGCATTTATGTGGATTAAAGGAAGATAAAGAATAATAATGTCAGAGCTTTGAATCCTGTCCTAAACAGGTGAATAAATTTGATTTGAACTTTATATGTGCCAAGAGGAGGAGACAAATCTAATCAAGAGCAGCATTGTCAAGAATCCCGTACTATGTCGACAAGTTTATCAGAGACTGTATGTTGGGAATTTAAGTGAAGAAAATTGAAATATATTGGTTCCTGAAGAGTTGGTTTGCAATATCTCCCTGTTATCTTAATCAAATTTGTTGATAATTTCTCTATTGTACTTCTTTCCTTCTTTAGTCTAATTTGAATATCATGTTTTCTTCTTTTAAGGTTCTGCCCTGCCTCCTTCTGTAGTATCTTACACTTTCTAAGCAAAATTTACCTTCCTTTGGATGGCCAGGCAGTACAGTTCATTCTTGGTATAGAAAGACTACAAACAAGACTTCAGGTCTAAATTGGAATGTGCACATGTGAGACTATTTAGAAAGCCTGTTTTAAGTATACATGACTCTGTCCAAACAGATGGAAGAGCAATGATTAGGGCACCTATCTAACACTTGGAACACCTGGGTTTGAAATGCTTCTTTCATCACTGATGATTTGTTCAATTTTGGGCAAGTACCTTAGAGCCAAATCTGCAAAAACACATAGTGGGAATTAGGCATTATTCAGGTATCTCAATAAGGAGAGTGTGATTACCTAGGTTTTCAAAAGCAAAGTTCTTTAATGTCATTCCATCAAACAATGCACCATCACCTTATCTTCTTTTGCCCATATGTAGCAACAACAGCAACAAAAAAGGAAATCCCTGATCTACAGAAAGACAACTTACCTGCTTCAGTGCAGAGAGGGAGCTCTGGTTAGTAAATCCATGTCTCTCAAACACACCTGTGTTAGCTAGTTTAGCAGCTCAGCTCTCTCCCTGTTTTATCTGTACTGTGTGAGTGGGCCTAACTTAGCCTTCTCAGTTCCCCTCCACAGTTATCCATAAAGAAGCTCAGTACTGTTTCGCTTAAGGACCTTTGTGGGTCTTGCTCCGAATCTTTGTACTTCAGTTCCCATCTGTGAAATGAGGTTAATAGGAATGCCCTAGCAGAGTGGCAGGTGCAGATAACTACACTCAAGACTGAAGTTCTCAGATGGTACAGTGATGAGTGCTCTCTAGTATCATCCGATGTGTCCAAGTATCTTATGATCTTGAATGTATTTTAAAAAAATCATATAAGCAAAACAAAATATCTTTGAATTCTTGTGTAGTTAAATCCACAGTACAATTTCCTAGGCCAGCTGAGTCCTTGTCTCAGATCAAATTACCTCAGTGGGCATCAGCAGTGCCAGAGATGGCTCTCTAGCTTCATTTATGTTTATAACCTCCATAGTGCAGGCTCATTATGGCTGGACTGAGATGCATTTCAGTTTTTCACAGTCAGCGTGTTTGGGGAGAGCTGAAGGGACAGAGGAAATGCAGCTGCAGTGAACAGCACTTCTTTGTGTCTCTTTACCCATGGAACGTAAAAGCAGGGAGTAGTGGTTGCACTTGTGAGAACCAGCAGGATAGGCAAAATTAGGTTGTATTACAAACCTTGTTGGTGGAAGCCAGAATTTCTTAGTACAACAGGAGTGACAGGCATGATAGTACTAGAGTAGATAATGCACTGCTTTTACCTGTGGAACTATTAATCTCATCAAAAAGAAAAATACCAAGATTACTTAAATTTTCTATGGCTCTTCAGGAAAATGTATGGCTGCTCCAAAAACTCTGTTCTTCACTCTGTTCTTGAAGAGTCTAGCACACAGATGTTCCCACTGATCTTTGTGTGCTGAGATTGTACAACTTTGAGCTTTTTATTAACTATAGCTAGCCCAATACAGTTATAATACAGTGATGGCTTGATGCACTTTATAAGCCTATAGATTTATTATAATATATAATAAATGTAAGGGACAAGAAAAAGATGGAGTGAGGCAGCATCCTATGTTACTGTTTAAGGTGTGCAAGTATTGTGTAGGAGATGACATTCATTATGTATACCGTCTTCCTTTGAGACTGGAAATTAAAAAGATGACTTTTTTAAATTCACATTTGGGTGCTGGATATTGTCTTTTATTTTATTAGTATTGCTCTTCCTTGGCTGTGTTTGGGGACAAAAGTTAGCATAAAAACACCAGATCTCCTATGCAATTATGAGAGGTCCTGATCAACTCTCAGACTACTATATGATTCTTGAAACTGAAATGCCTTAAAATAATTAACTGATGCAAGAACAACAATACTTGTAGCCTCAGGCATGTAGCTGTGAATAGTTACATTTGGGATGCCAATTTTGCAGTGAGCTTTCTATTTGCTTCTGAAGGAAAAATATACTGTTTGTGACAGACAGAGTTTTGGAGTCTTCAAAGAAGAACCAGCATTAGCAAGTAGGTATAAAGCAAAAGCAAAATCATCTAAGCAGTAATACCCAGGTCTACCCAGCAAAGCGCCATGTTAGCTATCATTGGTCACACTCCACAACAAGCCAGCTAGCAACCAAGCACTCTTTCTTTTGGCCAGCCCCAACATAATGGTAGGTGGAGAAGTGGGGGTTTATTTCCTCAGCCAAGTCTCTTTTTTCTATTTAAGATTTTACCTTTTTAAAGTAAGTGTCTGCTTTTTTGATACTTGTCGTGTACATCACAGTGACAATAATGAATGGGATTAGGACTTTCACCTGCTCTAGATTCATTTGTGACTTCCCTGTGTCAGAGAACCTGGAGATAAAGGATTTCCACACTGGCAAGGGGCTGATCTAAAGTAAAAGTGAAACTAGTGAAGGAAATAAAGTCAAACACCTAACTCTTTTTAGGAGGGAGGAAGGGAGGGAAGGATGAAATAATGTTGCCTTAGAGCAATTTCTCCCTTGTCATCCCTTTTCCCCTTACAGTTTGATGTCACTAGTGACCACGGGCCAGACTGTGCACTTCTAAGAATCCTTCAGATGGAGTCAGTGGGACTGCTCACGTGAGTAATTTGCAATGCGCACAGACTGAGCAATCAAGCCTGGTGCTATTAACTCATTTAGGCTGTAACTTCTGTGGGCAAGAACTTATTTTCCTTGTCAGTAAAATGCTGTGTGCACTTACAGTGCTGTACTATTTTCTCTGCCTTTCTACAGCTCCTCCTCATTTTCTTTCACCTTTTTCCTCATGCACTGGCTGCTACAAGAATAAGAGCAGCGGCAGCTTCTGACAAGCAATACTAACACGCTTTGGTCCTGTAAGGGACTCCTTTTGGCCCTTTAGCAATGTCATTTTGGTTCTCAAGGTTTCTTTTGAGTCAAGAGTCTCATTGCTTGATAGCAGGTTTGGAAAGGAGAGCGCACTTGTGAAGGCAGGAGAAAAGTTACATCAGTGACTGGCAACAGCATAAGAGTCTGGTTGCTAGTGAGTCAGCCATACCACATGCTGCATTTGCTTATTCCAGCCATACAGAAGCATGTGCAGGCAAAGAAAATTGCTAGCTTCGTTTGATTTTTTTGTGGGGAAAGGACTTGCTTATGCTGTAGCAGTAAACTCTGTTTGCTTGGAATAAAATCTTACTTAGTATAATTGCCAAAATCCTGGGACAAAAAACTTTTGCTTAATTCCTGAGATGTCTTGCTCTTTTCACTGAGGGAAAAGTCATCGTTTACATTTGTTTCAAATTTAAGTACCAGCTTTGATGTGCCCATAATGGGCAGAGAATACAAGGTTTTCTGTCTATATGGTTACCTATACACTTGCATATAAATAGCACTTTCATTTCTTGGGTTGGAATAATGGCTGAACAGACATACCAATAGTGCAGTAACTCTTTTCCCTTGTATCAAATCCTGCAGTAAGAAAAATGCCGCTTATGCTTTCCCTTTAGGCTGAAATACACTCTGTGCAGAGGTTCAGCACAAGACAGAAGCACCACTTAAATCCTGCTAAGCCCTTGCATAGGCCTTCCAGATTCCCTTCTGATAGGTATAAGAATCCAGGGATTTTTACATTCTATTCATGGGTAAAGACATATAAATAATACGTTTATGACGCAGGTGTGTATTTAAATATGCAACTTGATGGCAGACAATCCTACTTCATTGTGCACATACTTGTTCTGAACCACATGCCTGGTAGTCATGAAATATTAATGGCCATGCAAATCTTTTCTTCTGTATCACAGGTTTTGCTGTGTTCCTGACCCCTGACTTCCTTTAATCATCTCCTAGGTGTGTGGTCTGTTACTATTCTGAGATATCTAGTGAATAGGGGCAGAGTAATTACTTGATCCTTGCCTGCTGCAAGAATCTTTTTGAAAAGAAAATGGATAACTTAAGAGAGATACTTCCTCCCTGCATTGAAATCAATCCCCCCTGCTTGCTTCACAAAATTTCTTTTCTGGTGGCCTGAATGTAGATCTGTTCTGTTACTTCTTACTATTACTTTGATGACTTTAAAACCAGCATTCTTGGATCTCTTAAGCCATCACCTGCTCCTCCATAGATATGATTTCTGATCAGGTGTTTTGTTTCCTCCTCTCCCTCCTCCACTAATTTTGCTTAGGGCATCCTTATAAATAAGCTACAGTTCCATTCGCCAGAATTTTGATTGTAGTTTGTTGCAGGAAGGTCCAAAAAGCCTCCAACAAGACATGTAGTGTTTGCTGGTTCTAGGGCTATCTTACCCTTCTTCTTAATAACTAGAAGCTGAATTAATGCCTGAAACATGAAGTTCTTTAAGAAGTGAGGCATATATTTTTGGCATAAACCTCCCTTCCTTTGTCTGTCGATTCTCTAACATTCCAAATATTAAATATGATGGTGTTGCCTTTGTGGGGAAGTATGCAAGTGCTTCCCAGCTCCCTGCCAAACATAGGAGAGGGCAGTGATATGGTGCCATGCAGATCTGATGAACAAAGGAGAAACAGCTGTCCAGGCAATATGGTTAAAGAGAGAAAAGTAACTTTGGAAGAGTATTTGCCCTATGGGAGCTAATTTAATAAGTCAGCATGATGAAAGTATAGTCATGAGCAGGTATTTTTAAAAATGAGTGTTTAGTGACTGCCCACAGTATAGAATAACACAAGGACAAGAGTGACTGGACAGTTTAATACAAGGTTGTTAAATATTGACCTACAAATGATTTCTGATTTCCAGAGCAATTTTGCCCAAGTATGGAAGTCAGCAGTGCAGCACCAAAACCAACTCTTTTTAAAATGACAGTCCCATATAGTTAGGGAAGTGGGGGAGACTAGCAGAGGTTAAAACATTCACTATTAAAGCAGAGAAAAAAGAACTAAAAAATTTCAGGCGCCTACTCTGTGATATCTAGGTTGATACAGAAGCACCTGTCTCAGCCTCTGCCTTTCATTATTCGCTCAATATATGCCATTTCTAAGAATCAGGTGTCAAGCTAGGAGGAATCCTCACCCTGAATTTTAAAGGTACGAAGATATCGACCTATCCTTGATCTCAGTCTGGAGTTAGGTGCCTACATGTCTTTAAGGACATATGTGTCTGCCAGCAACCACTTTTCAGATTTCTGGTATCATTTTTTCCAGTCCTTGCCTCTGTTTCCTTTCTACCTGCTCAAACCTGTTCTTCACCATTTTCTTTCTTTCACATTTTTCTTGGAATTTTTTTCTTTTTAAATGACCTCATTGACTTCCAGGCCCTCTGCTTTCTGGGCTGTGAGAAAGGCTGACCCACGGCTTGACTCATACAAATGATCTCTGTGAAGCAAAGCTAATCAGTGATTAAAAGCTGACAGCTTCTGACCCCTGGGGGCCACCTGTGGCTTGATTGTGCCCTTTGCAGAGAACAGAAACTCCTAACTCTGTGCAATGGGAAGCTGACATAATATGGCCCGATTAATGCTATATGAGTCATAGGGCAAAAAAATGGAGGAATCCTTCTAGAAAAAGCCGATACATCCCTCTCGGCATTATCTTGCACCAGTGTCATGTTGGGGTGTCTCGCTGCATAGGATGACTTATACCTGTCTGAACAATGTTTGTGAGTCCAGTTGCCAGTGTGGCCCTCCCTTAGCTTACAAAGGTGACAATTACCGGCTCTGTTTTTGAAAAGAGACAAGCTGAAAAGGAGCAGTGAGTAATCCTCACCTACCTGGCTTTGTAACTCTGAGCTGTGAGTCATTTCTAATGAGCAAGACCAAAAAAGCCGACCTGCCCATCTCATGCTTTCTTGAGACTCCAGGTTAACCTTTATGTGCCTCAGTGCAAAGTCTTAGGCGGAGGAGACTCTGGGACAGTGGGAAGTCAACAGCCACATGTTCCTGGGGGACAGCACAAAACACACCAGCCTCCTCTGTCCTCGGCTATGCCCATGTTGCAGGGACAGACAGTGCTCATCCTACCAGTCTATAGGCCGTTCTGCGACCTTCCATCCCTCTGAGCACTATGTCCTCCCTTGGGTTTAAGCTCTACCTGTGGCCTTTCAGGACTTATGGAAGCTGTCTGGCTCTGGTTTGAATGCAAGCTGTGGGCCAGGTTGGCTGCATGCAGAAAACTGCACCAGTGCGTGTTTTCAGCAACTTCCTCTGTGTGCGTGGCAGTCTGTTTAAAGTGAAAGCACTTGGTTTGGAAGTTAAAAGCGTGAAAATGAAGACTAATAATGGGAGTTTATAAATGCAGCTGGCATTCTAGTACTTCATTTTTTTCATGCCATCTTTCGTTTACTCTCCTTGCTCTTTCTCCTTCTCTTTCAATTCTTTCTTGTTTTTATTCCACTGTAAAGCATAGAGCATGCTGAGAATAAGAGGAGTAGCTGAGTTTGATTAGTTTACATGTCTATGGGTACAATATGGGCTGCTGTTTTAACCTTGCAAGTGAAATGATCCTTGAAGCCTCCACAGTGAACCCTGCTAAGGGACAACTCTTCATAATCTATGGATTTTATTGAAAATGATTTTTGGCACTTTTATAGAGCTTTGTAACCCTGAATAGAGATCCATATGGAGAGCATTCCTATGTGGGTGGGTATTATGGGCACCCAGCAGTGGGCTACCTAACTCTAGTTCTGGTCGGGACTTCTCATCTAGGCTACCTCCCTTGTCAGCTGAGAGACATGGACAGCTCTAAGGGCAATTCATCCTCGATTAGGAGAAATGACTAATATGAACAGAAGGAATTGTCCTTTAGAGGTGCCCGTCTCTGCTACCCACCCAGGTTGCCTTTAGTTAGCTTAGCTGGAAACAAACCTTTCAGATAACAAAATCTGCATGAGATGAATGTGACTCACCCAGAACCGCATGCAAAGTCCATGGCAGGCAAGGTAGAGAGCAAGATCTCCCAAATATCAGTTCCATGCCTCAGTCTTGAAACAAGACCATCCCCCCTCCTCTGTTTTCGACACTTCTGTCTCCCTTCTTCATTTGCTTTTAAAAACAAAAGCCAATCTGGAAGATATACAACTGTGAGCCCACAAAGCTAGCTGGTTTCCACTGAAACCTCTGGGACCCACCACATGTATATGTGAGGCTGATCTCCCCCAGTGCACCTCCCTCATTACCCTTCAGAGCCCTGGGGTTTCCTATTCTTTCAAGAACAGAGGGAACTCCTTTGCCCTGAGATCCTCATCAAAAAGCAGTTGCGCAGAGGTAACAGGAGGCAAAATAGTATGAGTTCTGAGACTGAACACATATTAGTGGAATTATTTCAAGCAATCTGTATATTCCTTGTACTTATAATTTATTATTAACAGCTGGAGAGGGAGAAAAAAATTCATTAAACAATCAGCAAGGCATTCATAAGTCATTATTGTGATCAAGTCTCAGGGAAACACATGAGGCTTCACAGATGTATTAAGTTTTATCTACCCCAGTTAAGCTGTTTTACATGGAAAAATGAAATTTAATCCGACTGATCTGTCTCTGTAGCAGCTCAAGAGGAAACCAATTCAGATCCACCATAATCTGAGTAATAGGTTCAACACCAGCTTCCTCTTATCAGAGGAAAAAGAGCAGTTTCATCTCATAGTTTCTGCAGTCTGCCCCATGCTTATCTACTCCCTGGTGGCCAGATATCAGACCTGACCAATTAGTGAAGTTCCTCTTCCAGGGGCTGAAAAGCAAAATGTCTCACCATGATACCCCTCTCCCTTCCTCCTCCTTGAGGGAGGTTTGCTGGTATTTCCTTTCCCCAGCACAGGAGCTGCCCATACACAGATTTGAGGAAAAGGTTTGAAAAATGGAACTTTTCCCATGGCGCAAATCTGCATTCTTTCTCCAGTCAGCCACGAGGCTGTAAGACACTGCTCTGTCAAACTCACCCCGTGGAAACTTTATTTCCAAGATCAGACAACTGTCAGGCTTGCCTCCTAATCACTCTACTACTTAGTGGGATATTTTGGTTTTGTTTAGAAGCCAAAGCTCACTAGCAGCCTCACTTCTTACCCCCATACTTTGGTTTCTCTACTGTTTGCTTGTTCTATGCAGCGTGGATCCTTTATGGAATGTGATTTAAGAAACTTCATAAAGATGTTTCTGGGAGCAGTGAAGTCTTCAAAGGAAAATTCTTGGGAAGTTGGAAACCTGGTGGGAGGGAAGATGTAATCTTTTTCTCATTTCAGATGAACTTCTGCCTTCCTACATGTGAACTTCAAAGCCTTTGATAGTCATGAAGCATCAGAGGAGCCTTTATGCTAAGTAAAACCTGTGTGAAAAGAGCGCTGCTTCTGATCCCATCAGGAGCTGCTATATATTTCACTCCTTCTTATGTTTTTCATCCTCTCAGCCTGGATAAAGCAGTCAGTCTGCATTTGTTTGGGTGGTCATGGCCATACCTTTACTATGCTGTGTAAGTGCAAAACCCATTATACTGCTTGCCTGCTGGGCTTGAAGGCCAACCTGGATACTGTGCTGTGAACCAGCCTAGCTGGTGCTTTTCTAGATGGCTACTAGATGGAAAGCTGTGCTTAGGACCCTGCACACGTGGTAGAGTGCACAGTGCAGCTTCCTTTCATCCCAGCCTCCCTTACAGTGTCAACATAAGGCAGACAGATTGCCTAAAAAAAGGTTACCTAAAAGGACATCATGACCACCAAGAGCTGGGACTCTGGGGCAGCAGCTCCCAAGAACAGGTGCTGTGTGGATACAGCCAGTATGACGGGGTGGGGAATTTCTTCCCTATAGCAGAACCAGGAACAAGACACTATGTGCAGGTGCCACAAAAATGATGAGGACTACAGAGTTAGCAAATGACACAGCATGTCAATGATTATCCTGTTCTCAGTGGATGATTTCCGAGGGGCCAAAGTAGCAAAGGCTGATGTGTTCAAGCCTCATTCATTCAGTGCAACACAAGAGGCTGAGGGAAGCTGCTGCCTGGGTGGTGGGGAGGTGGCCTGGACAGGCTAGTAGTCCCTGGGAGAGGTGGCATGGCCAACAGCAGATTGCGAAGTGCCCATGTCTTGCTCTTTCTTTCCCCAGGCGCTGTCAGAGTGGAGAAGCTGCAGCCTAACAGGACAGGCCGTGGTGTAGCCAGAGGAAGTGCTGAAGTAGTACAGGCACCTCAAGAGAAAATGCCTATGAAGAGCAAGCAAATAGCATTGGGGACCTTGCTGGGAGAAGGCAGTAAGTCTACTGTGTGCTTCCTGCAGGGAGACTGCAGGTGAGCCACCATTGGTAGCGCAAAGAGCTGCAGGTCAACATGGGTAGAGAGTGTTTGATGATGATTTCCTTTGGGCCACTGCCAGAGTGAAGTAGTAATTAGGGGAAACAAGAGCATCTGATCCTAGATACAGATCTGAAATGGTTATCATTATGGCAGCATTTTCAGTTTAAGATTGCCTTATCTCTCACAAATCTAGGTTTATTTGTACTTGACCCTTCCAACCAATTGATTCGCATCCAGGCATACCTGATTCACGGTGTTCAGGAACATAAGTGTCATCCAGTGCTTCTCTCTCATCCTTTACCACATCCGTTCCCCTTCCATTCCCCAGGCTTCCCATTCTGATTTATTTTTCCCTGCCCCTCCTGCTGCTGCTTTGCAGCATTCTGCCTCCCAGGAGCCAGCCTGCCTTCTGCCTTGCTCCTGCATGCTTCCTTCCTTCTCTCCAACAGGTAGCTCAGTTGTTCTTAAAAGCTGAAGAAGTATCAGACTATATTTGGAGTGATGCAGTATGTTTGTGTTCCACTGACAGAGTGAAACTTGCACTTTCCACTACAGCATAGTGTTGAAAAGTGAATTCCTCTTGATGTGAATGGAATGTAATTTTTGACCTTGCCCTGAAGAGAGTCACTTTCTGCAAGGATGAGCTGAACTATGGACTGAGGCAAGTGGAACCATTTTTTTCATTTTTTTTTAAGCTTCATGTCTGGATCGTTACCTTTATACAATGGCAGGTTAAGTCCTGGGCAGGTGTGGTATACAGCTATACAGGGATGTGGGCAGAGCTGTGACAGAAGTCAAGAGTGATCAAAGAGTGATCATAATGACTCTTTGTTTAGATATGCCATAGAAGGACAATGTTATGGGTGGAGTTATATGGACCAGGGACAGGATATGAATTTGAACTGGGAGGCAGAAGGCTAAATAAAATAAATGAACCTAGCATAATCCAGTCCTTCACATTACTAATGAAGCGTGACTCAATAATGCTGATCATCATTGCCAAAGACAGACTTAAGCACAGCTTCGCTTCCTACCCTGCAGTGTTTGTCATGATGGTCCTCTCCAAAATGGGCTCACTTCTGCAGAGACAGCATACATGACTGAGTGATTAGTGAATGGGCGTGCTGAGGAGAATAGTATCAGCCCAAATTAATCCCTACCCCTCGTACAGGTAACGCACAGTGGTTTATGAATGAACTGTGTTTGAAAGGCAGAGGGCTAAATCTGGAAGATAGAAACAGTACAACAACCTAACACAGATGCAGGAATGACAGTAGAGCTACCTTCACAACGTGTTACCTGTTACAGAAAGTTTTACTAAATAAGATTTTTAAAAGTATATGATATGATATGATATGAAGCGTTCAATATGTTGACAAGTGTGGCAAGGAGAGAGGAAGCAAAATCATGATGAAATCTAGCAGTATGATAGAGTGTTTTGGAAGACAAATCCTCTAGAAGAAAGGAAGTTGTTCAGAAAAGCTTTGTTCTAATTGGAGAAATGAAGATTTGTGGGCTCACCAGAGAGGCTGCAAGAGATCACATCTGAATGTAAGCCAGAGAAAGTATTTGCAGCTCTAAGCAGCAAGGCAAGGAAAAAAAACCAAAATAATCAAGTAGCAAAGATTATCTGAGCCAATCTTGTGTCTTTTTCAGAAGATAGAAATCCGAGCTTAGTGAGGCTAAGGGAAAGGAAAATTGACTACAGCAGGTAAAATATCCGTTACCTTACCCCTTGAATTTTGCAAGACTTTGAAGAGCTAATAGCTGAGGAGGTAACAGTAAATAACAGGAAACTGTGTATGAGAAAAGCTTTCACGAGGAACAGTGGATCTGTTGAGTGGCCAGGGTGGAAAAGAAGGATCCTTGAAGAAAAGGTCTTCTCAAGAAGCTGAATGATTTCAGGATGTTGGTCTTCACTGTTTCAAGACAGAGATGTAATCCCAAGCTACTATTCTCAAGCAGCAAAAATTGAGGAACTGTTGGGCTTGAGGTAACAAGATAATAGATAGCTCCTCCAGGGCAAAACCCAGCTGGCATCTGAATGCAGTTAGCCTGCCTACAGGAAAGCTTATTGCCTTTTCACAAAAATGTCTCATGAAGTTTCTCATTATTTCCTGAATCTCAAGCAGAGATTTCTTGTCTGATCCGGTGTGATAGTTCTTAAATGTTATGGACAGAGGTGTAAGTAAAACTACACTTACTTAGCAGGTCTTCATATAAAGTCTTCCAAATTTCACACCAGCTGCAGAACTCTGGGAGAGAGCAGGAAATAGGCCTCTTTCCCAGTTCAGAGCTGTTGCCTTGTCATCAGCAGGCAGCATCTCCAGGACTGGAGTTGTGGAAAATCACAGAATGACATTTCAGCTGGAAGAAAAAAAAAAAAAAAAAGCACTTTTCAGTTTAAAGTAGTCATTTTCCTTCTTGTGTAGAAGAAAAGGCTTTCAAAAGCACTTGGAACTAACCTACCTTGGCATTCACTGAAGCTGGTGGTAAACACCTCTTGACTTCTGTGGGGCATATCTAGATAGAGCATAGCTGCTTCTGAAAGCATCTGAGGCTCTATTTGTACTAGAAGGGGTTTGATGCCCTGGGCTTGCTGCTCCGCTGGTAGACTGGGTACTGATGACGTAGTTCATCCTACCTAAAGAGTTCCTGACCTGCTGAGTACATAGAAATGTGTGATTTTATTCATACTGCTTAATTTAATTCTTTTTATTCATCACTTTGTCAAAACAAAAATATTACTAGACCAGTAACCTCTTTGCATAATATTATTGAATGGGCAAAAGTTTCTAGTGGAGAGCTAATTTTCTTCCCTTCCCTTCCCTTCCCTTCCCTTCCCTTCCCTTCCCTTCCCTTCCCTTCCCTTCCCTTCCCTTCCCTTCCCTTCCCTTCCCTTCCCTTCCCTTCCCTTCCCTTCCCTTCCCTTCCCTTCCCTTCCCTTCCCTTCCCTTCCCTTCCCTTCCCTTCCCTTCCCTTTCCACTGTGTTTGATTAAGCAAAGTTGTAAAGGTTTGATTTTTGCTTATGTTTGCTGGGAAATTTGTTTCCTATTTTCATGTTTGTGTGAATAATGGTGCACTTAATAAGTTCTTCCTACATTTTCTTCTATCTTGTTCCAATCACTTTGTATTTCATAATATTATACTCATAAGTTTTATATCTATGTCTGCTTTCAAGAGGTATTTGCTCAGATCAAAACTGCACAACTTTATGTGACCAGAGCAGGTCCACTCCATAAGTGTCTAGTTCTGCTGGTTGCCTTCAACACCTTTTGCATTGAATAGTAGATCTGCAAATACAAAAAGACCTTTCTTACCCTCCAAGCCCCAAGTACGGGTATGCTGAAAGTTCCCAGATGTGTATTGCACCCTGCCTGGGGCCGAGGAAAGCAAGGCTCTGGGAGGAACCGATGGGCAGGGGAGGACAGTAGCTCCCCAGGGTGTCTCTCGGCTGTGACCCCATGCAGGCATGCAATGGAATTGCAAGAAGACTTAGCAATGACAGTGTCGGGACTCACTGCTGGCTCGCTTTCTTTCTCCTGCGGGCAGCTACTCACTCATGTAGCTCCTGTATCCCCAGGGGAGCAGGGAAGCCAACCTGTGATTCAGTGTAGCCATAGTGCATCATGCCACCACCTGTGCAGTACAACCTAGGTAAATGCATGGTACTGGTGGTAGCTGTGTGCACCCCTCTCACCAGGCCAGAACTCTCTTGGCTGCCAGACAAGCTCATTTGCCTGTCTGGCCTGACAGAAAACTAACCATGAATAAAACAAGTAGTAGTGTCCTGCTGAACCAGTTCATCCTGTGGCTGCGCAGTTACTAGGTCTGATATAAAGAAGGGAGACGAGATGGGCAGCCATGACCTGGGGGGGAGCAGAGGCTCCCCTTGGGGTTATCTAGGCACTAGATTGGCCTTGCTGCAATGTCAAGCCACACATGGAGACCAGCTGTATGAATCTGCACTCACAAGCTTGAGTCAAGAGTTTTCAGTGCAGTGATAAGTAGTGGAACAAGAGTTGATTGAAAATTGCATCCATCTTGCATCAAGTTGTAAGGGGGCTTGTTTCTTGCTGGAACAAGCATAAATGTTTTCAAGTATTTCTATGGGAGAGAGATATGCATTGGCAAAGTCAAGTTTTTTTGATTTGCACCTTTTTTCTCCAGATGCAACAGAGAGTCAGTCTTGGATGTCTCTCCTTTGGAAATGTTGTTACATGCCTAAAGCCACTGGGAAATGTTTCAGCTTTGACAAAACAGTGGATGAAGGCAATCTGTCCTCCTCCTCCCCCCACCCAAGAACAAACTCCAAGCAGAATTTGGTCAGAAATATTCTGGCTGATTCCTAGGTGCAGCCAGAAAGTGGCAGAGGAGGGACAAACCCGAAGTGGCTTTAGATCAGCTAGCACAAAAACCGATTCCAGCTCTGGATTTCAAGACTGTGGCCAGATCTGGTAGGTGATATCTGAAGGAAATGTGGGGAAATATAGGGAATTGTTTGACCTGTTTCTAAAACCCATGTGTAATATTCTTCATGTGCATGCTTCATAATCCCACAATAAATACCATAATTTTCCCATTTCACAAATTTAAATGCCCACATGCCCACTTTGACACAGCAAAATTGATGCAGGTGCAACTGGGATTCAAACAGCTTGTGGAGTTTTGAAAAGTCATTTTCAGACTGGGGACAGATTGAGGATGTTGCTATTAATCGAAGAACGGATATTTAACATCTTTCTGACAATAAACAATGCAAATAACATTAATTCTGCTGTCATCCCTGTAGTCAGGAAGTGCTGTTGAGATACTTCTGCTTATTGTAAATATTGTCTGCTGTACTGTTTTCTGTTTTCCTGGGTGGGCTATGCAGTAGTTAGCAGTGCAAAATTTCTACCAGCGCTAGGGATCACAACATTGCTGTACGTCTTGCCTTTTTCCAGTCACACTTCTTGTTTATGAAGCCAGCTGAAATGACTGCATGCACAGCCAGGCCCCCTTTCTTATTCTCCCTCCCTGCCTCTGCCTATGTGTTGGAGCAAACTCAGATTGCCAGGAATCTCCAGATATATCTCCTTCCCTGCTGTCCTGTAAAATCAACAAACATCCCCACCTTCCCCATCTCTATTTCCCTTTTCTGAATGCTTAAAGACCTGGGAACTTAGCACTTCTGGTGGGATTTCAAAACCCAGCCCAAATGCAAGTGCCAGATTCTAGCTAAACAGCTGCTGTGTACTGTCAGATCTACACACTACAATGATTTGTATAGCCCATTGCTGAACCAGCTAGAGTCATTTGTTTAAAAAATAAAGAGACAGATAAATTCAACTCTTCGCCTTCTCCTAGCAAGCTGATATCATGTGCCTCTCTTAAAAATGGCTTGCTCCAGAATGCATTAGAGCTAAATTATCATTTATGTTTGTCACAGGGATTGCTAACGTGTAATGAGATTTTAGAGTTAATGTTTTGTACAAAGCACTTAGCAGAGCTAGAATGAAATTGGTCCAGGATTCTGATGTGGTGTTTTAATTAAAGATATTTTCCAATCAGGGCCGAGCAAATGACTTGTCAGAAGATTTTGTACCCATCAGCCAATATACCAGTGCAATCCTGGTCTTGCTTTCTGCTTTTGGGTTCTCTTGAGGAAACTGGAGGAGAAAGCTTCTTTGAAATTCATGTAGAAAAGCCTGCCTTAGTTGGACAACCCTTATAGGAGAAGGAACCTGTATTTGATGCTCAGAAACTTTCACCTGGACATCAATGGTCTGATTCATTGCAGGGTGACACTAGCTTTATGCTGTGATGTTGTTGAACCTGCACCTACAGACTGGTGCTACCCACACAGAAAAACTGAAAGCAATGCCAAGCCAGGTCCTGTGAGCTGAGTCCTGAGCTCTTATCTGCCATACCAGGGTCCTGAGCGCTGACTGTAAACTCCTCTTCTCTCCTGCTCTGCTGTCAGGCACAGAAACCAGGGAGGAGATGGGAAAATGGGTGATGTAGATCCAGAAAGGACATGATTGATTTCCAAAAACTGTACCTTGTCAAAGCAGCATGATGACGACCAGGTTGTCTCTGAGTTAAACAGATTTCAGATGTATGACCCAACACAAAATCCAAATTCATGTTAAAAAGCACAGCTTTTATTAATAGCTAGAAAATAAGGGTTGTTATTACCAAGCCAACTGTTTTCTTAGGTATCTCTGATCCATGCATGGAACTTCAAACAATATTGGGTCTTAAGCTGGGATTTATGCTTAAACAAAAGCACAGAGCTATAACCAAACAGGGAGTCTAGCATTCAAGGTTGGTTCTAGGTACAGGCAATGTAAGTCTATGGCAGAAAGATGGCCACAGTCCTACTGTTTACTTTGCCCACACTAGAGCCAAGCCAGGAGTCACTGTCAATGGAGGGCATGGGACATGCAGGGTGGTGGCTCCTGTTGGGAAGAGGCAAGAGCGATGAGTTGCCCTTCTCGGTGCTCATCATGCTTAACCGGCTTCACCCTTCCCCTCCCACCTCTCCAGCCACCAGAGCTGTAATTGAGGTCTGCAGGTGTCTGGCACCTCCACCGCAGCTGCCTACCCAGGTCCACCCACCTCCCCAGGCAAGAAACTGCACCTGCCCACACCCCCAGGCATCCCCGCTGGAGGCTGAGGTGCTCTGTGTCAGTGCCGAGGCAGCGAAATAGCACTGCTAGAAACCCGGCTGGCATGGGTGTGTTGCTGTGACATGGTAACATCATTAACTTAGATAATAAGACTGAGGCATAGCAAACCACCCCAGCTTTGTATAGCCCAATGTTTGTTTTCACATATGTTTCTGAGATAAACCCTTTTAGGACTGAATATTTGTGAACCTTTCTGTAGTGTGGGCTGCATCCCGCTTGGTATGAAATAGAAACAAATCCGTCTTTATGTACTCATTATTTCAATTACATGTTTGTTTTTAAGAAGAGCAAAGAGCTTTCATTTTGTAGGCAATCTTGGTATTACAATACTGAGAGTATGTGTGTGTGTATGAGTTTTTTCTTGTATTTTTCTTTTGCAGGTTTGCTCATCTACATGTTCCATGACTGTTTAGAAACAGATGAGCAGTAAGTAGGGATTTTAATCCCAAAGAATAAATTGCAACAAAATCTGTTCATTTGGTGAACTCTCTAGCTTGATATGGAAATTCACTTGAGTGTGCAAAAGGATGTTACAGACTAGAATGTGAGAGAGGTGAAGAGAGCTGCACAGAAAGGTGCTTCACTAGAGAGGTGAAGGTGAATTGCACAGAAATAAATGTCGTATTTACAGCTCTACTGTCTGCTGGATGCATGAATATTTTGGATATTGTAACATTTTCTTTGCTTTTATCCATAAACTTTGTCTGGCATCACAGGATTTCATGAAATTACAAGCACAGAAGGAGGCCAAGCTGCCTGTTCAGGCCAGCCTCTCAATGAAATAGCATCCTACCCTATAAAACATAATACACACCACAATTTCATTATACATCTCTTGTGCAGCTGCATGGGTGCTTTATCCGTGAGAACACTGACACACCACTTTAATGAGTATTGTTGACCTTTTCAAAGACAGTGAGGTACAAACATGCATGGAGCAGCTTTTGCTGCCAACCCCAAACAGTCCAAAATTGTGAGTCAGATCTCCTCATCTCCTGAATTATAAGACTAGTTGAAAAATGCTCATGAAAAAGCCAAACAAATGTGATGTTCTTCTTCTCTGCCTTGCATTTCATTGGTTTTGTTTTTTGAGTCTTCAGAGATCACTTGGGGTAAATTTTTAAGTCTTTTGTCCTCTGTAATCACAAGCAATAGAAAATTATGCTGATGTTCCCATCCATTCAATTACGTGACTCCAGAAATTGGGGAATTATGGTGAATTCTAAGACAGGCATCTTCTTAGCCCTTCTTTCTTCTGACACAGGTCTCTGCTAACACAGGCCTGTTTCCCTTGCTAGAATTTAGACTTCTATACATTAAATTCTGTGTGAGGGTCAGCTGGGCAGGGAGTGTTGTGAGATAGTGAACTGTGTTCTTGTCCATAGGGATGGTGCTAAAGCTTGTGATTTCCCTGCATGCTGCTATCAGGATCTTGAATAAGTTGATATGTTTCAGACCGTGGGGACCATGGACTAGAAAAGAAGAGCAGATATGGGTTGGTGGAGAGCCAGGACAGCGAGCCACGGAGGGATTGCCCATCCTCACTATGATTAGTACCCGGGAAGAAAGAGAGTACATACATGGCAGGAATTGGAAACACCCCTTCTGAGGGAGTGTTTGCGGGATCTGTTTGGTAGGGCACCCAGGGGGAACTAGTGATGAACACACCAAGCATCTGCACCTCCTGCAGTCTGAAGGCCACATTTTGCACGTGGCAGTGGCACAGTCAAGTGCCTGCAGTGCTAAGCGATGGAGGCAGGGGCCTGGGCACGGCTCCCTGAAGAGTGGATCTGTGTTGCTAGTGCTGTTGTCACTGCGGCTCTGGGTACAAACATTACCAAAATAGCTTCAAGCCTCCTGCAGCAGCCCCAGCACTCGGGTGAATGGAGATGTATGCTTCTCCACTGGGCCTGGTGTTCGTCAGAGGAACGATTTCATGCCAACAAAATTCTTCTTGCTGTTATGCTCACGCTTTCATCCAGCCTCTGTTACTGAAGGGTCAGTCCTCCTCCTTCCTCTGCTGCCTGCTCCTGGGAGATCCGTCTCTGCCAACACACACTGGAAACCGCTGTTAGCGCTAATGAAAGCAAGCCAAAGGCAGCAGAAGGAAGAAAACTCTTAAAGCAACCAGTCGCTGGTAAGTCACATCCTGCACTCAGGAGCCAGGCAGCAGCGCTCTGAGCACAACCTGCCCAGCCACGCCGAGCCTTGTCGTAATGATTTTTGTGGTGTCAGAGGAAGAAAGGTTGAGAGAGAGATAACAGGGAGAGGATGTTGTGTGCAGGGACCATATTTACCTGACAGAGGAAAGGCTGTAGGTGAGGCTGGACTCGGTGTGTGTGTGAACTTTGTGGGCTGAGACACTGGAGGGGGGGAGTTTTGGAGCGTCTCTGTTTCTGTGTGGGTCCTGAGGTGGCCAAGTAGGTTGGTGCAATCTTCTCTTGTCATTTGCCAGGGAAAGAGCAGTCTCTGCCCTGGCTCATAGTCTGGGGAATAAGCTAAAGCAGCTCTTGCTGCCGATGCGCGACCTCTCATGAGCCATATGTTCCTTGTGGATTTGCATTGTAAAAACAAAGCAAAAGGCCTGCAGCTTTAATAGTGCAGGACTAGTGAATCCCTCCTCCTCCCACCTAGCCTTCTGCAGTGTTTTGGATCTACAGAGAGCAGAGAGGAGAGCATTGCTATTTTCCTCTTCTCCTCTGCTTTTATACGCTTTGGGCCTGTAGAAATACACAAACCATGAGTGGGTGAGTTGGAGCACTCTGAGGGGGCAGTGGCATGTGTGATCCTGCTAGGACACCAGCTAATAATGAATGACCTTAGAAAAATGTGGAGCCTGCTGCCTGGAACGCTGCCTAGTAATACGGTGGTCACTTACTAGTTTATGCTTTACAGTTAAAGTCACAACCTCCAAAACAAAGTGCTTTGCACAAAAAAAGCTTTAGGAGTGCTTGTCTGGGCCAACATACTCTAGAAGAGCTACTTAAAGTGAAGGTTTTAGGCCATTTATTTAGAACTGAAATATAGACTGAATTTTCAGCAGGAACCTGCTAGGTGTTCAGTACTGCTTAAAATTAGGTTGTCTTTCAGCTGCTGGGTAGCAAGTACCATTCACGCTGCTGGGTCTCTTCAGGACCCGTTTGGGCAAGCAGGTTAAACCTCATGCCCTCTTCTGCACCCCTGCATCTCATGGCTCTTTGTTCCCAAGGGCTCACATCTGCATTTTGACCTCTGTTTCAAAGTCTTGATTTGCTGCTCACTCCCATAAGATGATGATCTCACGCCTCTACGTTGGCTCTTTTGTTCCAGAAAATGTTGGTAGCCTTCAGTTTGAGGTGTGTATCCTTTTGCACAGAGCGCCAGGGCTTTTGGACTCTCCAGTTGTCTGGCCTTGAATCCTTCTACATGTCAGGGCTCTGGAAATTTTTTGGAAGCTGCAGCAATCAACTCCTCAGTGCCTCACTGCTTTATCACATTTGGCTGTGCCCTTTGGCAGCCTTCACTTCGTGCTTTGACACCAGAGTTTTGATACTAAATGTGTTGTTTCCTGGGAGCATCAGTTTGATTCTTCTCTCACTGATATAAAACCTCTTATTCAATAACAATGTGCTTTTTCCAAGTCTCTGTAGCAGGAGTCCTCATGTTCCAGCCACAGATTCATGGGCAGAAGATGCCAGTGGGATGCCCTGGTTGCAGCAGCTGCTCATACCAGTGCCTCTGTTCATGAAAGTACAGGCAGAAAATTTTGGGTTTTTTCCCCCCCATTGGTCACTGTCCAAAAGCATCTGAGTCTCCAACAGATCCAGGAGGGAACAAGGTTGCCATTCCCATGGCTTTGGTACCTTCTATCTACTTAACTTCTTAAGAAGTAGCAGTGTTGTGCTTCAGATTCAGAATTATAGTTTTGTTGACCCCCTTATTATAGGCTTTTTTTGGCATGGGGGCTGGTTGCACAGACTTGCAGCTGATTAGTTTGGCCCTGGTGTAGGAACACACAGGTTTCTCCAAGCCTAGGGGTCCCATTCATCCTTTAACTGTGCTTTTTTTTTTTTTTTTTTTTTTTCCCTGTTGCTAGTGCAGGTGTCTTGAGCATTTTGTGCCATTCTTCTGTTTTAGGCAGATAAAGACATCTGTAACTGTCAATATCTAACAGCCCAGTCCCTTTGCCATTTTTCTTTGTTGTTTTACACAGACTTTTACAAGTGGCTCCCTCTCAAATTTCCGGTGAGATGAATAATGTCAGGAGAGCCTGTAAATCTGTTTCCCTCCGAAGGGAAAGGAAGACTCAATAGGCATGGGAACGCTGCTTGAGAGGCTGAGAACATGATTGCAATTAGGCTGAAACAATTATGGTAACATCCCCCGATTCTTCCTCTCCTCCCCTGAAAAGGCACTCTGTTCACTGCACAGCTTTTCCCAAGCTTGACTTCCTTTGACACTCCAATCTTTCCCAAAGCATTAAATCTGTAATGGTGGGATGCCCTTGGTTTGAGGGGCCCTGTTAGTTCCCTGGCACCCCATTAGCTTTGATTCTCATTGCTTTATTTAGTCTTCTTCCCAGAGAAGGTTTTTTCCCCCCTTTTCCATGTTAATCTGTGCTAAAACAAGGGAGCTGATGGCCGGGAGCAGCACTGCAGCAATTTAAGGTGCTGACCACTCTGGCGGCCCCTCCAGTGGCGACGGGTCATGGGGATGGATATCACCTCCAGTCAAGACCCGCGGCCCTCCAAGGCTGGGTGCGCCTGCACTGCAGCAGCAGCACTTCACAGCTTGGAAAAAACTGGCATCTCCTGAGGGGATTTGGGTACGCGGGCTGTGACCACCCCTACCCAGCGCCTTTGCTGGGGCTGCAGTGGGGTCTGTGGGAGCAAGAGGCAGAAGGGCACATCATCATCAGCTGCCTCTTCTGGTTCAATCTACTCCTGCATATGACTTAACCTTTTATTTGTGGATACCTACCACTGTAAATTGCTCCCAAAACAAGGCCCTGCACTGGATATTGCACTGAAAGGTCACTGGGACAGGAATGTCGCAACTCATTACATAAATACATACCCTGGCAGAGAACATAGTTGCTTTTTTTCCAGGGCCCTCCGTTTGCACCTGTGCTTAATTAAGTCTGCAGGCAGAGCTGCAGAACAGAAGGAAGTATCTGAACAGCTAGAGTATGCTCTCTGAAAGCTGCTTAAATTGCTGTTTTGATCTCTATCATTCCTCAGAAACCTTCTCTTTGTTTAATGGGAGTTAAGCTTTTGTTAAGTAAATCCAGTGGGTGCCTTGCAATTCCTTGCTACGTGTTCATAACTAACTTTCTTTTTTCCCTTTCTGTGATACGCTCTGTGCCGAGAACTAATATGCAGAATGCCACAATGGGCTGTAACGAAATCTCCTGGTCCCACTCTCCTCCTCCTGCCCACTGTGCTTGCACTAGCATGGGCTGTTGTTACAGGAGGGATGTTTTTTCTTTTGTGCAAAGCTCCTTCTTTTCAAAACCCATAAACTCACAACTGCTCACATTGTGGAGCTTCAGATTGGCTGTGTGGCTAGGAGTGTTTTATTATGAGAAATGATCTGCCGGCTGCTGCAGACTCACAGCAACATAAACGTGTTGTCTGCAGAAACAACAGAGAAGCGATGGGAGGCAGGGAGAGATTAGCTGTGAGTGGGAGGGTGAAGATATGGGGAGTGGAGGTCAGAGGAAGCGTAGGTTTGGAAACAAGATCAGAATGTAATGCTCTTTCTCGGTGATTTTTTTAAGTAAAAAGGCAGAAAAAACTGGCAGGTTTTAACATGGGCAAGTGTCCAGAAACTACTTCCAATGCTAGTAACTTATCTGTATCAGCTCTGCCACCCACTTCTCATCATCACTGCTCATCAGGGCATGAAGACAGCGCTGCAGCGGTTGCTTGTTTCTCAGCCATCAGATCAGGATTAGAAGCTGCTATTTTTTGAGACTTAGAATAAATTGGAGAAAAATCAGTGGGTCCCTGTCTGGCTGCTGACCAAATCAAAGCCTCACTTCAGTGTGGGAAGCTTCAGAATGGGTTTTAAGTACAGAATATTTGTCACTGACTTTGCAGGCTTCATTGCTCTTACCCCTGATCTTCCCCACTTGCTCATGCTGTGCATGCAGAGGCAGGGAGATGATAATGGACTTGCAGTTGTACTTGCTGTTCCCGTAACAAACGGCAGGATCCTCACATAAATTGTTTGAACATGTAACACTGC
The DNA here is from genome assembly GCF_036417845.1 of Apteryx mantelli. Taxonomy (NCBI): domain Eukaryota; kingdom Metazoa; phylum Chordata; class Aves; order Apterygiformes; family Apterygidae; genus Apteryx; species Apteryx mantelli. The sequence continues at coordinate 61,079,636 of NC_089980.1, read as the reverse complement.
TCTTATTTCTTAACGATAAGGACTTAAGAACTGCCCTTTTCCAAAATGAAAGAATGAACCTAATGTTATCTCTTTGTTTTAAAAAAATGAGCCCTGCAACTACAACAACAAAAAGCCATTATGTTGATCCTTAAAGGTCTCGGAAGCTTTTATGGGAGAGATTTTCCACTCACCAAGGCTGGTTTCATTCCCATTTTCTTATCAGCCCGTGTGGCTCAAGTTTTCTAGGGCAGCTTGTGCTCCTACACGAAGCAGGATTGGGAGTGACCAAGGAGGCCCTGGAGGACATGTCAGAGGTTAGACCTGGAGGGAGAAGTAACTCCTCTGGATACACTGGCTAAAATCAAGTGCTCTAGATCTTGCTCTGGTCCCAAGTGCAACAGTCATCAATTATATATCTGTACTCAGTGTTTACACAGGTTTCTTGTTTATCATGAAATATTTACTTCTAGGCTCTGCATCTGCTGTTAAGACCAACAGTAGTGTCTGTTGTTTATACCAAGGAAATAAAATTTTAACGTAACCTTTTGGTGCCATGGCACAGATCTATTAGGTGGCTGGTGCTGGGCTCACTGCAAGCCATGGTGAGCAGCCTGCTGACTCTCGCTTGGACCAGTGAACGCAGTATGGATACATTTAAACTTGAAAATTTCCAAGTCAAATGAAACCTCTCTCTTCTTTATCCAGTGTTTAATAGATTTATGTTTCTGAGGGCAGTGGGGAGAAATTTAAAAAATCAGCAGCATACACAGACATACGCACACATACAGAGAGGTTTGCACTGATGAGTCTGAGGTAAAAAATGTGATCATGCAAAGTTGCTTTTCTACCGTCATAGGGCAGAACTCAAATCCTTAGAGCTAGTTTCATGATCTCAGGAACAGACGGCCTAGAAACTTAATCCATTTGATTTCTACATAGCTCTCTGGTTTTAAACATGCACATGTAGGTTAATGCATGCACCCATTAACTCTCCTACTGTCAACTGCTGTTAGTGTATCTGCTTAACTCCCTGCTGGGCAGGAGATGAATGGGTTCCTCCAGATGCCCTCTTGATACCTTTTGTTTTTTAGTTTAGCCTCAGGGGACACACAAACTCTAGATCCTGGATGGCTCTCCCCAAGCTGTGTGTGGTTGTGCAACTCAGTCTGTAGGCATGCTCTCTCACCTTAGATTGCCAGTTTAGCAACACCCCATGCACTTCTTAGGTATATTAAGTAGAAATAATATCTTTCCCAAAGAAAATAAGCATGATTGCTCCCCATGTTGTAGGTGGGGAAAATGAGCCGCTGAGGACTTCAATGGGCTGAGTCCTGTAGCAAGCCAGTTGCAGAGATGTGAGTTGGCTCCCCAGGTATAACAGCTGCCAGCCAGCCCTGTGCTCAGTCCACTGGACCCCTGCTGAAATCTGGAGGGGGCCTGGGAGGGTACTAGGAGCAGGGTGGGGAGGCAAAGGAAGAAGGAAGAGGGAGATTCATGAAGGAGAAGAATGCTGCAGGCAAAGGCAAAGTCTTAATCTGTCTCTGGAGGCCTTATGACCTCTAAGTGAATGGCTATTAGTAAGTGCAATGTCCTCTAATGCCTTCTTCATCAGTTTCCTGGTGTGGTTGTACTTTAGTGATGTGTATCCCAGTGATAGCACAAGACCGTAGAGAGAAGTTCAGCATTAGTATGCTTTTTATAATAGAAAGCAGGAGGATTTTACTTAGCTATTTGGGTGGATAAAAGTGGGAACATTATGTAGTGGCCAGTCAGGAATTAATATTAATCTATTATTTACTCTCTTCTTTGGATGTATCACAAAATCTGTCTATGCAAGGAGAAATAAGGGGAGGAAGGGAGAAAGAGATATGGCTATAGCCAGTGTAGACAGGAGGCATGGCTGAGTGATGAAGAGTGAAAGATGCTGAATATGCTCAGGCCACACACGAAGGGCTGCCCTTGCTGACTCTCTTTAACCATGGAGAAAGACAGACCTTGGAAAATGCTCAGCTGGAAGGGAGCATGATCTTCCTCTCTCATGTGCATGTGCTAGTATCGTTAAACTATAGGGCTGGTGACTTCTTCCAGAAGAAATCTCTTGTTCGCAAGGCAGAAAAGTGGATACCCAAGTTGCATGGGGTGCCATGTTCCTACTGCTGAGCCAAATTGTCACACAGGAGGCAGGAGTAGGTGTGCAAAATCTCACAGCCACCTGAAATGAGCTGCTGGAGCACATCTGCCCCCTGTTTTCAGGAAACCAACATGTCTCTGAGGTATCTCCCACAGGTGGAAACAGGCTCTCATGGGCTGAAAGTGCTTCTAAAATGTAAGCGGCTTCTACTGTGCTGTGGTGTTGCTGCTCTGTATGATTAATTTCTGAGCTCTTATTGGCAAATATCCTAAATGAAAATGAATAGGCCACTGGCTGAAACAAGCTCAGAGTTGCTTGGTACAGCTAAGGGTGTTTTGGTGCTGGATGGTGGGAAGGAAGGGAGAGAGATGTTATGTCCTGAACACAGACCTGATTCATGCTGTCTTTACTGTCACAGTGGGCAGAAAGGAGGGACGCACTGGCCGTGAGCACTGCTGTGGACACCTTCAGAGTCTCAGAAGCAGGGCCCCCTCCAGCATAACCAGAGCTGCTGTGGCCCCAGCCCTTCTGCAGTCCAGGAGTCTGTCTGGGAGGTGAGGAGCTGCTGGGGCCTGTGGACATCCACTGGTACGGGGAGGAGCAGAAAAGGTGCCTTCTCTGTGCATTCAGGTTGGATCAAAATTCTTCCCAAGCAGCCACAGCGAGGTGGAGGATCTGGCTTCACTTGCCTGGTGCTGGGGTGGTGCTCGGCTGCTGCTCCTTTTTTGCTAGCACACAAAGGCTTTGCTGTGTCTCCAGGCTGGCCAGTTTTTACGTGAGGACTAGCGAGAAGAGGAAGTGCATCAGGTCTGCCTGAGTTGGTCTTTCTCACTTGTGCTGACTCTCAGCTTCCTGGTTGGGACATCTAGCAAGGAGCCTGCTGCCATTTAGGGGAGAGGTAGTCATCCTCGCGCTTCCTGCATTGCCCTGGTGTTTGCAGAACTGCCTCCTCTCCAGTCTGAGGAAGATGAAGGATGGCCAAGTATGCCTGGGCTGAGCTATGACATCCACACCTCGGGGCTATGTTCCCAGGAGAGTTGCTCTGTGCAGTCCTATTTAGGCACTTTCCATCACAGTCACTGCTGTGGATTGCATGTGTCTTCCAGCAGAGCATTTAAGCAACATGACAAACTACTGTCACGTGCTTTTGTTCTTTCCTTTTCTCCACAAAAGGAGAAATCTGGACAGAAGAGTACCTGGGTTTCTTGTCCCACAGAAACACACATGCAGACAGGTGTACTTGTACCCTTGATGACACACACTTAAAAGAGGTAATATCAGAACTGTCCCCATTGTGCCACGCACTCCAAGGAAGCTCCATCCCCGTCCCATTTCTGTGAAGATTTTTCTGTTCCTCGTGTGTTCTGCAGCCTGGGAGCACAGACACAGGGGCCAAGAGGACACCTGGCAGGGGCCAGCTTTTATTTTGTTTGCATGGTGGGTTTTGCTGAATTCTGAGGGCAGGAATGCTCTCCACTTGTTCATATCCACCAGCACAGCTGCACCTTTCTGTCCCAGCCCCAGCTGCCCCAGCTTAGCTTTGCCTCCAAACACATTCCTGTGCTGGGTGCAGTGCCTCTGCTTGCTCTGATGGAGATTTGCTGTAGCTACCTCTGTCTGTGTGACATCTGCTTCCCTCTGCCTTTTTAATCCTCTGCATTTTCCATAACCTAAAATAAACCAGTAGCAAATCTGGGATGCACTTCTCCAGCCAAGGGGACACATCCTTACTGGGGCATTTTACATTTACTGTGGATTATACAATTCTGCAGCAGTTCCTTTGTTTTCTGGGTGGTTTTTTTGGGGGTTACACAGAAGACTTGTGAGAAATGTATTCTTGTGTCAATAACATTCAAAGGGGAAAAGAAAAAAAAAAGAAAACCTGCCAGAAAGAGCTTTAAAAGTCTGACATATTATCATTCAGAGGAGGATTTTTCAATAGAATTATGCTGGAATTTTTCCAATAAATAAATTTTGCAGACTTTTAAGGGAGAGCTTTTAGATTAATGGAAATATTACTTGAATTAAAATTCATCCCATTAAGCCATCAATTCCATTGTCATTGCAACGTCATGTGCTTAATGTTAATGACATGCACAAATAAAAAGGAAAAAACACAAGGAAGCTATTTGTTTTATTGTGCCAAAAGCTGACTCTAGTCTGCTCTGGAAAGTCAAATACAAGCCAGAGTGGGCCCAAGGTGAGATCAACAGAGACGTTGTTAAAATGCACTTGGGGAAGGTATATGGCACAACATGGAAATCTGAAAAACATATTTGAGCTTGTATTTCCAATGAACTGATTTTTTTGACTCTCAGTGGCATCAGGAGGAGGCCTTCTGAAAAGAAACTTCAGCTCTGCCACTTTGTTTTCAGAGCCTCGCAATGAGATGAGTGGATCCCTGACCCCAGCTCTGACATGTCCCAGCTTGCTGTCACACCCATGAAATGCGACGTGGAGGAGAGCTGCCAAATTCAAACCACGTCTCAAACTCTCTGCTCGCACTTCCATGATAAGCTCTCGCAAGACCAGATCTCATGCCACTTGTGTCAGGACCTTCTGCCTCCAGTCAGGCTGGAAGAAGCTGAAGAGCAGCCCTCTGCATGTTTTGGAGCTGCCACTTCCCGTCCTGGCAAGGGAACCCAAGCAGAGGTGTGAGTGAGTGAGCGAGGGTGAAAAACTAATTGGCTTCTTCCCTTTTGTATGATACGTGCTGGGTTGGCAGGGGGGAAGGCGGGCGCAGAAGTTGCTGCTCTTTTCTGTGCTTCACTTATCATCAGGCCGCAGGACTGTTACTTGGGATGGACATGAGTTCAACTGATGTCCCCCTGTAGTGGTTCTCCTCTTGAGCCATCCACTGTGGCACAGGCTGGTATCCTCCAGGAGTCACCCTTAGCTGTGGGGTCTGTTGCTCTCGCCCTGGGAGAGATGGGGCGCAGGAACACCCCAGGGAGGAGGTGGGTCTCCAGCAGATGTGAATGACTGTCACCCTTGGGTTGGGAAGCAAAGCAGGGGGGAGTAAGAAAGGATTAACATAGCCCGTGCAAGCTGCCAGATCACAAAACTGCCACTGGTGCTGCATTGTCCCCTATCCCTAAGATTTTGCTCAGACTTCTCACAGCAACTTTTGTGTTGTAGTATGTTGAGGTGCCTGGTGGCTCTTTCCCATTTCACTTTGGAGAGCTTGGCTATCCTAGCATACAAGACCACAGCGCTCCAGGAATTTACTCTGAATCCTTGTTGGAAAGCAGGTGGGCTGACAACCAGGGGATAGAGGCATTCCAGCTCCAGCATTTAAAGCACCACTTATAAACAAAAAACCCCACCAAGTTCAAGTCTGAGGATTTTGTGTGGGCGTGAAAAAGAGTTCAGGGCAACATCTAAATGTGGCTAACTGCAGTGAAGATATCTACTTGGTGACTTGGTTCAGGTTTCAATTCATAGACTGAAGCAGGTTATTCAACAAAATAAGCAAGCATAGAGAGTAAAGACAAGGAATCATTGCCCATTGATATCTTCCATATCTATGTCAACACTCACTGTCCGGGTAGCTCAGGTAACAGTAAACTAGGTGACCACTACCTCCCACCTTTCCTAAGACAAGCCTGCTGTTGTTATTGTGGACACACAAGCTGCACTGCAGGGAATGCTGCACCCTGGGGGAAGGAACAAGCAGGTTTTGCTGGCCCACGGGGGCAGGTTCTCCTTGCTCCATGTGAGCTTTCCTGGAAGTGAAAGGGCCTTGGAGTGGGAAGGTTCTGCATGGCTTGGTCTTAGCTACCACCAAACCAGGAAAGAAGGTTTGACCTAAAGCTTGTTCTGTCTTTGTTGACCTCTTGGTCCGTACAGCAACAACTTGTTGGAAAAAGCACAAGGTCAGATGTCATGCCCCTGTGGGGCTTGGGGAATGCTTTTTAGCAAATTAAGAAATGACTCCATTCAAAGCCTGAGGTGGCTTGAAATGAACAGAGAATTCAAGTAGGTCACTAACACACCCCTGGATTTCTCATGCTATCTTCTCAGGCTTTGCTATGCAAAATGAACGGCTCTTTTCTTGATCAGACTAAGAATACCTTCCAGGCCAAGTTCCAAGGTCAAGACATGCATCTGGCCTTCTCCATCTATATGAATTAACAGTCTTCAGCAGAAATTTGAAACAGTGCAAATGTAGAGCATGTTCTGAGAACAACTTCAGAAGCACTGAACATATCGTTGCTGTAATTAGGCATGGTTCCCAGCCATTTCATTGCAATTGCTATTTAGGCTTAGTTACCAGAGTGGCTTCTCATTATTTCTTTTGTTTCCAGGTTGCTGCTTTGCCATAGAAAAATTATTTATTTTTCACCAGTAGCACCAGATGGTCAATAAAAGAAAAGTTCACAGTTAATCTGACTGCTGCATGTTGTCACAGCTACTTCTTCATTGCTTGATTTATCAGCCTCCTGAGGTAGGGATGGGCTTTCATTCAGGGACACTGGAGATCATGTCCAGTGGTCTTTGTTCCTCATTTGCCTTTAGCTAAAGTCTAAAGGCCTTTCTCCACATTCCTGTTAAACTGTTCCTGCACCCATTTTTTCCTCCTGCTTCCTCTCACGTTCTCGGTCTTGATTCAGACTGATCTTGAGCCAGCAGACCTTTTCACACCTGTTGCAACCCAGGGAGAATTCACTCCCAAGGAAAGAATGGGCAGTTTGTACATTCCCATGATCACCAAGGGCTTCCTGTAAAGGAAAATAGTTCAAGGTTTCCGAGGCTCCCTTCTCCCACAACAAAATTAACCCACGGGCAGATGTACAATCAGCACATCTCTATTTATCTTGGCCATGAGCCCTCCACAGCCAGTATTGTCTTCTTTGGGAAAGCAGTGAATTGCTTTGCATTACCCTCCACTTTTCTGCACTTGTATTATCTGCTTTTAAGGACCCTGTATGCTTAGGTTAGTCCAGGAGTGAATATAGTCCTTCCCTTTTTAGCACAGTATTTTCTCCTTGTTGTCCCGCTTTTTTGGCTACCATCATAGTTTGCCACATTTGTAGCTGAAGGCCTGTGTTGGTACGTATAGACTGTTTCTCATTTGGGAAATGGGCATGATGATTCTTTCATGCCTCATAGGGACTTTCTGAAGGAAAACACTGTTAATTATCTCGACCTCTGATCTCTGTTTAGCATGTGTGAATACTGCATGTAAACCTGATAGATTTATGTAGCAAAACACTGTATGAGACTGAGACAGCACTTCTTTGGCTGGGCTAGCTGTGTGACAAGGATGTCATTGCTAAGCCACTCTCCATCATCTTTAAAGGTCATGGAGGACAGGAGAGGTGCCTGAGGACTGGAAGAAAGCCAATGTCACCCCAGTCTTCAAAAAGGGCAAGAAGGAGGACCCAGGGAACTACAGGCCAGTCAGCCTCACCTGCATCCCTGGAAAGGTGGTGGAGCAGCTCATCCTGGAGGCCATTTCCAAGCATGTGGAGGAAAAGAAAGTGATCAGGAGTAGTCAGCATGGCTTCACCAAGGGGAAATCATGCCTAACCAATCTGATAGCCTTCTCTGATGGAATGACTGGCTGGGTAGATGAGGGGAGAGCAGTGGATGTTGTCTACCTTGACTTCAGCAAGGCTTTTGACACTGTCTCCCATAACATCCTCATAGGGAAGCTCAGGAAGTGTGGGCTGGATGAGTGGACAGGGAGGTGGATTGAGAACCGGCTGAATGGCAGAGCTCAGAGAGTTGTGATCAGCGGCGCAGAGTCTAGTTGGAGGCCTGTAGCTAGCGGTGTCCCCCAGGGGTCAGGACTGGGTCCAGTCTTGTTCAACTTCTTCATCAATGACCTGGATGAAGGGACAGAGTGCACCCTCAGCAAGTTTGCTGACGATACAAAACTGGGAGGAGTGGTGGATACACCAGAGGGCTGTGCTGCCATTCGGAGAGACCTGGACAGGCTGGAGAGGTGGGTGGAGAGGAACCTCATGAAGTTCAACAAAGGCAAGTGCAGGGTCCTGCACCTGGGGAGGAATAACCCCATGCACCAGTACAGGCTGGGGGTTGACCTGCTGGAAAGCAGCTCTGCTGAGAAGGACTTGGGGGTCCTGGTGGACACCAAGTTAAGCATGAGGCAGCAATGTGCCCTTGTGGCCAAGAAGGCCAATGGTATCCTGGGGTGCATCAGGAAGAGTGTTGCCAGCAGGTTGAGGGAGGTGATTCTCCCCCTCTACTCAGCCCTGGGGAGGCCACATCTGGAGTACTGCGTCCAGTTCTGGGCTCCCCAGTACAAGAGGGATGTGGCACTACTGGACAGAGTCCAGTGAAGGGCTACAAAGATGATTAGGGGACTGGAGCATCTCTCTTATGAGGAAAGGCTGAGAGAGCTGGGCCTGTTTAGCCTGGAGAAGAGAAGGCTGAGAGGAGATCTTATCAACGTGTACAAGTATCTGAAGGGAGGGTGTCGAGAGATGGGACCAGACTCTTTTCAGTGGTGCCCAGCGACAGGACGCGAGGCAACGGGCACAAACTGAAACACCGGAAGTTCCATCTGAACATGAGGAAAAACTTTTTCACTGTGAGGGTGACAGAGCACTGGACCAGGTTGCCCAGAGAGGTTGTGGAGTCTCCTTCTCTGGAGATATTCAAAACCCACCTGGATGCAATCCTGTGCAATATGCTTTAGGTGACCCTGCTTGAGCAGGGGGTTTGGACTAGATGATCTCCAGAGGTCCCTTCCAACCTCAGCAATTCTGTGATTCTGTGATTCTGTGATTAGCAAATGCTTGGTGGTCACTTTGACCTGAGTGCAGGAACAGAACTCGCATTTTCCTGCTCCAGTAGTAGAAGCCCTCATCACCTGGGCACAGGAAAATCTCCACTGGGGGTCAGCGGTGCGAGGTCCATGCAGGAGACAAGTTCGGACTCCATCCAGCGGTACATCTATGTCGTAGTCAATTGTAATCATTGTTAATCCAGTGAGAGTAATAAGTAGGTATGGACTACTGCATAGATTTATTGGTTTGAGGGGATACAATTGGCAGACACAAAGCAAAGGACGATATTTACCTGAAATTAATGTTGACATTTATTGAAACGTAGAGTGTATGTTCACATCTATTTTGAATGTTTTCATGAGAGCTACCTGGGAAGCCTCCATAAGGGGTATGTTTTCTAAAGGGTAATAAGTTTTTCTCTTAAACTAATATTCTAAAGGGATAGAATTAAAGGTTCATTTAAAAGCTATTTCTTTTTCCTGGAAGGTGAATTATAGTTTTCACTTACACTGCTGCAGTCCATCATAATGTGTTTGTGTTTATTTGCATATGTAATTTGCTTAGCTGGCATTACTTCAAACTTGGTATTACCCATTTTTGATGAGTTAAGAACAATTTAGGTCCTGATCCTTAACATTAATCTCATAAATTAATCCCATTGGATAAAATCTTGCTCCCACTGATGTCGACAGCAAAATTGCCACTGATGTCATTGGAGGCAGGATTTCACATGCTATAAACATACATCTAAGCATTTGCAGATCCCACATCTTACTGACCCACAGTCTTCTGGGGGCTCTCCTTGTTTTCAGCCAGCAATTCCTGTCCTCCAACAGTGCTGTGAAGACCTTAGGAGACAGAGTCTGCTTAAAAATTGAAGTTTGGTTGCAAAAATACTGAGCTGCTTTTCACCTTCCAAGAGTTGAACAGGTTAAAGGAGTGAAAGCTAGGCTGTCCACACTGTTTGCACGTGGTGGTTACTCAGGGTCAGTGTTTCCGCTGTGCAGTCAGGCAGGGATTGCTTTTTGTTTGTATAGGTCTATCTCACAGCAACAGAGAGAAAGACATTATAAACATGGGAAAATCTGATATGGAAGAGCTGGCAAGGGAAACTGTTCATTTTTTTAGGACTAATATATATGCATGTATATATCTAATGAATGATATATCACATCTCCCCAAAAAACAGTATTAAAAACATATCAGGATTGTGAAGTGAAACAGTGGGCTATGGATGGATGGTGTTCCCTGACTGAATAAACATCCTTTGTGGTTGGCTTGGGTTTATTTTATCTCTTTATTTTTCACTCTGACTCTTCAGTGGGGGGTTTCAGGTTTCCCAGGCTCTGCACAGGATCAGTCATTTTCTCCCTGTGTTCTTTGTGGTATTCTCAGCAGAGCATCTTCATCCTGTGCATATTCACAGCTGGCTGGGTGCACTCCTATTCTTTCTGTTTCCTGAAAAACTTAGCTGTAGAGACTACAACCAAAAAAGAGGGTCAGCTAACAAGACAGGTCCCCATATGGGAACTCAAGGACCTTGTTTTTCTTGAAACTGCTTGGCGTTTCATGATGTTAACCTTTTCCACCTGATAAATGAGTCAGATACAGGAGGTCATAGTTAGTTTTTGCTGAAAGGAGAAAATGCTTATTTTTTGGATGCAGAATGGGCTTATTTACAACACATACAAATCCTGACCACAGCTGGAAGCAAACAGCAAGTAACAGTGTCTTTGCAACCAGCTTTCAGCTAGCACTAACACAAAATGGCTTTCTTTGTTTGTCCCGGGAATATTTCCCAGTTTTGTTTCTCTTTTTTTGCTCTCTGCTTCCCTAGACTATCACCATTCTGCTGCAGACACAAAACAATAACCTAATAAGCTCTGCACCTTTCCACCTCCATTTACTTAGGTGTGACACATGCCTGTGTTTGGGATGGAAGCTCTTCCTCTGGGAAGTTCGTCACAAAAGCTGTGTTTGAAGGACAGTGCTTGTGGCTGAACTGTGAGAGACTGCGCTCAGAGTGGAGATCCTCTCATCTTCGGCTCCAATAGCACTTGGCTATTCTGCAAATTAATCTTTGGATGCCTGAAGATGGGAACCCAGAAAATGAGGTGCAGGCAGTGGCAGTCTGTGACAAATTTAGATTAGGAGCAATCTGTCAGAGCTGGGGTGGTATCCACTTCTGAACTCGCTGGCAAGAAAAGCTCATTGAAATGAGTGGGACCACAATGGGGGCCCAGCTTGCCCACAGTTACTATATTAAATGACCTGCAACTCAAAAGGTCTTGGGTGAAATTTATTATTCTGTACCCATCACATCAGTTTGCAGTGACATTTAGCTCAAGGCAAACTCTGAAGAAATTAAAGCATTTCTGAGCAAGTAGAAAGCAGGCAAATAAAAGATGCAAAAGAATAAATTAAATCTAGGTAATTTTAAAATGATTTTTAATTTAAACACCTGTGGATAATTTTCTTTGATTCTGTAGAAATAGTCCCCTTTTGCAGAAAGATTAGAGTGTCACACAGATTTTCCAAAATGAAACAGGTACTAGGAAGATTTTATTATGGAAACTGTTTTCACACTTTAATAAAGGAAAAAAAATCTCTCCTATTTCTCATCATTGATACAGGTCCTTAGCTGGCATAACTTCTCAGGGGTCTGTTGCTCTGATGATGGTGCTTGTCAAGAACATTCCCTCCCCCTTGTGTTTCCAGGTATATGTATGTGTTGACATGTGTGTGAAATGGCTTCTTCAGTCATTATTTTATTGCTTTTTCTGTTTGGGAATTAAAATGGAAAGCACATTCACTCAATACAGAAAGAAAAATGGAAATGTTATTTTAAAAAAGCTAAAGTGATTAAAATAGCAATCAGCACAAACTAAATTTGTTCCATTTTTTAAAAGTAGCAGTCCCCCAATGGCAGGTGAATCACAGACCTTCATACTTGCATACAGTCTCCCTTTGCATTTTGATGAGATTTCATGGCTCTTTCATTCATTTATGGTAATGCATCAAATTATGCTTTAAAAAAGTTAGACGTGAAGACAAGAGATGCTTCTTGTTTAAAAGTATTTTGCATAAATGCAATGCCTTTTAATTTGGGGTAATGGCAGAGATTAATAATGCAGTCTAGAAGGAAATAAAATGTTGGCATATCCTCTGCAAGTTTTCCTTCTGTTGATAAATATTCTTGCTACCACAGATATGTGCATCTTTGTCCAGCTTTATCCAGCTATGTGCTGTAGAACAGTGCAATCATTTTGAGTTTTAGGCAGATGAAGGTCCTGAATGTATAGGCCAGTAACTTATACTTAGTGACCTGATACAGTTGTCTGAATGTTACATATACATATCAGGACAAGGCAAAGAGATTTGGATAGTTTGATAATCAAAATCAAAGTGTATTGGTGCACTTCATGAGCAGCATTTTGGATTTTTTTCCACCCTGAGTCTAGCTAATATTTCAGAAGTGTAGATAAGTAATAACTAAGATTTGCCTTCATAACTGCAAATTACAACCACGTATGGACTATACTGTACTTTTGACAAATTATGTTTTCTCCAAAAACAGTTGTTTTGAAAAATCATGAATTATTTAACTTGTATTTCTACAAACAAAGACATTGAAATTAGAATTTTCTCTTTTTCTTGGTGGTGTTTTGTTTAAAAGGCTGTTTTGTTTGTGATATTCTTCCTTCTCGCCTGGTTTGATAAGTGTTTTACAATATCCTTCAAAGAAATGGTGGCTAAAAGGAGGCTGGGAAAGTAATCAGGGCTGCAACAGTATTTTTGGAATTCACTTGGCCTGTTTATCATGGGGAGTCAGAGAAACAAAGGACATTTCCCTTCCCTGGTCCTCTTCTGCTCATGTATATTTTGAAACTGCAGATGGAAGAAGTGCTGCTGAGCCAGTGCAAAACTCCTGTTGCACGCCAGGGCAGTTGGACTGAATCTGTCCATCCCACGGGAAGACGCGGCCATTGATTTGGGAGGTAGTTGTTTGGTTGTTTCACCAGAACTGCCATGGGTCAGCTTTTCAGGAGGACAGTGAGCTGTACGTCCTTCCTGGTGGTGACGACCAGGTCCATGGGGTCTCAGACGCTAGAAGCAGATGTCTGAGAGGCACGCGCCCCCTTGAGTCCCCTCCAAAATAATGGACCAAGCCCACCTATGGAGGTTGGATGATCAACAGTCAAGCACTGCAGGCAGTGAAATGCTACTGCATCTTGCGGCCAGACAGCGATCTACTAAGAGCAAGCTGAAGGTCTTGATTTGCCTTAGTAGGGGGTCAGAGTGCACTTCAGTGATTAAAAAGGAAGTGTTGCTTGTGGTAGCTCATAAATATAACACTCAGCACCTTGCACCCTCCCAGTAGACCTAAATATTGGGCATTTTAAACTTCTTTTTAATACTGTTATATCTATGACTGAAATCATAATATTTATGCAGGGTAGTTTTTCAAGAAGCCTACTGGTTGTGAAAACAAGTTCCTGGCTTTTCCCCTTTCATGGAAGTAAGCTGAAGGTCAGATTTACAATGTTTCAAGCTACATTCTGTGCTCATTTACACATCTGTAATCTTGAGTTATGCCACTGAGGACAAGGAATTGCTCCAGACTTACAGGGATATAACTGACAGAGGAATTTAGCTCTGGGTTGCCAAAGCTTGATAGAAGAGGAGCTGTGAGGGTAAAACTTGGTGTTCTTGAAGTAGCTTGTGTATATTCAAGGAATACTAGAGCTCAAAGATTTATTAGTAGTGTTTCAGAGCGTTATTGAAATTAGGGTTAATTATCTGTGTAATTTGCTGGAACCAGCATTTTAAGCATTTTTGATCAAGTAGATGCCATTAATTTTAAAAAGAGATGTACCAGGCTGCTCTCAAAAAGTGAAGTAAAAAAAAATTTTAAAAAGAAAGTCCATAATTTCTAAGCTGCCTATTTCAAAAGCTTTGAAGGTTGTTGTTGGTTGATTCCCTCTCCCCCCTTCACAAACAAACAGTTCGTTTGCAGCTTATTCATATGGAAGAAAGTTCACATCATCCCAGAGGGTCATTCCAGCAAGCAGGGAAAGGAAACTGAACCCTGTTCCCAGGCTTGCTGAGTTTTGCCATCCCTCTCTCTTCTGTCCTTGCTCCAGCCACATAAATAGAGGCTGGAAGGTGTGTTGACCTTCTTTGGAGGAAGGAGCAGAAGATGCAGAACTGTGAGCAATAACCCACCCACTTCTTTGCAGCCTGCAGGCAGTGAAAGTACAAGGCTCCTGTTCATGCCTCTAGCCTGTCTTTTCCATTCAGACCTACTCCACAGGTACCTCTCAGTCCACCTACATTAGCTCCATGCCTAAATTTCTGTTTCTGCATCATCTGCCTGACACCCCTCCGGTAAGGTGCCTCCCAGTAGCAAGGCTTCTGAGGGTGGCCTGTGATTGCCTGACACAGGAGGGTCTTCTTGTAGTGAAGACAGCAACCACACCAAGACTAAGCAGACCTTGCTTTCTGCTGATTTCTGTGGAAACTTTGGACAAGACCATTAACCACTCTGTTTGTCATCTATTAAATAGCAATAATGATGCTTTCCTCCTTCCAAATGGGTGTTTTGAGGATGCAGTCACTAATACTTATGAATAGCTTGAAGACTTAATGATGAGGGTTACAGAAATACCAATGCAGCCAGGTTATTAACTATCATTTTGCCAATCCTCTGCCCAAGCAAGCTTTTGTTTTCAGGACAGTTGATGTGTGTTGGCTTTCTGTTTTCACCTCTTCTTTAGCTCAGATATTCTCTTCCTTTCTTTCCTTCATACTCCCCCCCCGCCCCGGCACCTCTGTGTAGGCCCCAGCACTACTGAAGTGGCCAGCATGCCCTTTTGGGAGGCAAGCAGTATGAAGGGGGGTGCCATTATTGAAATATTGCATGCTCTGGCTCTAACGGCTGTGAAGCGTCTGCTCAGACTTTCCCCATCAATGCTTAACTTTTGCTTGAGCACAGACAGGTGCCTTGGTAAGAACACAACTAATTACTTCTGCAGTCCAGCCAGTCCAGCAGTCAGCAGTATTCTCACTTGCAGCTTCAGGCTCTGCAGGGCTGATTTGAGAGTAACTAATTAAACACAGGTGCAGGCTAGAAGACTTGTTGAATTAATGTACAGTGTCTTCTTTTCAGGCATTTGTAGCTCATGAAAAAAGAGCAAGTGCCTGATGCTGCAAATAATAATAGAGTGCCAGCGACAGAGGTAATTAATCCTTTATTATTCTGGTGTGATAGGCTGCTGCTAGGGCTGTCATTCAGCTACTTCTAACGCCAAATTCTGTCTCAAAGGTGAAAGAGCATGGAGAAGTGCAAGGCTGAATAATATTTTAGTGAATTCTCTGGTGTTTGCTGTTATGGGAACAGATATATTTTCAGGTTTTTGGCAACATTGTCAAGACCTGGTAGTTAAAACTCAAGACTGGACATTCAGACTCCCGGCTATGTTCTGAGCTCTGTCTCTGACTCACTAAGGCAGTATGAGCAGGAAGCAGCTTAAAATTAAAATTCAGGCTGCTTCAAATGACAAATGGACATGGAAGAGAAATGCGAGGATATAACATGTGGCTCACTGTGGACTTTGTTCTTACAGTCCTTCCTGGGCATCCTCTATGGCCACTGTCAGTAACAGGCTACTTACTTAGATGGACCTTAGGTTAATCCCAGTGGTGGTCTTCCAGATGGTGCAGAAGGTAGGGGGCTTGCCATGCAGGTGACTCACTTTGGGAGGGTGGGTAATGGGGATGTCTAAGGACCTACAAAAATAGCAACTACCATTTTGGGGTATTTCTAGTTGGAAACTTCGTGCCACCCAAATAAGGGTCCTTACTCTTTCAAATTAAACTCCAGGCCTCAAATCTCCTTTCCAGCTAAATTAGGAGAAAATTCTGAAAACATAGCCTTCTGCGGTCTCTGTTGTCATTTACTCGCCTGTAACATCCTTACCTCCCAGACACAGGAATTTCAGGGGTTTAAGCGATGGTAAGGAGGATATCACATTCTTCAGTAACAGCCCCACGGAATGCAAAGCAAACAGATCAGAAGCATTAAGAGTCTTCAGCCTCAACACAGAATGAAAACAAAACAAAACAAGACAAAACAAAACAAAAGGTATGTGTTTATTTTAAAGACAGTAGCAATTTTGTGCTCTTGTTACTTCATGATGAAAATGGTCCAAAGCTATCAGGAATGTTTATAATGAGAAAATAATCGTGAGTCTAATAAACGGATCAGATAGGACAGGCCATGTTTTATTCAGTGTGGGAACCAAACACTGCTATATTGTACAGATTTGCTGATCTGGAAGAATTGCACTTGCCCTACAGAATGAAGCTCAAAAGCTGAGTGCATGAATATGACAGTTTTTTGTTTTTTAACGCAGAGAATTTTAAGATAGCAACATTGTTTGGCAAGTTTTCTAAGGGATTCTGATCAACTTATGTAAGTTCAGGAAATAAGCAATAATTTATTATTCTGCCATATTTTCCAGTGGCTTTTGTGTTCTTTGCATCACAATTCTTAACTCAGTAGAGTCAAATTGTATTCAAGTATTTAAATGAAGGTTAGACTCTGCTATAGAGTTTAATGATTACTTCATATTAGGGGAATAGCTGAGTGCAGTTCTTAGGGCTAGGATGGTTTTTGACTATTCTTTCTCTCTGTGTTGGTTACCTGAGGTTCGGTGGGAAGTCTTACACAGTGGAGTGTTTGCCCTTATTAAGTGCATAAAAGTTTTAAAAAAGCTGTTCTATCCCTGTTTATTTTCTACAAGAGGAAGAAGCCTCACTAACCCTCTCCTGGGTTCAGTGGGTACTGGTAGGAGAAAGTTTGGGAAAGGAAAGATGAAGCCCTAAGTTACAGCTCAGCTCATAGGAAGGTTAATTGTAGGATGTGTGTGTATAACCATGTGTTGTGCAGCTAGCAAGTATGATTATGTTTTCTGAATGCCACACCTCTTAAATTTTCAGGAAGCTGCTCTCTGCTGCTGTCAGTTGCTACAGAGGTGACCATAGCACTGAGACAATTTTTGTTCTTGTCTTGTTGTCTTTATTAATTCTCAGTGTGTCATTTCAGCTGAAAATATGCAGTTGCTGTTAACATATTCAAAAGCGTGATGCTGGCTAGATGGCTATTTATGTCACAGTAAATATTTGATTACGAGGGGTGTTATTTTTAGCCATAGTCATAACATATTATGGGGATTTATAAGCTTGAAATTTGGCATCTAACACACAATCGTTTGTTACCTCTACTATTTCCTGAAGGTTTTTTCCATTTTCCTTCATAATTTTAACCAGCGAAGTGGTGATTAAGAGAGTGTTGGTATGAACTGTTGCACATAAGCTGCACAGTAGGGAAAATTGTCAAGGCTGAAATCATGGGTGCCATTCTGATGGGGGACACTGCAGCTGCTGAAGTAATAAACCCAGAAAGTCTGTATGAATATGTGAATGTACAAATGAATCTCAAAGACATGATTGTCGTATTCCTGCAATCACTGCTGTAGGAGTACTTGACTGACAGCACAAAGGATTTAGATTTACTGTAGAGAGATGTAAATTGATAAGCCAGTAGACAGCTATCATTCTTCTTTTATTCTCTCTCTGTATCCCATGTCTTTCTCTGCTGGCATAATCAAAGCTGACATAGTGCATGCTATATCAAGTTATATTTTTTGTAATTATAAGACAGTACATGAGATCTGAGGGTGTTATTCAGGAAAAGACACAAAGCTCACTGAAATACAGGTTTTCAGTGTGATCCTCTGATGATATTGTTTTTCGCATAGATTCTTAATATTCAGACTCTATGTCTAGTCTTTAAGCTACTGGGTGCTTTAAGATGGGGTAAGGACAGTGGAGAAAAGGAGGGAGATTTTCCTTTTAAGCAGAAGAAAATGTACAAAGTGAGAGATACTAGTTTCCTCTCCCTCCACCCTCAACTGAGTCTGAAGCATTTTGCCTCCCCATATGTGTTTCTAAAGAAGTGTGCAGGGGGGGTCTGGATGGATGGAAGAGGGAGAAGTATCTGTAGCTCAGCAAACGAAAATGTAGGAATCATCTGGAAAGACCCAAAGCAGCAATCAACCTTCTTCTTAGCACTGAATGGTGTGGTGCACAACTTGTGTCATATGAGAAGGGGAGGCTGAAGGGGTCTTTTCCACTGATCCATCTCATTAGGCTCAGCTGCCTCTGACCTTAATTGCACAGTTATTGGATCTAAAGAAAATAGACTACAAGCTACACTACAGTTGTTATGATGCAGATGTTCTTGGAAATCTCCTAAAAAAATCTGAAAATGTAAGGTAAAATCTGAACACTAATGTTACAGATCTTTGACCTCAATACATACATTGAATATTCAGATCCCACTGGATTCAAATGAATGTGAAACTTGGAAGGAGAAAAATAAGTGAAGCACTCCAAGCTCCAGAGCTCTGGCAGGGAGATGCTGCAGACATTCAGGACAAATCTCAGGGCCATGTGTATCTTTTCATATACTTTAATGCAGAAATTCTATAGTATTTTTTATTGAACTAACCAAAGTAGTGAAGAGACAGAAATATGACACTTTGATTTTGACATTAACCATATTAGATTGAAAAATAGTAGGAGAAACAGGAGTGCAAATGAGGAAATAGCAGGAAATAGCATTTCTGTGCAGTGCTGATGTATAGGCTATAAGCCAATAAAGAGGGAGTAAATGGGATGAGCCACAAATTTAGTCTGTGAAATTTGGTAGTGTAGTGTCATACTTAGGCCAGAACGCGGTTCAAGTTCTTCCTCCCACCTCTGAAACCTGTCTGTGCGCCTTGTCCTAACTCCCTCTGCAAAGATGGGCAAAACCTCCCTTCACAGTGGCAGTGGGAGAATTTATTTATCTCCATGCAGAACGCTGTAGGTTTGTCGGCAGACAGCAGAGAAGTACAAGCCCTTGTCATTCTCACAAGCTCTGGTATTTGACTTGACCTACAGCTCCCTGCCCCCTTGCCTAACTGGATTCCCATGGATGACACCATTGGCTTTGCTCACCAGATCCAGACCCATGGTCATGACCTAAAACCACAGTTCCCATTAAAACCTAAAGTGTCAGAACCATAGTCCCCGAAATACTGCCCCTACATTGCCTCACCTCCTCACTCACACAGTGACCATGAGGGTGAAGGCAAGGTGATTCTCTCCCCTTCATTTTTAAAATAGCGATCTTCTCACATGCAGTAGCTCCTCTGCTTATATGTAGCTAAAGAGGCAGTTTCAAAGAGGCAGAACTGATTAATTTTTATTTATCTAGAGGCAGAACTGATTAATTTTTATTTATCTTTGAGCAATTAACTGCGGTACCAAAATTAGGAGTCTGGTTGTGCTAAATTGCCTCTATAGTTGATAGAGAAAGAGAAGAGCTTCTGAACAGAGATTTAGATCTTAGGTGCCCTTTGGAAGTGCCTGTTTCCTGATGCAGACGGTCCCTGATTTCAGCATCTCATTATTTTAAATGTTTCCAATTAAGAAGGATGAACCTACCACTCTTCACAGTGTCAGGAGCTTGCTGAGGAGATGCGAGGGAAGGTACTGCTGGTCACGCAGGTCTGTCAAAATGGCAGCTCCTTGTTTTGTGGCAACTCACATAGCTACAACAGAAGGAAAACAGTCCAAGTATTTTTGGCTAGAAACTGTGAATCAGGAAGCATGTTGAGCTACTAATAACTTTAGTGAGAGTGGTTGTCTCGAATATTCTTTGAGATCAACCCCAGGCGAGTCCCAACACTTCTAGTGTTGTTTAAATCTTTCAGCTGCGGGCATTTGATGTATTGCCCCTGTCACTGCAGGATTTTTCACCAGAGACCGGCTTTTGGGGGGATTATAGAGAGTATTTTGGGAAAGAACAGAAATTTCTATGTAATTCCTGCAGTGCAGACACAGGAGCTGCCCAAACTGACATTGCCAAATTATTTTGCATAGGTGACTGAAAAATTGTCTGAAATAGCTATGCTGACTTGCTCTGAGCACAAATTTGTTTCAAATACAAAAAGAAAAGACTCAAAATCTTATTACAAATTTCCTAGTCCATCCAATTCACAGGACACACATGCCAAAAGTGTGCTTACTATTTTCTTAACAGGGTCATTATATTTCCTTCAAGGTAATTCTTAAAGAAAGGGTTTATTTCTTCCTACTTCTTTTTGTCTGTTTCTCTGTCAGGAACAGACCTCTGGGAGCTTCTTAGGAGTGAAAGGGTAGCAAAATCATCTTCTGGAATCTGTGTGATGGGTGTTTGTTAAATATTTCTTCAGAATTTGCTTTTAAAATGCGTATTGGTTACAAAATAAACCTGAACGAGGCATTATACTCTGGCGTGTAATTAGGTATTTAGGACACATGCTACATGCAGTTTTAAAAGAAATCTGTATGGAAACAAATTGCATTACATTTGCAATAGCTGAATGCAGTTGAACAGCAACACCTCAAGCCTTTCAAAATACTGAAGTCATTTAGACCATTTTCTGGAGCAATTATCTCCCATGCCTCAGATTCCTATTTCATTGCTTTTGCTGAATAGGAGCTGTACAGGTCTCAATACAGCATAAAAGACGGGGACTCAACTGTATAGGAGTGTCGACATCAATTTAGAGTTCCTGTATGACGTTCCAGGGTTAGTGAGGAGCAGGGATGTTAGGTAGGGATGAATTGCTGTGGGACTTATCTGAGACAAGGGTGTGCCAAGGCTGGCCAAGAGCATGGGAAGGTCTCTGGCTTCTTTTTTCAGGGATTCAAACTTTCACCAAAGCAGTGTTGTTCATCCCCCCCAGCTCTCACTGCTGTATTACAGTGTAGTGCCACATATTCTTCCTCTTTTACTGGTACTTGGCAAAATACCAGCATCTGAGGGGGCTGATCCTTGGAAATAGCTGTGTGTAGCCGAAATGGCAGCAGAAGCTTGCAAGGAAGCTGCGTGCCTGCCCGGGCTGATGGTGTGGAGCAGTATCAAGCGTGCTTCCCTGCCCTGAGACAGCAGCTCCTGTGTTAAATCTACAAAACCCCTTTCTCAGCACAGTACAGTTGGAAATGTTAAGAGCCACACATATTAGCATTGGCAGGTATAAACAGAGCTGCAGTAAATGAGCTAAGTGCTTTGAGCATTTGGGGGCATGTGGGGGGGTGTTGTTTTTCCTTTTCTGGAGCTGAGCACTTGAGAGACTTGTGTTAAACTTGGGACTCCTTAGATCCTCACACTGGTTCTGCCACTTATTTATTGTTTGGCCTCAGGCTAGTCACTTAACCTCTTGCTGCCCTAAATTCCCCGTCTAGAAAATTATATTTACTTACTTCTCCTGGGGATTGTGCAGGGCTTAACGAATGCCTGTAAGGGATTTGGAGATCCTCAGATCTGAGATGATAGAGGACTGCAAAGTATTCATCATGCATGCAAGAAAGCGGGAGCGAGCATGTGCCCACGTGTGCGAGTCTGAAGGCATTCCTGGCCTGGAAGAGCATTTGAAAGTGTAATCAGCAGGGGAGGATTGTACCGCATGTTTGTAGATGAACTCCTCTTCCTTGTGGCCTTTTCAGATGCACTGGAAGAAAGAGAAGGCAAGCGAATGAATGGAGAAGAGGGCAGCTAAGGTTAACTATTTTCTTCTGTTGGTCCTCTGGATCTTCTTGTCACTGCAATAACAGCTGGATCTCCTAGGAAGGTAATGATCTTCCTGGAAACTCCATCTTGCTGCAGGCTATTAGTGAAGCCACACAGCCCCTTTGCTGCCCATTGAATGAATCTCTGACCAAAAAAAAAAAAAAAAGTACCTCCATATAATTAAGCAGCATTAGCATGAGGCCTGTGCTTTTGCTGATGAACTTCAGTGAAAGCAGATGGTCACAATGGTATTAAAAACTAAAGACTTCAGTCAGGCTTTTAATTGAAAACAATTGGACCCTGCTGGATGGTAATTACCTTGGCTGCTTGCAAATAATATCACAGCACTGCTACCTATGAAGGAAGAACTGAAACTGAGTTAATAAGAACTGCTTGATCTGCATATAATAAACAAGGAGCATCCAAAACTATTTTCCCTGGTAGCTTCTCCCCTGCAAGATGCTTTCAAGTGGTTAGCAGTGTGAAAAAGAACACACAGTGGCAGAAATTGAAAAGTGTAAAGCGTCAGCTGGGTTCATAAAATAACTTGAAGAGCCTGTCTTCCCCCCAGCTCCTTTTTAACAGTTGAAATCCCAGACAGGTCTAAGAAAACCACCAGAACAAAATAAAGTGACAAAGCTCTAGATTATCCAGTGTTTTTCCTCCTTGAATGGTAATAATAGTGGCAGTCTGTCTTTATCTTGTTTTATCCACTTTTTCCTTATCTTGGCTGACTGAAAGGTTGGGACCTTCTAAACGTTCAGAGTTTTGGTTTTTTTTTCTCCTGTTCTTAATTGGATTTTAATGATCTTTAACTTAACGTGTCTCAATCTCTAACAAAGCACATGTAGTATGTGACATATTTTTCAGTGCTTCTGTAAGTGATTTGATAATTTTCTCACTCCCCTTTTTATGTGCGGCGATCAGATTAGATTTCTAAGGCTAGCCCACCTACAGTATTCCATAAAACCCTAGTAACTGCTGTTTGCTATATATTTGTTGACACAACATGACATTAATACACTTTACACAGTCTTTCTTGCTGGGGAAAATGACTGATATTTTTGTGTATTTGTGGCTGGAAAAAACAGTCCTAATGTTGTATCTTTCAAACACACGCCCTGACTGTGGATAGAGTGAACTGAATCTTGTCACCTTCCATGTGCACATTATTTTTCATATGCCTGTACTCTTGGGTATAGCTTTTTGTCCCCTTATGAACAGGCAAGGAACTCTGCTGCTCTTGAAGACCTCAGAGAGTAGCTGCTGCAATTTTGCAAAATTAATGAGTAACTGTGAACTGCTAGTAAAAGTGATGCAATGATTTTCCATAACATATCATTTTAGAAGCAATGACTTTACCTGCTCTTTCTTTTCTTATCCAAATATTTGTCTTTCCAGGGCACCAGCCAAGAGTTTGTCTTGTCTTGTCTGGCAGCATGATGAAATGGACTTTTCCAGTATGTTTCATCCAGATCTGATGATTTTATGTGTGGAGTTCAACTTTCATTCACTGAACTTGCCATGGTTAACACAAAAAGTGAAATCCTGGACTCATGGAAGTCAGTAGAAGTTTTCACACTGTCTTTAGTGGGATTTTGCTTATTTTTACCTAACCAAAACGTGCTCTTAGTTTTACTGATGTAATGCCTCTGAAATTGCTGGTGGAACTCAGCCACAAAACATAAGTGTATCTCAGAGAATTAATAAAATTAGATATTTTTAATTAGTTTACACTACTATTTCAGTTGACATATCCAAATTTGTATTTGGGAATTCTTGGATATCTTATCCAATGTGAGAAGTTTCACTTTTCCTTGGCTACGGGGTTCCTGGAGGACAGGCCAGTGGTTGATGGAGCGGATGTCCTTCTCTGAGTAATGATCTTTATGCTCAAGTTGATGCCAGAGTTTGAGCAGAATTTTGCTCACAGCTTTTCTAGTGAATACCTTGTCCTACTGAAGCCCAGTCAAGGAGCCCAGAATTTGATCTGCTTTTGCACATATAAAATAACAACAGTCCAGTCCGTTACTTATCAAAGAACTTTTGACAAATTTGCAACTAGGAAGGCCACCTTTCACAAGTGTCTTAAGCTACTTACCGCAGTGATTTTATCAATTTTATAATAACTACTTACTTTTAGCTCCACAGAGTATGATCATATATTGTAATTGCTGCTTGCAGCTTCAAGGAAGGTGGTGTAGAGCATACTATTTTAAAGGTATATGTAAGGCATAAGCTCCATTGATCTATAGTATTCTGAGAGATAAACAGCTGCTGGCTTTGATTAAAGCTGAAGGGAAGCTGAAGCATTTAATCAATCTCAAAAGCTGCTCTGAGTGTATTACAAAGCAATTGTGATTATTGCTATTATTTGACAAGCTACAGCATAATAAAGGAAGTAAGATCGTTTTTCTTTGAAGCACTTAGGAGTGTTGTGGTGCTTCTTTTCAGCCTTCCTGATGCTGTCATCTTGGGAGCATGGCAAAGTGACAGAGTGTGCCAGCTCAGGCAGAGTAATCCTGAAGGGAAAAAACTAAGAACAGCCCCACAAGAGCAGGTCCTCTCAGCTCACCAGTGTCTTCTCTTCCCAGTATCGAGCTGTGGCCGATAGCAAGTGCTTAGGGAAGGAGTACAAGAAACACAGCAAAAATATAATGGTGCCGTCCAAATTGCAATCCTCTCTGCTTCTGGCAATCTCTGCTTTCAGGACATTCTGAACTGTAGGATATATCTGTCGTGTGAAAGGGAGGGACGGAAGGCCCTTCCTTATCTTTATAATTTACGTTTGCCTGCCAGAGCCCCCCTGTTTGAGGACTTTCCCTGAGACAGTTTCGCAAAGTAAAAAGAATAAGATTTTATTAAAGCGACAGATACAACAGGTTTGGAATTGCCATTGATAAATGCACTTGCTGCTACAAATTTTCTTTCTATGAGCTCAAACTAACAATTAAGCGCTTTCAATAATAATATATTTTCCCGGGTAACGTCCGACGTTTGCCGGAGGCGCAAGTCTTACCAAAGAGGCGTCCCTGTTTGGGGGAGGGGAGAAGGAGGCTCGCTCGTCAGCAATCTCCAGTGAACAGGTCGGGGGTTCAATTTTCTTCCCTTCCAAAAACTTTAGTGAGCTCTGTTTTAAAACTGTGTATAAAACTCTGTTTTATAGTTGCTGAAGGTGGGATGTGGAAGTGCGGCAGACATACTTCATTGGCCAGATTGCCATTTGCGCGGTTGTTGGGGGTATGCCCCCCTTATTTACATATCATTATGCAGCAAAGGGCGTGATTTTTAATATGGTAAGCAGGGATAACGAGGCTAGGGATACTATAGGTCAACAGTTAGTCTGTGAGCAGCAATTATTTTTTGGGATGCAACCCTTTGTGGTCGGGGCGGACCGTGATACCTCCATATCGCTCCCTCCTCCGCCGTGCAGCTGGAACAAACTGTCTGGCCTTCACCAGCTAGCTTGTTACTCATGTTGCAAAAGGGTGGTGTGCTTTGGCTGCCACGTACTGTTTTTCCCGTGTGCCCCCTTATCTTTCTCCCTGAATTCTCTCTTGTTCCCACAATATCCATGCCTTTTTGTGTCTAATAGCCCTAAATGGACCTTTTTTCCATTACTTTGTTTAATCACTTTTTGAACCTTTTTATAGTCTTGGCCTTCAAAACATCCTGTGGCAGCACGTCGCGCAGTTCTGTCACGTGGCTTTGTAAAAGAAAACTTTTTCTGTTCTTGTTTTTAAACTTTTTTGCCTGATGATATTTTAGCACCTTCTTGTTCTTGTGTTACAAAAAGCAGTGAATAATTGTTCAGTGCTCATCCTTTCTGTACCATTCATAACATAGAGATCTCTGCCTCATCTTGTTCAGCTGTCTCTGTATTTTCCAAGGCTTTGTTTAATTAGTCTCTCCCTTTTCCAAAGTTGACCGAGACCCAGACTCTGACCATCCTTGTCATCTCTGTCTCCATCCCTTTCCTCATTCTACTGCATGCTTTTTGAGAGGGAGTAACCAGAATTTTTCATACAGTATTTTAAGATGGGGGCTTCTGCATGTCTGTTACATCTTCCTTTTTTAGGGTGATCTATACTTATTACACAGGTTATAAGCAATGTGTTTCACGTAATTCTGAAGACAGGAATATAAGTAAAGAAGGATTTTTAAAAACTAAGGAGCTGTGCGAAATATTGTTAGGTCTAAAATTTGTCTGATGTTGAATTTAAAATATGAAAGCAGAAACTCCATAAACAGGTTAAGACATTTTCCCTAAAAAATTAATAGGAAAATAAATTAATAGATATGTTTATTAAACAACAACAAAAAGCTTCCCTCTGTCATATTTGCAACAAAGGAGTTACAGCACTTAAGCCTGAAACAGGATGGTGTTTACAAGGGCTAACTTTGGCTGCAGGTGGCTAGTGTCAGTTCTCTAAATCATTTCTTCAGTGTTTCTCCATGGAATACAGAGAAAGACTAACTTCCGTTGGCCATAGTTGAATTAGCTCTCAAAATTGGAAAGTGAAAAATAAAACTTAAATGACTCGTCTGATCTTAAGTACTCACCTGGGGAGAAACACCAAAAGTAAATGGAGCCTACATAGTGACAGATGAATTAGGCCATTAACTATTGGTGCAGATAAAGTAGAATGGTATTAACAAACTATCTAGAATGGTATTAACAAACTATCAGATGCGCTTTTTTACCTATGTTAATTTAAAAATGACACTGCTCTTTTGTATTTTGATTCCCTTTGGGAGAAGATGATTTGCATCGAATCCTTCTGGTCAAGTGTGGTTTGCTAGTCAGCCCAAAATGCTGAATGTTGACAGAGATGGCCTCTTTTGAGATAACTTTTTGAACTAACTTGGGGAAAGTGAGAGTGAATGGCATGCCTCCTGCCTTCTGTTTCCCAGCCTGTCTTGCTTTCACCTCTGCCTTCAGTATAGGAGACCTTCAAAGAGATGATGTATGCTTAGCTTTTGCTGAATGAATCCATACCTGGATGTCAGATTTCTTTGGGTTAACAGGCAAATGCAAAATGTCCCTGGTTTTGTTTCTCTTTTATGACATCTATTCTGAAACTTTAGAATATTTGACGCTTCCCATGACCTTCATGTGAAACCCTATCTATCCATGGCTCTAGTGTGCTGGAGGCTGAGCCTGGTGCAGTTTTCTTTGTTATGTAAGATTCCTATTGCAATGGCCTTTAAATCTTCTTTGTAGTGGTTTCATATGAGAGTCACAAGTCTTCTGGGAAACTTGTCTAGAGTTTATCATTATAATGGTATGAAAGTCTTGTGAGTCTTGTGAATGCAGGTTTTTCAGTTAGAGTTTAGTAAATAAAATTTCAGTTGGGAAATCTTTAGGTCCTCCACAGATGGTCGGGGCTGGAGCACTTGCCCTGTGAGAAGAGGCTGAAAGACCTGGGCTTGTTCATCCTGGAGAAGAGAAAGCTTTGAGGAGACCTAACATGCAACCCCTCAATACCTACAAGGAAAACATTGAGAAGATGGAGCCAGGCTCTTCAGAGAGGTGCATGGTGGGAGAATGAGAGAAAATGGGCATAAGCTGAAACAAGAGAGGTTTAGACTGGATATATGAAGCAACATTTTTACCCTGAGGATGGTCAAGCACTGGAACAGGTTGCTCAGAGAGGCTGTGCAGTCTCCGTCCTTGGAGGTTTTCAAGACCCAACTGGAAAAACCCTGAGCAACCTGGTCTCATCTCATAGCTGACTTTGCTTTGAGCAGGAGGTTGGACTAGAGTTCCTGGGATCCCTTCCAACCTGAATTTTCCTGTGATCCTATGATCTATTTCTTCAGTAAGAAATGTATGTGTCTTGTAACTGTGGATGAGAGATTTAAATAAGTATTTGCACCAATAACAAAATGGCTTGTATTGATATGAAGTTTCCAGATTCCTGGAGATACTGAAGCCCTTCACCTAGCTTGAATATCACTAGTTTCAGTATGCTGAATGGCATGGATGGTTTGAACCACAGAATTAACTGGCAGACACTTCTCAAGGGAAAAAGAACAGTAGCAGACTGTTGACAATAGCCTTGCTTTCTTTAGGATGCAATTTGATGAACATTTCTGTTGTGGCAGTGATAGCGTTGCCTTCCTGTATTTTCCCCTGAGTTGTGCCAGTAAAGGTCTGGTACAGCTACACAGCAAATCATTAGGGAAACCAGTTCAGATTAAAAGTAATCTCCTTTTTATTTTGTTTTCACCTATTTTTAAATTGATTCTTTGTGTCATTCTATGAAAATTCATACTGGCGCAACTGAAGCATAGTGCAATAGTAAGAACAAGCAGCAGGGGCTGCTTCAACTGATGCTGTGTTTCAAAGAGATGCTTTTCACACTGAGGTTTTGCAGTCAGTTTTGGAGGGCCCTCTAGAAATAACTCCACAGGTCACCAGCTGAAGATGACTGTTTGGGAAACCAGACTTTATGCCAAGTTTGTGGCAAAGAAAGACTAACAAAGAACAAGAAAATCAAGCTACACTCCAATACACCGTACTTCGTTTATGTTGTTTTGCCATTTATTGGATTGCAATAAACTGGGTAATTGGCCCCATTGAACGTTGCTACAAGATCCTGTGATTCATTTTAAATCTTCAAGATCATCAGTGTTTTCTGACCTGCTCTGAATGGGAGCTTGTAGCTCTTCAGTTTCTGCTCCTGTTTCACATCAACTGCATATAGACTGGCTAGCCAGGCGGACATCCTCCCATCTGAATGTCTTAGCCTAGTTGCCATTTTATAACTGGAGAATATGTCTGAACAGAAGGAAGTGAATGTATCAGCCACTTTCAAGAAAGGCTGTTTGTGCCAACAAGAACAAGGTTTTGAGGAACTGCAATTGTTAGGGCCTGGAAACAACACAAGATGCTTTGCATGAGATGGGCCTGATCCTGCACCCTAGACCTCAGCCTTGCCATTGATTCTGGTGGGATCAAAGAGAGTCCTGGCCAATCCAATACTGACTTCTGTTTATGTTCCTTTCTAACAATAATTTTTTTTCTTCACTAATATATTTCCACTTTTGTGTTAGTGAAAACATTGGATTGTTCAAGGGAATAGTATGGAAAATATCCTACAGAGTTCTGTGAGCTTTGGCCATCTCTCCGAAATACTATAGTCAATTTGGTGTTTGCTTTGGCACATTGCTGTGAAAGACTGTAGAGTGTGTGTGTTTATACACATAGAGAGAGAGAGGGTTCCTGCTCATTGTACCTTTGTGAGACTGCCAGACTGTCTGGTCTGATCTATTCTCCTGTAAGTGAAAAGGCCTTGCAAGCACTCATTGTGTGCTTGGACTGTAGCTCGCTATGCACTAAGCTTGAAAGGAATTCTGTCAGCTTGAAGAATCAGGTTTCTGCCTGAATATTGTTTATTCTCTATTGTTACAAGTAACACGTAAGATTACTTGTCACTGGAGACAATTTTCTGTCTTCCCTTTGTTTGCTCTCTGTACTGGACAAAATTTCATATAGTGCATTTTTGTGGCTCTCTCTTACCAGGTGGTCAGTTCCCCTTTGGGGACAGGAGAGAGAGAGAATTGTCCAAACAGAAGAATGAAAAATAATATATAAAAATCAGCAGTAAGATTCAGTGATGGGTGAAAGACCTGAACATTGCTCTTGACAAAGGACATATTTTCTTCCTGTAGCCCGTTGCATTCTAAAGAAAGACGTGATAGGGGTTTTCTGGCAGAGGGTGTTTCTGTCCAAAGTAATATTTCTCTGCTCTGTGTGCCAGTTGTCCAGCTTAAAGTTCCTACAACACCCTTTGAGAAGATAAAGCATAACTCCAGCAGCCTGTCAGTGAATTGTCCTGCCTATGATAAAGCTCATTCTGACATTCAATGATTTGTCTGAGCTCCTACTGCAAACTCCCTGGCTGCGGGACCTGCACAGACACTATTTGATTAGTAATTGTGAAGTATTTTGACACTGAACTTGGAGTCTGAAAAGCAGAACTCCATAGAACTCAAATTTCTTTTTCTGAACAAGTATTGTAGCAACAAGTATTTGTCTCAGATTCCTTGTCCTGGAATGAATAGCTGTAAAACAAAGATGCATTGATGGGAATTGCCAAGTAACTAGATCCAACCTGTAGCCCATCCGGCCTTGAATCCTGTCTGTGGCATATGAGTATTTGGAGGAAGATGCAAATATTGCTGGAATAGATGATTACATGTGACCTGCACTGCTTTCTTGAAAGTTCTGTCTCAGCTTTTTTTCCAGGTGCTGGCTCTGTTAATTTAAGCAGGGGGGACACAGTAACTGATGCTTACTGATTTTTTGTTGTTGTTGTTTCACTAGTCAAGTTTTGCTGGCCAATTTAGCTGTACAAAATCTATAACCAAAGAACACTGTTTTTTCCTTTTGTACTGGAGACATGAAGGAATTAAAGGATTCAAGATTGTAAAACCTCCATGAACAATTTAGGCTCTTTTTCCAACCAATATTTGCTCTGCTACATATGCACTGATAGTGGCCTCACACATTTGTGCTATAAGAAACAGTGCCAAACCCTTGTGAGCCAAAAGGAAATGGGCTTTTATTTAGCGTCAGCCATCAATCTGTTTCCAACTTTCAGGACATGCTCTTGTCAATTAGGGACTTCTGCTTGAAAAACCTGGCCTCTAAGCTTGCAACAAAGATACCATAGGGACAGGCACATTCAAAGAATTACCTCTACAACCTCCTCTGTGAAACATCTTGCAGCCCAGCCTGCCTTGTTGCTCTTACTTCTCTACTTTTTTTTTTGCTCTTGTGAATAAATATTTAGGCCAAGGCACACAATTACTCAGTTTTTCCTGCTAAAATGATCAAACTACCTGAGACAACATGGCAAGAGACTTCTCAAGCAAACCAGTCAGTGAGTTTTTCTGGGTCTTGGCCTGATGATTTTAGGGATCTGCTTGTTGTTGTCAAGGTTGAGGAAAGCCTGGGAAATTTGTAGCTGAGTGACAATACTGCTTAGGCTGGATCCTCGTAGATCCACCACTGATGTAGTGAGAACTTTAGGCAAGGACTTTCTCTGTTGTTGGCTTTTAGGGTTTTTTTTTTTTTTCCAGGGTTTGGAAATACTGAAAGCAAATACACTGTTATTGCAGCAGGGTAAAGAGGCTTACTTTATCAAGAAATCACCTTATGAAAGCTCTGCTTGTGCAAACTGATCCTATAACTCATGTGATATTTCATACTCATAGGCTTCAAAGCATTGACCACCCAGCTAGAGTCAACAACCAACAAGGTGAAGAATGACCAACAGAGCACCTTTTCGCTAGCACTAAGATTAAATGTTTCCGCATCTTGAACTGCTCTGCCTGAGAGTTCAAAGTGGTGCTGTGCCTGTGTGTGTCCTCTCTGCCAGGACATGGGCGCATGCTTCTATAAAACTTGTCAGATTTAAGCTGCTGTTGAGAGCTGCAAGGCATCAAGTGCAGTGCTATGTATTTGTGAAGATAAATGAATCAGGAGGAAATGCAATTTTGCTGTGCTGCTGCTATTTTAATGTGAAAGTGAGACCCTGAAATGCTCTGTTCTGCTTCAGTAATTCTAAGAGGAGCCTTTCTCCAGAGGTCTCTGGTACCCAGATTAATTGAAATAACTCCAAAGGGCTCTTTTAAATCAAATTCCCTCCCCCATGTTTGCAGTCTCTTTTTCTCTTTTTTCCCTCCTGTCTACACCCTCTCTTGAACAAAAAAGCTTTAAAATGCTCTTCTGGAAATGACTTGAATGTAATTCAGATGAAGTTAATGTGAAGTCAAGCTTGATTGCTCTTCTCCCTGAAACCGCCAGCAGTGGCTGAACACTGGTTAGTGTGAAATGGAAGTTCAAACGTAACTGGGAAGCTTGCGAATGAACTGAACAATGACCAGGCTGGAAGCTGGAAATCGCTGCTCCCCTCCTCCCCGAATGACCTTCTCAGTTCGCACTGAACCCTTTGATCATTGTCCAGTGCACGCCAATGTGGCAGTCTGGGCTTGGTCCAGGGATATATACATGGGTGGAGGCTGTTGTACACTCCTGATCCACCCTGTACCCTTATTTCCATAAACATTGCTGAATGTCACCGGGGGGATCATCTCTGCCTGTACTCCTTCAGTTGAAACACTGGACTGTCACCTGCAGACACAGCTCCTTTTTCCAGAAATCTGTCTGATAACAGCATTTAGAACTTGTGTGCCTGTATTTTACACATATTGTTGTATTTTTGCCAGGTGCATTTCTATTTGATGCTGAAATCTGAGACTGCAAGTATAAAAGTGCTATCTAGGGCACAGAGTTCATGTCTTTCTGAAGTGGCTGCTTGGGGCGTGCTCCATTGCCAATTGCAGTGAGCTTGGGAGGGTGCTGCTCATGACAAGAGCACTGCTAGGATCCCACTTGTGGAAGCACATCCTCCAGAACACCTGCTTTAGGGTGTTATTTTAGCTCCATATTCTTCTAATAGGGATTTTAGTGCTGGGCTTAGTGGCTTATTCAGAACCCTTGAGTCAAACACTAGTTCCTACAGTTTTCCTACTGTCATTTTTACTTAAATGTTAACATGGTAATGTACAAAATGAGCTGAAACTTGAGGACAAAGGCTAACTGGTTATAAGGTAAAGTGAATGTGATTCAGTGACGGAGGTGCAATCTGTATTACCTTGTGCTTCTCTGTACTATTTATTTGTGGTCATTCTTTCAGCAGCAGGTTGAAGAAGACACTTGCTTTTGCCAAGCTGCCTCTACAGCTGTGTCTTCTCAGAAGTTGCCTCCAACACAGTGTCACAAGTAGACTTTTTGTTACTGAAGACTGTCAGCAGCAGACTGCATGTCAGCTGTAATAAAAACTTGGTTTTCTATTAAACCTAATAGTGAACTTGATCCAGGATTTTTCTAGTCTTCTGTATTATTTCTATGGGATAGTTAGAATATACTGTAGGAATTATATCATTTCCTATCAAAATCTCTTTGGCTGTCTCCTACAGTACATTACCCTCTTATTAAATGACATCAAGATGGCAGATTCAGTACCCCAGCAGGTTGTGCAAGGCATGTTGCAACCCTGCAATTACTATTCTTGTGCAAATCCTGAAATTGCTGAAATTTAGAAACCTACCGTGTCTCTCCTCAGCTCCCCCGCTCCCTGCAAACTACTTCAAAGGTCAGCGAAATAAATTTTGCCCGGACAGAAGAAAAGCAGTGTCACAGTATCTCCCAATTCCTGCAGGTTTCCACATAGGCAGGGCTAAAACAATATATATGTAAGTGCCTAGGGCAGAAGACTGCTCACAAAATTGCAGAATCGCCATGAGCCTGCCAGTGCTGAAGCTAAGCGTCCTGCTGGTGCCATCAGAAGAAGGGTCAGACCATGTCAGTGGTAAGTGCGCATGGTTTGGGCGCTGGCCCCTTGCAGCCCCTGGGAGCAGTGAGTTCTGTGTTGCCCTAGCGGTGCCCTTGTCTCACCTCTTCCCTCAGCTTGTCACGGGGCTGGAGACGTTTGGGCTTAGCCCCCTGTTCCCGGGACAGCAGCATTCAGGGCTGCCTGCTCTGCGTGAGCTGTCTCTGTACAACCCCCTTGTGTTACTCTCATGGTAGCTGGGTAGTTACAGCAATAAAAAACCTCTGTTGTTGCAAATAATCTATTTGGTGCTCAAGCAGGGAATACTCTGTCTCTTGGTATTGGGTAGAAGATGAGACTATAGGGCCTAGGGCACCTTTACCCACTATTACTGTACCCATGTTGGGCACTGTGGTGCTTCTGAGCTGGTGTTAGGAGTCAGGGTAAAAGCCCAGAGTCCTGAAGCACCTTGCTGCATATGCTCGGACACAGTGCCACCTGGCCGTGTGTGGCTGGGGCCGGTAGTAGCCCCTTCTGTGCCTCTTCTCATGGAGCTCCCATGAGCCTCATGTCACCCCCGGCTCCAGGAGAGCTCAGTCCATGGTGATTCAGCCCCCTAAATTGCTTACCAGGTTGACCAGCCCCAAAGCTGAGTGCAAGGATAAGGCCCTTATCCTGAACCTGAATTGCAAAGCCCCCCTTAGGCAAAACACGTCTGTTGGTACAGCTTGAGGGAAAAATGGATCTGGTTTAAGAGAGCAACCTGTCTTTGAGACGATTTTAAATGTTCACATTTTTTATGCAGCGTTTCTGAACATTTCAGTTACTTCCATTTGGAATTCAATTCCTCTCTCTGTTAATCAATAACAGGTCTTAACAAAACAATATCTCACAAGAGACACAAGCACACAGTGCTGAACAAAGCAAAACAGCCAGTGGCTTACAGCAACAACTGCTGCTACACAATGGGTTTTCAAAGCTCAGTATATATTTTGTCCTTAGTGGGAAAACCATAACAAGACTGAATTAGTGGCTAGGCTTGCCAAAGGGAGAAATTAAAGTGTGACTGCTTGTCTGACACTTGAAGTACCTTTATTTATTCTGGGGTAGAGGACAGCATGAGGAAATAAGACACCTATTAGGGAAAAGTATTTTCTGTTGCTTTCAGATGTGCGTAGTGGTACTGCACGCACGTACACAGGGCTTGGTCCAGGTCAGAGGGGCTGGCAGCACTTTCCGATGAGAGGACTCCCAAGAGCAGCTGGCAGATAAGTGGACACTGCCTACAGAGCTGAAGAGTCGCCAGGAGCTGGGGAAGAAGCGTGGCATTCAAGGGTAGGACAGGCTGGGAGTCCCTTGTCCCTGACGGGGGGAGGCTGAGGGCTGATTTGCAGGTGGCTGTTTGGTGAGGGAGAGTGAAAAGGGAAAGGGTATGTGAGAACAAAGCAAATTCCCTTCCTGCACGCAATCCCCTCCTAGCCTGCAGGCTTCACTGCTCATCTGTGGATCGTGACAGTTCCTTGCTCTGGCACTAATGGGCTTCACAAGCTACCAGTGTGCAGTAATCGCCTTGGTTCAGGGCTCAGCTTGCACCTTTAGAAGCACCTTCACCCCTTGCTGTTAACCTACGGTCTCCTTTATTTGGCAGCTAAGCTTGTAAATTCATGTAACCAAATAGCTGCACAGTTAACTGCCTGCACAAAAGTGAACAACACATCCATCTTCCAGTGCCCAGCTAGCAGCCTAATGACATCCTTCACTTTGCTCAGTGGTACCCTTTTAAACGTAACTAGCTTTGTCACCGCAAAAACAATTGTTTCAGCATTAGCACAGGCCATATGGCTCATCTGGGCAGAGAGGAGAGGTTGTCTGGTAAGCTGCTGCATCAGGACCAATCCAGCCCTGACAAGTGTCACATGTGGAGCAGAAAGCTTCCCACAGCTGGCTACCCAGCACTGCGTGCCGTGTGCACCGGTGCCCCGTGCTGTGCTCCCTCCCCGGCTCTGTGACGTGACGGATGGTTAGGTAAGTTTTTGGTCTGCCGACAAGCTGTGCTTTACACCCTGGAGCAGGAATGTGCTTACAGCAGTTTTATTTTGGGCCGTGACCCTGGCCTTCTGTATGATCTTTGACAAGTCTCTTGGAAAAGCCATGCCTCAGTTTCTCTATTTATAAAATGAGTGTAATTTCCTGAAGCAAAGCAGCACTGGCAGAATAGATGCTAACGAAATGCTCAAAAGGTGTTGAGGTTTTCTCATCTTTGTAGTTCTTGCCAAAGTCTGTGGTTTGAATCCTCCAGTCCTGAAATTAATTGCGGCGAGAAGAAAGTGGTCAGAATGTTCTGGCCTGGTTTCCTTTAAAATGAGTCTTATGCAAGCGCTCTCTGTGTGTGTCAGACCCCCTTCCAGTTCATCCCCATGAGCTAATTTCAACCCAATGTGGCAGAAAGGTACAGGTCTCAAAGACAGTGCAATCCACTGTTTCTGCGAAAATAGCCAGCACGAGACCTTTCTCGTTCTTCTGCTAAGGAGGAGGCTGGACTGCAAGCTCACCCCTTATTAGAGACTCCAGGTGGGAGCTCAGCTGTGGGACACAGTTCACAGGAAACAAGGCTTCATGACTGCTGCTGCTGCTGGTGTAGCTACCTGTTATCAAAGGAGAAAAAGTACAGTTTTTTGTCTGCAAATAACTTAGAATTGCCATTGACAGAGATCTGATATGTTCCCTTCTAGCCCCCAAAGCAATCACAAGCAATCAAAGTTAGGAGCACGTGAACTGGCAGGGGTTGAACGGACATTGCTTTTCTTTATTTGCTGGCTGCTTACCTGGTGTAACAGACAGTCTGAAAGCACTTCTTAATTAACCAGGTTCTGTCCTGTGTGGCAGACGTACACAGCCAATGGGCATTATAAAAGTGTGGTTATTACATTTTGGCTTGGGAAAGGCCCCAGCTTAGTTATATAGTTAAAGAAATAATCATGGAGAAAGGGAGAGGAGTCTGGGCCCTAGTCTCTAGTACAAAGACTGTTTGTTATATTTATGTTAAGCATCGCTGGATCTAACCTCCGTGGAGAGTGGGTGGAGGGTTAGTTTGAGCTGTCTTTGAAAACAATTTGAGCAGTGCACAGCAAGATCTGAGGGAAACAATGTTTACAATCTATATCCTGGCTCAAATTCCATAGACACTGCTCTCCTGCCCCATTGCCAAAATTAGCCGTAGCCACCAGCAGGCAGCTGGTGGCCCAGGCATGAGCCATTGTATTTGATCATCTCTTAGTAGCTTTTATATAGAGAAAGTTTTTTCCCAGTTATTGAACATCATCTACTCTTATCATTGTGCATTCATCTTTGCAGCAGCAGCAGGAAATTTCTAACACATTGAGCAGAACCCAGTGTCCTTAATCATGCACAGCTCCTGCTGATTTTAGCAGTAGACTTGCTTCATGGGGCAGAGTAGTAATGTGTCCCTCAAGAAGCAGATTGTCTTCTTAACTCCCTGAAAGAGGGTGGGGAATACACTGCTCTGCTACTTGTCTGCCTGTCTGATGTCAAAAGTGTACAGGCAATTATACACAGGGCTGAGATTTAAATACCAATACTAGAAATTTTACCAAGCTAGGTAATATTAATGAGTCCAGAGTGTCTGCCGATTAGCCTTCCCATCCATTAAATCCAGGTTGCTTTCAGCTTTTAATTTACTCTACACAAAGTGGAGAACCCTTTCCTTAGTCCTTTAGAGAATGAGCTGGCTCTTCCCTCCTCTAGTCTTGGCTTGGAAGGAAAGTGTTTGACAATGTGCAGTGCCTTAATTTCTGCCTCAGAGGAATTTTGGAGGAGAAACAGCTCTTTAAGTCATTCATTTGCCACAATACATTTGAAAGAGTTGGTGTCAGGGCTTTTTGTAATTATTTAAAATATTAAATAATGCAAACTAACAGAAACAAGTCAAAATACATAATTTATAGGCAGAGGGTGTCTCTCTGCTGTCCCTCTATTCATGCAGGTTTTTACTCTAACAGACCAGCTTTGCATTCCCCAAGGCAGAGACTTGTATCCTGTCTGTGTGTGTTACTCCCTCTTTCTCCTGGGAAGGAATGAATAATTTCTGCTTTCCTTCTGTTTCTTCATCTCTGCTGGCTTCTTCACCGGAAAAGAGGAAATGAACAATGCCAGGGCTCTGCTCACTCTTTACTTTTCTCTTTTTTTTTTTCCTATCACCAAAAGATAGAAGAGGGAAAAGACTGCAGGCACTCAATATCCACTCATCTTCTCAATCCCGCTCTTTAAATGCTTTTGTTGTCCAGTGGCAAGACGGTCTTTGGCTTGTTATTTACTGGCTGTTTAATTTAAATGTATCCCCATCAGGGATCCAAAAGATCCTGTCTTAAAGCCCTTTCACATGATTTGTCTAATTGCTGTCTGAATTATTTATCATGGCTCTGAACTATCTGGAGATTTTTTTTCTTTTAAGCACTATGATTTGATCCAGAACATCTGTAAAAAATCATGACTGACCTCCCATCTGGGCAACAGCTCAGCTCTGTCCTGGGGCTGGGTCGTGTCAAGTGTACGAGCTATTTTCAAAAGCATAAAATTCCTGACATGGTGAAATTCTTTTCTTAAATATTTGTTGACAAAAGGCGGGCAGGGAAGAGAAGGCAGCTATTAGGAATGCAAGAGCAAGATGCTGCATAGCTAGACCAGAAGTGAGTGGAACATTTTGTTACGGAAATGGCCACAAAAAATGCTCCTCCCTGCATTAGAAAATAATTATTTAAAGCAGGATCAATTGGCAGTCCTCTTTGCTGTTGTTGTCATTTGGATGTGGCATTTGTAAATAATATTTCCTCATGAAAGAAAACTTCCAGTGATGACAGCACTCCTCTGGCCACTTCCTGTCTCAAAGGGAAGGAATCAGCTTTTCTCTGGAAACAGCGTCTCCCTCTGAAGAGAAAACCCAGGAACTGTGTTATATTTTTCCTCTAAAGTTTCAGATGAGAGGACTTTGATCCCCAAATGCCATCAGAGTGCCACATATGGGGCAGGATTACCAAGGGGATTTTTAAGACATACGTGGCACTGGACTTGCATAGGACGACATTCGCATGAAAGTAAAAATATAGAAAGAAAATGAACAGCAGGTATGTGACTTGAAGCAAAGCCCACTTTCTTCTGCGATCTTTAAAAACAAAGTGGCACTACATGCTTTAAAACAATTCTTCAAAACAGATTGTTTTACCTCTACGGATGTTAGTGAGTGAAGATCCTTTTATTCTCAGCTAATCGCTGTTCCTGGCTCTTCAGAGGGTGGGGACACATCTTTCAAGAAATAAGCTTAATTAAAAACACAGAGATGCAGACTTTTTTTAAACTATTTTTTTAAACTATGTTCTGGTTATGCTTTTTCTTTTCTCCCTCCTCATTTTCGATTTTCCATGGAGATTAACCCATGCCAGACTTAAACACCCTCAAACTTTAGGAGAGCTCACATGCACATCTGGACCCCAGCTCCGTAGCTCCAGCCCATTGCTGTTTGTTATTGTTTGCATTGCTTCAGGGTTCGTACAAAGTGTTCTTTTTAAAAAAATAAATATTGAAGTGTCTATAGAGCATCTGAGGGAAGCACACTAGGCATTCCTGCTCTAAGGTGTTATAGTCTTTGTGTTACAGGAGCACAGAAAGGAAACTTTGGGGGTGTGTAGGGCACTGGAGTCTCAGAAAAAAGACTTCTGCAGTATTACAGGCCTGGCCTTCCCCTCATTTCTGTGTAAGCCCCTGTACCAAATGCAGGGAGTGAGTTAGGCCTTTGAGAAGCATTCAGATGTCCTGAGTCAGTGAACTTAGAGACCCCACCTGGCATGGGGATTTGAGTGAGACTTGGGCCAGCTGAGTTTGGCCGTTAGGGGCAAGGACCTCTTCTGGGGCTGAGTAATGAGGCAGGAGACACGGAGCAACCCCTCCACAGAGCCCCGAGGGCTGTGGAGACACGGGCAGCGCTGCCGGCATGCAGGAGGTACCCATAACCTTGTCGTCTTACCTGCGTTTATCCCCCTGCCCTGCTGCGATCTGAATGCCTTGTTCTATTTTTATCGGGATTTTCTGTGGATGAACCCTATTAAACGCATCACTAGTGCTGAAATTTGCCTATGCCAATAAAGCCATCTGTTTTATTAACTAACTGCAGTCTCTGGAGCGTTTCTCCCAGGCTCACAGCGGAGCAGCCCTTTGCACGGTCGCCGGCGCGCTGTGTCGGCCCCGCTAACAATGGGAGGGGGCCCGGGAGGGCGCTGGCAGGAAGCGCCGCTTCCCTTGGATAATTGACCGGCTGCGAGACTGGGGAACGAAGATAGCCCACAAGACACACGGTACAAACTGCTGAAACAATAAACAAACAAACCAACGACCAGCACTTCCTTTTCTTATATTGTTTGCGCAGCTTCCTTAACTCGGGTTCCCCCTATCCCACCCCTCAAAAAACGACCTTTTAGGCTCGCTAATGCTTAACCCCTTTGCTGCCAGTTCTTGCTGAAGGCGTAAGCCCACGTTTTCCAACGTGGCTGCCAGCACAGGGCCCGCCACTCCTCCTGAGGGCTTGAAAGCACCTTTACAAAAAGTTGGGTGAGGGGGGACTTAGCCTGGCCATGGGGCTGTGTAGCTGTAATGCCCTGGCACCAGACCTGGGCCCTGCTGAGGCACCAGCATCCAGTTTGGTGGGTGACTCAACTCTGGCTCTTAAATGCTGATTTTCGGAGAAACTGGATTCAGAGCCAAGACCTGGGGAGAAAACTGGATCACGGCTTTGTGACCCAGACCCAGCTCCCCTAACACCCCTGCAGTTGTCCTCCAGCGTGACGTTGTTTCACCGCCGTTGTTACAGGTGGGTCAGCTAAGTCGCAGGTGCTTCCTACCCTGGGTACCGGCGAGCATCCGATGCCATGTTCCCACCGAAATCCTGTCTTCAGGCTCCAGGATGGACTTTTGCCAGTGGTCTTCCCTCTTCTCTCCTCCCCTTTCCAAACCACTGTTTGGGCTGGTTGTTGTTTCAGTGTTTCTGGCTTGTTAATGCCAGAATTATGAAAGCAGAAGTTGGGCAGCAGCAAAACCTCCCTCCACCTGGGTAATTTTTGCAGATGTCTCCCTGAAGAGCAGTTGGGAATTGCCTTTGTTTTTGCACACAGTGTGTCACGCGCGTGTTTCGTCCCTGAGGGGCCAGTGTTCCTCGCACACATGAATTACTGGGCCGGAGATGAGGATGTACCCCCGCATCTGTTAGGCTGCGATACCAGTTGGTGGTTTGGGCACCTTTATGTCACTGACTGAACGCTGCCAGGGAGAGGATAAAACCAGGGATGATTTGGGAGAATTAGGTTGATCCTGCTGGAGTTGAGAAACGGCTTTTCAAAGGAAGCGGCGATATTTCTCCCCTGTCAGCCCATGGATTCGGGGCAGCGTGGGAGGGCCTGTGACCCTTCCCAGGGAAGGGGTGGCTCCGTGGCAGCACGGGCAGAGGCTGTCAGGGGGCAGGTGCTGCCTGCTGCTCAGCGCTCCCAGTTGACAGCTTATTTGTTATTACTTTAAATACACACTGTTTGTGTTAAGCACAGCAAGAAGTCTAGTAAACCGAAATGGTGACATTTCAAAAATGAAGCCTCTCAAGTAGATGTTTAATCTTTCTAATAAGGAAGTTATCTGTTAAATACCAAGTTTAACAGTTATGTAATAAGTCCATATCAAAACACAGATAATGACTGGTAGCCTATGGTTTAGCAATTGGTATTTAATTAACCTATAAATGCTTTCCTGCTTAATCTAAATTACACTTCTAGCCCAAAGACTATTTAAGCTACGGTGCTGGAAGTACTGTCAGTAAAATAGTTACTTTGAGTGCGGTGGCACTGCTGGACAGAAGAAAAAGTTAGCTGAGTCTACATGCATGGAGGGGTGGCTGCGCGTGCAGAAGGGCGGCCACACACAGATCCTCCAGGTCAGGACAGGGCATCTCTTCTTAGCTCTGCCCTGTCCTTCCTCAAAACAGCCTCTTCTGCCTGCAGGGCTGCTCCAGTATAGCTGTATTTGCTGTCTCCCTTCTCGATAACTCCTCTGAAGTCCTCCGTGGCGGCTTTATCTCTTCATTTTAGTTTGATTACAAAACTTGCTGAAGGGCCATTTGCACTGTAGAGTTAGGTAAGGAGAAATTCTGCATTAAGCAACACTGTGGGTATTTGTCAGCATTAGAGAGTTATATGCATAGCCACAAACCCCAAAGCAGGGCCCAGCTTTGTCAGACCGTGGGATACCTATCATCACTAGTGAGTTTTTTTAAAGGATGAACTCGCATTTGAAAGACTGGAAAGAGGCCTTAATCCTGGATTGGGGGTTTGGGGAAGCCAGGAAACATGGTTTAAAAATAGTGTGAAAGAAAACAGTGCTAGTCAGGGAAAACTAAAGCCTTAGCCAGCACGCAGCGAATGGGCAAAGGAGAAGGAGACAAACAGAGACAAAGCATGGGAGATGTCTGAGCAATCATGTAGGTGATGTGAGGGGTACAATGAAAAGCTTCAACATTTCCTGCGCCTCCAGGTGAATAAAAGAGGACAGGCATGGGATACCACACCAAGGAATAATGAGAACCTGTTATAGAGATTATGCAGTGTGATAAGAAACCTGCCACAATTGTACATTATCATAGAAATGAAAAAGATCCGCTATCTTTCTACCGCAAACACTGCTGGGGGACCAGGTGGCTGGGGGAAAAGGTGCACGGTGTGGAAGGGGCGACACGTCCTCCTGGGCTCCTGCAATTGGCCCTTGTTGTGTGCTCTGCTGAGCGGGCTGGAGGCATCCGAGCTGAGCTCTCCCGCTCCCTCTTTGGGGAGCGCAGCCTCCCTGGGAGGGAGATGCTTCTCTCAGGCAGGCTTTTGCGCTTTGCTCCTGGTGTATTTTGGCACATTTCAGGGCTCAGTGAAGTGCTTTTGAAGCCTTTTCTTTTCTGCAGCCAAAATCCCTCTGTGTTTCAGTGTGCATTTCTACAGTGTGGAGTCAAGTGGAGACACGATGGATTTGCAAATCCAACCTTCAGCTAAAAGGGAGTAATGTGGAACAAATTCTTCCCGTGCACAAGTCCTTTGATTTCAAGGGCTTTCCAATCAACCTCCAAATTCACTTGTGTGGCGCAATCCCCCTGAAATCAGCAAAATGGTGCTGTGTTCAACCAGCTGCTGAAGCCTGAGGTGGAAGAGTGGTGCTGTGAGAAGGGCTTCAAAACGAGCCTGTGAGGGACAGGTATATTGGCACGTCAGAAATACTGTGAAAGACCCTGTCTTCAAGTCATGAATCAACGCTGCCATCAAAATCTCCTCGCTCACTGATTCATTACTGTGTGACATGCTAACAGCAGGCTGCTGCTATATGCCTCTTTTCACAGTGTTAAACAAAAAACTGGTTTTACAGTTTAAATAAAAGCTCTTTATCTGTTGCTTTGCACTGGTAGGATGTGTGGT
The DNA here is from genome assembly GCF_036417845.1 of Apteryx mantelli. Classification (NCBI taxonomy): domain Eukaryota; kingdom Metazoa; phylum Chordata; class Aves; order Apterygiformes; family Apterygidae; genus Apteryx; species Apteryx mantelli. The sequence goes on along the minus strand of NC_089980.1, from coordinate 61,037,256 downwards.
TTTTAGGACTTTATGAGTGGCAGGGATGAATTGTGCAGGAAATGATAGTAACTGTTTTTTAGGCAGCAGCAGTCTTCCTTTGCCCTCTTTGTAAATGCTCAGTGATTCCTTACAGTGAAGTTTTACTGAGCATCTTGCAGAAGAGCACAAGTAGACATGGTAACCAGCTTCCCTATTCTCAGAAGACCAAAACACAATCCCTGCCTGGCTGTGGCACTGAAAATACCAGAACAGCACTTTTATCAGGAGCCCCCAGCTTCTCAAAACTCTGTATACGCTGTGCTTGAGAGACTCCTAAAAGTAGAGAAACTTTATTTGCAATCACTGGATTGGAAAGGCAGATGTTTTCCTTCCTCCCTCTCTCTGATGTCTAGTCCTTGTCAGTTTAGTTAACATCCTGTGTCCATGTGAGACAGTAAATGTAGTGACTTGGGGAATCGCCAAGGGTAATGGGAGCATGCAGCTTCTGCTGCCATTTTTTCCAGCCCTTGCATCTCTTACTGAAGAGTGGAAAATGCATCAGACTTTGTACATTGAAGGGTATAACGACAGAGGCTGGGTCAGTGGGAAGCTCAGTTTGCATGCCAGCTCTGACTGTGAACCTGAGGGAATGGCTGAACAGGAGGGAAGAATGAAAACTGGAAAATACAGCCAGGAGATGAACATGGTGACTCACCTCCTTTCCAGCTTTCGGCAATGAGGCTGTCCTGCAGGCTCCACCTTTGCCTTGTGCCAAATGAAAAGCACATGAGTGCTGAGATCTCACTTCCTAAGGGACCAGGCCTCTACATAGGCATTTCTTCTAGAAAATATTTGGGAGTACTGTCCAAATCCAGCTACTTTAAAGTTGAAAGTGAGTGTCAGCTGGCGTGTGGCATGCCAGAGTATTTTGGGACAGGCAGAGTTTCATGAGATCCTTTGCATTTTATCTACTTTGTTTAGGTCAATTTCATCTCTTAATTACAATGTTTCCTCTTGCAGGTCTGCAAGAGGAGAAACGGTTCAAAGGTGGAAAAACAATGCTGTCCGGGACAGCAATAAGTCTGATGGAGATGCTGGGAACCAAGACAATAAATCCTTGTTCCAACTGATATGATTCTCCCTGTCCAGAAAAGGTTAGCCTCCTTTCATGCAGCATCTAGCATAAAGAAGCCATAGTCCATGAAACACTTTAAATCTAAATTTTACTAACTATAATCCCTTGCACAGCTGCATTTTGTCTTTTGTGGTAACAGTCACACAAAAAGACCTGGTTGTACAGTCACTGGTACAGAAGAGCCTTCAGGACCAATATTCATGTCCCATGTTGCTAAGCATTACATGTAGACCTGTAGTAACAATAAGTCTTATTTCAAAATGCAAAATACTTAGCAAAACAGCAAAGGAAAGTAAGTGTTGCAGTTGCCTTGATGGTGAATGGTAGCAGTAGTGCATCCCCATCCTTCCCTGCACCTTGCCTGAGGAGTACTGGAGTTTTTGAAGCTTTTGGACTTTCAGCTTTCCCTGTGTTTCCCAGTGCTAGGGTTTGCAGTGCAGGATGAGTACCGGGAGTTGATGTTCATGGGCACCAAATAACTATCCTGTGTCCTAGCGAAGGTGAGCACCAAGACTAGGATGCTAGAGCCAGGCCCGGTGCGTAGGGGATCTTGTGGCAAGTGCTATAAGCAGCATGTTAGGGGTGGGTGCTTTTGAAAAAATGATTGCACTCTGATGTTCTTGGCTTCTCCTTAAAAAGTGAATGGGTAGTCTTCTGCAAACTTCTGAAGCAGCTGTGACACCGGTCTAAATACCATTTGTGATAAGAGGAATATACAGATATTCATAAAATCTGCCAGTGCTGGTACATCTGCAGATGGGGATGTAGGAGAAATGTCATAGCTACATACACTGAAAGATGAGCTGAGACACTTTCTGTGTAACCGTGGTATGGTGGTGGGAATCAGAGAGGGAAAGGGGGAAGCAGGAGGTAGATGTCATGTCTTTTTAGGGTTCCACCCAATCAAGACACAACTTAATTCAACTAATAGCAGTAATTAGGGTTGATAATTAAGTATGAGTTTCAGATTTCTATTACACAACCCCAGAGAGTTGGTATTTTTGTACCTACAGTAACCTCTCCTATACCTGCCTAGAGTTTTCTTTGTCTTCTGTTTTTTAGGTTTTTTTTTTTTTTATTTCCACTCCCAAATCCAAGACAAAATGTGACATTCTCCATTCATAGGAAATGGGACATCACTGGTGGAAATAGCTGTCTTGCTATCTCCTCTATCTCTGGGCTGTTAAAGAGAGGGAATGTCTTGGGAACCTGGCCAAGAATTGCCATCTCATGGCTTATAGAATTACTGTTAATAGTTTCTGTTCTTAAGGTGGAGGTCAAAGGGGGCATAAAAGTGCCAACTGGTTTGTTGATACCACTGCTGGAATTAGAAGCAATTCAGGGGGCTAATTTGGTTAATTCTCAAAACACATCTAAGAAGAAAGTTTCATAGTCCCTGCTTTCTTGGGGGGGAGATTAGCCAAGGCTGCTAAAGCAGACTTTAGATTTTGATTTGAGAATTTATGCCAGTTAATCATTTGCTCAGGTGGCTAGTTCCTTACCTGAATGAGCATTAATGCATCCAGAGCTGAACTGCAACCCAGTCAGGACTCTGCCTCTCTTTTGCCATCTGCCCCTAGCCCTGACCAGTTCATACCAGCCATGTCCAGTGAGAAGCATAAATATGTTGTTAGCAAATATAGATGGATGTCTGCTTGGTGACTGTATCTGTCCTTCTCCCAGGATATTGCCCAGCTTTCAGCAACCTGCAGCTTATTAATTTCCCGAACTTAAAGTTAGATCCACACCTTCATGTTTATCCTTGATTTGTGGCTCTTTCTTATTAATTTTTATAATTAGATTCTGAATCTATTTAGACTTTTGGTCTCTGCAATATCCATTGGCAATGAGTTCCACAGTTTATCTTTGTGCTGTGTGAAAATGTACTTCCTTTTGCTCCTTTTTAACCTGCAGTTTGATTTCTGTGATAACCCCCACTTTTCGCATTGCAAAGAACAGTGAGTAATATTCCATGATGTCTTTCTAAAAAAACACTTCTGATGATCATTCTTGACATCCTTCATGATTTTCCTCAATCAAGCATCTGCTTTTTCAAATTGGGGAGCCCTATATTGTTTAATATTTTCTTATATGCCAGATATATACCTTTGACGATCATTCCACACTTCGTAAAAAATCCAGGTACCATCAAGAATTGATAAATTGCCCAAACAGACTGATAGAAGAGTTTTGTTTTCCGACCTTATCCCACAGGTGCCACATTCAAGGCAGGAGATGCTGTGTGAAACATAACTGAAGTTTCTTTGGAAAATGACTGCCTCTTAGTGTAGTACAATATACTGCACTTTTTAGAAAGCACAGTTTTCACTACCAATTCCATAGCATAGGTATTTGAGCAACTGTCCTAAAATTATTAGGAAAGTTAAATGTTTCTGAGCACTGTCCTTTTAGTGCTCAGAAGCACCTGAGATAAGAATCAGTGTTTTTTAAGTGTTTCATATGATACATACTTATGTGAACAAATTATACATAATATACCTACAAATACCCATAGCCATGTATTTTTAATTTAATTCAGATACTGATGTCAGTAACCAACAACACAGGACAGTGCAGGTGCTTTGGGTCTTAGACCCAGATGTGGCTGCAACAACACCTGTACCGACTCCATTAGAAGCATTGACAGTCCCAACACAACTGCTGTCATTGCACAGCTCTCAGTGGGGTAAACAAGTTTTGTCTTCCTGTACTGGGTCAGGGGCAGCAGCCTGAACAAGATGCAGAGACTGTTTTCTGCTGCAAAGTTACCTCAAAAGCTCAAGGGAAAGCGTGTGTGAAATTGTTAATATTTTACTCCCTTTGTTCTCCGAAAAGCAGAGGGAAAGGACACAGCTTGTTGTTATTTACAACAGTGCGAGTGTGTTTTTTTTGTTTTGGACTTTTTCTCTTTTTACATTAGAATTTGCAATATGGGAAGGGTCAGAAATAGGGACATCCCAGTTGGGTACCTGAGCCAAAGGGGCGAAAAACATCAATGGCTTGGAAGTTTTGGCAGACAGTGATATGAAGAATTCATCTAAATTGTAACTCAGTGAACAGGTTTCTCTGCATAACTGATTGTTTCATAGAGTCACTGCAGTGGTTTCATTTCAGTAGCTTCATTTCACTTTGTTAGTAAGGATCTGCTGGTCTTTCTTCTAAAGACTTTGCAAAAATACCTTGAGAATGACATAATTAAGGTGGGTAAGGACTTGAAGTATGCTACAGTTATAGACTGCTTCTTTTTATTTGTGTAAGTATTTTATTTCAGTCTTAAAGTGTTCGGCTTTATATCTTCTTAAACACTCAGATGGTGCTGTTTGTTTGTACATACCACTTTCCAGAGAGGGACAGCACTCGATGATTTTTCAAGGCATCAGTGGTTCATTACAATTCTCAATGTTACATTGGGGACTTCCCCATAACCAAATGAGTAGATAGAGGATACAGGGTTTTGATTTCAGGATTTTTGTCCAGAGGCAGGTTGTTATTACTGCTGAGAAGAAGCGAGATACCATGCAAATCACAAAATCTGGATGATCGCTGTGATACAAAGAAGCAGGGAATACAATTGAGTGAAAAAAAGTAGTAAGACAAGTGACCAGGTCAAACTGCTTGCCAAATTACTTGAATGTCCAGTATGACGCATTGCATCCACACCAATTAATAAAGTTTTCTACATTTAAAAAAATCTTGATTCAGTCAGAATACACATGCAAGCATTTGAAGAAAGGAGGCCATTAAAGATTAGCAACAGAGAGCAGGGAGGAATATATGTATAGATTTTCCTTGTCAGTAAAGAATTTTCCAGTCATAAGAGTGCATTGTGCCGCATGCTGATCTCACAGATGGTGCTGTAAATCAGGGCTAACTCTGAAAGTGTCAGTTGAATTATCTTTGTGTAAATGGGATCCGAATTAGTCCCTAGCTGTGAAAGACAGTGATTGCCTTGAGGCGTAAGCACAGATAGGAAAACCAAAGGGGTTTTTTTCACCCCCCCCCCCTTGGATTCTGACTCACTTTGTGGCTTTGAGCATTTTGCATAATTCTTTTGCCTTGGTTTCCTTCCTGCAAAGTCAGCTGATAGTTCCAGAGGAACTCTTGAGTGGAGAACTTTGATTATGGAAATTGCTATAAAAAAGCTTGTTTGTTACCATTAAGGGTGGCAATATAATACATTAGAAAATGTTAGCTCAGCAAAGGGACTCAGAGGGAGAAAGGTAGCACAGGCACACCAGAAGCTGTTTTTTAAAGTACTAGATATTAATTCATATGATGGAGAGATGTGTAGAAAGAGAACATTCAGCTTTAAGGCAAAGTTACCACCCAAGAGTGAAGCAAAGAATACGATCCTGTGACTATACGGGTCAGACTTCAAAACCTACTACAAGTCCCTTGTGACTTGCATGTGAATTTAATTCCAGGCAGTAGTGAACACAAGCTCTTCTTCTTTGATGTCCATTTGGCACATGTGAAATTTGCGGGTGTCCTGCAATATTGCTGTAGATGTGTAGAATTTAGAGGTCTTCTCTCCTAAGGAGAGACCGTGGGTGTACACAGCCCATCCCACTCTTTCCCTCATTCCCCTTCCAAAAGACACACTCAGTTTTTGGTTAAAGATTGTAAGAAGTGGGATCCAACCATCAATCTCCTGTACTGGTTGTCAGTACAGTGACAGGAAGAGGGATTTGTTAAATTATGTGGGCACATCACTGCAATAATCTTATCTGAGTTTGCAGAAGAGAGATGCTCACATATAAAATCCTACCTCCCAGTTGAAGTACCTACCTGTGTACTTGACAGGGCCCGATTTGCTGCCAGAAGGGAACAAGCTGGCAACTTAGCAGCAGTGGCAGATCAAAGCCAGAGAGTGATGTTTTCCTAATGTCTCAGATAAATACTCAAGGACTAAGTAATGAAAAATACAGCCTCTGAATTTATACAGTTTCTGGAAAGAAAATGCAAAAGTCTGCTCACCATCCTTCAACTTTCTGATAGAGGATCCTGGGATGTGACAACGGCACAAGATTCCTGGTCTTTACTACGACACTAGACATCTAGGATGTGATTAATTTTACCTAAATGTTGTCATTTAAAAGCCAGATGTCTGGACTTCTTCCATAATGAGTGGAGGAAAAGGAGGTGATCTATCCAACCTCTCTCTATCTCCCTGGGCTGTAGAGGGAGCCTAGTTAGACCAGAGACTAATTTACAGACAGCTAAAATTATTAAGATGAATTGCCTTTTTAGTGCTTCTTATGTGTAAGAAATTGTACACTTTCCCTGCAATTGCATATAATATCTCTATTTTACAGGGAAGAGGAAAGTGAGGCTGAGATCAAGTCACTTTTCCAAAGACAGTTAGCAGCAGAACTGAGATTACAATGTACATGCATCTCACTCCAGCCCCCCTTTTTATTCTTTCAGATTATACTGTGTCCCAAAGACAACGAATAATTAATGTGTGTGCAGAAAGCCATTTTCACTTCTCCTCATGGGCATAAAGGAGGGTAAAAAATATGGCTTAGTGGACAAACACAGCCAGCTCCACCAGGCAGGTTCTAAGATTTAAAGTTGCTCATGGAACAATAAGGGCTCATTACCAAACTCAGCTAATTTCAAGTTCCTAAAGTTGGGCAGCAAGTTTCAGAAAACTGGGCTTGTGAAGAAATATGCAGTGATTTACCTGCCTCGCCTGACAACAGCATTGCATCGTTGCTGTTGTTCTCTTTGCAGAGCATATGGAAGCTGAGCGCTCCCTGGCTAGTATCCAGACATCCAAAAGTTAAATTGATGGGAATTGCCATGAGGGTTCTAGCTAATGGGAGACATAAAGAATGAAGCCTGTTTTATTTTTGCTTGTTTCTTTTCTTATGAGAGTTTTGTTCATAGAACAAACCTAGATACAACTGCATGCAACATATTTCTTCTGCATTTGCCCCCTGGGGATGACTTACGCCAAGTTGTGATCTGCTTTGCTGTTCCAGCCCATTGGGCTCATCAGTTTATTCAACTGACTTTTTAAATGGACTCATTTTTCCTGACTTTGGAAAAAGTGGCAAGAATCTAATTGCACTTGTGGGTATGGGGTGTAATGTCAAGGCTGTGGGAGGGAGTGAGGGGAGAGAGGGAAAACCAGCAGTCGTCTCCGTTTTTTGGGGGAGGGCACTGCTTCTGAGAATGGGAAGAGCTCAGTGGGCAAATCTGTTGGGGTGGCTTGGTGGATTTGCACATCAATCACCTGTATATAGGATACATTTTAGATGACATAGCTGGTGTCTGCACAAACTGGTGCATGATGCTTAGTCGTTTCTTATCCACAGGGACAGATGTTACAGAGAAGCTTAGATATGCACCTGTAGTTAGATTAAATATTTGAGGACCAAATCTTCTTCAAGCCATTAGATCTTGGGGTCCCTTTTCACAGAGCACTGTATATGCACTCTCTGGACCAAACTGCAGATTAACAGCTCCACAGATGGAGAAATACTTTTTTTCCTAAATCACAGTTCTGTTTCATTTTTATGTTGCTTGCTAGATTAAGTTTTACAGCTCTCTCAGTTTTTTCTTTTGTTATGCAAAGTGAGATCAAGAATTTTTACTGTTGTACAGTTTGGAAAGTTTTTTTTTTTTTTCCCATAAGGAAAACTAAGGAAATCAAAGGTGATTCATCTTTAACAGCAAGTTATTTAAACCAAACAATGCCTTTTGATTTATGATAATGGAAGAGATTGCAGAATAGTGATGGGGGTCAGATGAAAACCCACACTGCACAGATTTTTGTGATAAGTATCATTATATTCATGCACTAAACTAATTCTGCACTATCAATTTTATTTGTGGGCTTTGTTTATTTTAAAAGTTTTTATTTAGTGAATTTATTGGCAGGGTGTGATTGAGAGCCTTGGAAATAGAAGCCTGCTATTCAGAGAACAGATATAAAATTTCCCCATGCTGCCCTGCCAGTATACCTCAGCTCTTTGGGACTACGACATTAGAGTGAAAGAACATGACAGCGGCTTTCTGAGGTCACACCAGAAGTCTAGCCCAGTAGCCTGTGTCCGACAGTGACCTATAACAGCTGCCTAGGGCAAGAACACGTAATGAGAGGAAACAAATAGTGATACTTTCCCCCAAATATTCCCCTACTCACCAACAGTTTGCAGCTGAGAGACTTCCTGAATTGGAAACTGTTTTGTGCTTACACGCCTGCAGCAGGCTTTTCCTTCCACGCCTCTGCTCAGCTGCTTATGACCCTAGGCACACACACAGCATCATAACATCCTGTGGCAAGGAGTTCCACATTTTAACTGCATTTTTGCTGCCCCCAAAGTTTTGGACTGGAAAGGAGACAAATAATGGCACTCATGTCCCTATCACTATGCAACTCACTGTGAGGGACTTTTGGTCTTTGAACCTTTCATTCAGCAATCAAATTTACTTTTTCACTGACTTCAGGCCTAGACTTAACATTTAGCATAGACGATGACCAACTCCAAACATTAAAAAATAGAGTCAATCCTAGTTATAAGGTTTTTTTTTTAATCACCTGCTTTTTTATTTTTAAGCTAAATAATGTATTCTACTTCTCTTGTGGATTTATAACTGCTGGAAGTATTTTCTCTGTCATGCTTTTAATCTGTTTTATTTTATTTTTTCCTGGCATGATAAATTTAGACAGCTTTTTGCTTGTTTAAGTTTAGTTTTTATGAATCAGCTTGACTCCAGCAGCCAGGGTTTTAAGAAATGGGCCAAGTATGGTGATATAGAAGAGAAAATCATGAGAGCTGGCAGCATTGGGATGACTTCTTTTGTTTTATTTTGTTGTGTTTTCAGAAAACTCTTTTAGGAAAGACCTAAAACATGCTGTACTTCATATAGACTGTTCCAAAGAATCACAGTTGGCTTTTACGCTTAGTATAGAGAATCAGCAAAAAGTAGGTCTGGAGAGGACCTGTTAAGATGAGCTGGCTCATCCCCCTTTCTGAAATAGGATTCCTGTGTTATTTGTTTGTCTAACCTGGCCTTAAATGTCCTCCAGTGACGGAGTTTCTGCAGCTTCTCTAGATAATCTGTTTCAGTGCTTAACTATCCTTATCACTAGAAAGTTTTTCTAATGTCTGAACTAAGCCTCTCTTGCTGCAGTCTAAGCTCATTATTTCTTATCCTACCCTCAGTGGAGATGAAGAACGTTTATTTGCTTGTTCTTTGCAGCAGCCTTTTAGAAGAGTGTTATCATGTCCTCCCTCAGCCCTCTCTTCTCTAGACTAAACAACCACCATCCTTCACTCTCATCTCATAGGCCATGATTTCTAGGCCTTTGAGTGTTTGTGCTACTCTTTTTTCGCTTGGCACATGTCCTTACTGAGGCATGGGACCCCAAAATGGACCCACTATTTCTTCAGAAAGGACACCATGACTGGATCTGGTGCTGCAGGGCTGTTTCTCGCTTATTGCTGATACAGCCTCTCTCTCACCCCACAACAACATTTATCCTTCCTCTGCAGCAGTGCGGTGTTGTTGGCCTGTGCCGTGCCTGAGAGCCGTTGTACTTCTGCCCATCCCCTTGACGCAGAGCTGTGGCCTCGCCAGCTGTCCCCACCATGGGACTGGATATGGAGCTACTTCTGCCAGGGCTGGCTCTTTGCCCTTATCCCGACTGAATTATGCCTTTTCTTTTCCAGAGGTGCCCTACATCTGGGCACACAGCTGTCTCACACCTGGATTGGGAGACCTTTGGGCTTCAGCTTAACCCCTATGGAGATAATGTAATGCAGTGCGCAGACATAACAGAGATCTCTCTTAACACAATCACTTAATTCTTAAAAGTGCTTGAAAAATACTGGAGAACCTGATTTCTCCCTGAATCTTACCTCTCTTGCAACTGGGCAGTGTTACAGGATGAATTTTCTCTCCTCTCTTTCACAGGCCATGCTTTCAAGTAAAGGCCAGTGATTTGCTTTTCTTATTACAACTGCCTGTACTTGGGACCTGTGTCGCTTCTGCCATGTGCTCAGCTGTCAGATTATAGCTCCCTCATCAGCCAAGCTCGTTCCCTCTCTTCATGGAGACTCAGCGAATATCCCAGAGCACCATGTTTGATGTCTCTAGACTGATGTCCTGACACCTTTTAGGGATAACCCTCCTGTCTGTTGTCTGGCATCTTTCCTGGGCCAGCCTGCCCGGAGAGCACCAAAATCACATTCCTCGCACTTTCTGGACATGCATCCAATACCTCATACAAAATGGAGTTCATTGATGGTTACCAATGTATTTCACTCTTCACAGTAACTTCAGTATGCTTGTCAATTTTTCACTTCATGCACTGTGGCTTTAAAAATGCACTGAAACAGCATTAAAATGGTCTTCCTGATGGTGGTGGGAATATCATGAACCTACACTTCCTTCTTTTCAGTACTTCAGAGCTGCTTAGCCCATTGATCTCTGACACACTTTGCAATTTATAAAAGAAAGGCATTAAAAAGATTTCTCCACAACTCCTTTAAATGAACAAACAACAAAACTCAAATTCTGTAAGAAACAAGCAACTTCGCCATCTTTTTCAATCTTCTAAAAATACCAGGAAAAAGAGCGTTTTTACCTCTGTCTGACTAGTGTTTCATGAGTAGCTGCCCCATACTGGTCTAGTACCGTGAAGAGTACGTTGTACTCAGTACTCCTTGACGCTCTCCACTCTAGATCTCCCTGGAAAATTGATAAATCACTTTGGTAGTACTTCTCCACTCTGCTGCAGCTCACAGTTGTCAGCAAAGCCTCATAATAGAATGACATTTGGCGTTTCTGACAAATCTGAAAGAATAAGTGTGGACCCATTATCACTGTCTATTGCCAGGACGTATCAAACTGACACGATCTCATTCCTACACAAGAACAGAGCCTGCAACCTAATGTCAAGGATTAAAGGAAATTCCTGAAAATTCTGTACTAAAGCTGTCTTGCCATTTCCTTTTTTCTTATTCATTCCTGGCCTGTTTCTTCAACCCCCTCCCATTCCCTTTCCAAAAAGGGCAGGACATAGATGAGGAATATCTGAAAAAGTGTTTGAAATCACTTTTAGCAAGACACATAATAATCTGTCTTCATTTAAGCAGATAAACCTGCCCTCCCCGAAAGGGGCATTGCAAAGGGCAAGTTTCACCAATAAAAGCTATGCTGCTCTTCACTTTTTGATTTAGACGCAGGAGGAGCATAGGTTCGGCACATGGGTAACAGGCCAAAATGGAGGGAGAATGAGGGTGGAGGAAATACTTGGTTTGGGAGAAGGCTGGCTGGTGAATACAGGAAACAAATGTTTCATGATTTCTGCAGCGAGTAAGACTGAACTGGCTGAGACAGCGGCTGTATTACCTTGAACTAAAAACATCTCATTGACGGCTGTAATATGTAAACCTGTCAATTGCTCAGGCCTGTCAAGTTACACCATACCATTTGTATTAGCTTGATATCTGGAGAGTCACCTCAGCCATTAGACAAGGTGCTTTATACTCTGTCAGATGACTTGCATTTAATATAACATAACTGTTAGGTTGGAGGTGCTAGAAAACTTTCTGGTGCTGCTTCCAGCACCTTCCTCCCCACTAAATAATACTTTTTACTTTAAAATAAAAGGCATCAGCAAGGCTATGTGCTAAAGAGCTCAGAAACTAACCTTACTCATATTTTGTTTGGTTGCCAATAGCTTTAATCAGAGTTGCCTTTTCTGAGTCATCGCTGTGACTAATCCGCTTGTGAGGCCACTTAGAATAGACTTCCTCTGAAATCGTTTGTCCTCTTCCGACTGAACTGCCTCTGACCCAGAAAGATGACTTCAGCAAAAACCTTTGGTCTTCCCTTGTATTGTGGTTTACACTGAATAAAGGGGATGGGTAAGTAAAAATATCAGTATGTTTCTTTGGAGCATCATAAAGTGCTCTACTGAAATGAGAAATATTTGTCATTTTTAATGAAAGAATAAAATGAGTAAAGTGACTTGCCCAAGTTCCCATTCTGAGGCAGTGACAGAACTTGGGATTAGGATCAATCACCTGATTTATTCACTAAAAATAAATAATCCTGACTTCTCTAAATCCATCACATTGGATTTTCAGATTCAGTCTTATTTGGAATATTGACATACCTTTAAAAATATTCCACCCTACTTATTCCTACCTCACAGTACACCTCAATTACCATATTTCCACGTGCATGGACCATGTGTTATTTGTCAAAAAGTTTTAATTCAGCAGGACTGTGGCTTGTTCTTAGGTGTGGTGAACAAAAGCGTAAATGTACCAGGCATGGACCTTTTCTTCAGGGTTGAAAGATCTTTCTGTCCTTGGTGCAGATTGCAATAGAAGCCTTTCCCTATGGGTAGATTATTTGGGAATAAGGATATTTTAGGGAACATTATTTTTGAAGGGGCTTGGATTCTGAGAGAGATGTGTTTTATATGTAAAAAAATATGACAGTTTGGTAGATTTTGTTACAGACAGCAATGGAGCTTGTGCACTATGAATAGGTTGAATATATGTGATAGCAGCCTAGTGATTTTATTTTTTAGTTTTTTAATTGATAACTGTGAAAAGTCTAATTGTGGCCTCACATGTTTAGCTGCCGCAATCTGAAAGTTGCTCACACTTTTGTGTGTGGCATGTATTACTAGTGTCTTAGCAGATGTGCTCTTGGGTGTGCAAAGGCATAGTTTCACAAGCATTTCTTCTGACGGCAGTATTAACTCAGCACACAAACAAACTGATTTTTGTTGTTTTGGCCTGTGGCTGCACAAAACCAGCTGCACAAGCAACACTGAGTTGGGGGTAGCAGGAGAGGAACAACCAGGAGGAAGCCTGAGGGGCAGCTGAGAGGGATGGTCACTGTGTGAGGTCTTCCACACTCATGAGAGTGACTAAGGAGTCCCCATTCTGGTGCTCTGTTAGTACATATATTAGAACAGTTACCTTCTGTTTTTTTTTCAATATTTAACTGATACGGTCACTAAAAACCATGGGTGGCATTAGTCACAGTGTAGTCTGAGGACTGCCTCCACACCTGAATCATCTAAGTTAACACCGCATATGTCAGCATGTTTTATTTTAAATACTTATTAACAAATACCTCAGTATTGTCACATATATATATATATATGTATATATATATGAACACACATAAAAAAGCAGTATGTTTTCTGCCTTCAACAGTCTTTCACAATTCAACAGAAAACTGCAGATGTGTTAATACCTAATTAAATACATTCTGATCTAGGGTTACCTAATTTTGCCCTCTATTTAATGAGATTTCTCTAGCAGGATCTGTGAATAGTGTTTTTTCTTTTTTCTTTGTGTTTTAAATAACCTTTATGCTTCCATATGGCTTGCATGACTCAGACTTTATCATTTATAGATTAAAAAGTCACAATTAAAATCCTAGATAAGACTAATGAGTTGAGCATGGCAGATAGAAGGACTTTTTAAAAATGAAATTCTAACTAAATTTTAAATCTGCAAAGAATGCATAAATTCTTAGTGAAATATTGATTAAAAAGAGTTAATTTGTCTAATGAGTCAATTCTGAAAAATTCTGCTATGCCTAATAAACGAAGGTTGCATGGCTTAGTGTGATCATGTTCCTTCCCCACCCTCAACTACATCATGCAATGAAAACTGCATTATTCTTGATAATGATGCTAAATGAATTTTTTAAGGACTCGTTCTCTGAAGCAGAGGATTTTTTGACTGTATATTACTCTGAATATTTACATGCTGTTTCTGCAGCTGTCATTCTGCAATTTTGTATTTCTGTTTTCTGTGGAAAATGTTCACCCAGCTCTGATTTATTTTTATTTTTAATAAAAATGTGCTGTTCTCCCATAGAAGAATCTTTTCTGACTCTACTAATCTGACTTGATTTTCACTTTTATGTTAAGCTCTCATTACCTGAGCTCAAGTAATCCTAAATAGGTGGTTACATTCGCTCTTTGGTGCAGGATGAAAGGCGGGAAGAAGGCTGTGGTGTGTCTGGAGAGTGAGATAAACTTCTGATAACCTGCTCTACCTTTGTGTGTTTACCTGAACCAAAACTTTTGGAGATGATTGTCAAATGATTGTTCTTGAACCTTTTGCTTTTGTTAAATGTAATCCTACTTATCTCAGCAGAGTCTCTTGGAGTCCATACCGCAGCTCACTGAGTGGATGAATAGGCTTTTTTTTTTTTTAATTGCAGTGGATACAGATTACAAAAGGGAGAAGGAAAACTCTCACAAGAGCTAGTGGAAATTCCCCTTGCTGGAGAGGGTCCCACAGTGTGCTAATATCTCTCCCTTCCCACATGCACTGGCCATCATGACAAGCATGAATTTAATTAAAAAAAGAAAGGGGAGAGCATAGTGGGGAAAAAGCCTTCAGGAAAAAGCATGTGTGCCACGTGCTGTAATACAGGGCGGAAGCAGACCCCTGCTCCTTGCATGTGTGCAGATCCTCCCCTGAGGCCTCCTCGTGATGAAGCAAATGCTCTGGACCATCCACTCAAGATCAAAAGCTGCAGAAAGCTGAGCATGAGTTTCACTTCCCTCATCCTTCAGGCAAGCATGTATTTGTTCAGGCTTCTTTAAATTACTTTTCATTGATCTAGGTGTTTCATACTCGGGATATTTCATACTCAGGTTAAAATATAAAAAGGTCACACACTGTAATTAAAAATGTATTCTCCTCATGAAAATGAAGGGGAAATTTAAGCTCTAATTAAGTTAGAAAAATAAACATGAAAATCATCATTTTCTTATTCAGTAGTTCTTCCTCATACATACTTTGGTTTAGACACACACAATGTATTTTTTTACTTTTTCTAAACTATTCTTCTATATGTTACAAATTCTTTATCTTTGGATGTAATCAGCAGATGTCACCTTGTTCATCTTTGCAAAGTTGTCATTGCTGGTACTGATATGTGATCCAGGAGGAAAGGTGATCAGATATTTTAAAAGGGCTGTGATCTTATCGGAGTGACACAGTTCAAAAAAAGTATTTAAGCAGGTTGGGATAGGTCAGTGTAAAATTTTAGCAATGGTATGACTATAATATAAGACAGTCCACAGGTATTTAGTGCACTATATATTTTTGTATATTACTCTATACTACTTGTCTCTCAGATAGGGATGCTCTTAGATGATGCAGGACTCAGGCAAACATTCTGGACTATACTTAAAGTAAATAAAATTTGCCTATCTCCACTCCTAATTCCCTGTGTGAGAGCATGTCTCCTACCTCTGACAGTCTTCAAACACACACCTAATTTCTGCAGACCCAAGTCCCAGACCTCATTCAGCCTGTTTCACCAGCGGGATGCTGATGCCTGTGCCCCCACTTTTTTCAGAAGGCCTCTTTGTTTGCTTTGTCATGTCCTCAATTTCCATTGGAAAATGGAAAAATTCACCCCAATCATATAGGAGGTATTTGCCAAAATTCATCTTGGGGGACTTTCCGAAAGCATCACTTCTTCCTTGCCTCTGACCCAGGGATACTGTTGACTCCTTCTTCTTATCCTGGAATAGATTGAAGAGCATCTGTTGCTTTTACAGCTGTCAAGTGTATCTGCCAATATTTGTCCTTATATTCATATGCATGCTGCAGGAGACAAATGCTTTATCCTTTCATTTTCCTGATCTCAGTTCCCCAGAAGGCTAAAAAAAGTTAAATAAAATGTAGAAAAAGTTTAGCACCAGAGGTTTCAATTATTGTTAAGGGGTTTAATATATCATAACTGTTGAAGACTTTGCTGTTTCCTTGTGGGTCTTTCTCCTTCACTGTGATTAAGTTCACAATGAAATCTAGATAAATATGACATTTAATGCAATCCTATCGGTGCTGCTATGGAGACATGCCTTGTAGGTTGTGTCTACCTTACTTTGGTCTACCATAGCTTAAAAAGTTCAGTATGCTTCTGCCAGCTCTTCCTAGCTCCCCACCTTTGTTGTTAATAGCCTAACATACGTCTAAAAATAATACTTTGCAACTTTATACGCTATTTGTCATCATTAAAGTGCTTCACAGATCTCTGTTAACTAAGTACTGTTGATGTGGTTTTAGGCAGGCAGGGCCTTTTATTCTACTGGAAAAATGGTGAAATTGAAGTACAGAGGCTAAGGTCTAGATCTTCCACAGTGCTCAGTATTTAAGAGCGTGGATTTGTGTTATGATTTCTCCAGTGGCAAAGCCACTTGAAAAAGTCTGTCCCCTCCCACAGCTCCTCCTGCAGTTTGCCTCCCCCCCAGTTATACCATTTCTGTTGTTTGAAGTTTCAAGTCTGAAAGCAGATCAATAGTGATGTGTTGCTAGGAGTATGTCCTGGCCCCGTGTCCTTTTCCGGTCCTTAATTAGGACTGACTCCCGTGAGAGTTTTTCCTTGTTAGGGACTGAAGCAAAACCAAACCAGGACTTCAGATTTAGCTCATGGTGACGGTCTCTTTCAAAAGAAGCATATGTTCCTCACTGTGCATGCACAAGAGGACACTTCTTTTCACCCTGTCTTAGGTGAACAAATGTTTTGTAAAGGTAAAACAGAACCACCAGCTCTTTCCAAATTGCTACATTTTTTTTTTAATCTAGATTTTTTCAGTGATGTCCTTAAGCCATGACTTCACAAACAGGGGACAAGGAGGAGCAGGAATTAGTGGCTGAGACTGGAGGGCGGACAAGAACTTTATTAACCAGCTTTGCCAATGAAAAAAATTGTATTTTGGAATAATTTCCACTGAACTTAATAGGAGTTTGAAGGCTGTCAGAGGTAGGAGACATGCTCTTACAGAGGGAATTAGGAGTGGAGATAGACAGGCAAATTTTGTTTATTTTGTTTAAGTATAGTCCAGAATGCTTGTCTGAGTCCTGCATCATCTAAACTCTAGGAGTATATTCATTAGGCAATGTGAATGCAGATCTGTTAGGTCAACATGGATACAAAAATCACTTTTTTCTCTAGCTGGTTGCAACCCTTTGCTTAACAACTCTGCATGCTGTGATAAGGGGTACTGTGCTTGACTTGCTGCGCTGGGATGGAAATCTTGGTTCCCCCAGCAAAGCAAGGGCAAACTTCCTTGAAGCCAGCATGTCACACACTGCCTCCGTCATGGTGTCAATGTATGTGTCAGCTTTATGCACTGTTTCTTGTAATTTTTATTTCTGTCCTCCCTCCCCCCATTTTAATAAAGGGCATTTTAATGAGGACTGAATAGCATTTATTATCCAGAGAGCATATCATTTCCAGTTAGCCTGATGGATTGGTAAGAACATGTCTCAGCTCCACCCAGCTACTGAGTCCTTAATTAGGGAGCTTTTCCTTAGTAAGGGCTGAACTGTGACACCATTCAAGGCATTCATATTTTCCTCGTGTTGATGGTCCTTTCATAAGGAGCACATGCCCCTTGTGAACACACCAGTGGGGACAATCTTCCACCAAGATCCTGAAGGGTTTTGCTGGAATTTCACATCCAGCTGACTTCAGCGCACAGGCGCTGCATCTGCACACAGGAAGAGGTTGGGGGAGATGTAGTTATATGGGTCCTTTAACTCCTTTGCTTTTAAAATGCTTTAAAATGTTAAATTCTCAAAGTAGAGAAATCAGGGCACATCTGCATTGCTAGTTAGGCCTTTTACAGACCCAGGACTTCCCTCTGTATTGGTTCACCCACACTTTAGATCCTTAGTCTTAGTAATTTTGGTCTCCTTTTCTCTTTTGTTGGACCAGGAAACCCCTAGCTGCAGAGTCAGAGACTTGCAAGGCTTCTGTGAGAGCTGAGCTTTCTCTTTTAATGTGGTCTGGACAAGATGCTTGTCCTCCCACGAAAGCATCACTGCTATCTCTGACCAAAATAAAGCTCTGGTGGCATGGACAGTTACTACATCAGGAAAAACTTCAAAGAATGTTTATTTCTGTGAGCTGGTGATATGAAAGGACAGTAAGAACAAATTGATAGCAACAACTCAGTGCCTTCTGTCAAGTGAAAGAAAAACGTATTTTGATCCTTTGGGAGATGCATTTGGATATAACTAGTCATGGAATATTTAAAGGAGCCTTGGGGGGGGGGCTTCTGGTGAGAGAGCTGAGTTTGCAGCCACTACCTGTGGTAGCTGCAAACTGTCATATTTATTTTTCCTCTCCTGGGGGGAAAAAAACAATGCCTGTTTTCAGTGATGATGGGCTTGCCCTGTAAAACAACTTTCTCTAGGACTATTGTGTAATATTTGTGGGGAGGCAAAACTGAGCAAATCAGATTTGTTTACAACAAATAGGACTTGCTCCTTGGAGGCTGTCATAATGCAGTTTTCTCAGTTCAAAATGATGCTAATTGGCTCCCACCTAGTTACCAAGGGGAGGCTCTGTGAATTCACATATGTCACCTGCTGGAAATGACTAGAAGACTGAAAATGTATTCAATTCCTCAGGGAGTGTTTTTTATCCTTTTAAATGGGTTTTTGTGTGAAGAGGTATTTGATAGAATATCCCCGGTGTAAGATAAATAGTTTCCCTGGGTTCAGGACTAATTATCCTCAGGGACACAGCAGACACTGAACAGCTAGATGAGCCAGAAATGAAATGGTATCTTGTGGCTACAGTGGGAAGTAGGCAGTTACACTCCTACCATACATGATTAGATGGCTATCAAGCTTGTATTGTAGGAGAGGAAATGACTGGCTTTCTCATACAGAACCTCTACAAATAACAAACCACATGTGCGCTGCAGCAGCACTCTCCTTCTCTGGTGTGTGTAGCTAGAGGTATAGCACCAGTAGTCTTTGCCAGTTAGATATATTTCAGACCAAATGCATATATAGGGAACTATGTGTAATCAAAAGAGAAAAAAATTTTTGCACGTGGTGTTGCATATGCTTTTCATGTTTACATAACATATATATATTTAACATACGTATATCTTACTACAGAATAAGGGAGCATGCTTTAGGTCTTTCCTCACATCTAGGAATGAATTTTTGTCAGGTTCCTCCAACGCTTGAGATTTTGTTTCTGTTTTCTTTATTTCTTCAATTTTTTCTCCATTATTTTTCACTGACACTTGGCTTCAACATTTGAGGCTTCAGGTTGTGACAGGAAGCTGAAGGGTGAGTGCGTGTTGAAAGTGTTCTCGTAGTCTGCACGAAAAATGACCGGAAATCTCATGAGAATTCCAGGCAAGCTAAATTTTGCAGGTTTGGGTTAGTGTGTTTCTCCCCCTACCCCTCTCCCCCACCCCCTTCTCAGCCAAAACTCCCATTAAAACCAGCTGCAGTTTTGCCTGAATAAGGACTGCAAGACCTAGCCAAATTTCACAGGCTAAAAAGCTGAGCTGCTTCTTAAACTCGGGATAAGCATCTGAACTGTGTGCCACATTCCTAAATCAGATTGCTCTGAACGAGAGCCTTGCTCCCGCGCAAACGGCGCCAGGCCAGGTGGCCGAGGGCAGGCGGCAAGGAGGGAGGCAGGCCGGGAGCAGAGACCTCCCCAGCCGCCCGCAGGCTGTGGAGCCACTTGCTGCTGCTGTCGGGGCCGTGCAGCACCGGGCAGTGCAGGGGCTGGCGGACACAGTGAAGTGCAAGGCGCCGGTCCCGTGCGTGTGCGCACCTCCTGCTTATCCTGCTGTTCACATCCAGGAGACACCAGGTGTAATGGCACACGCAGCCTCCATGCAACTAACCCTGGCTACCTGAAGGGCAAATGCCTGGAGTAGAGGGCAGTTTCTGCCTCAGTTCTTCTAGGTGCAGCCCCAAAACTCATTTCCAGCGAGACCCGAGTACAGTGCCACACAGCCAAAGCACCAGCCCCCAGGGATCCTTCCCCCTGGCTCCCCGGCTAGAATGAACACATCAGTAACAAGTATCCTTAAAAGACTACTTGGAAATGTTTATTACTGAAGTTGCCAAATAAAGAAACTTAAAGAGGAAAGAAGTACCAGTTCCAGCCAACTGATTCATACTCAGGGCAGTGTTTTAACTAACTGTGGAGTCCGAGAGCTCGGAGGCCTTTGAGTGCAGGCCATGCTTGGGGAAGTGTGAAAACAGGCCTTGTTTGGCCAAAGCAGAAGTCCTTCCTGCGTGTTCCCTTCATTCCTCGAGGCAGTGAGGCTGACAGGATTTGAGGAGCAGCCTCTCAACATCCCAAGAACTCCCAACCTTTAAATATGAAGGTGGCATTCACAAATTAGAATTCTCTAAACAGAGTACTTGCAACTTGTGCATTCACATATTGCAGTCACAAAGCTATGAATTTTCTGATTTTTGTCACACTCCAATAAGGTTAAAAAAAACACAGTTAAATTCGGTCCTGCTGACTGAGTTGCAGAAGTAATTTCTTATTCAATTGAAATCTAAAACTTTGGAGATTTCATGTCCACTGGGATGGAAAGTAATTTATCAATTCCCATTAACTTCAGCTACCAATCAGTGAAGCTTTTATTTTCATCTCAGAAAAAGGATAGCGTATACCACCTACATTTCATACACTGACAGGAATTTCAGAGAGCAAGCCACTAAAGCTGGGATTTCCACCCATTTAGGAAAATAACTCCTTTTCCTAAGAAAAATAAAATTTTGTATTTGCTCTGCAACTCTTATGTAAAGGATTCAAAAGTCAAAACTTGTATGCTTTGAGACTTGCCCATTTTAAGTTACTTTGAACACTTTTGTGGGAGATTGTGGCCTTTCAAGCCTCTTATTTTTGTACATGCACATCTGCATTTCTTTCGGGAGCTGCTCTTCTAATACACAAACATTTACTAATGGTCTTACAATGACTACAGACTACATTTTTTTCCAAGGCCTGCAAGGCAGAAAAGGAGATGTTGCCAATCTCTTCTTATAAAAACAAGAACAGTGACATGAACTGTGTTCTTGTCTTGCAGAGATAAATAAAATACAATGCAATGCAATGCAAAGAAGAGGCACTTTGACAGTTCTTTTAGTTCCCTGAAATACCTGTGTTAGAACATTTGGAAAAAGAGAGACTCACTATTAGTCAGCTGTATTGATTTCTGCCACTAAGGAAAGTGGGAGAAAAAATATTTACTGTGCTAAACCACTGGAGCTTTCAGCCAGTTCATATTGGAAATTCGCTTCTGTGTTCTTCCCTCTCTGGCTTTTCCTTTGCGGAAGGGAAGACTGGAAGAGGCATCAATACAGAACAATGAGAGAGCGTTTCCTGTATGCCCAGTCAGCCACTACAAAGGAAAATAGGATCTCTGAAAAAGAAATTGAATTCTTCTTGCTGTAAGGAATGGATCAGGAAACAGTCTTCACAATTAAGACAAATCAAATATCTTTGTGATTAAAAAAATGATCATTGCTGCTTTTAGATCCTGTAAATGATTTCATTCCTGTAAATGGTTTTCTTGTTATTATGAGTAGTTGCAAGCATAATAGATAAAATGGACAAAAAAATTGTTTTAGTTGTATTGTTTCCAGCTGTGCAATATTTAGGCCGAGTTTCATGAGAAACTCTGCATTTTTTTGTTTGGGATAACTGGAATAAATGCCTTATTTTTTAGGTTACTTTTGGTGAGTTTTTTCAGTTTCATTCACAAAGGGATTATTTAAACATTTGTTGTTTTCTTTCTTATCTAAGGATAAGCTAATGAGTTCAGTCATTTCACTGAACTCTTAAACATGAAGGTTGATAGATAGGTAGGTATATTTTTTACTCAGTGGTTCTACTCAGAAAAGTGTCTGTGTAGTAATGGTATCTTCTCCCTCTGCATGACTGCTACTTGTGTGCATTCAGTCAGATCTTTGACTTTATGACAGAAATAAGTCTTGACTGCTTTTTGCTCTTGTTAGTACTGCAGAGACTACATAGCTAAGCATCAAATATGACTAAGAGCTAATAAGCCAAACTTTGCAGTGTTGAGCATTAAAGCCTCAATTGCTGAGACTTCAATAGGCTGTTGATTACGCTTTACAACAATGGATCAGTAATTTCCAATCAATTGCTTCTATACAAACCAAATAGAAATAGGGGATGTGGATAGGCCTAATTTATCTGATAGGATCTATTTTATTTCTTGCAATATTTGAAATGGAAAGGACATAGTTTCATTGTCAGAGCTCAGGTAGAACTTGAAGGACCAGGAATTAGACATTTTTTCTTTGTAAACTTAGTGCATTTGAGACTGAAAGATTGTAAACATGGGACATCACAGTACTATTTCATAAGTGCTTTTCAGGACAGAAAGCACAATTTAAGCACATTGCCAAATATGGGGAAAAACTTCATGAGAGAAAAAGAAATATTTAAAAATCATATCTAGTAGGAAACTGATTTAGACTTGGAGAAAAAAATGGCAATTATTGATAGTTAATAGACACTTGGGTCAGCTAAATTCCAAGTAATATGAATGGATCCAATAAGATCCAAGTGGCACACTGGTAAAGGAGATGATAGAATAATAAATAACCAAACTCTTATTTTTTTTTGTTTTGATAAGAATGTTGCCAATATATTTGAAGATGTATATTATTTTCTCAGTAAGACCGGATTCTTATGAATAGACACAAACTCATACAATTCCAGCATCCATGTTTTTCTGTGCTGAAAGAAAAGTTCACTTCACTCCATAAGTGTCCCAAATCTCAAGTTAAAAAAGAAATCAACATCCTTCTCAAAAGAAATGAACACAAAATAAAACCAAACAGAATCCTTGTGTATCTGACTTTTAATACAATTCTAGGACTGAGAAATCAACATAAGACAGTAATGAAATGGAAGGCTGAACTTGAAAGATTAAACTTAAGTTTGGCCTTTTAGAGCTATACTTTAAGACATGATTTCTTTCACCATTGTTAAAATTTTTGTAACTAATACTTCATTTAATACCACTTGGATTTCTCATTGAATCTAAATATGTTTTATATAATACATAACACTTAGATTTGATTCTAAAGCTTTTGGCTAGAGGAGTTCAAAGCTGAATGATTAGTGTTTGAAACTGCAGTACATGGTAAGTTGACTGAACAGATTTTCCATGATCTTCCTGGAATTAACCAAAGAATTTGTCAACTCCTGCTGAACAGCTCAAAATAACTGGTATGATTCTAGAAATCTGAGGTAGAGACTGAAGAGTAGATGTGATATTTTGTAATTTTTGAAAATAAAAGCATAAATAAAAGAGCCTAGGGAGGTGTAATGGAAACTGCACCTGTTAAGTCCATTTTTCATTAATAAAGTAATGCAGCAAATGTTAAGGGAAAAATATCTGCAGTTGCCTGACAGCTGATGAGCAATAACATCTTTAATATATTAAAAAATTATGTCTGACATACCTGATGATTGAATTTTTTTTTAAATTACTGAATTTGTAGTCAATAGGAATGATGGTGTGACTGTGAAATACAGCATACCTCTCAATATTATTAAAGAATTTGATACAATGCCTCCAATCTTGAACAATTATTTCTTAGCAAGTTGGGTAAAAGCATTGTCTCATAGATGGAAAGAGTGTAAATAAATTGTGGTGATTTGCAGCAAAATATTGAATCCTTGGAGGTGCCCAAATGAGGTGGTGCTGGGAAGGGTTATATTAGATTCTGTTTACGGTGTTTAATAATGTTTTTGCAAGAGAAGTGTAAACTGCACATCAATTATATTCCACAGGGACTAAATGGGGAGGTGTAGCAGAGGATGGACTAATCACTTTATCACTTGTTGGGCACTCTGAACTGGTATAATTTAGTATACCCTGATTAAAAGTGGAAATAAATTCTCCCTGATAGGAAATTTCTTTCCTAGGCTTGTACATGGATTTGTGTTTTATTTCTTTCAGATACCATATATCTATTCTTGGGTGCTAAGTCCATTGGCTTTTCTCTTATTCTGGATACTGGGAACACTGAATGGTTTTTAAACTGCTTGTAGATGATGAAAAGTGCAAATAAAACAATTTTATTAATGGTGAAAAAAAGAACCAGATAGCTATTGAGGACTAAGAAGCTATACGAAAGGACCAGAAAACATTGGCAGAGGGGGGGGGACAGACTGCTGATGAACCAAGCATGCCTTCATTCTTTACATGCCTTATAGTTACATGGTGTGCATGTAACAACGCAGTCGTGCTGAGACTGAGGAGGACATAACCATGTGCAGCTTCATTCTCTTCCTGCCACATACATGGAGAAGTCTCATGCAAAGGATACACTATGATGCTGTGCTGATTTTTGTAGGAAAACTTCTCTACTTCTTTTAATCCTGTCTTCCACCCTGGGCAAGGACCCTCTTACTATGTACTGGGGATACTCTGCTCTTTTAGGGAGCAGAGGAGGAAGGGGAAGACAGAAGACAAAGTCACTGCATGGGTAAGCCTCCAGAAGACACTTGAATTATTGGTCTTGGGGATGGAAATTCTTCTTTTTTCCACAGATGCAGACTGTCTCCTTGATATTCCTCAGCTGAAACCCTCTGAATAGTAGGTTTTTCCCTACTGTAATTTTAATGCCTGAGCAGGACCTCAACAGCCCTTGGGTAGGTCTGCACGATAGCAGAGCTGCAGGTGTGATTGCAGTACATGCAGTAAACCTGAGCTGGCTTTCATCCAGTTGGTTGATGTATCAATAGCACTGAAGTTGCAGGGTACAAACTTCAGCATAGGATAGTACCAAGAAGTGCATTTAGGCTTGGAGGACCTGGTGTTGCCACTGCTTCATTTCTTCTGGTGTCTGAGCTGCTCAAACTGAAACCAGTTCAGTTATGGCTACTTGTGCTCTGAATGTGAGGCTGCCTTGTGGGGCAGTTGTAGAACATGCACAAACTTCCTTGCCCTTGATCAAGTTTTCTGAGAGGAAAGAATTTAAAAGGCCAAGGGCAGTCCAGACAGGCAAGGCCAATGTGTTTGAGGCTGCCGAGAATGGTGCTTGTTATTGTATTAGCATTTGGCCCATGGGAATGGAAATGAAAACTCTTTCTGTAGCATTTTATGCAGACCCTTAAACTGTGTGTAGACAAGACAGAGCTTGGATTTAAATCATTAAAGCTCAGTTTATTTTAAGCAAGAAGTATGCCCTTGCCTTGAAAGCGCTTGAAGCAGGGCGTGCATTTTGTCCTCTTGCTTCTGGTGTCAGCATAAAAACATTTGGGAGGGTAAGAGATGGGTAGCTGGGGTGGTGATATGTTAAACTTCTAGAGGAAGAGCTTGCCTGGCAATACCTAAAAGGCTCTGTGTTACCAGTGATTGGAGGTAGTGAGATGTTTTATTTATTCCTTAGGAGTTTTCCATATTGATTGGGCTTAAATGTGCTCCTTCTACAGAAATGTCCATCAGGGTGATTAAATCTTGCATAAAAAGTGCAGTAAATTCTCCAAGAGACTCTTTTGCAGCCATTCAATGTTGAAGCAGCTTCCTCAGCATCCTGTAAATCAGGAACCATCAGTTGGTTTTGAGTTAGTTCCTCCACCCTGCCTATTCTTTGAGCAAATACTGGAGACAGCTGCATTTGGCTATGTGCATGATCATCTGGGATCTCCCCTGTAATTTCAAGGCTGGGAAACCTGAAAAATAGAAGACTCTGGGATGGGGATTGAAAACCTTCTTCCTGCTGCTTCCAGCCACAGATCAAACCAGGTGCTGGACGAACAGTAAGAAAAGGGGGTGAATCTACCCTAGAGAGAGGACCTCATGGCAGGTACAGGGCAGCATTAGCCCAGCAGAGCTTGAGGGACACCCATGTAGCAGTGCAAGGGGATGTCCTTGTGGCTTCTGTGTGCATAGGGGGAGGCTTGCCCAGCCCAATGCACATTCTATATTATCCTCTGTGCTGATGACTAGGATCTGAGGGAGGGTAAGTTGTGGTCCATTTGCTCCAGATTCCCTTGTGGGACACCACCTACCCCAGGGAACTGAGAAAGGATCCCATGCATGGCCCTCTTTCAGCATGGAGATTGCCACTCTTCTTTGGGGCCTCTCAAGTCAGGAATTGCCTTGTACCCTCTTTCCTGCACTGACGCAAGAACCAGCAGAACCTGGCCTTCAATCACAAGAGTGGCATTTAATGGGACACCCCATCTCTTCATTTATGGAGAACACATCAGCCAAGGTGACTGTAAAGAAAATGCCATTGGATTCATTTTATGGTGCCTAAGATGCACCTGACAAGATGTTATTGTGTCACCAGCACCCATCTGATTTTCTGCTGCTTCTCCACTGCTGCAGCACAAATCATGTGGCTGAATGTCTTTCGTGGTTCTTGGACGCAGATTTATCCTGCAAACATTAAATAGGATCTGATTATTAAATGCTCCTCCAAAGCCTGATTTAGTCTTCCTTCATTGGGCAAATCTCCTGGTGACACCAAATGACTCCCTAATTGAGGAAAAGTGGACATTTGGAGGACAAATTGTCTGAAATGTTTGTGGGGGAGCTAGTTTGAAAAGAAGAATCCCATTCTTCCATTTTTGTCTGGAAGACTTTAAATCCCTGACTAAAGCATATAGCAATTTTTATTTAAGCCTTTTTTTTAAAATATTCCTGTTGAAGGCAAGACTTGAGGATTTCAGGCATTTAAAACAGTTCTCTCTGCAAAAGGCACAAGTCCATAAGTTGTGATTTTTGGATGACTACTCCTTGGTTGTGCTAATCGAACTCAGGAAGGTGGTAAAGGTTTTATACTGGCAGAGATATGCCTTAGGCAAGCTTCAGGCATATTGGCACCACAGCTGCCTTGCTGCTTTGCCAGCAGAAAAATTGTACCATATACACTGATTAGAGGAACATGGATAAAGGAGGAGTAGAGGATTCAAGGTAAAATAAACACATGAAACCATCAAGCAGAAGCAATTTTTTTCAGAGTTTTGAAAGACTTTTCCTGGAAAGGAGTTTTTAATGCTGTATTTTTAGAGTTTGTCACCCTTCACTGTGCCAGTTTGGTCTGAAATCATGTGACTTGGCAAGTTTTAAATGGGGCTACTCCTCATTTACTTCACTGTGAATGAGATGCATTGCATATGAAACATTTGCATTTGCAGTCTAAACCATAGTTTTAGATCGTGTTCCTAATTATAAACCACAAGTCAGGTAGGACTGCATTTTGTACCTGGTTCTTATTGACACATTTCAACTTCACGAGGTATTTTCCAATACCTATGGGGAGTTTTCAAGAAGATGGAGCTAGGGTCTTCACATCATTGGATGCAAGGTGGACAAGAGACAGCAAGCATTAGTAGAAATGAAAGGTTCAGACTGGATATAGTCAAGCACTGGAGCAGGTTGTCCAGATAGACAGGCTGTGCAATCTCTGTCCTTGGAGTTTTCTAACACCTGACTGGAAGAAGCCACGAGCAGCCTAGTCTGATCTCATAGCTGATCCTGCTATGAGCAGGAGGTTGTACTAGAGACCTCCTGAGGTCCCTTGCCATCTGAATTATCCTAGGATTCATTGCCAGTTCGTCCAGTGTAAAATCAGCAATTAGTATGGAGAGTAATAGATTAAGATTCCTATACCCAGAAGACCTTTCCCAAACTGGAAATCATTTATTACATAGAAGGGCAGCCAGGATGCTGTCTTTGCTGACAGTAGATTGATGTTCAGGAAAATATGTTTATAAATTATCAGGATGGGAGCTGAACTCCCTCTGGTACTGGTTGAAATGTGATTTATATATACTTTTTAATGCAGTTCTTCAGTCAGGTTGGCCAGGGCTTCGGAAGGAGACTGTCTAATGATTCAGCTTCCATTCCTCCTCATTTTCTGGTTGCTTCAGGGAGGTAGTGGAGAGATTAATTAGTTGAACAATTTCACTGGGTTTACACATCAGTAAAAGTGAGGACAAACCAGGTCAGGTGGGGTTTGTGCTGACAATCTCTCTGCTGTGTTACAGTTATTGTCTTGGGACTTTATTCTTTGAAGTCTTACAACTTTCTGAAGAAACTTCTTGCCTGGTTTTGGCTCTTTGCTACCAGTTAAAAGGACATTCAGATCCCATTCTCAAGATTTTCCCCCTCCTATTTTACTTTTGCCAGCTGGGTTACAACTGCCAATTCTCTTAGCAACAGCTCATAGATCTCATCTTCCTTCCTCTGCTCTGCAGGCAACACTAATGAACCATTCACTGAGAACAGCTTTTGCAGCATCCCAAATGATATCCTTGGAGAGTCCATCAGGAATAGCGCTCTGCTCCAGAATGGTCCCAGGTGTCCTCCAGTTTTTCCTGATTAATTAGAAATCTGTGTCCTGAACTACCATCCAGGACCCTCATGCTTAATTTTTTCTCCAAAGGGCAAGTTAATTCCAGCTCTCACCCTACTGTCTTCAGCAGATTTACTGCTGGAACATGTATATCTTATTGTCATTCACTTCTGAGTGCCACTAGTACTAAGATAACTGCGGTTTTATGAACTCTGTGTTTAGTGACTGCCATTAAAAAGCAGCACTTTAGTGCCCTCTGATATTTGAGCTTTACTGTGGTATTTGTAGTATCTTCTATAGTGAGAACAAGAAGTACTGCAGTAAAGTCAAAATTTGAGGTGCTGTAAATGTTAAATTTATTTTAAACGACTCACTGCAGGCTGACAAGAAAGATATACTTAATACTTTAGTCTATACATATAAAAATTGACCCAAGACTGTGTCCCAGGAAGGTGAGAAAGAAGTAACATTTTTCTCTCAGAGAAGTTGCCTCTTGTGTGAATCAGTTACTTTCAAACTTTCCAATTTTTAGGTTATTCCGTGATTACTGACATTTGGTGGCAGTACCACAGCTTCTTTTTATCAGCCCAGGGGAAGACCATCTTTGCAAGGACCTACCCTTTTCACACTGAAGGGAGCTTTCATTGCTAAACTGTGATTACTCCAGGTCTGAAGGAAAAGAATATTGTTTGAGGCCCTTGGCCTGAAGCTCTGAGCAACTGTAATCTGGGGATTTCATTCCGGAGTATAAATAGGGCAGCTTCAGATGCCTAAAGCTGGCTACCAACCGAGAGCCTAATTTTTAAAGCTGCTGGAATGAGTGGAAACTGTAAATTGCTAGGACTTTTAAAAAACTGCTAGATATTTTGCAAATGTTCTTCATGAGGGGATTTTTGCATGCATTTCTTATTTTGAGGGAAAACAGGCTAGCTGAGTGAAGAATGGAAAACAATCCTGTTTAGCAAGAAAGTACTGCCATACAGCTAAACCCCTTCTCTTCTCTGTCAATTCAAGAATAGAACTATTCTGGTCACAAAGTCTTGAAGAGTTATGTTATTTTTCTACACATGTGATGAATTTGTGAGGCAAGAAGAAGAAGGGAGCTGATAGTCCTTTAGCCCTCCTTCTCTTTACTCCTAGTGCCCTTGGGTGTCACAGATGTCACTGTATCCTGTAATGCAGGTTAGCACAGCTGTGAATATCACCATTAAGATCATTCTCTTCTGCTTCAGCCTGATTTAAAACTGACCCCACCTGGACACATTGGCCACAGAGGATGAACATGCTGCCCCTGGCCCACCTCAGCTATGCTCCATGCCTAAACTAGTGCTCAGAGAGCCATAGCTGCATGTGGTAGCAGTCAGGCAGGTTTAGCAGTGCATAGTGAACCTTGTTGAGCATGTTTGGATTCCTCCTGAGGCCTTGGAGTTTGCTATCTCTGTTCTTACCCAATGTTAAAAAGCTGTGAGACTGGGTCTACATGGAGAGGATGTTGCAGAGCCTTACTGCTTCATGTTTTGAGGTGTGACATTAGCAGTCCCCCTGGTGCTATGGCACTCTATGAAAAGCACATTAAAATAAAATTCGGTTGTAGAGGAACACTCTATATATGGAATACTGATTTTCTTTTAGGTGTGTATTTGTTAGTGTCACGGGTGGGGCTAAATAAATGGATATCTCCTGGTCTGAGCTGGCAAGGCTTCTTCTCTTGTGGTGGCTTAAATCTGAGATTGTCAAAGGTTATGAGAGGTTTTGAATGCTCAAGTGAAGACATTTTAGAAGGGTCTAATTTTCAGAAGACAGGTGCAGAGCACTTTTTGGAAATCAGGCAGTTTAAGGTGACTCAGAGGATGCTCTGCAAATCTGCAACCCTTTCGTGTAAAACTAGACCTCAGGCTTTGGTAGGGGGGAATCTGCATTTCCATTCTTTACACCCCAACTTAGCCGTTCAGATCAATCATGTTGTTTCTCTAGGATCTTTCTGTAATCACTGGAGACACTGGTTACTCCAAAAAACAGTGCAGGGGAGTGACAAAGAGCATGTTTGGAGCCCAGAGAATCTAGCCAGCTACTACAGATGGCTGAGCTAGGCAAGTGGACAGTGCTAACACATCTCTGGGAACTTTTTTGGGTATCTGGGTTCTGGATAGCAGCATTGTTGCTGTTTATAATTAATTGCAGAGTTATATGTAGGTTATATGTAAAACTATCTAAATACAGTTATACCTCCTAAAGTTAAGATACATAGTGTATGGATTGGGAAGCATTTGAACGCTGTACCAGCTTCTGCAATTGAATGTCACAGTGTGCTTAATCATCTTCAGTCATTAAGGAAATTGTGTGTATGAATGTATCTCTGTGCATGCATGCACATTTAGCTCTTTCCAGAACCCATCTGACTGACTCTGTTACTTCTTCAGAGTATAGGGTGTCTTTTTAAATCACTGTTAAGTCACATCTATTTTATTTGCTTTTTAAAAAGAAAACATTCTTCTTTTAAGCTTAAAGGAAAAAAAGAAAAGCTTTTTAAAGTGCCCTTCCATAAAGCTCAAGGCCCCTTTGACATGCTTTAAAAGTTCAAAATAACTGCAACAACAAAAGCAAGCCTAGCGATTTTCTCAGACCTGCAATATGGAGAAAAATCCTTTCATTGCAGGCACAGATCTCAGCTACCTGATATTCCCAGCCCTGTTTTTCTTTCTCCCCTCCCATTTTAAGCTTAAGGAAAGAAAGGTGCTTACAACATGACAGGGAGAAAAACTAGTTCAAGTTAATTTTAACCAAACATGAGAGGAGAAGCAGGGAGGGAATTCTGAAGTATGAATTGCTTCATGGAAAGGTCTGTGACAACTTCTCTGTCTCCAGGATATAGAATACATTTTAGCTTGATGCTTCTTCTGAGCAGACATGGCTGTAGCAAGGCAATGGTTTGAGCATCCTCACTTGACCTAATGGAGGGAATTTATAGTCTGAGTATCAATTCCTGTTCACTCTTCTGTGAAATCCTTCCCAAGTTCTTATATTTAGGAGCCAGAAAGGCATATGGTGACCTCTTAAATAATGTGATGGAATTCAGTCCACTGATGTCTGCATAAAGTCACCAACTTCTCTTTGAACTATATATAGCATGGCATAGTAGACATTCATTTTTGTTCTAAAGACAGAAAATAATGAGAAATCCACTGTATCCCACAGGAAGCTGTTCAAATAGTTATCTCTTCTCTCTCTCAAAAGCATGCATTTCATGTTGTATTTGAATATTTCTAATTTCAGCTCCTTGGTGTTTTGTATCTCATTATCCAAAGATGTTAACATGCATTCAGTATGAGGCTTAGATGAGATTGCTGGAGCAACTGTTGCTCCAGCTGTTTACCCACACCCTTCCCAGTGGTTGCTGCCCATCAGAGCAGGGAGGGCTGAGTGGCTCCTGAACTGACAGAGTTTACAAGGATAAACTAATCCTGGGCGGCTGCCTGCGAGAGATGATGACTGAACTGGTTCTGCTGTAGCCATCCAGTTTGATCTGCTGCTGTATGTATATGAATATTTTAATGTAGTAGACTGAAGAGCCCTCTTCTCTCCATGGACACAGTTATGATCAAATGTCTTCCTACCTTCTCTTTGAATAGACTGACCTCCAAGTCTTTCACTGTAAAATGTGCATTTGAGACCTCAAATGAATTTTGTAACTCTTTTCTGAGCTATATTTCAACATGTGGACATCAGATTTGGATAACCATTCTTGGCTAATCATTCTGCAGGCTGTGTTAATCTACATAGACCTCTCTTTAATAGCAAAGGTGAACCCATCTCACAGACACTTCTTTCCAGACAAGGTTCCCTATCCTGCAAGTGCGACCTGACACTAGTCTCCTCCAACAAACTGTGGGCAATGAAGCCTTGATATTTAATCCCTCCCCCCATTTAAATATCTTCTGGGAAACAAAAAGTAAACAGCAAAATCAGGGTTATTTGGATTACATTTTTTTTGCTTTGCTTTTCATCTCTCTGGTGGAAAAAGTTAACAAAATACAAATCTTTAGCATTGAAAACACATTTTTATTTGATTTTTAAAGAGAAGTACTTTATTCCTACAAGAAGCTGATAGTTTGAAGCAGCATATTAAGACTGTTCATTTTCATGCAGAAGTTCACTGGAGTAGCTGTAATACATTGTGTGACCAAAGTAATATGTATGAGAACGTCCAATATGTGCATTCCAAACCTCATTGTTTTTATGGCAGCTCATTATGCAGCAATTCAATGAAGTCAGCAGTGTAGCCTGAATTCAAGTTACTTTGCAGTGAATTGGAAATCAGGAGAAGTATGAGCTACCTTGCATTGCTGGAGTAGGTGAAGTTCATTAATGTTCATTTTGGGAATGATTTAATGATGAGCAGTTGATACATTGCCAGCTCATAAAGTCAGCTCAATATCAGCTCATTAGCAAGAAGTTGAAATCCGTCTGAGTTGTTCTGAGACTTGTACCACAAACAACACTTAAGGGAGAATCATAATTTTATTAACAAAAAACCCCCACCCTTGAACATAAGAAACAATTTTTAAAAACAGGATGAGAGTTTAGAGCAGTAATATTGAAGCTGCCTAGAAATTAGTTTCCAGGAAAGCTCACCCTTAAAAATTGCAACATGAATAACAAGGTATGTAAATGTCTTTCTCATGCTAACACAAAAATACTTTTCTTTGCGACTGCTAGAAGCTGCTTATGTAGAAGGCCTGCTATCTTATGCTTTAAAATCTAAGAAATCAACGCTGAATTTAATTTAAACTCAGTATACAAAAACAAATCAGTAACAACATATCAAAAGCACAGACTACATCTGGTCTCAGTCAGTTTATGTACAATGTTCAACACACTTGAAAGCACGCCACCCACAGCAAAACCTCCCAGACTGATGACAGCTTCCTGTTCTACCTTCCTCGCTTTCTTTTCCTCATTTGGAGACTGTTCTTTAAAAATTGACAAATAAACAGATTTCATTTTCATGATTCACCTTTTCCATAATCTTGGGTTAGAGGCACTGGCTCCACCTTTTTTACGCTATTCATGCATTCTTGCATTTATCGTCCCAGGCTCCAAATGATTTGATCCATAAATCCTATTGATTTAACATGTATTTTTTCAACTCCTAAGATGTTTGGGTCCCTTAAAGCCACTTCTCTTTCTCATATGCTATTTGGGGATCCCAAATGTCTGAGACTATCTTTTAATTGTTTGTTTAACAAAGTACTGATGTATTGACCTAATTGTATCTGTTCTCATTTTTCTGCTTAAGCAAGCAAGAAATACTAAAAGATAACAAAATTGTTGATTGATTTGACTGCATGATGTTTTGTGCAATCTATATCAGCCACAAAGTCAGCATTAGGTTTGCAATCAAAAGAAGACATCTCTAAAATCTAAAGGAGTAGGAAAGCTGATGATATTAGGAAGAAATTCAGTTCCTGTAGTGAAGAATCATTTGTTTTGGTTTATTCACCTCAGTAACATATAGGAGAGCAATGTCAGTAAATCAACTGACAGCCAAAAACCTGTCTCAAAAAAAAAAATTGCAAACTAGGAGCTGTCAGTTTCCTGCCTGCTAGTTTAAAATACTAAGAAAAACAGAAAAAGTTTGACAGGATACTGATTTAAACGAAAAAATAGAAAAACCTCTGTTATTTTTGACATACCATTTTCCACCTTTTTGAAATGATCCCAAAGAAAAGTTCATAGTCCAAAGAGCTCAGTTTCCTTCAGACATTTTAAGATGTCCATGCCTAGATCTGAACTTTAGGGATGGATCCTACTTTTCTAAGCCGAGTCAAAACAGTGGATTATTTCGTTGCTTTCCACTCTCTTACATGCCTAGCCAACCTCTGTAGTTTAAGAAAAGAAGGTAGAAGTTGGTCGCATTTTTAATGCAAAGATCTTGCTGTGCTTTTGTAGGCAAGTCAGAAGCTGTAGAAGAAATGCAAACATAAGAAAGAAGTAGAGCCAAAAGAGAATACAGAGGAAGTTCTTGCTAAATTTTTGGAAGATTGTATCAGTTCTGAGAACCTTAGAAAAAGCAATTTTGTTTTACTCCTGGTATATTTGTTTGAGTAGAGCCATTAAAAGCATGGGAATAATAATCTGTGAGGCAGCTTGTGACCCATGCTGTTTTTCCTTGCCTTCCTCACCCTAGTTAAACTTTAAAAACTTCCCACATTATTGTCAAATGTTTCTTGCAGCTAAGAAGATAAATGAAGCAAATCATCTCCTGTTAACAGGTGAATTACAAGTTTTCCCTTTGGGAAGAACCAACAAATATTTTCTGTGCAAGCCAGCAGTTAGTTTGCATTTAGCTTGGAATGGAAAATGCAGAGATATTCTGCAAACTGAAACAGTTTTGAAAACAGAGAAATGGAAAAACTAAGAACTTAGTGTTCCTCTCTGCACCAAGAATGTCTATCATATTATGCAGGGCACATTAATGAAGAAATTAGCAATGTGCATTTAGGACTATAACTTCAAGTGAATTGTAATCAACTTAAATATTTGCACTGCAGGCAGTGAAAGGTAAACTAATGATGAAAAGATATGGTGTTACATCCAAACCAAACAGGCTGTGCAGGGAGAGAGGGACTATGCGTTTATATTTTATAAACCACATCTTTTCTGCAACTTGTAAATTTTCCCTGTTTTTCTCATCTGAATATACTCACCTGGGTCTTCTTCAGGTGATAGCAACTACCTAAAGTTCAGGGAAATATTTTAGAATAAGGAGATTTATGCTTACAGCTGTAGCTTTCTCCTGTCTAAAGTGTGCTATTTTTCTAGGACTAATATAGAGTTGTGACGACAGAAGTATTACAGTTTCTTGTTGGACCCAGAGGCTTGATCTAGGTGTCAGATGCTATGGATGCAGAGAGTTAAGAGCGTCTACTTTCTGCTGGCTCAGATATAAATGGTACATGGTCATGTGAGTTAGGGATCCAGGCAGCAAGGCCATGTTATCACTTTGTCTGCCATACGTTACGCCACACAACCTAGGCTTGGCTAGATCTTTGACCTTGGCTTCACAGTATGTTATTTTTTCCCTGTCTGCTGCAGAAGACTCTCAAAACAAAATAAATCCTGCTTTTCTTACTTTCTTGAGCCACTCTTTTTTACTAAGGGTAAAGCAAGCAGAATCTTCTGCAATTGCTATTGCTGTTTTCTCTTCCTCCTTCATAATTACTAACCTTTTCACTATCCCTTGCTAGCTTGAATTGGTTAGGGAATCAGAATTTCCTGCTTCCTCATGTCAGACTGCAATGAATGCTGTTTTACACTGTGTTGTAGCCTTTCTACTGGCTTTGGTTTTGACATAAGCTGGTGGGACAAGCTGTCATTTGTCAGTCTCATGATGTTTTCCTTGTAAATGGGTTCTTCGACATCCTTTTGCCCAAAGGACAATGAGACATTCTTTTCTAGTCCCCTCAGTTTATTTTCTTCCACTGCTTATTGCTCTGCTTGCGCCTGATGCGGAGATGCAGTTACTAGCCTTTACAAATTTGCAATAGACATTAACCTGAGGCACTGACACAGGTATTTTTGTGATCCAAGGAAGATGCTAAACAGCTGAGGTAGGAGGGGGGTGGCTGTACCTATGAATGGAGCTGGTGCACTGTGGAAACCTTAGCTAATTACCTCTGGATGAAGAAACCGTCAAGGTCCACTGGCCAAGACGTTGGAGGCTGTTACCTGAGCAGTTCCCGAGCCCTGGGCAATGAGCCAGCGCAGTTCCCAGGCTGTGCCAGCCCATTAGCTGCAAGCTACTAATATGACACATCCCTCATGACTTGTGTCGTCTAAAGCCAGCTCTGGATTCAGTCCCAGGTCCAAGTTCTTACATCATGTGTCTTTTCCAGAATTTCAGTTTTTATTAGAAACAAACAAACACACACAAAAGCCTAACATTTGTCATTGCTTAAAAAAAACCAACACAGCTGATGCAGTGGTGCCTGCTTCAGTGTAAGACAATACTTATGAGAAGCATGAAAACACCAGGGACCTCACTTTGGTGCTAATCCTAAGGCCTGAAGCACCATAAGACCCTTTCAAAATCATCTCATGAGCAAGTTGCACAAGAAAACCATAGCAGGCCCAAGCCCACACTTTCAGAGAAACACCTCTACAGGACTGAACAAAAGTTGAAATAAGTAAAGAGGTTAAAGAGTTTGCTTAGACTGCTTTGCTGGAATGGGAGGGTAACTGCTGACATAGATACCTACTTTGGGGCTGCAGAAGATATAAAGGGGTGTCTGAGTGATCATGTGATTCAGACTTTCTATTTCCTAATCGTGGTCTTGTCTGCACCATTGCCTTCTTCCAGAACCGAACATCAGGCTGGGGATACACACTCAGTGATCGTACAGCCTAACCTATCTGAAGTAGTCAGCTGTGACTCTTCCTCTACTCCTTGCCCTGTGGGGTAACACATTGAACTGGACTGTGGGACTGGTCTGAAAGAAACGTAACATAGTCCCCAGAAGTTATCTGTCAGGTGTATCCATTCCTTTAGTCTCCTTATGGCTACCCACACACCTGTGTTGGCACAAGGCAGGAGGTGGTGCAGAAGGAATGAGAGCCTGTGAGGTAACTGTGAAAACCAGCATGGCTACAAGAAGATCAGCTATTGAACAATACCTGGTGGCTGAGGTTTTAGATCTGAATCCCAGCCCCACCACCTCATTCCTTTACAGCACTGGTTGTAGGAGGAGTAGCTTAAAGAGTAAGCTTAAAGCCAAAGAGGGGTTTCTCATTGGTAGAGCTAGCACTTACACATTTGATTTCTAAAATGACAGCTCTGGATTCATGTAAGATATCTTAAAGCTGTCTTAGGTGGGCAAGAGCCTTGTCCAGGAAAGCTCGGGCAACACTGACATCTCCAGAGCTGGAAGGAAAGGCAGTTAAGATAAGTGAACACATCAGAGAAGGGTCAATAGCCCAGCCAGCCAAAAAGCATAGCATCCATCTCATCTTGGCTATTAATCTTACAGAGTAACTAGAGTCTCAGGAAGCACCTTACTTTCTTCTGTGGAAGGAGGCAGCTAAGCAGAGTGCTGTCAGAAACAAAATGCTGTATTGGGCAATTGGTAACAGATTTCTCCTGGAAGAGTGGAGCTATCTTTGAGGAAAGCAGACTTGCACAGGGCTGTACTAGAGGACAGCAGTGCAGGCTGGCAGCTCTGACAGGGGCAGGTCACAGGAGGAGCTTTGTTTTGAAGAGGAAAGGAGGTGTTAACGGGTCTCCAAGACCAGCTGGGAAAGGCCAGAAAGTGGCCTTGCAGCAATTCAAACCGCTGCTGTTGAAATACCATAGTTGTCTTTGGTATTTGTAGTTTTGTTTTCTGCAGACTTCTAAACTGCAAAAAATGCTTTTTTTTAAGAAAGAATATCTGGCTCAGTTTATTGGATTTGCCCAATCTTTCTCTTCTGGAGATTACTGCACAGGAAACCTCATATTAATGATACAAAGAACATGGAGCTTGTATATGTATACTGGTCTCAATCTAAGACCTGTCAGGCACACAGCATTTGTAACAGTCTAGCAGTTTTGACCAATAGTATTTTTTTTTTTTTGTCTTGGTAAACAAATAAAACCCATTTTATATACTTTGTTACACCAGTATGTAAAGATGACTTACACAGGTATTACTTGTCCCTCCTTCCTTCCTGGAGGGGTAGCCACATCTGGGTATGTTGTGCCTCTTTAACTATACCAGTTAAGCAATTCATCTTCAGTGTAAGCAAGAGTGTCAGCAGGTAGTAAAAGGTCTCTCAGCTGAGGTAACTCAATTATTAACTATGGAAACAGCTGGGCCTGCTTGTGGTCTTTCCATCCCCGGCTATTTGTTACCGTCTCAGCCAACAGCTACTGAACCTGCAGCTGAGCTGATAGAGGAGCCTGTGAAAGCCCCTCAGTACCCCTGCATCAGGTCCACTGGGGTGCTTTGGATGCCTGTCTGTGGTGAGTTAAAATAACCTGGCTGACATGAGATGAGAATTGCCCCTATAATCCATTTTGCTAGTTCTGTTGTGTGTATGTCAACCTTCAGCAGAGGCACATTAACTACTGGTGGGTGTGTAAGTAATGTCTTAACCTTGCACAGCTGTTTCTGCAATAAATGACCAAGAAAGAAAGGAATTTGATCCATACATTATTTCAGTTTTCTTTGAATATACCCATTTTCCTATTTAATTTTCCTGTAGATTTTCTAGCCCTTAAAGTCCTTCAATATTTGGGCATACTGACTCATGTTCAGGAGCAGATGTAGTGTGCAGCTCTTTTTGCACCACCTTGGATTTTTCAAACCAGGATGACAGTAGTGTACACCAGTACCAGCTTCAGTTGATGTTGGTGGATTAGATGATAAACTGAGACAACATGCTAAAGCAGCTACTGCCTGCTGGGTTCTGCTTCTTACAGGGGGAGTAAAACCTGGCAGAGGGATGGGGAAAGGCATATGGTGTCTCCTGGAGCTGCTAGGATTTGCACCCTAAACTTACTGGGCTGGTTTTACCTAAATTGCAATAAGGTGAGTTCCTGTGACCAGGAACTATGAGAAGGGCAAGAAGGATGGTAAATCTTCAAATGGTTTGGCTGAGATACGGCACTCTTTTTCTTCTTTTTCTTTTATTTCTTGTTAGGTATAAGTATTGTTTTAAATGATATTTCAGAAAATAATATTAACCCATGAAAATATATTATTCACACTATGACAACAGTCTGCTGAGTGTGGGTTTTTTTTTTTGTGCACATATGCCTGAGTGTAACCTTCTATTACCATTTTTTGGCTCTGTGCAGAATTGGAAATTTCTTGTAATATCATGCAATTTCTGACAAGAAAAGTCTTTCTTTTCTGTTTTGTGGTAGCTTTCACAGTTTTTACAGCCCCTGCTTTGTTTGGGTCAGGCTGTAATCTTTCTTTAGAAACCCAAAGTCTCTGAAAAGTTATAGGTCTATCAAAAAGCAGCAGTTTAATTTTATAGGCACACCTGTGAATTTAATTCTCTCTCTAAAACTTCTCTTAAGTCCTTAAAGGGTCATTCCAAACTTGAGGGGGAAGTTATGGTTGCATTGCTTCAGTAAACTACACAATACATAGATATATTGAACCTGACTGTTAAGTGTTCATTCATCCTGAAACCTAGCCAAGTCACTTATAATTCCAAAAAGCACTGCATTTAAAATGAAAAGTTCTCCTTATGATAAAAGTCTATTAATTTTTTTTAAACTTGTTTTATTTCTTACTGCTGTCATCCATCTGTAACTGCCAACAGCTGCTAGTAAGATCAGTGGTAATTAAAAGTTTTACTCAGCTGAGGAAACACTTGTGAACTGTAAATTCTAAGACATAGATATTCTTTTTCTTCCCTTTCTCTTTAAACTGAAGTAAAATATTTTTTACAGGCTGCATCAGATCAGATTATAGAAGGTGTAATTCCCTCTGTCCTGAGGGCTATGCTGAAGGGGAGAGGGAAGTCTGAGCTGGAGCACACCTGCCTTTTAAAGACAGTGCATTTGACGCTATCATTAACAACGGTGTTACATACAACAACGGCATTTCTTCCAAGAGTTTGACCAAAAAAACCCCTTTCTATTCATGCAGTAAATTAGTGAGATAGCTATCAAACAGCATGTTAAAATAATCATTTAAAATGATGTTATGTGGTAGTGAATTTTCACATCCATTTTTCTGAACAGGTGGCCTAAGCAAGCCAAACTTCAAACTTATCCAGAAGTTTGCCAGAAGTGAGGAAAAAGAAAGAAGAAGAAGGAAAAATGTATTTGGTATCACAGGCAGCACCTAAAAACTAGGGGTGAATGACCATGACTGGATACAGAAAGTGACTTATCACTGCTAAAATTCAGACTAAAACACTTTTGGTTTACAGCAAAGTGAATGACTGTAGGTCTTCTATTGTGGGTTCTTTTTACCTAAAGCAAAAGTACTTACGAACCATGGTCAAGTCTCTTTATGAGCTACTGATAGCTTCACTAAACAAAAGAATCTGAAAACTCTGGACTGTCTGTTTTTTGTGGATATTCACTGCAATTTTGTAATTTTTTTGTAATTTTGGGTAGGTAAAATTGCTGCTCTGTTGCAGTCAGTGAGAGCTGTGACATTTATTTCAGTAGGGCCAGGATTTCTGAGAGTCCGTTACCTGAGGAGTGTCCCTCCTCATGGATGGCAGATGTTCTCAGTGCTTCTCTGAACCCTTTGAGATTTTTCTGCCAGTAAGTGTGATGAATATCTATTCTGCTTTTTAGTGGAGCTTTTTTTTGTTTTTAAATACTGAAAAGGCTGAAAAGCCAAAGGGAGTGAATTGCACTGATTAGAAGTGCACCTTGGGGAAGCTTAAGGCCCAATTCTGCCCCCCCCCCCCCCCAAGTATGTAACCTAGCTTAAGCTGAGGGGCTTCCACTGACCATCAGCAGGGCAATTTGCATGCTGTAAACTAACCCTGTGCTTGCAGAGCTTGGTTAGGCAGGAGCCCTTTAGAGCTATTGCTAGACAGAACAATTTACTTTGTCTTCAGTGACAAGAAAGCTTTTTTAAACACAGGATAACTTGTACCGTAGCTGTTATGTAGTGGAAGGGCAGCAGATGCAAGATGCTTTGGTTTTACTGTGAAGTAAACTAGCTGAGGTCAAACCACCAAGGGTAGAACAGTGCTGACCTTGCCCAGCTGTCAGCAAAGCCAGCAAGTACCTGTGGCCACTTAAATTTTGCAGCAAGATAACCATCCTAAGTTTATCTCATTTGAAATAAAATACCAAACCTCCCCACTTGGTGCCTGTGTGGTAGAGAAGACAGTGTCCTCAGTCCTGAGAGCAAGGGAGATCTGCTAGTCCAGTGGCCTCCATAAAGAATCCTGTTTATATTCTCTGTAGTTGAACCCTGCTTCTGGGACAGTAGAAGTGAGGGAAGAAAGAAAGCAAGAGACTGGAAAAAGAGAGGAATTCTGAAGTGATAGAGGAGAGATATAGAAGGCATGATTAATACAAAATCCCCTTGCAAAGCCCTGAAGTATTCTGATTTCTACTTTGTTTTATTATACATCTTAACACTGTTTTCTGTTTGTTCTTTAGCTCTAGAAAAATGATAATTGCTCCATATTTTGCAAATACTAATGAGTTTAATAGATTAAATCTGTGGTAATGCCTATGCAACCTAATAAAGCTGGGTAGTTTGTAATCTACTGCATTAGGACTTCTATTCTTATTACAGTGGCAAGAGGGAATATGACAACAAGGGAAACAATTCTAAGAGCATGTAAACAAAATCCAGGAAAGACTGGGAGATTTCTGACTCAGAATAAAATGAATTTATAATGAAACAGCCTTCACAAAAGGGAGCCTTTGATTCTTCACTGAATGTTATTTTCTAGAGGTATTTGACAGTGTTGTTCATATCTTGGAATCTAGAGAACAAAGAGAAATGATTTTCATTTCTTTTCTACTAAAACATTCCCTTGATGTTTGAGTTCAGTTTTGGTAATACTCTAATAGGTTGCACTTATACAGGTTTCCATTTTAAAACCTAGAGTTTCATACGCATACCAAACCTCAGGTAATCTCAGAGTTGGGCAGTAATAATGTCCTTGAATCACAGAAGAGGAAACTGAGGCACTAAATGAAATTTCCTTAGTATTGCATAATACATCTGAGGAAGAGTTGAGAGGACAGTCCAACAGACTTCCTCCTGGCTTTATCCCCTGCACGTGTACTCTGAAGTTAAGACACCCA
Organism: Apteryx mantelli; assembly: GCF_036417845.1. Lineage (NCBI taxonomy): Eukaryota > Metazoa > Chordata > Aves > Apterygiformes > Apterygidae > Apteryx > Apteryx mantelli. Next base: position 60,995,234 of record NC_089980.1, on the reverse strand, counting down.
CTTGACTTACCATGATCCCCTCTGCCTGGATAGATTTCTCTCACAGCCACGCACACACCCACACGGGGGGAAGCACCTAGGATTGCAGAAGCATGTGAGGGTGAGAAGTAGCAATAAAAAATACTGGTTAATGGGTTGGCACTGAGTGCGAGTTAGGATGGAATATGTCACAGAGATTAGGGTTTTGGCAGAGATGTGTGGGTGAATCTTGCTGTAGTGATCTAGGGAAGTACCTGAGCTGAGAAAGGTTGTAGGTTTGGAAATTATTAGGGGTATTTTATATGCTTGTTTCGTTCTTCACCTCCTCCCTAGGCTTCACCCTTGGGCTCTTGGGGGCAGCATGCTGGGCTAGCTGGACCTTTGGTCTGAATAGGCACGATGGCTTTTACGGTCTGCAGATGCTGTTGTCTGTTGCTGTCCTTCCCACACCTCTGAAGCAGGCGGGAGAACTTACCCTTGTCTCAGCCACTCCTTAACTTCCTCACAGTTTGCACTGGAAAATACCAATTTGGGGGCTGGTGCGACTAAGATAAGGGCACATGGTCCTGTCAATAGATGCCTACAGGGGGGGCAACTTTTGGCAAAAATAAGAGTGGTTAGCTGTGATGATAATGTCTTAAAAGTGCTGCAGCTGGGGTTGGCAGTGTTTCTCTCTTAAGGCATTAGCTTTATTTTGGCATTATACCCAGCCTAAGGTAGAGATAGGAGTAAAAAAGCAAATCAAAAAACAAATCAAGCGCTACGTTATCAGTACAGTCCATCGTGTCTTTTTATTTTATATATATGGAACTCACAGAGCTGAAAAAGCATATTATTGCTTTTTGCTTTTAAAAAAAATCTTATGCATTAACTTCTGGATGAATTATTTCATTATATGTCTGTCTCCTAGGCTTTTTTATTTTTATAAAAGCAGGATTTTGACTTTTTCTTTGCAGAATCCTGAGGAAGAGATATTAATCAGCTTGTAGGTGTACTTGCTACAGAATGTTTGCATGATGTACACTGCGTTCACTTACTTCTAATTAAAATCATTGCAATTGGTTTATGAAGCTGGTTTCTAAGAACTGTGGCACTGAGCTGGGGGCAGAAACAAAGACTGCTGAAAACTTCACTTCAACTACGTGTTCTACAGAGCATTTGAAGGTGTGTTCTGAATTGTTGCCTCCTTGCCTATAAATGTGTCTATCAAATTATTAGAAACCAAATGAACACTTTGTTTATATTTGTGTAACTACTACGCGTCTTACTTTCTCTGCTGTACACCTATAAATGTCTACCAACTGTCTCTTCTGAAAAGGCAAGAGATCATTTTGTGTTAGGTCCAATTCAGGCAAGCAAAGAAACGGTAAAACCTCATGGTCTTTCACACAGTATTCCTTTGTTTCATCTGGCATAGTTATCTTTCAGGAGTAATAATTTTGGTCTTTTGTGTAAGGATAAATGTGGTAGGATTGAAATGTGAGGCTGTACCATAATACCGTGAATGTATTGTCCTAGAAGATTTCATTAGATTTAATAACATACAGGACTGGATGGACAAATGCCTATCTGTTTTTTTTAATTATTTTATTTGTTTTTTACACACACTGATGCACTACTTTCATTTGTTTCCTGCAGCACAACTGGGCACCAGCATGTGATCTTGCCACTGAGTTGAAGGGGCAGTAAGAGTTAGTGAGAAGTAGTTTATGCTGTGTTAGATCTCATCAGGAGGGTTTTCTTTCACCACCATGGTAAGCATAGATTTTTATAGGAACGTATCAGTTTTGACAAGGAACAATTATATGTGGTAAGTCAGAACAGGGATTTGTCTGTTGGTAGGTGTCACTGCCAGATATCAATCTACCGATCGCTGTCTCCATTTTACTCTTTCAAAATAATGTTGGTGAAACAGGAGAAACTTTTTAGCATTTTATTGGAAATTCTTCCAAAGGTGCTAATTTTAATGGTGGCTCTTTGGCTATCCACCAGGTGGTCTCTGTTCATCTCTGGCTGTTTTCACAATTCCTACTGAATAGCAATGTGATGGCTGCTTCCTAACTGAACTAGGGTCATTGAGTCATGGGCTAACAAGGGATCTCATTGCATGTGTAAAATAACAATGTTCATTCAATGAAAAATATCATCTTAAATGCACAGTTCACCTGTGTTTCAGCTGATCTCTGGAAATAATGCTTTTCCACTTGCTATGTTTAGAGTCTTAAAATTTCTGATACAATAAAATTCTCTTCAGCAGATTCCACTCCCCCCCCCCCCACATCTTGTACAGTTTGATTCTCCTATTAATGAAAAGAAGTCATTTAGCATTGTTAAAATTTCTTCATCTTGTGACTCTTCAATCAACTGAATAATAACCCATTGTGTTCTTTACAGTTACTCTGGATAATAATAGTCCTGATAGTTATTTCACTTTGTAAAATATTATTTATTATAAATCCTCATCTCCACCCACTTTTTTTTTTAATGCTATGATGGCATGGGAAGAAGTGAGTCACTATTGTCTTGCTAGTGCAGTTTCCAATAACTTAACAAGAGCTTGAGCTTCTAAAGCTTTAATTACATTGTTGCAGGACATATGTATCTCCTATATTGGTACTTAAATGCCACAAAATATTCTCCTTTCTCCCCCCCCCCACCCGTTTTTACCCTTGACAAAATCCCACAGGTAGCTCAGCTGTGTTTGTGAATCTAATACAAATCTGGAAAGGGTGCACAATGCAGAATACTTCCGTCGTGGATGACCAGGCAAGGATTTTACTATGGTTACATCTTTTCAGGTAGTGAGTATAGCAGAGCTAAAGCCTGAATGAGGGTACTGTGTGACTCTCTGGCCAGAATAGGGTCACACAAGTAACGCACCATATATTCAGCAGTGAGGGTGCCACAAGGGGTAGGGTTACTTAGGAGGAGAAGTTGAGAAGTTGAGGGGGGACTACAGACTGCTTCCTCTTCACATTCAGCTCTCATTTCAATGCTGTATTCAGAAGTATTCCTTGCTTTTTAAGGAAAACCTAGCTAATGTCCCAATCTTTCCCTGACTGTGCATGGTAAACTATGACCAAGAACTATGACCCCTGAGGAACTAGCAGGTGATTGCTGTGAACAGGAAAGGGGAAGCTAGGCAAGGACAACTGCAGGAGGCCTTGACTTCTCCTGGGAAAAGCTCTAGCTAGGAGTGGCTGCTGCTAACGAGCTCTCTTGGTTGCCCCTGACCAGAGGGAGTTGGGGCCTTTGATCCCAGTGGCCCTTGATTAGGACAGGTCAAGCACCCTCTTAGCCAGTGCTAGGGAGAGGCCTGTATAAGAGCCAGGCCTAGAGCGCAGCGAACAGAGGCAGCAGTTTGCGCAGAAGGGATGCACAAAGGAACCTTCATTTCTGTTCCCTGTGGTGTACGCTTCCTCAAGTATGGTCGTGACACGCCGCACAGCACGTTCCCCAGTGGCTGTTGGAGTTGCTGTGTCAGAGGCTGCGACCCAGACCGACCCTCTGACAGTAGATGCAGCTCTACAGGTCTCAGGCTGCCGGGAGTGCTTGGGGCCTCTCCGGGAGGCCTGGGCTGGCAGCCAGCTCTCCTGCAGGAGGTGTGCTGCTGTTGACGATTTGTGTCGTCAGGTAAGGGAGTTACAGGAGGAGGTCAGTAGGCTGCGCAGCATCCGAGAAGTGGAGCAAGAGATAGACAGGGTATTCTCAGAGACTGTGCAGCTTCGGGAGTCCCAACCCCCCATGGCAGTGGAGTTGCCAGAGGGCTCTGTGCCGTGTCAAACGGTACATCATAACATCGTAGAAGAAGGCTGGAAACTGGTCACTGCTCGTGGGAGGAGAAAGGCTCCTACTCCTCTCGAAGACTTGCAGCTGAAGAACAGGTTTAGTGCCCTCCAGGATGAGGAGGAGATGGGCATGGCTGCAAGGGAAGTACCTGGGACAACAGACCCTGTGCCCTGCCGGAACGCCCGGAAGAAGCGGCAGGTGATTGTTGTGGGGGACTCCCTGCTGCAGGGGACGGAGGCATCTATCTGCCGACCTGACCTCATGTCTAGAGAGGTTTGTGGCCTGCCGGGGGCTCATGTGAGAGATGTCATGCAAAGACTGCCAAGGCTCGTCCATTCTTTGGACTATTACCCACTGCTGCTCTTCCATGTGGGCACCAATGACACCAAGGGCAAACTGGAGACCATCAAGCAGGACTTCAGAGCTCTGGGGATGGTGGTCAAGGGTCTGGGAGCCCAGGTCATCTTCTCCTCAATCCTGCCAATGAGGGGGGTGGATGAGAGGAGGAGGAGACGGACTTTCCAAGTTAACGACTGGCTGCGCCACTGGTGTTGGCAACAGGGTTTTGGTTTCTACGACCATGGGACCTTGTTTGAAGATCGACAACTGATGGCGAGAGATGGGATCCACCTCACGAGGCGGGGCACGCGGGTCTTTGCCAACAGGTTGGCCAATCTGGTAAGGAGGGCTTTAAACTAGGAAGGATGGGGGAAGGGGAGAGTTATAGTGACAGGGTAGCTGGCAAAAGACAGCTCAAGTCGGGATGCCTCCAGCAGGTGAATGCAGCCAGGGAAGTGCGCATGGGATGTGGCTATGGAGGATCGTCTTGCATCCCTCCTGGGAAACCTGCATGCTCGATCACCTCCCTGAAATGCCTGTGCACCAATGCACGCAGCATGGGGAACAAACAGGAAGAACTAGAGATCTGTGTGCGGTCGCAGGGCCATGATCTCATTGCCATTACAGAGACATGGTGGGATAGCTCACATGACTGGAGTGCTGTCATGGATGGCTACGTGCTTTTTAGGAAAGACAGGCCAGGAAGGCGAGGTGGTGGAGTTGCTCTTTATGTGAGGGAGCAACTGGAATGTATTGAGCTGTGCCTAGGGGTGGATGAAGAGCGAGTCGAGAGCTTATGGGTAAGGATTCAAGGGCAGGCTAGCATGGGTGACACTGTTGTGGGTGTTTACTACAGGCCACCTGATCAGGAAGAAGAAGTCGACGAGGCCTTCTACAGACAGCTGGAAGTGGCCTCACGATCCCAGGCCCTGGTTCTCATGGGGGACTTCAACCACTCTGATATCTGCTGGAAAGACAACACAGCTAGGCACAAACAGTCCTGGAGGTTCCTGCAGAGCATTGGTGACAACTTCTTGACACAGGTGGTGGAGGAGCCAACAAGGAGAGGTGTGCTGCTGGACCTCATACTAACAAACAAAGAAGGACTGGTGGAAGATGTGAAGGCTGGGGGCAGCCTTGGCTGCAGTGACCATGAGAAGGTGGAGTTCAGGATCCTGTGAGGAGGCAGCAGGGCACTAAATAGGATCGCAACCCTGGACTTCAGGAGAGCAAACTTTGGCCTCTTCAGGGACCTACTTGGAGGAATCCCATGGGTTACGGCCCTAGAAGGAAGGGGTGTTCAAGAGAGCTGGTTAATATTCAAACATCACCTCCTCCAGGCTGAAGAGCGGTGCATCCCTATGAGTAGGAAGTCAAGCAAAGGAGGTAGGAGACCTGCATGGATGAGCAAGGAGCTCCTGGCAAAACTCAACCAGAAGAAGGAAGTCTACAGAGAGTGGAAAGGGGGACAGGCCACTTGGGAGAATTATACAAACATTGTTGGAGTATGCAGGGATGTGACGAGGAAGGCCAAGGCCCATTTGGAATTAAATCTGGCAAGAGGTGTCAAGGACAGCAAGAAGGGCTTCTTCAAATACATCAATAGCAAGAGGAAGACTAGGGAAAATGTGGGCCCTTTGCTGAATGGGGTGAGTGCCCTGGTGATGAAGGATGCAGAGAAGGCAGAGTTACTGAATGCCGCCTTTGCTTCAGTCTTTACTGCTCAGGCCAGCCCTCAGGAACCCCAGATCCTGGAGGCAAGAGAGAAAGTCTGGAGAAAGGAAGACCTTCCCTTGGTGGAGGAGGAGTGGGTTAGAGATCATTTAAGCAAACTTGACACCCACAAATCCATGGGCCCCAATGGGATGCACCCATGAGTGCTGAGGGAGCTGGCGGACATTATTGCTAAGCCACTCCCCATCATCTTTAAAGGTCATGGAGGACAGGAGGGGTGCCTGAAGACTGGAAGAAATCCAATGTCACCCCAGTCTTCAAAAAGGGCAAGGAGGAGGACCCAGGGAACTACAGGCCAGTCAGCCTCACCTGCATCCCTGGAAAGGTGGTGGAGCAGCTCATCCTGGAGGCCATCTCCAAGCATGTGGAGGAAAAGAAAGTGATCAGGAGTAGTCAGCATGGCTTCACCAAGGGGAAATCATGCCTAACCAATCTGATAGCCTTCTCTGATGGAATGACTGGCTGGGTAGATGAGGGGAGAGCAGTGGATGTTGTCTACCTTGACTTCAGCAAGGCTTTTGACACTGTCTCCCATAACATCCTCATAGGGAAGCTCAGGAAGTGTGGGCTGGATGAGTGGACAGTGAGGTGGATTGAGAACTAGCTGAATGGCAGAGCTCAGAGGGTTGTGATCAGCAGCACAGAGTCTAGTTGGAGGCCTGTAGCTAGCGGTGTCCCCCAGGGGTCAGGACTGGGTCCAGTCTTGTTCAACTTCTTCATCAATGACCTGGATGAAGGGACAGAGTGCACCCTCAGCAAGTTTGCTGACGATACAAAACTGGGAGGAGTGGTGGATACACCAGAGGGCTGTGCTGCCATTCAAAGAGACCTGGACAGGCTGGAGAGGTGGGCGGAGAGGAACCTCATGAAGTTCAACAAAGGCAAGTGCAGGGTCCTGCACCTGGGGAGGAATAACCCCATGCACCAGTACAGGCTGGGGGTTGACCTGCTGGAAAGCAGCTCTGCGGAGAAGGACCTGGGAGTGCTGGTGGACACCAAGTTAAGCATGAGGCAGCAATGTGCCCTTGTGGCCAAGAAGGCCAATGGTATCCTGGGGTGCATCAGGAAGAGTGTTGCCAGCAGGTGGAGGGAGGTGATTCTCCCCCTCTGCTCAGCCCTGGTGAGGCCACATCTGGAGTACTGCGTCCAGTTCTGGGCTCCCCAGTACAAGAGGGATGTGGCACTACTGGAGCAAGTCCAGCAAAGGGCTACAAAGATGATTAGGGGACTGGAGCATCTCTCTTATGAGGAAAGGCTGAGAGAGCTGGGCCTGTTTAGCTTGGAGAAGAGAAGGCTGAGAGGAGATCTTATCAACGTGTACAAGTATCTGAAGGGAGGGTGTCGAGAGATGGGACCAGAGTCTTTTCAGTGGTGCCGAGCGACAGGACGTGAGGCAACGGGCACAAACTGAAACACAGGCAGTTCCATCTGAACATGAGGAAAAACTTCTTCACTGTGAGGGTGACAGAGCACTGGAACAGGTTGCCCAGAGAGGTTGTGGAGTCTCCTTCTCTGGAGATATTCAAAACCCGCCTGGATGCAATCCTGTGCAATATGCTCTAGGTGACCCTGCTTGAGCAGGGGGTTTGGACTAGATGATCTCCAGAGGTCCCTTCCAACCTCAGCAATTCTGTGTGATTCTGTGAACCACATCAGTACTATATTGGTTTTACCTGAAAATCCTATTTTAGCCTTCAGATTCTTTGGGAACTCTGATCTAAGACTACAGACTATTTGGCCTGGGTTTTTGGAAAGCTTTGCAAAGGTGGCCACTTTAGTAATGAAACTGATTGTTTCTCTTGCTTTGGGATTTTGATTTGGAAGTTTAATGGTGCTGTGTGTGTGTGTATGTATATATATATATATATTTTTTTTTCCCTCCTCCTTCCTCATTTGTTCCTGCTGGACAAGTCTGAAGTGCAAGGCAGATGAATAGCTTTTGGGGCCCTCCATGTAACTTTGATCCTTCTCTTGCAGTCAGCCAGCCATAGACGTTCTGGCATGGTTTCTTTTCCTATTTCTTCCTTCTGACAGCAGTCCCTGATGGGACATCAGGTTTGATTTCTCTTTCCAGTCATGTTCTGTGGCTCAAAGTCTAAATGTTGTGATGAAACTTGTTCTACCTCTGCCTTTCTCCTCCTTCCATCTTTCCCTCAGAAAGACTACCAAACACCTGCATTCAGCATGCTGGACTTCTGAGGGGAGTAGGGTGTCAGTACTCGGGCAAGCCAGGAGTCACTCATACAACAAAAGACTTATTACCTTCATTTTATATCCCATTGCTGTTAGATTTGTTTCATCCAGCAGTACCATAAACATCCCCAAAGTACTCCTAATCTGACACAGGATTCTCCCAAGGCAGCAGTCTGCTTTGGCAAAAGACCTAGATTCAAGCTACTTAGAGAGGACTTATGAAATGGTTCAGAGTTAGTAAAGCAAAAGACTGCATTATGTTTAGAGCTGAAATGAAACCTGGACTTTCCCATCCTTGGGGACACTTGGGAGAGGAAAAACAATGTGTTTGGGACTGAAGCAGATCTTTTAAAATATCTGTGGACAGAAAATTCTGAAAAAACTAGATCTGAAAATCTTGGAACAGAATTTTAGCACTGCATCCAGGCTCCAAAGCTGGAGTTTGGTTTAGCCAAGGTCTCTGAGCTGTGTGCTTTATGATGGGCATTCTGGGAGCCCAAAGCTCCTGGGACTACCATCTTCTTGCCAAGGACTATTAACTACATCTGGAATCCTATGACTCTGCATCAGGAAGACTGGAAAACCTTTTGTCTTGCCTCACAAGCATTAGGACAAATGAGCTGTCAGGGGTCCCATGTAGGCAAATGGGCACTAAATCTGGGAAGATAGCTCACAGTCACCACAGATCACAGTCACAAAATCACCAAAGTCCCACAGATGTTTTGATTTATAGGGAATTGCTTTTTTTTTTTTTCCAGAAACAGCAAAATATTCCATTGAAATATGTCTTCCCCTCATTATCATGATGTCCCAGACAACAGAAAGGGAATCCACACATCTAAACTGCTGTTATATTTCAGATAAAGAAGGGAACATCTACTAATTGGCTCCTTGTTTTCTACTCTGTTTTCTTTTTACCATTCTAATAAATACAGTTTTCTCAGAGATATTTTTTGTAGTTCCTCCCAGAAGGAAAGGTAATTACTGAAAGCCAGTTCTCTCCTACTTGTGAAACTTTAATACCATACAGATCTATAAAACCTCAACATCTCTCTTGTCTCAGGTGAAAAATGAATCCCATTTGATGATTGACCTTCCTATGAACAGGAGCTTCTCCAGAAAGACATCAGATCTATTGGTTCCCAGCTGCTGCTAGGTAAAAATCCTTATTAGAGCACACAAGGAGAAACTAGTTGCACTGCTGAGGCTTAGCTCGATGAACATATTTCTTAGAAAATCCCTAAAATAATATGAATAAACCTGTATATAATATGTGAATGCTTCTGTGGGCCTTTGAGGGAAGAAGGCTGTGGCTGAAAATTGATAGGACTTGTGGAGGTGAACAGTGGAAGTCAAACAGTTAAAAAAAGCACCTCGGAGAGTTTAGATTAAGTTTGCTCTCCCCCTGTTTTGGAAAGGCAAGTAGATGACATAGGGTTAGAAAGTCTTTCACTTGCTAGGCAAGTTGCTTAATTTCTTTCTTCTTTCCTCATGTACAAATGGAGATAGTGTGTGCTCAGTCCACACTGAGTGATTAACTGAATGAATCCATTAATTCCTCGTTAATGGAATAGCTGATCATTGTGTAACAGGACCTCATACTGTGATTAGATTTTGGGTGTTGGGGCACAAGTGGGATGTGATAGTAAGAATCTCCTTGGATGTGTCTGGCTGAAATAGTGGAACCTTAGTCCAGTGCTTTAAACATTTAAATTAAATGCCATGCATTGCTTAATGTCAGTGAACTGGGCTGTACATTTACAGCTTCTCTCAGCAATCAACTGGGGTGAAATTTCTGAGCACTGACATTGCAGCACGGGGCCATCAGAGCAAGGGACACAAAGGGGTACAATGAAGTAATCTGCTTGTTTTACTTTTTTCTGCCTGATGCAGCTGAGCTGGCAGATGGTAAAAGGTAGGAGGAGACAGCAAGGAACCAAGGCTATGAGTACCACTATAAAGGAGAGAGGAATGGCTTCTCCTTCATTAAGACATGCAGATTTTGTATATGAGCAGCCTTTGGAATAAGGAGACTTCTTGTTCCACCTTACTCCCCAAAATGGGTCCTAATGGATATGTCCAAGTCTGGCGCAGTATCTTCAAAGCACTTTGAAATCCTCTGAAGACAGCAGATAATTATACTCTGTTGTTATCACAGTCTATGCCCATCTCCTGCACCCTGCAATACAGCTGAAAAAAAAAACAAAAAACCCAACTCTGTTTTTAAAAGAAAACTATTCCAGTTAAAGATATTTCTGAGAATAAAACAAGGAATAGTCATTTGAGAAATGTTTCTAGTTAAATCTCACATGTTCTCTCCTCACTAGCCTCATGCACACATGTGCACACATGCGTGCGCACACACCCCTCCTTTCCCAACCCAAACTAAATTCTGTCCTCTGGGGAAATGCAATATAAAGCCAGATATACAGGAGGAATCTAGTAAGAGACTGCACTTGGTAATTCAATTCTGAGATGCTTGTTTCTTATCCTTTATTGTTCCTTCTTTGTCCTGTTGAAACTCCAATATGTTTCCTGTATTATTTTATATTTCCCAAGCTTGCTCTCTAATGGCTGGGCGTGCCCAGCAGTTACTGCCACTTAATTCTGTTCCTTGCCTTCAGAACAGAAAGTTAAGGTTTTTGGTAGACTATGAAAGTCATACCACTTATAGTCCTCCAACTTGATTGTTGATGCTGTAATTGCCTACTGGATGACTCTGCAATATCAGGAGTTGCAAGAAAGCATGTTATGAGGGGTGCAGGTGGAGCCAATTTCTTTAGAATCCAGTTGGGTAAAATTCTCTTGTTACTGCCTCATGTAGGAGGGTAAAGGTGTAGGGCTGACTTTGTAGGGTAAGTGAGTCTCAAAAATGAATTTCCTATCATTTCGTATGTCTTTTTTTTTTTTTCCTCTGAAAGTGATTCAGTTGATGTTCTAAGATTTGCAGTATTTTTCAGCTGTAAAGATAGAGCATGTGATGTTGGAAGGTCAGAGATGAGATTGCTGGTACAGTGACAATAAGCCATTGTGGATAAGGTTGGGGAGAAAAAATATTTTTAATTAAAATCAATTAAGATGAAATTGAAGTCTCTGATCATTAATTGTTCAGAGTGACTTGAAATTCTGAAACTTTGGGCTTTGTCCACTGGCATGTGATAGGCATTTCTCCATGAATTACTTTGAGTTAAGATTATGTTCCAGTCCCTGGATTTACACTGTGTGAAATCAGTAAATGTTGTGGAAAAGAAGCAGAGGATAAATGCTGAGGGTGTGCCTTTATTGCAAAGCGGAGGTAATATATCTTTCCCTCAAGTCAATATGGCTCAAGAGAATGAGCACGCGCTGAAATTACGCTCAGGTGGCTGCACCCATGTTAGTGCTGTGCTCACTGATGTACCTATGAGGCTGAGGTTTCTGTTGCACATCTTGTAGCTCTTGCTGTCACTGTTGTTAATGGGCTGAGCTCTTCTGTAGTGCTACCCGAGAGGGACTGCTTCCTCCGGCCCTGCAGGAGGCTCGGTGAAAGGGTCAGAGAGCCAGTGGCGCTGGAGTGATGCTCGCTTGTTTCCATGCTGAAGGGTGACTATGCAAATGAACTGCGATCCCTTGCAGTGCTTGGGCTGGTCTGCATAAGTTGAAAGTGCTACAACGTGTGAGTTAAAGGCTTTTGGGATAGCAGGCATGTGCAGATGCGAGAGGACGGTGCTGTGGACACAGTCCAGGGCGAGCCCTGTGTGATCCCTGCCCTGGCTGCCTTCATGCCAGATGGGAGCACAAGCAGAGCCACCAGCAACTCTTATTCAAAAAACAGATTCAGCATGACTCAGGCCTGTGTTTGGATTAGCAAGCACACTTTCATTCATCATTGCCGCCTTCTTTTTCACTTTATTCAGACCTGAGAGAGTTTTAATGATGCTGCTCTGCGGGGGAAATTTTTGTTGTTGTTGCCTGTGACTGACTGCAGTTCCCTTAGAGTCATTGTCACACACGAATCAATTTTAATGTTTGGGCATGTGTCTCACATCACAGTAACCAAGGCCTGTGTTGCCAACCTCAAGTGTGCCCTTAAAATAAGCATTTAGCTAAGTCATGACTTTTTTTTATTAGCTTTTTTTTTTTTCTGTGCTTCCTAGTTTGATGTGTATTTATTTCATGTTTTCAGCTTTTCTCTCTGAGAGCTAGAAAAGAAATAATCAAATGAAAGATGCTTGTGCAAGTCCCCAGTTGTAGCTGTGATTAGAGCAGTAGATTAGTGATAAAATCGTAAGGGTTGGCCCTGCCACAGGAGTATGATCACATCCATTCAACAGGCCTAGTCGGGAATTAGAAAAAGGTGTGGGGACAGCACTGTAAAGAGTGTCCCATTTCATTGTGTTTATAGAGACTTAATCCATTTGAAGCTGTCCCTGCTGGTCAGCAGCTCGTGCTATGACAAGATGGTTCAAGGTTTGGAGATCTCTGGCCAAGGATTTAAAGGCCGCTGTGGGATCTCTACGCTGATCTCCTGTGCGATGCAGTCCATGGGAGCATGCTGGAAATAATTTCCACTTGAACAGTTGGTTTCCTGAGGGATGAAGAGTTGGAAAGGGATAATGGGATTTCTGGAGGAACCGAAGGAGGGCACAGTGAAATATCGGGACAGAAAGAGGGCCTCTGGAGTTTCAAGGGCTTCAAGCAGCTGCAGTTGCAGCTTTTCTCCCGCAGCCCACCTTTCTCTCAAAGCTGCCTCGCTATCCTCAGCAGAGTCCCCAGAAGTGCCTTGCTGGCAGGGTGGCCCTTGGGTGCACACCAGCCCCTTGTGTGGCCATGCAGGGCTCCGCAGGCAGGTGATGGCCATCCAGGACAGGGTGGCTATTTCCTGCCTCCTCGGTTACAAAATAAGCAAGACAACAGCTCATATCATGGTGCTGACCTACACAGCTGACTGCTTCACCTGTGGATTGCATCAGGTTTATTATTTTTTTTTATGCCGTTGTTGCCAATATATTAATGCCATTTATTTAAGGAAAAGCTGGCAAAAATCTCCTGGATCACAAAGTCTAGTCCCTCCCAACAGCAGGAAGCCAGAAGAGATGTTAGTCCACAGAGCATCTGCTTCTCCTGCTTCACAAACAAGGCACCTTTCAGTAAAGAGGGTCAAGATTCATTTCTGTCCAGAGTACAGCAGTTCATGAAGTTTTCACAATCTAGATAGTCTATTTAATCATTTAAATGTTGATAAGATTTCAGTTCTGTTTTGAAATGTAGAGGAAATCTTGCTTCTTTACCCTTTAGTTCCTTTTCTCCTCTTATTTACAATTTTACTTTAGAAGTTCAATCCATTTTTGCAGGTAAGAAGAGCTCTAAGGGTTGTCAGAGTGAGACACCCTTCTATATGTACTTTTCAGATAAGCCTGTGCCAAATGTGAGAGGTTCAGCTAGGGGCAGCAAAATCCCCTCCACCTGTTTGGATTTGCTCCATCCAGGACACCAGCTTTTGCTCTACTTTCAGAGCTTCAGTCTTGAGAACAAAGGCCTATTTTTCTGAGGCAGGCTCTTAGGGAAAACTGAAAATGCACCTTTAAGACCTCCACAAGTGGCCACTGGGGACTCCCTGCTCGGAGAGGGTAAATCCAAGATAACAGCATAGTTTCTGTGGGAGCCTGTCTCCACCTGGGAGAGGCCAGCGCTTCACCCATGACGTAGAGCGCATACCAGAAACAGAACTGGGCTGCAGCCTGCCTCTGCGTACTGTAGGGTTTTAATAACTTCATAGCGATGACATGAGTAATCCGGTGAGTAGTCTGTAACGGTGACAAGAAGCTGGAGATAGTGGTGTATGTGGTTTTCCCATTATGTATTCTAGATCCAGAAGGGTAGCAAAATGTGAATCCAAAAGTATATGATTTAAATAAAACCCAACCTATACTACATCACTCTGGTGTCTCTCCTGGAAATATCTATTGGAATGAATAGAGATGAAAATGGAAAGGTCCTGCTAGTATTACTAGATAGTGTTTTATTCATTACAGTGATCCAGAGGTCCCAATTTATCTTGGCCCAGTCTATGACCACACACATGCACACACTAAAAAAACTTCCTGTCATCATGCCCTCATAGTATAACATGAGACAAGTGACAACTCTGTTTTGAGTTCCTGCTCCTGAGACAGTAGAGAAGATTAAGCCCCTTTGGGACCTCATGGCACTCTTCAGGCAGTGGTCCAGACATATGTTACTCCCAGAGCAGAGGACCATCCTGGACCCCACAGATTTGAGGCCCAGAAGCATCACTGAGCCTCAGAAATGACAGGAGAGAAATGCACAGAAGAAAACCATGAGCACAGCTATCTTATGTAACCCTGAAAAGGCCAGGAGAGAGTTTTTTTTCATGTTGTGTGCTGGTATGAAGATGTGATCTCCTGTTGTGTGACACCTGGGAAACAGGACTTGGTGTTCCCTGTCAGAAAGCGGCATTCATATAACAAATGCCATGCTCTGCTGCCAATTTCTTTTTCCTGATAGAACAATTTGCAAGATCCCAAATTTTTGGGAACTATTGAGTTCAGAGAGAGTAACAACACAGCTGAAAGTGCTACATAAACAACATATGTTAGATGTCTGATGTGCAGAACTGCTTAGTTCCATACAGAGCAGTATAAACTGTATGGAACATAATAGCCCAATCTCAGATTTTAACAATGCAAAGGAGTATTAAAAAGCAGCAACGTGAATCTCTATTTAATTTCATAATAAGATTATAGTTTTTTTTCTCGCATTCTACTGGATGTTTGCATAAGGGAAACCGGTATATGAGTTGGATGTCAATGAAAAGGCCCAGTCAGAACACAGGGAGAACAATTAGTGTTGAATTCCCCTCAAATAACTTTTGCCATCTAAAATGTAGTCATCAGGCCTAAGCCAGCTATCTAGGCACCCTCTCCAGCCAAAAGAGGCACCTGCTGAGGGTGACTCACTCCTTTTTAGAAGGACATCTAAAATAGACAGGATGATTTGTCATCTGAAGGTGACTTGCGCCTTCATTACAGAGAAAGCTTTAGATGGCTTGCTTATACTTACATGCTTACCCTTTATACAGTCAGAGTTGGCAAGGAGGAATCTTTTCCTAAGTGTCCAAAAAGTCTGTACTTAGGAGGGTGTCTGAGCAGGACTACTCAGACAAGCGCTGGTGTGCGCTGGCCGTGTTGCTGCTTGTTGAGCTGCTGTCCGAAAGTCCAGCCTTGCCGGGCCTGCTGCAGCCTCTACCAAGTCTTTTGTTTTCATGGCATCCAATAAAGAATCACTGCAACTGCACTAAACAGCCCTCTGCAAACTGTTATTTTCTCAGTCTTGGCTTGCATGTTCTGAATCGATTGCAGTTTCCGCTTTGTCTCCAGATTCATATTCAT
The DNA here is from genome assembly GCF_036417845.1 of Apteryx mantelli. NCBI lineage: Eukaryota > Metazoa > Chordata > Aves > Apterygiformes > Apterygidae > Apteryx > Apteryx mantelli. The sequence continues at coordinate 60,979,809 of NC_089980.1, read as the reverse complement.
GTGCTGTCATATTTACTGCTTTTCTTATAAATTGTGCTGCTGGTGTTCTGACAGCTGAGTGCTGCCTTGGTGGTGGCATTACTGCAGGGCGTTTGTGCTGTGCTTACAATGACAGGGCCTGACATTCAAAGCTTGACTTCATCCAGTTGCTTGAGGGGGGCTGAGAGTGAATTCTTGCCTGAAAGCTGCATCCTTGATGCCAAATCTTTTGAGGAAGCCTGTGTCTTAGAGGTGAGAGCTCCCCTTCTTCCTGCTCATTAGGTGGTAAGATCTGCTACAGTGCTTTGACTTCTACTATGCCACAGGCAAGAGTTGCTGCTGCTTTTTGCATTTTACCTGGATCATTGGCATTCTACCTCTCTGCATGTGGGACTTGGATTAGGTATCAGATTCAAGAAGAGGCTATAAGATGGAGAAGCATTCTGACTGCTGTCTAAATCACCCCTGATTAGAGATGAAAAATTTATTTTTCATATATATATATATATATAATATATTTATGAAAGCATTGTCTGTCTGCAAACATTAGTATTTTTATCTACTTGTTCTATGTTAGGCAAAATGAATCATTCTTTGTGTTGGGGGGGCAGGTGGGATGTTATTGTTAAAGCTGCCTGCATTTTTGGATTTCTGAAATTTTTTTTTTCTTTTTTTAAGGACTTGGTACAATTGATCTTAGTGCCTTGTTGCTGATACCTAGCATTTGTGTTGCAGAGGAGAGACAGAAATAGAATGGCAGATCCCTGCTTGGTTGGGAAGGAATTTGTTCCCTTGCAGTGATGAAGAGGGTGACAGCTACTCAAATGGTGGTGTGGGGGAGAGAGAATGAGCGAACATGTGAGGAAAAACCCAAGCCGGCTGTCACTGCAAGACATTGTAGGGGTAGAATCCTTATGCCTTAGAGCACTATAAAGCACTAGAAAACGGTTTAAAAAAAAAAAAAAAAAAAACCATGCATACCCTTCACCCAGGTAAAATCCTGCATAAGCATGTGGATGCAAACAAAAACATAATCTGATTTCAGCCTCTTTGCGACTCCAGGTCTCTTCAGTGAGCTGACTTACTTCCTCCCCTTGCTTCTTCCCCCTCCTTTCTTGCTCTCCTAGCAGAGGTAAAAGGACTTGCTAAGTATTAAGTTTCCTGTACTCTGCTTCGCTGACCAGTTAAGTCTTCCTGGCTGGTTGCTCCCAGTCATCATATGAGGTGACTGCATTGCCCGTGGAGCCAGGGAGCACTGTTGAGGTGAGGGGCTGCTTCTATGGCCATCTCACCCTGCCACGGCTGCTCTATACCCCGTGGTGATGAGAAGTAAAAGGAAGTGAGAAATCCTGTTTTTAACACTTTGTTTGGGACACTTATATTTATAAGTGTAATTATCCTCTCTCTTAAAAAGAGATTCATTGTAAGAGTATGTATAGTAAACAACAAGTAATCTCTTGTACTTAAAAGCGCATAGTATCAGGCACATATTTTTGACTGAGCATAATTTAAGGTCTCAGAACTGCATAGACATGCTTAATTTCGGGATTATGAGGAGTGACTATGACTTCAGTGAAGTTATGCCTGTGAACATGGGACACAGCTACTCCATGTATGTAATGTCTGCAAGATCAAGGCCTAAAACCTTGATCTACCATGGATGAGCTGACAGAAGTTCTGTCAAGGTCCCTGTTAACAAAACTTTTTTCTCTCCTCCTTTGTCTCAGAAGAAAAGAAGGATTCAAGTCTTTCCATGGGAGGATTTTCTTAAGAAAGCAAACTGACTGTGGAGGGAAGGAGCAGGGAGATGTATGGTCTTACTGCAGAGAAAACCTGAAGTAGGACCTCTACATTCTTACGTTCTTATGCTTTTTATATTAGGGTATCTGGTGAAATATAGGATGCTGTCTTTAGAATCAGCTCAATCTTCACCAACATTTTTAGCCTCATTCTGTGCATTACAGCATAGGAATGGCAGAACTTGGTTATTTTTGGTGTGAAATGTGTCTATGTTCTTTTCTATCCCATAGCATACATACTGCCTGAGTATTCCATAAACCTTTAATTTTCTTAGCCTTAAAACACAATGTTAGGAAAGAAAATGTATTATGGCTTCTGTATGCTGAAAGCTAAGGCTCTCAGGCACGCTGGTGGCTGACTCTCAGCCAGACACTTAACTTGTGTCAGCTCCCATAGTGAAAACTTGCATGCTTGAATGTAGAATTTATTCCATAGGAATAATTGTGTGTGCAACTTTGAAAACCGAAAAGCTTGAATGTTTATAGAAAGCAAACCCAAAAGGAAGTGAATTCATTTAAAACTTCTAAGAACTGTAATAGCATTATTATTTATTATGTTGCATTATTTACCATCCCTCACACAGGCAGAGCAGCAAAGTGATGATTCAGTGCAAAGCTATCTTTTCATTTAGTCAAAATTTCGGTTGACTATTTGTCTTGGGTTTGGTACCTCAGTAATTCTCCATCTCTGCTTGCCAAATTGCCTACTCTAATAATTCACAGAGGTATAGATCCCCCCAGCTTTTTCCTTCTTAGACCCTACATAATTTTACACCCTAAACAATACTTTTATATAACTTTTCAGAATTTGCTGTTAGGCAACTGTCCTCTCAGCTGCTTCACTACCTCCTTTCTTGTGGTCTTTCTCTGTAGCCAGATATGGCTATGTGGTCAAACACAAAATGAGATGTTTCTGAACGCCTGTCCTTTTGTATTGGCACTTTGACGTGTGTACGTTTGAGTCTGCAAATGGCCTCACAGTATGAGAGTGTCTTAGAAGTATCTACGGATAGAAGGAACTTTTGCCCATTTCTCTGAGCTGTAGGAGTTGTTGCTGGGTAAGTTCAGGGTTTGTTTTGTGTAGGATGATCTGTGATGGGAAAGGTGGGTTTTGTGTTTAATAACTGTCTTAAGATTGCTTTTGTTGGATTTTGACTCAACCAATTATAGCTCCACTCAGCACTTATGTCCCCTGTGCTACCCCTGTCCTGGCCCAAATGGCACAAGACCAAATGGTGAAACTCCCTTGTGGGCAAAGAAATATCCAGAGCAATTTTACTGTAGCAAAAGCAATGGGAGGCAGAGGCAGTCCGGGCACTTCCTTACGTTGGGGGTGCCTCGCATGGGAGCACCCTACTGGTGGAGTGAGAGGCGAATGCATTCACGGAAAACAACTTTCCACCCTCAGAGCTCTGCTGGTGGTGGTGGTGGCCACGACAGTACTTCAGAGCTATACTCTCCCATTAACTGATGCTGTTTGGCCGCAGCACTCCACAGGTGAAAGCTGACCCAAGAAAATGTGAACAAGTTCTTTTTCCTCTACCTGTTGCTGCATATTATCAGCCGGGCTTTTGGGACTGGTGTCTTCCATAACTTCCCACCCTCCTGTCAATAGCTCACGTCATGTCATATATGTCATGTCATATTGTCAGGACCATATTCTTCAACAGGCCTTCCACCATGCTGTGTGACAATGTTTGGAAACAGTTAAAAGGACACAGGTTAAAACAATGTTAATCAGTGAAAACAAAAGGAGTTTTGAGATACTGAAAAAGGCACCAGAGAGGTATGAGTCCATGTCCCTGAACTCCAGTGCCTTTGGGTGCATACCCGTGGTCTGCTGAGCTAAGCACCCCACCTGGCTTGGGGTCCAGAGGTGAGACAGGGACTGCTTGTGTTAATGTTCGGAGGCCCCAGTCAGGAACCATTGCTCCACTGTTCAAGCCAGCATAGGCACTTGCAGCTCCCCACATGCATGAAGAAATAGGTCTTGTTTAATCCTCATAGGAAAGAGATTTTTTTTCTAAGAGTTTCTACCACTGCAATTACATAGGGTTAACTAAACTGAAAGAATTCATACAGCTTTGTCTGAAATAGTTTAAGCTCCTTGTGGATCACATCCATGTCCACGTACCATTGTGCCTATTGAAAGTCAGCAGACAGCATTCCAGGAGCAACAAAACAACTGCTCTCAAAGGTTTGCCCTACCTAAATTTGCTCAGGCTTGTGTCATGAAAGAAACTTGGGCACAATGGCCTATTTGAGCTTTTGTCAGTAGGGGAAGCTGAATCATGGGTAAGGCATACAAAGAAGAAGTCACACAAAATCAAGATAATCCAATATTTGCCAAGTGATGCTTGCATGGCTTTTGTTGGGCAGTATGCTATTAAAAGGCTTGCAAACCCCCTAGTGAGTTTTCCTACTAGTCCAGTGCTATCAGAGAGGCCACCAGTATCTTGTCAGAGAAGCAGAATTTCAGTTATGTTCATTTTCTGTTTGTTGATAAGTAAACATAGATATTTGAGACTGCTGTATCCTTGTGGTTTTCTCATGGCTGTAGTCTTGTGTACAGAGCAAAAGGCCCAGCAGACTATCTGTCCCTCTGTCAGAGAACCAGTAAGGGTTGAGCATACACAAGGAGATGGGATTGGGGGTCAGCAGGGCCTGAAATTTGCACTCAAGTCCCTGATTTAGGACAAGCCAACACTCCACCCTCAGTTTTCTCAGGATCTGTCCTTATAAAGCTCAGTGCTAAATATTACTACAAAGTATCTTGTCATGGCAGTATTTTTTCCACTCTTTGAACTAAATGATTTTTTCTTATTTCTGTTTCTTAAAGTGATTTCATGCCTTGATTAGAATATAGTCACTTTTCTATGTTGCACATAGCAAGGTAGCTACTCCTGAACAGACTAAATATATATTGTTCCCTCCTTGCCCTCACTGCAATACAAAATAGTAAAAGTAGTTAGTCCATGGTATGGATGAATTGATTAGATTTTCAGCTTAGGGAATAGATGTATTTTAAAATGAGAGCCTCTGGAATGATATCTTCCACCCCAGCACAGAAGTTGACTGGAACTCTCAACAGCACTATATTCCTGATTTTTTGCCTTTAATTTACTGTGCAATTTAGCTGAGGCCTTTAAACTCCCTAGCCTTGATTTATCATTGGCCTGTGGGCTCCGTTTCACCTGGGCAAAATAGGATTGTGTTGAGCAGAGGCACAGTATACTGTGATTACCCAACAGCTCCTCTTGACAGAGGAGGTGTTTCTGAGTTAGGCCAGGGAGGGAAGGAGAGGGGCTGGTAATTGGGACCCTCCCAGTGGTGAGTCTGCTCCTGCTGTCTGTCTGCAGTGGCTCCTGAAACAGCTGGATATTATAGAGCAACATGAAGAGACATGAGCAGCCTGTTCAAGGGAGATACAGGGCAGCACTTCTCAGCCACTGCTCTGGGGCAAGTGTGAGGAAGAACAAACCTTGCAACTGTGTTCTACAGCGCAAATGATGCCACAGGACTTAAGGATCTTTGGATAAAAGGTGCAATTAAGTCCTGGCATTATTCTGTCACTAAAAACTGGTGGAAACTCTGAATAAAACCAAATTTAATTAACTTTGTTTTAAACAAAGATTGTTATAAAGCCTTTATCCAGCTGAAGCTTTATTTGCCAAGTTTCAGTGCAGGCCAAGCATTTGTATGGCAGAGTTTTACACACACCTGAAATCTGTGGTTTGCAAAGGAAAAACTGGCAGACTTGGTTATATCAGCATTAACAGACATCCAGGGTAGCTGAAAATACTGGCTCTTGCCAAAAGTTGAATTTAAGCTTATTTCTTGATCAAGAAGAGTTTAATAGATTTGTTGTTGGTGTGGGGTTTTTTGTTTTGTTTTGTTTTGCTTCAGGTCCTTTCATTTTAATGATAGAGATCTGTCCTAAATTTTATTCTGGGCCACACACGCCCATTACTTCCCCCTCCTGCATCTTGTACCCACAAGCTTGGGGTGAGAACCCAGTCCCTCATATCAAGAATTGCAGTATTTCTGCCCAACTTCCCTGCCTGGCCGTGTGTATGGGATCAATGGCAAAGGCCATTTTAGAACATCCTATTTATCAGGTCAAGCAGTATGATGCCCTTTGAAAATCCCTAAGTCAGGAAAGAAAGGCAGAGGGGGGATGGGAGCCCTACTCATGTTTCACAAAGTCCACAAACTGCAGCCAGACTCAAAAGTGCTTAAATGCAGCCTGACTGCAAAAGGAATTCAATATTCCATTCTCCAGAGTGAATGACTCTGATCAAAGAGGCTGCTTGTGAAAAGACATACTCTCCTGTCCCCTTCACTTGCAAACTTGAAGAAAAAAGCATGAAAGATCACTGTGCTATGACAACTGAAAACCCCATTTCCTCAGAGAGCATCCATTTTTTTCCTGCCACCCATCTTTTCTTGAATTAAAATATTAGTATTTATTTTTTTAAAAAGGGGAACCTTTTATTATACTTGTACTGCGAAGCTGGCTTCAAAAAGTGTAAGTAAAATTCATGGAGGAAAAGTCCATCAAGGACTGCTGAAGTGCTAAACAGAGTTGCAAGTACAATCTCAGGGTAGAAACTGGGAAAACACAGCACCTCTAACCAGACTATAATTCTTACACTCTTCCCTAGGCAGCTGCTACTGCCATTGTCAGAGACAGGATACCAGGCTAGACAGACCTTTGGTTTGACAGAGTACAGACATTATGTTGACTTATCCTGGTAACTATGGAACAAGATGTCATTCCCTGGTGCAAGGAAGGGACAAGTCCAAAGTGTCACGGTCCTGCTGTGGCGGAACGCAACCCCCCCCCCCCCACACACACACACATCTCAGGCCCAAAGCGTGGCGGAGCGCAACTACCCCCCCCACCCCCCAATCTCAGGCCCAAAGTGTGGTGAAGCACAACTATCCCCCCCCCCACACAAACACCTTATCTCAGGCCCCAGCTGACCGCAAATAACTGACAGCGCCCAGGGCTGACCAGGAGGAACTAGGTGATACTGGTTGCAACTGGTGAGGCCAGAAATGAGCATGAGATCAGCAAAAAGGTATATTTACCCCAACGCAGCATGAGATCAGCAAAAAGGTATATTTACCCCAATGCAGCATGAGATCAGCAAAAAGGTATATTTACCCCAACGCAGCATGAGGTCAGCAAAAGGGTATATCTCCACACCAAATACTGTATGACCATGAGTCAAACTCCATGCCCATAAATAGTGCTGCAGCCTAGAGCCCATTGAGCTCTCCTGCATGGCAGCGGGCTGCACGGCAGTGAATCTCCCCTTGAGTTGGGACGCCTCTCAAGGTTACTCTCCTGGAGTTAAGAGAACCTCTGACAAGAAACCGTTGGAGTGGTAAGAAACTGAGACTTGGGCACTAACAAATGCGCAGTAAGATTTGCTTGCTATGACTACACTGTATGGCCATCTTCAATAAATCTGTTAACTAATAACCGATCACCTTCTCTCCCCCCCTTCACCCCCGCAACACCTGCCCACGTGATCTGTTCTCTGGAGGACTCACACTGCACACTTAGCTTTCGGGAGCTGATAAAGCTATTGATGCTGAGCAGAATCCCTGGATCTCCTGCTCTCCCTGCAGAGAGACTGCCCAGGGGTGGCATTTCATGGCCAGTTCTGTGGCCACTCCGGATGGATGATTTCCAGTTCCGCAATTTTACGAGAGTGCAGAGTAGTAGAAATGGTTCTATGCGGGGAGTGGGCTATGGTCCTCCATGCCTCAGAAGGACCCTTGGACAGGCTTACATTCACAACACCAGTGCTGAAAATATAAAAACATAAAACTGCATCAGATAAAATAGTCATAATTATAGCAAGCATATGAGACAAAACCAATTGTCACTTATCTCTCTGGGGACACTGTACTTTTTGTTTAAGCCCTATTATTGGTAAAGTATGAGTTCTAAAATTATAATAATTAAAATGATGATTATAAAACATCAAGGATTTTTTTTTTTTTTTAATATAGCTGGGAACAGTCAGTTCATTATTGAAACAAAGATCTGGATTTAAATTCACATCAGTTTACAAGATCTCTGATCTGAATGCAGAGAACATGTCTGAGTGCTGAGGCCCCTTCCTGTGCTCCAAACCTGATCCCTATCCTCCTGTATTTGTCATGGAAAAGAAAGGGCCTGTGGTGAGGGACAGCCAAGGACGGTGGGCTGGAAATATGTCACCTCTTGATCTTCCAGGAGCCTCCTGGTGATTTCTGCCATATTATAAGCACTAGCTGAACAGCAGTGCTGCTGGCATGTGAAACAGGCAATAAGTTGTTCCTACTTTCTGGAAAGAGAAGCTGAGGATGACAAATCAAGGATCACTAAAGGCATCAGCAATTGGAGCACAGGAGCCCTTTCATCCCAAATACACCCTCAATTCACCACTTTACATTGTATCTTGTGCTGGAGCTGTTTCCTACCATGAAGTCTAGGCTACAGCTCAGGGCAGACCTTGGGGTAGCCAAGGTGTCCTGCCCAGGACAGCAGCCTCTGCCAAATGCGGAGTTGACTTTGAGCTTTGTAGGTTGCCAGGGCTAGACTTTAGTAATGCAAGCAAGAGAACATCTTGAATCTGTGAGGTTCAAAATATTTTACATTTTGAGATGAACTTTCAGGACGAAATGGCCCCAAAATGTCAGCTATGTCTATTCCATGTCAGAAATAAATGAAAGCTGAGATGAGTGTTAGCATCAGGCACCCATCCAAAACTGTGGGGGAGAGAGGAAGAAGTCTATACCATAGACTTCAAAGAACCCATATGTCTGATCTAGGACTTGTTATCTGTCCTTTCCTGGATCATGCCCGTATCTGAGAAGAGGAGGCTGGGCAGCAGCTGGGGAATGGAGGGAAAGAGGAGGAGAAAGGAAAGGGAATCAGAGAAACATTGATAAATTCTATTTAGTGAATAATACAATGCATGTAGCAGCACAATGGCCTTTTCTGCAGGCAGATTATCCCAGCCAGAGTCTTTGCTATATTAAAAAGAGGGGGGAAAATAGAGCACCAAAGAAAAGGAAAGGCGGGCTGTACCGCAGCAATCAATGCTGCCCTTTGTGCTGCCTGACATTTGAGGGACTTGTTATCAACAATTGCTGGCTGCTTTATCTAAATGTATCTCCCTGGCTGCCAGGCACAGCACCGATAGGCAGCAGAATGTGCTGATGGCCCCAACCGATATTGCGACCGCCCAATTCACCCGCGTGCCTTGCTGTCAGGGGCCTGATGGCTTCTGTCGCTCCAGTGCTGGCATGCATGTACCTACCCCTAGACAAGGGAGAGGGAGAGGACGTTTTTATTGCTATTCCTCCCCATTCCTATCAGCCACTGCTTCATCTTTTTAAAGGGGGGGGGGGGAAGGCAAAAAAGGGCCAAATTAAAAAAGTCAAGAAATTTGGGGTGGGGCAGGGATGAGCTGAGGAAAGAGGAGAATTTACTTTATTTTTTTTGTTTGTCCTGCAAGGGTTGTGTCATCTGCTGCTCTAGCAGAAATTGCCTTGTACGCTCTTGCCTTCTCTCTCTCTCCTGCTTTACTGCAAAACAGTGATAAGAATAATCTACTGCTAGGCTGCTAGGTTGTCTTAGTGTGGAAAATGCCTCTCTTTAATATTTTCTGTGTATTTATGTAACATATATCCTGTATGTATATGGAATGCATGGAGCTGTACACAGACACAGCCACACATAAACACACTCATGCGATTGCTATTAATTTTCATGAATAGAAGAAGATGAATGGGCATAAAATAAAAGTTAGCTTGTAACATCTCCTAAATCCCAGAGGATGTGTGTGTGTGTGTGTGTGTGCTGTGTGTGTGTGTGCATGTGTAAAAATCTTGCACCTCAGTTCCAGCTAGAAAGTGGCTGCTCTTAGGAGAAGTGCAAGCTGGCTCAAGGAAGCTTACCACTTGCTAAAAAAGTAGCCAATTATTGACAGCTTTTAAAGTACAAAAGCTCTCATTTGGTGTGGCCTCTTATTTCAAGAGACAGCTTAAATTATTACCTTTATTGCTAGAAAGGTTTTGAGGTCTGCATGGAAATGTCAGCTCATAGGCTTGCACGTGTATTTATTCTTGCTAATGAATCCATTAAAAATGCAATATGGGCACAATTCAAAGATTTCCCTAAAATGAGCATTTTTTGCTGTCTGTGGGGAAAATGCCATCTCAGACTTCAGAAAAAGCATTTAGGAAAAAAATGCAATACATAAGATAACCACAATAATACAGGGGCCACTGTGTATTAACTGATCTGTTTTTAATGATTCTTCACCAAAATCTGAAAGTAATTAGACAGTGCTCTCAAAAAATAGACGATTCCAGGAAATTAGGATAAATTCTTATCTGTCTCATGCTCAGCTATCTTATGTTAATTTGCATATTTAACATACATTTATGAGTTACGGACCCGATTTTAAAACATGTGTGAACTACTACCTTGGCCATAATAGAAAACCTCACATGCATCTAGAGAAAGTTAATCTTGATAGTATATTTTGAGGAAATTTGGGCCTTTTTTTAGCACCATATATTTGTTGATCATCGTTGTTTCAATTAAAGACTTCTTGCACCATTCTTTTTGCTTTTGTTCTGCAGCGAGTTACATCTACTTAGAATGTAAGATTTTTCAGAACAGTATAATTATTATTTCTAGCTCACTCTATTTACAGTGCAGGGTGAATGTGCATTGCCCTGGGTCAGATCCTGACATCCTTCATCTGCATATCTTCCCTCTTTACTTAAGTGGGGGAAGGTCTAAATGAAAACTGTAAATGCATAAACTCTTTGGGATTTGGTTCTACAAAAATTAAACACTAGTGAAAATCAAAAGGCCCAATGAGGAGAAAAGCAAACATGCAGGAGAGGTATCCCAGACAGTAAAATCCCTGGGGAGAGCTAGAGCCAAAGATCAGATATTAATATATACCTGTTTAACAGTAGTATAAGAAGCTATTAATAAAAGGCAAGATTTGCCTTTCAGAAATGAGACGCTATACTAGAGCTTCAAGTGTTAGAGTCAAGCAGAGATGCCAGTCAGTGAGGGGTCTTTGACAAAGATCTGTCTGGGAACCCAAAGGGTTAAAAATCCAGCCCTGACCTGTGAACTGAATACCCTCACTCCCTGCCTCAGCTCCCGATTTTAGCTGAGTCAAGGAATTCTTTGTGGGCAAGAGAAACCAGGGCTGTTCTCTGATATGAGAAATAGGAACAATTACATTATGCGTAATGGAGTGACATAAAACCAAGGCCATTCTGTCTAGCTTCACAGGTCACCCAAAATAAGGCACAAGCGTTTTTAATTAATAAATGCTGGTCAGCACTGAGTCCATTTGCCGTGTTATCTGACCACACGGAACAGGTATAGAATATCCCACAACCCCCACGTTGCTCCTCAGCCCTTCGCAGGCGTAGGCAGTACAGATCACAGAGCATAAGCTCAGACACGCACACAGTATAACCTTCCAGAGCATTTCTCTTTCTGTGGCATTAGGAAGCCAATTCCTCCCAAGAGCATGTTTATATCAATCTAAAATTCATTTCAGCTGAAATATTTATGATTTTTGTGGAGGGGGGGGAGGCAGGAAGTCTGGTTGTTGAGTGTGGTCAGATCAAGTTAGCTTCAGCTGGCAAGGCTGACAAAAGTAGTAATCTCTCTGTCCCTCCTCCCATACTTACGCGAGCATTTATTCCAGGCCCTTTCTTAATGCTGTAACATAATTCATTAGGACAGCCTTAATGAGCTGGTAATTAGTCTGGTGGGAGGGGGTGAGGAGGGGAAATAGAAATGCTAGACAGAGAGAAAGTCGAGCAGGCTGGGGCACCTTAAAGAGCCCTGAGAGAGCCTTTTGTCAACAAAATGGATCGGGCTTGCAGGCAGTAAAACTTTCAAATGACCTTCGTGTCAAAATATTAGGCTGCTATTTTTCGCTAGATGGTGGTTTCATAAGCATAAACAGTGCACATATCATTCAGAGTGCTGTAAAATTTGTCTCAAAGATGTGGTGTGTTCTTCCCTCCTCCCCCTGCCTATTTTAGTTTTTGTTACAAAGCTGCTATTACCTCTATATGGTGTGAATGGGGGGGGTGGGGTAAGGGGAATGGCATCTAATGTCACAAACTTCTGCTTAGTCTGAAGATAATGTTTATAGCAGCTCATCTTTGTTCTGCTGATTTTGAGTGCTTGCTCCTTCTTTTTTTCTTCTTCTGAAAAAAACAGTAAAATACATACAGTGATATACATACTAGAGACAGATATAAAAAGGTGGTGAAATGTTCACTTGTAAAATTCAGGAAAAATGCTTGTAGATATTTATAATTTATAGGAAAAGCTAGATGTTAATATTGCCCTGTAATTTAGAAGGCAGATGTGGGCTTAATAAGTATATCAGAACCAACAGCTCATTTCTGGAGGAGTGAAGCTTCGAAACCTTGGCTATTTGAGTGTCCCTTTTGTGAAATCTTTCTTTCCAAGGTTAAATTTTGATATGGGGGTAGGGGGTAGAAGGGTGACTATCTTCTGCAAAGAAAGGATTTGATTGCTCAAAACTTCAAATCATTTTGCATTGCACTTGCCTTGAGGCTTCTTCCCTTTCTGTCCTTATCTAATAAGCCCCAGAGTGGTGGGACTTGTGTAACTTGAATAACTAGCAGAAGACTGATAAGACATTGCTTGAGCTGAACCAGAAGAACATGCAAGCAGCAATAACAGGGATAAGCAGCCAATTTAATGAAAGCAGAAACTAAGGAGATAACAGAAAGACAGAAAACTTGTCTTATTGATCTGCTGTGCAATTAACTTTTTTTCTTTTTCCACTATCACATCATACAGAACTATTAACCTATTCCCTCTTTGCCTCCAGTTTCTCACCTATATTTCCCCTTTGAACACCTGAGCCATTTATCATTTGTGAGCTGCCATTACAACCATACTCCAGGTGATGTACTGACAGCCAGGCCATTGCAGGTAGGTCAAATCTTCCCTCAGAAGCAGCCATGATTGGTTACCACAAAACTCAGATAAGGAAAAGCCAGGGCTAGGGTTAATAAAAATCTAGCCCTGCTTTCTAGCCACTGTTTTCTGGCTTGGTGTAATTGCTCAATATAGTAAAGGCAGGAACCATATAAAATGTTTGTAAATGTGGCTGAAAGTATCAGGAACTGACCCAGTCTGAGGAATTTATTACCCCTTTTAGTATGCTGAAGAAATGTATCTATGACCAATTTCTAACTAAGGTTGAAGAATGGTTGGGTCTGAGCCTCTCCCTGTATGTGTGCAAAAGCCACACAGGGCTGGCCACCTTGGAGCTCAGTAATCTGATGGGATTTCCCTTTGAGACTTAAAGGTCATTTTTCTCACTTAAAAAATGGAATTAAAAGAGAAACTTAGACAGGCATAATATGATGTCTGACATCATCTCATGGATCCAAACCGAGCCAGAAATTTTACTTGCACTTGTGAAAAGTTTAAACCTGGAGTTTCACATTACTGTAATTACTGATCATGTGGAAAATAAAACAACTTGGAGATATATATATATATTTTTTCCACTAGAATTCCTCTCAAGTTCTTTGCTGGTGTTGCTCTGTCAGAAGAGCTGAATACGGATCACAATGACCTCTGGAAAACATGCAGTTGAGTTCATACCTGTTTTTTTTTTTTTCTTTTTTTTTTTCATTGTTAAGCTAACAGGAAAGCTGTAGTGAGTCTGTAGCATACAGATCCATTCAGAAAGGCTCCAAGTGTGAATGGGGCAAAACATTGGCATTGCCCTCCAGTTACCAATTATGTTGGCTGGCTACATCAAAGCTACTGGTGAAACTCTGCTTTTGTTTTTGCAACCACTTACTGGCAGAGACAACAACTTATTTCTACCTTCTAACATGTTATATTCAGGATGGCTCCAGGCAGACAGTGCAATAGTAGAGAATCAAAGCTCAGTAAAGGAACCAGATCTGTTCACAAGGTGCAAGGCAATATTTCTGATCCTTAATGCACCTATGATTTGTCTTCCAAGATTACCTTGCTTTTTACAGCACAGTTTAGACTTGGGAGGTTCCATCACATTAAAGAATATTTGTACTTTTCCAGGCACAGATGAAATCTCACAGATGCAGAAATTGCAAGCATAGATTGAGGACTTGCAAGGCTGCAAGCACTATCTAGCTCTCCTTACTATAAGACTTCCCTCCCCTTCCCCCTTTTTTTTTCCCTTTGCCAGACTTTGATTTGGTTGAAATTTTCTCTGTGGGGTGTCTGCTGCAGAATGAAGTTCATCATTCTCAGAAACAGCAAATTTTAGCAAGGTTAAGGGAAAAATACATGTTAAATTCCAGTAACCTTTACTTTGTGAAGTCCTATCATTGCCAGGAAGGACTGCAAGACAATATTTTTGACAGGGAGCATTTGTTTCAGAGAGGTATCCTTTTCTGCATATCTGTGATGATTTGTCAAAATTAGCCAAATTCTTCAGTTTTTGAAAATCTGCAGCATACAAAAGCTCAGTAAACATTTCTAAGGTGACGAAAAGATGCTCCATCCTCAGAGAGCAGCACTCTGAGAGGGATTTTGCTTGCTGGTGTGGCTCTGCATTGCTGTGGTGCAGGAGCTGGCCAGGCCCTAGAAAATAGGGAGAAAAAGTTTCTCCTGTGAGATTAGTGACACTTCTGTCCATCCTGGAAAGATGGAAAAAGGAAGCAGCTTCAAGTGGAGGGAGAGGAGAAAAGCAGGACCGTGGACAAGAAGTTAAAGGGGCTGAGGCAAAGAACCTGAAGCTGAAGACAGGGCTGAAAATTTGTAGGTGGTTGACACCAAAAACAGGAATTAGGATTACGGTGGCAGTAAACCCTGGGACTGGGTGGGCAAGGAGATGAGAATTAAAGCTGGCAGAACGAGAGAGGCAGCTGAAATGTGGTAAGGAGGCTGGGCCAATGTGCGTGGTGTCGGATGAGGTTTGAGGAATGCACAAGAAATTAGCTTCGGGCTTGGTTTGCTAGATGGAAAGGCTGTGCCTGAGTTTAAATGCCTGAGGGATGGAGTAAGGAAGCATCTCGGTGAAGAGAGGGGGACTTGTGAGGGAGAGCCTGGACAGATTAGAGCAGAAGCAAGCAAGAAGGTGATGTGTCGTGTCAATAAATACAGAATTATCTGTGTCCATTACACCAAATGCCTTCCCCGCCACACCAAAATACCTGCAATAGCCTCTAAGGTCCTTGAACCTCAGTATTTGTCTGCTATCAGCAAATAGCTGCAGAATCAATTGGCAAAGCCTTCCACCCCCTCTGAAAAATCAAATCAAGTCCCATATTAGTAGTTTCTTTTGACTTAATATCCTTGTGACTTGCCTCTATGTACCGTGGAAGTAAATTAACTGTAAATTAGTGCCAGAGCCATAAGGAACTCACACAGAAGTTAATAGTTCTGTCTTCATAGCAGGGACTGAATAATGTGCAATAAAGTAAGAGCTAGGCAAGTACATAGAACAGTAGAAACAAAATACTGAAGAAGTGCAGCCTGTGCTGAGGCAAGGGTTCCTGGGGCAAAATATATGATTACGTAGTTAAGAACAGTATCCTAATTCAGGGGGAGCGGATAAAGGCTCTGCAGGCATCCTTCATTCCAGCATGTCCTAACTCTGCTTTGCCATCTGAATAATGTTCTTCAACTTACACATTGTGTGAGATATATTTATCATTGCACTTTCAACCTATCTCTTGCACAGTGTTGAGTGTCAGCAATTCACTGTATACCATCCCTCAGTAGCAATGTTATTTTTCTTGATCTGAAAGTTGCCCACATAACCACAACTCTGGTCCCTTGTGTAGATATATTACAAGACAGTCTTTAATTACATGAGCTTATATATTTTTTTCCTGCTGCATGATGCTCAGAGACATCTGGCCATATCATTCCAAGTGTGGCCCAGGCCTTATTTACTTCACACCATCCAAACTGCGTACTGAGTACAAAATTATTGATCCGCTGTTGGGTGTTTCAGCTGTGCCCTCAGAAGTGTTTGAGTGCTTTATGAACATTCATGAATTTGAATTCACAGCACCCCTGTGGGACAAGAGGGTGATAGTATTCCCATTTTACAGATGGGGAGCTGAGTCACAGAGAGATTAAGGTCAAAGGACCCACTGATTTTGGGGCCCTGATTTGATGTTTCTGAGTACTTAGTGTTTTTATAGCTCAATATATGTTCAAAGCACAGCTCCCAGAGACTTCAATTACAGCTTCTAGCACTCAGCACTTTGCAAATCAGCCCCCAGGGTTTCAAGTCAGGCATCCAGAAAATGAGGAACACAGTTAGTGACCACCTGTGGTTTATAACTTGGCCAAATGTGTGTGGATTTTCATGGTAATAGCAAAAGGCACCTCTCTTATTCCTGGGTGATTCTTTCCTCTCTCTGTCGAGCCATCCAGCCCCTGCAGTAAAACAGAGAGTGCCACCGAGGCCTCTCAGTGGAGAAGTCACACATCTTCTGGGGGAGGGAGGCAAGAGGAGGGGACCATTCTTATTACTAGCAAAACAACGCTGTTTGCTTTTATTATGTTCTTGAAAACAGCTGAAATCACCTTTGCTAAAACTTTCCGTACCATTTCAATTTCTAAGACACAGAGACTCACCTACAAAGTCTTAAGCCTAAACAGTAAAATGTGGCAGAGTTATGGAAGATGAAAAGCAAAGTCTTAGAATGGAAGACAGTGGGCAACCCTGTTGCAGGTGTTGCTACCTGCTCTGCTTCTGCTGCTCTCTAATAATATACTGAAGGTAAAGGGATGATAAACTGAGGCTACTACTCTATTCTTGCATGATGTTGGTATAGTAAAGGGAATATCTCTTTGCTGTGTTCAGCTGGGGGCAAATCTTTATGGCAGAGTTATGAGTCCCCTGGAAATGGTATTTTTAATGGAGACCTCCCTGGCAGACCATAATTATAGCTGTGCAAGTGGCTTTCATAAAAAACATTACAATTTGAGCACAATGGAGCTGGAATGCCCAGACATAAGTCACTAGCTTTGACAGCATTAACAATAGTGAGATAGCAGTGAGCATGGTACAGAGGGTGAGTTATATAAATGAAATAATAAATATATTTTTTTTCTTGAAATACAGAGAGGTAAAACTGAATTAATCTCATGGTTTTATCTATATTCTACACCTTATTCTCTGTGCTGGCAAATGCTTGTTGCTGAATAAGGCAAAACACAGCTGGTGAAATGAACTGGAGGTTGATTTCACAAGGGAAGAAATAATAGATAGAAATATCAGTTCATAGCATTGTATAAACTGGGATGAGTTCAAGTGTGGGAGAAGAGGAGGATTATTGTATTGAAAAGATGCAGGTGATTTGGATTGAGAGAGGAAAGCAAGGCTGAGAATAGATCCCTGGGATCTGCTGAGATCCTAGAAAAACTCAAAATGGTTTCAAAAGAAGTTAGTAGAGCCAAAAGAAAGACATAAGACACTTGGGTTGTGACTTTTAAGAACTCTTAAGAATCCAGGCTCCTTAGAGGAGCAATATATGTGAAGAAATGGCTGCTCTTAACTATTTCATTTTCTTGTTTACTGTGACTTCATGGTGCTGCTGATGAATCTGTTCCTTAGCAGCAGCATATTTTGCTTATTAGATTTTTCATTGTTCAACAAAAAAACAGAGAGGGATCACTGGCTAACAGAGTCAGATTGCAGGGCAGCAACTCCTCTTGAATTGTTAATAATTAAAGTTCTGCTTAAATGTTTATTCTTTCTTGTTACCATTGCAGGCCTTTTAAGGTGCAATGGACTGTCCAGCATCATGTCTTATTATATCATAACAGCTTGGTTATGACAGGGAAACCTTGGACCTTGGAGAAAGTAGTGGATTAGATTTCTCCCTAATCCTTCCAAATAATTGCCCACGTTGTCTCTAGGATGGATATGTTTGGAAGAGCAGTGTTTGAGACCATGTCTTTAAAAAGTACTAGGGAAAGAGAGACAAGATACATATAAGGAATGGAACAGAGAAGTAAGTGTCTTCCTTGCCTGAGTCCAGCCAAACCCTGCTCACCTTTTGTGAGTAGCTACATTAAATCAGTTAAATTATTTGCACCAGATAGTTAAGCAGGATTTGTTCCCTGGCAACGTTCAGACAACTTGGAGTAGAAGAAAAAGCCTCTACCCTCAGGAAAGGAAAACAAATACAAAAGAAACTTCCCAGCTTTTTTTTTATAAGTAGTCCTTTACAGGTCACTTTTGAAAAGTTTGCATTTATGGCATCAGTACCTGAACCTCCTTTCTGTACAATGTGTGTGTGTGTGTGTGTGTGTGCGTGCGTGTGTGTGTGTAGGCTAAAGCAAGGCTACTGAGTGCCTGACAAATACAGAGTCTAATTATGGCAGTGTGAAAGTAAAATAATGAGAGCTTGAGAATGTGACTGATAAGCAGTTAGATAATGGACTAACAAGCAGGATGTCTGTAGTCCATCAAAGGGCTAATGAAGGTCTACATGTCCTCTGGTACTGCCTGAAGAGGATGTACAGATGGAAAATATCCCAGAAATGGCGTTTAAGGATATACACCATGTCCTGAATGCATGATGATGATAATGATTGGATTCAGTGAGTGCTTAACCTATGGATAAAGTAATTACTCAATTAAAAAGTGCATGCTAGAAGCTGATAACCAAGTGGGACATGCTTGAAACAAATGTTTACAAAGGAAGGTTGATGCTTGGGTTCCCTGAACGGCGGCTGCTGCAGGCAGTCTGAACACCTGCACATGGAGCTGTACTCACAGCCTGCAGTGCTACCTCGTTTCCATGTCCCAGTGAGGCGCTGGGGGGAGGCAGGTTTGGGAGTGGGTTCCAGGCCTGCTGGTCTTTGGCAGTGCGCAAGCAGCTGCACCGTGGACCCCAGAGATGGGGCAGGTACCTGCAGCATTGAGGACAGCCAGTGGGAGAGGCAGACTCAGGGCCACAACCTCCCAAGAACTAAAGGGGGAACCGGATCATCTCCGGATCACCTCCCCTCATTTGCCAGAGTAACACAACAGAACTTTTACTGATAACAGCTCTGGGCACATTGATTCCTCTGTGATACTTTCACCTTCTGTCAATCATCTGACTTTTCTTGGTATACATGCAAAGTTTGATCTTTTGGGGTGAGCCATTCCAGACAGAGAAATTGGGGAGTTCAGCATTATGGCAGGCTTAGAAAATGGCAAGAAAGCAAAAGAACAAACAAGCAAATCCATGACCAAAAAAGATTAATAAAAAAAAGACATCTTGGCCATTTGGTCATAAATAGCACTGTTCAATAGCACAAGAAATCACACAGACTGTGCAGGGAGACATAAAACCACTGAGTTATGCTTTAATATGTCATATAAAAGGAAAAAGTACTAAAGAAATACTGTAGGAAAAATAAATAAAACCACCATTAAAAGTGAACATGTCCCGTTTGGTCAGTTATGCCAAACATAAAACAACAGAAAGTGCCATTTGGAAGTTAACAACACTTTTAATTTTACTACTGACTTTTCCATTATAAACCATACGAAGGTGTGGTTAGACCATAGGCTGAAGAATTGATTTTATGTCTGCATTCATCTAAATCAGTAGGCTTTTGAAATATACATGTCTGTCTGTCTGTCTGTCTCTCTATATATATGAGGGAGAAAGGAAGAAAGGACTTGGAAAGCTGGAGATGTATGATCTGGCTGACATTAAATTGGAGCTGATACCTTCTCAAAGGGGCTACTGGGTACAAAGAGCAGGAGCTGAAATCTACTGGCAGCAGCGCTGAGGCTACTGCTTTCCAGCCCTCAGGTTTGCAGTGGTGGTATGTATGCACACATGGGAAAAATATGTCCTGTTTGAAGAAGCCCAGCCTGTTCCGTACAGAGGAGGCACTGTTAAACAGTGCAAGTGGGGGACGGCGCAGCCCAGGTCAGATTGCAGGTTCGATTTCACTCTGTTCCTCAAATGTTCCCTGCTTTGATGTGAAATGACAGGTGCCGCTGTGGGCCGGTGTTGCGGAGTTAGCTCTGTACGACTCACAGGATGTAGAAAAAGGGTTGCCTGCATTTGCACAGCTGGGTCCACTCTGACAAGACGCCAGGACCCTTATTTTACCCACTGACCTTCCTTGCTGAATAGGCTCTAGCCGCCTTCCTCTTTCATGCACCCGGCAGAGGCTGTGAAATGTATCCTTCAAGCCCGGGCTGTTCAAATCTGGATGCTGCTTTGGGACCATTAGCTGTTGTGGGTCTCTCGCGTGCTTTGAAAGCCGCAGCAGCGGACTAACGCGTGACTAATATCCTTGGTCGCAGCCAGCTCGCGAGCTCTCCCTCCAGCCCCTGCCACCACACACGCCAGGAATTCCTGTCCTGCGCACAAACCTTGGGAGGAGTTTAAAAAAAAAAAAGAGATAGAAAGATTTTGATAGCAGAAGGCGCAATGACATGGAAACCACTGTGCTGCTGCTTCATTAAATACACTGGCATGCTAGAGCTGCATTGCAGATATCCTTTCAGTGTATTTTCAAAAAGCAAAATTCCCTTTGGTCGTCTCCACTATGGTTTGCCTGCTTTTCTTAGTCCAGCCACGGCGAAGCCAGTAACATCTTTGTTGCAAGGTGAAAAGCAGTGAGCTGTTGTAGTGACAGCTGTGGCTAAATCAGGTGTTCAGGCACCTGTACTTGAGTTGCTCCCATCTGCCGCTGCTTGTTCTTATTCCCCAGCTATGGTGTAAAGGAACTATACTGTTTCTGCTATTTAAAGGCCATAGATCAACACCAAATGGAGGCAGTGAGACCTACCAAAGCTTATCTTCCTTCGTGGGGAAAAATGGGGAAACCTAGGATGCCTGTAAAATATATTGCAGTCAATATGTCACATCTGCAGAAGAAAAAAGTGCCTATCTTTACTTTGGCTTTTGACATCAGTGTGTGAATTTGCAGGGCCTGATCTTCAGGGCTCTTTTCAGTGGAGCCTATCTATCTCCAGCATTCAGAAAGTGTTGTGTTTTTATATGGTTTTGCTTTAATTTTAGAAGCTTGGAACAGGGTTATAAAAAATGAAAATAGAGAGAAAGAAAGAGTAGAAGGCAAGTATGTAAATAATCACAATTAATCTGAAGGTCTAATGGTCTGTCTTGCTTACAACTGTAATTTACCATATGCTCTAGTACTTGTGTGAGACTCCCCAGCTCACGTGTTGTTAGTTTATGTAAGTGTGCACAGACCTTTGGCAAATTTGTGTTTTTATTATGTAGAAGCTAACATTTAGCTTTCTTGTTGTGGGTATGTTGTAGCATATGTTAGTGTTTATGTTGCACTGGAAATGAATCTCTTGACTAGAAAATATTCTAGCAATTTGTTATTTTGACCTTTTGTATAATGATGGTTTGTCAACAGCAGAGGCAAAGCTGAGTGGGACAGGCCAGGCAAAGGCTAGTCATTTGTGTGTGACACCCATGGTATATTATTTCTTCTGGGTCCTTGAGGGGCTAATCATATCCAGGTATGATTCAGAAGGTCAACCTGAATTGGAGGGAAATGATTTCTCAGAAGTGGGTATGAAATGGGAAGTGCTTTTTTCTTTCTCTTGGTTCAGTTTGAAAAACCTAGGTATAGAAGGGATGGTACACCTTTTTTGTAGTTTTCTGTGTGTATGTGTTACTTTGAAATTTCTTTCAAAACAATTTTATTTTTAACTTTGTCATGGCAGAGTCTCTGTCATTTTCAGTGGGAAATATATTTACGTCATTGATATCTGTTTTCTCCAGGGCCTGCAGAGAGAAGCACACAATATGTTATTACTGGACCGAGGCCAATAGATAACATGTTATGATTTTCCACAATTAATGAGAAACATTTTAGTTCTAGCAGCATTTCAAAAGGTTTTCACTAAATTTTGGGTCTAGTTTTGTTCCAAAACCCTGTGTGGCAAATATCAAAACTTCTCTGAGTTCCAGCATAAATGGATTTGGAATAAAGTCTGAGCTAGCCCTAATAATTGGCACTATAGTCAAATCAAGAAGGAAATCCCCATACTGGATTCCTCTTG
This sequence comes from Apteryx mantelli, assembly GCF_036417845.1. Classification (NCBI taxonomy): domain Eukaryota; kingdom Metazoa; phylum Chordata; class Aves; order Apterygiformes; family Apterygidae; genus Apteryx; species Apteryx mantelli. The sequence continues at coordinate 60,957,926 of NC_089980.1, read as the reverse complement.
CACCCTCAGACCAAAGCTTATTGCATGTGATTCCTGGACTGGGGACAGCAGAAGTGCAAGCCCTGAGGATGTGACCAGGTAGTGGCTGACCACCAGTTACACTGATGTGTGACTACCCTCGGAAGGACAGAGATGGTTTGGGCTGCCATGTGTATGGCATAGCACAGTTTTAAGTCCCAAAAGTGCCAAACTAGACTTAACCTGTTTATATTAAGAGGTTGAGCTGCCACCGTGAGCTGTCCAGAAGAAAAGGCCTGTAAGCAGGGCTCACAGCTTTAAGGTCACAGCACACTTTACTAACTGCTGTTCCCATTATCTGCTTGGCTAATTGGCTAAGCTGTGCCCTCATTTGCTCCCACCCACCATCCTTTTTTTTTTTTGGATAGCTCTCTGAGTCTGCTCCTCATCTGGAAAAGTCATCTGCATGTAAGGGGGAAAGAGGGAATTATATGTCTTTCTCTTTGGTTCCCATTAATTTCACTCTACATCATTCCCATGTGCTCTGGGCCTGACCCTTGGCTTGTTTTTGGAAATATTTGTGTTCTGTATTCCCAGAAAGTCTAATTTGATTATCTGCAGTCCTATGACTTTGTATGATGTGTACAGGCCAGATTCAGTAATTTTTTGTCTGTAAATTAATAGCTGTGGGTTTTTATGACTTCATGTGATATCTCGGGCAATGTTTTTGAATTCACAATGAACACAGGACATTTTTGCCTATGTGGATATTAGATTCTACACCTGTAGAGCCATGAACATCGCAGCTTGTGAGCTCCATGAAAACCAGACTGGGAAAATGCATGGAAATCCTTTCAGTTCAGAAATAAAGTCTCCTAGTACTCTATATGACAGGCTGTATAGAAGATTTTACCTTTTTTTCCATACAATTTCGCTTTCATTGTGACACATTTAAAACTGCTCTCTACATTGAAAATAAAGGGAGGTATTAGAAAGTGAAGTCCAAAGTAATTACTACTATGGATTATAAAAAAATTAGTGTTGAAATATGCTTTTAACCTTGATGTGACAGTATTTACAGAACTGATGTTTCCTGAGTCTCTGCAAGCTATATGTTCCAGAGCTGCTGGACATAATATGAAGAGACTCTGACACTTGATGATTTATAGCACTATGGTGTTTCAGTATAATCTTGAGCCCAATATCTACTCTGTACAGAACATGACCTGGGCAACAGGGAACCCAAACCTCATTTAGTTATACGGAAACCTAAACTGAGAAGTGCTTTAAAAATCAACAAGTTCTTAAAATGAGTCTTGTAACCAGCTCAGCAGCAAGTGAAAGTCTTTGGATGTGAGGAGGGTATTTTTGACCAGTTTTAGACTGTAATGGAGCTGGGAAAGCTGGTTTCTATACAGTTCCCTCTCCTGAGAAGCCCATGAGAAAAGAAATATCCATAACTGGTAATTGCCCATTTCCACTTCTAGCTATTTTATCTCTTTGGATACTACATCAGAAATATTTTTTTGTTTCTTTCTAACCATTCTCATTGTAGCCCCCCCTTCAGTTCTCTCCAATGTGATACTAGCAAGCAGAATTCTTGCTTCCAAGTGATTTGCCAAAAATGGGGATTCCTGAAACCAGAAAGTTTGAGGCCTGCTGGCATAAAGTGCATTCAACATGAGTTAGGGTTTGCTGGGTTTTGTTTCCGTTCCTCTTTAAATGAAAAGTTTGGTGACTCACTGAAAATAAGATCACACAAACCACCCTACCTGACACATAATGGAAATGTTAAGATGAACTTTTTGTGTTGTAAGGGCAAAATATGTATGGGGAAAAACTCTTTGTATAGCTATGGCAATGCTGTGTGTGGTGCATGCATGGCTAGGATTCATTTAAATTGTGAAGGTGTGAGGAAGTAAACAAGAGTTTGGGTATTTATTATGAGAGGAGTTTCCAGACAGTGTTGCTTTTTCTTACTTGTGTGCTTTCTGACATGTTCCACAAAGATAGGGGAGTTTGTACAGAGTAGAGGTTAGATTATTTTGTGAGTAAAATACCAAGGAAAAGGACTAGATCTTCACTGTGGGAACTCATTGTACTGTTCAGTCTTCAGCGTCTTCAAAGCAGCTACTACCAGCTGCTGCAAGACGACAGCTGTTAAAAATGTCACTGTCATAGCCTGCTCAGTCTCTCCCTCTTGGAAACACACCAGCCCACTGTGGCATATCCCCAAAATTGGAGCCACATGTCTTCAAGCTTTCTTAATCTGGGTGGAGGCCAGGTATTGTCTCTGATTTTGGGTTTCTAGGAACATTTTTTGTGGCATGGAGTCTTTCTAGATTTGTTTTCTGAGCTGAGATCATAGAAACATGGAGTCTCTCTTTTTCTAACCTCTGCAGTCCAGTGTTCTCCAGAAGTAGCTCTTTTAGCTTCGCTGCAGGAAAAAGGGTGTCCTACGACAGAAGAGAATGGCTTCTTATCTCCCTCTCCTGACCAAGGTTTATTTCCCTCACTCTGCTCCATTCTTTCCAGCCCTTGGAGAAAACTGTTTCTTTATAATTTTGTTCCTTCAAGTCAAGATTGACTCCGGTGCTGACAGTCATGACTGAGCAACCTGTTCTGGGACAGAGATGTGGCCACCACTCTGAAGAATATAGGGTGAGGGCTCATTGCAAACACTCATGGGGGTTTCAGTCTACAAAGAGTCCATAATCTCAGACAGGATTTGCAAACTGTACCCTTGATTCATGGCACAGAGACACTTATTCTACATCTGCACCAGAATAGCCATGTTTTTCAGAAAGCTGTATTTATAAGCACATCTTGAAGAGGTTTTAGTTTGTTCTTAATAGCCACATTAACAAACCAAACTGATAAGCATGTCTCTACTTCTATAGAAGTAAAGCACACTCTGGCAAGACTGACTTACTGGGTGTATTTAACACTGTTAAAGCTTTTCCATGTAGGATTTTTTCTGGCAAAATTCAGCTTTCTATGGAGCACAATACATATGAATTGGAACAGACTATTCCTCCTTAGTCTATCAGCAAAACCACTGCACTGGCCTGACATAGCTGGAATAGCTCTCTTTAACATCTTTAAGCCAGAACGATCTGGAGTTGACAAAGTGTTCATGGCATCTCTTGTTTCTAGCTATTTTTCTTAATAACCAGACTCTGGGGAAAAGTCTTCGGATCCTTAAACAACCAGAAGAAAATCACTCTCTTTGATCTGCACTGTGGAAACTCCTCACTGCTTGCTCCTCACTTGCACATGGAAGAGCCACACATTGGCCATTACTGGCTGTTTTCACTTGCAGCAACAGCGCTCAGTATGGGCAAGGACCCATCTGCTGTACAAGCTGGGAGGAGAAATTTTTGTCTCCTTGATGGCACTTCAGTGGCTTGAGCAAAAGAAAATGTGTATTTCCAGAAAAGCCTGGAAGGATGCCTGGTCTGAAAAGAAAAAAAAAAACTTTCAGATTCTTGTTTCTTCCCTTTCAGAGGGAAAAATTGAGGGATACATATAGCTGATGCTTGACATTTTGCCCAGCAGTGTCAGATGTTAGCTGTTGTTTGCTCTCAAAGAATGAGTGTAACTGCTGTGATTTGACACAAAATAGGTAAAACCTCCTATCTTTGATTTTTCTAATCTATCTAAACTTTTACACCAAATTTGTTACCATGAAGTCTCAATATTTGTTTGGTTATGTGCCAGTTAAATACAGAATGTATAGCCATTTGGAAACTTTTATTATAAAACACTTGCTTAACTTCTTAGTGCATATGTGCCATTAGAACAAATGAATCACAGTAATATTTTGCATCATGGTTGCACCTGGCAACTGAGGATCTTGAAACATTTACAAATTAACTATATTACCCTGGCTGTATTTTGACAGGTACCTGTTTTTTCCAGTTTGTATAAGATCTCCGTGAATAATTCCTTTTACAGATTTTGGCTTTTTCTCTTTGTGAAGCACCCAGTGGCACTTCCTCCACTTCCCTGATGTTTCCTGTAAATAATTATTACTAATTCCTGTTCTTTAGACTGTTTGTTAGGAGTTTGTATGGCATATTGGATAGGTGAACTGAGAAATTTAATCCATTTTGATTCATGTTGTTCAGATACACAGGTAACCTTCTGTGACTAGGTGCCTGATTTCAGAAATCACTGTTCATTAATATTCACCTTACATTTTTTCTTTAATTAATGTTAATTATAAACTACTAATAAAGAATATTTGTCTAAAATTCCCTCTCTTGGTATCTCTAAAACTGAATTTAGACTGTCAGAAATACCATGAAAAGTGAGCACAGAGAGCGTATAAATTTTTGAAATTTTGGAGTTATTTGCATAAAAGCGGTTTTTACAGAGAAGAAATCTTAGGCCCAGGCATGATTTCCTTTTGTTTTTCTTTTTGTTGCTTCATGTCATACAAATGTTTTGAGACAGAGTAAAGCAAGGCTTTTCTTCAGTCCTGAATTTTTATCACCGGACAGCAGTTCCTCACTGGAAAAGCTGGAAGCAGAATAGATACATTCGGAAGGCGTGCAAGAAAAGGTTTCCAGATCTGATAGTGTTCATAGCAGCTTGCCCGCTCTGTACGTATGCAGGGCTAACAATGTGCTGGACGCGCTGCAGGTATTCTCCTGGCAACTCCCCGTGCTGCGACTGAACTGTGCCTCCAGTTCTCACTGCCGAGGGAGCTCTTTTATGTTACTTCTCCCCTTATTCATCTAAGGAGAGGCACAGTCAAAGCACATCATTAAAAACCGTGGTGCACTTGTAACGTTTCCGTAAAGGAAAAGATTCCAGTCAGTAACAATACCTTACCACAAATAGTCATATATGCGTGTGTGACCTTGACACATATCATAAGCCTCAGCACACTGTTCACACTAATGCTTCTAATATTTCCTGGTGGCAGAGAACATACTGAAAGTGCAGCCTTTAGGAATTGATTTAAGGAAGGAAGAGTCAATGGACCAAACTGAATTGTGATGTAGGTGGGTAAAGCTCCTTTGAAAGAAGCACTCGCTCTCTTCAGCGACTTTGTTGCAGCAGCAGTGAGTTTGTTTCCCCGTCTCTGGTTCATGAGACCACCTTCTTTTTTTCTTATTCTCTCTCTTTCTTTCCCCTTTATGTCTTAATTCAATGTTTTCATGATTTATACTAGCAATACAATGTGCAAGACATGAAAATCTATATATCTATCATTATCCCCTTCCAAACAGTGGGACATGACATTTCAACTTACTTTTTTGCCTATACATTTATCATACAGTTTTTCAAAAGGAAGTATGATCTTCCATTGATAGAAGCTGGCTGTACTTAACAGTATGGTCCACCACCCTACTCTCCTATTTCACGTAGTCCACGAAGGCACCTGGGTGGAAACAGAGGGCAGGAACCTGAGTCATCTGTGGTTCTCTTTCTATTCCTTTGGCCAATATTATGGAACTAAATATTTTATGAACCTTGTAGAAACTAAGACACATACATTGAGTATGTTAGCCACCAGTGGAAACTTGAGGTTCAGTGTAAACATAAAGCACTCTATAGGAAAAAGTAAGAATTTGTGATATCTTGTTACTGTATCTGGCTAATCTTTGTCAGCCTTGTGACAGTTCCACAGGGACATCTGATTGCAATTATCTCATTTATTATTGATTCAGTCTTTGGACAATTAATCAGAATTCAGTGGAGTTTTAGAGGTCTGAAAATACGTACATAAAAACTAGGGATGCCTGAGTTTGCTGAAGGAAGGATGAGCTGAATATGGTCCTAAGAACGAAACCCAATTTTGCCAGGAGGGAAAATTTTTGAAGGTTGGCTCCTCTCTCTCTCATCTTTGTTCTCTCTACAGTGTAGTTCTAGGAGAGGCTAAGCATAAATAATAAAACACACTGAGAGAAACTATTTTTAAAAAATTTCCAGCCCAGTCTTAGATCTTTCTTCCCTGGTCACTCCCTCTTCAAGCAAAATCCTGCCTCCCAGAACTTGTAAGGCACTGGAGCCTGAAATTACCTATGTGATCTTATTACTGCAAGCCCTTGTGCTTTTTTCAGCACATCCACATATTGGTATTACTCTTGTTCTTTATAATTTAATTTTAGACATAACATAATCTTGTTGAAGTAAATGCTTATGTCTTTTTTTTTTTTCTATAAACATGAACTGTAATGTCTAGATGCTGGAAAAAAAGTTCCTGTAGTGTAAGGACCAGATACAAACATGTTGTACAAGCCTTTAACACCTTTTAATGTCTGTTAAAAATGGTCAAAATTTTTGACAGGAAAATGAAAGTCTGACAAAACTGGGATCTTGTTAGAAATAAATTTTCACAGAATTTTTTTTTCTATGTGGAACCCCTGACAAAAATGAACATTTATATCTTGTTTCCTTCCTTATCTGTGTGTTTTAGACTTTTTTTTTTTTAGTGGAAAATGATTTTTGAGTTAAGAAAAATAAGCCATGATCTGTCTTTATTTTAGAGAGTTTCTTGGAAAAGTTTCTAACAAAAATTTTTCATTCAAGAAAGTGCCTCCTCTTCTCCCCACTTCCAACTGTTTTTGACTAACTTACATTTGGATTGGAAATATCCTGGTAAAATAAATTATGATTACATAGACAGTATGATAGAGAATTTGAGAAGTAAAATGTCAGAGAACTGATTAATGTTATAGAAGATATTGCTAAATGCTAAATATTTCCCAGATGTGCTATAATTCTGTTTATATTAGACCTAAGATATGTACTAATTTTATTAGAAGCAGTAAGTCTCAAAATTAAATATATATTAATGTGTTGCAAGATGTTTGTTATAGAAAAAAGAATAATTAGTTGAGCAATTAATTGGACTGCGCATGAGCTTTTTTCCAGTCAAGGTGTTTAAACTGAATACATTGTTCTTTATCTCATCATAACAAATTGTTCATAGAATCTATGTGCTACATTCTGCCATTGAAATATGAATTCAGTGTCACACCATTAATACCATGCTCAACATCCATAATTAATTAAATAGTTTTGGCGCACTTTCCCATCTACGTCTGTGAGCAGAACTGGATATAATTTGAGGATTTAATATATCCTCCTGTGTGTTTAAAGGAAGATTCAAACAGGTGGAGAGCTTAGGTGTTGAGGTTGGAGTTTTGTTGAACTCCTTCCATTGTTTGAATGAAAGTACTCCGGAGTGTAATTGAGACTGAGACTTTGGTGCATGATTATGTGGCATTGGCAATAATTTTATATTTGAGCTTAATTTAGCCGTAGGTCTCATCGTCTGAAAGATTTAAGAGTAACATTTTAAATTACAGTCCCAACTATGCATTTAATTTAGATTTAATAAGACAGTTATTTGTTCTGGTAATAAAAAGCCCCATTGAGTATTAAAAACATATTAATTGAGGATTAACACAGATGTAGTAGATTTAAAAATCTTTAATGAAAGCATTTTAAAGCATCAGTTGGCATTTACGATTACTGTAAATATATTAAGAGCATTAATATAACCACCTATTTCTACATCTAGCAGATTTTGTCCAATTCAGAACAGAATGCTCCTGATGCTATGATTTTTCTTTAGAAGAGGTCATCTCAACAAAGATTTTTTATACATTGTTCAAATTGTGGCCTTTTTTACTCCTGTTTATTCCTATAGGTGCTACCACTGGAGACATGCAGTCACTTTCCTGGTCTGTTAAAGGAAACTGGTAACTGTGCATTGACTGTGAAGATCATGCATATTATATGATGCTTCCTTGCAGAACGAAGATATTTCTAAACAGACATTTCAATTGTTTCTGGAGGCTGAAAGCTAGATTCACTACCACTCCAGTTAGGAAGTGTTTTTATATTTGCACGTGCATAGTGGTTGTATCACTTGACTGGTCTGGTAGTATACAGAAAGTTACTACAGGTTTATAGCAGTGTTGTACGGATCAGCCTGGGCTACTCCACTGCCCCATCTCAGCAGGATCCTCTGCACTTTTTATGGGTAACATAATTAATCCTAGGGATAGCTGTTAGTGATGTAGCCCATAATTTTCCCTGAAGTATCTGTGGGAGAAGGTCTCTGGCTGTGCTAACTCACAAGCTAAGGTGAAGTGGAGCTTTGGGTGGAATCTTTCACGGACTGTGCAAAACTGATGTCCTGTGCCTCTATTCTCTGCTTTTTTGGCAAGGCAAGTTTATGATCCACCTGGCACAAGATTGACTGACAAGGCTGGCCTCCATAATCCCCTCAATGAAGGATGTCTTATCTTGAAGCTTGCTGGAAAGAGGCAAGGAAGGAAGGAAAGGAAAGACTGAATCTTCTTCAGAATTGTGTCTCCCTCTAAACGAGGCTAGTGGGCTTGTGCATACAAGCAGTAAAGCCAAGGTATCCAGGGCTTTGAGGTGGTGAGGGAGTTAATGTAACAGGATTTCCAAATATTAAAGGCAAGTGCATTTTTGTAGTTTTTTTTTTTAAAAAAAAACCTATCTGTGGCATATTTTCATATCAAAATAACTATGATTTGTCTGTGTACCAGGGAAACTTATAGATGATCAAACTCTTTTCCCATCTCCCCTAAGATGGCCTCATAAAGACTGACTGCAGAAATCTTAAAGGAGGTTCTGTAACTGTATTTCTTTCCATTTGTCATTCTTTTCTCCTATTGCAGGATTCATGCTTTAAGAAAGGAAAGATTTAAAGGAAGCTCGGTGACAACAGAGTTGAGCTGAATGAGGATGTGTTTATATGGAGGGTGGAGGGAAACAGTGCTTACGCAGCAGGATATTTATCAGATATTCAACTTCAGCCTGGGAAGAGAATATGAATGATTTTGTTCTCCTGAAGGATCAGGGTATGCTAGTGGAATTGGAAGGGATGAGGACAATGTGTTTTTTGTATGTGAATATGTGCAATTTTGTTAGTTGGTCTTCTTTTTGGGGAGTTGGCAGTGGGCATGAAGGACAATGTGCTTTGCCAGTACAGTAGCCTTCTTTTCTGCTTACAGCTTTTAGGGAGGTAAGAAGAGAGTAGACTAGGTGGCTGTGCTGCTCTGTGGCTCCAGCCAAACTTGTCCTCTGCTTTCTGCTTTGCACAGAGATGAGTATCCTTCTGCCTCTGCTGATTGGTTAATGCCTCAGCAACACCCCAGCCTATTATTCTACTTTTCATCCTAGCAACAAGTTGTGAGCCAATTTCACGAAGACACCAAGTTTGATCTGATGACGGCAACATTCCCCAATGCATTGCAAGACGTGGGGCAAACAGTATGCATGATCCTGCCTTGAAGGTTGTAATGCAGCCTTGTAGTAGAATCTAGCAGGGATGTATTATTATAAATCCTTGTCATGTTTATTTCACTTTTCATTCACATTCCTTCCAATCTTCTGATTTTTAGCCTCGGGGCAGTCTCAGCTATATATCCAAAGATGCAACTTTACATTGAATTAATGTGTATCTCTTTGCCAGTTAAGAAGTTAACAAAAAAGGAGTAGGTGTCACTATTTTGCTTATGGTGGGAATTTGACGACGCACTGAACCAAGCACAACACACTTCTAGAATCTTAACTAGTTTGATTGCACCATCGACACTGTTATTTCGACAGCCCTGCTCTCCAGCATCTGGCATAATTGGAAGCAGCAGCCAGCAGGTATCAGATGTCAGTATGAATTGTCTCCTGCTGCGTGAGCACTGACTATGAAATTGATTTGCTGTCTTTTTTACGCGGTTTTGTAATGAAAGTAACGTAAAGTCCCAAACGTACAAATTCTATATTTGTGTATATGCAGTTAAAATACATACATATATATAAATTAGCAAGGGGAAAATATATCGACAGGAAAGCAGTATGGCACCAGCAGGCCCTGTTTCCTCACAGGCGGTTTTGGTGGCAGTTCTCCCTGTATTTCTGAAGAAGCTGAGCTAAACCAATAGCTGGAAACCAATTTTTTGGGGTACTTGTATGGAGCAAAAGCATAAAATAGGAGAAAGAAGAACTCTTCAGTGAGAGAATTTATATCTCTGTTATTTTAACCACTGGAGATAATGAGGAGAGAAAGACACTGTGGAAAACAAGCCTTCAACTTGGAGCAAATTTTTTCCCTGATTTGTCATCAGGATGATCAAAACTCCTAACACTAAAAAAACTGGCCTGAGTGAAGTCAATGGCAAATTTTCATTGACTTACTATAGCCAGGAAGCTGCCTGAGGACACATCTGAAAAAATGACTTTCAGTGTCTTCAAGATGCTGTCATATAGAATACTTTCATATATACCAATAAAGATAACATCTGTGGAACTGGGATCTTGACCGCTGATTTGAGGAACCATAAGGAAGGATTAGATCAGGGATAAACATGATGCCATCATCCCAAATCTTGAGAAAAGCCTTTGAGAATTCTTTAAGAATTGTTGACTTCGAGGTAATGACAGTAAAAACCATGGAGGCAAGCCTTCATGGGCACAGAACTGACATCTATTCTCAAGCAAGGTTAGAACTGGGTATGAAAAAAAGTGTTTACGGTCTTCTTCCTCCAGCTTGAGGCAATACTTGGCTTTGATACAGGAAGTCTTAATCAGTTCATTCTGAAATGGAATTATTCAAGGTTTTTCTAGGAACTAGTTGCAACGAGTTGCCTTTCTAAGAAATCAGTGTCAAAAAACACTTCAGAAAAGTCAGATTGAGCATTAATTACTGAATTTAGCCTCCTTTTGGACAAGTGAGATGGGGAAAAACACTCACAACATCCGGTTCAGTGGGCCCAGATCCAGTGTTTGTGTTTTCACTCTGACACCCAGTTGCATAGCAATAAGGGGGAGCATAAGATAAAATAATCTATACATAGAATAGGTGGGGGCAATTATGTTGAACCTTTGACTGGAGGCCAGCTAGTCTGGTATTCTAATCTTGGTGCTGACACAAATCCAACCTTTGGCAGGTCGCTTAAAGTTTTTACCTTAATTTCAGAACTTCTGTTGATTAAGGACTGATTTGCAACTGTCTTGGGATTCATGGTTGTCAGAACACGATCCAACAGGCCATGTCATACAAAGCCAGACTGTGGATGTCCAGCACAACTGGGGGTCTGCTCCCTTGGGATAAGTGCAAGATAATTTATGGGGAGCTGGCCACTCTGCTCAGAGGGCAGTTTCCCCACAGCAGTGCTTTCTTTCCTGCAGGAGCATTGAAACTGGTTTGTCTCTGATCACAGGGGGAGATGGAGGTCAGTCATTCAAGCAGCCTGTCCTTGGCTTTCTCCCCACACAAGAAAGCACCAGCCAATGGTGCTTTGGCTCGGTGTGATGGATGGACTGTTTCCCTTCCTGGGTCACCTGCTATCCTAGGTAATAGCTTATTTGTCCTATTTCTGGGGCTAGATCTGATTTTCAACCTGAGCTCTACAGCAAGAATACAACCAGATGCTTACCCAGTCCAATAGGCTTTGGACCTTTCCCATGGAAGCAGTTTCCACTGGCTTTTAGCATTATGCTTTGACCCCAAGGGTGAGTTGTAATTCTACCTGGAAGAGGATGCTGTTATACTGATGGTCTCTGCAGCTCACTGCCCAGAGACATGTGGTAGAAGGAAATCCTCCCACCTCCACATTGAAGCACTGTGTGAGCGTAGGCTTGCTCAAATGCAGGAAACTGCTGATTCAGCCAGTGCCATTTGCCACTATGTTCTTCCACTCATTTTCTTGGGAAGTTTTCCTAAAGTGTGCAGGCCTCCAACAGCAAGCGGTGGAGGAGGCCTCATAGCACTTTTCTTCCTGCAACAGCAGAAATTATTTGTTGTGCTAGGGAAGTTGCTGCCTACCCCTCTGGCTGTCATTGAAATCAGGAGAGGAATAGGGACATGACCTAACACCATTTCCTGTACTGTGTTAAGGAAGAAAAGTCCTCATTGTTTATTTAAAGGATTATTTTACTGGAGTCAATGAAATGTTTCATATTGATGTGCCTAGTAGTGGAAGGATTCCTACAAGAATGAAACACAAACTTGAATAAATTAAACAACAGTCTTCTGATAGCAGCTTATTTTATAATGCATTTAACAGATTCTTCTAAACTATGTCCTTCCAGCCTGTTTCCTTCCCTTCATTGTTGTGCTGCGAAGGCGAGTGAATAGTAATACCAGTATTGCAGTAATAATAGTATTGCAGCTTCTATAAGGCGGGTCCCAATTTTCCCCATAACACATTGCTACCATTTTACAGTTCTTGCTTTCTTATTCCATTGGACTGCTCATGGGGATTCAGTAACCCACATTTTTTGATAGAAGTTGAATCCTGTTAAATATCTAAATCCAGTATGGTAGGTGTAAATCACCTCCAGAGGTGGCTCAGGAGGATCCCAATGTGCCTTCCCTCCCTTCTGTCAGATGACTCTAACAGTTTCTGCTCTTTTCTCCAGATTTATTTCTCTTAAAAAGAACAGACCAGTTTAGCTTGTTCAGCCTTCTACTCTTAGATCCTTTTAAAGAGAAATTTCAGTGGGATTAAGTCTGAGCAGCATGGTTAAATTCCTGTCTGCTTCTTGCTGAAAACTTACCCTTCAGCTATTGTTGTAGTAGCAGTAAAACTTTTGCAACTGCATGAATTTTTTGAATGTTTTACTGTTCCCTTTATAACAAAATTTGCAGCATGCGCATTTGATGTCAAGTTCCTCTTGTGAGCATTTGATTTTTAGTGACATGAATATGACACAGACGGACATGAGAACCAGGCTGTCAACTCAGTCTCTCAGTGCCCTTTTGTTTATGTCTGTGACCTGGTCACATAGTGCAAAGAGTTTCCTGCTGAACTACATGCAGCTGCCTGGCTGAAAAGCATGTGAGAGAGCTTTATTTGTCCTGCTTGCAGCCTGAGATCTTCTTGGAACCGGCTCCCAGATCCCTGCCGGGGTTGTGGTCTATGATATCACTGCTCAGCCTTCCCAAGGATCCTGGCCTGTCTGGAATCTGTGGTCAGGGATCTGCAGTGTATTACAGCATGTATTTCAGCATACTGCTCCAAATAAACTATCCCAATAAGGCTCAGGGCTCTCTGGAACTTCACAGCAGCACCACTAATTTTTGTCAAGGAAAACAAATGCAAAGGAAGTGTTGCGAACATGAACAGAGGCTTGACTGGTTTATGTCTTTTTCTTTAACACATTTTTTTCTCCTTTGTAATTTCTCTCTCTCTGTGAATGGCTTATGCTGTCGGGCAAACTGTTCAGGTCAGTTTTCTCATTTTTTGCTGGTATTAAGTATCTAAGGATACATTGTGATCCATATGCTTCCCAAGACGGCTGTACCACATTGCATCCCACCCACAGCATACTAGACATAAAATGTGTGGTCAGAAGGAGTAGGAAATGTTTGGGTCATGCAAAGATCAGCAGTTCTGGGGCCTTGGCAGGATTTTGCAAGTAAGTGAAATGCAGCATTGCCTTGCAGCTGCCCAGTACGACTCTCAGGTGCCAAAATGGCAAAGTATTCAGTTAGTGCAGTTGTTTCTTAATTGATCTGTGAAGAGTTGCATTTCCTTCAGTTAAATCTCTACTACGGGTGTCTGAAAGCATACGCTGTGGTCCAGGCCCTCACCATGTTAGGTGAGCAGAATCACAGTCCCTGGTATAAACAGCTTATGAAGTCCCAGGACAAGATGAGAATACAGATACAAAACCAGGGAGACGACAAGCTGACAATCAGGACACTCAAGTGGCACAGCCTTTTGGGCACTGATTTCCTGATTCTTTTCAGCCATGCAAGGTTTTTGCTTATACTGCTCATTTTGCACTCTGATTTTGGAGGATCCACTGAACAGGAGCAAAACAGAGCTCCTGGGGATACAGTAGCAGTAGGAATAGGTTTTCCCTCTCAACTTTAGGCAACTTTTGGGCTACACTAGTCATCCTGCCCACTCACAGATGGGACACAGGCAAGCTTACGCTGGATGCTTGTAAAAAACTTGAGTTAGATGAGGTGGATTCCACTGCCAAGATCTAACCTTTCAGACGTCTTTTTGGCCTAAGACCTTACAGTCTTAAACAACATAAATCTCTCCTCTGTCATGCTTGCATGCAGATTCCATGAAGTAAGGTTATACTAACCACCCCACATTTTGTATGTATTATTATTTGTTCGATTAATATCTCAAACATGTGTGATAGCTTATAAATAAATTAAATAAACCTTAATAATCAAATAACCTACACATTTATCAATAGCCTTAATTGGAGTGATGTAATTTTCCTGTATGTTTAACTGTTTCACATATCTATTTTCTTTTTACTAGGGAGTTTGGGGTTTGCACCTCATAATTGCCCAACAGGATGTATTCCAACAGGATGTATTCCTCCCTTTACTATCTCCTGAGGTGTGGAACATCATTCTCATGTCTTCAAGTTTCTAACATCCTTATTTCTACACTAGCTAGTGATCACATGAGAAAGCAATACTAGGAAACCATTTGGTGTATTTTTAGCTGTGTTCAGGCTGAAGTAGCAATGAGAAGGGAGGAGTGCCAGCCACATGTGACCAACCAGCTGTCCGTGGCCCACATTTTGGAAATCATTGATTCAAGTGACTGGCAATAGGTTATGGAAAGTTTCCCTTTCAGCTTGCTATATTGAATTGATCCAAACTAAATATGATAGGAAGGTCGTCTTTGCTATAAACAGCTTACAGCATGTGAGCAGTCTTCATTTAGTTTCTTTGCCTTTGCTTGTTAATGAATGAGAAATATTTTAATTGGAAGTGAGTTTCTTTTGTGCTGCTTTAGCTACAGGAGCAGCTGACACACTGCTGCTAGAGTAGAGATGCTGGGTGGCTGCTCTGTGCTTCTTCCCCGCTCTTGGGTGCTTGGTCATACCGTGGTAAGTGCTGTGATCATGTCTTGCATACTGTGGAGTGAAGAAACCATGAAGGTGGACTAGCTCCCTAAATCTTAATGTGACACCATGTAAAAAAAGGTCACATTAAACGTGAGCAAAGGCAAGTGATTCTTCCTTTTTCTCCAGGCCACTGTCATGCACAACTGCTGGCAGTGACTCCCAGCTCACCTCCTTCCCCATCTTCTTAACCCGTGAGTATTTTAGGAGTCAATAACTCCTTGTCATCTGGCACCTATTGCTATATATGCATCAAAGGCAGCAGCTTGCTAGAGGTTTGCATGCTTCTGGGGTTATTTAACTGTACCTGTAAGTAGAACTTGCATTCCTTGTATGTCACCCATCTGTGAAATCCCCTGCCCCAATTTCAGCCAAGCTTTCCAAATCATGGCTTCGGCTTGCTTTATCACAAGCCCAGCTACCCACCCCACTCTCTTCCCTGTCCCGAATGGGAAGAGACTATGTCTTTAATGTGTGTTGCCTGGCTTTTAATGGTTTTTAATTTGTTTTCTCTTGCTGGCCCTCAGTTTGGATCTCTGCAGGTAGACTGTCTCTGATCACAGCAGGGAGCTGGGGAAGGATCTTTCCAGGACCTAGCATATGCACAAGGTGGGATGAAGAAAGGCTTGTACATGCTGTGCCCCCAAATCCGGAGACAGGTAATCAGCCAGGTCTGCTTGGGGGAATGAGGCCCCATACTCCAGCTGAAATGGGGAAGCAGCCAGAACAGCCTTGGTGGGCACCCTGCAGGGGCCACCCAGTCCCAGTGTTAGATTTGCACATCCTCAATTCTTTGACAAACACCCTGCTCTATATTGCCTCCCCTAGGAGGTAACAGGCACTAAGTGGTAGCTGTGATAAATGTTGAAGGACTGAGTTCTTTTGTGTTTTGACTGGAGCTCTAGATTACAAAGAAACGCCCCCAGCAAAAATATTTTGATCTCAAAGGAGATTATTTTATTTTTTTAGGATGCATTTTGTAAATCACTCAGGTGATAGCAAATATATGTATTTAGATGGCAAATTCATGTTGCACCATTGGTTTCAAGGAAATCTGACTGTGCTTGTGGATTTTGGACTGTTTACCTTTAAGCACAGTGAGTTTTTTGAAGAAGTGTGAAGTAGCCAGCTCATCCCCATGAGATGTATTCTGCTGAATGAAAATACCTATGCAGAGACAGAGCTAGAAACAGGAGGAGTGAGGGGTGTGAACTCCTTCCTTCATCTCAGGTGACGGTGTCTCCTTTCCCAACCCTGCACCAGTGCCTGGGACACTGTGATAAGCACTGATGAGGTGCTTTTCAGTCTTGGCACCCCACGTTTTGCACTAGCTCCCAGAAAGCTGGCTAGCTCTTGTGAGGAGGGACAGTCACAGCCTTCACTAGGTGGGACTCAGGGCAAGGTCCTGTTTGGGACAGGGAAGGGCCAGGAAAGACGTAGCATTCCCATGCCTTCCCCTGCCTGGCACCCTGGTGCGGCAGGGTGTACGGCTGTGCCGCTCCAGTTCCTACCCCCGACATCCCTCCCCTGCCATCCCAGCTGCCCATCCCCAGTGCCCTTCCCCAGACCTCCCCTGCCTCCCAGCACAGCTCTCACTTCTCCCCCTGGCACCTGTGCTGTTTATTTAGGTTCAGCACCATCTGAGTTTTCTGCTTTGCTGATTTGTTTTCTTTCAGACTGCAACCTCCTTTGACAGAGGCAGACCATTATAACATGCCTCTCTTCTCTTTCCTTTTTTTTTCCCCCCTGTTTTCTGCCAATGGTCAGGTTTGAACTGACATTGGCTAGTTGTAGGTGAGGTTCAAAGGCATTAAGTATTGTCTGAACATCCCCTTGAGCAACCAGCTCAAGTGAAAATGAGTAGTCTAGAAAACCTCTGTGACTGCACAGAGTAATCCACTTTATGGGTGAACTCCTAGCGTTGGCAGACTTCTCATATAATACAGGCTTTTCCACGTTTTAGCTTGAAATCCTGCATCCTGTGATAAAGTACAGGCATACAAACTTTTCTGGTATGTTTTTAATACATCATGCAAGTTTTCAGGCTGAAATATGGAAAATTGCCCCACCTCACCCTTTTCTTCACAACTGCCTGGATTGGCTTAGAACTGCTTACCTTGGACTGCAAGCAGAGAGGGGTTATAATGAGTCAAGAGGTAAGGTGGGGTATGTGAATGGTAAATGGGGAGCTGCGCATAGGAAAAGTGCTGAGGTAGTGTGGTGGCAACATCCCATATTTTAAAAATGGTGATTTTAAGGATATTGCTTCCAGTTTTATTTCCCCAAAAAGTAATGGTTGTCATACAGTAGCTTCTGGGTGTGTTAAGTGATCAAGACTGAAATGTGGAGGGATGGAGGAGAACCATAGCCACAATTTGATCATCACACAGAAAAATAAATTGTTAAGATGACTAATTTTACCAAAAACATCTCCAAGCGTTTGTTGGTACACTCATCTCTAGGATCCACCTAGGTAAATGCCGCCAAGTCTGGTACACGCATCCCACACTGACCCACGTGAAATCTCTAAGAAATCTTTGTGAGCATGTGGATTTTAAAGTCTTTGGGTATTTAAACAGTGATGGGCTTCTCAGCTGTAATTATGGAGGAGAGAGTATGCTGCTTGAGCCAGGGTTCAGATCTTAACCTGCTTAATTCAGCATCAGCTTGAATGAGACTCTGCTAATTAACAGCAGTTGAGGATCCGGCCTTTTTTAAAGGAACTTGGAGTAAAGGGAAATGATGGGCAGTGGCTTAGAATTCACAATACCCAGCTCCTGTGTGTTTTCAGTATGCAGTACTCATAAGCCATCGCCTGATGAATATAGCCTGAAGTGATGCAGGCAACTTATTGTAATTTTTTGCTGTGCTCTGTTTGGATTTATTTCCTAGTCAGTCAGGTGGGACACCCTGTAGATTAAGACTTAGCACACATATTTTGAATCTGTAGACTAGTACTTGAGGTGAAATAGGAATTGCTTTATGTTTCAGAGTAGTAATGGCCTGAATTGCCAGAAATAACCATAATAACAAACTGCTTGTTTCCTGAGTCAGGCACATAGTGCAAACAGCTCGGTGCACCAATGCTCTCCCTGCTTTTTAATGAAAATAACAGTGATGGGAAGTTGTCCAAGAAGAGTTTGTTCCCTTGGCTTGTCTGATATTCTTTTTAAAACTGTCTGCTGCTATGAGGAAATATAATTACATAGCCCTTTAAAATGTGTGGGTCTTTAAAAGAGAGGAGTGGATGGGTAGTATGTGAGCATGGAGCTAGCGACAGCACGTAAGCAAACCAAAAAGCATACACACAGTGAAATTTTTGTTTTCTGGGAAGTCTTTGGTGACTCTCCTGGTTTTATTAGAACCATTATATAGAATTAGACTTCCAAGCTGACAGTTCCTCTCTTGCTTGAGTGTCTCATACATCCTTCCCTCCTGTGTCCACCTTTTTGTAAGCTGGTTTATCCTGTCACTTGCTTCACTAGGACTTTTCTGCATGATCTTTTCAGATTAGCAGTATGGTTGGGTTTGGAGAAGCATGCCAACCTTTTGAAGAAGACTTCACATCAGAGGATTTCATTGCATTCTTTTTAGGAGTTCTTGCCTTATAAGAAATTTCTCTCTGACTCTGTTGCTTTCCTTTCTTCCCAGGACCTTTAGAATTCCTGTCTTGTATCATGTGTTTGCTGTGAGACTTCCCTCTCTGAACCATTAAAATGTCTATAGCAGTCTGCTTAAAAAGCAAAAGGATCATAAAGGAACTAAAAACATACACATGCAGGCATCCAGGCTTGCATCTCTGCTGTCAAATAAAGGTCTTAAAATTGTGGCAGCAATGGTGGCGATTATAACGTAGATATGTGAGGTCAGATGTATTTATCACTGCTTGGTAATTGCACTATTTCAAAGCACTACCTGATCCTAGCAAAAGGAGGCCAGACCTATTTGTGTTCTCTAAACTTGTATAGACTTGTTCAGACCACATTTTGGGATTCAGGGATTCATTTGGGATTCATGTTTTTTATCATCTTGATATAAAAATTTCTTCCTGCCTTGTGGTGGACTACGTCAACAAAGATGTTGGCATAAGTCTGATTCCCTGCGAGTGTGAGTTCATATTACACAAACACATAGCACAGGCACTAATGACAAAAGTTGCAGTTTGCATCGACTGCGACCATTGCGGCTGTCTCTGAGGGACTGAGGAACAGAGGAATGAACTATCTCATCAGCCGTCCAGTCAGTCATTACCAGTCAGCTGCTGCTTATGATGAAACCGGTCTCTGGGGGATTTCATTCTGCATGGTTGGCAATCTGGTATGTGTGACTGTCTGGGCACTGCAGCCCTATCCCACATTTGAGGAGGCAGGCCTTTTGTTCTGTATCAGGCTTCACTTAGTTTGGCATCTGTTGATTTGTGTTGTCTGCTCGACCATTTGTTGTATTAGTGAGCTTTCTTCTAATCACAGTCCCTAAGCAGTCTGTCCCCTTGTGACAATTTTTGTTTTAAAAGTTAGAGGTAGATGTGTGCTAGGCGTGAGCTGCTGAACCTCCTCTTGTAGGAGGGGTCAAGATATTTACACACATGAGAGAGAGACAAGCTACCAGGATTTGTTTTTGATTAACTGTTTGGTCACACTAGAGTTTCTAAGCATCAGGGCATGCCAGTGGAGAAAAGCAGAAGCTGTGTGTAATCCATCCTTCCACTGCTTCACAAGCAGCACAGCTGATGGACAGAGGAGAGTGGTACCGATTAGATCCGCAACAGTGATTCACAGCCTGGATTATAGTTTCTGCAATTTGCTCAAGTTTGTACAACCCAAATCTCAGATAACATTAGGATTTACATTTTCCATGAAACGCTGTCTTGAGAATGTATTGATTTGTGCTGCATCAGATTTCTTAAGAGTTAGAGAAAGCCAAAAGGAGAATTTTACATTTTTCCTGCTGACTTATAAAAAACAGGATTATACAACTTCATATCTAGCATTGCATAACCTTCAGTGTCCAGCCTTTGAAAGTCACTTATGAATTACAATTTTTTAAACCGTCTTCAAGCAATTGAAACCTCTCTTTAAATACCTTGAAGGAAACCATTAGTCTGTTCCTGCCACCTTAGCCACAACAAGGTGCAGAGTGAGGAAGAGGGGAAAGGAAGTAGGAGGTTAGTGCAATTCACCCTTTCCATCCAGCATTGCCTTACTTCTGCCTCAGACCAATCCAGAACCCAGTGAAGTTTATTCATTAACTTCCTTGGGTTTTTTGATAATCAGGCCCTAACTTCAAAAGCTGCTGTCTTTAATATCAGTGAGCTACCTACAGAGGGGAGGGTACTTGGGTTTTTTTTTTGGGGGGGGGGGCGGGGGGGAGTAGGGAAAGGAAATGGACTATACTTTCATATACTGAATGGACTTTCATATACTGTCTATACTTTCATATACTTCATATATATGTACTTTCATATACTGAATGAACTATACTTTCAAATTAAATTATTTCTGGAAAAACTAATTGCTTTTCCAGAGAAATTCAATGAAACTTCAATCAAAATGCTCAAATTATGATATTAAGCCATTAAAAGACTGTAATATTAAGGCACCTGCTCAAATGTACCCAACTTTCAGAGAAGCTGAACCTTTGTATTTCCCAAGAAACACAGTTCTGAAATAGCAAAATCCCTGGGCAACATGAGTGCTCCTGAAAATCAGATCACTGTTCGTTATATGCCTACTTTAGTCATTGGAGTTTGGCCTCAGATTTGACATGTGTGTGGAAATGAGTGGGGAGGGGGAAGTTGAGTTTTTTTTTTTTTTAACTTCTCAGCTGCTTTGCTTAGAAGTCACAGACTGCTCTTTGTAAAAGTGCAGCTGTGGCTAGTCCATCACACAGTATTTTATTTTAGGATAAGACAAGCACTGAGGCAACGTAGCTTCTGTTGTTACTTGTCTGTCATCCTATGTTAGCAGAATTCAATGCATGCAGTGTTCACCAAGGAGATGTGGCTTTAGAGCTGCATATGTAGATGAAGGTGCCTCAGATGTGTTGTACTGAAAAGTTCAGAGCCAAGAGCATGCAGCAGTTACTTTTTTTCCCCTTGGAATCCATAAAATTCGATGAGGCACTACTGACCCAATAGTCTCAAAGGAAGTAATAGCCTTTGCCACAGTGGGTCACTCCATGATGCAATGGGAGGAGACATCTTCAAAGTGCTGTGCCATGAGCTACGCAATCTAAAATGTCAACTTGAAACATGTCCAAGCATTACTCAAGGAATAACTGTAGAGCTGAATGCTCAGGTGCTGGAGGTGCTTGGATATTTGAAGAGTATGGCAGGTCAGTAAAATGAATTTAGACATGTCTGAGAAAATAATGGAAATTGTGGAAAATGAGCTATTGAGAGATTTGATTCAATTTGTAGTGAAGGAGAAGGAAATTACCTAATTGTTTCAATGCACTAGAAGAAAAATGTACTTCTTTGTAGGGAGAACTCTTTTCTTGGTGTGATGCTGCTGTTAAAGCCTGAGTCTCTCTCTGAGGTGGAGGGATCCCATGGGTCTGGGGATGAATGCTTTTTCCACTCGCTTTCCTTTTTGCCTTCTTTTACAAAGGACAGTGGTGTGTGGGCTCTTGTGTACATGGGATGTAACTACATGGGAATCTAGACTGTAGGTAATTGGCTAAATAACAAGGGGATGTGGTGATTATGTGGAAGGAGGAAACAAAAAGACATTAAATTCTTTAAATTCTCTTATCCCTTTTTCTCTTTATTTAAAGTGATCCTGAGAGATTCAAAACCCGGTAGATATGTTTTTTCAGGCAATTGACATAGGCTTTGCAAATAGGAGAGCAAATTACAAAGTAGAAATGATACATGTAGTTTTTAATGCCAAGTAATTGACAAGTCACAGTTGCTAAATATTCTGAATGAACAATTTGTAAACTGATACGTATAAAATCTGTTTGAACAAACAATTCCTAAGGCAATTAGGAACACAGGAACAAATTCATAGTGATAGTGACCAGTTTGTGGATGATTTCTTTAAATAAAGAAAGTGAAGTTGATTTAAAGAGAAAACAACCATCCTATAGTGAATTTTTCACTCATAAGTATTTCTGAGATGTGTGTCTTTTCTCCTCCTGTAGCTTTCTAAGCCTTCATTCATGAGTCACAGGCGATATGATGAAACGAGGGATTTGAATGAAAAAAAAATTCCTCCATCTTTTTTAAATAGCCTTTTCATCACTTCTTCTGTGCTTCCAGCTTTTTCCCAACACCAAAACAGGATAGGAAAAATATATATAGACTATACACCTAATAGTATCATGCGCAGTTGTTTGTTGGCACCAAACATTCACATTATTCATGCTGTTATTTTTGAAGCAGTTACTGAGCTGGAGCTCCTTTTTAAACTATTTTTCATCAGCAAAATGTACTTTTGGGGGATGCGTTTTGGATGGCTTGCTTTTTACACAAAGGTTTCTCGTCAGTAGGTATTTTTAAAAATTATATGTGTGTGTGGTTTTTATTCTTTGTCAAAGTATCTTTTTTCCACAGAATGCTGACAGTAACTTGGTTTGCAGTTGTCTTTTTATACATCTTCTAACTGCATTTCTTTCGTAATGATGTGCTGTGTATGCCGTGCACAGATCTGAAAATACAATACAAGAAATTAGAGAAGGATGATGATTGATTTAAGAGACCCATTATTTTTACCACAGCTCTGCTAGTGGAATACCAGGACTGCAGTTTTTAACCAGACATTCCACTGCTATCAGTGTCTTTTAGATAAGCTTTAAATAACAACTGGAAAAACACTCTGGACAGCTTTATGAAGATAATAACAGCAATTAAATTGTGATTCTTTGGGGAGAAACCCTTAGCAAATCACTGATGCAAATTTCTAAGTGAGATCTCCTCAGTCAGATACACAGAGGCAAAGAAACATGTCATGGGGGTGGGATTAATACTGCCCTTGTTGGGTTGCAGCTGGAGTTGCGTCCCAGCAGGTGGCCACGATTTGTGCTGCATGCCCAAGCTCCACATGTCTGTCAGACCCCCATGCTCCTGCCCTCCTCTCACTCCATCTTTCTGACAGCTGGACAGAGCAGACTCCTTGTTTCCCCATCCGCCGTATAGCTCCTGTCATTGACACCAGGCTCGGGAGAGGAAGGTCACCGGAGAAAATGGAGCCACAGAATACGGCAACTGTTGAAAGGCTGCGAGGAGCCTCATTCCCACTTGTACACAAAGATCGCTATTTATGGTAAATACATTGAGTGATGGCCTTGAGATGGGCAATAATCCATGTGTGAGGGGCATTTTTGGGTGGGAGGAGGAGGAATGCCTCCATCTCTTCCGCAAGACAAATAGCAGGAGCCTTCCCCAGTTGCAGCGTATCCTATCTCGGAGACTGTAGGAGCATAAACATCTTTTCTCTTTTATACAATTTCTTTCTTTCAAGGATCGATCGCATGTCAAATACCTAATAACATCACACTATAATGGTCCACCATCAATTTTGTAGAGGGTTATGCTGAACATAATGCATTAGAGACTCCAGGTTTTTGGTGCTGGGAGTCTGCAATGGGATGTGTAGCCTTGCAGAAGGCTTCCTCCACACAGCCCATGAGGATGGGCACTCACTGATTTAGCTACAGTGGTTAAAGATTTCATTCTCTCTTTTTTTTCTCTTCGCTCTTCAGAAGATTACCTCTGCTAAGGGCTAACAGTAGTAAATATATGGCAAACCCTCACTGGTCACAGGGCATAGCCTGACACATTAGTGCAGAAAGGTGGGTTGGCACTAACTGATATGCTGGACCATAAGCTGAGGAGGAGACAGATGCCTTGCTGTCCTGCCCCTGCTGTTGCAGTGGTTTTCTCTGGAAAAAGATTGCTATAGACCGCAGGGGTTACTTACCTCCTAAAGCAACCCTTGGACTGACAGAGGCTTGTTTCTGCCCTGGATTGACAATTTTGATGGTCTTACCTACCTACAGTTGAGTACTTAAAGCTGTCCCTCAGGGACAGACAAGGCCTATCACTTGTTTTTTAGGACAGTAGTGGAAGGGGGCTCACCATCTATGTAATCCCCTGAGTCTCTCTGTTCTAGATGCAGAACAAGACCCGAGTTCAATCCCCATTTCTTTGTAAGGACATTCAAGTGTGTGTCTTGCAGGCAAAAGCTGATGGCCTGTTTGTTAGGGCAAGCCCAGGGTAGGAGCATGTTCCACCCCAATAGATATTAATATATTAACTGGCATATTAATTGAGACAAATACTATAACTCAGTCAGCAGGCCACTTGGCTGGGGAAAATCCATGGGTCCAGACAGCTTTCTGACAGATGTCAGTTGGTAGTTAATTGACTGCTAGAACTTCAACATAAAGTAAGTAACAGAGATGTGAAAGGATCCCTGACTTTTCCTGCACTAGACACTACTAGGCCTGTAAAAACATGAAAAAAAGATCCAGCTACAGTCTAGTTTCTGAGTCTCATAATGACTGTGAATGCTGAGATACAGAGCTGTGAAACTGTGGGTCAGTGAACCAGAAAAGCTTTGGCAGGGAAGGAGGGGAGGACATCAGGGTTGGAGTGGGAATAACCAACAAGCATGAATAGCTGTTCCTGGTGGATACGCTTGCTTATGTGCTTGCTTCATTTATATTCCCTCCATACCTAGCTGAGTGCTCATTGACTTCATGGTGGCCTCCCAAATGTTCTGAGAGTTGTCCCATTACTAGCTTCCTCCGGGAATAAATAAAAGTGAGCAGTTAACTTGGAGCTGTGGCTATCTGAAGACTGCTACTTTTGTGGGAAATAAACTCAGCATTATGCATGTGGACAGTGAGCCAGCAGTTAAGCCAAACTGAGGAATAATGGTGCCTTTAGAGCTTTTTTCCAAATGCCTGCCATTAGAGTTTTAAGTTCTGAAAGGAGCTTATTGCTTTCAGGGAGGACTGTTTTACTACAAGAAAATTGGAAAGGGAAGGAAGAAAGAAGAGAGGAGGGGACAGGGAAAAAAGGAGTGCTGTATTGTATAAAAACAATCAGGACTTAGTGGAAAGTGGAATTGGTTACTAATGATCTGTGGCTAAGAAAGTATTAAACAAATTCAGACTCCAGCCTCTGTGATGATAATACTCAGTGGGTGACAGGAATGCAACACGAATGTCAGTGAAGCAGGAAAGAGCTATAGCCCTGCCGTAGCATGGTGTGCCTATTGCCCTGGCCTCACCGCTCAGGCAGACCTTGACTTCCTAATGCCCATGGAGTATCAGCAATGCAGACCTATAGTGACAATCATAACAATACTTGCTTGGCTGCTTCTCTCGAACCCTCCCTCCTTCCCCCCCCGCCCCCAAAATCCAGCACATTTCTGTCTAATATCTATTAGTTCCCCTCAGAGTCATGTTGAGAATTCATTTGAAACAGGGTTGTAAGGAGCCTTTTCTGCAGTAGGGAAGAGTAATTGTTATCACTGCAGGAATTGTTGGATAAAATCCTATGGCCTGTGTTATATGGGAGGTCAAGCTACATGAATATTGTAACAGTCCTTGCTGGCCTTAAAATCTATGTCATCGTCTGCTTCAGCAGGGCTGACTTATAGTCTATAGGTTGTAACGTAAGGTTGTTTTTTTGGTGAAATACTGATGTTTGACTCTTTCTGCTTCCCAGTACCTGTGATATTTTTATTTATGCCACTTGGAAGAGTTCATCTTATGCATGGTATTTATTCAAAGTACTTTAGTTTTTTGTTTTGTTTTGTTTTAAATATTTGCAATGCCAGGTGCTTTTAGTGTGGCCACAGCCTGTCAGGGCAGAGAGCAAATGACTTGGTTCTTTGCTCCCCACTTCTCTGGGCTAGTTTCTTCCTTGCCCTCTAAGCCCACTTGGCCTGTACAGCCCTTCAAAGAAGTGGGTCCTGAGAGTGTCCTTGACCTATTCAGGTGTCCCTGAATCACTGACTCCTGCTGCTGGTAACAGTCCAGTGGGAAGAGCCACCGTTCTGGGCTCATGGTATTCCCAACATGCAAATGTGTCAGGCAGCGGTGGGGAAGGTAAAGGCAAAGCTGTTTCCTTTTCCAGTTCTGCAGTGGGCATGGCTGCCCCAGTGCAGGAAGGATGTAGGACTGGGGCTAGTTGCAAGATCTGGTTCATGTTATTGTGTCAGCTACAGGATCCCTAGGAAAGGGAAAAGCTTGTTAGTGAGTCCCTATCACAATTTGCACAGTGATATGTTGCCAGATAGATGGGTTTTGTGTCAAAGCCTAAATCCAGTCCGAGAAACTGAAGAAATTTGGAGCAATCACTGTCTTTCTGTCCAAGCATATGTCCAGGGCTCAGCTCAGTGAGGCTCTGATGTTTGCTGTGTATAAAGAGTAAAGAGAAAAAGAATACAGGGATTAGGTATCTAGGCTCCATTTGGGGCCTCTCACTTCATTACTTTGCTAGAATATTTTCTAGTTTGATGACTTCGATCACAGGCTTCTTTGTTTATTTGCTCTGCTACTAAACTGTGATTTCTCAGATCGCTCCCTGTTGGCCCTTTTATAATTCTCAGCTTCCCTAATAACCTTAATTTTCTGTCCCAATTTTCTTCTTCAGTGTTAACACCTGCTATTTTCTATTTCTTTGTAAGCTGAAAACTGTTATGGTGGGGCTCTGTTTAGTAGAGTGGTTATGGTGAGCTGAAATATCCTAATCAAATCCTGTGCTCATATGGAGCTTAGACACCAAGGAAATTTAAAAGAGGTGTAAAATAGTTTTCTATTCAAACAATGAAAAATCATTTGTCTTGACTAGTGTTGTATAGGAAGTTCAACAGAAACAAATAGTGTGGTCATTTCAGTCAGACTGCAGCTCTTGATCTTGCTTGTATACCTGCATTATTAGGGAAGGAAAGGAAGAATCCATATACATACATTTTTTTTTATGCGGAGAAGAATGCAAGTATGTGAAGCAGTGGACCTATTTCTCACTAATCAGGAAAGCACTGTCGCTGAGAAATCTCTTCTTCATGCTGTCTTAGATATAGGGCACCTAGTTATGCTAGTCCTCATGATCAGACCAGCAGGACTGCCAAAGAAAAATATCCATTTTTCTTTGATAGACCTCAATGTGTTTTGCATTGCAGATAAAACCAGCCTCTACTTATGTACCTCACTTGGTTTCTGCCTAGAATCATAACCTAATCTTGATCTCATTTGCCTCTGTGTAAATACAGTGAAAATTGTCTGACAGTTACAGGTATAGCCCAAGTTACACTGAGGGTGCATATAGTCAAAATTATATTCAGTCCCAAGACTGAATTCTGCATCAATATAAACTTTGACATAACTTTAGTGGTGTGACTCTTGATCTGCATCAGTGGATGTGAGGGGAAATTTGGCCTTTTCTTTGGAGAGTTCTCCCAGTCTTCAAAAGTCCAGGAACATGGGGCACCTGGTACCTCTTCTGTTGCTGGTTCTGAGTCTGGGAAACTCACCTCAAGGTAGATCATCTAGCTAGGGACTGGACCTGGAGTGGACTCCATGTTCCTGTTGTGTTGGATGAGACCTGGCAGACATTTTCCATATCAGCTTCCATAATAAAAGGTTGATATGGGAAATTGGATTGCAGATGATAATGCAAGAAAAGACATGATGAAAGTAGTCTCTGGACAGAATGAAAGCAGAAGGCAGTCTCCATGTAGGCAGCTTGGAAATGGCTATCCTAAGAAGCAATGGCAGCCAAGGTTATGTACCAACACTTGTATTACACATGCCTATTCCTCATTTTCGCAGTTCAATCATTGATGTTTGTGCATTGCTTGCAATACAAGATTTTATACCTTGTTGTCTTAGTAGTTGTTTCGACCATTGGCCACTCCCAGTCTAAACTGAGATGACTTCTTGGAGACCAGTCTCAGTAAGATGGTTTTGAATTTGTGGAAAGTTGGAACTGGAGGCTAAGGACTGGTCTAGTCCTGTTTTCAGGTGAAATTCCCTATTAGGAACTGACTCTGAAGTCTGACATTCATATGTCTTAGGCTGAATGTACACAAATAATTATTTGTATCAATAGCTCCAACAAGTCCAAGTCAAAGACTCTGGCCCTGATGAGGTAGGTAGATACAGAACAACATGAAATCCTTGCTTCAGAGAACAAACAGTTTAGATATTGAACAATA
Source organism: Apteryx mantelli (assembly GCF_036417845.1). Taxonomy (NCBI): domain Eukaryota; kingdom Metazoa; phylum Chordata; class Aves; order Apterygiformes; family Apterygidae; genus Apteryx; species Apteryx mantelli. The sequence goes on along the minus strand of NC_089980.1, from coordinate 60,929,919 downwards.
TGTGCCAAGCAAGACAGATGGACAAGAATATTGCCTTTCTGCATAAAAAGCTAAATTGAGTCAGACCAAGGGCCCTTCAGCCCAGGATCCTCTCTCCTGTGATAGACATGAGCAGATGTCCAAGAAAGAGTAAGAATAGAGCAAGCATACGTAATACTTCTCCCTAATGCTCTCCTAGCCTTCATTTACTTTCAGCTTAGAGAATTTCCTGATCTTTTTGAACTCTATTTAGTAATGGATGTCTCTTCCAACAATTTGTCTGTTCTCTTCTTGAATCCACATCATTCTTGTATGTAAAACTTCCTTTGACAAGGAGCTCCACAGGCTGACTAAGTCTTGTGTGAAGGACCACCTCTTTCTGTTTGCTTTGAATCTAGCTCCCATTAGCTTCATTTGACAGTCTCTAGTTCTTGTAGTGGAATAGACAGTGAAAAGTCAATTCCTATCCACCTACTCCATATCATTCATGACTTTGTAAAACTCTACAAACCATTCCATGCTTTGACTATCATAGTTGATCTTTCACTGAGATTTTTCCACCTCCAGTGTATCCTTTTTGAGATGAAGGGACCCAAACTGAGTAAATATTCAAGCTGAAGATGAACAGAGTATTAATTATGTTTTTGTTTTGCACCCTATTCCTAGGATTTGAATTGCTTTCTTGACTGCTGTTGAGCACTAAGCTGGCACTTTCATGAAGCTGTGTATCATAACTTCACGCTCTCACTCCTGAATGGTAATTGTCAGCTCAGAACCCATCATTTTATATGTGAAGCTAGGATTTTTTTGCTCCATGCATCACTTTATACTTTCTGAAATTGAATTGTGTCTGTTGCTTAGGCTCCTAGTTACTTAGATTTGTAAGGTCTTCTGCAGGTCTTCACAGCTGGTCCTCATTCTTCCTCCCTTGAAAAATTTCATATTATCAGCAAACTTTGATATTGCACTGCTCAACCACCTTTCCAGGTCATTCATGAATATGTTAAACAGCACAGCTCTCAGAACAGACCCCAGCAGAATTGCACTGTGAAGGATACTTGTTCACATTGCAAGGACAGGTCATTTACTATACCTTCTGTTTCCTATCTTTTGCCCAATTATCTGTCCCAGTCAGGTCTTATCCCATGGCTGCTAAGTTTCTTTAGAAACAACTAGCAAGATGCTTTGTCAAAAGCATTTTGAAAATCCAGCTGGACTTCGCTTGACTGGCTCGTCCTACCAACATGCTTGTCAACCCCTTCAAAGAACTCTAATGGATTTTACAAGACTGACTTTCCCTTTACAGAAGCGACATTGGCTCTTACAAGTAGATTGCATTTAGCCAGGCATCTTGGATAAATACTGTCCTTTATTTTAGCGTCTACAAATTTGTGCACTAGAGATATTATCTTGCGGGCCTATAGCTCTCTGGATCCTCCCTGGTGTCACATTTGCTAGCCTTCAGTATTCATGGTGTCCAAGAAGTTAAAGTGGAAGGTCACATACCCCTGTTAGTACTTCAGCTATTTCCTCCTTTGGTTCTCTCAGAACTCTTGACTAAATGCCATTTAGTCTGAACAATTGATTAGTGTTCATGCGCGATACGGTAGCCTCTTCCACTGTTACTTCTGTTTCAGATAGATCCTCTACAGCAGTGCCTTCAATAAAGGCTTCCAGTGTGGAATTCCCCTCAGTTTCTTCTACACTGAGCACTGAAGCAAGGATTACTTCTGCTTTTCTGCAACAGCCTTTCCCTCTCTGGGTACTCAGCCTGGTTGTCAGTGGACTGTACAGACTGCCTGGAAGGCTTTTTGCTCTGATGTACTGGAAGAAGAATTTAGTACTACTTTTGATTGCTTCAACCAGCTGTTCCTCAAACTCTTTTTTTGGCCTGCCTAATTATATTTTTACATTTAATCTCCCAGAGTTTATGATCCTTTTTATTTTCTTCATTTGGATACAGCTTCTGCTTTTTGAATGATGCCTTCTCAGTTCTAATAACCACTTTTACTTCCCAAATCTTTAGCTCACTGCTCCACCACACCCACTTCTTTTAATTGTTTCTCAAGCTTTTCCTAAAACAGAGCATGCACTGAAGCTATGCTTTCAGTAGGGTGTTCTTCAGTAGCCTCTGTACTGCCTGTAAGGATTTCATTCTGTTAGCTACCCCTTCTAGTTTCTTTTTAACAAGCTTCCTTATTTTCACATACTTCCACTTCTCAAAGTTTAGCATATCTGTGGTAGAGTTTTGACCTTTACTGCTCCAGTGCGGATATTGGATCTAAGTACATTATGGTCGCTGTTACTGAATGGTGCTTTTCCTGTGAGATTTTGAACCAGATCCTGCGTATTACTTAGTATCACAGTGGCAAGTACTTTGGGAGCCTAAGGTGAACAGAATTTAATGTAAAAAGGAGACAACTCAAGTACTCAGAGCAGTATCAATACAATTGATTTAAAAACAATATGGGGGAGGTAGGTTTAAGAAGTTATTTTAGAGTAGTAAACAGTTAGGGAATTTATCACAGACCATTGAGAGAGGTTAGTGTGGAGATGGTCTGACTGAGGCTAATATCACTGGAAGAACAGAGCTGGGGTCAGCTGGGAGATACATAGACAGTGAGATGGAGTGACTGCAGGCAGTAACAAGAACAAACAGAAGAGAGAAAATGTTGGATCAGGAAGATAACTTTGTTAGCAGTACTTAGAATGGATTTGAAGGAGGTTCAAGGAACATTACTGGTTCCAGGGTGAGGCATGAGGAGATAATATGGCTTTTCTTCACACTAACTCTTCTATGCAAATGTTTCCTCTGTGCAAACTGGGCCAATGTCCTGAATGCATTTGGACAACTGGGCCCCTATCTGAATCAGTTCATATATTTTAATCAGATTCAGACCTTATAAAACTTTAACCTGAATGCATTCAGTTGTGATAGGAATTACAGATTAGAAGTTGCAAGTGGGACTGATGGTCTTGAAAAAATACCAGAGTGCTGCAATACTACAAGAATACATGTACCATACTGCCTAGAGGATCCTCCAGTAAAAGGAAAATTAGTAGAAAAAGCTCAGTTCAAAAATGCTAACAGAAGGCTAATCCTTTAACTAATTAGAGTGCTGCAGATGAACCTTTCTTATGCAAAGGAAGTGGGTAATTTTGTGTTACTATTTTGCACGCGTGGGTTTTATTCACCGAGGAAATGTAATCATCTATCTGCCTAGGTAGTGCTTTTCTCCCTGCACCCCAGCCCCTGGCTTAGGAATGAATGTGTGTAGAATGAATGTGTGTGGTAGTAACTATACTCTTTTTCCCTGATTTATTTGGTCCCATACATGCTGAGTACATCAGGCATCTGTTTACGGGTGCCTTTCTGGGAAACTGTGGACTAGTGGAGTATTGAACTTGGTATAATACGGATCTCTCAATAAATAAAAAATCTCCTACTAAATCTTGCTTTATAAAGGCTGAGAAGAGAGATCTGTAGCATTCCACCTGTGTATGAATCGATTTCAATCAGCCTTTAGGAGGTTTCAGGCTGCGTTAGCTGTAGGATGGCATAGTGCAGCAGCAAAACTTCCCTCACCTCTCTTATTGACAGTTTTGTTATGAAACATGGAATATTTAGATTGAGGAGATTCATCCCAGTACCGCAGACACACAGCTTTGTTATCTTTGCTTCAAGCCTATTGTAATACTCTCCATAAACACACCAGTTTCCCAATCACAAGCAACAGTGCACCAGCTTCTCTGGATAAGCCTTTTGTGGAAACAAATTAGATCCCTAAAAAAAATAAAATTTGGTTTTCTGCCTTTTTTCATAGCTTTTTCTCTTTTTTTAGGAAAATGGGCCAACTTTCTCATTTCAGAATACTCTGACTCAGATATGGGCAAGGTGAGAGGTTAACGGCCTCGTTGTTAATGAGAGAGGCAGCCTCTGATTCTTACACTAATTGAAGCATTTACATTTTTCAGCAGAAATAAAATGCAAAACTAACACATTCCTTGGAGATTTATAACCCTGCGATGGATTCTCCTATCCTCTCTCCCTTAATTATCCCAAATTATCTGAAGTCTCATGAAGAAGAAAGAAATTAATATTAATATTCCATTTAGAATATACTATAAAATGCAGTAGAAAATGGAAGCAATAATAATGATAAAGAGGGTAGCTGAGATGATTTGGAATATATAATCTTTCTTCTCTTCATTGCAGCTTCCTTATACTAGAATAAGCCAGGAAAAGTCTGTCTTGCATTCATTTAATAGAGCAATTTTTGTGCTGCATTGACTTTCAGTATTTAAGTAAAAGCTTGGTAAAATATTGCTCTGTTAGATGCAATATTTTGGCTTCCTGCCTTGATCAGAAGAAAAATAAGGGTAAAAGAAATTGGATAGCTTGTTCACAAGTGTGTTTGTACATAGCGGGGCAAATAGACAGGTAAGGCTCATTACTGGAGAGTAGACAGGAAAAATAGCAAGAAGAAAAGAGCAGGCATATACTGGAGATGAAATGAAGCAGAAGTTATAGGTTATGCTGAAAGGAAGGAAGGAGTTACAGTTATCTGCAGAGCAAACAGTGAGGTCAAATTAATCAGAAGCTGCAAATGTTCAATCCATATATAAGGTACATAGGACAAGGAAGAGGGGCTGCCTGCACGAAAGAGACTGTGACAGAAAGGTGCAACAGGAGAGGGTGTGAGGAAGAAGGAAGAATGTGTCTTCATTTGGATGATGAGACCTATGAGCATGGTAAATCCTTTTAGCCGCTGCTTAACTGCTGATGGTGTGTTGAAGGTTTGTAACTGGTCTTTACTACTCAGGGATGGGTCCTAGTTCCTGCTCCAGATTCCTTGCTTCCAACTTTAGGGCGTTGCCTTTGGGTTCCCAGTGCCTTGGAAGTTGATAGTTGTATGGTATGAGTAGAGGTGAGGCTTAGTTTTGTTTTAGAAGTGGCCTAAGGTGGAAAAAACCTTGCGAGAACAATCCTCGGTATTGGAGTGCTGTCCACTCTGAACTCGTGTGTAAGCCTAAATTCAGCTTCAAACTGGAAGGCAAGTTATCAGTCAGTCCCATAACCACTTCTTCATCTTGTTCTGTGTAAATTTGTTCGGTATTTGCATTAACAGACACTCACTGAGTGGAGCCAGTGACTTTCAAAGGACCCGTCCATCACCTGCGAGCACGTTGGTTTACATCTGCCTTGCCATTACACTCTCTGCTGTATTTACCAGTATGTTATCCCATGAAAGTTATGTTTGATTTCTCATGCAAGTTTTTGTGATAAAGATGTGAGATTGTAAAGGCAGAAAGGATCTAGACTAACTCTCTACTCTCTTATTTTTCTAAACCCTTTCTTTTTCACTATCTTGTAACAACTTTGGCAGGTTGCTGTAAGGGTGGAAGACACCAACCAAAGTGAAGCCCATCTGCAAAGCTGTTGCATACGGCATCACATATTGGGCTTGAGAACGGATTGTGGGAGAAAAGCCTGTCTTATTAAAGAAAATCAACAAAGAATGATATTAAAAAGGGTGACAACAGACTTGAGATCAGCTGTGAATTAGAGAAGGCGTTTTGCTGTTGCTCTTTAGCTTGAAAATAGCCTTTACTGTTTTTGTAACACTTTGCCTGCTCTGCTTTGTTTGCTCAGCTTTCAGAGACTGAAGGCGTGTTTGTGAGGAGAGTTGAGAAATGCAGCTACACTTGGATCTGGCAATAGAAAGGAGTTGGGACTGCTCAGTGTCCCATATAGTTGGGGGCCTATGGTGCACAGGAGCAGGTGTACCTACTATCCCAGGTGACCTTACTGCAGTGCTATCTCCAGGTCACAGGAGGATGTCGTGGACGGGCTGGGTGCAGGCGCCGCAGCACCACGCATCGCTGTGCTGCACATGCAGTGGAGCTCACCCCTGTATTGCACGTAGAGCACGCAGCACATGTGCAGAGTTGTACCCAACAAAGTGCTGTACAGGACTGTAAGCTGGCACAACTGCCTCGCTGTACGTGGATATTCTGGTTTATTGTATGCTGCTACAGTTGCAGTGGAGCTAGGGGGTGTTGTGGGTCGGATGCTTTGGGTTTATTTTTAGTGTGGAGTGTCTGGGAAATGAGTTTGTGTGTCTCAGCCTTCTTCTACAGGCCAAAATATTTGGGAAGAAACGCTAGGTCCTAATGCAGTGGTTTTTTGCTCTTTTCAATCTAGGGACTTTTAGTCTAAGACAAAGCAATCCTGTAATCCTGCCTCCTTAGCTTTATGTAAAAGTAAGAATGAAAACCAAGCCAGAGCAAAGACTACTGCTAAGGATAATAGTAGCAGCTACATGGTCTTGGTATTAATCTGTGTTTTGAATAGCTACTAGTGAATATGTGACCTTTAAATGTAACAGAATGGGGAAACTAGATTTTGTTTTGTTTAGCCTGATGCAACAATTTCAATGTTACGCATTGCAAGAACACTTGCAATCCACCATTGAGAAACATAATATCATGGATAAGGCACTGGACTGGGATTTTATTCTAGGCATAGTCATATACTTTCTACATTAATCTGGCCAAAAAAAATACTCAGTCCCCTTTCCCAGAGTTTTCTTATCTCTGAAATGAGAATGATAATCCCATAGTACCAGTCTGTGGCAAATACAAGTATTAACAATATTTACTAAACAGTTTCAGATTAAATTTTTCTCTTGTCCAGTTACTTCAGAAAACAGCTATCAAGGGAACTTGACTACAGCAAATGAAAGCTGTTACATTAGAGGTCTAATATGAATTGGCTGCCACATGCTAGAGTGTTGAATGTCCCAGGATAAGAAATTAAAAGAATCTGTTTAAGTTCTTGAACAACTGAATGCTGAAAGTATCATATGACCAAGGACACCTGTTACTGACTTCATAATCACTGTTTCTGCAGCAGTCATAAAAATGATGCATCTTAGATATGTTCCTCATTAATTTTGTCCATTAAATAAGAGGAGAAGTGAGGCTAAAATGAGAGCATTTTATTATTAGAGCTAGGTTTTGATTTCTGAATACCCTTTTGATTTGTTCTGCAGCAAACATTTTATGGATTACTTTCTTGTTCATCATTTCATGAGTAGCAAACCATTCTGCAAATTATCACAGAAGAAATTAACATATACGAGAGGATGAAGCAAAAAATAAAACAGTGAGATAAACTGGACAAAATAAATACAAGGCAGCTTTGTATGCCTTTAACTTTTTCTGTAACGCCATGGGTTAAAAAAGCAATCTGCACTTCTTCATATGAATTAGGATAAGACAGTGAATTCCAGAAGCTTGCCTGATGCCTCTTCTTTGCTCAGAAAAATAAAAGGGTGTCTTTCCTTTTTTGTTCTTGTTTTGATATCCTTACAGCTCTTTCTTGTGCATCACATACAGAATCTGCAGTAGTGCTTATTTGCAAGAAAAGTGCTGCATGTGTGTACACGATGCTCTGATTGTGAAAGACTTGCCTTCCTTCCCCTTTCTAGAGATCCCAAAGGCCACATTTGTCATATAGTCACTTTGCTATGACTGTGTAATTAAATGTAAAGCACTTTGGGATGTTCAGCTGTATAAAGTATTGCTATTGAAATGCAAGCTGTTTTTCTGCAGACAAACACAAAAGGGAAAAACAAATAAACAGCTACAAAAAAAAAAAAGAAAAGGTTTCTAGGGATAAAAATGTGGACACTGGTAGATAAATAAAACATTAGAAAGAAAGGAAAATACTTCCGGAAAACAAATCAATAGGATAAAAAAAAAAAAAGATTTATTTGAGAAAGTTGACAGGCTTGCAGAAATTTCTAGCTTACAAGCTATTTACAGAGAGAAAACATGATGAATCAAGACACAATCATCAAAGTAAAAAACCTAGGTATTAAAATGTTAACTCTAACTTGCAGAGAGAGCCCAGATCTTTTCCTCTGTGGCATAAATTTTCACGGGCAGTAGAAGCTTCCAATTATAGAGTTTCTTCTGTATTTTACATCCTTGGAGATAATGGTTGTCCTGTTGTGAAATGAGTGCAGGATTTTGTCCTCCCCAATTTATGACTACTGTACAATATATCAGGAACCGTAATTATTTATAAAAACAAAACCGAAAAATTAAGGCTGAACAAACTCAGTGGTGGATAGTTCTATTTGTTCACTGCAAAATGAAGCTTTTGCCACAGTGAAACAATGGCAGGTATCCAAAATTCAGGTGAATGCCCTGACCACAAGACTGTAGAAGCATAGGTGTAATCATATATTTTTTCTCTCTGTTGGTTTACGTCCGATAAGACAGACGAGGGAGCTGCATGGAGGTTTCCCCTTCCGGAAGAGCACCCCAGCCATGCTCTGTTAAGTAAGCAGCTGAGGAACAAATACCACCACATCCTACCCCTCCTTGCCTTTTTCTGAAAGGGTGCTAGTGTCTAAAACCAGGGACATTTACCTGCTTCTTGTTCCCTTCAAGCTGTTTTAGGAGGTCAGTGCTCCACCTACTTGTAACCATCCTCTGCAGAGGTCACCATCCCCTCAAGATCTGCTGAGTGAGCTGCTCACATGATCATTCCCTCATCCAACTCTGTCAAAATGAGCCAGGTTAGCACGGACCTATCATTTAAACTGTGAAGGCTAGCCTGGCTCATTTTGGTGGCAATGGGTGAGGGAATGACCACAGAGCAACTTGGGTCGCAGTCTGGAGGGACCTGGAGGGAACTGTAACCTTCAATGGTTAGCAGTGACAAGTGAGTTGCAGAGCAGCCTTTGAAGCAGCCTGGAGGCTCACATCGTCTTCTGACTTCAGTTGTGCTGAGTTCTGCATTTTTTCATTGCTTTCGTTCGAAGTATCTGGAAAATAAGTGGAACTTTAACAAACTGTTTTGGTTTGCAATTCTGGCAATCAATACACTGAGACGTGATGTACTATACACATTTCTTAGCTTACCTCATAACCAAAACAACAAATTATCAATACATGTGCTCTGTTTACAGTCTCCTAGGTCTGTGTCAGCCTTCAATGACCACTCGTCAGCATATTTCACTCTCTGAAGGTCCCAGCTTGCTTTTGCTTTGGTAGCTTGCTCATAATGAACTAAGTTCACTACTCTTTGTTATCTCCCAGTGGGTCCATGCTTAATTGAACCTAATGGATTGATGATTGTTCTCTCTACAAAATGTTAATTCTTCTTGGGTTTGGATTATAACGTGTTGGAGCCACATTATAATGTATTGGAGCCAAAAACAGAATTGGGGATTGCCTTTCAATGTTCTAGTTATCTTCTGCACGTTTAGTTATTTCTGATAAAATGTCTCAAATGTGTCAATAATAATGTCAATTCAGCTAGTCTTAGAATTATGATTTCCTGAAAACTACATCTTCTCACTGGTTTACAGACTATATAGCATCATGTGCTTCCACTTCAGAGGACTTTGGAGCGGGGGGTTGGACAACCTTTAATACATTGCTTAAACTTGCTAAAGTTGTGCTTAAGAGAATCTCCTGGAATTTTGTAGTTAGCTCCATGTGCACAACCATCAAACATCCATGACAGCTTGAGTAATGCTACGCACTGTCATTTTCTTAGAGGGTATCTGAAATTGTTTCAATTAAGCCTGGCAAATTCCAGATGTTGGCTTTGTGTTTCTCTTTGTTTGGAAAAATAATCCAGTGTATCTGATTTCCTGAAACATGTAGCTATAACCTAGTAAGAAAACATATCTTTACTGGTTGCTTTGCTTATGCCCTAAACTGAAATGTAGTGGGAAGATGGCAAAAGGCATCAGCTGAGTTAAAATTAAGGAGAAGGAAAGAAGCACACTTGCACCATTGAAATCTGGAAGGTAGCTGTTATGGTAGCTTTATTGTTCATATGTTTCTAATAACCTTCTCATTTCACCTTATTGTGAATAAGGGGAAAAGATGTGCTGCCATAAATACTGGTGCATGGTCTAAGCTGCAGCTTCCATTATTACCTCCATTACTACAATGGATATTCACTGCTGGAATTACTAACATTCTTATAAGAAAGATAAGACTAAAATGACTCTACCTGTCATTCACTGAGGTGTGAATTGACAATCAAATGATTGATCAATTTTTCTGTGCTTCAATAGCTTCTTTCAAGCCACACATCCTGAGTTACTGTATAAAAAGCTAGAGTTACAGCTAAGTTTTCTAAGGGATAGGTAAAGCAAATTAGGCAATTAGACCTAATCTTAGATTTAAAAATTGAAAATCCATCAGTGTCTCTGTCTTGCAAAGAAAATACATTTCCAAATCTGAAAGGAAAAATATCCTTACAAAAGAAAACTCCTGTAGTCCCAACAATCTGTCTGTGAATGGCTTTCATGAATTTCTAATCCATTTTTCTTTTGTTCATTTTTTCAAAAAACTTTGGACCCTAGAAGCTTTTAAGAAGGAGGAGTTTTGAAAGTGGAGCAATAGAAAGTGCTAAATATTTTATTAGTGATTTATGAAAACATGCTTTTACTTTATTTCTTTAACAGAAAAAATTCATAACAGTTACCAAAATGATGAGGATTAATGTATGAAAATGTGTTGCATGGCAGCTTCTGAGTAATGGATTTATAAACAGTTCCTTTTTTTGTTATTATTTATGTCAAAGTGGATTACAAGAAGACTAGCAAAATTATTGTAGTCAGATCAAACAGAATAGACAGGTCATGAGTTTTCATGTAACCCCTGCTGAACTCTGACCGAGGTCACCCAGTCTGCCCTCTCTAGTAGTTCCCTCTCTAACAGGAACACTGTGATGCTTTTGTCCAAAGGCTCACTTTCTTGGTTTGAAGCAAAGTGTAAAGCACGTGAACCTCTGAACAGTTTAGTTTAGGAAAAATATTGCTTGATTTAAGCTCAGCTCCATCCAAAAATCTATCTTTCAGTCTCTGTTTAGTCCTTTTTTGCAGCTGTTAGTGAATGTGTGCCTTTCCTAGTGTACACGTAGTGATTCACTTGTAAATACGAATGCAACCAGAATTGAAAGTTCTATGCAACCAGTCAGAACTAAGAAACAATAAAGAGCTTCAGAGGGGGGGAAAAACAAAACAAAACAAAAAAAACAAAGGTAGAGACAAAAGTGAGACAGAAACCATAAAAACAGGAAAGATGAGACAGACAAAGTCAGGGTAGCCATTTTGACAAGCTGACTGAAAGCCGCTGTGCTTTACACTGTGAGGGCTTCATCCAAGTTTCACTGGTGGCAGTAGAAAGTGCTTCAATGGGCTTTGATGCAAACCTAATTCAGCCAATTTATTGAATGATTGCTTTATTTCTGTGATATCCAGTCCTGTTGCTGGGCAGGGATGAGGAGGAAGGGGACGATAGGAGGGCAAAGGGAAGTTGACCACACAAATGTGGTGTTGGAGGCATTAGACTAGTATGCATGGATTGTTCAGCCTCCACAAAGAACCAAACTTATTCCCATGGAAACCAATGTTTGAGGATGAATAAGTAGCCTGGCTCTCAGCAGCTCCCTTTCCTTTTCTCTGTTCTTCTCTCTTGGGATGTTTTGTTGTTGTTTTTGGTAAAGGGAAAGAAAGAGGCTCTTCACCTCCAAGCAGCTTGAGAAAAGACTGGCAACATTCACTCCACTAATAAGTTGGCAATTAATACAAAGAGGAATGTCCTGGATTTCTTAAAGAGAAGTATTTTTCAACAGGAGCTAGTCAAGATGTTGATGAGGTTTTGTTTCTCTTTTTTGTTGCTTAAACGGGATGTACACTTTCTGGAAAAGGGGGACGCTAAACTGGTGTTGTAAGTCTGCCCTCACGTGTTGGATTTTAACTCTTCAAGAGAGGAAATATCAGTGAATTCGGTGGAATCCACTGGATGCCACTGCCATCACCCAGATACAGCCCTTCAGGTCTGCTCTTTTTTTTTTTTCTTTCTTTTTGAGTTTTATGTGCTGATGTGCACATAGCAATGGGTTGCATATGCAGGGAATACACAGAGGCATGCACCATCCATTTGATATAGCAGATATGGGTTATTATCATTCCTGCCCTAAGCAGATAATGAATTCAAAGGTGGTCTTACAAAGGTGTTGCTGATAGTATCAGTGTTATAATGTGTTGCAATGATTCACTGACATAAAAAGAGACAGCCAAAGGTAAGCTGAAGAATAGGAAAATTAACAACTAACTTTCAATAAGTGAGGAAAATACTCTCAGTCTCAGTGATTTGAAAGACATCTTTTGCATTTTGTTTCTTGTAAGGAGCATTTCAGGCCCCAGTTCAGTATTTGAGAAGAATAGGAAGAGCGTTGTATGGGGAATTTCCAGTGTAAATCAGCATGGGACTGTGTTTAGACGGGACACAAGTAGTTCTGCAAGCACTGAAACTAATGAAGCCAGGTTTCTCGCAGGCTCACATCCCATGACTGATTGACTTTGGTGCCTATGGAAGTGTAAGCGCTCATTCCACTTTTGGTGCTGTCAGGATCTGTAGAAGACCTTTTCCATGTGGATTTGATACCTAAATGGTGATCTCATGCTGCAACCTTTCCCTTAATAGGGAATAAATCTTGCTTTCTCTCCCTTTCCCTTCTCCAGACATCTGTTTTCATGAAACTTGCAGGAACATAATTGTCTTTGAGAGCTCTGTCCCTCTATTCCACTTGGCTGAAATCAGCCAGTAGGCTCAAAATTATTAGGGAAACCAGCCAGACAAAATGATTGCCTAAGCCTCATTTCCTTAGGAAACTAGGCTAAAAAGTTAATATTAGTAACAACTCCTGAATTGGAGCTACTGCTGGGGGAATGCAGTGTGCCACTCCAAGCTGTTTATGCAGAAGCACAGTCTTATGTATCACTCCCATTGTGCTTTTTTTCTGTAAACTTTCTCCTAGGTCCTACTAGCAAACAAGCACTCCTCCAGCTGCTGTATGGTTGAGTGGTCATAGCAATGCAGTGAGCAGGAGGCAATCAGAGCCCCTTTGGCTCTTGGCTTGACTTTCTAAGCTTGCCTGCTGGTGTTTTTGGATGTGGACCCCTGTTCACTAGAAAGTGATAGAGACCACACATCCATTTAATCTGGAGCTGGCCACTGCTTGGCCTTCTAAACATTTCTGACCTGTACTCAGATCAGCAGTTTACAGTGGAGTTTGTATCCTGCTACTGAGTAATTGGTTTTCATGGCAAAATGTTTTTCAAAAAATCTTAAAAAAATTATTCATGTTCTTCTTCACCTGAATGTGTGAGTGTTAATTTGGTTTAACCTGTCTGCAGGCCTTAAATTGTTCATATGAATTTAATTTTTTTAAGTTTCCTTTCTAGACAATGATTTATGGTCTTATGCTGTGCAGTATGAGAAACGTATTTTGGCTGTAATGGGTGGAAACCTGGATCTCCCCTGCTGCTCAGGGTCTGCCTTTTTATTTGCACTGTGTGGTTCACAGTATATTTCCTCCCTCTCCTCCTTCCCCTTTTCCTCTTTCTTAGAACGATGGTTAAGAAACTGCATTTATCTTTGCAGAAAACTGAAATTCTCAGCTCTGTTCCAAAAGAAAAAAAAAAAGGAAAGAAAACACATTTCACAGCAGACTCTTCCTTCTTCATCACATATGGTCAGTGATAGTCACCTTGCTGAGATCTGTTCAGCTGCCAGTGTGTTTTAAGAAGTTATGTACTAAAAAAGACATATGGCCAAAGACTCTTGGGTTGCAATTTTTGCTGTGTGAATATGAAGCAGAGCAGTGGCATTGTAACCACTTTCCAGTATGAGCTTATCTTCAGTATTTTGTTTTCTTCTGAAGCATTGACCTTTCTATTATCAGCCCCTCTGAAGGGAAGGAGTACAACCATGTCTTGTCTGTATCACCTTGTTTATGGTTTATATGTGGCTCAAAGTTCTGTCAGAAACTTCGTTGTCATTTTACTGCCTGGTTTTACATTCTGCCTGTGATGTACTAATTATTGGGGTGTGACAGAGCACTTATTTCCTATCATAAACCAGGGGCTGTTATCCAGGAATGAAATTTTGTTTGAGTCATGGAAGGATGTAACAATCTGAAATATTCTCCAAGGGCCATATTCTGATCCTGTTGACACTGATGGAAATATTACTTTTGTTTTCACTGTGAGAGCCACATAATGAAAGACAATGGAATTACAACGCCTGCTTCTATTATTTTTTAAAGAAACATTTCCCCACAGTACTGTGAATGCTGGAAAATAAGGCTGTTGTATACCTCAGCTGAGTATGTTGTGCAGCAGCACTATCATAGGATATTTAGTACACTAGAGAGCCACAGTCTTTGTGGATGTGAATCACATAGTTCCTTTCACATCAGGGGCAGTGTACTGTTTTGGGGAAATCTCGCTCTTGGTCTCAAGCTGCCATTTCCTTCCCCTTTTAGAGTTGAAAAAACAAAAGCCTGCAGTTTTAATCCATTCCTAGTAAGGGGAGGATGGGAGAAAAGAAGGAAAGAAAATGTTTTGGAGACTGTGGAGTAGTTTCTGAGTTCCCTACTAGCAGCACACAGTTAATGCATATGACTTAAAAGAAATACACTTGCCCTCAGTCGCCACTTGCCTGCGGCAGTAGAGATAATGAAGTACTTCTACTTACACCATCGCAAGCCCTCACTTGAATATCAGAAGCACAAGTAGAAACCAGATTCTCACCTAGAGCAAAGGCAAAGTGACTGCAGCCTCCAGCCCAGCTAAGGCTCCTAAATGTGCTGGCGTGAGCGGGCACCGTCATGTGTTTATGCATAGTGTTAGAGCCTTACGTCGCTGTCAGTATCAGTGTTTTGTACGTTCACATGCTCTTTCTCCTCCTTCATGGAAGAGATGACAAAACTTAAGGGCAAGTAAAAGGGTCAGTCCATTTAGCCAAACTCTGGTAGATTAGACAGCCCACAGTGTACAGAATATGTGCTCTATTGTATTACAGATATTTCTGTTTATAAGAACAAAATTCAGCCCTGAGCACATTCACGTGATTAAAATGAAGCCAGAATGTCCCACCATGTCTTTATAACACTGGAATGCAAATTTTGATATGCAGTTCCAAGTCTGCTACTTTTCTTACTGATATTCCCCCCTTTACCCTCCTTTTGAAAAAAAAAGTGATTGTTTTTTATTTCTATTGTGAGTGTCTCTTCCTGATCTTTTACAGACCAAACAATTGTAAGCAAATAGATGGTTCTTCTGTTCTACAGATCCCATAATTTATTGGCTTCTTGCACCTGTCAGGTGCCACATTTCCTCCCAGTGGGAATATATCCCCATTCATGCAATCCCTCTTCCTTCATAACTAGAGAAAGACATAAAGTTACAGGTGTCAGTTAAGCCGTGGCTGCTTCTTTGATCTTTCCTAGTCATTTTTTATTGGAATGTTTCTTCCTATGTGTTTTTCCTCTGTAACTTGGCTTCCAAATAGAGTGACATTTGTTTTGTTTTTAGTAAGCCTGGAGCCCCAATTCTGCTTGTGCACCAGTGAAAAATGGAAGTGATTCTCCTGATCTCAGCAGAGCACATTGGGCTAAACCTCATCTACACAAAAAGTGTTGGGCTCACTGTTGTCTTGGGCAGAAATGAGATCCCAGCTTGTGAAAAACCCTTAGATATGTTGTTCAAATCCACCCCTAGCTGAGAAAGCACTCAAGTGCTTTCCTGAATCAGCAATATAGGGAACATTCACATATTAAGAGAACAATTTCATGATAAAAAATCAATCATATTAAGGCGAAAAAAATCCTTACTTATTTTCTATGGAAGTGATAGATCCTGTGTCAAGACTGTGTATCTTTGTAACTAATGTGCTGAAGCTGAAACAGGAGATAAGAGCACAAAGCACAAATTATTGGGGAGGCCATTTCCTAGTGCTGTTCAAGAGGTTGGACATAGTCTCTGCTGGATCTCTCTGCAGCACCAAAATGCAAAGAGATGGGCTTATCTCTGAGCCTTCCAGCCCAGACATTCAGGCATCCATTTATTACTTTAACAGTAATAACGCCTGAATCATAAAAAGCACATTTTAAAACTAATACTGTTTACCAAGGCAGGCATTGTGCAGCTTGAGCTGGGAACCTCACCTGACCAGTTTCATTCATGATTCTGATCTTTCTGCCTCCGGTCCTTCTGTCCTTGCAACAAGATGCTGCTGCTTGTGTAAAATGGCAGGAGACTGTGTGTGTTTCTGACAGATAAATCATTACCTGAGAGATTTTTAAAAATCCTGAACACATTTCTACACATACACCTTTTTTTTATTTTTTTTTCTTGGTAATGCTTTCCCTTTCCTTTCATTTCCAAGCTTTCATTTTGGGGCAGAGTCCAGATCATTTGTTTTAGGCTTTCTTTTGATGCAGTTAATGATGCGTTTTACCACTTGCTCTGTTGAAAATACCACTGGACAAAACTCCAGACCCTGCACAGCCCCTCTGCCCTCTCCCCCGCTCCCCTGTCCCCTCGATCCTCTGCCAGCCTGTGTCTTTCAGTCAGAGCAAGGTGAACAAACACACTCCTGCAGCTTCAGCGCTACCTCGCAATGACACCTGCTGGTGGCATTATGGGACACTGTCCCACCGGGGGCCCCAACAGCCACCAGGACCCCTCACAGCTCCTCTGGCATTTCCACTGTTTCCTTGCTATGCCTACAGAAGGCTCAAAAGATAAGCTTTTTTTATTATTTATTTTTTTAACCCTCCGTGAAATGAATTGCTATCTCCTTTCAGCTGATGTGATAGAATTTAGATAATTTCAAACTAATTTGTTCTGCTGCAATTCCCTATAGCTTAACACCCCTATAGCAAGTGAGGCAGCTGGGTGACACAATCCAAAGATTTTTGGTAGTGTATGTTTTTTCATCTCAGCCTATTGCACCATTGTTTTTAAAACATTTGTAGTGGTATCACTTTGGAAGCAAATGTTTTAAAACGTAAGGAATATCTGTGAGCTTTCTGCTATGCTTCCTCAATCCTCGATCCTCCAAACACTTGAAAATTCAAATTATTCAGCTAGGCTTAATGAGGCTGACTCAGAGTAAAGTTGTGTGCATAAAAGTCAAGGATCGGGGCCTTGATGTGCTGCATTTTTAGGTGGTTATGAGTTTTTAAATATTTGTTATTGAACAATTTAAAGGAGAATTTGGGCTATATCTTTTCAGCAATGCTTGTTACCACAGGAGCTCTTTGGGTGGTTGCAGGACCTGGAAGCTTGTTTTGCAGAAGCACTGTGATCTGCCTGTGCAACCTGAGGGCTAGGTGTCAACTCTGGCTAGCACATACATCTGCTAGCTCTGGGTAGGTTCATGCTGCTAACCACTAAGATCTTAGATCAGTCACTTCCCCCTTGCCTCCGTTTTTCAGTCAATAGAATGGAGAAAATTGCACTGGATATGTAAAATGACAAATAAATATGAAGCATTACCATGGGCTGTACTGTGATCCCTAACATAAAACACAAAAATGGGTAAGAAAATTTGACTAGAGTAAGAACCTGTCCATTTTCACATCCCAGCTTGTTTGTTTGTTCTCTTTTTTCTTCAGTTGCCTTTGAACCTTCTCTTTTCTGGTTCTGAAGAGTAGGAGCAGGATTATATACTGGTGATCTTAGTGGCTGCAGGCAGGGAGACTGTTGGAGGGACTGAGGAGCTTGTGCTGGCCATCTGAAGAGGGGCTCTGGTATGGTTCTGGGGGGGAATTGGTTCAGATAAACTAGAAAAAATGCAGATGAGCGTGGTGACGCTTCAGTGCTGATCTGAACCAAACCTCTAGGGATTTCTCACAATTAATCTTTAAGCCTCTCCAGGGCTTTATCCTGACCTTGTTCCTACTCCCAGTCATACATACAGTGAGGAAAATTTCTGTTGAGTCACCCCTTGGAAATGTTCAGAGGAAAACTCACCTTTTTCCTAGATGCTTTTTGCTGTGCTAAAGCAGTCACTGGACAAGGCCAGTGTAGCATGCAGAAGTTTGCTTAACCCAGATGGAGAGTGAGATTCTCTTCTGGCATCTAGCAAGCGTACAAAGGTGCAACTCTTCATTTCAGAGGAGCTGCTCTTTTGTATACTGAGAGAAAGACCCTAGGGTCTTTACTGTAAGAATAGAGGAGCAGACACCTTTTTTTTCCTAAGTGATTTTTATTCTGATTTTGCTCAGACTGCCAGATACACTTCTATATGTTTGTTCTTGTAATGTTAAGGTGGTAAAAGATTCTTGTCAGAAAATCCTGACTCCAGGAAATAAAAACTTTTTTGCTTTTTTCTCACTTTAATGAAGTAAAATTTACGTTATGCTCAAATCCCTCCAGTAAAATTGAGTGTTTATCCTCCACAGCATGGAGGTTTTTAAGCTGTATTGTAATATTTATACTATAATTATGAAAAATAAATAAACCTGGAACTGGTTTTAGAATATTTTGTTTCACAGTAAAGTTATGAGATTATTGAATTTTCATTGCCATTCCTGTTGAAGTAAAATTGAAAAATCTCAGAATTTCTCACAAAATAGAACTTCCTAGTTTTAATTAGTTTTGTTAGAATGATGACCTCCCCCGCTCTCAGTACAGGATTCTGGAAAGAAAGGTCCACTTGTTTCTTAACAGTATGTTGGGGAAGAATGGAAAGTAGAAGGACATGAGAGAGAGGAGTGTTTGCTGGCGATTTGAAACAAAAAAAGGAATCTCAATTCCACTTTGATCTATAAGACACTTTCTGACGTGAGAGAGCTGCTGTCTCTGGAGCCTTCTACATACCTCTTGAAATCCCAAGACCCCTTCTTTTTTTAACCTGTATTGTATCTCCATTGCCCTTGAGATCCTATATTACAGCTACTTCCCTTGGAAGGGTTTGATAAGAATATCTCTTTTGGACCATGTCAGTGCCAGAGAATTGCTGTCAAGCATCAACAGGCGCTGTCCCTCCTGCCCCGGGGCTTTAAAGATGCTATTCTAAAATTAAAATGTTTGGTGTAGATAAGATAGGTAGGGTTGCAATGAGGTTAAGAGTTGCTGGCAGTTTCTAACTAGATACTTTTTAGAAGTTGATCAGGTTTCTTGCTGTTATTTTCCTTTTTAGAGAGATAAATATAGACAGACCAAGTAGAGAAAAAGTCAGGAACAGGAAGCTTTTGAAAAATATTTTGCAGTTATTCTGATTGCATTGTTTAAGTCAACTCACACCATTTGATTATGCTGGCATTGTCTGCAATGTAATGCGACATGGAATATGTGATGTAACAAGATATGCCCGCCAAAACCCAGTGTGCTTTGTTTTAGTCAGAATGTATTAATTCACTTCCTGAATAATTGACCCAAAGAGATTCTGTGAAACAGTACTAAATTATTCACTGGATTTCCAAACTAGCAGACAGTGTCCTTTAAATATTTAAGAATAACGTCAAATAATTTTCCACACCAAAAATATTCTTTTTTTGTGTTTGTTTAGGTTCCTTGGCTCTTCTTTGTGGATAGGGAGAAAAGGATAATTAAATAAAAGCCACTATGCCCTTCAGAGGTTCCCATGCACCGTCTCTGCCCTCCCACCTACAAATACCCCCAAGCATTCCCAGAAAGAGAAGCAAATGCTCCTCCAGTTTAGCTGCCAGACCCAGCTGGATTCCATATTATTAGCGCTTTTTCTCGCCTTACTCTGTGTTTTAAAACAAAACCCAAACTCTCCACACACACACATATATATTTATATATATATATATATTTACCACATAACTTCTGCCTTGGCAATAAGTTTCTCAAGACAGGGTGCAGCATCGCAGGCTGCACAGCCAAGGCTGTTAAGTGCCCCGCTATTCTCTCCCCTCAGGCCTTACAGTGCCTCTCTAGGTGTGCATTATGAGATAACAACCTTACCGGATCAATTTTGGTGTGGAAAATAGGTTTCCTTAAAAAAGGGACACCAGCGCAGCAGCATTAAAGTTCTACCAATTACAGTGTCTGACACCTTTCCCCTTGAAGGTTGCATGCTGAACGAGTGCAGGGTATATTTCTGGCTTGTTTAAAAAGGATGAGGACAAGCATCCGATAGCTTACCTTAATTATTCCATTTCCTCCTCCCTATATACATTTCCAAAATCTAATTATAGTGTTTGTGGCCCCTGCGATCAGCTGGTACCCAGAGATTAATATAAAGCCATGGGTAGAACAGCTACCTCCTTTCATGCTTTACACAACATTGCAAATATATTCCAGCAGTCTTTTGATGCTAATATTTAGATACATTTATCATTGTGTTAGCATATTCAGTGAGCAATATTTACGCTTTATAAGCTCTTCCAGGACCAACTGCTCCTATTACTCCTATTCAGTCCATTCAATTTTCCACCTGAAATACCACATTTGTCTAGTCAGGGTTTGACATCTATTTTCAGGGGGCTTTGCTTTTAATAACAAGTTTTATTTAATTGTATGTTCTGCTTCTCCCAAAGAATACGCTAGGCAATCTGTTACGTATTGTCAGTCAACTGAGATGCACTTGGCTGCACTCTCATGTTTATTATCTTGGCCCTGATAAGGGAACATTTTTGTGTGTGTGCATCTGTGTGTGTTGAGGTGCAATTGTTTATCTGTTCTTCTGCAGCTTTATTTAGACCGGAATTTGCGGCAATGTCCTCACAAGTGCAGGAATGTGGTCCAGGGGTGTGCTGTGCACCCATTTGGTGGGCGACGAGCAGGGCTCCTCGCTAGGTTTGCTATTCCAAGCCACATGTATTGTCACGCTGGGTTCTTTTTTTAAACAACCAGTCTCCAGACTGATTATGTGCTCTTTATTTGTGAAAGTAAATAAATATAGTAATGATTCTCTTGCGTCTGCCCCCCCTTAAAGGCATTTAGAACTGGCTTTATGCAATAGCAAGCCCTATGACTCTGCTCAGCCATAATTTAGTAAGAGGAAACAAAGTCCAAGCTTTGAAGAAAAAAACATAGGAAATTCTCCTTCTTCATTTTCATTATATAGCCCTCCAATAAGTTGATAATAATAATAATAATAATAATAATTATTATTATCAACTTATTGGAGGGCAAAGAATATCAGCACTAATGATAAACTTTGTAACTCCCTCAAGGGCTAGAGCTCCAGACATATGTAGGTTGCCCAGCTTTTAATGCTATACAGTTGTCACAAACATCATCAAATTCAATGTTTTGGCATTTTGGAACAGCAAGAGCAAACCAAGAATTGAGCAAAGAATGAACTGGTTCATCAGTTTGCCTGATAATTGGCATCCCACAGGCTCCACTGTAACAGTACCAAGTCACTGCACAAGTAAATTCACTCCCAGAGTGAGAACTTCTGCAACAATTCTTTCTGCACTGAACTTGCTTCATTTTCTGATACTTCCTGTGTGCTGAACCACCAGGGTTTGTTCCTGGTTGCAGTGTGGGAAGAGCATGTCCCAGTCCCAAGTCAGCAGTCAGTGCATGCAACAGAGCTGATGGACAGAGCTGGTTAGGAAATAAATTGCTGTTTCATGAGAAATTCTGCAGTTGCAGAAGATTTTTCTGTTGTTAAATAGAACAGAAACAGAAACAGACAAACAAAACCATAGAAATTTCCAAGAAAAAAATGGGGTCATACTGAAGGTTTTGGTTTGACAGAATCAAAACCTTTGATTCTAATTTTGACTCCCTAAAGATTCTATATGTATATGTATATAAAAGAATGAAAAGTCATAATATTGAAACAGAAAATCTAAATCTTCTATTTCAGAAAGGCCAAGGTTCAATGCTCTGATCTTCTCTGAATCATTAATTTCTCTGTACTTCAGGTTGCATTTCTTGCAGCCTTCTTTCTTTCTTGCCTACCAACATTTCACGTGGTTCAAGCCTAGGCTTTGCCGTAAGTATACTGATTGTACCATACCTGGTGGTCAGAGCTGCACAGAACTACAGCAACGATTATGATCTTTCAAGAGCGATTTTCCTGGGGAATCTTGACCACTGCAGAGGTTCAAACAGGCAGGAGAGAAGGGGATGGCAGCGTCCTGGAAAACTGCCCCTGAAGTGGACCTTCCTGCAAGAGCATGCCCAGGACATCTGCTGGTGGAGGCTCTTCCAGCCCCAGTGGGAAGGAGAAAAGGAAGAGCAGGGCTGGGGAAGGTCACTGCATGGATCTGCTTACCGTCCCCTCAGATGGAGGATCACAGGGTGCCACGCAGGCACCCTGCTCCTCCGACAGATGGGAAGAAGAATTTTGTCCTCTTTAGCACTGAGGGAAGGCCCCAGGGCTAACGGACCAACGCCTCATACCTTGCTGTGGTGTGGATCTTGCAAGTGTAATCCTCAGGCTGTATACTGGATACAGAGAGGCTGAATGATTTCCCCCGGTTATGCAGCTAATGGGCATTAGAATTGGGATTAAAACCTGGTCGACTTCCAGTCTACAGTGACAAAACCCACACTCTTCCCAGTACTGGCTATGAAGCAGTACCTATGGTTTGGTGCTTTATAGGTGCCATTAATTCCACACACAGACATTTACTGTATCACCTGCATAAAACCAGTGAAACAAATGAAATGAGTTTGGGGGCTGTGTCTGCCAAGCCAGTGTGATGCTGACATACTATTGGCTGGGTTACAGCTCTGCAAACCAACTTTTTCAGAGGAAAGGCTGACAAAGCTTTGCAGAAAAGAACCTTAGACCTTCAGCACAGCACACTAGCAGGTGGCTCAGTTATATGCCTGGGTGTGCTCTGTGTGCACTGGGGGGCTAACATGAATGTGAAGCAAACATCTTTTGAATGACTTGATGCCAGAGGGGGCATGTATGGCATCCTGAGACAGCCTCAGTGAGACATCTGACTGATTAGATATTGAGGGCAGGTGCTGAGGTACCAAAGTCATGCCACATTCTGTTTTCCTCCTGCAGCTGGGCCCTGATAAAATAGCAGTTCGTAAGACCACCAATCAGATAAGGTGGCAATTTTCGACAGGCTCAAATTATTGTTGCCGCAAAGGAGGTCCAGATAAGATCAATCAGACACTGGAATGATTTAGCCATTCCCGATTTTTTTTCCCTTTTTTCTTTCTGAAGACACTTTACACAGCCTGCCTTTTGAATATGAATGCAGGGAGCTCTTGTGGAATCTCATACTCTCTCAGAGCAAAATACGAGTGTTGATTTATGGGATGGATTATGGAGAAACAGTAATTCTTTGCTGTTTATGATGTTTTGTCGGAAGGTGCAGTACCCTCCAGTCAGAGCAGCATGATTTCAACTAGGTTTTTACAAAAAGAGCTAGAGAACGGGGGTGGTAGTGAATAGGGCAGCTCCTGTAACACAGCAGTTAATAAGACACAAGCACATAAATCATGTGACAGGTATTGAGTCTAACAGGGCAAGGCAGTAGTTTTTAAAAATAGCCAGTTAAGTTACTACCTGGTAGAAAAAGGCTGACTGAATGCCACTATTTGCAATTAGGGCTATTTTTTACCCTTTTTTTCTTGTTTGAAAGTTTTTAAATGCATTGTGGGAACTGTAAGAAAACAAAAGGGACACACAGCACAGGACTTGAACAGCAGGCTGTGCCATCCCTTTCCTCTTGATCTACCATGGCCCGATCTGTTCTTCAGGCATTTACACAGGACTGTGTTGTGGTCTCTCTCCTGCGTGACCCCATGTGCTGGATGCAGTTAAATTCCTGAGGGTCACGACACAAGAGAGAGACCCTGGTGCTGTGGTACAGCTGGGCTGTATTCCTCCTATTGGGCTTGGTGATCAAAGAAGTCTTGATTCTCCACTGCAGCCTGGAGATGCGACTCCCCTCTTTCATGTGACTCCACAGGCAGCTTTATCATAATATACTCTACTATACACCTACATCTCTTTTATCATCACCCCACCTATTAGAAGCAGCAAAGTCAAAGGGGAAGAAGAGTTGGGGTAATCATGATTCATGCCTACAGATGAGCCCATACCTTCTTGGTGTCCTTAATTTAAAGGAACACCAAACACTTTAATCCTGAAGTTACCAGTGTTCTAGCACAACTTACATTTTATTGCTAAAAACTGTTTATTAACAGAAGCACCATAAAACAGAGCAATAGAACATTCCCAAATGAATCATTCCCACAATTTTGTAGACTTCCTGCATATGCATGTGCCCTTCATTTTGAGCCATTGTCAAGCACTGTTTGCCACAACAGGACAACATCAAAGTAGTCAGATTAGCCATATATGAGTAGGTGAATTCTGGTCTTGGTTCATTTATGACATGCAAAAATTTCCAGGACCACATCTTTTGGCCATTGCCATATCATGAAGTAGGCCTTTAAAGTGGGATATGAGCAGATGTTACCATTGAAACAGAATCATAAGAATTGCTTTCCCAGAGGACATCAAAAGCCCATCTAGCTCATTAATTGGTCCCTGACAGTGATCAAGGCCTGATGTTTCAAGGGAAAATAAAAAATAATTGTAATAAACAGAAACAAAAATGCACCTAACTACAATTGGCTCCTATGGGAAAAAAAATCTTCTTGACTCTGGGCTAATCATCAGCAAATGCAAAGCAACAAAAGGTGAACAGCATAATTATGTGGGTCTGCTGCTGTGAATCATAAAATGGAGTTTCATGATCAATGCTGTCAGTGACTATAGTACAATGCCAATAAGTACAGCTTCAAGGGGAATGGCTGTTTTCACAATATTCAGTCCATATATCTGGGAGCAGGTCATACAGGTAAGACACCTGGCTTGCTTGAGAATCACCACTTTCAGGAGAATGTGTGGTCTGGGCTGAAGAGCTGCCTTTAATTCCAGTGGGTACAATTACTGGTGCAAATCAGTGTAGTTTTTCCTGAGACAATGTTTATGAGCATTGCTCTACTGGAAACAAGGAAACCACAGTGATTTGCAGCAACTGAAGAACTGACCCACAGGTGGTTACTGGCTGCAGATTGCATTTGGAGGGTCTTTGCGTCTGGTTTTACAGGCTCAAGAAGATATTTGAGAGTAATAGAGAGTGCTGAATAATAGCTGCATGAATTTCATGGTTCTGATCAGATGAGTTCTTTTCTTTGTTTTTCTTTTCTTGTTTTTTTTTTTCTTTTTACACATTTGTTGTGCTAAAGAGATGAACTGAGACTAGGAAAAATGTGTGTAGGAAATAATTTCCCTAGCAAGTTCTGGTATATTTTTCTGATAAATAATTTTAAATTTATTTTATGTTCTCCCAGCTGTTGCCTCTCTGCAATTTCTCTTCACATCATAGAATTGGAATATACTACAGGTTACAGGCTAACAGAGGGGGATGCCTAAGGTAGTTTTAACCGAATGGTAGTTTGAAATAGCACTACTGCAGATAGATTTCTTTTGGTATCCAAGCCAGTTTAAAGCAGCTGGCTATCTCTACCTGACGCTGCTATCTGGCATGTATATATACACTTCCAATTCTTAGTCAATTAATAGAAAGTATTGACAAATGCTCTCACACTTTAATATTTGTTTCTCAGTAAAAAATCCTTTCCTAAGTGCATTATGGTGTAATTTCACTTGTAGCTGACAAAATCCAAATATAACTCATGCATTCATCTTTGCCGCCCACCTCTTTTTCGGCAGAGCTCTACGGGCAAATCCAGTTCTCAAGAAAGCTATGGCTGGCTGTTACTGCTGGCCTTGCCACCTTGTTTCTGACCAAAGAGAAATCTTGGTCTCATTGAATTCACTGACAAAACTTTCTTTGATTTTTCATGGGGCAAACATATTTATTACAGCAAATACCCAGAGAGTACCCAGAGAGAATGGGATAGCCTGTTTCCTCTTCCAAAAATGACTGGACTTCACAGCCAGACTATCACTTTGAGCACTGGTGCTAAAGAAATGACCTCTCTATCATATTCTCTCTGTTGCATAGCATGGCTCTTTTGTGTTGTTCTGAGCAGATGATATAATTATCAAAATTAAAAGAGGTTTCGTTTTGTTCCTTTTTTTCCATATTTGATGTCTGGTTTATATTTGCTTTTGGGAGATTTTTTTTTTAACAGAATACAGAAAAACATGAAAGCACAAAGTAGTCTTATAACTGCCGGTGCACAAATAACTTATGAAGGGTTTAAGCCCACCTAGCTCCCACTCAGATTGGCTCCATCTCACCTAAAAACCCCATCCGCAGTCCAGCTCACTGACTTCCCAGGAGTTTTTTGCCCTGTGGACACTTGCACTTCTTAGATAATTCCCTACTTAGCCTGAATGTGTTCTGATTACTTAATTTTAGTTGTATATACTTTGTCAGAAGCAGCAGTTCTGGTGAAGCAGGAGCTTTTCTCTGCCCAGAGCTCTGGTGAAATTCAAGCGAAGCTGGATAGGCAGCCAAACTCCACCTAATTCCTTTGGAGGAGTCTCAAAAGTTTCCTGAGCAATCGTGCTGTGACACCACGTAGGAAGGCAAAGTACTACCACTTTGGGAATGATGAATGAACATAACAGTTCCTACTTGTCCAGTCTGTTCTCAGTGGTAGAGGTATATTTGTGGCTTAAACTTCAGAAACACCTAGAGTTCTATATGGTCAATAGAGACAGGAGGGGTGATCACAATGTTATTATACAGATAGATCATCTTCTGGAGATCTGAAAAGATATCTACTTCCTTCCATTTGTTAGAAATTGCAGGAATCATCTTGGATCAGAATCCTAAAATCTTACTGAGGCAGCACCTAAATGGGGCACTGCTGAAGGTAAGTAGACTAGATTCCACTCTTGGTTAGGAGGCTAACAAAAGGCCTATAATGAAAAAAAAAAGGAAAAAAGGAAAAAGGAAATCTTTCAGGAACAAAAAACACTTTCCCTCTTCTCATTTGCAGCTCTTTGAAAGTCAGACTTTCTTCTGGTAATTGCTATGCAAACATTTTTGATGTCTGTGAAGAAACATCTGGACACTTACTGTGGCATCTGGACATAAATATTAAAAGATCGACTAAAACTTGATGTGAGTTAGCCATGTAGATAGCCATAAAAACCACAATGACAAAACCTCACTCTTGGCCTTTTGCTGCAAAAGTGGATGCTTCCTCCCTTGTTTTCAGTATGTTTATGAATTGACACTTAAAAAATTAATTCATTCAGTCTTGACTAATGGTGGGATTTTCTTTCATTTTGACCATTTTTAATGAAACTGGAAATTCTCTGGCCTGACTGAACAGGTAGAAAATGTCCCTTACTCCCTCTCCAAGTCCCCTGCCAAATTTTTGGTGTTCTACAACATGAAAGTTTTGATTCTCATTGTGAAATGTGTGTTTGCTCTCTCCTCTCTTCTCTTCCCTTCCTGGACACAGCCTGGACTCCCACTGAGTCCGAACTGTATGAATACACTGCCATGGTCCATGGGCTGAGCTACCTAGGAATAATTACTGTGGGTGATTATTTCACTGTATTAAAAGAAGAATTGTTGTTTTTGTGTACTCACTGTAGCATTCCCACTGGGAAGATATACTGTGAGGAAAGAAAAATGGCTCTAAGATCCTCCCGGACAGGACTTCTGAAAGAAAACAGTACACATGCACACACATACGCACGCATCCCAGTTCTCACAATGTCAAAAAGCAAGCTAAAATGATAACTCAGTGACTATTTTTCATCTTATAATTTAGGGTCTAGTTTCATGACTTTTGAGCCCCTCAGGCTGGCAGTACTGCAAGTCTTTTTTTCAAAAGTGGCGTGGACATGAAGACATCTAAATCCCACTAATTTTTAATGAGTCTGAGATGCAGATTATCAAAGATTTCTGAAGCTGACAGGAGTCAAGCATGTAAATGTGTTTGATATCCCAGATCTTATTACCTCAATTTTCTCTTTGTAAAAACAGGAATAGTAGCTTTTGCCCTCCAGAAGAGAATACTAGAAAGCCTGAGCAGTGAGTCTATCCTGCCTGAGCAGTGACACTCTCCTGAGATGGAGATCCTTTAAATTTTTCAAAGACAACTGGAAAAAGCATAAGTCAGTGGATGTGGATCAACTAAGCAATCCTGAATCTTCTGTGTGCCACCACTTGCTCTCATCTTATCTTTTTCCCACTCCTATTGCTTTCTTTCTGGTCTTTTGGCTGTGTTTGCCCTTTCACTGCAGGCTTCAGTGCTCTTTACGTCATTTACAGGAGCGGTCAGCTGCAAGTCATATATCCCACCACCAGAGCTAGGCTGCTTATGGAATGGATTTGGTTTTATAAAGCTATTTCTGTTTCTTTATGTTCTAAAGACATATGTAATATTTCATGAAGAAAAAAGAAATGTTCTAACTGATGGTTGCGCTCTGCTGTTGCTAACTCATTGAGAGATTTTTTCCTAGATTGGCCCAACTGTAAGGTGAACAAATTGCTCTAAAAGACTCTCAAGAATGGAAACTCACAGATGTTTATACTTGTTTTCTGCCCAAATATTTGGTAAGGACTCTATAATTTAAATAAAGGGCTCATTTTTCCCCAGTTTAATGTCTTTTTAACAGTGTGGGAGTTATAAACATTATAATAATTTTACCACTTTCACATTTAAAAATATGCCCTCTAAGCATTTACATTCAAGATTTGTTTTTCTTCAGATGTGTAAATAACGCTTAGCAATTTGCATCTCATACATAAATCTCTCTCCTGTTGAATGCAAATTAAAAAATAATAACAGTCCAGCCCCCAACCTCTTCAGTTTCCTTTTTTCCCAGTTCCTCATATTTATGGCAATTTATCTGGCTAATTCTTCCAAGGAGAATTTTGGGGTTTATGTGTGTTCAGAAAATAATCTTTTTTTGAAGTTTTCTTCCACTGAGTAATAAGAAGCCTAGAGCTGATTAATAGTATTTCCTTTTGCAGCCCTAATGAAAGTATTTCAGGTTTTATGCATCCCAGATGAACCCACTTTAAATAGTGTGTGTGTATATGTGTGCATGTTTGTTGCTCTTTCTTGGGATTTATCCAAAAGGAACTTAGTTTCTGGGTTCTTTGTAGAGCAATATTGGTGCTGGCTTAATCAATTTCAATTTACTCTTAAACCAGAAATGAGGCATTTATCAGGATGGGCCATGAAGGGCTAAATGGGCATTTCATGTTGCTGAGACTCTTGGTGAAATTTCAGGTCATTCACCCTGAAAGTTTTTGGAGCTCTGAATTTGCAAGAACCTCTTCTTTATCTTGCACTTATGCTGTCTGGTTACACCCTCAGGGTAGTTTTACTCTACAGATTTCCTGCACTGGTAGTTTCTGTGCCCACTGATCAGTATTGTGAATCTCAGCCTGCTAAAAATACCTCCTCTGGAGAGTCTTGCTGCCTTCATAAAAATGTGACCAAAATATGTCATTGAATCATCTTCCTCAGCTCAGACTGACTCTACTATTTATTTCTGTATAGTCCCTTCATCTACTGTCTCCCCGACTGCTTCACACACAGAGTCAATCCCGCCCAAGGAAGTTCTGCTGCTGTGCGGCGGCTGCCGCAGTGCTTGGTGGGCTTGGACGGTGTGCCGCTCGCGCTGAGAGCAGTGACCCCCGATTGCTGAAGTCATGTCTTCAGTTCTTGGGGCAGGTGTTGTTTTAGTGGTCAGATCAAAAAGCTCTCCTAAGCAATGGTGAGCATTTCCTCCTTTGCTGCCTGACCGCAGTGCTGCTAAATTTAAAGCAGCAAAGAAAAGCAGGGATGTGCTAGCAGGACAGTCCCAGCTGTTCATCCCGGGGAGGCGAGCGGCACTTTTATTTGGAGAGGGAATGCAGGAACTTCAGTTTCACTGCACAGGCTGGGGGAGTGCGGAGAGGAGAGTAAAACTTGTGCTAGCTTCCTTCTGCATTTTATAAAAAGTGTTTTCAAAGATTCATCCTCTTTTCCCCTCCCTGCAAGTTATATTTGGTTTTAAGCTCTCTTGGCTGCTGCATTGATAGCTCCTTACCATTTCCACTGCAATTAATCACAGCAGGCTTGATTATGCTTTTGTCTCTGATTGTGTGAATCAAGATCCTTCTGTCTAAAGTGAAGAGACCTCTGCTGTCCTGGCACCCTGCCACCTGCTCCATCCCTTCCAGTGCAACCAGGCACGGCCAGGCGAGCTCAGGGGCCGCTGCGCATGCTCTGATATCATGAGAAGGGGAGCAGGGGCGAAGGACTGGGCCCAGCACTGCGGCTGTGGTGTAAGGAGTTGCAAGGCAAACGAAGCCACCACGTCAGCCCATCTGTCATCTGTTTGCATGCTGCTGCATGAGGGGGATGTTGGAGCAGCTGGGAGGGCTCTGCCCTGCTTGCTGTGGGGCAGAGTCTGCTTCAGCACATACAGCATGGATAACAACCGCTTTTTCGAAAACCATCCAGGGTAGCACTCATGCAAGATGAATTGACTAGAAAGAGTCATTTTAGATAGAAAACAAATGCTCACAGTAATGAACTGGAAGTCCCAAGGAGCTCCATTTCTGACCAATTGTTTCTAACCACCTGCTCTTTGCTTCTACCCCAATTTTACAAAGAGAGACAAGCATGAAAGTTTGGAGAGAATTCATGACTGCTTTGGTTCTTGCCATGGGCCTAGCTGGGTCATCCTCAGCCTGCCAGGCTCTCACTGCGATCGCTGCTTGTTTTGGGAGAGCAAGAACACAGGAACAGCTGATAGGATGTGTGACAGCTTCCATGTGTTATGTGAAGTTAATCAGAAGACTAAACTGTATTGCAAGAGTTCCCAGCATGGCAAAGCTATAGATATTGGCTTTACTGGCTCTTCAGCACTTGCTCTTTTTTGCCAGACACTTCACAGTCTGTGAAGCAGGGGAGAAGATACTTACCATTCTAGAGTAAGGCCTTCCTTTGAATCTCAAAGCTCTTTAAAAATACTTATTTAAACACAGCGCTTATATGGGAGTGACTGCTTCATAGGTTTATACTCTGAGGTGTGGAGGTGTTAAAGTTATTTGCCCAAAGTCTTAAGAAGTGGAGCTGAGCTGGGAGCAGAGCTGAGGAGTTGCAGTTCTTAATGTGCCACTCTAACCACTTGTCCATAATCCCTCCTTTTCATTTACTAGCAGATGATAATTTATACCGTTGCCTCTTAGAATGAATAGCAAGTGTAGTATTGCTCTCCAAAGCTACCCAGGTCAGAAATCTTCCAGTTAAACACACGTGCCATCTAAAACCGCAGATAATATTTCTGAAGGACGTACTATGTGTCTTTTTTCTTCCACGCGCATAACACTAGGCTGTGTGATTCTGTTCTGGTTTCAAAGAAAGAGGATTTGATTAGTTGCAACTCCAATTCAGCTTGCAGAATGTAACATTTGATTTTGCTGTATCTTTGGTTAGCAGATTACATCCTTAATACACCCTTACTTGTCAAGCAACAGCTCTATAGGCAGAGATGAAAGTAGCTGGCAAGAACACATTTCCTTTGCTCCTACAGGAGAAGATGACAGGTAACATGATCTTGACCTCTGAAAGTCAGGGACAGATCTGAGGGTGGGTAACCTGAGCTAGGACTTCTGCTGATCATATAACAACACATACTGGTTCTGTAGCACAGACGTGGCTTAAATCTTTGGAGGAGGCTTATTCTATGAGTGTTTTTCCCATTGGCACTAAATTATATTGGGTCCTAACTCCTTTAAAGCTAGACCAATATTTAGAATTAGCTGGATAAAGGTATCCTATATTACTTGCAATTTTAACTAATTCTTTTTTTAATAGAAAAAGAGCAAGCTAGTTTCTTGTAGATTGTGCTGTTAAATTTTTGGGTGGAGAAGAAGCAAATTCTTGAGCAAATTACATCTTCAGATGAACTCATAAAGACCATCACTTCAGGGTTTTATTGCTCCCTAAATAGTGTACTGTCTGCCTTTTCCCAGGGATCTAGTTTTAAACCATTGCCAAACATCAGGGGAGAGAAAGATATCATCTACAGGTTTTAGTAAACTCACAGAAGTAGATGTGGCCATAAACTGGATGTTAGCTAATGCATTTACAGATGTTCATTCTATTCCAGATGCAACTACTGTACCTCAGAGATACCATTTTGCCATGGTCTATGGAGAACTGATGAGGTTGCATGATGCTGCTTTTTCAATCTTTTCTTCCAGTTGCCAAATTACATTATAAGGCACTAAATAGACACTCAATATTTTCCTTATATAAATTTATCATGTAGCAATTACTGCAGTTAAACACAGTGCGGGTAAGTGATTGTAAATGGGAGGTGGCAATCAGTGTAATTAGAAAAGGAAAAAATGTTCCTGCAAAACAACCTCTGCATTACAATATTGCCCACATTATAAACACTTTAACATGTGGTGTGTCCCTTCTCAGTTACACAGCGTAACTCCTGTGTTGATTCAGGCTTGAATTACACAGTAAATCTTGTTTGTGAATTTATAGACTCTCCCTTTGAAGGCAGAACTGTGCCAGCCTATTTATTTAAAGTCCTTTTTTCACTGCAATGGCATGCTTTTGAGATGTAATACCTTATGTGCAAAATCCTTGACTGACAGCAACTCTGCAAGCTCATGATGCTTATAATACATTACATATTATCAATAAAATGGTGCAAGACATGTCATAGATTTTATTAACATAACTTTAAATTATGGGTACAAGTTTGACCTATCTGTTGATGGATTAGAAGCAAAGCTTAGATTGTTAAACAGTAGTAAGAGGCTCAGGGCATCATTAAACAAACTGTTTCAAGTGAAATGTCTGTATTTCACCATAAAAAGTCAAAGCACACCTGTAAAGTTAGCTGCCCCCTAGGCAAGTTCCAAAGTTTAAAGAAAACCAGAAATAACATTTGAGTCTTTTTTTTTTAATTACATTTGCCATTACCTTGATATTAATTATGATTCAGATTGCTGCTGGAGACCTTGACTGCCCCAAAATAGTTTGTTCTGTGCTTCTCCTCATCCCCCAAGGCAAACCTGAGAACATAAGTTCTGAATTGCCAAGAGATCTAACCAGTAACCACATCTTTGGATACTCATAATGCTTAGCTTGCTTGCCCTTCTGTCCCATTTCTGTGTTGAGATTCATTATGTCAAGACCAGAAAGTCTAGTGACAAGGAGGATCCAAAGAGAGATTTAAAAGTCACTCCCCAGAACTGCAGGAGTCTATACTGGCAGATTCAGTTGTAGAATTTGGACCTCAGATCACAGATTTTTTGAGACACATCTAGGATGTTTGTGCATGCTTAGGTAGTTTGACTAATTTTAATTGATGGAGTGTTTTTTATTGTGGATCACTAGCCACATCTCTTTGTTGTAAGTACTCTTCTCACTTTGGCAACAGGGAAGAATTTAAAGCAAGTCACTTAAGTGATTTGCTTGAAATTATGTGGAAAAGCAAGGATAGGGCCAAGAACAGCTCATACGTGTCCTGATCCCTAGCGCTATGCTTTATCCTGGAAAAATTCCTTTTCTTCTAAGTGTCAGCAGGAGCAGTCTCTATAAGAGGATAAACAAGACTTTTTCTCCTGTGCTTTAACTCTTTAAACAATTGAATTTTATTTTTAGGATGTGAACATTTGATTTGTTGTGGGTTTTTTTGTTTGTTTCCTTGGTCTAGTAAAGATGGGAGCTGGAAGGCAAGAAGCCCAGAAATAACTGCCTTTTTGCATTATTTCTATAATATAATTTCTGGATCAAGTACAACCATGACTGAGAGAAATCTCTTCCATTGACTTGGGAGGGAATGGAGAGAGACATTAAAAAAAAAAAAGTGTCCAGCTGGTAAGTAAGCTGGCATGCACCACTGAGTCATTGGTAATATTTATTCGATTAGACTGGACAGTCTTTTGCTGTTGACGAAAAAGCTAACAGTCCATTGCACATTAAATTAAGAGAACATACACTGCACCATAATCACAACTCTCTCTCCCTGTGCACTGATCAGTAATAATTACATTTGGGTAGGGGTGGAAGAAGATAACCTAAATATTTTCAGATTAATTATCTCTCTCCTGTGCTCAGAAAGATCCTAGCATTGTAATAACAGCAACATTTTTGAGATGGAAGTCCTTTGAGACTTAAAATTGGCAACAACAAAAGAATATATATCTTTGGACAACAGCACTATAAGTCACTCTGCTGCTTTGTTTTTTCTTAATCTCTCACAGAGTGATGTAAAAAGCTTTCTTTGACAAGTTTAAAAATATTAGTTTTCATTCCTGCAACCTTGTACGCTGAAAAAATACAGGTCCAAATAAGAGCAGCTTTAGCCTTGCACTGGACTTCCTTGTTTCTTTCTCTTAACCTTAAAGTTTGCTGTGATGAAAACTAATAGCGTCTAGTTGTCAAGAAGCCAGAATAATGACATTTTGTGCCATTATTCTAATGTGTTTTTCACTGTGCATTTTCTTTAATTATTTGCATGAGTAATATCATTATGCATTCATGTCAATACAATTCTAATAATTAATTTACATGATGGCAATTTCTTAATGATTTTGATGTCAAAGTTAATAGCAATGTCTGATAGTTGATCTGTTGGTGCTGACATAAATTTAACTTTTAATATATTAATGCCAAAACCAACAGCAGTATCAAATTACGCTGGAGAAAAATAAACATCCACTGGGTAAAAACTTCAGTGGAAAAGTCTTGATTCTTACCCGAGGTTTATAGGTTCAAAATAAAACCAAGGCCTCTAGACATACTGCATGTCGTATTTTTACTTTATCTTGTTTTATTTATTTATTTACATCAGTAATATTCTGGATGTCTGAGATTTAACAGATGAAATATGATATAATAGCTAAAATATGATAAAATATGATATAATAGCTGGTATTCTCTTGCCTCCACCTTGACGCATATATTCCATATTTTAAAATTTAAAAAATGGATTAATTAATTAATTAAGCTGTTATCTTTCTGGTTCTTTAAACATGAACTCTGAAGCGCTATCCAGTTGGGAACCTAGGACCCGTGTCTGAACCTGAACCTGTATCTTGGTTTGTGATTTCAGTTTGCACTGTGTGGTAATATCAGCAGAGTAGTATCAATAAAACAAGAAACAGAGCAATCCATAATAAGTTTTGAAAAATCAGTATATTTAGTACATTGGAAATATTGTGCAGATAAAGAGATAACTGCATGTATGCAACTGTATATATGTACATATGCTTTTATACAGACTCATGGAAGTATTACAAGATAATTAACATACAATGAAAGCACATTCTTCAGCCTTTGTCCAGGTGCTCTAAAGATCTGTTTAGCCATTTATAGAGATTTTTATTTACCAGTTAAATATTTTAGTACACTTTAGTATTGGAGAAACGTATGTGAAACAAATTATGGTAACCATAAAATAATGATGGTTGGTTTCCCCCTTCAATCAAAAGCAAAGCCCAGTTCCATGACACAGTTGCTAACATAATATTTATTTCCACCTGTTTCAGCCAGTTAAACATATAGACGAAATGTTAAAAAACATTACAAATAAAATTGATCCTGCCATGTATTTCAGCCTTTTCCCCACTTGGCTTTTCATCAATGGTATACACTAAGTGAGTGCACATTTCACTTCATATAGTGAGGAGATAATTATACAGCCTCAATTAGACCTTCCATCACTGGACTATAAAGAGCTCCTAGTGCAGATCCAGATCATCTGCTTTTAAGAACACGCTGTCTTTCCATCTTCAGCTTCCACAAGTGGACTGTCAGTCCATACCTACTGAATAACAAGTCTACTGGTCTGATTCCTTTCAGTCTGTTTTATCCTCGCTCTCAAAAATATCTGAACATGCATGTTTGAAGCCAGTCTCCTCAAACTCTGATCTGTCAGTGGGGACCCTTTTGCTGTGCGCAGTCCTGTGGAGATGAATATTGCTCCATTCAGAGATAGTTCCTGTTGAACAATTTTAAGAGTCCTGCTTGAGGTGGCGAAGGTGCAAAGAAATAGCAAAAAGAGGTCAGGGTAGGTGGACTGCATTTTAAATGGCTGTTAAAAACAACTTACAATGAAAGGCTAACTTTGGCCCTAATGCACAGCTGTCCCAAGGTATTAAAGCATGCAGCTACACAGGAGACCTTTGGCACACGCACAGCTAATCGCTGCTAGCTAGCAACAGCGCAGCTGCTACTTTCTCCTTTCCCTGCGGCTCTTGCTGCTGGCCTCTGCCGAGCCAGGACTGAAAGGCAGTGCCTGGCACGTGGCATGGAGAAGGTCCCAACAGCAGTGGCTTCGGGCCCTAATATTTTTCTAAGAAGAGGTGGGAAGGGGAAGGGATAGAAGAGACAGGAGGCAGGGGCAGATCTGGGGGCAGGAGTGGCCTCCACTGGGAAGAAAGTGCCTGGTGCAAGAGGCCTGCCAGTAATGAAAGCAGAAAGCCTGTTGAGATACATGAGCAAAGCTGAATATTTATGCATGCTGCTTGCACTCTTGCAAGCACAGGGGAGATATTTGCCTGTGCAGTATTATCTGTGGAAGTACACAATCCATACATCCATAGGATGTGCTGAAGTCTCCCCTTCCTCACCTGCCCTTCTGGAGAGCATGCTGTGCGACAACAGTCTGTCAATTAATTCCTCACACATATTTCTACGGTACTGTACCTTGCAAGGTGGCTGAGAGGCCTGTGAAGTGACAGGAACTTTTTTTACTCAGAATTTTGTGGTATCCTATAAAATGTACTGTGAAAGCATATGTGCAGCTGCCTATAAACACAGTGCTCCGGTGGAGACCAGGAGAAGACAATGGAATAGACATGTCCGAGAGTCTTTGTACTCCAATCACCCTCTGTCAGGACACCTTACCACACATCTACAGAAAGTGGAAAGGGGGACAGGCCACTTGGGATGAATATAGGAATGTTGTCAGAGTATGCAGGGATGCGACGAGGAAGGCTAAGGCCCGTTTGGAATTAAATCTGGCTAGAGATGTCAAGGACAACAAGAAGGGCTTCTTCAAATACATCAGCAGCAAGAGGAAGACTAGGGAAAATGTGGGCCCTTTGCTGAATGGGGTGGGTGTCCTGGTGACGAAGGATGCAGAGAAGGCAGAGTTACTGAATGCCTTCTTTGCTTCAGTCTTTACTGGTCAGGCCAGCCCTCAGGAACCCCAGACCCTGGTGGCAAGAGAGAAAGTCTGGAGAGAGGAAGTCTTTCCCTTGGTGGAGGAGGAGTGGGTTAGAGATCATTTAAGCAAACCTGACACCCACAAATCCATGGGCCCTGATGGGATGCACCCACGAGTGCTGAGGGAGCTGGCGGACATTATTGCTAAGCCACTCTCCATCATCTTTGAAAGGTCATGGAGAACAGGAGAGGTGCCCGAGGACTGGAAGAAAGCCAATGTCACCCCAGTCTTTAAAAAGGGCAAGAAGGAGGACCCAGGGAACTACAGGCCAGTCAGCCTCACCTCCATCCCTGGAAAGGTGATGGAGCAGCTCATCCTGGAAGCCATCTCCACGCATGTGGAGGAAAAGAAGGTGATCAGGAGTAGTCAGCATGGCTTCACCAAGGGGAAATCATGCCTAACCAATCTGATAGCCTTCTATGATGGAATGACTGGCTGGGTAGATGAGGGGAGAGCAGTGGATGTTGTCTACCTAGACTTCAGCAAGGCTTTTGACACTGTCTCCCATAGCATCCTCATAGACAAGCTCAGGAAGTGTGGGTTAGATGAGTGGACAGTGAGGTGGATTGAGAACTGGCTGAATGGCAGAGCTCAGAGAGTTGTGCTCAGTGGCACAGAGTCTAGTTGGAGGCCTGTAGCTAGCGGTGTCCCCCAGGGGTCAGTCCTGGGTCCAGTCTTGTTCAACTTCTTCATCAATGACCTGGATGAAGGCACAGAGTGCACCCTCAGCAAGTTTGCTGACGATACAAAACTGGGAGGAGTGGCCGATACGCCAGAGGGCTGTGCTGCCATTCAAAGAGACTTGGACAGGCTGGAGAGGTGGGCAGAGAGGAACCTCATGAAGTTCAACAAAGGGAAGTGCAGGGTCCTGCACCTGGGGAGGAATAACCCCATGCACCAGTACAGGTTGGGGGTGGACCTGCTGGAAAGCAGCTCTGCTGAGAAGGACCTGGGAGTGCTGGTGGACACCAAGTTAAGCATGAGGCAGCAATGTGCCCTTGTGGCCAAGAAGGCCAATGGTATCCTGGGCTGCATCAGAAAGAGTGTTGCCAGCAGGTCGAGGGAGGTGATTCTCCCCCTCTACTCAGCCCTGGTGAGGCCACATCTAGAGTACTGCGTCCAGTTCTGGGCTCCCCAGTACAAGAGGGATGTGGCACTACTGGAGCAAGTCCAGCGAAGGGCCACAAAGATGATTAGGGGACTGGAGCATCTCTCTTATGAGGAAAGGCTGAGAGAGCTGGGCCTGTTTAGCTTGGAGAAGAGAAGGCTGAGAGGAGATCTTATCAACGTGTACAAGTATCTGAAGGGAGGGTGTCGAGAGGATGGGACCAGACTCTTTTCAGTGGTGCCGAGCGACAGGACGCGAGGCAATGGGCACAAACTGAAACACAGACACTTCCATCTGAACATGAGGAAAAACTTTTTCACTGTGAGGGTGACAGAGCACTGGAACAGGTTGCCCAGAGAGGTTGTGGAGTCTCCTTCTCTGGAGATATTCAAAATGCGCCTGGATGCAATCCTGTGCAATGTGCTCTAGGTGACCCTGCTTGAGCAGGGGGGTTGGACTAGATGATCTCCAGAGGTCCCTTCCAACCTCAGTGATTCTGTGATTCTGTGATCTTATAGCACATTCAGAAGTTTAGATGTAAGCTTGGCTCACCTCAACCTTTTGCTCTTAAAAGATCATTGGACTGAAGCAGATGCTAGCCATACAATTAAGGAAAGCGAGAAGGAAGGTTGGAAAAGAGTTTGATATATAGAGTGGAGAGGATTTTGATATATAGATTTTGCTGAATGTGCTTCTTCCCCCTAGCTTTGTCTATAGTGAAGATCTGGAGATGCTTTCCGCTTCCAGAATAATTTAATTTCAGAGCCTTCATTTTTGGGTGCAGAAAAGGAGAGGAGGATTTCTTTCTGTGTAAAATTACCCTGTATTACTTAAAGGTTATTTTAATAACAAATTTTTAAAATAATAGTATTTTATGTTATGTGACCTTGAAAAATGGGTGGGATACTAACTGACTGGTCACTTTTTCTGGGTTTTTAGAAGGCATCGTTTTTTACTGTTTAAGTTTTCTTTGGAAACAACTTCATCAAGAGCACATGTCTCTGTTTTAAGAATAGTTGCTCAACAAGGAGCAGTAGTGTAAATGTTATCTTTATTATAGGTGAGTAGAAAATCTCTTAAAAGCATTTCTGAACTGCTTTAGCTTTGTAAGCTGATTGTTGGAAGGTATAAGAAATATGAGTGTGACTGTGGTTTGTACACTGAGTGAATTTCTCCCACAGCTTGAATGGATTTCTCTTGTGTGGCATTTCAGAGAACTCTTTTTTGCCACTTAGCATGTGGAATACCTGGGCAGCAAATATTTTTTTGATGCAGGGCTTGTCATGAATTGGACACAATACTTCTGAAATGTAGTGCAGGAGTTTGAAAGCAAGGCTTTAAAAAATCAGAGCTGTTGGGTGGCTGGGAACATTACTAATAAAAATATGTTTGAACTTAATATTTGAAAATAGATGTCCCATAAATGAGAACAACATTACTCTCTTCCCTCCCAAAAATTCATACTCAGGTTTTCATAGAAACCCTAAATCTGGCCCAGATCACTTCGCCTGTGAGTCAAAAGCTGCTCCTTATGTCTCACATAGACACCCACACCCAGCTACAGACATCTCATATTATCTTCCATTTCTTCAGTCCTCCAGTTACTTGTTACACCCATTTATTGTGGGCTGTCTTAAATTAGCTTCCTAGTGACTCAAAAATTTATTAACTGCTCAGGTGCCAGGAGTTCAGCATGTGCATAAAAGGTCCAAAACTGGGGTGTTGTTATATTAGAAGTCATTTGGGGGATGAATCATGTTCTTTCCGCATGCTGAAGTGTTGCAAAGGCAACAGGGTTATCACCTGGGACAGGGGGTGCTGCTGGGATGTCCCCATCACCCTGAGACCTCTGGCTGCTTTGGCCATGGGGCTGTTGACAGCAGCACTAACACAGGCCTGGTCCCTAGGGGATTTGGGGATGTTGAGGGAAAAGCAAGTGCTTTGAAAGCAGCCGAAACCCATCCAAGATTGCAGACACCCTTGCCCATCTCCAGGCCATGCTGGCTGGCAGTGCCACCCAAAGGAGGATGGCTGAGGGGATGCTCCAGTGTCTGGGGTCTCTGAGTAGAGCGGTTTGGGGCAGCACCCCCTGGGTCCCTGTTCACCCTTGTGGAATGGGGGCTGCTGCTGGGGATGTGCCTCCTCTCGAGACAACTTTGAGCACTCAAGCCTCACATGCCTCCGCTTGTTTTTCACTGTTTGTGCTCTGTCAACCAGGGCACTAAAGGAAGAGTGACTAAAGACCCGGAGCAGTGCTGAGCACTCTTTGACCATAAGGGAGCCCTTCTTCCAAGCCCACCCCCTCCAGCACAGAAATGTTGGGAGCTCCAAGGGAGGTCGAATGCGTCTTTTTAGAAGTATCCCTTTTATATGCATTATTCATCAAGTTTGAGGAAGATGGAAGCAACAGACCACTAGCCATTTTTCTTAAGCTGTTGCAAGCTCAGAGGTGTGACTAGGGATATGATCTAACTGCTCTGGTCCTTACTGCAAAAGTTGATTTCTGCAAAGGTATTAATTAGTCAGTAGGCAGCCGAGCTACTAAGTACAATGCTCATTGTTTCACTCCTTGACAGCTAAGCTCAGGCTGGTTATTAACACAAAGAAAACTTTCACTTGAAAGTCTTATTGTTCTTCTGTCTCTCTCACCACATTCTTTTGCAGAAACCAAGCTGAACCACATTAAACTGTGGCTGGAGTCGTGCAGCCTCTTTAAGGTGCCATTTAATGCAGCGCTCTGAAAGTCTCTGACAGGGCTAAGCTCACAGGAAGCAAGAGGTGTGTTTTTGTGGAGGTGGCCTCTCAGTTCCCATTGGGTGCACCACTGCACATCAAGCTGGGAAAAACTTCTGCAGCAGGAGCACCACATCATGTTACGTGGCAGCTTTGTAACAAGAGGAAAATTATTTCCTCTGGTACTGTACTTGCTGTTGAACTAGAATTGATCATGTTGCCATCTCTCTGTAACCATTTGGATGTCTTAAGTCTGCAGACCGCAAAGAGATTTCACTGTAACTGGGCAGTAACTAATGTCTATTATTTATTGCACTGTCTTTGTCACCCAAGGCTTTAAGTCATTTCGTTTACTGACTAATTGTACTGAGTAATGTTTTTTTAACACAATGTGTATTTACAGTCTATAATACTGGAATACATAAAACCCTAAAAATATCCTATGTTTAATTCCTAAATCACATGATTTTACAGAGTTGTGTATATTTTTTGCATCCACTTTAGCCTCATACAGTATCTCCAATTGTTTACATATGTTAAAATCTCTTGCATTTAAATAGCTCATTATGCAAATATTTATGAAATACATGGATATTTATTTTTGCTGTACCCTCTATTCAATCACTGAGCTGAGAT
Source organism: Apteryx mantelli (assembly GCF_036417845.1). Lineage (NCBI taxonomy): Eukaryota > Metazoa > Chordata > Aves > Apterygiformes > Apterygidae > Apteryx > Apteryx mantelli. The sequence goes on along the minus strand of NC_089980.1, from coordinate 60,888,470 downwards.
TTAATGTCTAAACATTGTCTGCAGTGTTGCATGTGCAGAAATAAAATATGAGTAATTATGTACTATATACAATTATACAGGAAAAATTACAGATTCAAAAAATATTAAAGTTGCAAAGCCGAACACTCAAATTTATGGAATGTCATAATTAAGGTGCAAGCCCTACCCATATATATGTGCCTTATAACACAGTCTTAACTATTCAAATTCTGGTTTTCTCCCAAAAGCCTTCAGCTAAGATTTAAGTGTGAACGTATCACAGGCCAAGGCCATAGGCTCAGGCCAAGCCTTGGGATCAGACTAAGGCTAACTGTTTCTCAGACAAGAACTTTTTTCCTGGAGCTGGTCACCTAAGCAACTTAGCTTAACTAGCATGTTTCTGATTTTCCCATCCCCATTGCAAGAATTTGCAGCAAGAGAACAGCCTGCATTAATTTACCTCTTAGTCTAGAGCCATACACAGAGCAGGACTAATTTTGCATTTGAGATATTTGAAAGGGCACTGTGTTCTCATATAATCAAAAACTGAGTCTGAAGTACATTCTGTTGAAAGGTTTTTGACCAGAAAATCTTCCACCAGGAAATGCTTCTTTGTCGACATTGAAATGTTTTGTGGGAACATTTAGTTTGTGATGATATTTTTGACAGAAAAAAAGTGTAAGCAACTCAAAAGCTGAAGAAGCTATTTCTCACTGGCAGTTGTGTCACTGTAAGCCTGCTTTCTTTTCATTCAGTTTCAGAGCATATATTATTTATATTTACTATTCAGCTGTTAAATATTACCACATAACCAGCACAATAATCTTGAAATGTTTCAACACTGTTAATGCTGACATTGTTTAATTTGATTATTAGAAGAACGTTCTTTTAACAGCCTTTGTGCACTCACAGTTATATTTCCTATATTTCAAGAAAGCAAAGAATGCCTAGAAATTTAATTTCAGCGGAAATTAAAAATGCTATGAGGATGACACCCAATGTTAAAAAAAAAAAAAAAAAAAGCCCAAATGTTTTTTGCCCAAGTTATAAGCAGCCAGAACAAATTTACGTGTTAGGCTGAGCAGTTTTAATAATAGATGGCATCCTCAGTTCCATCTATTACATTGCAAATAATTTGTCCTTGGAAGTTTTCTCCCTGAAAACAGTAACTATTTCATTTTTTAAGTAATACAATTTATAGAGAGTTTGTAACACAAGAGAGGATATTTGATGCCAATTTTTTTAGTGTTAACTGAATCTGTGATGAATATAAAGAATACTTTTGTCTACAAGAAAAAAATATTTCTTAAGCTAATTTATAACAACATGTTTCCTGCTTTTTATTAAAAGCCAAACTAAAGAGTAGAAGTGTTCTTAAACTGGGAAAAGGCTGGGCTACAGTAAGATCATTTGGATAAAGATTTCCCAAGATGTTGAAATGAATCTGATTCTGAACCTTTTATTTCCAGTTCGCAAAACACTTTATAACTTCCTGGGGTGCTTATTTTAATTCACTTGTAGCTCAGCACTTTCTGCTTGCGGAAATAGGTAAAGCAAATCAGCAGTGAAGGAGATTCTAATGCAGACAAGCCCCAGGAAATATTAGGAATCTCATTAAAAAACAGTGCTTTTGTAACTCTTCTTACTAAATAAGAAGTAGTATTTGGCCATTGTCTGACAACAGTAGGGAGACTCCCATTAGTCACATATTGACTCTGGCAAGATTTGGAAACGTGAGTGCTCACAGCAGGCGTGCTCAGAAGCATAACTAGGGCAGTAAGAAATTTACTTCCATGTAGGAGGCTGACACAAGGACTTGTTTGACTGTAGGCTTGCCTGCTTTTTCTGGGATATATTAATTGGATGGATAAAAGAGATCACCCTTGTTTTCCACAGACCCTTAGGCTGAGGTGGCTACAACTCCTTCCAAGCTTAATTTTTACATTCACTCCCTTACTACTTGCTTGTTGTGGAGCTTAATGGAGAAATCAGTTTCTAGCTTTCCAAAGACAGAGATTCTTGAACAACTTTCCTGTAGAAGTAATGGGGCAAGAAAACTAAGAGGTAAAACTCAATGGTTTTATGACAGGGGTTATAGACCAACTTTCCCTGCAATAGCAGGCAGCTGTGGTTGATGATTCAAGGGTTCCCTTTGCTTGCCCAAGCCAACTTGTTCAAACTCAAAAAGCCCGATATCTTTTCCAAAGCTTCACCTTTTTTTTTGGAGGCCAGCAAAAGCTAGTGAAGATGTGGATTCTTGCTGCTAAGATACAGGCCTGGGAGTTGGAGACATTGACCTTCACCCAGACTTCAAGGGGGTCACATGGCTTCTCCTGGCGTCTTCTCCTGGCCCTAACTCAGTCTCACAGTGTGCTCTTGGGAGAGTCAAGCCAGTTACACGTTACATTTTCTTATCTAAAGCAATGGAAGAAGCAGTCAGAAAACCATTGATAGGCCTGTTATGAAGTCCAGTATAGTAAATGGCTCTGAGATGCTTGAGAAGAACGTGCTGTAGATGTGCAAATCATTAATACAGCAAGCCTGCAACAGAGTTCAGTGCTTGGAAGATGGTGCCCCAAGTATTTCTACAGCACCAACTTCCTCTGCTCTAAATTTAAAACTCTCAGTCTGTTCCTCTGACCCTCTCTCCCATCATTGCCCCAGACAAGCTCTGTTTCAGATGAGAATCAAAATGCCTTTAGAAAGAGAGAAAAAAGCAGAAATGCAGAAGAACAGAAACACCTGTGCATTTCAAATGTGAGTTCTACTCACCCCCTGCTATAAAGCTAGAAAAATGTTGTATTTATTTATATATAAATAAATATTTTTTTTTATTGCTGCAACTTGTAAATAGGAAATGAAGTCACAATCCTCAAAATTATAATGGCAGGCACACAAAGACACAGTTGCTGGCACGGAATTCAATTAACAGATAGCAATCACCCTTGGGTGACTGTGTGAGGTGGAAATATACAGGCATGCTAATAAGTAATATCTTAAAGCCAAGGCGTTTTTATCAGCCAGCAGCCAGACATGGGCATAAGTGTGGGCAGACAGCACTGCTCTGGGATATTTAATAAAACCCGCTCTCTTCATTTGAGGATTTGTGTTTAATCATTTGGTAACATTTTAGAAACATCCAGGCTGGGAAACTTCTCAAATGGAACTGCTTAGGTCAGAAAACTGAGAGTTATTTACTGATACTAAAATAGCCAAAGGAACAGAGTGGATTCTAGGTAATATTAAAAAAATTCTTTGTTGCCATCTTTTTGACCTTTGAGCTTCTGGTGTATGCTTGCTACATGAATCACAGCCTTATCTGGGGAAACATGCAGAAGACATTCATTAATACTGGGAAAGCAAATGATTGAACTGCTGCTTTAAATAATTTTTTAACTCTTTTTTTGCTTGGTTGAAAGCCTAAAGCTAAAGTAGTTTTCTTCTAGGCTCCTTGAACTTTAATTTGCATTGGATTCTGAGCTTTCAAAGGCTTCAGGCAGGCCAAGGTTTGCCATTGTCATCAACTCCAAAATGTTCAATTTAAACTTCCATGTCAGGGCTGTTTTTGTGTCACAGCAGAGGGGTGGATTTGCAGGACTGCTCTGCATGCCTAAATACTGCTGCTTGGAGGAAAGGGAAATCCAGAAACAAAGCTGAGGATTTCTTTAAAGAAAGGCAGTATAACTTAGGAAGACAGTTGTTAGGATCCTAATGTGGAACAAATGTAAGGCCTGGTGTTAGTAGATACCCATATAACTCTCTAGGGTCAAAGTGTTCATCAAACAAAAGTGGTGTGAAGCAGGACAAATGGGGGCCAGCCAGCCTAGTCATGGGACATACAGGAAGCACTGTATATGAACCATTAACAGGAAAGGCTGGAGGCTTTTGGCTAGGAAGCAGACAACATGGCTGCTCTCATCGCTTTTGGTTTTGCCCTGCTCTGAGTAAATAGACCTGCCTCTGGAGATCATCATCTCCCCCTCTGTCACAGGGGCCATGGTGGCAGAAAGTCTACTGTGCTTTCACTCCTGCTCCACCATGGTGCATCTGATGAGAGCTGGGAGCACCATCTGCACAAGGCGCTGTGTCAGGGATCTTGTGGGGGCAACTGGATCGCACCACCGCTGCCCCCATCACTCAGGTTTGAACAGTTCTGGTGGTCCACACAGGCTGCCAGCATCACCAGGAGCTATGTAGTAGCTAAAGCAATTGGTGATTGTCCGATTTGCATAGAGTCTTTGTAATTTAGCTTTATCAAAGGAATTGTAAGAGAGAGAAATGGGCTGAAACAAATGCTAAAGATGCATTGTGGACATGCTACAGCCACCCCAGAGGGTGGCAGGTACTCTCAAAACCTGATTCTTTTTCCTGGGAATTCATGTAATCTACAAAACCATGGTCGTAGTCTTCTCTGTCAGCCATTTCCCAAACTGTTGGCCTGCAGCCCAGCTTCTGCTGCACTCAGGAAGTTGTAAAGTCGCTCTGAATAGCTGCTGTGAAGCTGCCCATCCGCTACTCAGGGGAACTCTCGTCACAAAGAGTTTTCAGTGCCCACGTCACTAATGGATGGCTTTCTCCCATACAGAGTATGGAACAATGTGGTGATACATTAAAAGTTTATTGGTGTGAGTTTAGCCTGGCCACATTATTCATAATGGCAACACCACAAGAGAATTGCACTGTTCATCCCAAATGTGAGACCATAAATCCTACAAGCCACACAACACCATTGAATGGTGTGTTTTGACCACTTTTTTGCAGAAAAGCTATTTGTATTCCCTCTGTATGTAAACCCAAGCTGTCCTAATATTGCAAGCCCAAACTGTGTGTTGGAGGCAAAAATAATAACAAAAAATGGCAACTACTACATTTTAGGAAACTCAGTCATAAGTCCATGATACTAAGGTCTAGTACCTGCTGCCAAGTTGGAAGGGATTAAGTGCTGTGCCAAAGTGGAGTGGGAAGTGCTATAGCTCCTGTGTAGTGGTGGAAAAGCTCATTCCTTGCTCAATTGCCAGTTATTGTATGGAGCCCTACAGTTGCTTCAGAACTGAACATTGTGCTTCTTTGCTGGGAAGTGTGCATGTGTATGCATGGGACACAGAGGGACTTTGTTTTTCTACTTGTTTAGTTTCCTTTTACAGATAGCAGCTGCAATAGAGGGGAGTGTGAAGTGCATTCAGTGGAGCTATGTTAGTGGATAGAGTATAGGTAAGTTGGTCAAAAGTTCAAGACAATTGTAATTTACTGTGAGGATGACACATCACCTGCCTAACATAAATCAGGCTTGCAGGAGTCAGGGAATAGTTCAAGCTATATGTCCATTTGCTGCCATGCTTTTCTACAGAGCCTGTCATCAAGGTAGCCAGTTTGTGTTCACAGTGAGAGCAAGCAGCTGCTCTGGAGGAGCTGGGCTGAGACAAATGCCTCATTTCATGTAGGCACCAGGTGACTGTTAGGTGAAGCTGACTTTTCCGTGCTTCTGAACTCAACCTGGTGACCTGGAAATGAAGGGCTACACAAGCCATTACCAGTCATTTAAGCTACTGACTCTTCCAAAGCACTTGTCCCTGCTCCAGCAATTCTGGTAGGGCCTAGTAGCTGGGCCATGACCGTTTCCTTATCACCAACAGCCTGAACATTTTTCCTACGATACAGCACAGCACTCATTAAAAGAAATATTTATTAGAAGAATTGTGTATATTCAAGATGGTGAGTGTTATTACTTGACTGAGAACCAGTGGCTTAGGGGAATTACATAGCAGCCTCTTGTAACTTTTGCAGGAAACGCTGTCTGAACTTGCAGAGATCCCTCCCCTTTCTCTCCTTCCATCCACATCCTTAAGGGTATGGCCATTAAAATGAATTAACCCCTGAGCTGAGAGAGGAGCCTTAGATTTCCCGAGTCGAACAGCAGGAGCAAGCTCTCTGCGCCTGCAGTTATTCCTGCAGTTACTTCATTTGCTTTTGGTATTAACACTGAAAATGCTGACTGCAGGTGTTAAAGGTTAAATGTTAAATGTAGAAAATCAATAGCATGGTACCCCCTTCTCCCTTTCCCCTCAGCTTCTGAGGTGGAAAATGGCCTCTAGATAGATAAAGAAAATAAGTTAACAATTCTCCAGCTCAGAACACACGCATTTATTCAAGAAGATATATGTTTTATGACCCTAGTATAGCAAGGTTCCTCTTCGTTCAGCACTTGGAAGAGTGACTGAGGATTCTGCAGCGTTGGTTATTATGCAGGGCATATGTTTTAAAACATTAAGTACCTTGACTGTCTCTCACATAGCTAGTGCTGTCAGCAGTTTGCACAGTGCTTTTATGTGTCTTTTTTCTCCCTGAGATACCCATGTTCAGTTTAGAACTGATTCTGTTTCTGAAGCAATTCATTAAACATCTTCAGTGCACCACCTCTGTGAAGAGGTCAATTTGTTCTTTCTGCCTAGTGATGCAAAACTCAGGGCTTAAGTTGGTAACTGCAAGTATTAGGTGCATTTCTCGCTGTTTAACTTATGCTTTCCTTCAATCTATCCTCCCTAGCATCCACTTCCTTTAACATATACATTTAATATTCATGAAATGTGGAGACTGATGCTACCATATCAGCGTAGGACAGGTGCAGTTGGGTAGTCTGGCATGCAGACAATGATCTGTTCACTCTCTTCTGGAGGAACCATCTTTCCAAGGAAAGAAAGTGGCTCAGTTTCTTTCTCTTATCTTCCTTTGTTTTTCTTATGGGGTGCCAGTATGATGGTGGGTTGGTACCTATTTATGCGATAAGGTTACTGGAGCACGAGCGACTTGAAGGTGATTCCTAATGCAGCTTGTACCAGGCTGCTGGATAGCCTTGGAGCATCCTTGGCTTTTGGTCCTCTCTGAGATGGCCTCCCTGGTGGATAAAAGTGGAACTCTGAGAAGAAGTCCTGTCCCTAAAACATATTCAATAAGGGTCTTCTCTTGCCCTTATTCCTTCAAGTGTGGTTGTATCCATAAGTGTTCAGGTATGTGTAATCAATAAAATTCTCCCAGGTCCAAATGCCTCTTTGTATCCAAAACGATAGTTTTCTTTTTAATCTGGATATTTCTTGCATGTAAATTAATCTGGATCAAATTTGCACATACTAGGTACTCTAGGGCTACAATCAAAAAGCAGATTTTAGGCTGGATGGATTTGGACCATAGGTGAACTTTGCTTTCATCATGCCAGGGTCCTAGATAAGGTTTTTCAACCGTTTTTTTCATACATCTTACCGTTCTCTTGGGGGCCATTTTTATTTTGCTATTGTATTTCCTAGCTAAGAAGGTAGCATGTGGTGTTCGGCTAGCCTACCAGTTCTGGAGGGAGCATACCGCTTCCTGCTGAAATGAAAATTGGTACGTCATTATAAAACTATCCAGAGGATGTTGGTCAATATTAAATGAGTAAACCTGGGACAGTGGAGCCTGAAGTAAATGGCACATTTCTATTAGAATATGAAATGTATTAATTAAACAGTCAGGGAGATATGGAATTGATATTTCCTCTGAATAGTGATTTTTTTGGTTAAATTATTACATTGCTTGTTTTAGTAGTTACAGCTTTTCTTGGCAAGATTTCTATGTAATGTAAATGACTGAATATAATTTTCTGTGTTGTATTTTGCCTATGATATAGTTTTGTTTGGAAAACTGTTTTTTTTCCTTTTTTGTTTAGACAAAGTCAGAATGTGAATTTAAGGTGCAAACCTGATTGCAAAGATACCTGGAGAACATAACTTGATGGGGGCTTCAGAAGTAACAGAATCTCAGAGCTAGTAGCCTGCAAAACCTTTGCAATTATTTTTCTCCTCGTGTAATAGTATCTTCTTTCTTTCTTTCTTTCATGATAAAATAAGACTGGCTCACTGAAAATGTCCAGTTCTCAAGGATGCTGACCAACTCATTATTCTTTGTTTTTCTTCAGCGGAAATATTTTCAGCCTGTGCTTCATTTCCAAGCAAACAAAACCAAAAAAGCCCAAACAGTAAGTGATTCCTCACATTTCCTATTGGAAAAGATTTCAAAAGCTCATAAAATGTCTCCAGCCCTTATGATATATCACGTCACATTAATTTATGGCAGTCAATGAACAGATGGAAATGGCGGAAGAGAGAGATGGAGAGCCTATAATATTCTGCTTCTATTCAGAACTGTATATCAGAGTGCTTTTTCGGTACACACAACTCAGGCACAGCATCTCCTCCTCCTTGCTTAAAAAAAAAAAAAAAAGGAAAGAAAGAAAGAACAAAATCCACATATTTGTGTTATGTTATATTATATTCTCCAAGTAGCAAATTCCCTCTGCCAACTATCTGTGGGTGTGCAGCCCTTCCTTGGGAACATGCTGTATCTTCTGAGTTCCTGTGTTTGTGATATCACAGTGCTTTTGCTCTGCACAGCCATGAATGGGGCCATTATGATGGGCTGCTGGATGATTAAGATTCTGAGAGGGGTATGTTGCTAAAAGCATGTTTAGTGAGGAAATTACAAGGCCAATAAAAAAAATGTCTTTGCAAGTTCCGATTGTATTCTTTTTTCTCTGGGTCTAATTTTTCAAGGTCTGGCTGGATCATGTTGAGGTTTTCTTTCATCCTTTTTTTCCTCTCCACAACAGGAGTTAGGCTGGAATCTAAGTCCAAGTTAATGAAGCTGCCTCAAAGTTGAGGTGGGAGAAAATAAACTACAGCTCTGAGGTGCAGACCACTGGAGATTCCTCTTTCAAACCCTGCCTGTGTAGCTCAATGAAATTATTTGATTTGAGAACAAGATAAGAATGCACAGCATCTGATTTGTAAAAATAACCTGGAGGAGGGAAAAACAGTCAGAAATACTAATTTCAGATATCATTTTCATCTCTCAGTTTCCTAATAGTCTTTTTGCGCTCTGATAGCATTAACCAAATATAGAACCCAGACTTTGGGGAAGTTGTGCACTGACTGACAAATTAATCTCCAAATAGCCCACAGTTCAGCACTTCTTATTCTGTCAATATGCCATGACCAGGGAAGGTCTAAAGCATAATTCTTTCCCAGTTATTCATCTTCTCCCTTTCTCTTTTTTATCCTGGTAAGAAATACACCTGGCAATCCATTGCTGATTTCCCGGGAGTGTTATTCAGGCCAGTTTATTTATGTATTTATTATTCAAGTACAAACTATTGAAGTTCCTCATGGTAATCTGCAAATCAAACCGATAGCGACAGAGGGCTGGCCTTCACATCAACCGCTGTATGAGCCAAACATAGGCATCGTGGCTACTATTGCATCTATGTTCAAAAGTGTGAGGAACAATTCAGTCTGCCTGCTATTCAGGGCTGCCCAGGCCTTGGCTATGGTTGGTAGACAGAAGTAGTCACTGTGCTTAAATTAAGCACACTCTGCTATAAATGCCTAATTTTGGAATTGCAGCAGCTTCCCACTGTTGACTGTATAGGTGTCATCTTCATTCTTTAGTTCAGAGAACATATTGATGCCATAAAGCAAAGAAAAGGGATCTACACTGGGCAACAAAAAAAGTATGTTGACAGATCTATTCCAAATTTACAGGGTTAAGAGATGTTAATGCTCCCAGGTTAAGCCCCAAGGAACTGGAGAAAGAGGGAAGTCCTGTCCTTGTGCCTCTGTCCCGAGACCCTCTGAGGCTGGGGAACGCATAGTACTTTTATCCGCATGGCCAGCACAAGCTGGTGTCAGGGTGGGCTGCGGAAGCACAGTGAGGGCAGGACATCATGCCATTTATCCAGTGCTTCCTGGGGGATATAGCCAGGGGTTTCTGGGCCATCCTTCTTGGTGACTCCTACTGTGGAGGTGGTCCTAGAGACACCCGGTCTCCAGCACTGGGCAACCTGAGGCAGGTTTCTGAGGCAGGTCCTGCTGGGAACCATGTGGAGCAATCCGATGGCTGCCACTGTGCCACTCCCCGCCGCCAAGCCCACCAAACCCTGCCCCGTTCTCCATATGCACGATGGATATTGCTTTCAGCAATGGTGGTCACGCTCTTTCTCAGAAACGCAAGACACCCGTCTCTCTTCAAAGGTTTACACATGTACACTGGCTGTTACAGTTTAGCTGCTGTATAGTTACACTACCTTTTGTTTGTAGGCTTGTCCAGCCTACCCATGGATTTACGGGCAACTCCTCCACACAATCAAAATCTGGGTTTCAATTTTTTTTTTGATTAAAGGTATTTATTAGGATTGTATTTTAACAATTTTCTCGGGAACCTTGTACAGTATACCTTTGCAAGGATTTATTACCTTCTATAGGTCTTTAAATACAACTGTGTTTTAACATGCTAGCATAAGAAACCTACATTGAGGCTGAGAAGAAAGGGGCAAATTCAACTTGAAATATGGTCAGTTTCAAAATAAAACACATCTCTAATATAGTACCTCTTCCTTAACTCCCTTCTTCCCATTGCTGATTTTTTCACCAATATTTTTGATACTTCATACACACCCATGTTACACAGCCTTTTGTTACTGTGTGAAAAACCTACACAAATGAGGTTCATTGATTACAGGCAGGAAGCAGTGAAATTCCTGTCAAATGCTTAAAGAAATCAAATCAAAATAGTAAAGTCTTTTTTTCTGTATTGACTTACTATCATACATTCCTATAACAAAGGATAAAAATGTGATTTTGAGATTGCTGTGTCCCTTTACATGATATATTGGTAGGAATCTCAGTAGGAATATGCTGATTTACAATAGCAGAAGTTCTAGTTGCTTATTTGAATGCCATCTTGCTAGGTTACATTGGTAGAGACATAATGTTTCTGTGTTTTTCATGTGACCTTGTCTCAGCTGCAAAGCTCAAATGTCATTTCCACTCAGGGAAAGGTTAGCAGTGAGAAATGTTTGAGCTTTAAATGGAATTTTAATTTTGAATAGGACTGTTTTTTATTGTGCTGAACAGCAAGTTTAGATCTAAACATCTCTAAAACTTAAGAAGATTCAAATTTGGATCTAGATTGAATTCTGCAACTTAAATCTATTTCTAATATATGGATAATTGAGTGTGCAAAGAGTGCACATTCATGTGCACGTGTGTGCATGCACATACACAAATATATTGAAACACACACAAACAATTTGTGTATCTTGCCTCAAGATTATATTTAAAAATAAGTGACTTATTCATCTTCCACAAGAATTCCATTCATGTTGACTATACCTCATCAATAATATGCAAATTAAAAAAGTTTTTAAATCCTATTTTGAGTAGCTAAAGAAGTTCCCGATGGAAACAAAATCAAAGGAATTAATTGCATTTTTTTGGTAAAATATTTCTATTGCCAGTGAGATAGATATTAGACATGTCTAAATTGCTTCTACATAGCTAGAATATTTTTAAATGCCCTTCAGCTCCTTCCTGTTGTTCTGTACTGATGTCAGTTTAAGATTCAGATTTGAAGAGGACCATTAGAAAAAAGGAGGACCCTTTTTACGTGGCTAATGCAATAGAAATAATCTAAATGTTTGAAGTGTGAAGCTGAGATTGGCAGGAGGAGGGGAAGGACGTTGTGTGGGCAAAGCAGAGAATTAGAATGTGGAAATGAAGTAGACATAGAAACATTTGGGTTGTTCTACAGAAAATTGTTGTCTGATTTTTGGTTCTGCAGAAACAAAGACAGGGTGGCTTGGATTTAAATCCTGTTTTAACAGCAGATCCAGCGTTCAGGATCATTTGCATAACCAAGTCCAGCTTTGGCTCACTTCTGTTCTGAATAAGCAGTTATGCCATTTGGGTATTTTTCAATTCCCTGTGGGTTGGCAGAGAAAAGATATACAGCACAGAGGATTGAAGGAGATGATGTTTAATTTCTATTAGCCTGTATGATATATCTCCCTAAAGGTAGTATATTAAGCAACCCTCATTCCCATTACTGACCAGTGTATCAGGCAGAAAAGCTTTGGAGTACTGCTATTGCAGAGAAAATGTTCAGTGTTCAACCTTTTGAACACCCAAGCCTTCCACTGCATTCTTTGCCCTTCTAAATATTTTCAAATGTTTTAAGTGACTTAGGAACAAATTAAAACTGTCTCTTAAAGACAGAGAACTCTGAGCCTTGTGTGGCTTCCAGCTTGGCAAGGGGGCCTTCAGCTGATACAGGAGAAATAGAGAAAGTAGTCAAGCACTATATGTCTCCCCAAACCCTCATCTATAAACGCTAAGCTGGTGCTAAATCGCTGCTGTACTGCAGACTCTTCCTATATGAGTCCCCAAATGTATAGTTAGCACCCAGAATCACACCAGCTAGTGCAGCTGACTTTCATCAGCAGGTTTGTGGCCGTGATTTTTTTTTTTTTTTTTTTTGCCATCTGGATGTGATTTTAGAGCATGACACAAGCCTGAAAGAGACATGCAACCTTGAGTTTCATTTTCTATCTCAACCATGGACACATGCAAGCTTAAAACAAGGGATTGTGCTGCTGAGAAAGTGCAATGTGAAAATGCAGATAGTTGGTTTATGCCAGCCCTGCAAAAGCCCAAACAAGACTACATCTTCCTGGGCCAAGCAGCCTGCAAACACAAGGTAGGAGACAGCTCCCACCCCCAGGAATTTGCCCTCTCTGTTGATAACCTGTGCAGATGGAGCATATTGTGCCCAAGGTAATGCAAGAGACTAATTGGAAAGCCAAGAATAGATCCTGGATCTCCAGCCTGGTGCCCAGTGTGATGAGCTACGCTCTGTACTGCTTACTGTTTTCCCGTAGTAGCATTCAGATGCACTAATTGGGATTAGGTCTTCATTGCACTAAATGCTTCTTGAGCACAGAGGACGAAGCAAACCCAGTCATGAAAAGCTCCACAGTTGTAGCTGCTTAATTGATGGGGTTATTTTAAATCCAGTCAGTTAAATTGCTGTGGACACCCTTCATTGTAGTCAAGACAATTTTATTTCAAGTCAGCTTTGATCATTTAGGAATTGATTTTAGCTAAGTCAGTATAAGAGCATCTGATCTGATTTAACAAAACTGGTTTTAGAGAAGTGAAACGGATGCAAATTCAGCATGTGCTTAGGGAAGGTGAATGTTGTTTCACTGGGAAAATATCTTATTACTAGTTGGACTGATGTAGAACTGTATTCCCTTTTGGAGCTGCAGATACATACCTGTGCTTCTCTGGATTAGTATATTGCACACTGGAATTTCTAAATGTCCACTTTACCCTCTTTCTTCTGCTAATTACAAGATGAAACCTAAAAAGAAAAGGCAGAAGGAGCAATATTCACCAATCATGAAACAAGTCAAGATGAGATGTGTGTAAGATCACAAGTGAAGTTATTGTTCAGTCATTGCTATTGTTATTGTTAATTGCTAAGTTATTGTTCATTTGCTTGTTTGCTTTCTCTTTTTGCCCACTTATGATCAGGCAGAGCACGTCCCAGTAAAACCCCAGATCCTGCACAGCCGCAGTAGATCCTATCCTGATCTTAAGTTGTGGTGAAACAAGAAGTACAGTGCCTAATCAGAAAGGGAGATAGGAGGGGTTACCTGAGGAAGGGACCTTCTCCTCAGTAACACCTGCACATACCCACATGCACACACTCGCCTTTGCTGTGTCTGTCTGTAGCGAGGGGGTTGGAGGCAGCAAGCAAGGGCACCCATCGAGCACGTTAACCATGCTGAGCCAAGCCCCTCTACAGCTGAGCTGGCCTAACATCTCGCTGCAGCAGAAAGTAAAACTCGGTCTTGCTCCATTTGTTTTTAATGTCTTTGCCTTCTGCCAAGTTAGTGTTTTAAATAAGTTTCCAAAGGTGGCTGAGCTGGAAGTACAAGCAAGGGAGGTGGCTGCAGAATATGGCTGGGAGCAGGGGGAGACTGGAGGGAAAAGCAGGAGCTTTGCTTCTCTGCAGAAGTGAGGCACTGTCTTGTCAAAATGGAAATGCCAGAGGAATTGAGAATTATCAATTGAGAATTTTGACACGTGACCCCTTTCTAATGCCATCCTACCTTCAGGGCTACTAAACTACTAAAAATTTACTAGCCCTTATTTTTCTTTCACTCATGTGCTTTTAATTCTAACTTTTAATACTTTTTTCCTGAAAGATTATTCCAATATTTTAACTATATTGTAAAATCAGTATTATGCTTTAAAAAAACCCTCCATTAATTTGTTGTTGTTGTTTTTATCATGATCCTTATGAGTTCTCATATGGGAACTTTTTATCACGGAATGGTGAAATCTTTCATTTTTGTTCTTAATAATGGTAGGAACAAAGCCTCTGCAATCAAGGACCTTCTACTTCTGGTACTATCAGAAGAAAAAAGCAGGATTTCTACTTAGGACTTGTTTACTTTGTGCCAGAGCTGTTCCCAAGCTTGATTTCTTCTGTAGGTACAAGTAGTGTTAATGAGGTGTTAATGTGTTTGTAGGCGATGCAGTCATAGACTTGCCTTTGATCAGTCGGTGTTATTTCCTTTTTTTTTGTTTTGTTTTACCTCGAAAAGCTGTTTGCACCATGAGAGCCCGTTGACTTAACAGAAATTTCTCCAGTAGCTGAAAGAACTTCTGAAAACAATGCGAAGTAAAACTCCCACTGACTGCAGTGGGATCAGTATTGTTCCTTTGATTACAATTGTTTGAAGAACAAAAACATATTCCCGAGGGTTTGCCTACAGGCAGTTTCTGTGCTGCTTTAAATATAGGCTCGAAACTCGTATATTGAAAGCAGTATGTAGACCCTATTATGATGCGGTTGCATTATTATCAGGATGTTGGTGCCAATCTGGCCTGTTCCCACAAGTGTAGAGGAGCACACAATGCCTTCCTAGCTGTATCAATACTAGAGCTTCAATGATTTTTAAAAATTGCACCCTTAAGAAGCTAACTTAGTACAAGGACTGGGTGTATTAGGCTCCAGTTTCTTGGTTCACAATTATTAACACATATGAAAATTGAAAGCAAGGCATTTAATGCTCCAAAAAGTAGGAAAAAAAAGATGCTTTCATCTTATTGATGTGAGGTTCCTTATCCTGTCTCCTTTATTATCTCTCCCGCTCCCTCTTGCTGACATAAAGCAACATTGCCTTGTGTTTATCTGAGTCTCGTAAAAAACCAAACAGCCAGATGGGGGGACCTTTATAAAGTGAACGCATACTAAGTTGAGTTAAAAAGACGTTTAGTGCAATGCTCATATCTCATTCCCAGCACACCCCAGGCATCTCCGCAAGACTGATGTCTGGAACAATTAAAATTTCGAGTGGACAGCTGTGTGGGTGTCTGCCTGTGCAGTTCTCAGGAAATCCTGTTGGCTGCAGTGGTGCTTAACAACTTCCCAAGCATGGGCTCTATCTTCCCAGGCACTCCGCAAATACACCAGCAGAGGCCTGCTGTCCGCTCTGGAGCATTTCCAGTATAACCAGGCTGGCCACACTTGGCAGGGGGAAGCCATGAAATGCACAGTTGGAGACAAGGATGTGGTAGCAGCCACTGCCATGCTACCACTGAGGCTCTGGGGAGATGTAGGAGGCTTCCTCAGGAGAAGCAAAACTGAAATGGAAAAGGAAAGAAAAGTGAGAAAGAGAAGGAGGGGAAGGCAGAAGCACACCTGAAAACATTGCAGGAGGTTGAAGGAAGCAGCCCACCATCACAAATTGGCAACCCAGTAAAAACTGTATAAAAAGCTCCAGGAGCAGCTGGAGGCTCTCCAGCACTGGTGGCTCCGCAGCTTTCCCTCCTGGCTGAGGTCTTGTTCTTTTTGCAGTTTCCCCCCACAGGCCACATGGCAGGAAGAGGAATAAGTTTGAATCACAGAGAGTGAGTTAAATCAGTCAAGTTGGGCTCCTGTTCCAAATAATATTTTAGAGATGCCTGTCTTTCTCCTGTAACTATAGAAAGCCCCTGGACAGACTATTTTCAGTCAATCTTTTGAAGTCCTCTCCACAGCCTCCTCTTCCTCCACTCTCCTAATTCAATTCTAAATGAGGGGGAGAGACAGAGAGGTGTCTCACTGAATAAATTTAAGTCCAAGAACTATGGAGATGGAGAACAGCTATGACTGGTCCCAGTTTGACCAGCCCCTTGGGTAAGAGGTTCCTGCTTTATCTCTCTCTACTTACTGGAGTTTTACCTTTTTATTTGCTTGTTTGGAAAAGCATACAAACTCCAAAAGCAGGAGGGAGTTGAAACATACCAACAAAAGAAGAAGCATAGTGAACCATGCATTTCTGTGTATAATGCTTGCTTATAAGCATGAGTGGAGTGTTTGGGTTTGTAAATTGAGACCAAGTAAGCTTGCCACAGCAAAAGTGGACATCTCACAAGGTAAAACAGGTGGCACTGGAAGCATTTGTTGTTTGCAGTGAGCAGCTCTGGCAACAGCTGCTATAAATTTCCTTATCTTCTAGTTCTTCCTCCCCTGTCCTGGGTTTATGTTTTGTTGTTCCATTTGGGGTTTAATGTGCTTTGCAGTTTCCTCTATTTTTCTTTTGAATTTGTTTTGATTTGCTCATATTGAAGTTGCTGCTGATGAAAGGTGCCAGTCTATTTAACAGCTCCTGGAGCTAAGTGCTCAGTGGGTGCCCAGAGCAGGCGCAGCACAGGAGGCCAGCCGAGCGGAGAGGGGGAGCCCATTGCTGGGGCAGGCAACACCAGCCCTCCTTGCCTTCAGAGTTCATTTGTCCCCTTTGGTTGGGCTGCCAGGAGCATGTCAAGGGTGGTGCTGATTCTTGGAAGGGGGACTTGGTGCTTTGGGTCTGAAATTATTCCATATGTTTTCACACCTGAAAGCTTCTCGAGGAGCAATCTGAGATGTTTCTTTTTATGCACATATGTTGAACTTTCTTTGCCTGGCTTCAGACTTTTTTTAACACATATGGTGATTGCTTCCAATATGTGCTTATAGAAACTGGAGACATTTGCATTCCTAGTTTAGGAGAAGATGGGGACTTGTCAGATATTTGATTTGAGTTGGCTTGTTATTTTCAGTTCTGGCTTATTGCAACCACAGTGCCTACTGCTGTATCTCTATCTGATTGAAGACAGACATCCTGGGGGATAACTTTGCCTTCCTTTTCCTTTGAAAAGGAGAAAAAAAAAAAAAAAACACGTCTCCAGCCCTATTACTCATGAAGACAGCCACAAATATGTAAAGCAGAGTCTTTGGTAAAACTGAAAGGGTGTCGCTGTGAGTTCTAAAAAATCAGCATTTATTCACCCTGTCTTCTTCCGTCATTCTCTGAGGTGCCCTTGGCGACCCATGGCACTGCTGTTCAGAGCTCTGCTGGGATGGCTGCAGAAACCAGGTGGTTGCCATTGTTTTGGGTTAAAATAGTGGCAAACTGCTGACATGAAGCTGTGAAAGACAGCCAATCTGAATTCAAAGCTTTACCAGTTCTAAAGCAAAACTTCCCCAACACACACCCCTTATTTGTGTCCAGACAGGTAAACTCCACCTGTTCCCTGGTTTTAGCATATTTGGGATAGTTTCCTTGGGGCATTAACCAGAGAGGAAATGACTAGGGGTTTTGGTCAACACCTGTATCTCTGGAGGACCAGAGTTTCTGAGATTTTTCTCTAGCAACCCAGACATTGTTCCTAGTGCAGAAAGGCTCTGACCAAGTCTGACTGTCCAAATAGACACTGTGGGAAAGGGTGAATAGGATTTTCTGCTGGCACTGAAGAGATTGTCTTTGTCATTAGAGAAACTGAATCAAAGACTCAGTTGTAGTTCTTCAGTCTTCCAGTTCTTCAGTCTTGCTTTCTCTTGACTGAGTTACTTGGGCTGCTGGTCTGACTTTCTTTTAAGGCATTGCAGGGTTTGCCTGCCCTGAAAATGAAGGCATCTTGTTTAGATAAAACAGATCTAAATTAAAATTCTCTAGCTTGGGTGCAACTCTTGTAGCATGACACTCAGCACAGGTTAGTAGCCCAAAAATTCACCTTATCTCTATGTTTGGTGCTGAGAGGCTGCAGGGTCTCTGCTAGCAATAGCCTTGCCTCCTCATTTAAAGCCACCATGGCAGAGTTCTAAAAATTGGTTAGATTTCCCACAAATGCAGGTCTTTGCCTCATAGGATGTAAAGACATTCAAGCTTTAGATCTTGTGCCTCATTCCTGCAGCTCCTAGAAGTGAAAATGAGGCTAGGAGAAATGGCAAACATCAAGCTTCAAGCCTGCAAAATCTGTGGTTGCCAAGGTACAAATCTCTTTGAAATAACATGCTTACCATGTTTCATTTAGTGAATTGATCTGATGGCTTATGCATCTGTGAAGTTGCTGCCTCCCTTGCTCTTTTAGTTTTCCTCTCTCCCTCCAACCCCTAGGACATAGGCTTTTCTAAGAAAACTACCTTGTCTGTTGGAAGGAGACCTCTTTGCTCATTTCTACCAAATGAGACAAAATCAAAATCCTTGCTGAGCAGCAGTAAAAGAGCAATGTTGCTGCCTGGAATTGCATCAGGAACTCCTTTGCTTATTAGGCCCAGCAACATCTACAGCAGAGAAACACATAGGTGAGCTTGTTCAAAAGCCTACATATTCTTTCTTGCATTAAGTTAATTAGTGAAAAATAAAACAAGCAGCTAACATGGGTGAAAGAAAAGGATCAAGTATCTCATATCTTAGTAGCCCAGTGGAATTGCAAGGAAAGGGATCCTACTGTCAATGATAAGAAATAAATGTTTTATTCTTGCTTCAGTCTTGAGCAAAATTCACTGTGTTTTTTACCTGCTGATGGATTGAGAACATCCAGCTGCTGAGGCAAATGTTATAACAACTAAGCTAGAGAAACTTGTTTGACCAGTTAGCGCCTGGCCATGTTCTTTTCTGAACCACCTGGGAGTGTTTCTGGCTGACTAGCATCATCTGCTAATTCCCTTCTGCACTCCTACATGAGAATATAGGGAGTAGGAAACTCACAGATGAACACACTCTCTCCTCCCCAGCACTTAGCAGCACCAGGAAAATAAGGCAAACAGATGGGAGCCAGTATATCACCCAAATGAAATCCCACCCTTTGTGATAACGTGCCAGCTGAAGAAGAGACAGGATTCTTATTGGTGTCCTTTGCTGTAGATAACAAGTGTGACTTTTTAGCTCAAAGATAGCTAGTGAGAATCTGTTTTGCTTTTTTTTTTTTTTCCTCCTTTGTGTGCTTGGCATCTTTTCAAGGTGATCTCTGAAGCCTGGGATGTGCAGAAGTATGAGACTTTCGAAAGGAAGATCCAGATGCCCTTGGCAAACTTTGTTTTCCCTAAATCCTACTTACCTGCTTGGTCCTTCTATGGCTGGGGCTGGAGATTTGCCCAGAAAAACTTGCAGTTATTTAACAGGCTCTTGAGGTGTATTTTACACGGACAGGATGCATTTGTGTCTGGAGCTGCAGTGGCAGGCGGGCTTTCACAGAATCACAGAATTGCTGAGGTTGGAAGGGACCTCTGGAGATCATCTAGTCCAAACCCCCTGCTCAAGCAGGGTCACCTAGAGCACATTGCACAGGATTGCATCCAGGCGCGTTTTGAATATCTCCAGAGAAGGAGACTCCACAACCTCTCGGGGCAACCTGTTCCAGTGCTCTGTCACCCTCACAGTGAAGAAGTTTTTCCTCATGTTCAGATGGAAGTGTCTGTGTTTCAGTTTGTGCCCGTTGCCTCGCGTCCTGTCGCTCGGCACCACTGAAAAGAGTCTGGCCCCATCCTCTCGACACCCTCCCTTCAGATACTTGTACACGTTGATAAGATCTCCTCTCAGCCTTCTCTTCTCCAAGCTAAACAGGCCCAGCTCTCTCAGCCTTTCCTCATAGCAGAGATGCTCCAGTCCCCTAATCATCTTTGTAGCCCTTTGCTGGACTTGCTCCAGTAGTGCCACATCCCTCTTGTACTGGGGAGCCCAGAACTGGACGCAGTACTCCAGATGTGACCTCACCAGGGCTGAGCAGAGGGGGAGAATCACCTCCCTCGACCTGCTGGCAACACTCTTCCTGATGCACCCCAGGATACCATTGGCCTTCTTGGCCACAAGGGCACATTGCTGCCTCATGCTTAACTTGGTGTCCACCAGCACTCCCAGGTCCTTCTCCGCAGAGCTGCTTTCCAGCAGGTCAACCCCCAGCCTGTACTGGTGCATGGGGTTATTCCTCCCCAGGTGCAGGACCCTGCACTTGCCTTTGTTGAACTTCATGAGGTTCCTCTCCGCCCACCTCTCCAGCCTGTCCAGGTCTCTCTGAATGGCAGCACAGCCCTCTGGGGTATCCGCCACTCCTCCCAGTTTTGTATCATCAGCAAACTTGCTGAGGGTGCACTCTGTCTTCATCCAGGTCATTGATGAAGAAGTTGAACAAGACTGGACCCAGTGCTGACCCCTGGGGGACACCGCTAGCTACAGGCCTCCAACTAGACTCTGTGCCACTGATCACAACTCTCTGAGCTCTGCCATTCAGCCGGTTCTCAATCCACCTCACTGTCCACTCATCCAGCCCACACTTCCTGAGCTTCCCTATGAGGATGCTATGGGAGACAGTGTCAAAAGCCTTGCTGAAGTCAAGGTAGACAACATCCACTGCTCTCCCCTCATCTACCCAGCCAGTCATTCCATCAGAGAAGGCTATCAGATTGGTTAGGCATGATTTCCCCTTGGTGAAGCCATGCTGACTACTCCTGATCACTTTCTTTTCCTCCACATGCTTGGAGATGGCCTCCAGGATGAGCTGCTCCACCACCTTTCCAGGGATGCAGGTGAGGCTGACTGGCCTGTAGTTCCCTGGGTCCTCCTCCTTGCCCTTTTTGAAGACTGGGGTGACATTGGCTTTCTTCCAGTCCTCAGGCACCTCTCCTGTTCTCCACGACCTTTCAAAGATGATGGAGAGTGGCTTAGCAATGACATCCGCCAGCTCCCTCAGCACTCGTGGGTGCATCCCATCAGGGCCCATGGATTTGTGGGTGTCAGGTTTGCTTAAATGATCTCTAACCCACTCCTCCTCCACCAAGGGAAAGTCTTCCTTTCTCCAGGCTTTCTCTCTTGCCTCCAGGGTCTGGGGTTCCTGAGGGCTGGCCTGAGCAGTAAAGACTGCAGCAAAGAAGGCATTCAGTAACTCTGCCTTCTCTGCATCCTTTGTCACCAGGGCACTCACCCCATTCAGCAAAGGGCCCACATTTTCCCTAGTCTTCCTCTTGCTATTGATGTATTTGAAGAAGCCCTTCTTGCTGTCCTTGACACCTCTTGCCAGATTTAATTCCAAATGGGCCTTAGCCTTCCTCGTCACATCCCTGCATACTCCGACAATGTTTGTATAATTCTCCCAAGTGGCCTGTCCCCCTTTCCACTTTCTGTAGACTTCCTTCTTCTGGTTGAGTTTTGCCAGGAGCTCCTTGCTCATCCATGCAGGTCTCCTACCTCCTTTGCTTGACTTCCTACTCATAGGGATGCACCGCTCTTCAGCCTGGAGGAGGTGATGTTTGAATATTAACCAGCTCTCTTGAACACCCCTTCCTTCTAGGGCCGTAACACATGGGATTCCTCCAAGTAGGTCCCTGAAGAGGCCAAAGTTTGCTCTCCTGAAGTCCAGGTTTGTGATCCTACTTATTGCCCTGCCTCCTCTTCGCAGGATCCTGAACTCCACCTTCTCATGGTCACTGCAGCCAAGGCTGCCCCTGACCTTCACATCTTCCACCAGTCCTTCTTTGTTTGTTAGTATGAGGTCCAGCAGCACACCTCTCCTTGTTGGCTCCTCCACCACCTGTGTCAAGAAGTTGCCACCAATGCCCTGCAGGAACCTCCAGGACTGTTTGTGCCTAGCTGTGTTGTCTTTCCAGCAGATATCAGAGTGGTTGAAGTCCCCCATGAGAACCAGGGCCTGGGATCATGAGGCTACTTCCAGCTGTCTGTAGAAGGCCTCATCGACTTCCTCTTCCTGATCAGGTGGCCTGTAGTAAACACCCACAACAGTGTCACCCATGCTAGCCTGCCCTTGAATCCTTACCCATAAGCTCTCGACTCGCTCTTCATCCACCCCTAGGCACAGCTCAATACATTCCAGTTGCTCTCTCACATAAAGAGCAACTCCACCACCTCACCTTCCTGGCCTGTCTTTCCTAAAAAGCACGTAGCCATCCATGACAGCACTCCAGTCATGTGAGCTATCCCACCATGTCTCTGTAATGGCAATGAGATCATGGCCCTGCGACCGCACACAGATCTCTAGTTCTTCCTGTTTGTTCCCCATGCTGCGTGCATTGGTGCACAGGCATTTCAGGGAGGTGATCGAGCATGCAGGTTTCCCAGGAGGGATGCAAGACGATCCTCCATAGCCACATCCCATGCACACTTCCCTGGCTGCATTCACCTGCTGGAGGCGTCCTGACTTGAGCTGTCTTTTGCCAGCTACCCTGTCACTATAACTCTCCCCTTCCCCTGTCTTTCCTAGTTTAAAGCCCTCCTTACCAGGTTGGCCAACCTGTTGGCAAAGACCCGCGTGCCCCGCCTCGTGAGGTGGATCCCATCTCTCCCAAGCAGTTGTCGATCTTCAAACAGGGTCCCATGGTCGTAGAAACCAAAACCCTGTTGCCAACACCAGCGGCGCAGCCAGTCGTTAACTTGGAAAGTCCGTCTCCTCCTCCTCTCATCCATCCCCCTCACTGGCAGGATTGAGGAGAAGATGACCTGGGCTCCCAGACCCTTGACCACCATTCCAGAGCTCTTTCCTTGCCTTGCTGACAGAGTTCATGTTGTCATGAATAAAACTTGCTTTTAATGGGTATTGGGATTGCTCTCCCCTTCACGTGCTTCATTTGTGACATTTGGAAATATTACTCAGGAAATCTCTCACCATCTGGCCCTGCAGCAGGCTCAACACCTGCACCGCTGAAGCTCCCTAGCAAGAGGCTCTTCCCCTGCAGCTGTCCCCATCAGGCTCTGCTGCTGTCTGTCTGCAACTTTTCTAGCAGCAGCCACGTTAGTGGATCCTGGCTAGTCCTTTTTCCCAGCCTATAAACATGTAGGGAGATTTCTTCACTTGCAGTTAATGTTCAATTTCCATCCCTTGCTATGAAGTGAAGAAACTCCTGCAGTGTTTGAGGAGGCACAGATTTACCCAGCCATCTCCCATCATGCTAACGAACCATCACTTCTTATCTGCAAAACTCACAAGCCAAGCGCCTCTTCAGCCTGAGTTTTGAAGTCACAGCATAGGGCTGCCTCCTTCCCTTCTCAGCTACAGTGCAGGCTCACTGCGCCCATGCAAAAGCTCTTTCCTCGACTTCAGTATCACCTCTGCTGTGCTGTGTGCCTCCGTCAGCAACGAGCAGCCTGTTGAACAGCCCTCTTCCTCACCCTCTGTGGAGACAGGGACAAGTAATGGTGACAAGCAAGTAAAGGAGGGGGTGTCTGCCAGCCCCATCCACAGTCATAGCTCTGAAAGTGAGAGACTGATCTCATCACTTGGCTGATGGTGGAGTTGGGGCTTATTCCACAAAAGTACCTGTGCATGCACACCTGTTACCATTAGCCTCAGCAGCCTGCTAGGACTTTCATTCACTGTGGTAGCTCTCTGGTCTAGCCAAGCTCTGAAGGGCTTGTCATCCACTCCTAAATAAAGCTGGGGGTCATGTGACAGCATTTACTTTCCAGGCCCCTGGGGTCTGGACCAAAGGTCCCAGGCAGAACAAGCCAACGGACAAAAAAGGGGTATGTACAACTGAAAGTTTTATATATATATATAGACATACATATACATATGTACATGTATTATATACAGTATATCCTATACACTCACACACACAGAGACGCACATATACACACACTGAGGATAACTGTGAGTATGTCACTCAGAAACCATCCAAATTATAGTACCACAGCAGAAAGCTAAATCAGCTCTACTGAAGCCAATGAAACAATGAATCAGATTAATGCCCCATTATACTCCAGTAAGGAAGGATATTTATATAAATTCATTTCAAAGTGGACAAAGTTCCTTTTAAGTCTGTGAAACATTGCTGTATAAATATATAGGATGAAAAACTTGTTTTCTAGATGATAAGCACCACTACCAGAGACCTTACTACCAAGAATGGTCTTTTTGAAATTAGTATTGTACTTTAACTAGAGTAAGTACTGTAGTATTAGGAGACAGAGAGAGAGAGAATGGAACAAATATTGAGCTCT
Organism: Apteryx mantelli; assembly: GCF_036417845.1. Classification (NCBI taxonomy): domain Eukaryota; kingdom Metazoa; phylum Chordata; class Aves; order Apterygiformes; family Apterygidae; genus Apteryx; species Apteryx mantelli. Next base: position 60,864,367 of record NC_089980.1, on the reverse strand, counting down.
TCTCTAAGTTTTACAGGTAAGTATTGTACTCTGAAAGGGTGGACAGGCTACGGGAGTCCTTACATACTGCTAGAGATTCCATCTAGCTAGTGAGTTTATGTAAAATCATTGACCTTGATCTGCGGATAGACCTCTTTAACACAATCAATACAGGTGCAATCAGATAAGAACATTCTACTGTTTTATTAAAGTGCATCTAATTCAAAACTCAATAACTCTCACAAATCCTTAATCAGAGAAGATATCCTGGGAGGTATTTAGGTGAGTGATCTTATAACTCTTGCTCTCTCCTTGTTAGGATGGCATTTTACAAATAGACAAGTCTGTTTCCTCTTTACCCTTTCTGCCATAATTCTTTCACTGTACAGCTTTGTTGATTGTCATGCATTTATCAAGTCTTTTTTCCTCTTCATTTATTTGGAGAGATTGAGTCAAGTGACAGCTTCTGCTTACTTTATCCCCCAGCATTACTGTGGCCAGGCATATAAATGCAGGCGAGGCTCCCTTACTGGCACATTGGATCCTAAGTTCTAGTCCATGGATTAGATGTGCTACTCCATAGGAGGTGCAGTGCTGATGCATGCTGTCTAACTCAGGGTTGCCTGGGATAATGAAAGAAAACAGTCCATGTGTAGCATCGTATGATGGTTTAAGTAGAATGAAAGCCAAAGGCAATGACTGTGTTTTTAGGAATGATTTTAAATCAAAATGATACATACTGAATAACACAAAATAAGCACATTGTAGAGAGCTCTGAGAGCACTGTTTAGAGTGAAGTAATTGTTATCCTTTCCAGGTGATCCTCAGCATGTTCCTTAGTAATGTGAAATGAATTGTAATTTTGAGCAGTTGAGCTGAGGACTGATTTTTTTTTTTTTTTTTAGTCATTTAAGTTCACATAAGGCAGACTGAGGGCATTAGGTCTTCTACTTGAGTGCAAATGGTTGCACATGCTTAGCTAGACCCCTGGCTCACTGCATTACTCAAAACAGCACTTAGGCAGTCTATAAAATAATATAAGAAAAAATCAAATGGGTTTGTAACTATATGCAATACAGAGAGGCTCAATTGGTTGCAGTGGCTGTAACAGATCTCTGTAACAGATGTGTCCAGTCACAAGCAAGGAGGTCTGGACAGTGGCTCCTCATGGGTATAAGTCTTCCAGTTGTGATTCTGCTACTTTTACTCCCTGAGACTGAATGTAGTTATTTGGAGGTCTCATAATTTTCAAATTTTGAAAAATTGTTGTGCAAATATTTTGGGTCTTCCTCAACCTTTTCCCCTCACTCTGATTAACTAAAGGTAATGCCTACAAAGGACATTTTCCACCATTTTCCAATTCTCACAAGCACAAAACCTCCAACTTCTGAGGCTACTTCTCAGATGATCAGAAAAATCCTCTTCAGGAGTAGCAGGTTTTCTCTACCAAGTGAGCCTACCCACTTGATACAAGAATAGCTCCACTAGTAAAAACAGGCCTGTGTCTTTTCTGTGGAGGGTAATGAACTGTGCTCAACTAAAGCAGTCTCATATCTTGATTCTGTACACCCTGAGCTCCATCCAGGATCCTGCATTGGGAAGTGTTGTGTTTAGCATCAAAGTTATTTTCCTTATGTTGAGCCTAAGCCCTGAGCCTAATTGGTGACTCAGCACCAATTCGTTTGGGTACAGCAGTGCTGCACTATCCCCCACACAGCACACACGACTTCTGAGACCTTCTAGCCTTTAAAGCTTCTAATTCAGTTTCAGACACAGAGTTAGTTAGGGCTGTGAGCAAAACTGGTGTGTGGGAAGCACAAGGTGTATCAGAGGGAAAGAAGTGTCTGTGCTATGCTGAAGTGAAAAAGATGAGCATGTGGCCAGGACCTGGCTGGAGAAACCATTGCCTCTCAGTGAGATTGTGAAAGCTACAATTAGGCAACTTTTGCTTTTGAAAATGAATTTACTTTCAAGAACAAAGACAAGAAGCTCTAAGCCAGACAAATTCAATTAAGAAAGTGGATGCAAATTTATTTTTTAGCAGTAAGAATTATTAACCAACCACTGGGCCAAATAAGAAGGAAGATGGTAGCTTTGCCATCCTTGTTGTTTTCAGATCAGACCTGGATGTGTATTTCTGAAAGGAAAAAAAAAACGTGATGTTTTAGTCAGGCAGGGACTTTTGGTCTCAACAAAGGTGTTACCATTTGAAAGGTGATAGACTAAGCTAGGTAGTCATATGCTACTCCAGGCTTCTCAATGACCAGGGTGAACAGGGACCATGGCCAGGGCCAGCCTCTTCTTGTCACAGGAAGAGAGACAGGTTGAGGCAGAGAGTGGGGAAGGACAGAAAGCCAGAGGAGCCCTCCTGAAACAGGTTTGGTGCTACTGCTACTGAGGGAAGCAGAAAAAAAAGGGGTTAATCTTTCTTGCCCAACCAACCCTGTAGTAGCTGCCACCATATGCATCCTAGCCCTTCCTGTCTATTCAAGCCAATAGCACAAATTTCTGGGGCTCTGGCATATGTAAAGCAGGTGTCATGGCCACTTTGCTCTTTCTGGCTGTCCGCTAACCTAGGCAGCTGCCTGCCTGGCCTGTGCCTCATCTCTACAGTCACCTTTGATCTCCATCTCCAGGAGCATGCCTCCTCTGTGCAGCCAGTCCCTGAGGTCGTGCAGTCTCTCTGTGGAACAACTGCCTGATACAGCACAGTGCTCTATCATCTTCGCTGGGGTCTTGAGGTCAGCAAAGTATTAGCACTGGGCTGTGCAAGACCTAGTCACTCTATCAATAGTACTGACTTCTCCAAAATGCCAAGTTGCTTTATCAGATTCCACATGATGGCTTGAATCAAAGGCCTGATAAAAGTTTTTTAAAATTGCTGAGCACAGTTGATTAAACTTAACTATCTCTTCAAAACACAATTTCAGGAGAAGATGTGCTTGACAGTGGAATGGCTGAATGTAAAGCCATGCTAAGTACCTTGGCCTTTCACACAAAAGGCATTGCTGATTCAAGCCATTGCATAAAAACAAAGACTTTCACTGCTTCTACAGCAATGCAATCTCTCAATAGTTACTATGTCTGGCCCTATCACTCTTCTTCCACAAGGCAGAATAATGTTCTCTTTTTCTTTCGTAATCAGAAGTGATATTCTATTACGTCTGAAGGGTGTTTCTTGTATGTTCCTGCTTTGAAAAAATGCAGCCCCATCATCAGTGGAACAAAAATATTTTTAATCTCTGCAGATTGCAGTGTGCTGGGCCTGCAGCTCAAAAGCAGCCTCTTTTGAGTGGGGGGAAGAAACTGGTATATGGCCATACACAACATTTTAGATGAGGAGGTAAAAAAGGAAAATACTGTTTTCTAATGCTAATGGCAGAAAAAAACAGTGAAAGGGAGAGAAAAGCATTCCAGATGCTGCATTATGTCTACAATGATATGTAACAGTTCCATATTAATCTAATAAAGCCATGGGATGTGAGTAAGTTTTGTTCTTTTGCCAGATGGGTTTGGCACTAAAGGATTCCCACACCCAGTGGAAAATAAGGATACAAGAGATCTAATTAAAAATGGGAGCTTGAGATGCACAACAAGACTTTAAACTCTTCCGGTATTTAATGGAATTTGCTGTGGTGCTAAAAGAGTAATCCCCCCTGTCATTCTGACATGAAAAACATTAGTGAATATTTGATTTTACTGTGGAACAAATTATGGTAGTAATGAGTCTTTGAAGGAAAAAAAAGTGCTCAAACTGGTACAGTCTCATTTAAAATGTGCATGTTAAAAATAGAACAGATACACAAAATGTTGTCTGCTACTTCATCTGTGACTGTTATTTTATGAGATGCATGCCCTTTCAGTGTAGTACTTGACACTTAACATTTGCCTGTCTCAGCCCCACTCTTATTGCAAAGTCTATTCTTCTCTATATAATTTGGGCATTGGGAATGTATGAACAGTTAGGTTTCAGCTCCTACTCAGCAATTCAAAACTTCCAGGTCATATGTCAGTGGGCAGAAAATCCTCCCTATCTTTGCAACTGATTCTCAGAATTAGACTTGATGGCATGAATGACTGGTCACTTCTAGACAAATTATATGTGTAGCTAAGCAACTGTTTTTGCTGGATTTGTTAAATGTGTTTATTTTAATTTGCACTTAATTTCATGATGATGGTTGAATTCTAGGCAAGGAGGCAAGGAAGAGACCTCAGAGATGGACTGGCCCAGAAATATTTGTTTTATGATTAGCTTAGTAATAAGCCCATTGCTCAGGTAGATGCTGTCACTGTCAGTGTTATAAATAATAGAGAGGCCTCTTTCTACCTTTTGCTTTTAATGTTGCCCTGAATTTTGAAAAGTTGATGAAAAAACAGCTTCAGTTTGCTATTTGAGGACGAGATGAAGGGTCACAAACTCCCCAAATCCAGTTCTTATAAGGAAACTCTGTTTGACCTTGAGCAAATCCTTTAATTTCACTTTCACTTCTTCCTCGGTAAAATGAAGATAATAACACTGGACTTGCAAGATTTGTTAACAGGGAAGTTTCAATGAAGATAGCAGGCACTCTGGTGCACACTGAGATCAATAGAAAGACTTTTAGTCATTCCAGCAAGTTGGGACAGACTGTCAGTGTGGGAAAGTAGAAAATAAGTTTCCTTGTACAAACAAGTCTGGTGGACTACTTGGGAGATTTTCTTAGAAGGCAATGAGATGGCTATCCTGTCACATCTCCTAAGCAGCCACGACTTCACAGCCTTCATAAGAAGAAGCTGTGGGAGGAATGCACTGGACTGATATATTGGCACTCTCTTCTCAGCAGGCACTGCCCACTTTTTTGATCTCCCAGTCCTTTATAGGTCTGTAAATTTGACCTGGGGGGAGAGTGAAACAACTTTCTACTCTCATAAACTCTATCACAGTTCCCACTACTGCGGTCTTTATCATAGGACACCTTCAGATTCACCTTCACCAGGGTGAATATGGCCCAGCCTTTGCAAATTTCTGTGTGCATCTCCAGCACTACACGTATTAGTCCTTTGCTGGTTGTGAATGAAGATCATAGCTCAGAAAAAGGAATCACTGAGTTTTTGATCAGCAGAAGAGGTTGATTTTGTTTTGCTGTCTTCTAAAATCAAAAGCGTGTTTGTGTCTTCTATGGCTTGGGTGACATTATGTTAAACAGAAATGTAGGTATGACAGCAGAGATACAATTCTCCTGCAGATGTTATCAAGGTGAATTTTACTCCTTTTTTTTTTTTTTTTTTGTGAGCCAGTGATTGTTCTTAATATTAGCAAGTTAATGACAAATGAGCGTAAATGATGAATGTCAAATGAAAGTGTTTTTCTGTTATAACTGTGATAGTTTTGTTTTATAAAAGCATCTAAAAATAAAAATCAAACAGAGTATAAGTATGCATTCCTTTCCCAGGGATGCATCATATAAGCCCTCTGCATTCTATTGACCAATTCAATGAAAAAGGTTTGGGCCAGAGAAGATCTGGACTGGATTTTTTTCACTGAGCAAGCCTATTAAAATCATTCTGTTTCACAGAGCCAGCAACATGATGTTTAAACAGTTTGAGAATGTGGGTTGCTGTGGGGCTGGCTTGACAGCTTATACAGCACACAAATGCAGGCTAAAGAAAACAATAAATGCAAACTGTCAGGAGATCTTATGAAGAATTTGCACAAGATCTTACTCCTAAATAGGATGGAGAAGGCAAATATCTCGCAATCAAAGGTTCCACTATCTTCACAGTTAGCAGCTGTCCCAGCCAAAAATGTAGGACACGTTTAATATAATCTCTCTGTATAATGTAATCAGACTGTCTGAGGGATATCTTATGCTACTCTGCTAGTCAACAATCAAGTATGGTCAAGGACAGTCAAATTGTTTTATTGCACATAACTTGGCAAAGGCTAAGGAAAAACATGTGTGAATTTAATGGCTCAAGGCTTTTATTACTTACCCAATAGGCGATTTTTAAAATGTACTTCCTTGCCTTCATGTCAAATGCAAAGTGAAATGGATGGCTTTAAAAATCATTAGTTGGAGAGAGGGAGAGAAAGAACAGCATTCCTCTGATGTCAGCCTGCAAATTGGTCTAAAGAGGACCTGAAGGCAGACAGAGAAACTACTAGAAACCTCAGGAGAGCTGTAAAGGATGAGACTATAGGACAAGTGTCAATCCATGTACGACAGCCTTGAGATTAGAGGACAGATCTATGGAAGGGTTAGTAGCCACACAACTGTAGAGCAGAATCCTGACCTGCAAGAATGTGTGTCGTTTAATGGGGCCTCGAGAGAAAAACTGCTTGGATAACCATGCTGTAGTGGTACTCTAGATCTTTTGCCTGCCTTATATAATCTCCCTTTAATGGGCAGAAGTCCATGGAATGCCACGGGAGACCAAGGGATTTGAATGATTCATCCATGAGAATGAGAATAAACATTTGATTTGGGAGAGGAATAACAGGTTTGGGGAAATGCATTCCCAGTCTATGGAATGGAGGTTGTTTCCCAAGATCATCATCTGTTTGTCAAGGGAACACAAGAAGCAAGTCAGAATTTTTGTCTTCAATTACAATGCCCAGGATACAATGTTAGCAAAGTGAAGCTTTGACAAGGGATTTAATCTTGATTACAATTCTGCTAGCACAATGATGGGGTAGATAAAATGATATGTTGACTGTTATCTTGAATTTTCAAAGCATTTACAAATGGTCTATTTCATGTATGGTGGGTAGCCATGGTGGGGCAGGCCTCAACAGTTCTTTCAACAACACAAAGCATTGTCTGAAAATTAGAGATTATTGTATTCATTTGAGATGGGTATTGGAATGTGAGTAGCTAGAGTACAGCTGTCCGAAGCAGAATGTGAACAGGAGGCCACAGCTGGTATGGTACTCCTCATGCATTAGTGCCATGCGATCTCCAACAAGTGTGAACAACCAAAACTTGGTTTTACTTTCTATTGCAAAAGGTCTCAGAGCATGCACCCCAGCCTCAAACAAGGTTCACCAGTGGATCAGTGCTGGTCAAAAGGCAGAACTCCACCTGCTGGAACATGACCTGTGGAAATAACCTGGGTTTTCTGAAGATGGTCTGATGTTCAAACACTAACTCCAACCCTGTGCATCTTGCAAAACTTGACACGATCATGCTGAAGAGTAGAAAGGCTTTAAATGGATCCTATGCAGGACTTTGTGAAAGCAACCACCTGCTTCAGAATACACATAGATGTGTACAAGGTAGGTTGGCTGACTTCTGTCAGGATATTTGCCCTGGAGGCATGATGGAGATATTTCTTTGGCTGGGAATACACAGGTACATTTGTACTCCAATTAATTTCCTTTTTGCTGGATTGTGTCCAACTTTATCACGGGCTTGACATCTTTCATATGGTCCTCATAAATTTACACAGTACAGTTAAAGTTCTTTGAGTTTAAATTTGAAGAAGAATTGAAATATTTTAAAGGACTTTATAATGACACAGCACAGCAAATCCCTAGATAGCCTAAATGGATGGAAACATTCTAGAGTATAAATGAGTTAGAGATTAATCCATGGCACCTTGTGAAGGCTTGGGAAATTCTGTATGTTAGAAATGGTGCTACATCAGGAGCAATCTCCTGGAAGGGAGAAATGTTCTCTCTTAGCCTCCTCCCACTCACCAAAATAAGTGTTTGAGGGGGAGAATCTCACCTGAATCACTGTTGCTCCATTGCAGCCCCTTTAATGTCAATGAGTTTGGAGAAGGTGAAGGACTTCCCTCTGTGTACTGCAAGCTTTGGAGAATAAATCATGTGTCATAAAAAGGACCTAGAACTCAAAAAAAGAGAAGGGTTCACATTTAAAAGACTTTAGACTAAAAATAACTGAGTGAAGCTGGCCATACAAAGAGGGCTTAGGCTTCCTCTTCTGCTGGGAGAATTGACCAAACTGTCCCATAGTAGTCAGAGCTAAGAAAGCTTGTTATACTCACAGAAGGCCAGTTGAAATGAAATCAGGATTTGGAAGCAGGTTTATGTCTTATGTGGAATGAGCAAAACTTGTAGTAAAAAAGGTATTGTTAGAACTGTGCTCAAGTAACCAAAATGAGCCTTTAAAAAATGTTACATTAGTGGAAAATTTTCAGTGGTCTTCCAGTCCCCAGTTATTTCTAAAAGAAGGACAGCAGAAAGACTGGAGCTTCAAGGAGTATGCAGACTCCTCCTCTTCCTCCAAGCAATCAGCAAAGGCTGGAACTGCTATTTCCCCTAAGGAATCATCATTTTTTACGTCCGCAGGAAGACTCTGTGGAATAGCCCATACCTCTTCCTGTATTTCCTCTGGCTGAAAATAAATATGTTCTCTTGCAGAGTCTCCAAATTGAGAAAGTCCTTGTCCTTCCACATGCATGACATGTAGGGATTGTTTCACTTTGCTTTTAGCAAAATCAGGCAAATATTTGAATGTGTGTTTTGACCAGCAACCTCTGGAGAAATGGACATTTTGGCTCTCTGCATTGTGACTGTGAAGACTATTCTAGCCTTCTTTATGATGAATTGGAGATCCTCTTGGTACTATTTACAGGTCTTTTTTTTTTTTTTAACTGTCTTGTTCAATTCAAAACATGCAACCTGAACCCTGGATGTAACCCTCTTCTAAGAGAGCTGTTGTTTTTTTTCTGGAGTCATGGGGATTTGGCTTGAAACATGTAGCCGGACTTTTTGGCAATCCTACCTCAGAGCACTGCTTGCTTCCTTCTTATGGGAAGAAATACATATCTTCCTCTTGAAAACAGTGTTGCATAAGCACCCTTGGGTGATCATTATAGATTTTAGATGAATACCACCTTCTGAGCATTAACCACCTATCTATCTGAAGTGTGTTGATTCCTTTCTAACTGTGGCAGAATAAATAGCAGGCAGCCAGTGAAAGAGTTGCTGTGAGGTGAGCATAGGAGTTCCTGTCTCAGCATTTTCTTTGTGAAGATTAAAGCTGCAAGTGTGTCAATCATCTTCTCTGTAAAGGTCTGAAAAGGTTGTCAGAGTTCAGTATTTTTAGCTCTTTAGCAGATTATCTCTTTTCTTTTTAGAGGTAACAACAGTTCTTAGGTTAAGAGGGAGACAAAAGCCTCAATAGTTTTGGAATTTCAAATGAACTCAATAAGGCACTGAGGAGATTTTTTTCCATAGGAACCTGAAAAGTTGCTTAAAGGATGTTGTGAAAAACAGGGAAAAGCCTCCTGCTTAAGAGTCTCTGTGCTAATGGTATACAAATATAAACTGCCTCAGACTGCCACAAAACAACCTGGGAGTGTGCTCTATTCATGGGCTGCACAGCAGTAGTCTGTCTGCACTGGGGGTGGATGCAGTTTCAAAGACCACAGCATTTCAGAGAAGGAGGATTAGAAAAGCCAAGTATTTCTGTTGAAACCTGTGCTCACGGAGACGATGGATAAAAGGGCCACAGTTGCAAGGCCTTACACTGCCTGGACAGACAACCCTTTGCCAGGGGCTCACATAAGTTGGACAGACCTTAAAGGAGCTGAAAAGCCTCTGCTGCTCATGGCCTGCAAAGCGTCACTGCAGGGCAACAAAGTGATCAAGTGGTCTTATGTGTCCCACTCACAAAATGAAAAATGTAACTATACTTCTAGTCTGGTTGAGACCAAAGCTAAATATAATGGTGTAGAAAAGCTTTTTTGTTGTTGTTGTAATATTCTTCCTTTTTTTCCAAAATCAAGGCCTTCCTAAAGGGTTGTCATCTTCTAGCGTCTTCTCTAACACTCCTTCAGTTCACTTTTTCCTGGTTATCTTGGCTAGATTTTTGTTTTTCCCTGGATACGATGAAGTTGAGCACTTTGTAGCAGATTCTCTGTATCAGAAAACTGGATCTTCATTATGATGGTATTCAGGAACTTGGTCATTTTTTCTTCTAAATAAAAGTCTTTTGTTGAAGCTTTACTTATAATGAAGTTAGTTATTGCTGCCTGACACTCATCCAGTAGTCCCTGAGTGTGCTGTTGAACCAAGTAGCTGCTATGAGCATGAGCACATGGGACGGAGAGGGCCAGGCACCTTGCAGTAAGCTCAGAAGCGTTGGATCCCCCCACGTGACTTTTTGCCCTATTTCATCCTGCCCTTTCTGTCAAGGGAATGGCCTTTGCAGGAGCTCTGTCTGCTGGCTTTCCATGGCTGAGTTACTGCTGAAATTTTCCTCCTTCGCACTTTCTGAAAATGTGCAAAAGAGAAAGAAAGGAAGAATGAAAAAGTATATTAGAATCATACTGAGCACATTTCTTTTGAAACTCTAATCTATAAAAATGAGTACATATAATTTTGCAATTATAAATATGTGAAATAAACATATTAGTTAAGAAGTTATGCTTTCAAAACTGCTAATTAGTAACCAAATGCATTTTACAGGGTTTTAATGAGCACTTTTTCATATCACATTAATCTCCATTAGCTATATTCGTACTAGTAATGCTAATAATGTGCAAAGCCATTAGTTTGCTACAAAGTCAATAATAGATAGTACTGATTCCAAGCCTGCACTGCACTAAAAGATTCATTCTTTGTTTGGTACAGTTGACCTGAATTTTCAACTGGCTATCATGAAAGAAGGTGTTTACTTGGGGTTACATGGGAGTCTGTCAGGTCAGTTATTGAGGGTCTATGAACCGAAAGAAGATGATAGGTCGGAACACTGCTCCCTCTCTGTCATCTAGAAAGCAGGAGCTGGCTGCAAAGGAGATTGCTCTGGCTCCTACTGAAGAGGATTCTAAACATTTCCTTGCATCAACTCCATCTCAGCTGCCTTGTGGACTCCTTCATTCTTATTTTTTCCTTAAGGAGTTTGAGCAACATTTCTTACTGGAGATGCTTTTTGGTATATTTCATTTGATGTGTTATCTGAATGGATTTGTACTCTCTTATTCCACCTTTGAAAACTTTTGTTGTTATTTTGCCAAACAATTTTCTAAGATGTAATCATTGTTTGGGTAGTGGATGGAAACAGGAATGGTTTTGTGGAGAAATTCTAACTCAAGTTGCAGTACAATTTGCAAGCATATTTTACTGCTTGCTATAGGAAAACATTTATAAGCTTATTTGCAAGTAAAATATTTTATTATATTAATACCAGGAACGTTTTATGCTACTAGTAAAATGTGTGAATTGTTTTAGAGACTGTTCCTGGATTGTAAAATTAACCATATATCTTGTAAATCAACAGAGAGAAGAAACCTCAGTGGCTGGTTCAGCTATTAAGCATACAGATTTTAATAATAGTGTGTTCCTGTTTAATTTTTAATTTATTTAACCACAGCATTTATTCTAACTTAAGGCCTACAAAATGCAAATGTTGAAAACTTTTCTAAGAACTTTTATACAGAATACATACATTTGACTCCCTGCATTGTATCTTTCCTCTGCTTTATCTGCTTGCAGTGTTTTAGCTTTTGGGAATAAACTGCTCTTGGCTCTAAAAATGAACTTTTAGCCATGTGTTCATGAAATGAATCAAGCTCACTGTGGTGCTGATTCACTGTAATTAGATGCAAGATTGATGCATATAGAAAAAACTGTTCCATGTATCTCATCCATCTCTGGTACTACCTCTTTAGTCTCTTTATTGGATTCAGTTTTTCCCCTAACAAACCAAAATATAATTGCACAGGCGAAATTTCTCTTTCAGTGAAAGATCCAGATGGGAATTTGGAAAGGACAGATGAAAATCTCTAACCCAGTGTAAGCAACAGTAGGAAAAGGTTTGGGCCAAAACTAGTGTGATATCTTATTCTTACAACTGGGAAAAGCTACCATGAACAGCAAAACGGAGCAGATGCTAGCAGCCCATACTGTATTCCTCTGGGGCAGAGCAGGTAAGAGCCACAGAGGGTAGCAGTAGAGCTAGCATCTAAGCACGGTCGTGTGTAACAACTCTTCTCCCCTCAAGCTGCTTTTAAAGCCTCTGGAACAGCGCTCTGCCCCTGCCGAAGCCCCTTTGATGCAGGTGCAGATGAACCCCTGTCGCTTTGATTTCATTTTCAGGTGTCAAAGAAAAACACTTACCACAATACTTGGTGTTTTTTCCTCTTCTCCCCCCGCTTCAGGCCATGGTGTGAGGACTGCCTGACTCCAGGACTTTCACTGCAAGTGGGGATTTGGGGCCAGGAGGGTCCTTAAGAAACAAAGACATTATGCCGCATGGTTAAGGAGCTGAAGCTCGGTATAGATCTGCAGATGCTCGAGGCATGATTTCTTACCAAAGTGAACTAAGTCAGAAGTAACTCCATTAGAGTAAGCAGATTAAAACCTGTGTGAAGGAGATCAGAAGTAGGCCCCATGTGGGAAAACACAAAGCACTTTAGATAATTGTGTGGAGAGCAGGGAGCAGAAAAAGTAATATCCTGCCTGACAGAAATCTTGATAACCTGGAAAACTAGGTGAAAGCCAGGAATGTAAACATCCTGTCTTCAAAAACAAAAAACAGACGATCTCTTGATATTTATGAAGGACTTGATCTCCTAATGAAATTAAATACTAAAGAAAACGTAATGTATCTGAATAGTGCTGATAGGGATTCCCTAGGGAAGGAGGAGAAGTCCCAAAGTGGCACAAATGAGATCCTCTCCAAGGTGTTGGGTAGAGAGAGGGTTCCAGACATGGAAGGCTGAACTGGGGAAATTGCCTGCAAGGACAATAATATGCTTGTCTTTCTGGTTGTGATAGCAGTGACCTAGACTCTGAGGAAAGAGTTTATTCCCTAAAAATACTCCTGTAGAAGAAGGTGCACAAGTATTAATCTCACACAGGTCCCTTTGGAAGCAGAAAGCAAGTCTCCTGGGCTTTGGATTCTAGAAACAAATTCTTCTTTGAGGTAAAGATCCTCGAGCTGGCCTTAATCCATAGTCTCCACTCGGAGACCAACTGTAATCTGTTTAGGCCCGTACCTTCTGTTTACAAGTAGTGCAAATCAAATACTGACAGTACTCGGTAGCGCATAATTAAATTCTTACTCCCCATTGAAGTCTCTGACAAAACTTCCACTGACTTCGATAGCGCTGGATTAAGTTTTCACTGAATGTCATGAGAATTTGAACAAAAAAGTCAATCCAAATTTTGCAGATCATCTCCTGTCTTTGTTGTGGATTAAACCAAACCCATAACCAAAACAAAATTTCAACTTTATAGTGAATGAAATAAGGATAGAGGTTCATGTTGTGGATCCTAAATTCTTTTCCAGAAGAAATTCGAAACTGAATCAGTTGGGGGACTACAGCATTAATAAGAGTTCTGTAAATATTGCATAGTAAAAAAAAATTGTTTGGTTAATCTGCTCTTTTTGGCACAATCCATCTGGTAGCAACTTACACTTTTATTTCACTGTTGTTGCTCAAGAGCTCCTGGTGAGTAATTCTTGCTTTGTGGATGTTTTTTGATGTAGCTGATTCTTTAAGTCCCATTTCAAGGTGTAGTGACATGGTTTATCACGAAGTGTTTTGCTGTCGTCTGATGGCAGAAACTCCAAGAAGCCAGTTTCTAGTGTTAATTTTCAAACAAATTCAGTTGCTTTGCATGTATATTTCTCAATATTAATTTATAATTTAAAAATGGCAAAAACCAGGAGTGCTTGACTATAGAGGAAGTTCTTCCCTTCCAATCCCCATCTACAATATGAGGGCCAAGGTTGCAGAAGTGCAACTGGTGAAACTGGTCACACTGCAGAGATTGCTTCTTTTTTGCAACATAGGTACTTTTTCGTCTTACTCTAAAAATATTTTTAAAAAATCACTAAAACAGACTATCCTTATGTAATAATAGCAAATGAATTCAGCACATTAATAAAGTAAAGCTAGAGATGTGTGGCATGGAAGGTGACCTGAATTTGCCCTGATGGCTTAGAGGATTATTCTGGCACTCACTGGATAGTTGTTTGTCAATAACTGCTATTCCCGAACCTCTGTGGCTTTGTGATAGCAATGACCTCTTGTCCTTGCTACAGTTTCCTTCAAGTCTGAAGGAAATCCCCTGCTTCCTACCAGGAAAGATGAAGGGTCCATGTCTTTAGGGAAGCAACTGTTGCATAATGACTATGTAATTTTAATAATCTTCTCTCTTGGCAGTGCTGCTAACAATAGTGGGCAGGAGGTGCCTTGGAGAAATAGCTCCCAGCAGCCACCATATTTAACTGTTTATGAGTGAATTACACTTCGGGCCACTCACGAAGCTGCGCACTGGCTGGTGTACCCAAGTCTTTGGTGTTTTCTCCTGCCTTGGGTGAAACAGCTTGCCCAATTAACAAAAATCATTCCTGTTCTGATATTGTTCTGATATTATTACCCTGTAAGAGGACTAGGCTTTCTGCTCTTACCAGATGAGCTATATCAGTAACACTCCATGCTTCAGTCTCATCTTGTTGTTGAGTTGTCAACATTATTTTTGGCTTTAGTAGTGACATAATAGGCTAAGTAGGGCTCAAGCAGATACTGCATTGCTACAGGGGCACCAGAATAGGACTGCAACTGCTGTGATCACTCACCAGCATGCCAGACCTGGACTGCCCTTCTCTGGCTACACACTTTCTGTCCTGACCTCTGCTGCCCCCAAACTCCTGGCTCTACTTCCCTGGGCCAAAAGGGGTTGTCTGCTTTTGACTTGCCTATCCCCCAGAATCCCTTTGTCTTCTGCCCCTACCTGCCCCCGTCTAAAAGTTCCTCATGCACAAATACAGTATGTGATTAAGGCCTTGGTGAATATATTATGCTTTCCTGACACTTCCAATAAAAGGTATCAGTTGTCTGTTGTTTTTTCAGTGATTTTTTATTACATCTGAAGGTTTGAAAGCATGTATGCAGTCAAAATGTTTTTAATTTGTGTGTTTTGCTTTCTGAGATATTTTATCCTTGTTCTTATTTGTATTACATTTCCAGAACTTGCTGGCAGGTCTTTTTTCATTTTCAATGAATGTGGGAATTTTACCTATCAGATTGCACTGGAGAAGAAAACCTATCTTTTTGAATATTTATGGAAATAAAATAATAATGCTATTATCTACACTCTTGATTACTAGGATTATCTCATTGTATATATACAGATCCTCTAGATAGGCAGATTATGTGATCAGAAGGTTCTTAGTGGGCCCCAGGCTCAGAACGCACATTAAAGCAGATCAAGCCTGCTTTAATTCATGTGCTGCTATGCTAATGCATTTGCTCTTTCTCAGGAGAATTTCTGAAATATGTTGTTGATTTGGGACCCAGTGCAGTCCCACTGAGGTAGAAGGACAGCCACTCACTTTGATGGACAATAAATTGGGGCCTGCTTGAAGCAGCAATGTGTAAAGAAAGTTGTATGCCACTCTTCCGGGGATAGAAGCATCTCAGTCATTCACATATGCTGAAGGACCTTGAGAATCTTGCTCTTATTTTTTTAACTTTGCTAACAAATACCTCTATAGTCTGGTGAGCATGTCTCTCTCCAGTTATACACAAATTTGAGGTGTTTAAGGGAGTATATCAGAGGGCAAACTGTGTCTCTTGGAGAATAGAAAGGAACTGGAATGACTTCTTTTGGTTGACTGACTCAACGGTTTTCAGGCAGGTAATGGGACTTGCTCATAATGTTGGTTTCCAAGAAGCTGACATCGCTTCATGGCTCAGTTAGCGTGTAGCAGTTTGAGCAGTGAGCAGGGTAAACCACCCTGCAAATATACTTGGACTGTCAACTTCTTCTTCTTCTTCTTTTTTTTTTTAAATGAGAGACATGGTTGGTTTTTGACCAGGATACATGCTCTAAATCCCTTAAGCATTTTGAAAAACTTCCTTTATAGAGTTTGAAAACACACAGATTCAAAGATGAAAGTCTCTTTTAGAATTAATGATGAGGACAGAACTGATGTGATGTCTGTGCTGAAATACCTCTACCTTAATAGATTCTTTTCTACTTACTGCTGTGTTTCCGAATTTGCCTCATGGTTCCTACTCTTTGTTGCATGTGCTGGCAAAGAACAGAGCTAAAAGATGTCAAGAAATGTGGAGTTCAGCATTGGAGAGTATTATGGGGCAGGAATGGGTTTTGACATTGAGTTTGAGAAAAGTAAAGAGGACTAGGTAGGTGAAAAGTGGAAAGGTCTTTTGGCTTAAGAGTTCTATCAAAGAATATGAAAATTGTGGGTGAAAACAGAAAAGTAAAAGGGAATAGGTAATAGATAGTAGGCCATGGAAGGAGTAATGGGAGTAAAAGCAACAGCTGAAGAAAGGAGGTGCTATGGGCAGAGGTAAATTTTGCTGCACCTCAAAAACAGGCATAGGAGACTTAAATTTGAAATTCAAGGGTAAGAAATCAGTGAAAAAGAGCTGAAGAAAGTGGTGACAGCCAGGGAGAAATGACTGTAGAATGAGTTCAGTAACAGTGTTTTGAAAAGATTAGGTTCTAGAGCTCATACGGTAATAATCTTTTCTTCACTCCTTCTCTTGTTTCACAGGGAGGAGGGTAATCTATCATTTATTTATATGTAAAATGTAACTATCCCACGTGTGAGATGGAAGTGAGAGCTGGTTGGGTTTGGCTCCTGAGTCTCCCACCAGTGTAAAGTTCTATGAGACATACACTACTTGTCAGGCCTCTAATTTTATATGCTGACAACTTATGCTGTTGCAGTCTAATCTTCTCTGGGACCCAGTGACTGGCCCTGTTATAATGCCTCTCTGCCCAGTTTAATTTAGTCTTCCTTGAACACTGGCTTTGAACAGAAGAACAGTGCCATGAGGCAGAGGCATGTGCTTGTGTGTCTACAGTCACAGAGGAAAAACACCACCTTCCAAAATAGCTTGTATACGTCCTTTTGGATATCTGCTTAGTGTCCTGGCCCAAATAAAAGGTATGTACCTTCTGAAAGTATTGTCCTGGAGGCAGATAGCAGTGTTCTCTCCCAAGGGCAAAGCTGAGAAGGAAATTAGGTACTGTTGAGCAAGACCCAATTTTTGTTTTTAATTTAAGAAAGGTTGGTTTGGTTAAGCTAGGGTTGGATGGCTTTCAAATGCAAATCCTCCAGGCTACTTTAGGAGAACTTGATACCATCTTTGAGTCAGACTGGTCTCTTAAAATGCAGCAGGACCAAAAAAGGACTTGCAATTAAGGAGACTGCACATCCTTGGTGTCCTGGAAGTATTCCAGGGTATGAGATGATATTTCAGTCCTTTGCATTCCTAAGAATGTCCTTTTGTCCCATGAAAGGCTGACATCTTCCTGTGTCATAATGAAAAGATGAGCCAGAGAGGGAGGTGTCTGTCTAATGAATTAGTCTAGAGACCAGCTAACAGACTCTCCTTATGTTGATTGACTGTTGCTTTTCTGGGCTCTGAAATGAAAGGGTGTCAGACTCAGATGCTAATTTCCATCTCTGGCTGCCCCCTGTTGGATGATCTACGAAGTCTGCTGTGGATCTAGAGTCCCCCATGTGCTAAAATACTTGTAAGGGCTGAACACAAAGGAAAAAGATATTCAAGGATATTGCCTAAATGACAAAATTGTCTTTCTCTCACTCCCTTAATATGACACACAGTGTTTTTTCCCTTACCAAATTCTGTATGGTTTGAGTTTAAAAGGGTATTAAACTTCTGGGGTGATGCATTGGAAGCTGACAGCTGCTTTCCTTTCTGGTTCAGTTTTCCTTCCAGTGTCTTTCTTGTGCACAAAATACTCTGTGCCAAAATCATTACTAACTTTATAAGGATAAAGTGGCACCTTCTGCTAAAAATCTCTCTTGTGTGATGTAACTACATCCAGAATTCCAGACAGGTAAGCTACTTTCATTTTGGGTTACACATATGGAAATACAAATGCCAGAAAGTCTGACCGCAGCTGTACAAGTGTAAGTTGCACTGTAGTCAGTGGGAACTCCAGCTAGCTAACTCAGGGCAGAATTGAGGTGTTTCTGCTGTAAAGTAACTGGGAAAGAAATGGCATTTTATGCCACAGTAATTTATCTCCCCATATTTCCTTCTTTAGAAGAACATAAGGATTCTTCTTCTAGACTAGAGGGCCATCTAGCTCAATATCCTCAGGCTGGCATAGCTATCAGCAGATGCTTAGGAAAAGTATATAAACACAGGGCACATACAGCATGATCTTTCCTTTGGTGCATCCTATCACCATGCAGGAGACATCATTTTTAAGACTTACTAAGCAGAGGTTGCATAAGGCCTATCATATTTATAGCCACTGATGGACTAATTCTCCAGCTAAAAGTTGCCATGTTACTGATACATATCCGTGTGTAGTCCTGCTAACTCTACAAAGTCCATGCATCTGTAGATGCTAGTCTCTACCGTTTTTTGCCTAATATGTCATAAGCAGTGCACTGAACTAATCTCCCATTCTGGAGCCATTTTCAGTTCTATGTTCACAGCTAGGATCCTTATGTGTACCCCTCCTTCCTTGCCATGATACGTGGGCAGTTCACTTTCAGAAAATGCCAGCCATCCTACTTCACAGGGCAACTGTGTCCAGTTGTCTTTTCAGGAGATGACAGGAGGTTAGTCCATTGACAAACTTTCCAAGGTGGGGTCACTAGTTATTGACAGAAATATTCTTCCATGAGCTAAAGAGGCTGTGAGGTAGGGAAATACATAGAATGACTGTCCAGTTTGGGGCCCTTCCAAACATGTAGCAGAAGCAGGAAGAACCCTGTTCATAGCTCCATGCTGCAGGACCACAGACATCAAGGTGACCATAGTAATGACCATAGTAACTTAGAAGTCAACCCTGCAAGCCCTACCTTGTATGACCTTATTACGAGGTCTGGAAGTGAAACATCCTTCAAGCCCAGTTAGATTCCTGGGGAGAGCGGCAAAAGATGCAGAACTTTCCCAGGCCTCCAACTTCAGATGATCATGAAGTAAAATGGATCCCAGAGCGAAGAGTCCATAGAGAAAGTAGTGATGGGGGAGGGGGGAGGGGCGGGTGTGCACAGAGGTAAGCTGGGGAGCTGTTATGTAGGGAAGTGAACCAAGCAAGAACCTCCAATGATAGGAGCCATCAGAAAGAGCAAATTCTTCTACTAGGAGAGGTGCAGGAGGTCAAGAGGAATAGTATAAGCAAGAGTGACACAATACATTTTCCCATGAAAAGCACAACCTTACACTTTCTAGAGATATCAGCAGCCCCTTTTGTGGTTATGCCCATAAATTCTACATTTCACCACAAGATAGTCAAAGATCATGCTAATCCAATCTATTAATCAGTGGTGACCTGAGGACTTAGCAGCAACATTTGGCTGCAAAAGACAAAGATCATGGTGTAAGGCAGAATTACTTTTTAGAGGAACGGGGTGGAAGAGATAGGGTCTTGAGGCCTATGCCTAGCAAAGGTAATGGAAAAAATATCATGTGCTCTAGCTGTGTGCAGAGATTCTTTCTGTCTGACATGTGCCAGTTTGCTGCATTCGCAGATGGTGTATCAAGGGAGCCCCAATGGCCAGTTACAGCAATTCCTGCACTAATGTGAACAGAGCTTTTGATTTCATGGTTTAAAATAAAATGACCCACATATAATTACAGAAGCTTATTAATTTATTTGTTATGGGTCGGTAACCCTTCATAGTCTATAGCACCAGTTACAAGACGGGCCAAGGGGATTAAAGCTTGAATTTAGCACAGTCTGATTCCTGTATGGAAATTGGAAGAAACGAAGCACTAAATTGCATGTTTTATGATGATACCTTGTTAAGGAACAATTAATGCCCAACTTCGAAAGCACCAGATTCATGCCAAACAGGAGCAGTATGAAAACAGCAGCCTCATAAAGGTTCAAACTGACTGATATGTATGCTGGTTATGCCCATGTGCCCAAATCTCAATACATGGATAGCCACTTAAAATTACCAGTGTTGGACAGTTATTTGTGGCCGATGTAAGATGGGCTTTCTGTCTCCATATGGAATTTCTACAGTGGAAATGGTAGCATTACTGGCAGGTTTAGTACAGTCAGGGAACTGCATAAAGAATGGCAACCCATGTCCACATGCAGGGGACCTGGAAACTCCTGACCATATCTGATACTCTGTCCTTAGGGATTTGGGAACACTTCAGCTAATCAGTATACAGACATATTAAAAATCTGCTTTCACAAAGTGAAAAGGAGGTTGTTGAGTGGGACTTCTTCCACTCCCTATGCATCAGGCTGTTATTATATGAGTGAGCTGAGTGAATGACCATGGTCTAAACAGACTTAACAATATATTTGGGGACTTATAATGAAGAGACTATTCCACCCAAGTTCAAATGTAATGGAGATGAAGGGAGTCAGGCATCTGGTTTGCCTGACTGGGTGGTGCTGAGCACCTGTGGGTCTCATGTTGGCACTCTTAGGAAATTAAATCTGCAAACAAGAGTGAAGGAGCCACTCGATTGATGCACTAATGTGACAGCATGCCTTTCAGACATGCTAGCGGTGGCACTGCAGGCACTGGCCTTCTCAGTAAGGCCTTGAGGTAGTTGGGATCCTCACATAGAGCACCTCACAGGTGGACAAATATCGATCATTGTGGACTTGGCTTGAACCAGAGACCTAGAAGCCAGGGAAGTGCATGCTGATTCAAACTCCTCAAGCCATCTCTCATGGGCTTCAGAAGTTGTATTTTTACATGGTGATGCAAAACATTGCCATGTGTTTCTACCTTGAAAATTATCCTGATGTGTGTGATTCAAAAGCAAGGGAAAAACTCTTCAGCAGAGGTATAAAAGTTCATTCTCACCTCATTCTTTTTTCCTCTTGCTGTTTTCTCTACTCACTTCATGAAGAGGATACATATGATGCATTTGTCAGTGTTAATGGAGGAGTCCATGAGTACAGACTCAGTTCAACAAGGCACTTTATGCCTGAGAGATGATCTTGTGGCCTCCATATAGAGTTGCTCATAAGCTTAATACTAGATAACACAGCTAAGTGCTAAGTGCCTTTCTTTGAAAGTGGGAGCTGTAAGGTTGAACCCTCAAGGTAAAGAGGATCTTAATCTGGATATCCCATTTCTTGCGTAGCTGTTCTAAGGTGATGGAAAGGGAGCATGCCTTTGAAGTAACTGTCTGAAACAGGGCAATGATTTAATTCCTTTTCTAGAGTTTGTATTGGATTCTTTTGTTCAGGTACATATAGCTAGTGGGAGATAGCAACTGTCAAGCTACAGCAGCATGCAAGATTATTTATTGAATTTTTCCCACCATATGCTATAATTAAGGAAAACCTGGGTAATGGTGATATCGCTAATCTTCTGATGGAAAAAAGCCTTACTGTTAAGTTAAATGACTGTTCCATTTTTTACAGGATCTGGACTATTACACATGGCTGTAATGCTCTTTCTAAATTGGAGTAAAGATGATGCATTTGTCTAGGGCAATAAAACTGAATCCTGCAGGTGATTATTTTATTGGAATTGATAGAAGCTTATTATAGAAATGTAAGAAGGATTCAGGGCATCACTTCAGAAGGAATGAAAGAGCTGACCCTAACCTTCTCTCAGCTCTAAAATGAAACCCAAACATATTTCAGATTAATTTTATAGAAGGAGTCTCATCAGATCCCCACTGATTCTTGACACTTTGCCAAGTTCCTGCCTTCCTGGTGATTTTCTCATAGGAGACAATCAGTTTTAGCCTGCATAAGTTGCCTGGAGCATCCTCCAAATTCCTAGCCCATGATTTCAGGAACTGTTCTTCCCGGTTTGAAGATCCTGTTGCTGAACCAGAAATTTTGTCAGCCATTAGCTGGGGCCTGGCTGCCACTGCATCCACTGCCACATTTTCCAAGGCAACAAGAAGGTGGAGGAAACTTCAGTATTGCCAGACATAGTGAGCAATAGGTTTGCTGAAACTGTTGAGAAAGGGCACCTAGAGAAACAGGAAGATTGGTCTATACTGCAAAGATGCCTGTGCCTTTGGGTGATGTAAATAAACTAGCTTTACACTGCCAAGGTCAGGTACTATTCAGTGCAGCTGCAGCAAGATGTTGACTGCACATTAGGCTGGAAGCTCTGAAATAGCGCACACTCAGATCTGTGCTGTCAGCTTCATCCATTAGGAGTATATGAACTAGCTGTTTTAAAGCTGGTTTAGCTCTGTCTCCATGGTCTGTGACTTCACTGTTGTCAGTGTCTGTTGCATTAGCATACCCAATGGTTTCAAAAAAGGAGTAGGAACAAGGAAGGTAGCAGTCAGTGAAGGGGAAGAAAGCCTTCAGGCTTTGGTTAAGCACTGAGCTAAGGAGCCATTGCTTTAATTTTCTCCTGGCTTTTTAGATATTCAGTGGTATTGCTCAGCTCATATGAAAGAAGCTGATGGAAAACTCTTAGCAAAAAGTGGAAAACCTGACCTTGCTAGAGGCAGGGGTTGGGCTGGCAACAATTAGGTCACAACCTAGCTCTCACGAGAATGCTTAGCAGAAGCCCACTGACCATGACTGAACCATAGCATTGGTCATTTTAAAAGAGAAGTCCTTAGCTGATCACCTGTCTACATTTTTTTCATATAGCCTACATTTGGCTTCCAAGGTACAGTCCATGTGACGGTGCTGCTGATCCCATTGTGACCAGTCACAACTTTTCTTTCTATTGCATAATATGACTCCTCAGTGAGATCTCATGGCTGTAGTGTCAGGATTGATTTAAAACATCATAAAGAAGTCTATGGAGAACAAGAGAGAGGATTATTTTGATAGCAATGCAGTATCTCTGGAGAAATGTGACTCTCTGGCTGCTTGCAGGTACCCAGGGCACAATTCAGGTGACCAAGAAAGGCTAGCCAAGAGATCTAGGAACAGGAAGACACTATGCAATAAGCTTGGTTTGTTTGAGATACATGTATGGGTGCTAATTTCTGGTATGCTTTTGTGAGCCATGTTGCTTGAATTCTACAACAAGAAACTGAAAAGATACTGCCAAAAAATACAGTGCTGAGATCTGTGAAGGGGAAGGAGCCAAAGTATTTTAGTTACTTCGAGCCTTTTCTGAAACACATAAAAGGTTTCTGATGTCAGGTGAAGGCTGTAAACAGAACTGAAGTTTTAGGAACATACTAAGAGATTCATTCAGTTAGTTTCATTTTGCTGCAAAATACGAAAATATGAAGTGATGCAGGGCAAACAGTTATCCACATAATGGTCATCACTGTGCCTTCAGCTAGAAAATTACAAGGACTGTGTTTATGTCTCTCTTTGGCCCATTCCTGTTAAGCTGGCTATGTGGAGTCTCCAGACCCCTTTTTTTGCATTTTACTCCTCAAAGGCTTGATTCATCACCATATTGTTTCAGTTTTATGCTAGGGTAGTTCTGCTGATTTCAGTTAAATACAGGGAAGTTACTCTGGAATGACAGAGCAGTGGTTTCAAAATTTTCTCTTGTAATACTCCTTATGGCCCCTTTTTGGTTTATTATTGATGCATTTCAGTAGTTACAGCTGTTAGAATTAAGACAGCCAAATCAGCAGCTTCACAACCTTGTCTTTGTCACCCTGTGTGTGTGTGTGTGTGTGTGTACGCGTGTGTGTGTGTGTGTGTGTGTGAGAGAGAGAGAGAGAGAGGGTCTTTCCTGTCTCATTATCTCAGCCAAGATGGGTTCCAGCTATGTACATGATGGTCCCATTGCTCTCCAGTCCATCAGCAATCTGTATGTGGGATAAGCAATTTCATTCATGGCTTTGAGCCACAGCTTCAGATTGCCGAAGAAGGAAAAGACCTGACACTGCCTCCCGCTGTTGCAAATGAGGATAACTATATCAGCTTCAGTGGCATTAGGCAGCTTCAGAGTCAGAGGAGCCTGGCCTGCAGGGGTCAGTTCTGTGTGGGAAAGGACAACTCTATTCTCCCAGCATCCCTTAAGCGTATACATGGAGTCCCACGAAGAAACTCTGGATAAAAGAGCAGGTGACGTGTGTCAGCATTAAAGAAGGGCAAGCACAAGCATGGCGATATGGGAGTTTCAGGGGTTTGGAAAACTCCTTGGGACTGGTGATACAATTACATTGCCCTTGGTGTGCCTAAAAGGAAAAAACAGGAAAACAAACTGTTTCCTTTCTAGCCCAAGCTAAGGCTCATGACCAGGATTTAAAATATGCAAATATAAATAAGCCATTTAGGAAAACTGTAGCATAAACCAGCCCACCCTTACCAAATTGAATTTCCTCTAATAAGAAAGAATAAATCTATGGGTACAATGTTTCATTTATTAAGTTCCCAGGGAAAATAAGGGATAAGAACTATAAAGATGAAGCTGGCAGTCAAGACTGAGGATAAAGACTTGAATGAATCCTATCAATTCCACAGGGAATGTGCAAATTCCTCTAATGGGTCTGTGTCATCCTTACTGGAAGCTGTTTAAACATGAGTACCATTGGGAATATTTGATTGTATAACTGTGTCTCTGTTAGAGGTCAATAGTGGTTTCAGTGGGTCAAACATTTGACATAATTACTGCCTGGGTTCAGGGTGCTTTGGAGGGCTTTTCAGATCCTTTATGCAACTTCTCCCATGCTACAGTGATGAATGGCTACTTGACTTTCTCAATATTGCCAGTGCTCTGCTGTCACCAGCCAAGGGACTGCTTCTCTGCTCCATTGAGTCTAAGGATTTAAAGTGAAGGCCTCTTCTAGATCTCTGCTAAATGTCTTCCTGCTCCCAAGACTTCTTAATAGGTCATCACCAGTCTACCTCTGTCTTTCATTGTATATCTCTCCTTTCCCAGTGCATATATTCCTCAGTTCTCAGGCTAGTGTATGTTCTGAGACATTGAAATGCAAACCTCAGCATGGGATTCTTAAGGTTCACGTGCCATCTTGCTGTCAGTCTTCCTCTGACTTTTCACACAAATAGCTGTGAGTGTTTTTGATGTTATAAGATGTGAGTTTGGGTGTATAACTTTATATTCACTATTTGCATTTCTTTTCCCTCTCTCTCACCTATGCCTATGTTACCTGTTTGTTTTACATGAGATTCTGCCTCATATTTTGCCTGATTACATTACTGTCTGAGCTAATAGGCAATGTTAATTATATTAACATGGAAGGGAGGTGTATTTTGTTGCTTCAGGTTATGCATGTTGCTTAAGTGAATTTGGCTTGCCTCTAAACAGAAGCTGGTTTTATGTGTTCCTGAAGGAATAAATAAAATAATTTCTTTCTAGTAAGCAGAAAGCAGAGTATATTTTTTCTATGAGGCAGACTGGCTTGGAAAGTATAAATTCAAGATACTTCATAGTCACCTGTACAAGCAATGCTCTTTTACCCAAATTCATAATTAATTCTTCAGACGAGACATACATCTCTCTATCAATACATCCATCTATTCTTTGCCACAATTATTTATATTAAGCTCTTTGAAAAGGTTACTAGGAACATTTAATATAAGTACCATGATTTTTTCACTCTGCTGACAGGGTTTGGCAGTTGTAGGTGGCTGGTAGTCTGAACTGATGTGTAGGGTGTAGATGCTGATGTTCACCTCTTCAGCTACTAAGGTCCCGTACATGAAATCTGAAACTTCATAATTCTGGCTATTGAAAATAGTCCCAAATTTATTTTTTCAGGTAATCTATTGGTAAGCTTTTTTTTCCAGAGGTTTTTATTGCTACATGTTTTTTTGAATTTGCAGCTACTTGCTATGCCAGAGAGTAAACAACTTGTACCTACCTAATATTCTCTTCCACCCTTCTGTCCCCTTCCCAGGACAGATTCTTTCCAATCTCTACTTCTACTCATTCTTGCCATTTTTTTCAGGAGAGAAACAGAAGGGTGACTGGAATTTCTCAGATGAAGAGGGAATCCCCATTTTTAAAATATTGTAGTAATGGAATAATGTGATTGATTCCCTGAATATGAAAGAGGAGTCTGAAACCTCACCCAGCCCCCATGGAACTGTTTATTATGACCTCTAAATCTTTGTCTGGGAGATGCCTTGAGGATATGAACAAGGTGCTGTCATAGGAGTGACCTGGTTTTGTTTCTAGGCTCCCATTTCTATTAGAGTCAAAGCTGACACTCAAAGCCTAAAACATGCCCAAATTTCAGAGGTGTTGGTCATTGAAAGCTCTTATTAACTTTATTTGCAGTTCTGATGCTTTGGAGACCAAACTGATTGAAATAGGCACCTAAGTAAGGCCTGAAGTGTATAACTGAAAGCACACACAATTGAAACTTTGGCTCATTGTGATTTCAGATCCTCACTGAAGCTTCTCCGCATGATCTAGAATTACACTGATTCGAATACCAGAAAATGAGACTGAAAGTTGTCTCTAAATGCTGCTAATGTATTGATCAATCAAAAAATCCACTAACAGCACTGAAGCAAGGTGAATAGGTTTGCCTGATATTATTTAATGTTCAAACTCTTTATTACTTTCATAAAAAAATAACAAAGGAATATAACAAATAAATAATGTTGAGTGTCGGTCCAAACTGAAATATAAAATGTTTCTATTATACAAAAGAGCAGTGGAGAAAAACAACAAAATAACAATCAGAAATAAAAGAAAAGAAAAAAAGAGTGAAAACATGACAAATATAAAATTGCAATTGGTGAAATGTTATGATCATCTGAAAATAAATAATATCACAAATATTATGCTAACAAATTGGATGATACTTTCTGTTTTTATATGAAATTGTTACCCCCTAGAATCCTGTTGATATTCTGCCAGAATTAACCATATGTATAGAAGTCCACAAATCTGGTGTATGTTACAAGAGGAGATTTTATGAAAGACATCTCCAGCTGTAAACTGAAAACAAAAATAGAGGAACAATGAAAACAGCCAGCAGCTGAAATACAGTTACTTGCCTTGCAGTGACTGGTTCTTCACGAGGCCTCAACCATGCAGTTTCCATCATTAGAGCTTGTCCACTGGATCATTTTGTTTGTTTGCAGGGAGTTCGGATACAAATTGGTATCTCTGGTCCTGCTGTCATCTTGTGTGTCCTCCATTGTGTGGTGCAGACCTGCCCAGAGACTGTACCATGTGCTTGGTAGCTTGCTTCAGCTTCAGATTAAACAGTCCCAAATTTTCCCTTCTCAAATTTTCTCTTAGCTTATGGTGAATGTTCACAGGGGAAGTGAGCACTGGGCTCCCAGGAGGCTGTAAATTGTCATCTGTGCACTAACTTCCCCAGCAGAGAAGCCCTTGAGACTTACCTCCCATGAGGACAAAACCTGACTCTTCCAACTAGAAGTACCTTTTGGATCCATGCTTAGAAGCCTTCACGCCCTCATCAAGGACTAACAGGCAGAGCTATTCTTCACTTTCGTTGTTTTTCTTAAGCCATTACAAGATTTTCCTTTCCCTCAGCCCCCATGCTTCCAGTGAACTACCAGGTCAATCTCTTGCTTGTTCTTTCCTTGAACGTTTACTTATGAGTGACTTACAAATGTAATTTACAAACAACTTATGTTACTTTCTGCACAGTGACACAACTTCAGAGTGGGCAGGGACAGACAGTGCCTCGCTCCTACCCACGCGGTTGAAGCTGAGCTAACGCCTGGCAGTCAGGGCAATCATCTCCTGCGATGTGCAGAGCAAAACCTCACCTTGCAGCGCCTCAGCCAGGGTGCCAATGGTAGCTGTTACTGCTGGAGATGCTGTGTTTCCAGATGAATTTAGCACTGACAGGGTTTCTAACAGACACAGTGTAAGTATCTTAGCACATCTGAGAACTAGGCCCCTGGCTTGCCAATCTGTGCACCCTGGAACAAGAGTGGGACCTCCAAGGTAGGGGCCATAGGAGATCTATGCTCCACAAAGTGACGGCACTGACTGATTGAGGTACTTTCAGAGTTAGAGGACCTGTATCACTCTGTAAGACTTTGGTGCCTTACAGCTGCTTAACTTGGGGCAGGAGAGGAAGTCTGGTGTTTGCCCTGCTCCAAAGATGAAGAAAAACTCTTGAGAGAGCAGAAGTGACCTGACTTCTCCCTGTCTATTCATACAATATGAGACTAGATGTAGTCTGTCAGCATTTGTATTATAGATCTCTTGAGCAGAGCCAGATACCCTTTGCATGCTACGCAGACAGCTCTGAGTTTATGTGGATAAAAGCTCCCTAAGGGGGGACCATGGCCCAGATCCGATAAAATATTCAGGTTCCTCACTTCCCACTTAAATCAGTGATCAGCTATTAACTGCCAAGCATTTCAGGAGCACTCCTAGTGCCATGGAAAGATCAAAGGGAAGCAAGACCTTAACCTGATAGTGAGATGTTTGTACAAGGAATGAGGTATTTCCAGAGAGTAAGACATATGAAAAGAGAAACAGGCATACTGAAAGCCAAGAACCATGAACTATTTTTTTGGAGCTAATGAAGGAATTCTGTGCACCCTGAGTAGTGTCTGTATGGACAGTGGTTTGAAGAGGAACAAGACAAAGCAGAAATATTAGTTCTGTTTTAGTTTTGTTACGTCCTTCTTGCATGGGCATAGACAAACAATCTGAATGCAGATTTTCAAGATTTCTTCTCACATTTAAGCACCAACACAGCAGCCTCCAAGGTGATAATAATAACTGTGTTATTATACATTATATGTATTATAACAAAAACTGTATTGTGCATCTCAAATGCTTTTGAGAAACAGCATAAAATGCCATAAAACTGCATGTGGCTAGGATTACCCAGGTATACACTGAAGAGGAAGGAAAGAAAGTAATCTTGGGCAGACTCTCAGAAAGTTGAAGAAAAATGAGAAAATCCTCCAAAGAAAATCTGAAAGGAGCTGTTAGAGAGAAAGAGGAAGAAACAAGAGCAGAGAAACCTGAAAGTCATGGGAGAATAAGATTTCAGCTGTGTTCGAGTCACCTGAGAGGTCAAGAAGAATGAAATCTTCAACTACGATGAGGTAACTAGGGTCCTTAGATTTTTTCTGTGGACTACTAGAAGAGGTATTGGAAAAGGTCTAGGGTAAAATTGGAGATAAGGATTTCAGACTTTGTCTCTAAACAGCATATTCAATAAAACTGAAGGTGAAAAGGAGAAGGACAAGGGGATGGGGGACTAGAGAAGCAAATAGAGCCAAGGTTGCTTTTTTTTTTTAAGATAAGACTTACCGTGAGAGAAGAGCCAGAGGAGACTAAGATGCTGAAGAAGAGTAGGCTGTAAGGAGGCCACATAAGAGGTCAGGACATCAGATGAAGCATTTAGAGCAAGTAAGTGGTGTGGTCAGGGATGGACAACAGACAAGAAACTTTTGCAGCTGAAATGGGTGGAAGAGAATGCTAATAAGAAAAAGAGGAAAATCATAGTATATGTTGATAATTTTCTCTGGAGAGGAAGTGGCAAGATCAGGTATGGAGATAAAAATGAAATCTGGAAAAGCAAAGGTAGCAAAATGGCCAGAGCTCGTGCCCTCCTTTCCCTTGGCCCTAGCATGTCACCTACCCCAGTGAGTTCCCACATTGATCTGTCTTCTCCCACTACTCATAAAATCTCTCCTAGCTGTTGCTGCTGCTGTGGCAGCATTAAACATACAGGGAAGAACATGCTGGGATATGTGGAAATGATGGTTGCCAGAGGACCTTGGACATATTGATCTCCATTTGGTAACCAATGTGTGCAGCCCCTTTGCACTGCTTCTGTTGTGATCGTGCAAATGATCATGTCAGTAGAAGGAAGGGAACAAAAGACAACGAGGAGAGCAGAAGTGGATGAACAATTAACACGGATTGTAAGAGAAGGGGCAGCAACAGCACATTTGGCTAAATGCAGTGTTTGGCTAAGAGGAAGTCAAGTGACTGGTCCTTTTGATGGGTAGGAGAAGTTATGAATTAGCTACAAGTGCAATGAAAATATGAAGGAGCAACACATGCAGCTGCAAATCAAGATCATCAATATTGAAGTTGAAGTCACAGGTGAAAAACTGTGAGGAAAAGAAGCAAGAGAATCTAGACCCCAAATTAGAGGGGAAGGCTGATGGAGAAGAGTTGGAGGGATAAGACTTGACAACATGGACAGAGGAGGGAAAAGAAATATCATCTACAATGCTATGCAGCAGATAAAGAATGGGAAGGCAAGGGAAAAAGGACTTGGAGAGGAAAGCCAACTTTTCCACCATGGTCTAAGCTAGGGAAGGGGAGCAGATGGAAGGAAAGACCTCTGTAAGTGAAGGCAGCTGCAGACAAGAGAGAGACCTAGTCTTTGAGAGAGCAAGAATTTCACAGCTCCCAGTGGAAAATTCAGAAAAGCCTACTTCCTCATCTCAAGGAGGGCAAAAGATGAAGGGAGAGAAGATAAACTTAACAGTGTCTGCGAGGAATTCAGATATAAGGTGATAGGAATGTTATATAAGGAAAGAAGGTAGATTATATTCTTAAAGATTTTCTTTCCAGAATCTAATTAACCACATTCACAGCAAAGCTGTGAGAGATCGAAGCACAGAGAGGGAGGTTTCAGGAGAGACTACTTTAAAATATACCTGCTAGGAGCCAGCTCTTAGAAACTCGTTTTAATTTTCTCTGATCTTGTCTGGATAGAGTTCAAAAGTTTTTTAAATCTTATTTTGGCCTTCTGCCTTCATAGCTGTTTATTTCCTATGATTTTTATCCAACTCAAACTTTGGGGGCTATTTCACTGAGTTGGTTCAAATTTAGCTGATACATCCCTTCTTTCTTAGAACAATATCTTAAATGACTGGAACTTCCTAATGGTATGAATTTTTCTGTGATGAGTGAGGGAAAAAGATGATGCTGGATGCTTACTAAGAGCATAGTGCCAGACTAGACAGTCCAGGCTTTAGACAACCTTCAAGCAGAGCTGACAGAACACACTTCTTTCTGTCCTGAGAGTTTTTGCAATAGTTTGACACACATTTTCATCTAGAATATGGACAAAAAATTCAAAAGATTGAAACTTCATATAGTAGTTAAATTCTTAAAAATTTTGGGGGGTAATTCAAATTGTCAAAATGTTAACCTCTATTTAGTCACATATTTATCCTCACAACTGCTTGAATCCCCATGGAGTCTAATGGGGGTTGTATTTCAGAGTCTGATATTACCTGCCACTGTAGGCGGGTCTTTCCTGCTAGCCTCTATCCTATAGCACACTGAGTCCACTGAAGCCCATGAGGCCCAGTAGTATATCTGCTGTAGAAGACACCAGGCAACATCAGAGGAGCAATTTTCCCAGGGTCATGGTGGGGGATAGTTGGTGCTCCATGGTAGTTAGTGTGGAGGCCCAGGGCTATTCAAGCAGGCATGAGCCATCTAGACACAGCAAACTATTTTTCTGCAGGGGTTTGTGGAAACAACATTTTGTGTGTGTGTGTGGGGGGGGGGGGGTCTTTCCCAGGCAGCTGCACCCCTGAGCCATATCTACATGAGAGAGAGTGTGTGCCCATGAGGGCTGTGCCTTACTCAGTGCTCCATGGTTTAGGAAGGCCTCGCAGTGGGGTCTTTGGGGCTATTCAAGGCTTGTAAGCATGTGATTGATTAGACTTGCTTAAAGCCAGAATGGGAATTAGAGGTGACTGGGAAAATAGATTTGCGTCCTTTTGATTTTTTGCAATAATGTACTGAAAAGTATTTATATTTTTCATTTCTTTACATTGAAAAATCTTTTTTATAATGGTCATTCAAGCCTATTGTGGGTGAGAAAATGGTGAAGTCAGAAGAATTCAAGTGAAGGGAAACTGAGAAGCGAAAACACCTCAGGCAGGCATTTTAAAACTATGGTATTTTTCTAAACACCTATTTATCTTCAGTGGATTAACAATTTAGGTAAACGGCACAAGTGTCAAGGAGTCAGCACCTCTGTCCCTGCAGTTGTGGAGACACAGGGACCACATACATTCTCAGTGGGCATGTCTACATGACTAATGGTATTGAAATACCTGCATCAATTATAAGTCACACTGTTATTATTTTGGCTGAAGTCTGTGTGAAGTAACTTTCGTATTGGCAGTATGTGAGTTTACTGAAGGCAGTGAATTGACTTCTAATGAACCAGGGTGCTCATATTAACATTATTCACACCAATCTTCACTAGCCAGGGAAGCAAATGATGGCTGAGAGGGGGTTTCATAGTCAGCTTAAGCTCATCAGAGATTGTGCTGCCATCAGAAAGCATAGTCTTGCCCTCTGCAAGAAAGGGCATAACGTGTTTGGGGCTGAGGGCAGAAGGCAGAATATCCCTTTGGTGGCAGCTTAATCTTAGACAGTCCTAAGACAATCATGAAACCACAGCCCCATATGCTTTCCTTGGTCCTATTTATCATGTAGACAAGATCTGAGTCCTGAAGTTCCCTACTAAAGCCAAGCAGCACAACATACTATTCCCATTCTTTTTAGGAAAAAAAAAAAAGAGGAAAAAAACACCTCATGGAAATAAACGCCCTCTTTCTTTAGCTCATAAGACCAATTAGTAAAGTCCTTTGTGGATCATCTTTATGACAGGAGCTTTCAGAAGGGCCTTAAGCACAGGTGTCTTCATGAGATCAGAGAGTGAATGTTATACTGTGAGGCTGGCTGCAGATGGTTTAGCGAGTGTTAATAGTTTTGAAGAAGGCAGGATTTGTGTTTGCCCTCTTAAGCTCTGGCACAAAGGTTTGGTTTTGTCTGGTTTGGTTTTAGCCAGATGACAACTAATGTAGGAAAGGTACCTCACTACTAAATCCTGTCTAGAGACAGGGAACCTGTGTTCAGTATGAGGTCTCCATCGGCCTGTCCTTTTCAAGCTTAAAAAGCTGTGCGTTATCATATGCAAGAATTATTCCATGATAAAAACACACTGAAGACAGGGATCCTAAATTTTACCAGGGAAAAGCTCGCTGAAGGCAGCCTCACATGGGATATAGAGCGAATCTTAGTGAATTTACCTCATGGCAGAACTAAAGCAAATTGCCTGTGCTGTGCTTTTACTTCTGGCTAAGCAAGTTTATTTGCTGTCTGAGGGGGTAAAAGAAAGCAACAATATAAAGATAGGTGAGACCAGCAGCCTCCCCTTGCCTAGTTTACTTAACAATAAAGCTACCCTGGTCCCCACCATGTTTTTTACAGCAGGATAGTGAACTTGTGCTAGTTATCTGCTAGCAAAAACTACCTTTTCTGTCTGTAAAGATAGTCCTGGTGAAAGAGAGTTACAAGGAGGCCTGACAGTGGAAAGCCTCAGTGAGGTGATTGCTGAGAAGGCGCATTTGTGCGGCACGTACATCTACATTCTTAGACATATTAGCGTCAAAAACCTCAGCACACTATGAACGTAGTGTGGTCTGAGCTGTAATGCTCACTGTCTGCACAATGCTGTTATCCTATAATTTTGCCTCAGGACAGGCTTAGCCAAGCCTGCATACATTTATCCGTATAAATAGCAAGTATTTCATGTAAGGCAGGAAGCAAACCAGGTGGGCTTGCAGGCCAGGGGAGTTTGAGCACCATGCTTTATTTACAAGGGGCAAGTGTGTATCGAGTGCCTTGCTCTGTATTGCCTTGTTATTTACAGGCCCAGCTGTTTTTTTTTGCAAAGATGCTTCTCAGGACTTGTCGCTGAAGCTTGTGCTTTGCTAACATGGGAGCCTGGGGTGGCGGGCCACACTGCTTTGGAGTATGTATGTGAGCTTGTTTACTGTTTGCTTGCTACCATGGGTAAATACACTGAGGAGCCTTCTCCCTCCTTCACCCCACCACTTTTTTTTCTTTTTCTTTTTTTTCTTTTTGGTCGAGCACAGAGAAGCCTTTGAAAGCTTTTGATAAACTTATGTAATTGGGTATGTTTTCCAAAGCATGGCTCTGTTCTTTCTGAAGGCTTAGCTAAGAACATTATTCTGATTCTTTTCTAGGCCTTCAAAAGTACCGATCCTTTCAAACATGTGCAGTGTGAAGGATTACAAATTTGTTTTTCAAAGGACCCCAAATTCCTGCTGGTTTCATTGGTTCCCCTTCTGGTGCCCCCAGTTTTTTTTTTCCCCTCCAGTCTCTTAGCCCCAACTCCAAGCTGCAGCACACTGACACTCCCTCCCTCTTCTCTTCCTCCATGTCTCACTTTTTCATCTTCTTTTGAGCTTCCCCCCATTTTTTAATATGCAAACAAAAGTGCAGAGAAGCATTGCCATGGCAACAATGTCGCAGTGGGCCCTTGGTGTTGATGTGAGTTCTAAACTTTTAAAATAATGGCCTCAAAAGAACAGGAAGGGGACAGATTGAGACAGAGAAAGAGAGCAAGGGAGAGTGCAAAAGCAATGAAAAGTGGGACAAAACCATTGGAAATGCATTCAGGCTGACATCATCACCCTTTCCCACAGTGGTCATTCACTTATGAGGCTCCAGTGTCCATTCACTGTCTTAAAGCTAGCTTTCTAGAGCCGGGGGAGACCATCTTTCCCTGCTTGAATGCCTGCCTGAATGCCTTTTTTGTTGTGAAACAGTGAACTGTTTCTGAAACTCTGCATAAAGGGCTGAGTAATTCACTTCAGTTGCCAGGAAGTCTGAGCCACTTGTGCACTAACAATAGTTAACTTTATCTCCCACCCTGAGCCGAAAGTTCCAGCTGTAGGTCCCGAATTCTAATAAGGGCTTTACTCAGGCCTCTGAGGTTATGGTAATATTTTATACATCTTTTTTCATTAAGACACAGTCATAGCTACTGTTGAGGCACCGGAGGCAAGTGCTGTCTATTGATGGGGGGGGGGGAGGGAAGAAAGAAAACAGCTTTTTATATCAGGCAGACAGATTTGCTGTTTTAATACTAGAGTTATAAACTCGGTCTGGGGAAAACAGAGGACCTAAAACTTAAAAAAGCGCATTAGAAACTTCAGATTCAAGCAAGACCTTGTGA
Source organism: Apteryx mantelli (assembly GCF_036417845.1). Lineage (NCBI taxonomy): Eukaryota > Metazoa > Chordata > Aves > Apterygiformes > Apterygidae > Apteryx > Apteryx mantelli. The sequence goes on along the minus strand of NC_089980.1, from coordinate 60,829,597 downwards.
TTGTTTTCTATGCGTGAAATAGCCTCAGCTTTTGAGATCTGAGGATGTGCTGGGCTGTTGTTTTTGTTTTTTGCTCTCCTTCTCTGTCCCTGCATTGCAGGCATGATGGTGACAGAGAAGCGGGTGAATCATGAGGGAAGTAGATGAATTTGTTTGGGTTTCCCTTTTAATCCGGATTTGGATGTTGATACTCAGAAAAATTCTGTGCTGTGACAGCACAGCTGTGTATAGTGGTGACTCAGAACAGTGATTCATACAGCAGTCCTGCAAAGCCGGTAACCATCGTGTGCCTTCTTTGAAAGGAGACGTGGAACATCAGTTCTCTTCTTTACCTTCCAAACTAGTTGCTTTCCTGAGAACTAACACAATCAAGGTCAGGGCAAGAAAAGTTCTAAATTATCTCTTTGGTCTCCAATATTTTGCAAAAGAAAAAGAAAGAAGGCTTATTCCTCACTTTGAAGCAAATGATCACTGGGACTAGACTTATTTCAGAGCATTGCTATGAACATGCCTGTTCAAGGTAGAACATAGCACCGCTTGAACAACTCTTCTATTCTTTGGTGTATGTGTCTTGGTCACTGTGCCTTGAGAAAAAGCATTAGAAATGCCTGGGTGAAAATAAAAGCACATTTTTTAAAGTCTCACTCAATACTTTATTAATGCTTATAAAAAAAGATTGAAAAATGAGTATAAGGTTTGTAAAATTAAACCACACGTACTTGGTGTATTCCTGTAACACAGTAATACTGTGTTCTTGATCTGTACACAGGACACCAACTTATGCCAGTGGGAGTTGCATGTGTTGTGCGTGAGGTCACTATAGAGCTGCTGCATAGTAAATAAGTTGCTTGGCTTTTTGGATAAGTTCAAGTATTGAATCACTTTCATATCTTCTCGGAAAGTGACCTTTACTGGGGGGGGAATACCATGCTCTGATGGAGTGACAGATTTTAAGTGGCCCTTTTCCTGTCTAACAGGAATGACTTCTGAACTTCACTGTGGGTTTATCTTGACAGGAATGAAAAGCTACTTTGGAGGGTGGAAGCTAACAAGTTATGTGCTGTGCACACACAGGTGCACGCACACACATACACATACCCACATATATATACCCACATACACTCTTCTTCAGCCCCACTAATCAAGATGAACCTTGTGAAAGCAGAATCAGATATCAGAATCACAAAACCCACAGGTGGTAGAACAGAGGGGAGAGGAGAGACATTTTATAAAAGACATTTATTAATCATGAACTAACTTTAAGGTCATTGAAGCTACCCCACTGGCTCTAATTGAAAGCTCTGATCTGCTAGTAGTGTGATTTTCAGAGCTCTCTCTGCATGGACTGCTTCTGCTCCTGAGCTGAAACACATGAGCTGAAGCTGACTGTGTTATATTTTGACAACCCATTTAAATTAAAGGAATTTATTTGCTAATCCTCTGGGGGGAAGGGAGTGTAAATTAGAGGAACTAAGAGCATATGATGGAGAGAAAAATTCCAGCTTTCTAATTTATAGTGACCTTCAGGAATCACCATAAACCTTTACCACCCTCAAATGAACACTTCATTCCATTCTTGAGATAAGTTTCAGTGCGTGTAAAAAATCGGACACTTTTTTACATGCCCAAATGCAAATCAAGCTCTTTTGAAAGTCATGACCTGTGATGTACACTTAAAATTTGTCTCTTAATATATTCTTTTGCCAGATGTGCCTGGATGATATAATCCCTGTCTAACCTTCTCTTCCATCTCATGACATGGGAAATACTCCAAGCAATTTTATGCCTCAACTATATGCAATGTGATTTCATTCTCTCACTCCATTGAGCTATCTGCCCACCTAAATGTGTGGGACTGAGGAATCACCATGAAATTGGACCTGATAGGATGCCAGGAAAGAAATCAAGAAGAATTAAAAAAATACAGTAGCCATACTGTATTTCAAACTGGTAGGTAGGATTTTTCTGGAAAAAAAAAAATGAGTTTTTTTTTTTCCAGATAACCAGGTCAGACATTTTACATCCCGTGTTGTGAAATATCAAAACCTCAGCTTTGGAGTTGCCCTGGGATAGAATTTCTTCATGGCTTTTACATTTTACTTATGCTTTCAACTTCCATAAAGCACTGTCTTTGATCTTAGTGCCTTGCTCTGCCCCTTTTGGCTCCTAATGCTTTGTCCTCTGCTTTTAGTGACTTATTTTCTTCTGTTCATAAGCCTGGTTTCCTTTTCCTTCTGTTCTGACAAACCTGTCTTTCACTGCTCGAGTTTTCATTATTTATTAGGATTCTTTCTCCTCTTCTGCCACCTGGGTCCCGTCTCTCTTGTTCTTATTCACTCCCCCTTCAAAGGTTTTTTCTTCTGTTTCCAACCCTCTACTATTGGACTCACCTTCCTTTCTTTATTAGAAAGTTCTGGCTCAGAAAGCCTCAGCATCCTGTCAGAGACCAAGTGAACTCCTGATAACTGCATCTTACAGTCCTACAGCTGCTCAGATTTACCCTGGGATCCAAAACTCTGTGAGGACCAAGTTGGTAGTGACAGCTCACCCAGACAATGCCCTCTGCTTCTCCTAACAAACAGCCTCAGTCCTGAAGACAGTGAGGTGAGAGATGCTCTGTGTTCACACTGCAAGTCCGACTTGCTCCAGGCACCACATACAAGCCATGAGGCTCCCACATGAGAAGATCTGAGGGCTTTCGACCCCATTTGTGTCTTGAGAATAGCATGAAAGCATGGAACATGAGCTGTAAGAGCAGACTCTAACTTCACTGGCCCAGTTTTTCCGTTGGACAGCAATGGCTATCTGGAGTTTTCTACATCAAGCTTAAGAGAAATCTCTGCAGAACCAGAAACAGCAGGGGACTCCGAGGGCCAAAGCATTCCTTCTCATTCCCTTCTTTGTGCAAGAGCTGAGGAAAGGCAAGTGTTGTTAAAGCTGTTAGAGAGAAGTATAAATGTATAAAGGGGCATTTCATCCCTATGCCTGTTTTCAGCATGGATCCCTACTACAAGATAATGTTGAGGAGTGAGAAAGGGCCTGTCCTCTTTTTAAATCTTCGAAGAATAAATATCCTAAAATAAAACTTCAGAAAAGACAGTGAGCCTGATGCAAGACTCTGGTATACCTGGCATTAACATAACAAAGTTTGAAGTTTGCCTGTTCATTAGCTGAATCGCTCTGTTTTGATAGTGCACTGGTTAAGCATTGTTGTAACACCTTCTCACTCAAACTCTGCAAGCCTAGTTTGAAAGACAGTGAGCATTTCTTTCAGGTGGCCAGGCAAGCAAAGCAAAATGAAAGCTGGTGGTGGGTGAAAGGAATAAAAAAAAAAAGCATAATAAGAGAGTAATATTTTTCAGAGCTGCACTGGGAATGCTGCAGGAATTCTAAAGAACACATCCAAGATGAAAGGGAAGAGGAACATTTTTTGGCTGGAGTTGGTGCAAACAATTATAGTTTAAGTACCAAGAGGAGGCCTCTTTTTATAAAGGCTTAGGGAATAGACATCGCTACAGGACAGCAGGAGGCAACTTCTTTTTTTATTCTTTAATGCTTGTCTATCTGTATAACACAACCAAAAAACTTCATTTCTGCATGGAAAATGCCACTTAAGAATCAAGACATTGGTCCTTCATTCAGAAACCTGATGCTTTCCCAGCTATTCTCTCAAGTCATTTTTGCCAGTGAAGTCTAATTTCAACTGCATGTGTGTCTTTATCTTTTCTGAAGCAGGAAATATTAATCACTAAATCTGATTGGTCTCACTGCTGCTTACCCCAGGGCAGCTTTTTTAGCGTAAGAAAACTGGTGTCAGTTGACATTGTCATCCGCATGGCTTGATGAGTAAGAGCTGAAGCTGAGCTATTTCCATTTTAACTAGACAATAAGACAGAGAAGCTGACAAATGCTGAGGTAGGGTAGATTTCAGCAGGGAGGTTTTATGAAATGAAGTTTTCTCATTGGCCTCATACCCCTCCTGTTACTGGAAATGGAAGAGCCTATGCTCATCCTTTTAATGTTTTTATTAAGCGATCCCATCAAAAGACAGGAGAAGACTGTGCAGCCAACTAGGAAAATTAAGGGGGAAAAGGCTTATTGTTATGTAAATGTCCCTCCTCCCACTTTTGCAGAGCTGTTATTGATCCTTTCAAAGCAGTATCCCTTCAAGAAAAGAAGATGCTGTTAACTTGAGCTGTACAGAGAAGAAATTACAACAGTTCATCTTTTATGTAAATATTTTAGTCCATTAATGCTATTATTATTTATCTAGCACCAACAGAGTGCTAGGGGCTTTCCAGATAACAAACTCTGTGCCCCAATGGGTATGAGTGATACATGCAAGAGGATGTGTGAGTAGGCATCTAATTAAGGTGCTGGCCTGTGATTAAGGAGACTGGCACTCAGTTCCCAGTTCTGCTACACACTCTGTATGACTGGGGTAAGTCAGACCAAATACACTTTTCAAAGTTGCTCAGCACTGAGCTTTGAGATATGAGACCTGGTCTGTCAGTGCATTACTTTTCCTTCTGTAAAAGAGAAGTCACTATGCTTTGTCTCTGTGTCTTTAGATTTCAGAAGGTGTCAGGAAACACATCTTCCCATGTAGATAAGGACTCAGGACATGGTCTTGTTAGAGGCCTCAGTGCACTGCTACAGCATGATACCTCAATAAATGCATTTCTTCCTCTGTCAGAACACTTTTTGATTTTCCTCACTCAGTTCCACAGAAAAGCAGTGACATTTTACCTGTATTTTTAACAAGTTTTCTTCTTCCTTCCTTTTAGAAATCTTTTTTTTTCTTTTCCTTTGAAGGATGAATATTTGAAATTTAACAGATGGAAAAGGAAAGGGGCAAGCTGAAGATAGGGTCAAGGATTACAAGGTTTAGTACAATGTTTATTGTCATTTCTTCCAATTTTTTCCCCAAATGGTATCCTGTGCTTTCTTGGGGAGAAGCTTGAATGGAAAGCCAGGCAGAGTTGATTTCTTGATTTGTGTGGATACCACTGTAGAGGAAAATTCACTACACCTAATTGCCTAAGCAGGCAATACTTTCTGCTCTCAATGGATGGGATTTTCTAAGTGGATGCACACACCTGTTCTCTAACAGAGCCTCCAAATAGCTAGAAATAAAAGGCTGATCTGGTCTAGAGGGTCGCCATTTCATGTGGAAGGGCTGAAGTTATGAACCTCTGTAGGGTCACTGTCACATGTCCAACCTTCAGAGAGCGCTCTCTCAGATGATGAAAGGAAGCATCAGGTTAAAGACAGGGCAGAAAGGGAGAAGTAACTATGTTTCTTCTGTTATTTCCTCTCTATGCTAGACCTTGTGCATGCCAAAGCAGAGGTAACACAGGCACAGTGGTAGGACACCACCTCTCCCCTTTGGAAGAGCAGCAGGGACAGTCACCATGAGCTAGAAGGAGCTGCTCCATGTGCTCTGGGGCCCCTCTGTGTTCCACTGATGGCAAAATGCTGGGCAAGGGGTTGCCTGAGTTTGGATTTTGCACAGCCCTTTCTGATGCCAAGTGCCTACAAGCCATTGTGCTATGAACTGCAACAGATATTAAAGATCCTGAGGCCCAAGGTCCTCAGTAGGCCTTTGGTCATCTCCCACCCCTGTGCCAACCCCAGAGAGATTACCTGCTTGCACAGCTGGGGGGGATGGGGCCAGGGCCTACCCACCCAGGACACACTACCTCTGCACGCCTCTAGGGACCTGGGCTGCCAGAGCTGAATGAACATTTGTGAAGTCCTTGGGTGCGTATTGCGATTCAGAGTCTGGCTTAGCCCTATATAAAGAAAAGGCCCAGCGAAAATGTTTGGTTTGGGATCCCTGCCCATAGTGCAACCACATTGTGGTCTTGGTCTAATATCTGCAGTTTTGTGTAACTTATGGGTGCAGACCTAATCCTCATTTATACATAGGTAGATGCATGTACAGGCACACATGGGCAAATGCAAAGAGCTCTTTGGGAAAGGTAGGCCGTCACGTGGGGAATCCTGCATGCTGGTGGCCCACACTGAGTCCAGCTGATGAATAAACAAAAGAGTGCTGGCTTCTGACTGTGCCAATCTCTTAACCTTTACAATCATTAACAACTTCTCCCTTCCACTGGAAAAAAAGCCAGCAGTTCCTGCATTTTTCTGAGACACAAGCAATGCATTTAGCACCACAAATAAGCTCATAATTTGACAGGCAAAATGCCAGGAAAAGTGAAAGTAGATTTCTCCCTCCAAGGGCCTGAATATCTTAGTGATTCTTTCCTTGTTTTGCAAACGCTATTTCCTTTTTGTTTAATCACAGGTCCAGGTCAAGACACTCTTCAAAATATCATGCCCTGTCCAAGCGCATTTTCTTAACCTTAAGGATGCTAGCAGTTTCCTGCTTTGCCAGCCAAAACAAACACAACCCAGAAATGTCCACGCTTGTCCAGAGCAGTCACCGAGTAGCTCTCATTTTTAATTTGCCTACAGATGGATGTGCCCAGTATTTTTTTTCCTTATGTGCAAAGCCAGCATCCATAGGATTGGCATAACAAGTATTTGGGAAGCCGTATTTGCTGTGAAACTCATCAAAAGGAATTAGGTACAGTAAATGAATAATAACTTTAGATGGCAGGGCTACAAAAAGAACTGAGGCTGATAAAGGCCGTATACAGGCAGAATATTTAAACCCTTTGAAAATGAAACAATGCTTTGTCTTCCCCAAATGCCTCCCAGCCAAGGAGTCCAATGGGTTTTCACAAGGGCCGGGGAAGCTGGTGACACCCCAGGGCAGACCCTGCCTGCCCCTGGGGTCCATGTGGGAGAGGAACCGTTGGGTGCTCCCTCCAGGCTGAACTGGGAGGACAAGGCTGCTCACCTTCCCCAAGCCACTCTCTGAAGGACCAGGCTTCCCTGGCACAGCTGGCAGTCTGGTCCTGCAGAAACATGGTGCTTCTGCCCAGCTGGTATCCCAGTGCTCTCCTCATCAAGGAGGAAGTTAGCCATGCCTTGAGCAGGGGGTTGGACTGGAGACATCCAAGGGCACTTCCAGCCTCAGCTGTTCCAGGGCTCCAGGACAGGCAAGGATCAGAGGCACCTCTTTGTCCTTCTCTTCTCTTCCCAGTACATACCTTTTCATTTGGCACCTGGGCTCTCTTCTGCTGGGAAGACAAGGTTTGAAGGTAACTGATCATTCCACATATACAATTTTTTAGGAGCTCACATCCTGGTGGCAATACTATACAAATTTTGCAAAATGAAGTGACTTGTTCGAGATCGTGCAGTACATTGGTAGGAGAGTGTGACTACACGCAGGGAGTCTGAGCACCTAATGTCTTGTAGCCAGAGGACACGCTCCTTGTTTCTCTGAGGAAAAGAAAAGAACATTTTCTGTGGGCAGTTTCCATGAGGAACTTGTCACCATGGTGAGATGCCAGTTGTGATTATACTATATAAACTTTCTGAAATTCACATTTCTGAAATACACTTCTAAAATACACATTTCAGATGGCAAAAAGATTAACCTTAAAATTATCCTCAACCAATCAGATTAAAGGGAGAATAACATATTTAATTTTGCTTAGTACTCATCTGGGAGGCAATGGACTCTGGCCTTGTTCATTAATATTTAATAAAAAATTTATTAATTTTATTAAATAGAAAATTTCATTTCTGATTTATACCTACTTCTTGGATCCCAGTGGAATTGATCTCCTGTGTCATCAGCTTTTACATTTGCTCTTGGGATCTTTTTTTTTCTTAATTCTATTTTTCCTCCTCTTCTCCCTTAAAAAAAAAAAAAAAAAAAAAAACCTTTCTGAAATGTAGTGTGTTGAAAACAATGAAGATGAGAAAAGTTAGCCAGGCTGCAGGACAAAGACATCACTGCAGTCAGGATATCTGTAAGAGTGAGCACCATATGCTGGTTTAGTTGCAAAGGGACGTGAACCTGTTCCTCTTGCAGTCCCTGACAGGCTCCCCTAGAAGGGATTCAGTCCCCCAGGGCCCCATGCGGTGATCATACACCCCACTCAGCGCAGGAGCTAGCAGGCAGCACTGCACAGTGCCTCCACTCCTCACCAGGTTAATTGCACTGTAGTTAATTAATCCTGCCATAACGAGGTGCATGGCTGAGGTCACTGTTGCACAGGTGGTTTAGGGCTCTGGGAGTAAATACAAAACCAAGCCCAGCTGCCGTGCACGAAGAGAGCACCAATCCCTGCGGCAAAATCACTGCCTGCTTTAATTATCCAGTTCGGAGACCTGGGAATGGCCCTCTGGTGACTCCTGGCCCAGTCTGAAGCCTGGTGATGGATCCTAAACATTATCTGGGCCATCTATATGCTATATATCCCACCAGTTGGTACAAAGAATTTAAGAGGAAGGGGGTGAGGAGAAAAACCCTCCAAAGGCCAGCATTTCTTGCTGGTGTGAGGCTGCCTGTGTGTGGTCAGGCAGAGGTGAGCGCTCACTCACAGCCCCCAGCTGCTCTCTGATGGCAGCTGGGAGAGGAGCCCTCCTTTGCTGCAGCCACAGGCGCCAAGTGTCCTCTACCTCTGGCCCATGGCGAGCAATAATTAGCTGAGGAGTGTGTTAATTTGCTGCTTGCTCTTAGTTCTCAAACTGACTTTTGGTTAATTTAATGACAAAACAGATTTGCTTCCTGGCTAGTTCTTGGCATTTATTTACTCTCGTGCAGGAATAACCAGGCTGCAATTGGACGGGGAGGAGGGACCTTCCAGGCTGTGCTGTTCTAAAGATAAATGGTGGGATCAGGGTTGTTTCCCACTGTCACAGACCCTCGATTCTCAATGGTGCAGTGCCTGGATGCTTCCCAGCTTTGTTTCAGAGTGGTTGAGAGGCCACTTGACTGTGCTGTGGCTTCTGAAGGCACTGGGGGTTGACAGAAAATGTTCTGATTTCCTGTTTCTCCTCGTTTTTTTTTTTTTTTTAATGACCAGTTTTGTTGAAATGAAAGAAAACACCTCTTGGTGAGACAGAAGGGGGAAGATTTTTTTGCATCAATGCAATTTTTGCCTTGCAGAAAAATTTGGAAATGATTTCTTGCTGTTCTGAAGTTTCTTGTTTTTCTCCAGAGGTGTGTTATGGAAAACACAGGTCCTTGCTCAGGTTTCCAGGTCAGTGAGAAGTTTTCAGTAGTCTAAGAAAAAATCCCTGTGACTTTTCCCCAGTTTCGTTTGTGATACATACCACGTACAAGGAATGCATTGCATGCACCTTCTGAGCTGAAAGATGAAGTCAAGGGAACGGTTCCGGATTTGCCTGCATGTAACTGATTAATTTGGCCAAAAGCCTGTGACAAGAGCAATCACAAATGGATTCTGAAGTTGATTGTATTATTCCATCACACAGAAAAGGCAAACTACAGGCCTACTTTTCTTTCACAGGATATGATTAATTCCCATTGATTTAATCACTGCTGGTTATGTGTCAGGCAGGGACAGAGCAGGGAGAGGAGGAAGGAACCAACAGCAGAAAACCAAATATTATCTCTAATACTAAATTTTCCTCACTGTGAGTCACTGAAAAGCCTTGGCTACAGGATAATATTCATACACCTAGTTTTTTTCTGCTGTAAACAGAAAAACATTTCATGAACAGAGTGGGGAATATGGATAGTCAAGTCAAGACTCCAAGATTACTTCATTGTTTATGGTAAAGCAGCAAGTCTGGATTTGAGAGGTTGCTAGTATCATGCTGCAGGGCCTTGACAGAGCAAACAAATCTCTACTAAAATGAAAACACCTTTCCTGTGACAGAAGTGCAACTGCCTACACAATTATTGGCAGCTTGCAAAGCCTCTGTAATTGGTCATGGGGATAAAGGACAGAAATATTTCTAGATCCAGCACTTTTCTGCACACTTCAGCATCCCTCTGCAAAGCAATGTGACCATTCTCACATATTCTACTCCTGCATATCCCTTGCTTCTTCCTGAGAACTATCTTCTTTCTCCAAAAAAGAACATTGTCTATCAAGGACACCTAATCCCTATTTCTTGCTCTCAGGAGGTTGATTCATGTGGCAAGAAAGACCACAGCTTAGCTGAGCTAAAGTGGTCTGATCCTATTTTTTTTTTTCCTCTACTTTCCTTTTGTTTTACAATCTATTTAGGATTAGAAACTTTCTTAGGAGATGTAATTCTCCCAAAATGGTCTTTCTGTCAAAAAGGAGGAACAGGGAAAATCTTAGAAAGTTTGAAACTTCTTGTTCCAATAGTCTCTAATGAAATATTGCTTCAAAAAAGCCTGTAAAAATGTTTTATTTTGACATTTTCCAAATGAAACTTTTTGACCTTTTGTTTCACAATGGCATTTTTCATTTTAAAAGTGACCTAAACTAAAAGGAAACAAAGTTCAGCAAGAGAACTACACACCCGGATAATGAAGTGTGCATTTCATTTTGGGCTGAACAGTTTATTCTGAATTACCCTACTGGGAAACCCAAAATAATTTTCTGTAATCTGAATATTTCCTTGATCTGTCAAGATAGGTCAAAATAATAAATGCATCCCTTTTACCCCTCAGCTTTAAGCTGAACACATGGTAAGACAGAGTGAACATTTTCTTATTTGATTTGCAGCGACAGCAAAACCTTGAATGACAAAAAAGCCCCCAAAATGTTTTTAATTTCTCTGTTTGTTGAGTTACCAGCAGGTCAGCTGCAAGAACGCAGCAACAGCAATCCCAGCCCCATACTCTTTGTTGATATTAAAACTGCAGCCCCAGATCATAAGGCAGAGAATAAAAACAATCAGCGGACATTGAGCCCCGGAACCATCCATGTGCAACTAAATTATTAAGTCAACAGGAGCTACCAGCTTTTTTTGGAACCGTTATAATCTCTCACCTAAACACAATCCTAAGATCTTTATGTTTGTCACTGAAGCCCCACATTACTGACCTGGCCGCCCCAAGCAGCTTCCCTGGAGCTCTTACCACATAGTACTCAGTGCTACGGCTGCTGCCCATGTGCGCTGAGCTTGGAGGCTAAAAATACCCTGTTTTACAAATGCTACCGCATAGCAGAAGCATTTCGTTTTCCAAATGAAACCTCTGTGTTTGGATTCTGTTACTGTCCCCCTCCTTGGCTAGCACATGCCGTCTGCGATGAAGCAGGTCTGTGAAACCATGACCTGCAGAGGGGCAGATAAAAACCCATTTCTGCCCCTGGGGCCAGAGCTCCCCATAAGGGAGGGTGGGAGATGGATACTTGGTGGCGCTTTTCTCTGGCACCTTCTCCGGGGGTTGCTCCCATGGAGGGGTTGGCATTCCTTTCACTTCCCAGCTGCAGGGACAGCCCAGACTTGGCGAGAGGAGCAGGTCGGTCCCTCAGATGCCCGCGGTGATGTTCCCTGCTCACCCCCTGACATCTGAGTTCTGGTTTCTTTCTCCTGCCGAGCACTGTCTCCCGCAACCACCTTTTGCACAGAGATTGTCCTCCTTCTCGGAAACCTTTCCCTCCCTCAAGGGGGTGGGACGTGGCTCTGCAGGGCTCCTAGCAGGAGTCTGGGGCAGCATGTGGATAGAGCATGGAGGGAGCTTGTAGGAAGCCTAAGTCTATGTAGACTATACCATCCAGACACTTTGGCCATCACTCCTTACCTCATAAATCCAGTGCAATCTCATCAGCATGAGGAAAGCTGCCTTTTTTATCTGCACATGAGATCAACATTTCACTTAGAGTCATTGTATACATATATATTTATTATATATATAATATATAAAAATATATATGCCTTTATAAACATTAATACATATAAATTTAAGAAGTTCAGCAACTCTGTGAAATGAAGAACACAAATGCCTCTGCAATAGCTTGAAACAAGAAGTGACATCATGCTAGTCCTTTCACGCTACCCTTTCATGTTGCAACAGCTTCTGAAAAGAAGGTGTCAGAAGGGACTGGATGACTTAAGAAGTTTGTGATGAGGTATGGAGCCCTTCGCCCTCAGCTCTCCAGTTTGAAAGTGACCCCGCGCAGCAGTGCCTAGTGATTGCTGCTGTCCATCTCAGAGCAGTTTGCTATTTGTGTTGTTTCTGTCTCTGCCCCCAGGGGACAGAGAACTCTTTCTCAAAAACGTCCAGCTCCTTCAGCCTGACTTGAGTTTCCTGTTGCAAAAATGTCTGTGAAGGGAATAGGTGCCAGACCGTATTTCTATCTCTCCTCTCTGCCTGCCCTCTGGGACAAAGCCTTCAGGAGCCTGCCTATACGTGCAGCAGGTTTCATGCGTGCTATCACTGGTGTATAAAAGAGCAGCTTGTTGCAGCAGAAGCTCTGGCTAGATCACGGTGCACAGTGCACTCACAAGGGTGGCTGCAATATTAAGGGAGCCAAAAAGATCCTTTTAAAAGTGTCACTCCTACCCACCAGGGGACAGCAGGAGGTGCACATCAACGGTCTGTGTGTCACTCACAGTGGGGACTGCCAGCACAGTGGCTTCTCTTTTCACTGCCTGTTCAGTATTATTTGTTTTATGTTGATTCTGTTGACACACTTAAAGAGATTATATATTCTTCCCATGGCATAAACAAAATGACTTGCATTTTGCAAGGAGAGCAGTGGTAATGAGAAGTCAGGCTTCAAGGGGGAATGATGGTAAGGCTGATGGCAAGGAGAAATAAATCTCATATGCTTAACTTGGTCTGAGCTGACTGTCATTTCCTTAAATGAATTAATAAAGTTAAGTCCACACATTCTAACCTTATGGGGGGCAGGGGGAAGAGGGAGCGGGCTGTGATCTCACTGTGAGCAATGTTTTTAGTAGCTGATCTGTTACCATCAGCTCAAAGCCAGCTTCAAGCAAGACATGAGTTTGGTGGTGCTCCCAAGGCTGATGTCAAACCTTTACCCTCCCCCTCCCTTTTTCTTCCCTTGCCTTGAAGCAGCCCAGGGTTAGACATGAGCACAGAGATGAAGGGTGATGGAAGAAGTCCTGTGAAACCAGCCAGGCTTCAAAGGTCACTTTGGGAGCAGCTCTGGCCCTTCACCCCCTACCCCCATGTCACTCCCTGCCCCCCACTCAAGCCCTTTGAAGATGAAATAGGCTGAAATGGGAAGAGGGAATCATATTATTAATAACCCTAAATTGCAGCTCCCTGGAAGGTGCTGAGCATTCATCTGTCCTTTTTTCCCAGGGGACAACATACTGTACATTGCAGCCATTTGTTGTTTGGGTTTTATTTTCCCACCCAAATACAGAACAGTGACAGCTGAGCCGCTGTATGAGAATAGCATTAAAATGTGTAATGCACCATAAATAAACAGAAATAGACAGCCAGGAAGCTGTGGTAATCACTGCTTTGATGTAGCATGAATTATGATGTGTGTATATATGTGAGCGAGTGTGTGTGTGTGTGATGGTAGGGTTTAAGGGCTTCATGTTTCTGGCTGTGCTTGTTTTGACTCAGCTGCTGTTGCTCTGGGAAGAGAGTGAATCCAGTCTGCCATTTACATATCTCCACCTTCGCAGTGACAGCTGTTGTCCCTTGACTCAGAGGAAAGAGATCTCAACCTCCGCCGCCTGTTCCCTTGGAGTCCTTCCCTCCTCATCCTGTCCCCTCCGCCCCGCCGCAGAAATGCCGAAGCGGGAGTCCTGGCCTTCTCCCAAGAACAGGGTCAAGACAACCCTCCTGTCACCTAGGAAGGAATCCTGTAAAACTGCCCAGGCTTCACCATGACCTTCCAGACGTAGCTGATTTATGTTTCTTGGGTTTCATCTACAGCAGGCTGGGTTTTTTTTCTTTTTTTTTTCCTACTGACTTCCCACTGCTACCAGAATAGTAAAACCGGCAATGGACACATTAGAGTAGGCATGTGAGGTTATTAACAACATGGCATCATGTTTCACTAACGGTATTAAAAATGTAGATGGCTGTTGGTGCCTACCACTCTGGGACCTTTAAGATACCCATGCTAGGAGGAAAGAGAAGTAAGCCAGTAGAAAAAATCTAGCGTGGGTATCTCCTTGTTGATTATCTTCTAGTGGCATCCCAGGGACTCCTTTACCTGGCACAGCAAGATGCTTGTTTGGAATAATCTCCTGCCTGCCCCTAATATGGCAGCAAGACAGCTTATTAAAACAGTGTTGCATCTTTTTTGTGCTCTTTTCATTAACGTTTTATCTGGAGCCAATAGTCTCCCTTTGAAAAACTTGTTTGGTCTGAATAGCTACAATTGAGTCTAAAAGTGCTTAAGTGCTGCTTGGGTTCAATGAATTCTCTGACCTTATGATAATTTAGGTGTCACAGGGCACCAATAAATGCCAAAAACTGTCTTACAGTCTGTAACTAGCAGCATAACCACTGCAGAGCACCATGGTGCTCAACCCACCTGCAAGGTCCATTAATGAACTGCGAGCAATAAAGTGCTCTAGACCCACATCCATAAACGCCCTCTTGTGGCTCCCTGGCCTGGAGAGGGGTGCCTTTTATTTCAGCTGCTGATTAACCGATTTGTCTTATTCAGCTCCGGGCTCTTCTCTAAGCCCTAGAGTTAAAACATCACTAAATGGTTCATTCTTCTAATACATTTATTACCTAGTACATAATACGTTTACTTACCGGGGGGTCACAGAGAAAGTGCAGGGCCCTGCCGCTTGGCTCTATTTACAAGCAGTTATCTCAAAAAAGGGAAAAGGTTTAAGAATCCAGAATCTGGAGCAGTTAAACATTTACAAATTTTTCATTCAACTCAATCAAGCCCAACTGACTTACATAGTCATAATTAACTACTGAGACTGAGTAAAGATTTCTTGAAACTGTGATATATTGACATAACCAAAGGCCAAGCACAAAGTATCTAGCTGAAGGAATGATTTTAACTAGACAGTTTCAATGGGAGTTTGATGCCTAAATATCTGTGAGCATCTGGAGCTATATTTTTCCTGTTGTTGTCACTTAAGACAGTTACTCTTTATTTTATTATCACTTTTAGCAAAGAAGGAAGTTTGTGCAGTGAAGTCTTTCTACATATAGGGACTGCAATGCATAAAAGTGGCAGGTTGCTCTGCTATTTCTCTCCCAAGGACTAATGATATACCTTGGTGGAGCTGAGCCTGGAGTTAAGGGTGTAGCTAATCTCTTCCCTGCTCAGCAAGGAACTGAAAGATGTGCTGAACTTTATTCACAAGCTTTAAAAAGTTTGTGAAACAGGCAACGTCTTGCCACTGTGGGACATAGCTGCACACTAAGGGATGCATCAAAAAACACTGTCACAGCATACGTATATTACCACACATGGTAATTACTCAAATTGCAAGACAATTATCATTCCAATACTGAAATAGCTGACTTGCACTTGCTTCACAAATGCCAGAAACACCTTCCTCATTCAAACCTAACAGGCCTAATTCTCTATTATATTGTAGCTCAATTGCCCTCCAGCAACATAAAAGGCCTAAAGAGGCCAGAAATAGCCTCTGGGGAACAATCTCCGTCAGAAGATGCTCATCCGGACCATCTGTTGGCATACTGCAGCGTCTCAGCGATGGCTCACTCCACCTGGCTCATAGACCTCCACCCAGGGCCTTTGTTGGGAAAGGGCCATGTGCGTGAGACACGCAAGCAGAAAGCACTGCATATCAGTTACCCTGCAGCAACATGTGGTCCTAGGAGCTAAATTTAAGTCAATACAGGAGACAAAAAAAATCACAAAGTACCCCTTCCCTCTCCTACTCCTAGCCCCAAAATCTCTTCTCCCTTTGCTCCTTGACTCTCTCCGCAGTTTATATAGCCTGGCAGAAAGAGAAACTAAAACTCTTCTGGAGGCAGAGCCCCAGGCTCTATCCCACACTCAGCCCCTCAGGATTTCCTGCTTTTCTCTGAGCTGCATCCTGCACCAGCTTCAGTGTCTGTCCTAAAAACTGGGGCTGTGTTTGGGAAACATGAAGATGCCCAATCCCTGGCAGTGAGGAAGCAATTAATGCCTCCCAGACCACATTCTAGGTTTCTCCCTAAAATCCTGCTTTCACACATCCAAAAGGTTTGCCTGCACATAGCAATTTGTTTGACAGTTTGTTGTCTTTAGGGAACTAAAATATCCCTCATTTAAGAGATTCGCCTGCATTCCCTTTAATCACTAGCAGAGCTTAAAGAAGAAAGTAGATTTATTCCAGGAAAACAAAAGGTTCAGGCCTGGATTACAGAGCTGACAAAGCAGTCATAAAAGAGAAGCCCAGAAAAAGGTAATGGAGTTCTAGATTACACTGAATAATTCTTCCTTACCTATTCTGTATCAGAGAGTAGCTCAGGATGCCTACCCTTCTTCTCCATGCTCCTGCCTTGTCTTGCAGAACTAAAACCTGTCACAAGATTACCTTTAAAGATTAAAAGATCACCTTTTGCTCTTTATAGAGATCAGACTTGATACATTAATAATACAAAATGGCAGTGTGGATTTTCCTAAATCACCTACTTTTTTTGTTGGCTTTAAAGGCTCAAGCCATGCAACAAGAGCATGAATATTTTTTAACACACTTTATTGATTAGAGAATAAAATAAGTATTAAACAGCAACAAAAAAACAAGGGGATTCTGCAACGCGAGAGTTACTTGACAATGCAAGCCTAACTACATCAAATTATTCTGCTAATTTATATAAGTAAAACATACTTACACTAGGCCAAATGTCAGTAGGTCTAGACTCCTGAGACTTTCTTATTTCTTTTGTATTGCAGAAGAAAAATACATTATTTTCAAATGAAAAATTATTGACACTTCAGTTCTCCCCAACTAAAGTCAAAGGAAGGTTTGTCATTGTCTTAAGTGAAGTCAGAATCACACTATTGCAGTCCTATTTAGTGTCATAAAATTGTCAAGCTGCCAGTTTCCTGCTTGCTTGTTAATGGCCTTTTTTATGATATTTAAAGCACATAAATTATTTGTATAGTGATTTATTCTACTTTGCAATTAATTGCAGTCTTTGGAATATATTTTATCTTACACTAAGGTTTTATTTTGCATGCTGAGGTCATTATACTTTCATTTTTTATAGTGTTTGAAAGCTTTGCATTTGTTCAAAAGATGTAAGCGTGCTGGTAAATGATTGGATGCAAGTTCAGCGTTCTGCTTTCATCAGTTTATAACATTCAGTCAGTGACTTTGCTGAGTAGAGGTTTACATTTTAAGGCTTTTCTTTATTATTTGGTAAAGCTCCTGACACATTATTGCTAGGATTTCAGGTAGATCCAGTATTATAGCACTCCACATTTTTACTCTGTATTTGCTATTCTTTATTTTCAAGGAATAACAAGAATAAAATGTGCATATAAAACCATGGTACATAATAAAACATATCACATTTACATGAAGATAATACTAGCATGAAAATATTAGTAGTTATAAATCCATCTCCAAGAAAAATGGCTATATTTCTCTGCATTCATCCAGCTGTTCATTTAATGGGAAGATACTTTCTCTAAATTGGCTAAGTTTTAAGGTCATGTATCTCCTTTTAATGGCTCAGTCTTTGAAGGAGCATTCTTCCAGTTTTTAAACTAGCTCTCAACATAAAGTCTTTTCTACTGTTTATGTGCATGAGGATGAAATTTGTATTCATATAGAGCTAAAACAAGGCTTATATCCTTTTGTCACTGAAGATGTGTTCTCACACTTTTAAGATGCTGTATGCTTTGTATGCTCCTGAGGTGCATTAATGTGTGAGCCAGGTCCACAGACATTACCTAATCAGCCAAAACTGGAGATTTTTAGTATCCATCTGTTCCTTGTATTTTGAGGTCTTCAGCAGGCTCCTGACCTTGCCAAAAGCTTGGCCATGTTTGGCATGAACACCGAAAAACTAGAAAAACATCTAAAATAAGATGTGTTACTCCTTGAGTAACTGCCAATAATGCATGGACAAAAATATAGCCTCCCAGGGGTCTTCAGTATGGGAGACATGTAATAGAGGTCCCATGGAACAGCAGGAGAGAGATACTGTCTTACTTATTATGCCATTATCAACAGTATTATATTCTTGTTTAAAGGCTCCACTGTACAAACTGTTGTACCTACACCTAGCCAAAGACAACTCATCTGGAAAAGCTGAAAGTTTAAATTGTAGGTTTTTAACCTTTCACTATTTGAGGCCCTTGTAAAAAATCCCCACTTTCACCAATATCAGTTTACTGACAAAATGCTTGCTTTCCCTTAGGCATCATTCACCACACCTGAGGGATTCACCACCACCTGTGGATCTCCCTGAGTCTACAAAACATGGTCTGAAAACCCCAAGCCAAAATCAAAGCAGAAAGAATGCAAGGAAGTGAAGTGTGGAAACATTTCCTGATTTGCTAAAGTCACCAGAGAGTCTGTGTGATAGCTCAGGGCTGAACTCAGATCTTTAAAGTCTTAGCCTGTGCTTTAAAAACAACTTTGCTCTCAGCTCCCAGGAAATGTATGACTAGATAGTACCTTCTGGATGCTTCATTTAGGGTCCGTGAAAAGAGTTTGTCAATGATAGTCATCTCAAAAAGAAGTATTCCAACAAAACACAGTTATATGTTACTCAGGTGTGCACTAATTTTAATAATTCATATACACATTTCTCTCTCTGGAGAATATGACCCAAAAGTAATGACTTGCCAGACAGAATTCCTTAATTCTCTTAGTCTGAGAGCAGTTAATCTGGTCATGAGTAAATATCAGTATTATCTAAAGGGTTTATACTGATGTGGATGGTATGGATGGGAAAACACTTCTTGTCCTAGCTGTTGATGTCCTACTGTAACTGAACTACAGTGTCTGGGTTTAAGTTTCATAAACAGTGCAGGAGTTTTCTCAGTAATTTTTATAATAAATATGAGTGACTGACAATATACCCCCATAAGTGAGATCAATATTTACTCAGTGAACACATTTCTGTTTAGTAGTTTTTAAATGCATACATAAATTAATAGATCAGCTTGTTAACAACTCTGAAAAATAATTAGTTTGTTGATGTAAATTGTTACTCAGCAGGAAATTCAGGTCTGCAGAATAACTGCACAGTTTCAGTTGCTGACAGTCACAGTGCCTTAAATCAATTATTTCCTCAAGATCCATGATGCAGCTTATAGCTGCTGTTATTTCATTGAAATATTTTATTATTACTCTGATGGTAACATTTGCACTTCTTTCATAAAACATCCTGTAGAAGGGAACTCATCTCTCAGACACCAGACATAGGAAAATCTGCAAACAGAAACTCTCCTCAAAAGCACCCACTCCTCAAGCCTGTATCATAGGGTTAAAATTCAGAGAAGATGATGATAAACTTTGCTGAAAAATTCTTGACTCTAAGCTATGGCAGTTAGAGAGAGGAATTTCTGTATAATAAAGTGAATTTAGCCATGTGACAGCAACCGAGGTCTGAATGCTGTAGCAAATGGATGCTCTTTGAGTTATAGAAATTAAAGGTCAGTCATTCAAACACCAGTTATTTTAGTTGACTTACATAATTAGTAGCCATTACAACCTATTTCAACTGGCTGGTTAATATTTATTTACTTTTGCTTCCTGTCACTAGAGCAGCACAAAAATCTCAACACACTGATGCATCTAGCTGTGAAAAGCACCTACACTGTAATTAGGAGTGTCATTGCAACAAGGGCAAAGGCACCTCTGGTGTGGTTAGCCTGGGTACCTTTAGCAAGGATGCTTCGCAGTATGGGCCTGAGCACATAACAGCTACCTCAGCATGTACTCAGCAATTCTGCATAGGTTTCTCCAGTTTATGCTGAATTCATGGTGTTGCCCTGTGCTGTTGCTGATATCTATACCTGCTGAAATCATGCATCTGCCTTCATGAACATACCATAGAAACAGAAATGCACCAACCTTCTCTTTTTAAAATGTTGGGTAAGGTTCACAAAGCTTGTCTGGTGGAGACCACTGGCTAAGGATATTCTCTGTCAACAGAAAGAATAAAAAATTGAGGCAGAAGTGCAAGTGCAAGAACAGTCTTAGCTGTGCTTTGGGGAGCACAGTGACTTGCAGGCTGTCCATGTTAGCTCACTCTGTGACCTATCTACTGACACTACTGTTTTGCAGATCCAGAGGAACCTTGTTCATGAAGACAGTTCAATTGCCTTAAATGAGACTGCTTGCATACAATGTATTTTTTTATATGATACAGACAGTTAAACTTTAGAAATTGAATTGCTTCTCTGGTCATGTGTCATAGATACAGTCAAATGTCCATTGGAAGAAACAGTGTGAACTCAAGTGCTGCACTTTACTGATGAGAACTTTCTATGAGGATGGAAGGGCAAGGCATAAAAATAGCTCATTCTTTAAAAAAAAATTATTTATTATTTGCTCTTTTTTATTTTATTACCAGGAGAAGATAAGCTGAAATAAATGATTTGGCTCATCTCCCCTTATCACTGCAATCCTTTCTTGGGCTCACTATTGATATAATTTATGCTCGTTTCTCCATTTACTGCCCTTTCCCTGTATCAGAGTTCAGCCTATACCTTGCTGATTAATTCTGATAGCTGAAAATAATATGGGGAGAATGTTTTTAAAGTAAATTATTACACAAAGAAGGTTTGCATAAAAATGAGGAGATTTTCCGTCACCATGATGATGTTTGCAAAGTAGCCTAAATTTTCCTTCAAATAGACATTAGCTTCTTAAATCCCTTCACCTTCACCTTCACCAATACAAGAACTGGAGTTACCTTTGCTGTCACCCCAAAAGACAAATGTATTGATAAGATAAGATGGAAAAGAAAAACAGTTTTGACTTGATAATTTTTCCCCTCAGTCAAACACAGGCAGAGAAGCAGCTATGAAAATGACTTAAAATAAACTTCCATGCCAGGGTCACATCTGTGCCCAGTTCTTGAAGGATGATGCTTGAAATGATGGGTGAACATGCTGGTCTCTTCTGGCCTTAAAAACCTATGAAATGGGGTCTCTAAGGTATAGGAAAGTGCAACTGTCTGTCTTTGAGGCAGCCAGAAGTACAGAAAAGCATGTCTGACTGCACCCTTTCAGGGCACATTGAAAGACCTCGAGGGAAGAATGGTAGCACCCTAAATGTAGTTCAGTCAGTGGGAGTACTGCTAACAAGAAGTTCTCAGGGTTCAAAGTGGCCTATGGAAGCAACAGAGGATGAAGCAGTCTTTGGTATTTTGTGAAAATTTCCTTCCCTAGCTGCTGGCAAGAGTGCTATGGGCTGGGGTAACTGTTTGGTCAGGCTGTGAAGCTTCAAGGTGAATGGCTGTCCTTGGGCACATTTGTGTTCAGTCCTGTTTGCATCTGAATTTGAACTGAAAAATCTGGAGATACACCCAAACCTCAGCCTCCCAGTGCAGGCCTGGTGGTCAGGCGCACAGAGAAGGGAGCCATCGGTGTGGTGTGCGCTGATATGGCCAGCCGCGCAGCTGGGATGAGAAGCCATGTGGCTCCTGTCCCAGGCTCTGGGCTGACAGCAAGGATCTCCTGCCAGAGATGCTGGCTGGCCACCTTCTTTGTCCTGGCAGGCCACAGATTTGAAGGCATTATCCCAAAGCAATGGGAGATGGGCTGAGCCAGCTGAAATTTGGCCAGTTCAGGTTACACACCACTTTGCTACTGCAGAGCTCATTATGAACCTCACAGCCCTTTCTGGATCTAGGAGATAAACATGGAAATTCAGTTAAATGTACTGACTTATTAAGGGTGACTTATCTACTTTCAGGATTTAGTTTACTTTGGTTCTTCCCTGTCACAGTTAATTGTAGATGATTAAGGAAATGGGAGTCATCAGTTTTCTAGATATTAAGTGATGCTGCTTGCCCTGTGTCTGAGCTTAATTTTTTAGATTGGTAAGTGACTTCCTATTTACAACAACATTTCTTATTTTTAACTATTTTTTTCCAGATGGGTTGACAAAAGCACAGGAAAGTGAGTGTGCGTTTCCAAGGGCAGCACAAAACAAATTCAAATCTTAGATGACTACCACTAGCACTAAGGTCTTTGGAGTCTGAGGTACAAACTCTGGCTCCACTGGAGTCAATAAATGGTTGCTTCTCAGAGTAGCTCATCCGAAACCCCAAGAAGGAGAATAAATTTTTGATTTTCTCGGAATCAGTGCACAGGTCCTAGATCAAACTGTAAATACTTAACTCACATCAGCACAGCAGGAGAAAACATCAAAAAAGTTCATCATGGTCATGTGTAAGTTAAAAAAAAAAAGAGGGAAAACTACACAAAAGTGAAGTAGCTAAAAGAATCAAATAAAATAGTTAAATGTTTGGAGGGGTGTGCTTTATTAAAATCTGAGAGTCAGTATATCACACCTATTAAAAAAAAAGATAAAAATGTAAAACCAGCAATGGAATAAAAGAGGCTATTGGAAATAAAGTATGCATCCATTTGAAAGTGGAAATCCCACCCAAAGGAGGATAATAAAAGACATCTTAAACTCATCCAAGTTGAATGTAGAACTCTAATGAGGCAAACTAGAAAAGGATTTTGAAGAGCAACTTCCTAAAGGCATAAAGTGACTAATAAGACCTTTCTCAGATACCTCAGAAACAGAAAGCCTGTTAGAAAGTCAATGGGCTGAGAGATGATTAAGGTGAAAATGGGATACTCCAGGAAGCTAGGGCCATGGCAAGAAAGCTAAATGAAAGATTTGCATCAGTGTTCTCTTCAGAAGAGATTACAGAGGTTTCCACACCTGAACCATTCTTCACAAGGGACAAGTCTGAAGAACAGTCTCAAATCAAAGTGTCAACAGAAGAGATTTTCAGAGCAATTCAATAAAAATGAACAGTAGCAAATCTCAAGGACCAGGTAGCATTCAACCAAGCATTCTAAAGAAGCTAAGATATGAGACTGCTAAACTGCTAATTTCTGAAATCAGCCTTGAAAACAGAGAAATAGAAAGTGGCGAATGTGATGCTATTAAAAAAAGAAAAAGTTTAAGGAGTAGAGCTGAAAAACTACTGACCAGTAAAATTGATTTCTGTACCAGACAAATTGGTACAGATCATAGAAAATAGAATTGGTAAACATCATTTTGCAGAGAGAAAACATGCCTCACAAATCCATTAACATCCTTTGAAGGAGTTAATGAGAATTAGGCTAAGGGTGTGCTGGCTGATATAGCGGACTTGGGTTTTTGAAAAGCTATTCACATCACCAAAGGGTCTTAAAGAAATGAAATGGGGATGGGATAAAGGTCACATGGTTTAATACATGATTAGAAGAAAAGAAACAAAGGTTAGGAATAAGTCTCCATTTTACACAGTGGGCCCAGTTGAATCTCACGGGGCCCCTGCTGGGACCTGTGCTTTCTTATTTAGACTTGATATGGAAAAGGGGATGGAGCCAGGCTACGCTGTATCTCTGTAGCTTTCATATGTTTTCTTTGGTCAGAAAAACGATGCAATCTGAGTACAGATTCGGTACACAGGTTTTTATGATCACCAGGTCATTAGCAGGATTAGTTGAGATACTGGGAGTTGGCAAGCGGGCTTGCAGGGAAAGGAAGAAGAAAGTGTTTCTTCCTTAGGTTAGAAGCTGCAATAATGGTGGTCATCAGGGAACATACAACATATGCCTGAGACTTGACAGAGCTGGCAGATATTCCTTATGTATATGTCAAGTAAATTAAATATTAATATTGACCAACATTAGCAAAGACACATGTTGTCTGTGAAGACTAGAGAAAAAAACAAACTGCCAATCTGTAGGCCAAGCTGTTTGAATTATGGTACTACAGCGAGGAACAGTATTGTAGCAGCGAAATCTCAGATTTTCCCAAATTGCCACACTCAAACAGTTTTATTAACCTCATGTATGACTCCAAAGCTCTCTTTTCTGTTAAATTTGGCAATCCAAGAAATCTAGGTAACTTTTTTTAGTGTAGGTATATGGAGATAGTTGAACTTTGAAAGCTAATCATACCCAGTCACATGTAGAAATGTTTATCTTTGCTTTAATTTAAAAGTGAGCCTGTTCAGACACTTCCAAACCTCAGTCTGTGAGAGCCTTAGGGCAAAGACAACCTTTGTATCAGCATGTAGGCACCTATGTTCTTTCTTTGATATTAAATAACTCTAACATTTCTCCTTCAGAGATGTTATGGTCCCATTAAACAAGATGTTGTTTTAAAATGTATCTTTCAAATAAACTGCACTATAACTGTTGCATACAATGATCATAACTCTGCACTAAGAATCTGTCCACAAAGTGTATTGATGATACTTTAGGATGTATTTCTAAGTCTTTTGCTCGCTTAACAGCCATTTTGGGGCATGGTGGTTAGCATGATTATGTATTTTGTACTTCCAAGTAGACACATAACAATCTAACAGCAAAGCTCTTGTGTAAGAAATGCCTGTATCTCACTTTCAGTGGAACTATGTATAAGTAACAGGTAAATAAACCTTTGTATGCTTTGGTATAGGGTACTTACCTATAGAGTCACATACAGTCATACCCATTGTACTTCTTGTGGGGTGGTGGAGAACACGGCAGGTACTGTATACCTGCTTTGGGTTATCTGCCCAGGCAAACTCCTGTAAGGGGAAATAATGATTGATGAAAGTGAAATTAGTGATACACAACACAAAACTGTCCTGATAGCTATAAAAATCTACTCTCCCACTCTTACACAATGGTGAAGTTAATGAAATTGGTGAAATTAATGACTCCCTGGCACCTTTTAGCGGGACCTGATTGGTTTTTTTTCCTTTAGGATGGGGGTTTTTCCATCACTTCATTTCATTTTCCTGCATCTGAAAAACAATTCCCTTCAGACTAGCAACACCAAGATAAAACACCTCAAATCCATAGTCATTTTTTAAAATCATGCCCACAGAGATACCAACTATGCTGCCCAAATAAATCAGTGGGAGCCAAATCTGAAACTTCTGGAAGACCAGTTCTATCCAGCACATATATACTCCATAGTAAGTTTCTACCAATATGCCTTTTTGAGACTCAGGGCAGAGTTTCACAGTTCCAGCTCCTTGTGGAAGGAAGTCTTATACCAGTATCGTGCTCCAAGAAGTGTTTCACGGATGCAGTAGTGCAGTTACACAGATAGTACCCCTTTGGGAGAAAGTTATGTTTGCATCGTTGAATGATGACAACGGTTTGGTTGAGTTTCTATACTACTGTCCAGATACTCACTTAATATAAATCAGGAGGACCCCACTGGTTTCAATGTGTTGTCAGGTAAGGGAGTTACAGGAGGAAGTCAGTAGGCTACGCAGCATCCGAGAAGTGGAGCAAGAGATAGACAGGGTATTTTCAGAGACTGTGCAGCTTCGGGAGTCCCAACCCCCCACGGCAGTGGAGTTGCCAGAGGGCTCTGTGCTGTGTGAAACGGTACATCATAACATCGTAGAAGAAGGCTGGAAACTGGTCACTGCATGTGGGAGGAGAAAGGCTCCTACTCTCCCGAAGACTTGCAGCTGAAGAACAGGTTTAGTGCCCTCCAGGATGAGGAGGAGATGGGCATAGCTGCAAGGGAAGTACCTGGGACAACAGACCCTGTGCCCTGCCGGAACGCCCGGAAAAAGCAGTGGGTGATTGTTGTGGGGGACTCCCTCCTACAGGGGATGGAGGCATCTATCTGCTGACCTGACCTCATGTCTAGAGAGGTTTGTGGCCTGCCGGGGGCTCGTGTGAGAGATGTCATGCAAAGACTGCCTAGGCTCGTCCATTCTTCGGACTATTACCCACTGCTGCTCTTCCATGTGGGCGCCAATGACACCAAGGGCAAACTGGAGACCATCAAGCAGGACTTCAGAGCTCTGGGGATGGTGGTCAAGGGTCTGGGAGCCCAGGTCATCTTCTCCTCAATCCTGCCAGTGAGGGGGATGGATGAGAGGAGGAGGAGACGGACTTTCCAAGTTAACGACTGGCTGCGCCGCTGGTGTTGGCAACAGGGTTTTGGTTTCTACGACCATGGGACCCTGTTTGAAGATCGACAACTGCTTGGGAGAGATGGGATCCACCTCACGAGGTGGGGCACGCGGGTCTTTGCCAACAGGTTGGCCAACCTGGTAAGGAGGGCTTTAAACTAGGAAGGACGGGGGAAGGGGAGAGTTATAGTGACAGGGTAGCTGGCAAAAGACAGCTCAAGTCGGGATGCCTCCAGCAGGTGAATGCAGCCAGGGAAGTGCGCATGGGATGTGGCTATGGAGGATCCTCTTGCATCCCTCCTGGGAAACCTGCATGCTCGATCACCTCCCTGAAATGCCTGTGCACCAATGCACGCAGCATGGGGAACAAACAGGAAGAACTAGAGATCTGTGTGCGGTTGCAGGGCCATGATCTCATTGCCATTACAGAGACATGGTGGGATAGCTCGCATGACTGGAGTGCTGTCATGGATGGCTACGTGCTTTTTAGGAAAGACAGGCCAGGAAAGCGAAGTGGTGGAGTTGCTCTTTATGTGAGAGAGCAATTGGAATGTATTGAGCTGTGCCTAGGGGTGGATGAAGAGCGAGTCGAGAGCTTATGGGTAAGGATTAAAAGGGCAGGCTAGCATGGGTGACACTGTTGTGGGTGTTTACTACAGGCCACCTGATCAGGAAGAGGAAGTCGATGAGGCCTTCTACAGACAGCTGGAAGTAGCCTCATGATCCCAGGCCCTGGTTCTCATGGGGAACTTCAACCACCCTGATATCTGCTGGAAAGACAACACAGCTAGGCACAAACAGTCCTGGAGGTTCCTGCAGGGCATTGGTGGCAACTTCTTGACACAGGTGGTGGAGGAGCCAACAAGGAGAGGTGTGCTGCTGGACCTCATACTAACAAACAAAGAAGGACTGGTGGAAGATGTGAAGGTCAGGGGCAGCCTTGGCTGCAGTGACCATGAGAAGGTGGAGTTCAGGATCCTGCGAAGAGGAGGCAGGGCAATAAGTAGGATCGCAACCCTGGACTTCAGGAGAGCAAACTTTGGCCTCTTCAGGGACCTACTTGGAGGAATCCCATGGGTTACGGCCCTAGAAGGAAGGGGTGTTCAAGAGAGCTGGTTAATATTCAAACATCACCTCCTCCAGGCTGAAGAGCGGTGCATCCCTATGAGTAGGAAGTCAAGCAAAGGAGGTAGGAGACCTGCATGGATGAGCAAGGAGCTCCTGGCAAAACTCAACCAGAAGAAGGAAGTCTACAGAAAGTGGAAAGGGGGACAGGCCACTTGGGAGAATTATACAAACATTGTTGGAGTATGCAGGGATGCGACGAGGAAGGCTAAGGCCCATTTGGAATTAAATCTGGCAAGAGGTGTCAAGGACAGCAAGAAGGGCTTCTTCAAATACATCAATAGCAAGAGGAAGACTAGGGAAAATGTGGGCCCTTTGCTGAATGGGGTGAGTGCCCTGGTGACAAAGGATGCAGAGAAGGCAGAGTTACTGAATGCCTTCTTTGCTGCAGTCTTTACTGCTCAGGCCAGCCCTCAGGAACCCCAGACCCTGGAGGCAAGAGAGAAAGTCTGGAGAAAGGAAGACTTTCCCTTGGTGGAGGAGGAGTGGGTTAGAGATCATTTAAGCAAACCTGACACCCACAAATCCATGGGCCCTGATGGGATGCACCCACGAGTGCTGAGGGAGCTGGCGGATGTCATTGCTAAGCCACTCTCCATCATCTTTGAAAGGTCGTGGAGAACAGGAGAGGTGCCTGAGGACTGGAAGAAAGCCAATGTCACCCCAGTCTTCAAAAAGGGCAAGGAGGAGGACCCAGGGAACTACAGGCCAGTCAGCCTCACCTGCATCCCTGGAAAGGTGATGGAGCAGCTCATCCTGGAGGCCATCTCCAAGCATGTGGAGGAAAAGAAAGTGATCAGGAGTAGTCAGCATGGCTTCACCAAGGGGAAATCATGCTTAACCAATCTGATAGCCTTCTCTGATGGAATGACTGGCTGGGTAGATGAGGGGAGAGCAGTGGATGTTGTCTACCTTGACTTCAGCAAGGCTTTTGACACTGTCTCCCATAACATCCTCATAGGGAAGCTCAGGAAGTGTGGGCTGGATGAGTGGACAGTGAGGTGGATTGAGAACTGGCTGAATGGCAGAGCTCAGGGGGTTGTGATCAGCAGTGCAGAGTCTAGTTGGATGCCTGTAGCTAGCGGTGTGCCCCAGGGGTCAGGACTGGGTCCAGTCTTGTTCAACTTCTTCATCAATGACCTGGATGAAGACAGAGTGCACACTCAGCAAGTTTGCTGACGATACAAAACTGGGAGGAGTGGCGGATACCCCAGAGGGCTGTGCTGCCATTCAGAGAGACCTGGACAAGCTGGAGAGGTGGGCGGAGAGGAACCTCATGAAGTTCAACAAAGGCAAGTGCAGGGTCCTGCACCTGGGGAGGAATAACCCCATGCACCAGTACAGGCTGGGGGTTGACCTGCTGGAGAGCAGCTCTGCGGAGAAGGACCTGGGAGTGCTGGTGGACACCAAGTTAAGCATGAGGCAGCAATGTGCCCTTGTGGCCAAGAAGGCCAATGGTATCCTGGGGTGCATCAGGAAGAGTGTTGCCAGCAGGTCGAGGGAGGTGATTCTCCCCCTCTACTCAGCCCTGGTGAGGTCACATCTGGAGTACTGTGCCCAGTTCTGGGCTCCCCAGTACAAGAGGGATGTGGCACTACTGGACAGAGTCCAGCAAAGGGCTACAAAGATGATTAGGGGACTGGAGCATCTCTGCTATGAGGAAAGGCTGAGAGAGCTGGGCCTGTTTAGCCTGGAGAAGAGAAGGCTGAGAGGAGATCTTATCAACGTGTACAAGTATCTGAAGGGAGGGTGTCGAGAGATGGGACCAGACTCTTTTCAGTGGTGCCGAGCGACAGGACGCGAGGCAACGGGCACAAACTGAAACACAAACAGTTCCATCTGAACATGAGGAAAAACTTCTTCACTGTGAGGGTGACAGAGCACTGGAACAGGTTGCCCAGAGAGGTTGTGGAGTCTCCTTCTCTGGAGATATTCAAAACGCGCCTGGATGCAATCCTGTGCAATGTGCTCTAGGTGACCCTGCTTGAGCAGGGGGGCTGGACTAGATGATCTCCAGAGGTCTCTTCC
Source organism: Apteryx mantelli (assembly GCF_036417845.1). Lineage (NCBI taxonomy): Eukaryota > Metazoa > Chordata > Aves > Apterygiformes > Apterygidae > Apteryx > Apteryx mantelli. The sequence continues at coordinate 60,800,589 of NC_089980.1, read as the reverse complement.
AACCTCAGCGATTCTGTGATTCTGGTTCTGTAATGAAACTGTTCCAATGTATGTTGCTTACAGTTTGGCTCATCTTGTACCATAGGCAGCATTCTTGCATGGCTGCTGTTCGGCACTGCCTTGTGCTTTGTGTAATATCAGGCAGTGGCATCAAACTACTCCAAGCCATGGCTACCACAAATCTGTCCTCATCAATTGACATGAACAGGGCTATGTCAGGTCACACCCTCTGAAATGTGGAGTTAACAGGTGCAAGGCAGTGCCAAACTGATCTGACAATGGATTATATTGATGTTGAACAGTTATCCACAAGGACACAAGTGCATGGAGACAGAGAGCCTGGAACATCCGCCTGAGTTCTTTTACTTATCCTCATTTTGCACAGGTTCAGTGAAATGGCTTGCATTTGCAGGGATACCAGGTGAGAATTAGGTCAAGTAGCACAACTGTGTCCCTGAAGTACCTCCATGGAAATGAATAGAATGATATGCACTTCTTGCAGTGTTGCTTTCAGCCCATTAGCATTTCTGATGCATTTTGCATCAAATGAATCAGTCATTTGACAGGTTCAGAACAGGGGAAAAAAAAAAAAAAGTCTCTGGTTCAGGAGATTCCTGAGCCAAGCTTGCTCGAGGTGGAGAGAAACTTCTGGGGAAGCCTCTCTACATGTTTACCTCGTTCTTATACACTTCCCCAGGCACCTGTTGTCAGGCATTGTTGACAGCAGGATGCTGGAGCAGCTGAACTTTTGGGATGATCTCGTAGGGCCATTCCTGCATATATCATGAATGGACAAAAAGCATTTCTGTATCACAACTAGGAGACAAAAATCATTAAATTTCATCTGATTCTGCTTATATTTTTGAGAGATAAGGGAACTGCAAAACCGACTAAAGCTGACAGCTGGCTGCACTGGCATTACATCCCTGAATTTTTCACTGGTCTTCTTTTCTTAATATATTTGTTAACTTCTGTCCCAGCAAGACTACACATAAAGCTAAGCCCACCAGTGGAAAATGGCAATGAACCTTGACTTTGTAGAGATAGACTGTATCAAGGGAACAGAACATCTCTTCTGCTTGGACAATGCCCTTACCATCTGTGGGATGTGGCAGAGCATAATAAGCACAAATCTTTGTTAATGTAACCATAAAGTTTTACAGTTAAAATAGAAAAGGTCAAGCAGTGCAGAAATCAGTTTTTTCTAGCAATTTTTAACTTGGCTGCATTCCACAGTTGGAGTATTTTCTATTCTTTTTTTTTCTTTTTTAAATGTGTCATGTAATATATTCCTCTTTGACGCTAAATGTGTATAAGTATACAGGGCATGAATTGCAGTAGAGATAACTGTTGCCATAGGAACCTTAACTTTTGCATCTGCCAAGTTTGAATCTGTAACAGTGCAATCATATGATTGCAATGATGGAGGGGGCGGGGGGTCACAGCCCTCTGACCCATCCCTTCAGAGAAGTCCCCTCCTACATCCCTCCCTGCCACCTCCATGCTCTCACACATCTGACCACCAGCAGGTCCCTATGTCAGGACAGAGGGACACTGGGGAAACTGGACCTTCTACCAGGGTAGTTTTCCAGGTGACCATTGTGGTCTTTGCCCCATAGGGGCTCACAGGCAGGATCAGCTCTGATCAGTGTTGCTCTCCCAACTTTGACTAGTTTATTAACGCAAGTGTTCAGCAACACTTCCTTGTTCTTTGGCAATTCCAGATGTGTTTTCCCTTAGCCGCTGGCAGCTGCAGAGGGGAGGGATTTCCAGGTGTAATATTCTATGATGTCAAGAGCTGGGATGTTTATTGTTTGGTATCTTCTACTGGACCCAACCAGAACAAGGAGCCCTACACCAGGGGCACGAACAAAGTTATTTCTTCCCTGAGCATTAGCCCCTGAAGTTCACTAGAGAAATACACTGCACAGAAGCTTTCCTCTTTAGGCCCTTCTTTCTAACCTAGCCCTAAAATGGGAATTGCTGTCTTATTGAAATTCTGATATATTAGTGTGTTTGTTTACTCCCAGATAGAGCTGAAAACCTGAAACACCAAAAGCATGAAATAGAACTGCAGAGTGAAACATCTGCTTGGAGATAACAAAACTGCTCATCTCCTGTTAGTTCAGCACTTCACTGACTTTTCCTGAAGAGGGTCTTTGCCTTGAGGAAATTTTACCTGATACCCTTTTTATTATTATTATTTTTTTTTCCTGTGGGTTGGAATTTCTGACTGAAATATAGCTCCTGGAGGATCTTAGTTCCTACTGGGGAAAAGCCCAGGCTCAGAGTCCCATTGCCTACTCCTATGTGCAACTACAGAAGGAAGATCCAAGCAGAAGAGAGGTAGGAAAGCTGTCTCTTTTACCACACCGGGGAAATGTCTAGCCACAGTTGAAACATTTTGATACAGCCTGGAGAGGTAGCTTGTATTCCTCCTGTGTATGCTGTAGAACTTTGCGGGTATAAAACAATTTGTTCTCAATAGTTTTCTGTCCAATGATTTTTCCTAGCATTAAATTTAGTTTCCCCTTCCCAAAAGAAAGAAAGAGAATGAAAGAGAATGAAAGAGAAAGAAAGAGAAAAGAAAGAGAAAGAAAGAGAAAGAAAGAGAAAGAATCTTGTGCTTCCTCCAAAGAACACACACAGAATCCTGAAAGAAAAGTGACAGTCAACAGGAGTTGAAAGGTAGCTTCCCAAGCAATAACCTTGTCTGCCATCACTTGATGAACAAAGTATTTGTTCTCTTTCTCTCTTGGGATGATCACCCATGCCAGATATTTTGGCACCTTTCTGAGCCTGCTGTCCAAATGGTATTCACTTACTAACAGGAGCATTTGTCTCTGGGTAGTGCTCAAAGTTATACCACTGGGGTTTGCAGGGCATGAGAATTTTCAGTGTTGGAAAGAGAATAAAAGGCCACCTCCTTTCTCTGCAGGCAAGCAGAGACCCTGCATTCTCTCCATGTAGGCTCGTCTTTGTTTTTAGTCCAGAAATTGTCTTAGATCCAAGTCAACCAAACAAAAGCTGATTATCTCACCTTTAAATAGAGGGATTACGGCAGAGAAGCTGAAGCTGGGTAACTGATCTCCCACTTAAACAGCTAAGGGGGATAACCCTTCAGATGAAACAAATTTGAAGGAAGAAGGGAAAAAATTGCCAAGCTGAAGATTAATGCAGAGCCATAGCTCCAAGCATCACTGCTGACATTTGACTCATCATTCATAGTTATTTGTATCTATATAAAAAGGGAGCACAAATAAATAGCAATTTTAATTCCCTCTGCAGAGGCAAACCAGCTTTTCCTCTGAAAAGGTTCACCGTACGGGAAACTTTGCTGAGATGCATTAAAGAGAAGAAAAATACCAATGTCAGTTAATACTGATGTCTCTCTCTTTTCTCTTCCCACAGCCCTACAACAAATTCTGTGCTTTTCTTTTAGAGACATGTATTACCTGCTACTTATGGTGGATACGCTGGAACTAAATGGGCTACAATTTAATTCCTAGAAATACCCTCGTTGGAACAAAAAACTCTTCTAGGAATAACGTGAAAAACAGGTAAAAAATTAGTACAAAGAAATGCTCAGCGGGATTCAGGTGTGTATAAAGGTGATTTTAAGCCGCCTTTGCCTTCCCCCAGTCCTTGCCTGCTTATGCTCATTCACCTGGCACAAGCCGTAGTATCCTGAAAACGGCTTTCATCTTCACTGGTGAAACACAGGCCAAGAGCCCTTATGGTAAACTGGGATTGCTGAGGCACCAGTGCGTGGCAGCCTTCCCTCTCTCTGACCACATCCTCTCCACAGCCTCTACTGGGAGAGTTTGGGAGTTATCTCAGCTTTAGTGTGCTGACCAAGGACTTTTCTACACTGGTGCAATCTTCATTAGCCTTACCACTGTGCTGTTTTGGGCTAACAGAGGGATGGAGGCTAACTCTTTTTTCTTCAGAGTTGACTAACTCTAAACTAAGTTTTCTGACATGTCCAGACTAATAATTTTTTGACTCTGAACTTTTAAATATTGATGAAGTTCCTGGGGATCAAGAATCCTGATGGTAAGACGATACAGATAGCACAGGAGTATTGTCTCTGTTCTCTATCTAACCCACAGTATTTAATGCTTGAAAATGTAATTGCTGAAGACAAGTTTGTCACCTTAGCAACATAGTTGGAAATGGGCATGATTCTGCTTTAAGCTGGTGCAATTTCAAGGAGCTAATCCTGATTTATACTTAGGTAACTGAGAAGAAAATCAGACCGATTATATCAATAAGAGGAGTCATATTAAAAAAGGGCTAGAGGTTTAAACTGTCTTTTCAGCCAAGACAAATAGATTTTCTTGTCACCCATCCTCACAACCCATGACAGCACAGAGCTCTTGCAGATGGGTTTTTGAGCTAGAGGAAGGTAAGAACAAGCTGTGAAAACACCACAGAGCATCTTTTTGTCATTTTACCTTTTCCTCTGGTCTTCATTATATCATCATAATCTGGATAAGAAACAGCAGCGCACGGTATGAGTAGCATTTTGATGTCATGCAGGCTACTGAAGAACTGGAAGATACTGCCTAGTTCAAGTGTCAGACATGCATCGGCAAGATTAATTTACAGCAAAGTCAGAAATCTGAGTAGGTTTGAATTACGCTCCTCCGTAGTACAAAAAGAAAAAAAAAATGCTATGAAAATTGATGTGACATAGTGCAGAGGTGAAAGAAGAAATCAGTTTCATTTTACTTTAAGAGCATTGTAGTCTAGCATTGTAGTTAAGCCAAACTAGTATGAATACCTAACACTGGTTTTAGAAGAGAAAAACATTTATCTTCTCCAAGTCAGGCCAAATTCTCTTTTTCTCTAATTGATCTGGGGAAATCTGGATTTACGCCTGAACCAACAAAGCAGGATAAACTCCTTTTCATCACTGAACAAGAGAAGAGACACAGATCACCCTGCAAAGCAGAAGGAAAGATTGCAAAGTAGTTTTCACCACCAAAACACAATTTTTCCCTCCAGTATGAAGCAATGGGGAACAGCAATCAAAATTGATTGTTCCAGTTAAAAGTCTGCATCATGATGTTACTGAAAAAGTAGCATGATGAGCTCAGCTCTTCTGACAACATGTCTCAGTAAATATAGACAGGAGCGTGTTAAGATTAAAGAGTTCTTTGGCACATCATACATTTTCTTGATTCACTGTGCAACATTTAACTTTCTTTTTTTATGACGCTTTGTTTATTTCATGGACAAGCCATTAAATTCAAATTACGTCTTGAAGGAAATTTACTCATTTTGAGTCTTACTGTGGAAAGCTCTCATTGTCTGTATTTATATTTCTAATGCAAGAGAATGGATCTGATCTTAATAGCAGGTCATACAGGTGAGGTGGTCTTGGACATATTCAATAATACTTAATACCTTTGTGCATTAGCTGTTCCACTTCCACTTTTTTTTGTGCAGAATCTTCAAATATTTATGTAGATATGTAAATCAGGGTGATAAAAATGATAGAAAACCTTTTTCTTTCCTATAGCCCCTGCAGCATAATTTTAATGTTTTATTGTTGATTATGGTGACGTTAAATAGTCAGTAAAACATGTATATCTGCATCACAGTATGTGAACAGCATTTTAGATGCCTGTCTAAAATGCTTAGTGCTTTTCAGTGGCATGATATTTAAAATTGTACCTTTTCTTAGAAATCCCTTTCCTTCTTTGGCTTCTCAGTGGTCATGAATTTTATGAGTAAAAGACTAAACCTGTGTAATCAAATTCATTATACAGAAGTAGAAAGGCTTTATTTGCCATTAATTTGGAAAGAAATCGTGTCACTATGTCTCTCTCTTCTTTTGTTGAAAGATAAGCATTTTGTAACATGTGATAAAGGACAAAGGTGATGATTGCTTAATTGAAGATCTTGTGCACTTCTTAAAAGTCTTCCAAACATAACCATAATTTCTTTAATCAGGTTCTGGCTCAGGCACCGCTGAGAATCCTCCTTCTCCATCTTCCACTCTTATGTTAGGATTTGCCTTATGCGATTAGTGCAAAAAATATGCCTAGCTAAAAAATGGAAGAAGGGTTTTATTTTTTTTGACAATAGAGCTTCTGACTGGAGCTCATACAAACCCTTACTGGCTTTTAAGGAACTAGGGACAAAATGGTTTCTGAATTCATGGACACTTTTGTTAACCTTCAAAATGCTTGTGCTTGTCGGCTCCACCGTTGCCAGCTGCGTTATTGTTTACTGCATACGGATGCCATCATCCAAGGTGCTGAGTCTTTTCAACTTCACTGAGGACAGAATGAGTCTAGTATCTTGGAAGAAGTGCATAGTACCTTACAGGATCAGGCCATACAAGCAGTCTTATTTCTGCTCGCATACAAATCATTGATACTGAGTGATCTTCATGATAAAGCTAAGGTTTCTTTTTAACTTGCCTGCCATTTTTATTTATTATAATGTTTTGCTGTTTGCTAAAAGCCCAGGAAGATTCTGTATTATAAAGATAAGCCCTTCTCTACTGTTATATTGCATTATTGTGTCAGGAAAAAAGAGCATTCCAAGGTTGCCTTCCAAGGTTGCCTTCCAAACTGTTGCACTAGACTGCAGATGAACTAATTATTGCATCTAATACATACTCAGAAAGTCAACTTTGAATTTTGGCAAGTCAGGGTGTCTGGAAAAGCCCTGGAGTTGTCTGTATTTCTCATGCAAAAATGTTCTGATCACCTTCAGGAGACCTGATAGATCCTTGGGAAGAAAATGCAAATAGCAAACAGCAAACAGCACTAGTGGATTTTTCTAGGGGAATTATGGAAATACAAGTCAAGCCAGAAAGCTGATAAACATAGTATTTCTTGAGATAGTCACTGATTCCTGTTCTGGCAAAGAAAATTGTGTATGTTTTCTCCTAACCATGTTAAAACAATACCCACTTTCTGGTCACAGGTGCTAATTTCCCCCTCATCCATGGAGTAACATCTCTCCTCATAATCAGTCTGGTGTATCCCAAATGGCATATTAGCAGCAGGATAACAATTACTACCCTCAGATTTAACCACTATAAAAACAGGATTCTCCACTGAATTTCAACTCTACTCTTCCCCTTCCTTTCGTGCAAGATGCATGTTCTTCTAGGAGCTGATAGTAAGCCTGTCTCTCACAGCAGAAGATCAAAAGCATATGGTCTGTGGAGCATCCCTCACACGTAGTGTGTGTAGGTCAGGATGACACTGCAGAAAGAGCACCTTAAATCCCTGCAGTTAAACAGTTTCTCATTTTCATGATGCTTCTAGACTCCACCTACATGAATGATGAAATCCTTGGTCTATTGATTCTGTGTAAGTTTCATCAGTGACTTTCTGTCTCTTATACTAGTCTGCTCCAGAGGTCAGTATCCTCTTCCACACCTACTTGCAGAGCAGGATGCTCATTTGACACAAGGTCAGACATTTGCACCAATCCTGCTGTGGTTAAAAGGAGACTGATGGTGAAAGCCTATCAGATCATGCTCCTATAGAAACCACTCTTCTGACAGAGATTCACATACCTGAAGACTTGACAATGCAGATAATAAAGGAGGAATTTGGTTCTGTTGGACGCTTCCTAGATGATTCCTTTTCTTCCTCTTGTATGCAAAAAATGGACTTGAATGAGGCCTTAAGCTAAATAGTTAACTTATAATAAATAAGCACATCTCAGGAAGGGTTTCTGCTGCCCATTCAACTTCCCAAACCACAGTGGCAAAACAGGAACCACCTTGGTAGAGCTGTATCTGTTGTTTTCGACACTGTGAATAAGTAAGAGTTCTGGGATCTTCTCATGCTTATGTAAGGCAGACATTTCTCTTTTGGGGAAGGACAGAATTGCATTATATGTACCCAAATTGTTTTCCCAAGGCTCAGCAAAACTGTCAATCACAATCTGTAGATTGGAAGTGTCTCAGAAGGTCTCATCTAAAACAGTTCACTGTAAGGAAACTTGCACTGGGACCTTATGCTCCACTAAGTCCTTTGTCTAAATTTCCCAGTGGCATGCCACAGCATCCTATAGAGTATCTGGATAGCACAGCTCTTCCCTGAGTGTTGTTACTCAAGCTACATTCAGCATCAACAACAATACAAACATTTCTTTGGTAAAGAACCTGGGGCATACAGGGGTGTATGTTATGGCCACTGCATAAATATTGCTATTTTCTCCAGGCTTCAGAAGTGTCTCCTTTTCAGCACCTATGGAGGTTTTCCCTGAATAAAACCTTCACAATGTACATTTAAGGGCACTTTGACAACTAACTCCTGCGAAAATCAATGTAAATTAGACACCTGAATGTCTTTAAAATTCTATTCCTTGACACCTACTGCTCTGAAGCTGTGAAATGTTCTCCAAGGAAAGAGAGTGGTTTCCACATCCTCCAACAATGTGACCGTAGCTTATAATGTTTGTCCAGTTCTTTGAGAGGCTTGGCAGCTTTTCAAAGGCAACCCTGTGTGTCAAGGTAAGCATGTGCTCAGGCACTCTTAGGAAGAGGGCCTTCATTTTACCATTTTAATCATTTCAAATAATAATGTTCCAATTGAAGAACAACTGAAGCATAGGCAAAACCAAAAACCTTACTTACTACATTGTATTCATTTTCCTGGTAACGATATCCTCTCTGGTCCATCGGCATCTAGAGGATGCAAGCAACCTCCAGGTGCCTGGCAGTCAGTTTAGTAAATATGCTGAAATTGGTACTGAAGAATTAGATTAACTTGTAGACCATGCAATTATTTGTTTCTTTGTCTGTCTTCTAGTGAGATTGCAGCTGTTTCCTTATTCCCTGCAGGATTTCTTTCTGTCTTTGCCACTGTGAAGTCCATATTGTAGTGCTGACTGGATAGTTAGTTCAGTATTGGTGCACAAGTACCAGCCAGACTGCTTTGCTTTTGGTGCATCTTATCTCATCTCATCCTTGTGTCTGGTCAGGAACAGGTAAGGGTGAGCTCTTCTACTAGAGAGAGTCAGAGAACAGGTTTGCTGTTGTTGTCACCTCCACTAATTTAACCTGTCTCAAATCTCATTAATGGATCTACTTTCTTTGTTTGCTTCCTCTGTTTCTTCTCCATCAGTAGAAGACCCGATTCCCCTTTCTGACACTTCAGATGCATTTCATCAATTGTCATGAAGTGCCGCTGGCACTGATCTGGGATATCACACCAAAGAATTGGCCTTTCTGCCTCCCTGAGGCTCATCTGGTTTCTCCTTTGGTTCACAAAATACTAGCCTATATTCCTTCATAAGCACAACTTCTAAGTATACACATTTTAGTAAAATCACCAGATCTCAGAGTTTCAGAGAAGCTTGTCTGAAATATCATCATGGCTTGTTTCTTGCTGTTGGATTTTCCAAGTGTGTTTAATTTCTTTTTCCAGCACCCAAAATGTACATCTTATTTTACTACTAACTGTTAGTCAAAATGAGTTTTGTTTAATTCATTGAGATTTTTGGAAATTGCTATTTTTATACCACAGTGTTTTATGATATTTATACTATGGCATAAATATTTTTGCAAGTGTACTATGAAACAGATTGCATCTCCCCCTCACTGTGACTTCAGAGTAAATTTTCTATATTTTTTTGAATGTAGTGGTGTCTTCCTATTGTTTATGAGGCCACTGGCTCCAGACATACAGTTACTCATAGACATACATACTTGCTAACACAGTCATACACATAGATTATCACACAAATAGATGCCTCAGCTTTCAAAACACTATAACATAATCAATATATGGCAGCTGGATTAAAGTGCTTTCATGGAGATTAAAACACTGAACAAAACAGAAGGAATAATAAAACAAAAGTGGATTGAAAACCTTCAGTAACTGGTGAGATTTCTAAAAAAAAAATCCTTATCCAAGTCAGTATGAAAAGCAAAAATCTTGACTATTTTTGAATGTCAGAAAAACAATATTGGTCTTAAAGTCTTGATCTGACTATTTTGAAACTTTGCTTTTTGATTTAGAGTTGCTAAAATATTTTTAGTGCAAATTAGCTAAAAAGTCAACACCTTCCTAAAAATAATTCCAACTGAAAAACACAATGTTTCCTTTAGTGAGATTGAGAGTTGACATGGGGGACTTGGTGCTAGCTGGTAATTCAGGTTTCTAGGAATTAGGATTTTCAGCTGGCAAGATACCAGAACTGGGATTCTGGGTCTTCCCTCCAGACTGGTACCTGTTTGTGACGGCCAGTGATGGCCTGATGAACGTGCATGCACATTGTAAAGAGCAGATGATGGAAGCTCAAGCTATCCTCATCTTAAAATGCCCTAACCATGCCTTCACCCTCATGCCTCCTATTCTTGCCTGAGTTGTATTTCAGCTCATGAGAAAGGACTTAGGACACCACCTGGTCTACTGTGTAGGATCCACTCCCAACATATAAACTCAGTCTCTCCCAGGCTCTTTTGGACCGGAAATCCACGTCCTTCTCTTTTTCTGGGCATACTCTAACCATTAGATTATACCACAGTTGCTGTGGCAAGAGCATTCAGTGACCCTAAGCTTTCAGGGCCACCTGGGAGATACTGGCAATGGAGGTGCTTCTGTTGCCGGAACCTGAGCTGTAACAAACCTTTGGGCAGGAGATATGGGCACCTTGGAGCCTGTGAACCAAGTTAGGCAGACTGGGGGCTTTCAGACTAAGTGGCATCTAATGAACTCAAGTGTCCACGGTGTTAAATTATCCCATAGCCCATTAGATTGCATTTCTGTTTGCGACATCCAAGGTTTTAGGCACTAATGTCCGCAGTAGGTAGGAGTTAAACAGATTGGAGCACATCTTTCTTCTCAAAATTAATTCAGTTGGTTCATGCTGGAATACTGGCAAGTGGATGAAAAAGTACTGAGGTATCACGACTACAGTAAACAGTGTTACCTGAAAGGGTCAGTCTGAAGGGAGATGCCTAAAGCACAGCAGCAAGAATGTTTTAGGGCCAATCTTATACCCCATCTCTCTACAGAATTGGGGTCTAATTCATTATCCTCCTTTATGTGATAGTAGAGAGAGTAAATGAAATGTGTTAATGAAATTTGCAGATGGTAATAAATTGGTAGGCACCAGAGAGGACAGATAAATAATACAAAAGGGCCTAGAGTTTAGAAACATGAGCAGGAGAAAAAATGAGATTCATTTTAGGAAAATGTAAGCTAATAGGTCTGAGCTAAATCACCCAATGCACTGATACCGTACAGCAGGGAGATAACCGAAAGCTTTGCATTGGGCTTAGTTGCTTCTTCTGTAGAATTTTAAAGGTTTGAGGTTTTTTTCTTTTCCTACAGGTTCTTGTCAAACAAAGAAAACACTGCCAGACCCAGATGTCCTGGCTTGGTATTTAATGGCCCTTGCTACTGCTGCTGGAATGAGCATGTGTTCTAGGAACAATTTCCCATGCAATATCTATTTAAAAGGATGTGCCAGCCACACTAGATGGGCACATTTGATGGATGTAATTAGGATGTCATTCTGCAGGTTTTTACAGAGATGTGTTTAAATGGTTGTTAGGCATCAGAAGAAATATTCTCCATTAAGGTGACTAAGGGATGTGAAAACTTCTTTCAGTGTCTGATCCAAAGACCACTGAAGTCAATGGAAGTCTCTGTGCTACTTGAGAGAGATTTGGATCTGGCTCCCAGGCTTGTTTTTCCCTGTCTGCTTGGCTGGGAATTCAACAAAACTGTGCGTCATTTGCATTAGGAAGGCTATTCTCAGTCAGAGAGGCTAGAAATCTTTTCTATTAGAAAAGACAGGGCTGAGAAGGGGAGGAGAAGCTGGTCTAGAGAACAAAACAAATCCTGCACTTTTTGTGGAGTTTTCTGCAGAGCAGTGCATGTTTTCCCTTTGTTAGAGTACCAAGTGTGCAGCCTGTTATACAGAGCAGGACACAAACCTCTGCTCTCCTTTCCCAGATGCAGTTACTTGTAGTGTATGACACTTCCTTATTTTCTTGGAAGACCTGGCTGTATAGGAAAAGCAAACTCTAGACCATTCCTTTAGTGTACAAGGCAAGTGCAGAAGTTACCTGACAGCACTAAATTCAGAGATGCCAGTGAAAGGTCTTGATTGCATAGGAAGGATGATCAAGCTGAAGTGATCCAATGCTAATTGCTGCAATAGTGTGCAAGAGTTACCTTGAAATTTCTCTGTAATGTCATTTTGTTTCATCAACCAAATAAATAAAGTTATCATGAACTCTCACAACTATCGGTGGTATATTTCGTGATGACTGTACAGCATTGATATGTATCCCCAGAATGTGGGAAGTATAATAATTAATAGGCCTGATTCCACACTGCTGAAGTACCTAGGAAGCTTTCCATCAGTTTTAATGAGAGCTGAAATGTACCTTAACTGAGCGATATGGGCAAGGAGAGGCTTCCTGAATTGCATATTTCTTTAGCTCTGCAAAAGGTTCTTTAGGGGTGATTCCCTGTTTTGAGTGGAAGGCACATTTCAAGCCACAAACAAAAGGACAGCTTATCCCACCTGACAAAGCATCTTGGCAAGATAAGGAGACAACAAAATAAACTCCAACCTCTCCAGTTCTCTGGCTATTCATTCTGCAGAAGCCAGAGAAAAGGACATGGTTTGTGATATGGTCAAAGGCTTAATAACTTAAGACTGCTGCAGGCCCAAGGGCCTAGAAAGAGGATAAATTCCAAACTCAGGGCTGTCTACTCCATCAGCAGCTCCCTGCTTTTATAGCAAAGGAGCTCAAGCCCAAAGGGATCAGTTAATCATAACTGGAGGCAGGCTATCCCTCAGGCTGTCGAAACCGCAGATAAAAGCAACACTGGATTCCACTGCAGGTTATCAGGGAAAATTATGGCAGCCACATCTCCAGGCAATAGAGGCATGGGTAGTAATGGGAAAGTCTGACGGAAAAAAGAACTGTGTCTCTTCCTCCCATGCAGACTAAAACAGCTTTCTTGGACAACATCCAGGGGGAGAACAGGCTCTCAACACACACCTAAATTCTCTACCTGCCTCACTAAGAGCAGTCGCACTCCATCAGAGAGCAGCACGGACAGAGACTCTGGCAGGACTTCTTTCTGCCTCTCCTCAGCCCATCGTCATTCCCTCAGTCTTCTCCAGACTCATTTGCAAATAGCCAGCTCCCCTGCAAGCCTCAAGTGTGTCTAGACATTGCCTAATCCCTTCCCTTGCGCCAGCTGGGTGACATCAGCATACTGAATATTGCCACAAATCTCTGCACAAGCCAGGTCTCTCAGCATGCATGATAATATGCCTTTCCCATGCTACTTTGTTGGAATTGCTGCAGAACACAGGAATGCTGCCAACAACTACCTGTTAGGGTCTCTCTGGAAGATAAAAGTAACAACCTCAGAGAGCAACTCCAGGCACCCAAGGTGGATTCTGCAAGTAAGTCATCAAACCTCATCCTCATTTCTATCCTCTGTGCTGATGGGCATCACAGAACCACTATGGATTCTGTCTCTTTGTCTGACCTTAGCAGGAGATAATCCAGCTGTACAAAACATATTTATATTTCTATATTAATTTCATATCTAGGCCTATAACCTATTTGACCACATTCAGGCAAATCTGAGGTTTCAGGAAATTGCTGCTTGCCGCAACAATAATTTCAATGATCTCCTGTCACATGGCTGATTGTTCACCAATACACAAGATTGTCAGCATCAAACCTCGCTCTGCTGAGCATTGGTTTCCTAAAAGCTACTGTAAGAATCAATGGCATTCTCTATCATATATAAGAGAAACAAGAGAGCTTGTAGGAATGAGGCCATTTAGTGTATACTCAGAATTATCTTTAACTGTTGCATGGCCCTTAAATACTTAGAATATCTTGAGATCCATAGATTGATCTCACTGAGTCATCTGTCTCCCACCTATTCGAATACTCATTCTCAGCATTGTAATTATCTCAGCACCTTTAAATTGGCTGTTATGAGTATCAGAACATCAAAGTGATAGCTACACCCCTCTTCCTAAATAAGGCTGTGCTGGCCCTCTCTGCTGTGGCTTAGAGCAGGGAAAGACTGCAGAGGGGGAATACTTGGGGATGAGGCCATCAGCTTTTAAGGGAATGGAGTAGATCTCTGCCCTGTCACTGAACCGATAAAAATTACCTTATTTTCCAGGAGGCAATGTTCATGCACTACTTGCAGTACTTGAATGTTACACATGAAAACAGAACTTGTCACTGTCTGCTCTGATCATTGATCTGTCTAGTAGTCTAATATCCTGACTGCAGAAGTTGCCAATATTAAAATCTTCAGAAGATGAAAGATCCCGTGTTGCACCTCACCAATTGTTCAGCAGTGCATAAGGGGAGAAAAATCTCCTTATCACCTACAGTGATCAATTCATGCCCTGGGCTATGAGATTTAATTGTCTTTAACATTGTCTTTAGTTTCAAAAAGTAGCATTTGTAGAAATGATCTCTTAACTTTGTCTTGCTCCACACTGATGTGCAGTGGATACTAGAACCAGAAACAACCGTTGAAGCACCAGCCTCTGAGACAAGTGTAATTAGGTTTTAAATGTATGCCTTTTTGGTCAAATAAATAATAGCTGACTTTTACATCCATATAATAGTAAAACCAGAATTTTTATCATCCTCCATATTGTTATACCAATAAAAAGCCACCCATACAGATGATTGAACACTGCAGTTAAGAGTTTTAACAAGTTTTCCCCCCTTCTTTTTTCCTAGTGTGTTCTCAACCCTGATTATCTGAGACCTCCAAAGCAATATATTTTAAGGAACAAAATTAGGCAGATGTATCATCCACTGTGGGATTTGAACCCATTGTCACTGGGGAGAAAGCTGCAACTTAATAGATGAAGATGTCAAAGTACATTATAGGAGCTTTTGCGATTGCATATTTATCACTGTGTCATAGAGGTCCCTAGCAAACCGAAAGATTTCACTGTTTATTCACAGCGAAGACACTTAATTAATGACTAGGCCTAATCAGACTGTTTTATTATTTACAGGGATTCCAGCATGGCTTAGCTCAACTGATATGCAAACAAACCATCCTCAGCCCGCTCTAATTAATAATTCTGAACCAGACTCACAGAGTGGCACTGTCAAGTAGCTCTTTGGTGATTTACAACACCTCCTCCGCCACATTCACATTGCTTGCATGCAAATGAGCTGCCACCCCTGCAAATCCTTCATTTTAAAATACAATGTGCCGTCTTGTTGACTACAGGAATGCCCTTATCTTTGCACATGACTTAATGGAGACAAATGTCTGACTTGGGCAGGTTCATGGGTACCTTCGTGGACACACACTTACTCTGATGTTATTTGAGAAATGTTTGGGAGCGGAGAAGAAGAAGAATCCTCTATTGCCTCTGGCACAGTTGCAGCAGCTTTTTTTCACTGAGTTTTCAGCCCCAATCTCTCCAAAAATGGATAAACTGCCCATTGTCTTGCACTTGCTAAATTCATTTCCATTGGTGCTAAACAGAGGAAAGGCCAGGAAAACATGACAGAGTGGATGGAAAGTGGTTACAAAATCAGTTCCCTCCAACTGCACCCATAGGTGGGGGTGGCAGGGCACTGGGCAATTAAATGCCATATGGATCTGAGAATGGCGAGAAGCAGGTTTTCTTCCACAAGAGGCTAGGAATACAGTTACCATAAACTTGCAAATGGGAAGACTTTGCATTTGCAAATGATTTAAGAGTGTTTTACATGGGTGTCCTGTGAATTTCATCTTTACAGTGGAGAAACTGAGGAAAAGAGAAAGTGAGTGACTTAGGAAGACAGGCTGCCAACTGGGGAAAGCACTGGTGGATTCATACCACCAGAACTCATTTTCTCTGAAAGAGACTTCTGAAGACAGGGGGAAAACATTATTAGCAGAGCAATATAAGCTAGATGAAAATAGCTCATGAGTGTGAGTCATTCCGCTTGTGACTGCTTCCCAGTCCATTGAGAGCCATGCTTGAGAAACACTGTAAAGCCAGCACATCAGCAAGAGAAAAGGTCTCCCTCAGACCGATTAGCCTGAATGCAATGCCAGTGCTAGATATCTATAGAACCTGCCTTGTTTGTTCAACTCAGGGAACACCTATGGTTTTGGTGTTGAAAGGTGGGAGTTCTGTACCAGAAGGCATGCATGCACATACACATGATTAGCTGAAGTAAGTACTTGTTCCTGGGAAGAGCTGGCTTTAGTGTAAAGTCAGGGGAGTTCAATTACTAGCACAAAATAAACTGCCTGTTACATGGTACACAGCTTCCCAGCCCTGGAAGGCAGGAAGCTCTGCAGCTCATTGAGGACAAATGTCCTTCCAGTCTCCACACTGCATGAGGTGCCCATCCCTCACAAAGATGGTGCTGAAAGGAAGTAATTATTAAAGGTTTGCTGTTAAACTAAATTGAAGCTCTCTACGCTGGTTCCATCAAGGTGTTTCCTATTCAGTAATCTCATTAATGATTTGGATAATGGAATGGATTGAATTTATTAAATGTGGAGATGATACCAGCCTGAGAGAGGCTGCAACATATTGGACTACAGGATGAGAGCTCAAGATTATCATGACAAACTGGAGAAATGGTCTGGGGAGGGGAAAAAAATCAATTAATTCAGTAAAAGTAAGTGTGAAGTGCTACATTTATAGCATTGTACAGAAATAATGAACCACACAAATACAAGATAGGAAGTTAATTTCTTTGCAGCCACTCTGCAGAAAAGAATTTGGGCCTTATGCTAGACTGCAAGGTGAATATGAGGCAACAGAACTGTGAAAAAAAAAAGAAGCATCATACTGGGAAGTGTAAACAGAAGCACTGCATGTAAGACAGATGAAGTAGTTCTGCTATTCAGTTCTGGTAAGACTTTAGCTAAGATGTTCTTTCCATCTTCAGCACCACACTTCAGTTGGAGAAAGTCCAATGAGGAACAAAAAGGATTAATGATCTGGAAATTAAGACTTTTCAGGGAAGATTAGAAAAAAGCAGGGCTGCATAATTCTGAGAAGACTTGAAGGGACAGATAATGATCAACTCTAGGAAAAGTTTACTGAAAAGGAGAGAGCAGATTGTTTCTGTGTTCACTGGCAGTAAAACAAGAAGCAATGGTTTTACTCCTCAGTGAGGGAAATTTTAGACCAGACAGCAAAAAACTTTTGACATGGAAGGATAATTTAACACTGGAATAGATTTCTTGGAGAGACTAGAGAAAGTAAGTAAGAAGGAAGACAGGGGCATGGTATCTGTCAGGAATGACTTAGATCTAGTTAATCCTGCAATGGGTCAGGGGAATGGGACAGGGGATACCTTGACAACCCTTTCTTCCTTGTATCTAGTACAGATTATTGCACAAAGTGGATTATACAACACGCATAGCTATCAGAGAGCTTTTGCTGACCACCATGTGATCCCTTTGGATCCCTTTCCCTGTGTGATCAAATGGGGAATATACACATTATTTTTATGAACATATCTCCACCTCTTTGTTTTTAAGACGGGGCATAAACTGCAACATTAATGCAAATAAGGTGGATGCCCCCAACACAGCAACCAGATTTATAGACATAATTAGCAGCAAAGGTATCAAAGGGAACAACAAACCATTACAGGACTAGGAACTAGGCAAGAACAGAAAGTCAAATTAGTAGGAAGAGGCTTCTTGAGAGGTGTCTGTGAAAAGATGATGGGCTGGGATAGTCTGAGAAATGCAGAGACACAAGAGGCAAGTATGCAAACTGCCTTCTGGGCCAGACAAAGAATGATCCAACTGGCTAAGCTGTCAGATTTGGAGGGAGATACTTCATTAGGCTTTGCTTTGACTTTCTGACCCATTATTAATAAAGATTCCAGACCTTTTATCCATAAGATAAAGCTTTGTTTTGGAAAGACTGTCCTGTGTCACTGCAAAACTCTCATCTGTGTTGTTGATGACACATTTTAGACATATAAAAGTTACTGCTTTAATTTTAACATATTCACTAAGGGTTGCCTTCACATCTATGGAGAGAATTACAGGCCTCCAGTAGGTAATTAATCTCATTGACCTTAGAATGGGAGGAACCATCTTTTGGAAACAGTCATTGACAATCAAGGCAGCCTAAGACAGCTAACTTAGACCTTTATCATGAAATTAAGCTCCATTTGGATGTGCTGAAGTAGTAATGTTGAGAAACAGAGGGACTGTCTTGAAGTAACAAGGTTCAAGCGCAACCCTTGGTGGAGAGAGGAGATACAAATTTTATTTGAAAGGTTAGACCAGACCATGTTTATACCTGACTCCAAGTCTAAAAGAAACATGCAGAAAGTGTCAGTATCTGGTTCCTATTTGACTGCAAAGTAGTAGGGTAAAAGCTGCAGTTCAGAGTGGAATTCTGCTTGTGACCTAAACAGGTCTCCGTAAATTAGGCCCATGGGGGAAGCCCTTCCACCACTGAAATATAGTCAGCTCTAGGACAGCTGAGATGAACTGAAGTACCCCACAGAAACTGAGGATCAACAGTGAAAGATACTTGCAAGTTAAAGATACTGAATTTAAAAACACAACATATACAAAAATTAAGAATTTTCAGTGATGTGAGAAAGAGGAGAGAGGAAGAAAAGACAAAACGAAAGACAGAGAAAACTATACATATAATGTTATTTGTATTCAGTGACTCAGCAATACCTTTTCTAACAGAATATGGACAAAAATTTTGGAGTATCTGGGATTTTAAATGGCTTTTCCATCACACTCAACTTAAGGACAGATTGTCTTTAGATTTAAAAAGGAAACAAGGCATAGCTGGATAAAGCAGACAGGCAAATGGACAATTTATCAAAATGTTATGCACTCAGCCAGATAAAAATTATTAATTTGTAACTGGGCTATTAAGAACTGTCAAGCCTCAAGTCAGGCTGGCAAATCTCAAGTTTGAGAATTCAATTTGTAGTCTGCAGCATTAAATTAAAAAGTCCCCTTTTGTGTCAGTCTTCACTAATGTTTGCAGATATAACAGGGACTCCTGGCATGAGTGAGTCTGGTTCTTAGTTATTCCTCTTCTGGGCTTGAAACAAGGGTGAGAAGGAAGCAGAAATACAATGATGCCTCTTCTGCTTGGAATTTTTGATATTTTGAGGCCATGCAGGGGCTAGTTCCCCCGTCAGACTCAAAGTTGAGCTGAGTTAAAGTCACGCTCACAGCATGGTCCCTGGGCACCATTCTGTTTCTTTGCAAAGTCAAGACCTGAGAAGGTGACCTGGACATTTCTCTGCTGTCAGAAATCTCACATGGCCAGAATGGTGGCAAGACAGAACCCAAAACTGCCCTTCTGCTATTTGCAGAGGTATATAGCCATAGGTCCTCCAAATCCTGTAACAATAGACAGTTTCACCGGTATCACACACACTGGATAGAGGAGCATAAAAGGGGAAAGAAGGAACCTTTCTGTGTGCTTTTTTGTGGGGTCCTCCCACACTCTGGCTAGCTGTCTTTCATAAAGATTCAGATAATCTGATGGACTCATCAACTCCCCTTGTTAGGCCTGCAACTAATTTATGCATAGATATGCAGAGTAGGTGGGGATAGGCAATACCAACATCACTCTTGCATTTGTGAGATCTATAGTGAGGCTGTAAAATTTTTAGGATCCTTCCTGCATGGTAATGACAAGGTTTACATTAGTCATTTTAAAAATGAACGATCTTATTTTTGTACACAAAAGCAAAAAACAAGGGGATAACCAATAACTAGGCTGTACCAAAAGTAATTGGACAGTTCTATTCTGTGCTAGTTTTTTGCAGGGACTCTGGAAATGCTCCATGTAAAGGGAAAATTTTTTGCTGTATGCAGGGATAACTCTTACCTTGGGAATATTTGGGCCATCCCCACTGGTCCTTTATAAAATTCTCTAAGATCTTTATCATTCTGTCTTAATAGTGCTATGCAGTGGCAACATAACAAGTTTTTACATGTAACGTGTTACTCATTGCAAAAAGTTTTCAGAGAGTTTTTTTTAATTAATAATGCTAAAACTTGTTAGAGTTCTCTTGCATTTATCCATGCTCTTGATGGAAAAAGTTATAGTATTCTTTTCAAGGTAATGGACAATTTTCCAGTTTCTGAGGTATAACAACTAAATGGTCTCAACTTGTTAGTATTATCTACATAATGAACACCCTACATTGCTCTTGTTTTGTGTGCTAGTCTTCTTTTAAACCTTCATTGTGCTATATGCACAAGCATGTCTGCACACACATGCAAACACATCTACAATAAAATTTTTTTCTTGAGATCTTTACCAGCTAAAAAGCGTTTGAGCTGCCACTGTGTTGTGTGTTAAAGAGTTGAGTTCTCATCATAGATGCTAAGATGACTATCTTGGAGACTGACAACTGTTATTATTTATCTAAGGGACAGTAAAGGCAGTGGAGAGCAGTGGATCCATACATAGGCCTCTTTGCAGCCCTAAAGGTTTATATCTTCATCAGACAGGGTAGGTTGGTTCGCATGGCTGTTTTGATCTGTAGTGTCTTAGCTATGCCAAAAGGATGGCATCTGACACAGCGGCTATTCACTGCACCCTTGAGTTTCCCCTACAGAGACATTATGAGCAGTGCTGGAAAACAAAAGGTGTTTTCTATGGTATTGAGTGTCCAAGGGTGAAAACAAGAGGCCACAAGCAGCCACAGACATTGTCAGGCAGTTTGGAAGGACTGGGACAACAGGAGACCTTGGGTCCAAGACATCCCGGTGCTACTGTGAGGTCAGCCGTGATCAGGCTCTTGCAGCTAGCAGGAGAGCATGCTGCAGTTGCTCAGCCACAGAGCAATCAGCTATACTTCTTGGGATCCATGGTGCAATGAAGGTCCTTGGGGTCTGGAGCTAAAGGCATGCTTCCACCCCACAGAGCAGAGCATTTGCTGATAATGGTAAATCAGCAGCACCCTGATCTAGAACTAATCCTGTAACTTTACCCTTGCAGATCCAGGGCCTGATTCCTTATCTTCTTTTCAGGTGAACCTTCTCTTAATTTCTGTTAGACTTTATTCTGAGTGATGGTGATGAGGTAGCTCACCTCTTCTGGGAACAGATCATACATCTTGTTCTGTTGCACCTGCTTCCAAGAGCCCTTCAGAGAGAGAAAGATTAAGCGCTACGTTCCCTGTTAGGGTATACTGGTGCAACTCCACTGGTTTTAATAAGCTCTCCCAGTTTGTACCAGCAGATTAAGCATATGTTGGAGCTAAGTGATGAGGGAGAGGACAATTCTTATTATTAATTACGCAATTTCCTATGCAAATATCCAGTTTCTAGTCCTCACACAGAGAAGATAGCTCTATGCGACAATGCCTTCCTATAAATCATTATTTTAATATATAAAACATCAGCATCGCTTTTTCTACCAGACTATTATATATCTGATATGATATACAGATATATAAATGTATGTATATAATAAATGAAAAAGGACAGTAGCAATTAAAAATGTATTATCTAGTTGTGGTTCAAGTTAACTTCAATTACATCCAGAGTGAAATCATATTTAATATCATCCTAGTTAAAATATGTAACAGTTCCCCAGCATAAACAGAACCTAAATATACAGGAAATTCTGAATTAAGATTTTCTCTCAACCTTTAGAAATCAGTTTCTCTTTTATATATAAAATTAAATATTAGTATGAAAAGAAAAATTACATCACAATCACAACTGGCACTCTATCAATTCTGAATTCTACTTTTCTGTGCAATGCATGCTTATAGTTACAAGATTATGCTTAATCATTCCTGAAGAAATGCACAGTCTTAAAAATTATATTCTTATAGAGTCTTTCAAAGTTTGTATATAAAAATACTGAAAATAATTACCCAAGGAAATGACTGTATCTAAATAATCTCATAATGGATAATACAGCACAAAAAGGCTGGTAAAAACACAAGACCAGTTTCAGAATTCCTTCATAAAGATTAAAAAATACAATGATAACATACATTTGTTCTCTGAAATGTAACGATAACTTTATTTTAGACAAGATGGATGGCCTTTTTAAAATCATTCCTCATCTATCCATAATGAACTCTCTACCTCTGGGATTCAGGATGAATATTACTGTGAATTTAAACAGAAGCCAGATCATGACAGAAATGAGTGTCTTTGCAAATCTCATCCCAGAAAAGCTCTGCATTTTTTGCAGGGCATCTGGTAATAACTGGAAAAGCTTAGCTCAGAAACAGTGAATAAATGCTTCCTATTGCTCAATCTCATTCTGTTGGGATAAAGTTATAAACCTCACACTTGAAACACGGGTGATGGACCTTTAAGAGATACAGCTCAAAAACCCTAAGCTACTTACAAACATATCTGCTTTTTAACACATACGAGAGAATCTATTCATAATTTTGCCCATATTGAATTGCAATATCGCTAGAGGATGACAGGAAATGCAGAAACTTTTGTTACAAACTCAGCACATAAAACTCTGATTTCAAGTACATTTTTTCCCACACAGGCTCAGGAGTTACGATTACTCCAGAAATTAAGGTTTAGAGAATGACCAAACTTTTGGATATGTGTACAGTCTATTGACAAAAGAAGTCCATTTTAATAATTTTTCCTGAAGACTGGAAATTGAAAGTAATATTTTAAAGAAAGGGTTCAATTAAATTAAAATGAACATGGAGTGGCGTAACACATAGTCGTACAAAAACCCAGGCTTTAACCATTCCCCTTACGGCTCATTTCCTCAATATAAGGGATAAATGCATTATCCCACGTAACTCATTATGTTTTCTACCTCCATGTGTTCTTCTGCATTGTGAGAGTCACTAGTTACGTTCTGTTATGCAGTTAGATAGTGAAATATTGGGGTGTGTGTGTGGGGGGGCGGCAAGCGGTGCTAATTGTCCAGCTGAAATTCTGACTATCCTGTGAGGAACACTACATTGCAAGGGAGCCAATCACAGAAATTTAAAGAGAGGCTGTGGGATTTTATAAATCCCACCTGGCAATAAACCCAGCCAGCACTCAGGAGCTGGAGGACAAGGACTCAGCTGTGGGAGAGGAGAGGAGAGGAGAGGAGAGGAGAGGAGAGGAGAGGAGAGGAGAGGAGAGGAGAGGAGAGGAGAGGAGAGGAGAGGAGAGGAGAGGAGAGGAGAGGAGAGGATCTATTACAAGAATTTACCAGGAGAAGAGAGGCATCTTCCTCCATGGGACAAGTGACTTTTAGAAGTTGACTGTGGATTTCACAGGCATCCCTCGTCTCCGCAAAAATGCTGCCAATGGACACAGACCACGCTTGTAGCACTCTGAAGCTGTTGCTCACAGATTTGACTTAAACTACAAGCCCCAGGGCAAAGTGCAGATGAAATGTTTCACTGGATTAGCCTTGTATATTATGGAGTTTTGTCTTTATGTTGTTTGTCTGAAGCACAATATATCACATGATCTTGCTGAGACTTGGAAAGACAGAGGCATATGAATACCAGTGCTGGATCCTAACCAGGTGGAACTGGGCTCCCAGATCTCAGAGGACCTGGTGAAGTGGATAGTGGCTTGCTAGGAAAACATCTAAATATGAAACCCTTATAGATACCAGTCTAATTAGGGATTTTAAAAGAGTTTTCTCTGAATAACCAGGAGAGAGATGTGACTTTGCCCCTCCTTTAATAAAGCCAAAGGACTATGGAACAAGGTCATTTTTTGCTTAGCAAAAGAAAAAATAGAGGATAGAAAATGTGATAATCTGTGAAAAATCACATAGCTGATTGTGACATCCCTATTGTGCTGGCTCCCAGACCAAGTCACTCAGTGAAGTTCAGAGCAGGTTTTATCAGGATCAGCAAGATGAGTTCCCTGAAGAGTGGAATAGAAGTAATAGGTCAGGCCATCCATATATCTACCTTGGACATAACAAAAGGCTATCAGCAAATTCTGCTTACAAGGATCTCATGGGAGTGCTGCGAGTTTAGGGTTATGCCTTTTGGGACACATCTTTAGACGATGACAGTTATGTCTCATTGTGTGATGGATAAAATAGGTTGACTCTACAGGGAGTACTTGGCTGTGCATATTGCTGATATTGGCATTTTGAACACATCCTGAGGCATGCAAGGTGCACTGAAGTGCACAGTACTCTGAAAGTATGCCTCACTCCCTTTAAAAGATGGGATCAGCAGCAAGCCTTACAAGGGACAGAAGAAGTGTATCTGGGATATGACCCGGGAAACAGCTCAGTGGAGATTTGGCTGACAGAGAGCTGTCCCTACCATGACCCATGGCTGGTGCTTCCTAAGTCTGGCAAAGAGTTGCAGGCCAACTTGTGGTTTATTTCATCAAGTCATCAGCCTTGTAAAAGACACAATGGGCAAAGTAAAATGGACTCCTGAGATTGCTTTCTCTATGATAGATAAGAGCTCCAACTGCTATTGCATGCGGGGGATTTTACTGAGCAATATCTATTAGCTTCTACTTCTGCATGGCCTTCTGCATGGCTACTAGAAGAGTTCTGTCTCAGGAAAATGGAGGGGAAGAGCACCCTGTCCTTTAGAGTAGCCCAAAGGTTCCTGTTCATGGGAGAAACAATATGTTTTGATTAAAAAGAAGTACCAGATGATACTGAAGCTCTTCAGTACTACTTATGGGAGAAACCACTTCAGTATAATCACAGACCAAATCACCATAACATGGGTCACTAGCATGAAGACACGAATTTAAGAATAATGTGAAGGTATTTCAGCTTTCAGCTTTCCCACTTTCTGCAGGGCACAGAGCTGGGTAAAACCATAGGAATGTAAACTTCTCTTTTTGAACAAAATACAAATTCCACTAGAGACTTGCAAAAGAGTGAGATTTGTGATGGGACTTGCTAACCCTGTGTGTGGAGTAATCTTACATAGCAACCAGGAACTGGGTGGGAGAGAATTTAGGTTTGGAAGAAGAGGGGAGGGGACCAGTTAGACCACTGAGATGGAGATAGAGGAGCTGTCAAAAACCAAATTTGGGTTCCAGACTGAAGACTAACAGAAATCTCGGAGACTTGATAGGGCAAGGGAATCAGCAAATGCGAGGCCTAGACAGACCTAAAGACTGAGAGATACTGGGACATGCCAACTGTGGGAGATGGCTGAGATACCTAAATGTAGCCCTGAAAAGGTGAGAACTCAGCTGAGGTGCCAGAGATGGGTTTGGATGAGATTTGTTATGTACAATAGCATTGAAACAACATAAAACTAAAGTTGGAAGCACTGGAGAAAACAAGGTGGGATTAGTAAGTTGAGAGAGGCGGAGGAGGAAAATACTCTGATATGAAACCTCTCCCCATACCAAGTACAACTAGTTTCATAAAGGCTATGAATGTCAGCCATTGTTTATTTATTTGCCAAAGGGTAAATCCAGTCAATGAAAGGACTTCACGTTACCAGTAGTGGCACATTAATTGAAATATTTTGTTTTGCTTCTGGTTGCAGCCTGAATGCTGTGACAGAGAGCTGTATGCTTGTGCTGGGATGCTTGATGGGCTATTGAATTAGCTCAGCATTACAAGATAGCAGCATCCCAGCTTTCTTAAAACTTTCCCCCTTCTTCAGTGCTTCCTTTTACATTTGTCTGAATCTGCTCTTGCTCAAGGTATTGACAGAGAAAAGTAAGTTTTGCCGAGGTTATTTCCTTATGCCTAATAAATTCTGAAGCCTCTTAATGTCTTGGTCTTTAGGTGAGTTTTCTTTTGGTTAAAAAAGAAAGAAGAATTTCAAGAGCGGGATCTTTCCTCTTTGTTTCATGTGATATTAATTTCCTTCCCCGTGTAAATCTTGCCGTTAACAGCTCTGTCCCACATGATGCTCAGCACCCTCAGAGTTGTTGAAGCCAGTGAATCTTAATAGACTCAGTACCTCCAGATATATGTATTTGGCACTTATATATCTAAGTAGAAGAGGCTTTGAATTTCTTGATTTTATTTGGAAAGTGCTCGTTCACTGGGAAATGGTACTGTGAAGCCAGTCCTGCCTGCCCTGGAATCACTATTGTCATAGCTGACCTCTTTGGGAAAAGGTATGTTCCCATTTCAAGTCTCTGCTTTCCCAATTCATTTGTTTCCCAGATAACTGTATGATAATCTCATATGAAATATGGTAGGTCTTTGCCGGTCCCCTGTTTTGAGATCTTTGGATGGCAAAAAAGAGTTTTCATCAAAGTTTAGATCACAGACCATATGAATGGACCTTGAAACCTACCACTGCTCTGGATGTTCATCAAAGGTCCTTACAAGTTCTGCGACTTTCATGCACAGTCTATATCACACACTGGTATCCATGATACCTACATTATTGAAATTTTCCACACCTAATTAATAGGGAACTCTGGAAAACACCTCCCTTCCTCTCTCCTCCCTTCTGCTCCCCTGCCCTTGCAGTCTTGCAAGTTTAGGCTCTACCAGTCAGATCAACTGCTGTTATAAGTCAGTGTAGTGACGTTTACCTTTAATAAAACTATTCTGATCCTCCTGGGGATCTGACTTCCAGGTGTGTTTGGATGAAAGTGTTTTCTGCTGGAAGCAGTAACCTCTGGCTATGAACAGTACAAATGTCACAGCTAACAGACTGTCCTTGACCTGGGGCTTGCTTTCTGGAACTGATGGGCTCTCAGGTTTCTTATCAGGGGCCAAAACATTGGATTTAGGTGATGTGGAATCCGTGATAAGAAAAGAAAGTAAGTGTAGGGGTGCCACACCTGAAGACATGTTTGTTTGAGCAAGGCTTAAGGCATGTACACCATTTGACTGACCTCCTGCCTTGAATTAAATCAATGATAAAGCTATCTTCAGTTTCAGCAGGAGATGGTTTTCACCTCTGACTTTTACATACAGTCCATCTCAGTTTTGACCTTACGTTTTAAAGCTAGTTTTATGTTGAGAGAATATGTGGCCAACCTCTATATCCATGTTTTTCAGCTTAGCAGCACATACTGTAGAAAGAAATATATTTTTATAACAGTATGAGGGAATATGAGGAGTCAACATGTCACAGGAAAGAGATGATATAGTAGCGGATCGAAGACTACAGTTTAGTCAATCCGATTAACATTTCTACCATGTTCTTACCTATAAAAAACCACGGAACTCTGGTTAATACTAATCAAAAGAGCATATTCTGCAACAAATATCAACGTGTGGACTGGAATCAATGAATAGGATTAAGAGAGGATTGTGATTCTGAAAATCCTGTACATAACAGCTAGATTGTTCCCTCAGCAGCAAACATTGCCAAGTGGAGTATGAGAAGATTCAGACACAGAGAATTTTAGAACACACATTGTACACTAAAAGCAAAGGTTTCCAGAGGACAGTGACAATTTCTGAAGATTCATACTTGTTTTGGGTCTTGATCCTCTACAGTTCAGTAAACTTTTTGGAGAAATATTGTTAACCCTGAGCCCTAAAACATTTCTCATGACATTTTCATTGAAACCAACCCAATGCTATACAGTATTTCAGTTTCAGCTGTGAAGAAGCCCTGAAAACACTTGAAGGATGGGAGCTAAGAGGGATAAGGTGCTTTTGTACAGAATAAGGAGAAGAATGCAAGGGGAAAAAGAACAGCCCAAGCCAAATTAAATTTCATGAACCTCCTCCATAGCCTTGTGGGTATTTCTGTTAGAAACAAGGCACATGATAAATCTGTTGCAATATGTTGTGATAAACCTTGGATAATCCAAAGTTACTAGAGTTAGCAGCCACCAAGATCTAATGATGCAGATCAAAGAACTAGGCTAAAGAAATTAGGGGCCTAGGAAATAAGGAAGGACCCTTCTTTTAAGGACACATCCTTTCTTTAAGTAAGTGGGGTTTTCATGGGTTCTCTGTGCTTTTGTATTCCTGGTGAGAAGTGGAAATTGCAGCAGAGCAGGTAGTGAAGAGAAGAGTTTGGCCTTTCACAGTCTAGTGGGATTCTTTTCAGAAGATCTTATCCAGCATCTTCATTTGGACAGCAAGACATGTACATGGGTCAGCAAACCATGGGTATGGTGAATCTGTTGGGAAAGGCAATAAGCAGCAATGTGCTAAGAGAAGGACAATATGAACCATTATACGTCTATTTTGGGTAAGAGGGAGTGGAACAGAGATGAAAGAGACCTACTGGAGATTGTTTCTTTAAGTTTTTCTTTTCCTCTTCTCTCTTTTTACTCTTTCCCAAATAATGTGCTGTTTGAATGAGCCTGTTTGATCCACTGCTTATGAGCAGGGGATATATTGCTCACTATCTGCTCTGGCAGCTTGATTTAGTTTCTCCTCATTTTGGGGCAGTTGCTCAAGACGGTGTTAAAAGAGGATGTCTAGAAGCAGAACCTGGTCTTTGTTGCTGCCAGTCAGGGCTTATCAGAAGGGCTACCCAGTGAAGTGGTATATATTAAATGACGTTTTCCCAAACGTGCGAGTCAACTCTACTAAAAATCCCAGTAGAAATCCACCCAGTATCTTTCATACCAAAGAATCTGTTGTAGACACTATACTGATACACAGGTTAAGCATTCACCTACTGGAATGCAGTCACCTCCAGGGTGCAATGCAAGAGCTGTAACCATTTCGAGCTGCAGGAGGAGGTAATATATCAGCAGGACATAGCTGATTCCTCTCATTTTCCACACAACACCATGCCAGAATTTCTACAGCTAAGCAAAAAATATCAGAAAACATTGTATGGCATCTCCTTCACGTGGGTGGCAACAAGCAGCATAGCATAAGGGTTATTATAAATATTATGAATCTATTTGAGAAAGAACTCTCTTGCATTAATGTTCCAAAGCATATCAAATTAATATGACTATTAAATTCTTTCAAATACCTTTCCAGCATCCAGCAAAAGAACCAAGAAATTAATTTTTCTCATTCTGTAGCATTTGTCATACTCTGAAGTCTGCAGGCATTTTACTAGAAATATCCCTGTGAATACTGACAGGCCTCAGTGAAGACTTTGTGGAAGCAGAGTTTCCAATTACAGGCCTATGAAATCCTGTGTCGGTTTCACACAAGTTTTCTAGAGTGGTCCTGCTGGCTTCACTTGACAAGGGTTTGCATCTTCATCCTCCAGCTTCAAGCAGACTCAATAAAATTAATTCATGTAAACCAGTGCATTTTGTTAACCTATCATTAACACATACCCCAAGAGGCCCAGTTATACTTTTTCTTGCAGGGATCTCTTAGGTTTTATCCTAGAGGCCTTTTAATCCCCTCATCTCAGCTTTTGTCACAGCTGAGATTTTCCCATGAATGACTGTCGGCCCCGTCCCAACATTGCACCATGATCTCAGCAAAGGACTGCTAGGCTTCCCCTCATGCCCAGAGCTGCCTTATGTACCACCTCCTCCTCTGTAGGAAAAGCAGAAGTGAATCCTGCTGAAGAACTGCCTGAGTTATCACTTTTTAAAATGTCTCCCTGAGGTGGACATATTATTCTGGGATATTCCCCTGGGTCTTCTCTGTCCTAGAACCAGCTATAAAAGACCAGTGACTCTCCACTTTTCTGTTAAAAATCTATAGCTTAAAGTGACCTGAACACTGACATTTTTGTAAAGTTGCAGCAAATGGTCAGTCAGTGATAAAGACAGTCAGCAGTATAAGTAAAATCACAGCGCCCATCTTCCATGTACTCAGTGCAACTAAATGTTGGGTTGGAGAAAGGAAAAAAAAAAGGTATAGTAGCAGAATTTGTTTGGAACATCTTTCCTGAAGAACACTCACATGCAAGTAATATTTAGCTAAAATAGCCACTTGCCTTCTAAAAGCAACATGCCTTCATTTAACACATATATCAGCAGTGCTCAAGTTCAGTGTGTTTGCTAGAAGCCATGAAAACAGCCCCAGCTCTGATCTGAATGGCTGCTTTTGTCTCATTTTGAAGCAGAAGGATTTTCCTTTTCCAGGGAAAGAAAGAAGTCTTTTCAGAGACCAAGACTTTGTGCCAGACTCTCTGCTAGGCATCATGGGGTATTTTTGAATGATTTGGAGAGGCCACGAAGCATCTGCAGCCCTAGCAGGTGATGCTGGCTGAGGAAGCGGAGCACCTCTCCGCAGCTCGGTGTGCTGCCATCTACGCTGCCATGCCAGGTCACAGGTTGCCACCTCAGAGGACACAGCATCTTCTTTTCTTCTCCACCCCTCCGTTCCCTTTCACCACCTGCTCTGACACGTCTCTGACAGTTCCTGTTTAACCCCTCTTCCCTAGTAAAATCCCACTCTGCAAGCAAGGGAAGCAAATCTGAACTCTCTTCTGACTCCACGACACTGCTTATTAATCAACCAGACAATTCACTGCTGAGGGACACAAGGGCCTCCCTCCCGAGGGGAAATCCTTCTGCATCCAGGGAGCTCAGTTGCACCACCTGCCCCCATGAAATCTGGGAAACAGGATATCGGGAAGCAGATTCAGCACAGATGTATACCATGTGAAGATCTATTGACTTAAGGGTATATCTATGCTGAATTTAGCTTCAGGAATTTAAACCACAGACAGCTTTTCCTCCTTCCCCATTGCCCCTCTGATATAGATGTCAGGAGACACACAGAATGCCACTTAATTCAGATTTCATCATGATCATCAGTGGTTTGTCATTTGTTATTCAGTTGTTTGCTTCTGCAGTGAAATGCTTTACATGGCACACATAAGCCTGGTAGCCATTACATAAACTGTGCTCTTTGACTAGACTGAAATTTATAGAAAACTGTGTGACAAACACTGTCTCTCTGCTCTTGGGAGGGCCACTAAGCTCTACCCAACCAGAAAATAAAGGAATATTGTACATGATGGTACATGGGGCAATAGGTAAGAGAAGAGGGACTGAAACGGCACAAAAAGCTTATTAGTATAGAACTTCTGTAAAATGTCTTTGGAAAAATATTTCTAAATGATCTTTTTCACACAAACTTAAAGGGACCAGAAGAGGTCATCCATGGCAATAATATTTTTAGCCTATCATGCCATAATGGTAGGTATATATATATCACTGCATTTGGTGTATAGAGTATAACTGATCTGTGTTAACTAACATTAACTAGGAATAGGAAAGCAAGGAGACTTCAGTATCTTTCCTCTCTCAGGACATCTATTCAAGGAGTAAGAAACATCCAGTAGATGGTCCCTTCTTAGAGAGTACTGAATGAAGGGCTCGAGGGCTGTGCTGACCTTCTGCTCCAAGTGCAAAATGTTCTTTTACCTTGCCTCCTCTCACAAAGAGATGTATCTTTAAAACAAATAAAGGAGCAAACAAGACATTCCTCCGCACACACATGCCCAGATGTGGGGACGAGAGAACAAACAGCACATGACAAACAGTAACTGTTTTTCAATGTACTTCTGGAAGGAGTCAGATATGTCAGTGCTGTCCATGGCAGAAGCACTTGAATAATACTTCAGAGATTAAATCTAAGCAATTGCGAAGGAAAGGAAGTTTTCTGAAGCATCCTGAATACATGTTCGGTTTTCTTTGGTTAGCACCCATTGAATTAAAATATGTGGAAACCACCTGGGAAGTACTATCTTTCTGCTACAGATTAAGCCCCCTTATTCCTGCAGTTAAGAAAGTGCTTTTTCCACTCCACCAATCTTTCAGTAAAAACAAAGACAGAACTCAATATTCTTGATGGATCTTGGATAAAATGAAGGCAGGAAAGAAAATCTTCCAGACTTGTTTTATGGTCTGGAAAGAAACAGGACTGCATATCTTGTCTTTTTTCAACTCATAACGGCACAGTCCAACCCCTGGTGAAAGTCTACTCAAGCCAAAGGAGTTGTACCAGGGATCATTTTGGCTCGTGCTCTGAAACTGTCAGTAAACAAGAGGCCAGATCCATATATCTTCACTCTTTATTTATGCTCACCACTTAATTGCATATGATAATAAGAGAGGGAGGGAAACTTCCTCTGATGCTTTTTCACATGGCTTCCTGTGAGCAGACAAATATTGGGGTTTGGCTTTTTTTCAGCTTGGAATAGTGACAGTGCAGGGCTGTAAGTGATGTCCACCAGATACAGTGACTCAAGTTGACTATTTCTCTCCCGGAAGTAGGGGGGGGAGCCAGGAACCATTCTCTCTGTGTGGTTTCATGGTCTGCAAGTGGGGCACATGATTACACAGTGCCTGTGACAACTCCACAATTTAGCTTGTAGTGAGTATGCACCAGCAGTACACATTGCCTCTTATTCTAAAATAAGGATTCACAGAAGCATAAGATTAATGGACACCATTTAATTTAATGCCTTGAAAATATTGTTGGTGTGTTACCCCAACCAGAGCTTCACTGGTCAGCAATTTCTTGTATGATCTTTATAAACTTTAAAATTTATAAATCTTTAGAAATCTTTATGAACTCCCTGAGACAATGGCAAGAGTAACATTATTTTTTGTTGCACCATCTAGCCCCACATTGATTCTGTTGCCTAGAACATCTTACGCCCCCATCTTGAAGGACATTTTTTATATGCTTTCTGACTGACTCAGATACAAAGTGGCATCCATTAAGAAAAGGATCAAGAAACAACAAAAGGAGTTTAATTTCCAGGGTTTGTGCAATAACAATCCTATGGGCCTTATTGGGGGTGCTGTTACAGCTCCAGAAACATTGGCAGTGGCATACTGCCTGAAATAATAGGAGGCAGCAGAACAAGAGTAAACTTTCAGCACCCAAGATTTATGTGTCAAAAATGCCTCAGCTCTTGTACATGTTTTACGAGAGTTAAAATAGAAAGTACAGTCCCTATGTCTCAGGTGGTGAACAAGCTATACTTCTACAAGATTTAGCTCTTACAGACATTCCTGACAGACATTCCTTAAACCTCTGAAATTATGAGTGATTGCCCCAGAGGGGTGTGAAGTCTATATCTGGATTTCAGACTGAGTTCCAGTTATTGGCTGTAATTGTAGTGGAATTTTTGGTACCCAAAAGATCATAAGAAGCCATGGGGGAAAAGAAGAGAAAAGGAAAGAAAAGGGCAGTTGCATTTTGAGGCATAGTTGTTTAATAAACATATTTTCCCAATAAACAAGTCTGGGAAACTCTTCAGCTATACTGTGCCAGCATGGGTAGGCCTGCGTTTACACACTGAGGCTTGGCAACATGGATGTTTGACTCACCGATTATACGGTATAAACTCAGTGATCCGCTGAATGTGCCAAGTTGAGAGGCAGATTTAGTCAGCTTTGCTCCTGATGAGTAGGACTGTGCTCTGCAAGCAGCACCTGATTACTTGAGAAGGAAACTACTACACAAAGAAAGAAAGGTTGTCAGTGTTGACCCACATAAGTATGTTTTTTTTTTTAAACTGCTAATGTGGGCAGAGACTCATTAGAAAAAGGAGTTTTTTTAATGGCTTTTGAAGACTTTCATTTTCATTTGTTTCCAACGTCCCTCTCATTTTAAGCAAGCACCTGCTTGTTGATAATCCTTTGTAGCCATATTCTTAAACACCCCACGTGCAGCACTTGTCACTGGCACACTGCTCTGGCTATGACCAGAGTGCATGATCATGCAGAGTTTTGTATTAAGGGCAGGACTGTACTCCAGAACCTGTTCTCTGAAGCTGTGTATATGGGCTCAACCAGAAAATATGCAGGCCAAAAGAGGAGCAGGTTCAATTAGCCATCTCCAGAGAGCCTAACATACTCCATTGCACCCATTTATGACAAGTTTCTGTGTAGCTAAACAGGAAAACTTTTCCATAGCTTTTTTTTTAAAGCTTTTCTATAGAATTTTATAGAGAATTAGATCTGTGTTTCAGCATTTTAATAGGGATTTAAGTTCTAATTTTAAAATGCAGTGCTGATTTCTGCTCTATCAAAATCTGTAGGACTTTTCCTTGGGACTCCTTATTCCTGGAAAATGTAGAGATCTGGTAACTAAAGGCATGGAGAAGCCTAATTAAAACATACTTGTGCCACTGGTTCACCTGAGGGGCAGAGGGGGAGAGGGCAGGAATTTGTCTGGTCTGCCTTGATCACAACTGTGAGTGAACCTTACTCAGTACATTAGGGCGACGTTCTGGGCATATTTCAGGAAGAATGAAAAGGCAGTGAATGAACAGCATTTCTCTCTCCCTAATGGGACACACAAAAAGAAGCCAAGTTCAGGCATCTCTCTTCAGGTCCCAAATAGAGAAGAGAAGATATCCACCTTGTCTACTTCATCTGCCCTCATTCCCTGGAAGCCCAAAGCCCAGCCAGGGTCAGTTCTGCAGCAAAAGGTATTGACTGATTAGTGAGTGATTACTTTTTTGTCTGATCTGCACATCAGGTTTCTTTATCTATGTTATTTCAGACAGTGACAGTTTCTCAAGTGGCTTTGCAAGTGTGATGGCATGTCCTCTTGTTTGAATGAGCTGATAGCAGAGGAAATACCTCCATTAATGGTCATCCACCCGCTCACTCCCAAATGCAGGAGCAAGCAAACTTTCAGGTCTTTTTCTGACTGCAACTCTTGCTATTGAAAAATGGAGACTTTTCTTGCATATAAAAGGTTATTCTGCAAGGTGCCGATTATTCTTAGATTTAAGGGGCTAGTGGATTCCCTTAATATTCAAAGAGCAAACACCGCCACTATCATTATGAATCACTATTCCTGATGAGTCTAATTCTTTTTACTGCCTTTATAGCAGATGCTCACATATCTATCCTCAGTGGCCAAATCAATCTTCCCAAACTCCTCATAAATATTCCAGTAAGAATAGTGGGTTTTATAACAGCATCTCCTGGCCTTGGCAGGAGAAGATATAGCTGCTCCTTTAAGTCAACTTTCCAGGTTGCTTACCTGCGAAGCCTAGGGGGATGCCAGGTATGGATCCCTTGCTCAACATTGCTGTTACACAGGCAGATATTCAGAGTGACAGAGCGACGTATTTCCCTGTAAACAGCCTTCAGTTCAGTGTTTTTCTCTCTGTGGCTATGAGTCTTCTTTTAGCATCATCCATCTTCAAGTGTGCAAGCTGTTTTGCCGTCAATTATAAAACTTTGGGGAATTTTAACATGGGCTATTTCTCAGAATACAAAACAAGTGGCAGACCCTGGAAAATAGAAAGCTTAGTGAAATAAAATGTATTGTATTACACAAAATGGCAGATATTTAAAAGAAGGCAGATTCATAATCTCTCAGACTAGGTGGATTATCTGCAAACACACCTCTCCTCACCTGCTCATTTCTTTCTCCCTGTCATATATGTCTTCTCTCCAGTGGCTGACCATCACCAGTATGCCTCCTTGCACAGCCACTCCTATTTCCCTGTCTCCTTCAGGAAATGCTCTCTCCTATGGCCTTCTTCCATACATAAGATATCACAGGGACCTAGAAAAAAATCTTTCCAATAAACTTGTTAGTTCCTGGCCTTAGTTTCTAAACACTTCACATCTTCCCATTCCTATAAGTCTGTCTAATACTTATTTGATCCCATGTTTTCTCTAGTCTTGTATTGCCCTTTGCTTTACTAAGCCATGTGAGAGGAGAAGTTCTATAGGGACTAAGGGCTGAGACTTGCCAGGAATGAACCAGAGCTCAGAGTCCTGCTCTGGACAATGGATAAGTACATAATAAGAGATAGTTTCAGCATCAAAGACCTGGAAGTCTGTGTTAGTGAAGCTGGCAAAGGGTGGAACAGGAAGAAATTGTGGAGTCCTTTGCCTAGGGCTAGGCAGCTGCTAAGTGGCTGAGTAAAGCCCTGCCCTTAAGTCACAGTCTCTTGTTCCCTCTATATTAGATAGAACTGCCTCTCAGATGCTTGGGGATAAAATAGATGGATATAATTTGGCCATTCAGACCAATTTTTGCTTTGTATCTTCCATGTTCTTGTGTTTTTAAATGTGTTCTAAGGCTGCCTGAAGCTTTAGATGGGTGCTTTTTGGCATGGAGTTTGAGCAAGACTGAAATCTAATTAAATAAATATAATGAGATTCTGAACAAGTTGGCTTATACTTAAGATTTGCTCGTGTTTAGCTATAATCCCATCTATAGAACACATGTAAGGATTAGCACACAACAGCCCAGAAGTGTATATATGTTGCAAGCATACAGTATGCTTTACATCCCACAGTTGCTGCCAGAAGATTTCCTCCCTCAATACATTTTTTTTAGAAGAAGAAGAAGAAAGAGGGCCCTTGCTGGTGCCAATACTGTTTTCTGAAAGTAATCTTACCCAGTGTCCTGCTGCAGCCTGAAGGCACAGCACATAGCAGGTGGTGTTTGCAATGGCATGACAGTATGTGCAACAAAAGACATTTGATTCTTCCTTTTATATAGTTTTAACACGAAAAAAATAATTGGAAATCAGGGTATGGATTCAAAGGTAGATTACTGCCCCTGTTTTAACTTAGTGTACCAAGGTCTAAACTTTGTTAACGTCTGTCCAATTAAGGATGTGGTGCAGCTGGATGAATATGCAGCACATAACGTATATCCAGTGGGTCCCGCAAAGACCACCGTAAGCTCCAGGGCCCTCAGTCAAAGCTCCCTCTGCCACAGTCAACTAGATTTGGATCTTCACTATGCAATCACATTGCACTTTGGTAAATAGATGATTCATCTGAGTTCAAAATAACAATGAATCAGCACTGGCTGTTCTCAGGACATAGGTAATATTTTCATTTCATTCAGTCAGGATGATTCTCATTAACTGATCAGCTTTCCTGGCTGTCAGTGTCACCCTGCAGCGCCACAGCAGCCTGACTGTGAGGCATCATGCAACAGAGGCTCCGTTATGGGTTTCTCAAGGTTGTTTACGAATTTGGGCAGTGCATGTGAGCGCAATGGAGACCTGCCCTTGCCTTACCTGTGAGTATGTATGCTCAGCTGCAGGAACTGTCAAAATCAAGGCAGAAAACCTCAGAATCATGTAGCAGGGGCTGGAGTAACTTCATCGTAAAGACAGGAAGAAAACCTTGCCTAGCACCTCCAGGCAGCTTAGCTGAGGTTTTAAGGACTTCACATTTAGATTTAGTCACACAGAAATGTGTGCTAGGCTTCTAAGTAAGTCTTTTCCAAAGACTTTTCCAAATCTTTTCCAAAGATTTTTTCCTGAGCAATGCCACTGTTTCATAGATCAGAGAGTGTAGACCCTAGTAGGCATAGCACCAAAGGGCACTTCTGG
This sequence comes from Apteryx mantelli, assembly GCF_036417845.1. NCBI lineage: Eukaryota > Metazoa > Chordata > Aves > Apterygiformes > Apterygidae > Apteryx > Apteryx mantelli. Next base: position 60,763,484 of record NC_089980.1, on the reverse strand, counting down.
GGCAAGATTCTGCTTTGTTTGCAAAAGTACAACTCCATAATAAAGTTACTGAGGTCAGTGGAACAAACTCCAGGCCCCCAGTGGCTGCTTGAGATCAGAGTATGGCCCACAGTCTGCAAAAGTTCTTTTCCATTCCAGCATACTGATGAGTAAGATATAATATATATTTATCAAAATGTCAAAATTTAGACAGGTCTAAATAGAGAATTAAATAAAAACCTATAATAACAATATATCTATATTTTTAAGCCAGGAGCTTCTGTATCATTTCAAATTTTTTTCATTCAGTTATTCACGAAGAGCTCCTCCAAATAATGGTAAGAGAACAGATAAAGGGAAGCAGGAGGAGGCTGTAAGTAATAGATGTCTAGGAAAGATGTCTTAAAAACAAGTACACCTGTGAGGAACAATTGGCAGACTGTTGGGACTTTTATGGATAATTACATTACACAGGCTCTCATAATGTCAGACACAATATAATAAACAGGCTGCTCACTTTGGTGTTCCTTATATTCAGCTAGAGCTATCTGGAAGACAACTCTTCATTTTTCTAGTTTGTGTGAAAATTATGCCTTTTTGTTGGGAGCTCTTTAACTTAGCAGAATACCACACAAACCAGCAGTTGCTTGTCACTGCTGTAATTAGATTATATCAAACTGGCAGTGTTGAAACACTGCTATCTGCATTGTCTCACTAACTTTTAATAACTGAGCTCCCTCCAAAGTGCTAAGTTTGCCACAGTGACATCTACTGATGACAGCAGAGGTGATGGGATCAAGGTGAGGATGGGCCCTGCCCTGAGAGGTGTTAAATGTGAATGTCAGCCCCTTTTGTCAGGGTGCCATCCACAGCTGAAGGTACTTTACACCCTGCAGAAGGCGCTCGGACCCTGTAAGACTGGGTATCTAACCTATTCTTTTCCTATGGAATCAACTAATGGCTTACGTATTTTTTTTAAAGCAGTGCAGGGATTTCACCTCCAAAAATTGTTGTGAAATACACATGGAGCCTCTTTGCATTTTGCCCTTCCCTGTGCACAGATGGCTCACCAAGTCTTTCAGGAAAGCATCAGGGGAAAAGAAACCACAGCTTTTGGGCTGCTGTGAGCTAAAAAGTTTATTGGAAAGTCAGATCTCCAGCCTATGCTCCTGGATAAAAATCCATCCTTGCATGCCACAGGGATGGGTGTCCAGGATATAGAAGTTTTGCTGGCCAGCCCTGCACCCAGCTGGGCTCTCCACCTCACCTGGGCACTAAAGCAAGCTCCGGAGAGTGGCCTTTCTCTGCTGGAGCAATGTGCAACATTCTGCTTCAGCCAGCAGCCTCTGGGGTGAGTGGTGTCCACTTGCACTTGAACTACTGTCTGGGCACATGCGCAAGAGACTGCTGCTCTGAGACAGAAATTGGGAACGGAGGCTGGGGTAGGTTTCCTTTACAAAGCTCCCTGTTTGCACCAGACAAAGTGATGTCAAAATGATAACCACCAACTGCATGGTCTTTTTCTCCCATCTCCTCCATCACATTCAAAACAGCCACACCACCATGAGATGGAGGATAAGCTCTTTTGCCTTAAGCTTTCAGGTCTCTCTGAAATGATGGTGCTTTGTCTGATGTATTAGAAATAATCAGGATGCTTAAGCAGGGAATATTTACTGCATTTACGGGTACAGCTTGAAGAAAGTGGATTTTTTTGTGGGGCAGGGGGGAGTTCTGTTATATTTTTTAAATAACTAAACCTACCAGCCAAGTGCCAGTGAATGGGGTAAATCGGCAAAAGGAGAAAACCCCTAGTTTGCCCAGTATTTGCCAGAAACAGAATCTTGCTTTAAGCATTTCTGGTAGTCATCTACAGAAGGGAATAAAATAAATGTAGCCTTCTTTCAGAGTCTGCTTTAGGAGCCAATCTTTTTATGTTGTAATGACATGTGCATTTAATAAAGATATACAGTAATCTGAGGAAAGTAAATCTACACCCTTATCTTAGAGACATTTAGAATGAAGATTTCATTTAATTGTGGCTCACTGCTGAGCACAATTTACCAAAATGGCAGTAAACTGCTATTGAACTGTAACATCTAAAGATGTCTAAGTGCTTGGATAATTTGTGTCTTTTTTTCTCCTTTGGAGGATAGTAATAAAATAGCTAAAAATAGCTATAAAAGATAACAGCAAGGCCTTAGAAACAAACTGAGAAGAAGTCACATACTAAGGGGAGTCTATTCTAGCATCACCCCCAAAAGTGGTACTTGCTGTCCACTTTACCATTTATTATTTATTCCTTACATTTTTTTTATTCACAGAGCTGTAGCTACACAATGACCACCACAAATAAGTAAGATGAAGTGCTTATATCCCAAAGAGATGCAGTAAAGCACTATGAGTGCTTTTGCAGCTTTTCTACATTTGTGGGATCCATAAGAAATTTCCCATGGGTAAGTTACAAACAAACTAAGTTTTCTTAACTGGGTTTCCCAGACCCCTTAAAAGTAGCACACAACTCCCCACCTCACCCCCAGTTCCACAACCAGAGGTTAAACACAACTGCTGTAGGTACACAGACTTTATGTTGACAGCTGAACCCTTTTACTGTCCCTTAGTACAATTCTGAGGCCCTTGATTCTGCATTAGAGCTACTGCCATTAAATGCTCATAATATAATTTAGAAGGAGATGGTAATAAAGCAAAAGGACAGAAGAAACATAGGAGTGAAGGAATTGGAGGAATTGTTGGGATTGGCTTAGTTTTCAGAGAACCTAATTAGTCTCTGGGGCTTGGGGAGTTATCAATATTATATCACAAGGCAGCACCATAGCATTCAGCACAGAGGCTGGAGACTGGCACTGGACAGTGAGGACTGGATGCTTACCTGCCGGGGAGGGCTATGGATTTGGGAGTGCTGCTCACTGATACAAAACACCTAAGAAAGAAAAGTGAAACAGGAGGCATTCCTTTAAAAACCTCTTGCTCAGAAAAGCTCTGTCTTTGGGTGAGTGGGTAGTCACTGTACCCATTAGGAGTAGGGTGGTCCACAGTATTTAGTGTCACTTTTACAGGTCTTACCTGAGTTCACTCTTCCAAAGCTCACTTGTCATCCAACATAATCTGTCATTTGATCCCTGCTAACTAGTGGAAGATCCTTGGTAAATCAGGCCAAAACCATTGATTTGCCTGTGATAAGGCCCCACAGTTTTGCCTTAATAACTGGGCCCTATGAATCATTTTCTATTGAATCGATTCTTTCACCTAATTGTTTCTGGTGGAACATTTAGTTTAGCATGAATCAATCCAAAGAAATTTAAGTTGATTGAGTTGATAGGGTCCTGTTGCTTATATTAAGTGTGAAATTTAGATGAACTGTACCTCCACATCTGGGCCTAGCAGAGTGGGTGTCAGTTTTGAGGGGTAATTAAAACAAGGTATGGTATTCAAGTAACAGGAGAACTTGAGATTTCTGAATAACAGAAGTGGTATGGAGGGTAGCTCAAAGATGGGAATAGGAGAAGGTTCAAATAAGCGCCCAGGAAGGAGGTTTAGGAGTAACCTGGGCAGTGGGAAAGAAGTAGGAGAAACCAAAGAGAAAAAGCTGGCAGGGAAAGAGAGTCCTGAGTTTTATCCAGGCTCTTCTTCTCTACAACCCCCCTGCTGCTATTTCTTTGTTGCAATATCAATCCTCCCAGCAAAGGGAAACGAAATACAATCCCTGGAAACCTCTCACTCATCAAGCAGTAGCACATAGCCTACCTTTAGGACGCAAGGGGACTCAGCTACCCAAGACATCTCTGCCCTGCAACTGCAAAGCAATGTAGCACACTTATACAGTATAATTTAGCTACCACAATTCAAGCTGTGATCTTTGTGTCCACTGGGCATGGAAAGCATTAGTCACAGCTGCAGCAGATTTTGTAAGGCTAAGCAATTGGCTCCTTTCCCTTGAAGCGGATAAATGAAGGATTCCCAACAGTCACTACTCCCTTGGGAAGAGGCACTGGAAACAGAAATGTGATAGACTGCAGCACACAGTATCAGTGCTAAGCTACCTGCTTACAGAGAGTTAGTAAACTGGCACCTGGGTACCGTTTATCAAGCATGTCATGTTCAAGCACAATGTGAGGACTATGCATCTTTCCTTATTCTTATTAGTAGAAAGTGTAATCCACCTCTAGGAGATAACAAATAAGTAAAGTTCATAGCTATTATTAGCTGCAGACATGTGCAGTGTGAATATTGCACAACTGGAAGTTATCGTACATTCAAGTAAATTACATTGACTAGAAAATACCTAATTATCTCTCCAAGATAACAAATATATATGTAAAATATTTTAACCTAGTGATGCTAATATGTCTAGGGAGGGTTATTACAATATGAAATTTAAAGGAATTATAAAAGTTGAATGCTGTGTGAACTGTACAGGTAGTGAAGCAGTGCTTCTGGTTGGGAATGAAATAAAAAACTGAGATGAGCTTCACTGTGTTTAGGGGCTTGATGTCTGCAGCTGTGTGCACAGGCACATAAATGGCACTCTGCAGAATTGAAGAACTCGCTCTGTCACGAGGATCCCTCTTTTAATTATGCTCCAAAGGCTGGATTCCCGAGGTGGACTTTCTGCCTTTCTCTGGATTTTCTAATGGGGACAAGGAAATGCAACTAGTGCTTTCCCACCTTTCTCTCTTTCATTCATTTTATGTGTTTGTTTCACTATATATACTGAGCTGTACATCTCTGCCACTTTTATTAGCAAGGAGTGAATAACTGAAGTCAAATGAGCTGAATGAGTTGTCTGAAGAACAGTGTGAAATTTACTTGAAAAATTCTTCAACAGTTGCTTGACACAACAAAGACAACTGAGAAAACTCAGATGCGTATTTATAGGAGTGGTGTTAGAAGCTTTGAGGTCATTCTGCAGCTGCTCTCCTGTCCTGTGATCAAGCATGGGGGAGAGCCAGATTTTTGCCAGGCAGCTGTGTAGCCATCCATTGCACTGAGGTTGTGCTGGCCCCAGAAAGACAGCTCCAGAGGAAAGATTGCATTTTCTTACTTTAATGTGCTACTTTTTAAAATGAGTTTTTCACTTAATTTACCCCTGGAGTCCAGAGTGCAGAACTCATTCCCACTGTCATGTTGTAAAGTAAAATAATGCCAAGCCAACTTGCCGGGACAATGAGGAGAAATTTTTCTCCTTGGTTTCTCTGTGTGACTTGCAACAATTCTAGAGGAGGTGAAAGGTATTCAGCTGGCACCCTTGGAGAATAAAATCCCTCACAGGTTTGTGTCAACTCAGTGCAAAATTTCACACTGGGTTCACCAAAGAGCCATATTTCTGACCAGAAGGGACTACCTCAAAAACGTCAGAGTAATTCCATTGTCCATGGCTTATTCAGTCCTTGCCTGCTCAGAAACTCCTGAGGTTGCTAACTAGTGCCATTTCTGGTGGAAGCTTTTGTAATGTAGACGGCGGCTCCCTGGGACTTTACTGAACCAACCCATCAAGCTTTTCACATAGACCCCAAACAGCCATCAAATGGTGATGACACTCAGTCACTACTGAGCTTGACCGGATCTGAGACAACAACCCTGAGAGGAAGGGCTCAGTGTGGATTTACAGCCACAGATGAGGAAAATTCTGAGGGCAATAGAAGAAAGCTGCTTTTAACTAATAGCAGAAGGCAACACTGGTCAAGTGTTATGAAAAGGGTCTGAAAACATTGAATGCTTTTCTAAATGTTTGTTCAGTTAACAGACAAAATTGTGCCCATTTCTTATCTGCTGTTCATAAGTTCTGAGACTGGCTTTTTTTTTGTTTGTTTGTTTGTTTTTTGATATAGCTATTTGAATTTTCACATCAGCAAAACTGTTTGCAATGAACAAGGACTAGAATCTTGGCCTATTGACATCAACAGAGTTTTGCCATTGACATTCAATGGAGTCAGTTTTCTCCTCCGGGCACATCTGTGAATTCAGAATAGTGCATTGATCTCCTGATTTAAAAGTTTTTAGTCATCTATGGTTCAGAAACCATGCTTATGTGACTTATGACTCTGGGCCCTTAAACGATAGCCAAGTGGCTCATTGGCAACTGAAGCATGTTCCTCCAAGATTTACAAAAGAATAAACTAGTAAAAACAATATTTATCCATCAAATTTTGACCAGAAAAAAGGATGAAGTAGAAAAGCAGAACTCCCATTAGTTAGAGGATATATTGGAAAACTCCCCAATTTTCTTTAAAAGCGAGAACAAAAGCTGACAGCAGTTTAACAGCAATAACTGTGCTTCATTGTTTATATGTTATTTCTGGAAAAGCTGCCTCCATACATCAGACATGCATAGAAGATAGTAAACAAAATGTTTATTTTTATACCTTTTATGCTTTATATTACTTTTCCCTTGAATTATTCGTCTATCCTCCAAACTTTTTTTGATGTCATTTGCAGTGGAGCAGAATTAAAACATAGTTCTTGAATCTTGAGTCCAGTTAAGCATGTGAAAGAGAATTTTCTTTTCAAATATGGTGTATTGCATGCATTTTTATTACAGTTTCAGGTTCTACATTACTTTGAAGAGTGCTCTGATCCTCCATTCTCCTACTTTTCTGGCTTTCCTAATATTTTGACTGCAGAGAGGGAAAAAGTTTTCTTCTCACACATTTTTCTGGACTGACCCATGAAACTTATTTCTAATTAGAAGCATTAAAAAGAAATCTGTCTGTTATCATTGCCTTTGAAAATTAGTCTCTTTGTTCTTACAGCTGACATTTTGGCTGCTGTATAGCCTGCTGGCTGCAGATCCATGAGCTGTTTTGTGCATTTATTTTAAAGATTCTGTTACTCTTCCTTCTTCCCCTGCAATTTCCAGAGTCTTTAACTATGAGCACCATGCACGGACGTATAGCCCTGGCCAAAATTCAGTGATAGCATGGGAACTATGAACAGTGTATATATGTACACTGAGGCATGCATAGACAAAGGAATAGTAACTTATTCCAGGGATTTGGCCAAGGAAGATAACAGAAGGTCCTGGCGAAGAATGGCAGGAACCAAGCAAAGCATCTAGAAAGGCCTGGAGTGAAAAACCTAAAGGAAGAATAACTTTTCTTCTTTTGCCATACTGTCTTAAGCACCTGTTAACAATTATACTCCTTCAAGAGATCAGCATGAAAAGATTGGTCTTCAGTAAGCATTTTCGCCAGCAATAACACCTCAGACTGGTGGTGAAGGCCCTAGGCTCACAACAAATTATAGATTAACTGCTTGTCACCTGAGTTACAGCATCTGTTCACATCCATGGTCACGACCTGTGACAAAGTGCAATGCAACAGAGGCTGGGTTAGAGGTCTGGTGTAGAAATTGCTGTGTCATTTTAGTATATTACTGGTGGCCCTCCTGTCACTTGATTGTTACCAACTATTTGCTGGATGTTACTGGTCCCAGAGCAGCACTTACTGCATGGAATGTGGGAGCACTCCTCATCTGCTCCAGCGCAAAGTCCACCAGTTGGCCTTAAACTGTCAATGACAGCACTGACTAGAAAAAAACTGTTCATATAATCTGTTCTTCTTACTTTTGGGGGTGGGGTAGGAGTGGACATAGTAAACTTGAGCCATAAAGCAATAAGGCAAAATATCTTCCACGACTTAACTATTTGTGTGTCCACTGCTGGAGCCTTTAAGATATGAATTTAAATTGATTTGGTTGAATCAGTGCAAAACACTACATAAGACATTTACTCTTTTTAAAGTAAGTCACAGACAAAATAATCCTAGGTTATCTAAAAGAAGAGTGTCCACAATGGATTGTACACTAATTTAGCTAAAATGCATTTTTAAATGTTCCATTCTGTACACTGTGAGAAGCGAGTGGAGAAGTAAGAGAAACAAAAAGTAATGGAACAATTCTTAGGTTTGCCTTTCTTTCTTTGAAGGCACATCTCTATTGCATAACACAGTGTGATACAGTGCTAACAAAGTTAGTCCTAGGATACCAGAGCCATAGTATCTAATGAGCTGGAATTTCTCCATAACTTTGCCAGAGACAGTGAAGATGCACCTTAAAAAAAGCACAGCTAGACACAAAAGGCAGCATTTCTCAGCCCACCGAGGGAAATGGGATGCACCGTTGCCTATGCACTTCCAAATTGGAACAAATAGACTGAGTGCAGTCGGCAGCTCTAAGTTTCACACATGACTACAGTATGTGTAAATTCAAGCCATTTCCCAATGCAGGTTGTTTTCAGTCCATCATAATGCTGTTATATTCAAGAAGATTATCAGCCATTCATGAAAGTCTGGATGGTTTCCTCAGTGGTCAGTTAGCAAAAACCTCTTTGGATCACAAGAAGGCTCGTATTACTTACAGGGAATATACAAATGCTCGTAATACATGTGGATTTGCCTCTTTGAGTCCTCTTCAGATCACCACCAACTGAAAAAAGTTTTAAAAGACTATTATGAAGTCCTATTTACTTGCAGTCAAATTAGCTTTAGTAGAACCTATCCATTTCAGTTAATCTGCTTTTACTGCTGTACTGAATTCATATTTAGTTAAATGACATTTCCTACAAAATTTTATGATCACTTACAAAGTTTTAAAAGATAAAGGTAATACTGCATGTTGCCCAGCTAAATATGACTACAAATTAGTATTTCCCCAAAACTTTGGGGCTTAATAAGAAATTATATGAAATAATAAAACTTATTCTCTAGAATAAGAAAATTATAGAATATACTCTAGTTAATGATTAATTTTTCATGAAAAATTACTGTCTAGGTGCACCTGAATTTTTCTGATAAGTATCAGTATAATTGTAAAAGATTAAATCATATAACATAAGAGTAATTGTAATGTAATTAACCACTGATCACGTCTTTTCTTTTCCTCCAAGTCTTATGCATGTGCATAGGTAGGAAGAACAATTAATAAGTTATAAAACTGTTCACATTGATTTGTACAGCTCTGGTTCAAAGCAGAGCAAAATCCCAGATGGGCTGCAAAATTAAAATTGCACTGTGGCAAAAAATTGAATTAACTTTGTTCCATTTTTTTGCCCTACTTCTTCTGAAAGCCTGTAAATTAGCTGTTACTTAGGGTTCTAATACAGAGCAAAGCATTTGTTATCCACTTAGCAGTGCTACTCATCTTTGCTATAGAAAATATCAATGTTAGTGCACTTCCACTAAAAAGCACTGAAGTATTGAAAAAATAGAGACAATTAGCTTTGATCTAAAATCCAGCATTTATATATACAAGAAATATAGCTTGAAGCTTACTAATGTGTTTTCTGTGTCCCTTTTCTTTGGATTGAAATAAAAATACAGTCATTTACTTCATAGCAAATGCACCTATTAGTTTTTCTTATTGCTATGTTTTTTCCAGGAGGACCTTCATTTCTTGCTATTCTTTTTTTGTTTGTTTTGTTTATTTGTTGAGGTTTGGGCTTCCTGGGCTATGCTGACAATGTCTTAGTGAAGTGATACTGAAACAGCGCAGCCTAGCACTGTCTGTGGATCACTGCCTTTAAATCTTCAGTCATTCTGTAGGCAGTGATATTCTTCTTGCATACTTTTTTATTGTCCTTATAGTTTGTTATCAAGGTGCTGAGAAAACTGGAAAGTCTCCAGTACCTAGATATACAAGAGAGTCAGAAGATTATGTTGGTTCCTGAAAAGCCTGGAGCATCCATGACTGGTGGAGGTTTGCAGGGACTCAAGTCCTCCAGACACCAGGTAGCTCACAACCAACCTGTTTGAATGCAAATTAATTCTTTGCTTGAACAACTGTTTCAGTTTCAAATAAAGACTGATTTTATATATTTTTTTATTTTTCTTTTTCTTGAGTTCAAGTTGTTTTGTAGGCTGAAAAACTGGATCTGATTGAAGAGGGAGGGCTGAAATCGTCTCTTATGCTCAAAGTCCTAAATCTTGCATTGGGTTTGGACTCGGGTAGATTTTTTTCACCATTTCTTTTTGTTTCACTTGATATATCCTTTTAATTAAATTGGTGCTTTCTGGAGCTGCTCAGCTTGAAGGTTTTGACCCCTAATAACTTACAGAAAATGTAACTTCCTCCTTATTGTCTCCTCAGTGCTGACTTGGAGGGATTACATGCGGTGACCCTGGTTTATTGACTCTAAAGGGCTCACTTAGTTCCTGGAGTCTCTGCTGAGGTGGTGCATAGAAAGCACACCAACAGCAATGCTTGACGTGACAGAGACACTATATCTATGCAGGCTGTGCTGAGATTTCCAACATTCTTCCGTGAAAGCTGCCAATCAGATGTCAGCCCTGAGTCACCATTAACTCAGCAGTGCGGATCAGGATCAGGTCTTTTGTCATCTATCATTCTCTCACAAAAACTCTTTCTCAGAGTTCCTAGGATAATCCCATTTATATAGTGGTACCATGGAAGGAATATACATGTAGCTGGCTAACTATGTTTCCAAGCAGAGGACTTGTTGCCTGAGTTATAACAAGATAATCAGGACTGATCTCTGCAAGTTCAGTTAACAGATATGTCTGTGTTTAAGTCAAGCGGGGTTTTTTTTCACTCCAGTTTGCCCGCTGTGAGTGCACATCATGCTTACGCACGGCCTGTACCAACAGCACTGAGCACTTGCACATCTCTGAGAATCAAGGGTGGCTGTTCCTCTCAGGATGTTAGCTAATCTTTCAAGCCATCTTCTGCTGCTCCTTTTGTCACTTGTTAGTTTTGACTCACTGTTTCCAATTACTCCAGAAACATAGGCAGACAGGCAGTATGCATAGTCCTTATTTTATTTGACCTGTTGAAACATTGCCTAGTCTTTCTCTCTGGAACCAAAACATAAACAAAACATACATAATAAATTGAATATGGTATCTGAACGTCCTCTTCAAGATTTTCTTTCCACGTCAAGACTGCCTCCTTACATTGTTTGTCTACTGCATTTACAGTTGCTCTAGGTTTATCTGTTGGAAACTGTGGCAAAGTCCTTTCAGCAGAAAAGTCTACAAACTCAGGCTCTTTTGGATGACTGAAAGAGAAACTGTTGGCTTCAATGGCCTCTTACTGAATATGAATGTCAAGAAAGTCCCTTCAATTTTAAAGGTCATAATTGATGCAGATCCCTCAGATGAACTTTCCCTGACACATTATTATGCCAGAGGAGAGGAACTCTCTCCAGTTGCCTGAATCCAATCTGCCTGAGTGATCACAGATTACAAGCAGGAGATTGACGGCGTGGCTTAGTGGACAGGGTATCAGGCAGGGGTTCAGGAGAGCTGGTGTCTACTCCAGGTTCAGCCACTTAGAACAAGTCTTAATACCTCCTCATGCCTCAGTTCCTGCAGGTAGCTAAAAGGAAGCTGATTGGATTGACTTCCTTTGCAAATTGCCTTGAGGTCTGCTGATTAAAAGCACTACATAAGAACAAGCTATTCCTATTATTCTATCTGTGAATGTCCTTTAGCTAGGGCAGATGATGGTGCACAGGTAGAAGATAGACTAGAAAGAAGCTACGTCTGATATACTGGAAATAAAAAGCCTGGCACACTCTTCCTTACTTGCCATTTCAGAATGTGATTCACATATACTTTATAAAGAGCACTTTATGGGAAGCCTGTGTCTAGCTGACAGAAACATGGGTGGCTGTAGTGAGGTCAGCATCAGAAAGCCAAGTCCAAGTCTTTCTGTTCAGACACATAGGCAGATATCACTCAGTGACAGACCTGTTTCATCTGGCTGGTTGTATAAAAGCATCTGAAAGAGTGCATGGCAGGTCTACCATTATACATAGGGGATGAACTTCCTAATCTGATAAATTGTCATAGTGTCTAATAGCCTCGGTATCCACTTGTGTCCAGGCAGCTGGATTTCACCCGCCAGTCTCTTAGGTGTAGTAGTAATGCCTAGGCCATGGAGAGGAGTCCATGCAAACCCAGGCTGCACCTTGTTCCTGCACTTTGGAGGTGTTGCAGCTCACACACATCCCACTTCCTTTTGCAAATGAGGAGATGATGGCTCTGAAATCAGCAGGACACAGCCTTTGAGGAGGAGGAATCATCTCTCAGTTTGGTCCTCTAGGGTCTCCCAGTAAGAAGCTGGTAGAGTAGGACTCCCTGCTCTACCTACTCTCTGCTGAGAGTCCTACTCCCTTTCCTGCAGCCTATTTGCAGGGAAGTCAGTATGTATCTATTCATCCACATATAGCACTGCAAAATCTGCATGGCTGTGAATGCATGGTTTTTGCTTGTTGCTCCAGGAAGATAGTCACAGAAGTCTTAATGTGCCAGACATCATTCTGAATTATGATCTCTTTACTGATTCATCAGAGAAGCAGCTATCATTCTCTGTTGAGCCTGGGAACCAGCCAGTGTTAGGTGCTGTACAAATACCTCAGGAAACAAAGTCCCTACAACAAGTATCTCATTCACTGAGGTCAAGTCATGTTATGCCTGCAACTGAAAGCTACAGCAACAGTTTCTAGCTTTTAGTGCTGCAAGATTTTTATTGCTAGTGAAATAAAAGCAAACTGAAGTTTTCATTTAAATGAAGCCTATAATTTTGTGGGGATCCAGTGGCTACATTTTTCACATGGTTGTAGGAAGGGAATGAAATCTCTGGACAGCACTTGTTATCCATTCTCCTAGGCATTCATTCCATATTCTGATAAAGATCAGCCTTGGGCTTTCTGGTTATTGATCTCAGCCAAAAGGCAGATCTCTCAGCTCCAGCAAGTGTTTCTGCTAATATATTTTCCTTCCAACATTAATACCCTTTCTAATTTCAACCTCAAGAAGCAGCAATAAATTGCAGTCTGCGGCTTTAGCTTGTAAAAGCAGAGCGGACCGTATGAATATGTGTTGGACAGCTTGTCACAGCCTGCTGCAGAAGCCAATTAATTCTCTTAGGTTGTTATGCCTTCCTTCACTACAGCTATTTTAATTGGGGGGAGAATAAGGTTGGATGTCCACCCCAGTGGTAAAAAGAAAAACATTAAATCTAGTTTAATTAGCTGAGATCCCTTCACACTTGCCTATATTATCTGCTAAAATGTACTGGGGAGTTTGAGCTTGTTATCTAAACTTATTGGCAGAAAATGTTCAGTATTCCTCCATAAGTCACTGAGGTAATGCATGAAAGCTACCTTTAAATACAATTGTGTATCTTAAATGCCTTGACGGGGTCATGTCCTGGCTTCCTTACTAGGCAGGAATGTTATTAACTTGTATTCCTTTACGTGGGCTATTTCACTGCAGGCAGGGAGTCCTACTGAAATGAACTGTTTCCATCTCAGGTGTATGAGGTCTGGCTGGGAAGGTAGCACAACTGGGAGTGTTGGCCCTGCATCCTCACACAGCCTGCTGTGGGGTAATCTGGGAAAAGGGTCTGTGTCCTGCAACAGGGAGGCACAGCCTTGCCCCTGGTGGCAGGGAGCTCACGCTGGCTGGAGACTCGGATGCCAAATGATGGTTTTCTCCTGTGCACTCCTGTGGTCACTTCTTTGGGATCCCTTCCAGATACACTGGGTTTTGCTCAGTCAAAAGTCTCAAGCAAAGCAACTGGGAGCAGATGAAGACCACATAGAAAAGGAAACAACATTTGGCCCACTCTTCTGGTAGTCTGATACAGCAAGCTCTTTCTCTGTTTTTAACATATAGCTTTCTGAATTACTTCTTAAATATCTGGAGGAACATGCAGCACTTCCTACACACAGATTTAAGCAGCAAATCACACCTTCCCAGCCCACTTCTACTTCTAGTATATTATATACACAGTATTATAGAATCTCAGTTAATTACTGTGAATTATTTGTTTATTGTTACTCCCTGGAATTTATGGGACAACACTTAAGTCTAGACAAATCTTTTTGATCTTTTAATGGATTTTATAAAGGCAAGGGTAAGAAAACCCCATGTGGGCTTCTATATATTTGCATATTATTAGAGCTGAGTTTTTCTCAAGCTGTTGACATAGAAAAAAAAAAAAAAGCTTCACTTCCATAAGCTACAGAGCAAGTATCACACCTAGTATTAAATGTAGTTACACAGCTCTGTAAATGATAATAATCCTTTGTTTCATTATAGAAGTGTTTCTAGAAGATACTAACAGAATTGCTTCAGAAGCAGTCAAACAAATGGTTCAGCTCTTGGGTGACATATTGGCTAATCAAATATAAAACAGGGCCTGAAAAATAGAACAAAACCAACTTAATTTTTAAATTGGATATAACTCAAATGGCTTTTGTTTGCCCTTTATATTCTGGAGGAGTTTTCTCAGAAATGAGCTAGCTAGATGAAAAAACAAGACAATGACATTTGTCTGGATCTCTTCATATTCACCTGAATCTGTAGTCACTGTACTTTTTTTCATTATGCGGTTTCAGATCCCAGCCTTGAAGCAGCCGAAAGACTGCAACTGACTTCTGCCCATGGGCTACCTAATGAGCTCAGGGTAGTGCAGGCAAATCTGAATTAGCCACCCCATGATAGAAAGGCCAAGACCAGGCCAGGCCTGCACCACTTCTGCGATGGAAGAGAAGAGGGGCAAAGACCCAGGGAAGAAGCCTAGGGAAGCCACAGCTGCCTCGGTCACCGCTCCCTTGGAGCTAGGGACACAAAAAGCTGTGGCTTGGCAGGGCTGCTCCTTCTGCAGCAGCCTTGGCCCCACATATTCCAGCCTCTTCCTCTGCAGGAGCAGCCGGCTTGGCTTTCAGTGGCTCTGGCACAGGCAGTGTTGGCAGAAGCAAAATTTCTTGGCATAGGCAAAATCCCTGCAGTCTGCCACCCTAGGCAGCTGCCTACCCTGCCTGTGGCTCAAGCTAGTCCCATATATATAGCTCTTTCAGATTATCTTCTTCTGCACATCCAAATGTTGTTTCTTCTTCTCTGGATGCCTTTTCACAGCTCACAGAAGCCCTCCTCCAATTGCAAATTTAAGTTGGCCCCAGAGTGTATTGCCTTAAAGATCTCTGAAACCCCTTACCAAATGTTTTTTTTTTTTTTTAATAGAAGTACACTTATAAACATATTATTTTGAGGAGTGGCACTTTCTTAAAACTAGAGTAACTAGAGTGTATGCTTAGCCTGGCAAGATTCAAAGAGTTACTAAAGCTTTTCTATAATGTGTAATTGGGTATCATATTTTCCACAAACTCATTATACTGTATCTGTGAAAAATGATTTTGCAGCAGATAACATAAGCCCCCTTCATGCTGAGTCCATGCAAAATACAATGACCCCCGGTCACAGCAGAAGGTGCTGCAACCAGCTGAATTTGTTGCTGACAATCTGTGGCAAGATGAGTTCAGATTTGTTGTGCAATGCAAAGAACTGATGAAATGTGATCACTGGGCAGATGTTACCTCAAATTGTGCTTATTAATGTTCACATTTCAGAATTTTTTCACAGAAAGGTTTATTATTCTAAAGAGGAAAGGAGCATAATCTGTGAAATGCTGCCAAATTGCCCAATAGGCTGTTGATGGTTTGATGACATCTCCAACCCAACCTCTTGATCACTTAGACCCTGTGCAGCTCTGAAGCCAGTCTTGCTTAGACCAGATTCCTGACAATTAGTCTTTTTTGATGAAAACCATGATGAGAAAAATCCTTATGCTGTCTGTATCCAGAGACTTTATGGTCCGTAGGTGGCCTTTGGGAGCCTCTGGTCTGTGCCCTAAATTTGCTTGGGATCTTCAACCTAGGCATCCACTTCAGGGATGTTTCCATATTGTGCTCTCAGGGTAAGCTTCCATGCAGAGAAAGGATGGGAGTACATCTCGGCAGTAAGAAAAGGGCTAAACAAATCTTGCTATGATTTCAGTTTCAAAGTTCGCTCATGTCTCTAAAGCTTTTTCCACAAATACCTGCAATTTCACAGTGATCTCCCATCAAAGTGCTGCACAAGTCTGGCACTGCTGAACCTCCAAGACCAGTGAGGATTTTGTAGGTGCAGCCTAGCTGTGCCCTCCCATAGACAGCTGGAGGCACAGACCACCCTTCCATCCACTTAATAGACTCCTAGTTAAAACATTCATTGAGGAAACTGGAGCATGTCCCACCTCAAATGGAGGCAGGTTTATGCCCATGTCTCCATCTCCTATGAAAGCACTTCAGCTACCAGGAGTATGAATACCAGCTGTATGTAAGTCTGTTTCGGGAGACAGGGGTTGCAGTAGGGCAGTGCACTCCGCACATATATGCACATCTGTGTTTGTGATGCAGGTTCTCCATCCCTCCTTCTCAAGCTCCACTATTATACAGGAGAATTCAGGAGTTATTGAGTGAGAGGGATAGCAGGGGAGAGAGAAAGAATAGCAAAAATAAAGAAAGCAGGAGCACGACTCCATGCCTAGTGTCATATGTTCTCTTCCGTACATCTGGACTTGCTCCTCTCCTAAACAATTACTGGCTGTAACATAGGCCCAGACCCAAGGAACTAGGAGAGAGGAGTCCTTTTTCCCAGCTGAGTCATACAAGCACCTAGACACTTCCTGTCACACACACATTGCATGGCCCCAATTACCTCTTAATTTCTTTTTCTTTCACTGGCACAGTTCCAGAAGTAGTGGACTCGTAGTGCCTGGCTTCAGAACAGTCTACAGCCTTGTCCTTGGAGCATTTACTTCAGAAAATGATGACATGAATTCCTTCAGTCACAAAAAGGTATTGAACACAGGTCTTCTACAGGTGCTGGAAGCAGGGGCTCTATGTATATAGAGGTATGGGGAGCAGCAATCCTAAATCTGCCTGCAAGTCCTCCTAACGTGTTCTCAAATCACAGCTACTGGACGAAGAAGGGAACTTAACTGGAGCAAAAACCTAGTTCCTTAGTTTGATCATAAGCTGGGTGCCAGACTGCTCAGACCTGTTAAGGCAAGTAGTCCTAGACATATCCAGACGTGAATTCTTAAATGCTCAGTGACCTTTGGAACAGTTATGTAACCTAAGTTTGTGTCGCTTTTGTTTAATTGCAAACATCTGTATTAGTTACTTAGTTATAACCTGACCACAACCATTCAGGAGCTAGGTCTTGGGGTTAGGATCAACAATTCCTTGGGTGCATCAGCTCAACACTTAGCAGTGGCCAGCAAATCAAATAAGATATTAGGAATAATGAGGAAAGGAACAGAGAAGAGTTACAAAAAGTCCATCGTCTTGGCACTGTGTAATCCGTGGTGCTCCCAGATCTTGATTTCCATGTGCAGTTCTATCTTCCCTGATTCAGCAGATCTTAAACTGGAAAAGCATTCAGAGATAGGGCAAGAAGGATGATCAAGGTATAGAAAGGCTTCCACATAAGGAACACCCAAATATGCAAGGGCACTCAAGTCCGGAAGAGAGATGACTGAGATGTGATATGATGGGAGACTATAAATTCATAATCTATATGAAAAGAGGAGATAGGAACTGATCATGCATTGCCTACTCCAAAAGAAGACCTGACAGGTTCGAAGCAAGCAATATGTAGTGACTTTTTCTGCATCATGTAGTTAAGCTATATAAATCTTGGCCTCAGACACTGTGGACGCTAAATCCTTAGCTGGGTTCAAAGAAAGACTGGCTAATTAATGAGATTGCTATGTGCATACAAAACACAGGCAGATCAGGAAGTCTGTGGGATATTTAAATGTCATATTCTTCTGCTCTTCCCTAAATGTCTACTGTTGGGTATGTCAAAGACAGGGCAGTGGCCTAGATGGGCCTTTGATCTGACCCAGCATATCAGTTTTTATGTTAAAAAGAGCCTTGTTTTTCAGTATATCCAAGAGAGAGACAGATATGCCTTACTTAAATACTCTGAATTGTCCCCTGGTGAATACATAGGGGACCTGGGCACCAATATTAAATGCCTGAAGTTTAAAAGTGTGGCTATATCTCAAGAGGCTTGGGGCTCAATTTGGCCTCGCAGTCTGATAAAGGTCTGAAGGAAATGATTTTATCCTGGATTTTAATCTGTGACATGAGGTTTTCCTTGTCTTCACATTGTAAGCCACTTTGGTCCTACTGCCAGAGTCCAAAGCCCCAGGTCTGTTTCTCTGACCCAAAACTACAGGAGCACCATTCATCAGAGCATCACCCGAAGCAGGGTCTTACATGTCACTTGTCTCTAGCCAGTGTGTCAGCTCATATAGCCAGTGCAGAAGCATGTTCTCCCAATGATGTGAACTGAAGGCTTTTAAATGGAAGTCTGATCTCCCTTCTTCAAGGCTAGGCAGCAACAAGACAAAGGTTTCCAGAATTGTAAGTTCAGATTTAGGTATCTAAATCTGAATTTTGGTAACTCAATCCTTTACTGGAACCATTCCTAAGTAAATAACTTAAATTTAATTTTAATAAAAAATTAACATCCCAAGACAATGAATAAGAAGGATTTAAACAAGATGACTTAAATGGCATTATTATGGGAATAAAATTCAGCTTAATTTTGATTTGTGGTTTTAAATAAAAAGACCTTTAAATCCTGGTTAATCTGATATAAACTTGTATTGCCATTCTTAAGCACTGCAAAATGTCAAGACAGGCTCCAAACATCCCTGAGATACATTTAAACATTACTAGTTCTTTGTTTTCTTAAGTAATAGGTTATTTTTTTAATTTGCCTTCTCTTTGATTTTTTTAATCTACAACAATCGTATTTTCATTATTTTCTCTGACATCAAGAAAGTGAGAGAAAAAAAATACTTGAAAAGGCCAAATTCTAATACCAAAAGCTGGGGTTTCTTCAAAAAAAATAGCTACAGACTTCCACAGTCCTCCTCCAAACTACAGGATATGGCAAGATTTGTCATGAGCACTGATATTAATGGAAATCTGACAGTATGGTTCTCTGTTGAAATGGAACAGCATTTTCTATCTCTAACGTAAGTTCTCATCTGTAAAAATACTTTCAGGATGAATATACATCCTTCCCTGACCACAGATTATGCCCGCAGAACATCCTGCATCTCCCAGCTGCTTTCTTGAGCCCTCTCGGCTCCTGTGCTGCTAGCATGGGACTTTCTGTGCTCTATCAGAGGAAAAACTCCCATGCATTGTGAGTGCACAGGCTTGAGATGCACTTACACTAAGGTTTGCCCTTACACTAAGCAATCTATTTACAAAGTAGTTACCAGAGCAAAAAGAAGAAAACCAAGAAAAAAACGAAGTTGAACTAAATTCTTTCTCTCTTAAACATGGGGAAAGAGATGTGTCTGGAGGACAAACCAATTTCTAGTCTTGGCAGTCCACAAATAACACAGGAAGAGACCGAGAAAGGTGAGAGAAGTTCTGAAGAATGAACTAGTTCCTGGAAACACCTATGACCAGCGTGCAGGCAAGCAACAGCATGAACCATGGAGCCTTTTTCTTTACATTCTCTTTCCCTGGATGCATCAAACTAACCAGTCACCTAAAGAGGAAGATTACATTTGTCACCTCTGATTATCTGTGAACTGCGTTTTTGGAAACACTCAATGTTTTATATCCATCCATTTGCGGAATTGCATATTGTTATGTTGCCTTGCAGAGTATTTTAACACATGAAAGCGCAGCCTCAGTTCTCATACTGCCTTTGTTTTGGTTTGAAAATAAGAATAGTGAGGCAATTTAATGAGTTAAAGGTATGAGGAAGATGAAGGTGTCTTTTCTGTGGCCCATGGTAGTGCAAACTGCTACAACCTTGACTCTGCAGGAGAGAGGATGGTCTAATTTCCACAGAGAGAGAGGGTGGTTTTTCTGCTGAGACTGCCGCCTGTGGCCAGTACAGCAACTAATGTCACCAAGGTCACTAAGAAGCCACAAGGTAGTGACGACTTTCATCTGCCACTGACCTGCCTGGATCCTAGCCAGAGACCTAGAAATTGAAAGAGTTCCACAGCCTGTTACTGTACCCTTAGCTACCTTTTACTTAACATATTTCAAGCTATGGAACAACAGAAGAGGAAAAAAAAATTAAAGGCAAGCAGATGTTGCAGGGATGATAAAGAAGGAGGCAAGAGCAATGGGAAATTGGGTTGGCAGGCAAATGATGTGGAAAGATACAGACCTAGAAATTAGTAGTTTCAGATTTGTGTCCATCACTGGTTATCTGTTGCACACCAGTATGGTTTTAATATCAAATGATCATTTGCACTATTTGCTTCTCAAATTTATAGGATTTTATTCTGCAGCTATTTGATTCCCTAATCTGCAAAGCAAGAGATGCTTTTTGTTGGTAATTAGTAGTGCCATGGTGAGTCACTCCTCTACTGGTGGTTCACTCCCTCCCTCTCTCCCATAAATGCTTCTAAGAATAACTGCTGTAGAAATCTCTTTCAGCTAGGGAAATAGACCAGAGCTTCTGTCCCTAAAAGTTTAAAGTTCCTCATTAGTGGTTAGCAGACTATTAGACTAGAAAGAATAAAAGCCTGAAAGTGTCTAACAGCTGTGTTCTTTATCAGTTTATTTCTGACTATTGTTTACCTGAAAAAATTCCAATGAATTTTCAATACATTCAAGTTTCCATAGGTAGAAGGACGTTTGTTTCTTTAAGATCCTATTACAAATTGGTAAGGTCAATGTGTTGACACCATTTTGCCTATGAACAAATTATCATTCTGTCATGAGAAAGAGAAAAGATTTGAATCACGTTATTATTTACCAGAGCCTGCTGTGTTTTTTGGAAAGCAGTACATGGGTCAGAAATGGGGGCAGCAGTTGTCGTTATGACAATAGAATGAATATGTTAATTCTGTGGTGCTGAATTTTGCAGTCAACTTTACTGCTGTAATGGTAGCATAACTCAAGTCACTCCAAGCAGTTAAACCAACAGAACTGACAAATTTTGCATGAAGATATCAACACACAATCCCATTGTATTTATTATTTTTTTTAGTGTAATCTCAATGAGTGCAGAACAGAAAAAGTGCTTTATGCAGCAGCAAGAGTTGTGTCCAATTAACTGACCTTGTGGACTCGGCCCATCTGAAATGATGTGGTTTTGCATGGTCGCATGCAATACAGGAAGCAGTGCTCAGCGGACTTGCTGCTCTTTTTAGAGACTGCACTTTAAACAACATGGATAATTGGCCACAGTGATGTTTGGCAATGGGTTAACCTGAAGAGATTTAGAAACAATGGTTTTCTAGGTGGCACTTCTAGTAGCTTGGTTACCCCTCAAGCAAGTTTGAAAGTTGCTAACAGGCCTGGTTTCTTTATTTAGCTAACTGCGAACTTGAGAGTTCCCTACTGTTCCTCTGGGCTTTCACAATTAAACAGCCCATGTTATACCCAGACATGCACTAAGATCTCAGTCCTACTGTATGCAATCTTAGCTTCACCTTCCTTTGCAAATAGTTCCTCAGAAGCCAGCCACAGTAGAAGTAATAGGTCCATCCCTGTCTCCAAGCAAGTAAGATGTGTAAGTTCTAAAAAATGAAATATTTGAGCCAAAGCAACCGGTGCCTCTTTGCTGGGGCTTCTTTGCTGTCTTAGTCTCTTCCTTGAATGTATTGTGAATTGTTGGTCAGGCTTTGAGTGTCTGGGTGTGGAAGTAACACCGGCTGTCACTATTTGCTCTGTTCACTGTCCCGTGGCTTGCTTTTCTTGCAGGCATGTTTCAGACATAGAAAGATACCTTCTAGGGCAAACTGAGAGCTGAGCTTAACTTCTGACAGCATAATTTATTCCCTATAGTATTGGACTCCAATGCAGAATCACAAGCCCAAACTTTGCGCCTTGTGGTCTTTGAAGGAAAGTTTACTGGTTTCTTTGTTCCCTCAGCTCACATTCACTGGGCTTTATGCTCAGCCAGGCTAGCTGATGTGAACCATCAGTCAGTTTGGTGCTTTGCCTCTTCCCACCTAAATGGCAGTACTTGCTACGATGACAAATTCTGATACAATGTCTTCTCAAAGACCAAACACGCTGCTGTCCTGGCAGCTTCCTAAATGTCATTTCCTGATACTGGACTGCATGCAAATTTGGTAAGGAAAGACAGCCAGGATGGCAGCCAGCAGCTGGTGATTCCCTCCAATAAAGGAGGGACTGGCAAATGGCAAGAGAGGACGATGGCACTGAGTGGGCTGTGATACGGAGAAAAACTATGTCAGGACGAATTGTACTTGTTTGAGGTGCTGCTAACCTATACTCCTACTGCAGGTGCTTTGGGTTATAGCTAGGAAGGGAAGGGGAGTCAAGGTCCTTCATGCTGTCAGTCACAGTAGCTATCTCCTAGGCGTGATAGGGGAAGATTTTGTATGTGGGTTGTATGGTAGAGTTGGTGGGACCCTTTGAGCTACATCACTGCCACCATTTCATAAAAGTTTCACATCCAAAAACTGAAAATTAAAACCTGTCTCCATGTTATCCCTCAGGTCAGCCTTGACAGGTTTGTTCCCTTTTAATTAGTCATAGCCAGCTCCAGGTTAGGTCAGGGGAGGCTGGAAGTGGGAATCTCGGAGCGAATATTTAAATCTTGTCTTACAGCACAGGGATAAACAGAAGAATGTGCCTCTGACTTTCTGCAGTCAGATATTGCACAGATTTTCCTAAGCACTAATTCCCAGTACAGCACAAAAGGATATGTGCACCACTACCTCCCTAAAGATAGAAGGGCAATCTGGAAGTGAACGTAGAATATGTGTACATTTATTTTCAGTTACAGAAAAGCTGGATGAGGCAGGGTACGGATACGCTTCCCCTTTCCACTCTGGCTATTCTGGCAGGAGGTTACCATCACCACTCTCCTCCAGTTGTTAGGCACAATTCTGCTCTCACAGATTTGTATGAGGGTCCTGTGTCCTCTCTCAGTCAAAACCAGCCAGACTAGCCATATAGCTAACCTGGCTCATTTTGCCTGCAACAAGTCAAGGAGCTGCAATATCTATAGGCCATCAAGGCAAGCTTTAGTTGGTGCAGCAGATGTTAAAAAGGCCCTTTTACCTACACTCTCCAGTTCATTATAAGGTAATCCTGAACGCTGATGTCATATGTGGAGAGATTCACCCACCTCTGGGGAGGAGGATAGGGGAGTACAAAAAAGCTTAGATACTTAAATCCTCCATGAGACTGTGTCAGACATGCAGGGGAGGGGACTAAGTGGAAGTTGCCCTCTAGGTATTCCTTCACACAGAGATAAATTTCAACTAGAAAAATGAAGTGCTACAGTGCTTTACAAGAATAATTACAGTATGGCTCTGGTTAGTGTCCTTAAGCAACAGGTAAAATAGCGATACTGCTCCAGCTGGCTGAAGAAGATGATGAACGACTGTAGTTATCTAAAAAATACCCAGCAAAGATTTCTTCAGATTTTTAAATAAATTTTCTTTGAGTGTGTTTGTGTCCATTTTATGTTTTCTTCCTATGAATATTCTGGCAGAAGGATTTCCTGGCAAGAATGTACTTCAAAACAGTCAATATTGTATAGTATTTACTGATAGTAAATTTGCAGTCCCTGAAACATGTGATTCTCAGAGACATAATTATCCAACAGAAATACCATACGACTAACACATCAAATCTAGCACACCTTGATTTTTTCCATTCTAATATTGAAAACCCACAACAAGCTGCTCACAATCGACAGTCCAAAAAAATTTTATTGAAAATTATTCTGAGAGTAAGCTAAAATGAAGAATAAGATAGGAAATATCACAGTCTGTTCAAGGAAATACATGGACGGAAAAAAGGGGACTGAATGCCTGAGTAAACTATTTAAATTATCATTGTTGGCAACTTAGTCATTCATCTCTGCTGGCAGCTTTACATTTGTGCAATATTCATGTCCCAGCACTATAGATATTTCAAAATTATTTGTCCTAGTGTTTACCAGAGAGGCTTTTGCTCAAAACACTGATACTAAAAATGACAGCCAATAGTAGTGGAAAATAAAAATTAGCCGCCTATCACCATTTTGGTGGAGCTTCTTTCTTCATCTTTTTCAACAGTAACTTTTGAGCTAGATTTGTTCTACAGCTATGTTATCATTAAACCACCAAGTCATTATTATACAATTCTGCCTTTACATTTATTTTTAGCTTTCCTGAAAAGTGCAGACTCCCTGGTATCCATGCCCCAGTCCTACCTGCTTTCCCACCATGATCTTTGGTTATCCTTCTAATATTTGGACTTGCAACAGTTGTTCTATTTCCCTTGTCATGTCCTTGACTGTTGGCTTAAAGTATAAATATTATAATTGGTTTTCTCTGACCTTATTCAACATAGATACAGTCCTATCATCATCTGTGTCTCATAACTGACTACTGATCTCACAACAGCAATAATTCCTTCGCTATACTGTTGATCATATTAGTCTCTTGTATGTCACTTTTTCTTTCTCCTTCTTTCTCTCTCTGTCTCTCCATCTCTCTCTTTTTCTTTGTTTCTCTCCCTCTCTATTTCTTTCTCTCTTTCTCTTTCTCTGTAACCTTTTTACTAATTTAGTTGTTCTCCCCTTCCAGTGTATTAAAATCAGCCAGTAAGCCTTCAGGAATCTATCTGAATCTCTTTTTTCTGTTTCTTATTTTACAGCTCTTCTTGTCAAGTATGGTAGCCTTGACATATGAAGAAAAGTAATTTCAGGTTAAGGCCAACCATTGAAGAGAGGCCTCCATACATAATAATGCATCATGCTATTTCTGCTGTGAATGCTCTTTGAGACCCTGTTAAAATGTGACCTCTGACATAATACGCAAACCAAACAAGGCATGTGAGAAATAGGATTTTGAAAAGTAGGCAACATGCATCCAAGGAAAGTAATTGAAACCGACAATTTCAATAGATATGTAGAGTTTTGAAAAAATATTAGCTATATCTTCTCACACCCACAGTCCATATCTGCAGACACCCACACACTTTACAATATATATTTCACTCTATTTGCCTGGCAATTAGTCCAGATTTTAAAATAATGACTGAATTGGTAGATTATTTTAGGCTATATATATGTGTGCGTGTAAGATGGCTGAATATCAAAACACTGCTCGTATCCAGCTACCCTGTGAATGCCATGATTAGCTGTGTACAATGCAGACAGCTGTAGTGTGGCACCTTATTCATTTGAAGAAGCAGCCTACCTCATGGGGAAACTTGTTTGAGTGAGCTAGTACAACTCTGGGAATGATATCACAGGTTTGATGGTGTGATTTCCTGTCTGGAAGTGAGTCTGACTATTGAAGCTATTTCTTGTTTTGTGCAGGAAAAAAGAACCCCAAACAGTATGCCCTGGCCCAGTTGGGCCAATTGGGGGACTTCCTTTCTAAAAAAGAAATCCCTTAATGTTTTCAGTAGCACATGATATTGTTTACCTTGTGTGATTTTATCCCCTCTGTTTCCCCATGTGATCATTTCTGTATGATTGATTGGGAGGGATAGAGAAATAACCTGCAAAGACAACTGTAGGTAGGCCAGCCAGCAACGTTGGTGCTCCCTCGCAGAAGCCACTTCTGTACACCTTTTGTGCAGCAAGAGCTATGGAGAGGCTGAAAAGGAGAGGTTGCTTTGGCCTGTCTCTTCTTCTCCAGAGCTGCTTGTTGCCCTATTTGTTTTCAGCCATGAAATGAATTCTTTCAGAGCCTGGCCTTCTGCCATATTGCAGGTAGGAAGAGCTCAACTACCTCCTTAATTTTCCTCAATTTAGCTCTGGTTGTCTTGCTGGAAGGCTTTTATTTCCACAACTAATGTTAAGATTGACTCATTTCTGCCCTGCATGCTAGTCAAAGGCTTCTACAGTCTACTGAGCATATCAAGCTTGATACTGTGCCATTGAAGTCAATAGGAGTTTTGCTATCAAATAGGATAGAAACAGGAGGCAATCCATAATTAGTCAACTCTGATTGCTGGATGCAACTTGCTCTGAATTATTATTCTCTGGTAATCTGTAGCTGACTAAACACTCTTGGCCTGTGTATTCCTGTGGACTGCTCCCTCCCCAGTGAGGTTAATAAAATGACAACTACTGCTATTTTATGTCAGAAGAAGGGGATGGAATGACATAAATAAGATAAAATATGAGTTAAATAAAAGCCCAAGAGATCCCAAACCATGGATGTCTAATGTTGGATGTCTACCTTGCTATCACAGTGTAAGTAGCACAGGGGCTATCCACAAGCCTGAATTTATCATGAGCGGCAGCAGCTCAAATCTCCTACATCAGCCCAGCTACCGCAGCACTGTTTGATCACCTCCTGCCTCCATTGCATCTGATTAACAACCAATTGCTTCAGCTCTATGCTCAGGAAAGACTCACTGAAAATTCATTTAAATCAAATGGACGGTCATTACTCTCAGAATCCTCTCTGGGTGTAGCACAGTGTGACACTGGGACTATGTATTATTCAGTTTTAATCAACACTGCAGATATTTGAGAGAAAAGGAGAGAACGAGGTTCGCACAGCAGCCTTTAATGTGACTCTAGTGAGGTACTATTATATATTGGGCTGTGTCTCAGCATAGGGACCTATTTGACAGGTCCTGTCATCACCTACCTCCAAAATTATCATTCGTGCTGCTGGGAAGACGACTTTATTGGACTAAATATTGGCATGTGTCTGTGTGGCCCACACAGGTAAAGACTCTCTTTGGGCCTCATCTGTGTGTTTGAGTCACTGTGTGTGGGTGTAACAACTGCACTAGTTATTATTAATCTCTTTGAAACGTCTTTACAGTGATTAAGGGACTACTGTATGAAAACAGTCGGCTTTGTGGGCTCTAGCCAAGGAAGACCCACTAAGCAGATTTTGTTGGATCCTTTAGCCAAACTGCTCTTTTCTTGGCAGATGAAATGTGCATCAACATAAATGTAAAGTCATTTTCCAGGATTTTTTTAATGTATTTTATTCATGTTATTTGGACACTACACAAACCACTAAAATCAAAGCACAGTACTTAAGGTAGCCAGTCACTTTTCTGATGTGCCAGTGTACATAAATAAACCTGAGCAGGAAACGCAAGTTCACATTTAAGAGAAGAAGAAAGAAAGAAAGAAAGAAAGAGAAAGAAAGAAAATGAAAGAAAGAAAGAAAAAGAAAAAGAAAAAGACAGACAAGCATTTTCTTGTCTGTGATGACCTCTGTATGAAGAAGGGACTTCAGCAGTCCTCCTGGGAGCTGCATGCAGTGAAACCAGTGAGAAGGTTGCTGGTAGGTGCTGGACCCCCACATACTGGAACCAGACCAGCTCAACAAGTTGCCAGGGGATCAGCTCAGGTAAGGGAGCTTCTTCTCCCATGCACTGCTAATGGTGAGGCTTTTTGGAAGCAGAAGAGCTGAGCTTTCCCTGGGTGAGTCACGAAGGTGATATCATGTGGCAATGGCCTGCAATAACATGGAAGGTCAGGTAACCCCGGGTTTGGCTGAGCGTAATGATCACAGAGACAGTTTTACATTCTGTATGACACTGAACAGGTCTGGTAGCTCATTTCCATGGCTGAGTCAGGAGGAGCAGGGACTCATATTTTCTAGAGGCTACTCTAGTGGGTTTCATCTGACCCCAAATATTATATTTTCTTTGAGCTATGATATCTTTCACTTCTGTTTACTCTGGTATATATATTTTAAAAAAGCCTCCCTTTTTTCCCTTCCCACCCCCATTTCTGGCAGTTAATCAAAGCCTGGGTTTACTATTCTACTGTGTGCTTCATGACATGTTGTCCTCATACACTGGAAAGTGGCTGTCTCTAAAGCAATTTTATGAGGCCAAGTAAAGCAGAGTAAAACAGCTGCAAACTGAAGTTTGTTCTACCTTAGTTGTCCCAGGAGGGCTAGACTGGGTAAAAACAAGACACGATGAAGGAACCAAAAAATAGGAATAAAAAAGAAACCAGACAGTGTCAGGAAGAGAGAAAAGAATTTAACTTGAGGCAGAATGTCAAATAGATATTTGGAGTTCAGAGTGCTACACTGTCCTAACTATACCGAACTTTGACCACCTACAGCAATTTTTAAATCACCAGCTTTGTGTCATTAAATAATTAATGTTGCAGTGATGTGCCATTTTCTCGTGTATCACTGCATTCACTACACGTCACATGGTCATCATTTCAGCTTCTGTTGCATTAAAGGACTTAACAGAGGACATTTCCTTTCTGACTTGATCTATTCTGCCTACACAGGTTGTGTAATTTCTTTGGTTGTTTTTTTTCCCCTTCCAGAGACTGAGAGATCCCAGTGTATGTTCAGGAGGCCTCTGAAACCCATTTCTTCCATCTATAAGGCCAACATTCTCACCCTTAATGAGGCAGAGAATGGCCACACAGGAGACATAATCAGCCTCTTTGAAATCTTCATTTTGTGCACCATTCAAAACATATCCTGTTCTTCTGCCTCAGCATATGTAGCTAAAAAATGACACTTTGACCAAATGAGGTTGTTTACAGGCACAAATGTATTTAGCTGTGTAAGACTGTGCAACCCTGAGTGACTTTCCAAGAGAGTGACGTAGTCAGAATGTCACCCTGCATCTGTGCTCTCTGACCAGGTAGAGGAAACATGCTTTCTTCACCATGTTGGAGATGCTGCCAGTTCTCCCATTTTAATTTCATCTGTGCTGTTGATCTGCATCAGGAGGTCAGACAGTCATGAGCTTGCCCCTCTCTAGGGCCCATGGAGGAATGTACGGTCATTGCCACAACTGCAGGAAACAGCTTCTCTAATGCGGCTATGAACCTTGTAGCAGGAAGCAAGATGATGGTGGGAAAAGGTCCTTTCTTCCTCCACAAGGGCTGGAGACAATCAAATCTTTTACTAAGGCTTTTAACTGATTCTATTTAGATGAAAGGCAATTTATAAACTTCAAACATCATTAAAGAAAGAGGATGATGAAGACTTGGCTGAAAAGGAAAAAAAATATATGCATGTGTGTGTGAAGGAAATCACAGCTTTTGACAGCACCAGTCCTTGCTGGGCTGGCCAATCCTAATGGTGGTTGAGGAGAAGTACTAATGCCCTTTTGACCTCCACAGTAAATCCACACTTGAAAGGGAGGGGATTAAAATATCTTAAAAATCATGTGCTGGAAGCTGAGAGAGCTTAATGTCTTCCTCAGGCTGATGTCAGATGACTTTCCCAACCCCTACATCGATTATACATGTACCAGCAGGTCAAAATAAAAAGCACAGGAGTGTCAGAATATTAAGGCAGAAATGCTTGTAAGAAATTTTAGGTGTCTTGGCTTGGCATGGCTTCACTTTGCCATCTTTGTCCAGGGGCTGCCACAATTCATGTCTGGATTGCCTCCATAGATTGTCGTCATCCTCCTCTCCATTTTGTGAGTGTAGGTGTGCATCCACATGCAATATACCTGTGGAGGAGGCCTCTTTCAGTTTTGCAGACCAGTTGTGTTGGGCTCTCAGTCAGCTCTTCCTGCAAACAAAGTAAGAGTTCATCCAGATGCCTTGCTGTGCTTAGCAGCATGAAATAAATAAATACATGACAAATTTCAAGCATAGCTGTAACTCACCTGTTAAAGAGGAAATATATTAAACTTAACTAGGTAGCTCAAAAAAAGTAAAGTTTAGTATGCTAAAAGAAAAAGAGATAATAATCAGTATGCTAGAATGAGATGTGTTAACAATTACAGGGAGATATTTAATAATATCCAACAAAAAGGAAATCTTAAAGAAAAATTCAAATTATCTAAACCCAGAATCTCCCAGAAAGAAAATCTTTTTGCATGTTATTAGCAAATCTCTATGTGATGCTGATAAAACCATGTCTGATATTAGCAACAAATAAGAGGAGATAACATTACTCAAAACATCAGGAATCTGCCTCTGTTCAGTCTTCCACTAATGTAGTTATAGTTCCTGTGACTAACATGAATGAGTGATGATTTTTACAGTTGCCCTGTCTTCACAAGACACAACTGCAATGAAATTGCCTTCTCACTCTTGAGAGACACAAAATTTAACTTGTAACTATCAAAGAACTGCCTGCAGAGAGGCTACAAACAATGAGCCACATTGTACTGGAAAAAAAAGCAAAAACAAAAGCAAATCAAGGCTTATATTTTTGTTTAACATCATTTAAATTCTTTTGTAATTACATCCACAGGGTTTTGGAAATGGTGTTTATTATTTTAGGTTACTTAAAACATGTGAAAATATATATAATATCTTCTAATTATAAGGAATGATAATTTTGGTTGATTCCTTGAGGAATCCCTCCCCTGTCATCACTGAACCTTTATAAACCTGGAACTAGTGGCTCCTTCCTCACCAAACTGGAGGCAGATTCAGATCTAATTTACCCTCAAAATATTTCCAAGGTAATAGCAACAATTTCAAAGCCTTATGAGCTCTCTTACAGCACTCCCTTGGTCCCTTCTGCTCTCTGTTATGTATTCATCAACTTGTGGGTTTATTATGGCTCCATGGCCAGTACTTAGGTACAGGTGGTTCTGCCATCCATAGTCATCTCAAATAGCATCTCATTCCGTGAATAGTCTCCCTGCAACACAGCAACTACTTGTAGGCCCTGGAACAGTGCTTGCAGAAATTTGCCATGATTTTGTCCTAGGTGCAGGGCCTGAGCCCTCATCCCCTGTCAGTGGAGTGTACTTTTTGCTTGAAGATTGGTTGCAGAGTCCGAGCCAGTAAAGTCTGTGGACTGGGGCTGCATCATGAATAAGGACTGTGCAGTGGGCCAACAACTTTACGAGACAAAACAAAAATGGGTCATGTTTTATGCTGCTAAATTCTGAGCATGCATTAAAAGCTGTTCTGTTCAATTAGCCTCATTTTCTATTTCTATTGGGTGTTGAAAATATTTTCAATTTAAGAATAATCTTCCACATAGAAAAGTTATTTATCTCTCTGAGCTTCTCCATCTACAGGGTGTTTGCATTTCTGAGCAAGGCACTGTAATATGAAACATACCAAAAATAGCACACATACTTTGGTAAGGCTATATGCCAACCAGCCTCTGGATTTTTCAAAGTAACCTAGAGTCCAGTTTTAGGATGCTAAATATTTCTCCTTTTTGGAAACTGAATGTACTTCACTGTGAGTGCCAGTGAGACTGCAGACTGGGAACGGCTTAATTAGCTACATTGCTGACAGATAACCTTTGTCAACCTTAGGAAAAGCACCCTCAAAACTAGCACTATTGTAAACTGTATGTTTAGCAAAAATGAAGAAGTAATTGCATCTCTCTCTGACAACCATCCATCTTTAATATTAGTCATCCTCAAAAAGTCACACAGGAGTGGTTTATCTGAAAATCCTGAGAAGAGCGCCTCTGCTGTCCTCCCACATGGTACGGCTTGGCCCACTCTGCTGTGCAAGCACATCACAGAGCAGCCCGCATTGTGAGGAAATTGGTGATTATTATTTTCATTTCTTTGTGTACTAACATCCTTGCCTACTAATATCCTTCACCTTACCCAAGCACACTTGCATCTCACCTCCACAAGAAATCAGACTGAAGCAGGGCCTGACATGCCTACACATATTTTAAGTAAAAGAAGGAACTTAAACTAAGTAAGGTGGCGCTTTTCCGAGTAGTTTTAATGAAGAATGGGTGTAGCCCAAAAGGGTTTGAGAAGTGGCTCCCGCAGCCTTTAACAAGCTGGAAGGAGAGTCTCAGGACTGCCTGTAACCATCTCTAAAAGAAAGACAGTGTCTGT
Organism: Apteryx mantelli; assembly: GCF_036417845.1. Classification (NCBI taxonomy): domain Eukaryota; kingdom Metazoa; phylum Chordata; class Aves; order Apterygiformes; family Apterygidae; genus Apteryx; species Apteryx mantelli. Next base: position 60,731,932 of record NC_089980.1, on the reverse strand, counting down.
TCCTGCAGGACTGACTTGCACATAGCCCTAAGGACTCCAGCTCTGCTGCCTCTCCTGCTCCCCGGTGGGTCCCAGGGGAGGAGCAGAGCACACTGAGTGTGCAGCAAAACATGCTGGAGCTGATATTTTGACCACTGCAAGGACACACCCCAAGTGAAAAGCCTCTTCGTGCCCCATGCCCTGCTCTACACCAGGGCCCAGTTTCAGCTCCCTTCCACCTTACATTTTCCCAGCACTTGGTAGCTATGAAAAGACACAGGGGACCCGCAGGAGGTAAACACTCTGTGCCTGCTGTGTGTCTCTGAGTGACAGAGAGGACCTGGCTTGGGGTAATGTATGTCTGAGCTGGGAGGACAGGCAGGTGTCCCTGTTTAACACCTGAAGGAAAATTAGAGATACAACTCTGCTGTGGAAAAGAATTACAGAAAGATCCTTTCTCCTTTCCAGCTATGAAATTGTTAAAACTCCATAGGACTTCCAAGTGTTGATTTCTTTCTTTTTTGAAGGTCTGAATTTCCGGTATTGTTCCCAGACCATCACTATAATGACATGTAATGGAATCTGTTGTTGTCTCTTGCTGTGTTTCATTTACAGCTGCATGGCATATACAGCAATTAGCTACTCATATACTTTTATCTGATCTCTAGTCTTTAGCATACTTTATTGTACTTCACATTCTCCATATGCCCTAGGAAGCCTGTCAAAGCCCTAATCTCCTTACACAAAAAATAACTTTGAGCTATGAAGCCTGACACTGGCATTAAAATGCTTGATGGAATTTCTGCGCACTTGTGTCTGTGTGTGTGCACGCTTGTGGGAGGAAGAGAGAGGAAAAACATTCTTTCAAATCCACCTGAGCAATTCAGGAGAGCATACTTGTTTGTGCATTTGGCAAATATACTAAAATGGATTGAGGAAATAAATTTGGATTTGTATCTGCAAGTTTCAAACAGCTATCTTTTTTTGAAGGTGAGTTTTCATAATAAGCATGCATATTCTTCCTCAGTAAATGTAAGCCAACATCAGCACAGCAGCCCCAGCCTTTCATTAATTTTTATGATATATTTTTGTTCCTTGCAAACATCTATTTATTGCCATGCTTATACCAAGAATTTGAGAACAGGAAACTGACTGATTAAAAATTGTAAAAATTAGAAAAATGTAAAGCTAGGATCTTAACACTGAAGAATGTCATCAACAGGATTACTTTGATGAATAAGGTTTCAAACCAAAAAATAATGTTCAGAGAGACATCCCCAGTTATTTGGATGAACCTCTGATCCCACCAAAGTAAGTAGAAAAATTGAGTTTTTAAGACATCAAATCAACGAAGAAAAGATTTCACTACAGTTTCCTCAAATCAGGACAAGAGACGTTGGAAGAAATACATACCAATAATTACTTATAGCAAGCTTTGAGAACCTTTCTGGAAAAATTAAGACTTCCTACTTAGAAAACAAACTGAATATATATACAATTTTGGTAAAACCCTACCTCTTTTCTGTGCATAGTAGAAATAAATGTAATCAGAAGGGAGGACGTGTCAATAAAAAGGAATCAAAACCACATTTTTCATCAAGCTATTGTCTCCCTTTAACATTAACTTCATAGCGTCTGCACTTTCTGCTAGTGTCTGGCTGGAATTTCTCTTGAGGAATTTCAGCATCTCCAAATGCTGAGATTCCAGCATTGCTCTTGCCCAGCCACAAAGAATTGTCTTCTTCATGACCTGCACACATTACTAACAAGTCAGAAAGAAGTGATAACACCGTGAGCTCCTCACAAATGTAGTGTCCAACACCAGCGCTACAGACGGAAGCACTGCTCCCTGGCCGCCTTTGGGACAGTGGCTCGTCACTCATGGTTCACAACAATTTGATAGGTATTCACATGCCTTTGTCACTGCAGCACGTAGATGCCCCACAGGTATTACCAGATATAAGTTTCACAGCATCTCTGCAGAGGGGAGCCATTGGGCCACCTTTGTTTTATAGAGGGGAGATTAAAACACAGGAGGGATTGAGGGTACAATTTATCTGGCTGTAGGCTGCTAGCCACAATGTAGCTGCCCCCTACAAACATGGTCACCCTCAGGCTCTCTTCACAGGCAACATAAAGAAGCAGTCCCTGCTGGGAAGCATTTATTGTGTCCTAAGGTAGGAATAAAGTAGGCCAGACGCACTGTGCTCTTAAAGTTTCCATTTCTCTCCGTTTCTCGCTGCTGAAGGGAGACCGAAGTGATCAGCTCAGATGCACAGTATAGTCATCTAAGGTTAAAGAGCATGAATTCCTCCCAACAGCCAAAGTTTTATAGAGAGTTTATACCTAAACTGGGACTTGGACCCATGTCTCCTGAGCCCCAGACTCCAGCTGCAACCAAAAGGCCTGTCTTCCAGTACTGCTTGGCACAGGTATGCCCCTGCAAGTGCAGTGTGGTGCGTTAGGAAAAAAAGGGACAATGATGGGAAGAGAGGAAATGGATGGATGTTATTTCAGCAGTAGGACTTCACTCAGAGGCTCTTTGAAGTCTCACTTTAGGGAAAATGGACATTTCCTCTTTCAGCCTAATATGCAATACTGCCACAGCAGAATGTGTGCAAACTGAGAACCAGTCTAAGTTTCCAATAACATTTCCTATAAGGAAGGGAAGAAAGAGCCTTGAAAGGCCTCTGGCTGCCATTACATGCTTCAAAAATAGAGAGCAGAAAGAAATCAGGGAGGCTTTTGGGCTTCTTTGCTGTCTCTGCTGCCCCTTTAACAAAACAGGTGGGGAGCATGTGCAGCTGCAGCTTTCAGCAGGCACAACTGTGCTGCCATTAGCAGGCATGACCAGGCAGGCACAATGTGCCTGGGCCAGTCAGTCAGTATTCAAAACCAGACATGAGCTGGCACTGTTCTTGGCAGATGATCCATGTACCCAAAGTCCTTTCTCACCTCCAAATCAGCCTCCTTGGACTCCACTGAAGCAGTTAGCAGAAAATTGCAGCGCTGCTCCCTCAATCAACAGGCAGTGTCAGATACCAGTGGTCCCCAGCTGCTCTCAGGGGCACTGAGTTTTTAAGCACAGAGAGGAGAGGCTGGATTTTAGGAGCTGGATGTTTATTATTTTGTGTCTGTAAGAAAGGCTGTTTGTCATACTCAAGGAAAGCTGCCAGAAGAGGCTGCCTAGTTATGTCAGGATCACAAGCTACAGAAATGCAAGCCCTCAGCTCTTCTTTTTTCACTTACCATGGACCCTCTTCTTTCAGATATTCCTTGTTTAGATGTTTATTAATTTTCTCTCTCCAGTCATATTAACTTGTTTCTGTCTTTCCTCTTGCCAGCAGAACTTACCATTTTGGAAATGGAGAAAAAGTATTTTCATATGCATACAACAGCAGGAAAACCCTGAGTGGGCTCATCTTTCCCTTTCCTGACCAAGCAGAGCTGCCGGGAAGCATGAGTCATCCCACACCTCTGCACAGCCATGTTAAACCTACCTGGACTTGAACATGGTGCAGAGTTCATTTCTTGTTCTCCTGATATTATCTGGCAAGTCAATGGACAAAGAGGCAGAATGTGATCCTTATTTCATGGTCAGAGCAACAGGCCATACCTAGCAGGAGAGGCCAGGTTCACCCCATCTGAGATCCCAGTAATGTTTGTCGCTCCTCCTGGTGCAGAAGGAGAGTAGAGGTGGTGCTGTGGGCCATCTCTGAACCTCAAGATACACAAAGCAACCTAACCACATCCTCTTTCCAGAGAGTTTTCCTGCCATCGTGTCTGTATGCCCTGCTTTTTATTCTCTACCCTTTCCTTTCTCTCTCTATGCTCTGTTCCTGCACCCCCTTCTCAGTAAAACATAGCACAGGGAGGCAGAGCAGCCTGGCACTGGCCTCTCAATGCATTTAAACACTAGCAATTCACCGAGCTGGAAAATTGTAAATCTGCAATTTTATTAAAAAGGTGGTCACCCTGTTCTTTGGAGCTATGTTCAGAGACAGCAGGATAATTAATGGAATCTTATGCGACACAGAGGCAAAGAATGGCAAATTTTAATAAAACTGGTAAGACAAGTTTTTTAATTTTTAAGAAAGACACTTTTCATGTCTAGCTTTGATTATTGTTACAAGAAGAGAAAGGCTGTTAAAACCATCCTGTGCAGGTGAAAAAATTGTCACAAAACACTTTTTTGTCCCCTGAACTAACATGGAGGGGGAGGGGCAAAAACTGGCACTGAGGGATTAGTAACGTCTACTAATAGTTTGTATGAGGTGCCCACCCTGTGCTGTGTCTAGACACCTCACTAGCATTTCATGTAACAGCATTTCAAGCAAAATAGAGACAGACTTTCCTGTCAGCACAACTCATTTTAGTTATAAAGTGCATCCTTGCTAGATGCACTGCTAGGAAAGTTAAGCAAGACACACAACCAAAGTAAAAAAGCTTCCAAGTGGACAGAATAAAAGGGGAGGCAAAAGGCAACCAGAGTGGAATATAAAGGTGAAAGGTTTCAAAGGTAGGACAGGAGTCTTTCACATGGAGAGGGAGTATAACTGAAATGAGACAGACCTTGTCATCATCCTTTTGAAGAAATGTGGGTGGACTGATGTAGCTGTGCTGAATTATGGATAGCGTTGCGAATTATGTGTGCAAAGAACTAGTAGATAGATGATATAAACCCAGTCTGAAGGAGAAGAAGGCAGCAGAGCTGTACAGCCTGGCCACAAAAATACAGAAGATGTGGTGAGAGAAGGAGTATCGGCTTCTTTATGAAGGAAATCAAATAGAATTAAGGGCAAGGTATGAACTTAGAGTGGGGTAGCTCCTCCTGAATAACAAAATGTGTATGTTCTTTTGGAATAAATTCTTTTTCTGAATTAGTGAAGCTATTTTGGCAGGAACATGTTTTCCAGAATAAGTCCTTTAAGCAGCTAAGCCCTGTGAGAAATGAAGCAGTCTGCAGAGAAGATGGGGAATACAGCAGCTGTAGAACAGGCTCTTGGCTGTGTGCGGTCACTTGCCTTTGTCAAATCATGAAGATTTCTTAACATCCGAATGAAACAGTTGGTAGGAGCTGGGACCCAAACCTCAGCATTTTGGGAGGAGCTCTGCAGACTAAAGAGAAAAAAAATGCCAGGTTAAAAAAGACATCTTCCACCATTCCTACTCCTTATTCTGCCAGCTTTGTCATTCAGTCTCTTGAATACGTCAGTCATTCAGAAGCTGAGTCACGTGTGCAGGTCCTTCATTTACAAGGCAAGCCCTGCAAATGCTGGGCATAACCACAAGGACATGAGCTAATGATATCTGTCAAGAGTAACAATTAATGCAACTCCATGATATTTAAAATAAAGTAGAAGAGCATATCAATTTGTTTTTCCACTTACGTTAAGCAGCATCATTTATGAATGTAGCTTGTGTACTAAATGAGCAGCATCTGCTGTGAGTTTGGAAGATGAATTAGTATTGCCAGTTAGTATCTTAACAGAAATATTCTGGGTATTTGTATTTTAATTTTTTATTTTGTAAAGGATTCTCTCTCCAATTAGCCTCACAGACTCTTCAGATTCTTATTTTCTGTGCTCTCAGCAGTTGCACACAGTTATAGCATATCAGATCTCATGCACCACAGGCACTTTCACAGTTGTTTCCATAGCTGGGTGCAGCACTCAGTGAGAGGAGCCACTCAGGCATATGGCCTGTAATAAGCTGAGCTCCAATGAGCTGGAACCTCCTGCTTCAACAGGTATTTGGCCATTTGTTTTCTTGCTGCAGTGCTTTGATTATTTCCCTCCCTTTGAGAGAACGATGAAAGCAGCCACAGGGTTTATGTGCCACTCCCACCAAATGTTTCCCATATTCCAGTAATCAGGCAGAAAATGGGGGAGATGGGCAGCAATAAGATGCCCATGGAGTCTGCAGTTCCTGGAGACTGAAAGACAAATATTCTGCTGAAAGAGGGACAAACGTATGTGCAATTAAAACTGCCCAAGGCAGCTAGAGAGAGAAGGCTTGGGATGAAAACCTTTGAGCCACTGCTATCCATGCAGCAACCAGCAGCCTCAGTTTTCTTTCTGACACCAGGAGCAGTGATTATTATTTTTACAGTATATCTGCTCAGTAATTATTACAGCATTTCATTTAGTAGCACATAAGCTTACAGGCATTTGGATGCTTCAATGCATCTCAGTGAAAAATATCACTTAAAACAAACAGGCAACAAGCCTGATGGAATGCCAGAATTGGAAATAAGTCTGAAAACCTTCAAACAAATGAGTGAACAAACATAGGGCTTTGCACATCATAAACAGCTAGGGAAGTAACAAGCAAAGAAGAGAAAGCCTGGGCTCTGGCCTGAAGAATAGCAAGTTATACCACTTCTGAGGAGAATTCAAGGGCACTTTCAGCAAACTAGGCCTTGCTTCCCTCCTCTTAAGCCTATGTCTTGAGCACATAAGCTGGTCAAATATTAATTGCTACTGAAGATAAAGGACAACAGTTAGATTTCCTTCTAAGCCCCGGCACAGCACAGGAAGAGCTCTATGTTTGTCCTAATTGGAACCAACCAGAAAGTTTTTTACATCAAACTGTTTTGCAGCAGAGGCCGGAGCTTTCAGTTGCAGTGAATTTTTTATGAAAGGGCTCTGCTTTCTGCAGAACATTTCAATTTTTCATTGAAAAACTGATCAGGCAAACCAAGAAACTAGCTGACATAATTCAGTCCTGAAGTGCCATGACAGTGCTCTGGGGGTCTCAAGTTCCTCACATTCCTGTTCTTCCTCAGGGACTGGCCCCTCAGCCAGACTGCATTTCCTAACCATGCCCCAGCCAGGCAGCAGGATGGATGCACACCCTCCCACCACCAAGAGAGCACAATGTTGTTCATTTTGGAAGATGTAATGTAGTCAAGAAGCCACCACCATATGTTTGTTAGGATTTGCAATGCCCTACCACCTAATGCAGCTATTGTTGAAGGGATAGGGAGGAAAAAGGAATGAATATAGGACAATCTGGAGGAGAAATAGTCTTGGATCCTTTCAGCCTGTGAACCTGCAGCAGGTATTTTGTTTAGGAAATGAAGTGGTAATGGAGGGCCCTCCAAAAATGAGCAGGACAGTCATTGAAGTGTGAAAAACCAACTGAGCAAAAAAAGAGACTACTTGGTCTTGCTTAGGAACAGCTGTAGGAAGTGTCAGCCAGGTTTCATAAAGAAATAAGCTTAGCACCCAGTCTGAGGGCCAAGGTGCTAGAGAAGTGAATAAGTTGGTGAAGGAGAATTTACACCCATATTAGGGCAACTAGAACCGCATAAAAATACAGAGAAGAATCAGAAACACAATCTCTGATGTCCTCAAGTTGGAAGTGCTCTCTGACAGGAGAAGCCACTTAAAGTCAATTGGTAACCGTACTTGCCAGAGAGTTTGACTTCTCCAACCAGAGCCTCAGCTGGTGTAACTTAGCATGGCTTATTTATCCATGCCAATTTACCTGTTGAGCCTTTTGCCCTTAGAGAATTGGCATATCATCTATGATGAAAAATACATGCTTGGGCTTTGCTTAAACTCCCTTTCAAACAGAAAATACCGTAAGTTGGAGGCTTCAAAATTGACAATGCTTACTCCCAGCTATTCAAAAAACAAAGGTAAAAAGTCCTCTTCACTCCTCAGATCAAAAAAAAACTGTCCTTTTTTTTTTTTAAAGAGAGTCTTCTGAAGCAAGGTGAAGACTAAGGATGTTAATGTAAGGAAGCTCTTAAACGTATCTGCAGAGGATCAGAAATAAACATACGAAAGGAACTTGACACATTTCCTGAAGGGAGAAGTTATGAATGACTGGATATGTTTGAAACTTAGTGAGATGACTTTCAGAACCGAAAGATCAAGGGACTCTTGATCAACGGAATCCAGGAGAGGCAGAAAGAGAAGAAGCAGTGAAGGAATATATGCCCAAAGTGAAAAACCTTTCTTGCTATGTTTCAGGCCCTTTTCTTTCTGGTTAGAGCTGGGGAGGAGGTGGGGGAGAAGGGGAAAGGAAAGAAAAGGGCATAGTTATGTGAGCATCTTTCTTTTAAAGCTGAGCAACATTTTCTGAGACTAAGAGAAAGGTTTGATTTGGACTCTGTTTGAGGAACAAATGCCGATCAATTCTCATTTGAGTTGTCCTCATTTACTCATCCTTCCATACAACAGAAAATAATTGGTGAGCTGATCAGATAAGGAAATGCCAAACAGGGTACCAGCTTATAACAGAAAGCTGATCTATGGGAAGAATTAGCCTCTTCATTCTCTGAGTCACACAGCAAAGAGGAGAAAGATAAAAAGAAATTATCAGGCACTGATGAGAAATTTACTGAATTGTTTTGACCGTGCCAAGTGATTCACAGGGCAGGATGCTAAGCAGTGCTGAGCTCCCAAAAGCCTAGCATATGCTCCCCTGAGTTTAATATCATCTGGCAGGCATGCGTGCAGATCATGGGGGTGGCTTGGCTATTGATAGGAGCTTAGGGATCATGAAGGGGTTACACAGTTAAGAATCCACCGCTACTGTGCCTTTACCAGTTTTCTGGGTGACTGATGTTAAGAACTGGCTTTGGGTGTCAAAAGCAGTCATCAGCCTCTAGCAGACGAGTCACTGCTCAGCCAGATAGTGTGCTACAGGAACCAGAATTACGTGATGCTTAGTGTCAAATTTGTGCACCTGAGGTGAGATTCTGGCAAGGTAGAAATGGTTCAACATTGGGAGTATTTCATGGATGCAGTAGAAACTAACAAGACATTCAGCAACTCACCTTATTTTTAAAGACAATGTTCTTGCAGTAGTCATGCTTTTGAAGTCTGGATTTGAAATTTGCTTCCTGACTTGAATGTTTCCCTCCGCCTTGGCTAAACATGGTGTATTTGTTAGAGTAGGATTGCTCGTCTAGACTTTTGCTACTAATGCGGTTTTTGTTCAATCATCTGTTTTAAAGAACACACACTATAACAACTGAAAATATGTTTTGCATGTGCAGATTTTGCGCCCAAATATTGCTGAAATAGGGCAAATCTGGAATTTGCCCCAAGTAACTGTCTTTTGATTAAACCTGTAAATTTAAATGATATTTTGTGAGTATACTGTTCTTGCTGTTTGCATGTACTTTACTGGACCATTACGCATTTGGAAGGCAACTAATTATTTCCCCTTCAGCAGAGAGCCATGGAGCAATCCGATTCTTCATCCCTGATGCTGGGCTGATAACTGAGGACTGCATCCAAGCTAATAAAAGCTTCTCTTAGGACTGTAGATAACTAAGGCTAGATAACAAAATTCAATCATAATGCTTCCTGCCCAAGTCACCCAGCCTCATCAGGTCCCCTTGCCATCCATTCAAACAAAGTTACTTTTGTCCCGGCTATCTTTGCAAAATGCTGCATCCACCATGGCTTTGAACAGAGGCTCTGATTTTTCAGTACTTATAACAGCTATGCAGAGACTAGCTGAAACAGCACAAGAATGCATACCGTGGTTGGAAGGGGAAGCAACTTCTCCCTGTGATATTGGGATCTTTTGCAATGCTGAGGCCACAAGTCAGTGCCATCTGCCTGACTGCCACCTGTTGGCTCGGTCCTGATGAAAGGGCTCACTAGCTCAGCTGCTGCAGCCACGTGGCAGCCGGCAGCCACTGCTGCGCTCGTCTTTGATCAGCTGAACTTAAAATGCAAGTTGCTATTGAGCCAGGCAGTGACTTCCATTTTTCAAAGATGTGGATGCTGGCAAGTGTTTTAAAGTTCATTCCATGTAGAATATTTCTTTGTGTGTGTGTGTGTATGTGTATGTGTGTGTGTGTTTGTTTGTGTATACTCTGTGATTTGTAATATCCTCATAGAAGCATTAAAGTAAAATGCCTCTGTCAGCTTTGTCTTTTCCTATTTGACAACTGCTGACGTCATTTTCCTTTTGTTTGTGAATCTCAGATTGCTTGCTGCTGAGTCACAGAACATGGCAAATGATAATAAATATAGACCCTTATCTACCTAGAAAGCTGTGGACCACTGGAATGACAGTCTGAAGGGCTTCTTTTTTTTAATCAGCAGTGGTAGAACAGAAGGCAAAAGATCCCATTTCCTGTGCAGATTGCCCTGCCATTCACAGGCTTTGGCTGATACCAGGCTGCATCCTCCAAACCAGAAGAATGAATATCAAGAAGCAGTAGCAGAGACTTCCCTCAGCTATAGGGACAGGAGAACAAGAAGCACAGTGTCGCCTGTACAAGGCCCCTAAAACAGCTATTTGCTGCTAGAGATTAGAAAATGCAAACAAAGAAGCTGAACACCGAGAGAAGAGTGAACCTTTCAGATACGTGCTCCCTTTTCCACAGCACTTATTCTTCATCCAGCAGTCTTCAGTCTTTCAGCTGGCTCAGCTAAGCCATGAGGTACTCAAACTATTGTCCACATTTGCAAGTTTTAGCAAATGTTTCCTATTACTGCTAAGACCAACACATTTCAGATTCACTGGAGGATGATGACAACACAGGAGATGCCTGTGTATAAGTAAGGTGCTGGAGTCATTGCTACTTGACTCTCTGAGTCTGAGAGCAGATCCAAAAAGGGTGTGATGATAGCATTCTTAGAAAATTGGCAGGCTACAGACTCCACTGATGAACACTACCATCCTTGCAACCACAGAGTCAGATGAAGTGATAATATTAATGGGAACTTTGAGCTAAAGAAAGAAGAAAGCTAGAGTGGGGCGCTACCATTGTCTCATGGCTGAGATTACATAGTTGTCCAGCTCGTAGCTTGAGAAGTAGATTCAGTCAACAAGGTCTCTTTCTTCCCTGTGCCTGAAAGGTTTTTCTGGGACCTCTACAAATGCAGCCATTTGGCCATTTGAACAGTCACAGAGCCTCTGTTTCACCAGCTGATCTTGAGAGTGATGTAGCCTGGCCCATGGGCTTGGAGGTATCTAGCAGCCCTATTCAAGACAGTGCATAGACTGTCTGAAGTTCTTCACCACCACAGTCCAAAATATTTTCATGCGGTGGCTTAAAAACAGCCACCGCAAAGTCCTGCCTTGTTTCTTGGGAAAAGTAGCGTTTGTGAAGTGCTGTGGGGAATCACAGGAAGGATTCTGGGGTGCTTCTGAAAAGGACTTGTCACAGAAGGATGACCACTGGATCAGAGTGTAAGAAGGTCTAGATGAGATCCCCAGAATTAGACTCTCACTGCGAACACAAGTGTCTTCATGCATGTTTTGACTTGAAAACATTATTTGTTTCTCATGGCCAGGTTTATTCTGCTATAAAGGATTCACTCAAGCAGACAGCAGGGTAATGCACAGACACTTCCCTCAGGGCACAAAGAACAAGGAAGTATCACTTCCAAAACTGTGACTGGCAAATCAAAGTGGTTGAAGGTTGCAGTGCTAATGCAGATTCTCATACATGCACAGCTAGCAATATAGTGTGTTTTGAAGGCTTCCACTGCATACTGTTTTGAGCTCTCTCCTTTACTCTGTTTTCAGAGTTGTATCACATATGACACAGTGCTGCTACTTCCAAAGTCCGGTCCCTTGAGAAAACCCGGAAAATCATTCTGTTGTTCCTCATTTTATTTGCATACACACTAATTACTCTGGCAGTAATTGAAGAGACTTTGAATATTTATTAAAACTACATCAAAGGTGCAATGCTGTTTTCCCTTCTTACATGACCTGCAAGAAAATAAAAATGAAAAAAGAAAACAACAAAAAAACCCAGATAACTCCATTCAAGTTCAAGTCATTTAGTCCCACAGCTTTCATCTGAATATTTTTGTAAGGGGTTGTGGGCCAGGTTTTGCTGTTGTTCTTGCCATGGCTAATTTAGTTCTCTGCATGTGTTTGGAACATTTCGCTAAGGAGGCACATTGTTTGTAATGACATTGGTGGTGAAGGAATATCAGCCCCTCTCTAATGTCCCTATACTGACTGAGGGGAATGCTCCCAGATTCACAGTCTCCTTGTCAGACCAAAAGGCACATTATAACTCATTTATTTCAGAGACAAATGCCAGCAGGACTGAAATCTGCAAGTTCGCCTGCTCAATGTGAGAGCAGCAAAGAAAGGCTGCTCCCCTGCCAAGCAAGAAAGTTGAAGTGACGAGATTAGTCCGCTAAATCACAGCGCTAGACTGGATTGCAGACTTAGCAAGGGTAAAACATATTCTATTCACTATGAAGCAATAGCTTCAAATAGATATTCAAAATGTATGGCTGAAATCATTTCTCCCACTCACATGCTAAAAAAGATATCATTGTCTCAGTGCTAGTGCAGCACACTACATTACATACTTACCCTTTTCATAAGTTTGACATTAATGCAACAATAAGCACAGGATTGACAGCTGGATTATTTATTTATTTAGGACAATTCCATGTATTTGAACAGAAAAACATTAGCACCAGTTGGTCTCAAGGCTTTCTAACCATTTATCCATCCTAAAAAAATGTGTACTTTCGTAAAAAGAGAGAGAGAGCGAGAGAGAGAGACTGTGGTTTTGTTGTTCAGTGTGAGCTATGATTTTCTTTTGTTATGGATTATGGCAGCAAATTTAAATAGAAGCACTTCTGAACTCACAAGGAAGCTAAAATGATAGCAACTGAAAGTTTTTCTGGTCTCAGGTGCTTCAGCGGCCTCAGTGCAGTTTGGCTGGGGCTTTATAGCTTACTCACTGAATTCAGCGGCAAAGAAACCCTTAACTTTCCTGGCACAGAACCAGAACTTTAAGGGAAACACTTGCCACTGTCTGTCTTCACCTTCCACACTGCCTGGTGTTGTGGTATTATACCACAAGGTATTTTACTTTTAACTGTCCCGCTTATTCCAATCACACATAAATAGCAGAGCATTTTGGCTGTTCCAGCATGTCACTGGTATTAGAGCACTGTCCTTTACTTATGAGCATCCACTTGGTTGTAAGTGGGATTCATTTTATGTTACTGCAGCTGCAGAAAAAGTAAGGCTGTGTCATACATGCTATTTGTTTATGCTCCCTTGGGAGGGCAGATCTTTCCATTTTAAGCTGTCTTTCAAATAGCTGGAATTCATTACCCTCTGGAGTTGCCTTTTGTGCTGCTGCCTTACTATACAGGAGCCTAAGCGATTAGTGTAGACTAGACATCCAACCTTTTGACAGCTACAACTGGAGATGAATCCCACTCTTGGTAACATCCATTGTTGACTTTATTAGTCACTGGCTAATTCCAAGTCACTCCAGCACATGGTTCCTGCTCACCCTCTTTTTTGTCCTAGACCCCAAACACAACCACATCTCTCACAAGAGATTCAGCCCCTGGAACTGCAGGACAATGTCTTCACCCTCAGAAAACCGAAAACTTGTTTGTATTTCAGTTTTCTTTATCTTATTCTGCATTAACAAAATACAGGTGGTCAGGGTTAATTTTGCACATGGCATGTACTCCCTACATTTCTATATTGCATGTTCATAGTTAGTCTTTGTTGCCTGCATTAATTGAAAATTATTAAAAACATCAATGCTTCAAAACAAGCAAGTGTCAAAAAGAAAGCTACCTCCCAAGTATCCCTCTTGCTGCTGGCAACCACTACTTGCAGTAACAGAGCAAATCATTTAAACCTTGTGTAGTTGTCCTCCACATTTCTAAAGAATCTCCTCTTTGACAGAGCTTTACCTCTTCCATTCCTTCACTCAAGGTATTTTATTCCCATTATTCCTGCTAACATACATTGTTCAGAAATCACACAGCCTGCTACTGTCAGTGCCTGCGTCCTCGCTGATGGGCACTGTGTTATGAGAGTTACCTGAGCTCTGCAACACAACGCAGCCACCAAACAGCAGCTGCGGGAGCATCGCAGCACTCACGCTTGCCGGCAGGCAAGGGCTCGCCCTTCTCTGCTCAGTAGTCAAAGGCGGTTGGGATGCCAAGGACCGGAGCATATCTTTTTTGTCTTTTGTAGCCAGTATTACCAAGTAGAGGGTGGTATGTTCCCTGAGCTGGCTCTGAGGTTTGCTCTTTCCTTCTGGCATATTATGTTCTTGTTAAAATATTTTGGTCTGGATGTTGCAGCAGGTAACTGGAAGGCTGGATGGATGTTGAGACCGAACTTGCTGAAATAGCACCTTCCCATCTGCCTGGGCTGAGGCTCTTTGTGCATTGCGGGCCTCCATCCCCTGAGCATCCAGACTGGGGAACTAATTGCAGGGCATTGTGGCTCCCTCTCTGCCCCAGCCCAAATCTTTTTTCTGAAGAAAAACAAGGCAACAGGAGGATGACAAATGCTCGGGTCTTGCCATGACAGTCAGGTAGGGAGGGATCAGGGTACAACAAAAGAATGAGGTGTCTGAGTGAAAATTTATCTGTCCTATAGAGTAGACATCATTGTCAGGGAGGATGGAGAGTCCGTTACCACGTTACTCCTGTAAATCTTTATAACACAGAACTGCTGAGTTTCTGATACTAGTTATGTGATGTAAATCCAGAATGACTTTGTTAACCACAGATCTGGGAGTCAATGATAGCTGCTGAGTTTAAACACAATTGTAGTTGTTTGGCATCTTGGGGATAAGTCCTGACTGAACAGATAGATTTGCACAGAATAGTATAAATTATTTTGGCTTTTCACTGCCACCAAATCACACAGATAAAACCACTTGGCCCATTTTTTTGTTATTCTGATCAGGCTGTAGTTCATTTGATGTATAAATTTAGCCCTCACTTTATACCCAGTGTACTTCATTGCTGCACTTGGCCTCTTGTGTGTGCATCTTTATATTTGTAAATGTGTGTGTACATATAAATATGTATATATGTATATTTATATACACACACAGAAATTCACTCACCGAGAAATATATATGTGTGTGTTTGTGTGTGTATATATATATGTATGTATATCACAAGAGCTCACAGATTTTTATATATACATATAAAATATATATATTTATTTATATATTTATATGTATATATAAAAATCTGTGAGTTCTTGTGACCTGCAGCAAAGAATTATATAAATTGGATAGAGGATAAATGCTATTTTCTTTTTTTTTTCCTAGAACAGGTTGCATGCCCTATGAATGGAACTAAAATAAAGCATAATTTGCATCACAGAAAGGAAATGGTTTTGATGTTTATGAATCACTACTGTCAAATTTGTACAAGTAGAATACAGTACACTGGATGTATATACACAGCAGTCCCCTTCATGTTTAAAACATTCTAGAGAGCTTAACAAGTGATAACCTAAGATAAAGCTACTGTTGGGTCAAAGAATGAATTAAACAAGTATTGCCTTTAGTCTTGACATGAAAGCATTTACAGAGCCAATGTTCTAAATCTCTGCTGGCAGAATATTCAGAGGTGGCAAAGGAAAGAGCACTTAAGATGCACAGGCTCTTTCAGCCATGGATTTATAATGATATTCCTGTAGAGCATTTGTAGAACACAAAACTTGACCTGGGCAGTAAGGAAGTAATACCTCAGCTGGATATGTAGGGCCTAGAAATTAGATGAGTGCTTGGGATACCTTTAAGAGCTAACAAAAGCCTGAGAATAGATCTCCCTCTGGGGGTCCAGCAGCAATAGTAGCTGACTTCTGACCTTTCCCTCCCCCTTGCTGCTTTCTTAAATTCATACTGCTCCGGTGTTTTTTTTTCTTTTTTTTCTTTCTGCTTATGTTTTGCAAGTACATTTCATGATTATGAAAGCGCCAGACTGAAAGCTCACAAATGGGTTATCTTTTACAGAATGAGTGTGTATAGCCCTAGTTTCTCCCTTTTGTCCCCAGCGAATGGGCACTAAGAAGGGGAAGGGGGGATTTGCCCTCAGCGCCCACTCACTGAACACAGCTGAGGAGAGTTCACTGTGCTTCTATCATGATGTGGACGTCTGACAGCTAGGATTTAGGGACTTGGTGAAATCTGGATGGAAACTACTTTCCCATACAGCATCAAAAAGTAACATGTTTATGACTTGCAATCACTCCTCAACCAATCCAGACTCAATCCGGTTATCTGGTGTTGATTATACCACATCATACTCTTGGTCTCTTAGGTTGTACTGGAGTGATCCACTTACCCCTTATTGAGCTCCAAGATGTGCTTTTAAATAATTTGCATTCACTGTGGAAGACCTCTGGCTCATTAAAAAAAATCCTCCAGGAAAATCAAGGCAGCACTCAAATCCAGAGGCTGGCAGAAAACACAAAGCTGTGAGGATACTGAGAAGTAGCCAGTACTCAAGTTCTGGACAAAAGCATTTCCTCATCATAATTTTTTCCCTAAACCATAGCAGGCAGAGCCACAGACTAAACTGTCCTTGAGCCAAATTTTATTTTGTCTTATGTCCCTCCATTTTGAAACAATGCATTTTAGGAGAGATTTGATAAAGACTGAAAGTGTCTGAAATTGGATGGAAGTGGAATTTAAGTGCTTAACTCAAGAACCGCTATAAAAAAAACCCATCCTGCCTACACCCCATCACTCTTGTGCTTTGTTTTTCTTAACTTAAGCTCCAGAGATTCTCCAAAATCTGTTTTTCTGACTTAGTGAAAGTACGCTAAGTCTGAGCATCTCTAATCTAATCAGAGTCTAAAACTACACAGAGGAATACCTACTTGTCCTGAGTACACCTCAGTCACAGTGACAGGATTAGACACCACGCAAAAGGCACAGGCACCTCTATTTTCTGTGAGACCCTACTGGTTAGAGCATCCCCCAAGGAAGTGGCAGGCATGGGATCTATGCCCTCTGCAGTCTGCCTGGATTCAAACCCATCTCTTCACACTGTGGAAGGGTGCCTTATCCTTTTCAAGCTAGTCAAACCAGAGTTTTTCTCTGCTGGTTTTACTGCATCTCTACAAAAAGAAGAATTCATAAATCATTGGATCAGGAAAAAAAAAATAGGAGGATGAGTCAAGCAGTTAGGGCACTCACCTGCACTCCTATAGGTGTTGTGGGTTCAGGTCCTCACATGTCAGACAACAAATCTGCTACCTATTAACATGAAGCTGAGTTTCACTAATCCATTCCTCTGTGTGCTCCCCCCTTTACATCCCCACATCTGTATATGGTCTGCTAGCATGTTCATTCAACGTTCCATTTCACTTTGCATTTGTAAATGGGTTTTAGAGCACTTACCTGAACAGCAGATGTCTGCCAAGTGCCTGGCTGCTGGTTGTGATATCTGGTTAGCACTGCAAGGTGAAGGTGTTCCACTGCATATGTAACTTCAAGGAGCTCACCTTGCAGCTGCACAAAAGCACACCCCTCAGTAGTCACATTGCTTAAAATTTGTGTAAGTAAAACCTTCTTAAAAGGCTGTTGCTAATATGTACTAGAGGTTAATTCCAGAAGTCAGGAAAGCTGATGTTTTGTCTGAAAACAAACACAATATATATTTGTACTGGTAGTTGTAAACAAGAAGGCATGCTGGGTAGGTAGCCTCAAGCTAGCAGAATTTTTTAAAAATCCTGAGACTTGTCTTTACATTATTTATAGGCTGGAGAAGATTCATTGTTTGTGAAACAACAGGCAGCCCTTGTGCTACATCTATTGACATAGTGAAACCTTCTTAGATTGAAATTTGCTTTGATATCCTGTAGAGATTTTTCTCCTAAAGTCTGAGTTTCTTAAATCCACTGTATTCAAATGGTATGCACTCCCCCATTCTCTCACATACATGCTCTCTCTCTGTTTCTCATACATCACACACAACACTTCATAGTGAACTAAACCCCATGCGGTGAGGGAGAATTACCAAGGGTGCATGGTATCTTTGATGAGCAAATTAGTAAAACATTAATTCTTATTAATATGAATAAAGGCAAATTTCATAAGGGCATTAGCAAAGAGTGAAATAGTTGTTATTTATACGAAGTTTATGTGTTCTCTGTAAAAGCCAGCATGAGTTAAAGATGCTTCTTTTACAATATTAGCAAAAAGCAAGGAACAAAGAGGGAAAAAGCACCGAAAGGCTAATTCCTCCCCCAGGAAAACAAGACAAAACATCATGTCCTAAGAGAATACTCCATGCACACTACCATTCTTTATCTTCCGTGGCAGTTTGAGAGTAGACTACAAAGGCTCAGTGGGCCAAATTCCATTCCCTGTAACGTCTCTGAAGTCAAAGATAATACACCAGGAATTAAAATAGCCCTTATCTGACTCAAAACCAGTTTTGCATTTTATTTGTTGTTATTTTTTGAACTGCAGTAGCCCCTAGAGGCTCTGAGTAGGACTGCTCTCCCATTGTGCTCCAAGAGCTGACAGGAAAGGACAGTGATCGGACCCTTGGACCTACGCTTTGATTTCAGTGGGGCTCTGCACGGGCTCAAAGTCTTCTCCTTCACTTCCTTATCTGAGGTCAGTGTCATGTCCTCTTCTGGTATCTATCACTGAGCAAGATCCTCTGATAGAAACACCCCCAAATTTGGTGGAATTACTGCTACACACAGCTTGTCACTGGCTGCCCCTCCACCAAGTCATCCTCACC
Source organism: Apteryx mantelli (assembly GCF_036417845.1). Taxonomy (NCBI): domain Eukaryota; kingdom Metazoa; phylum Chordata; class Aves; order Apterygiformes; family Apterygidae; genus Apteryx; species Apteryx mantelli. The sequence continues at coordinate 60,713,462 of NC_089980.1, read as the reverse complement.
TGTTTTAAGTAATAACTCATTTGCCAGACAGAAACAATGTCCCTGTCATGTTGTAGATGGTCTTCACGAGAGATCTTCTATTAGCCAGTCCCAGGATATCCAGAAAAAAAAGTTAGTCAGCAGTATGTTCAGCTGTCAGAAGATTACTGGGATAGTCAAACAGGAGCTTTGGTCATTCCCCCTATGCTGGAAAGAGTAATGTCTTGTCAAGTGAAGCAGTTAAGAGAAGAGTAATTAAAAGCTAATGAAAAAATAAAAGGAGCCCCATAGGGGTACCCCCTTTAAAACAGATGCTTTAAATTGCTAAAGACTGCTTTTCTTTTACTTGGGGAAAACTCTTCTTCTTTTTTTTTTCTTTCTTTTATTTTCCTCAGTCTAAGTCTTCAAGTTATAACATTGCCATGGAAAGCAGCTGCACTACTACATGAGTTTTATACTACATGCAGGTATCACTACATACTCTGGGGGCAGACAAAGGACAGAAGTAGACATGACAGGTCGGACACTTCTAGTAGGTCTAAATATAGCCTTTACTTCTCTCCATTAAGCGTATGGGAAAACAGCCTCTGGTGCAGCCCGGGCTGGCTATTAGATCTGACTAATAGACAGTTTAACTTGCTCAGCACACTGCTGAATCCTAAATCCACATTGTGCACCACCACAGGTAGTCTGAATTTGGCTCTTCCCTCCATGACATCCTGAAGTGCTTTGTATAAGAAACATTTTCTTTCTGTACTAGGTTTCTTTTAAGGTTCCAGAATTGTTTTGCAAACTTCATAAAGCTCATAAAGTACCTGCAAAATCAATAAATATATTTTAAAATAATCACAATTCAATTATTGCAGGCATCATTGCTTCTATCACTTAGATTCATCCCAGAAGTGGATGTACTATAATGTGTTTGTAGAGCAGTGCTACTCAATTGGCTGGGAAAGGATGTGCACAGGAAAGTCACATTTTTCCAACTGACAGCAAAGAAGGGTCTTGTTTTCAGAATGCAGTCTCCAAAAATAAAAATGACTTGTAACATCAAGTCTTTCTTAGTAATCCAGTTTGTCTGAAATGATCAAGGGATCTTTTCAAGAATCTTCATTTTCTCTATAATCCAAAGAACCAAGCCCCTTTAGTGCATGGTTCTGTCCTGATCCAAAGGAAGGGCTTCCCAGTCGCCTGCCAACATCACTTCTGCAGCGTTTTCCTCAGTGGATTTTTCTGTGGCATGTCTTTGCCTATCAATACCTTCTGAGGCTGGATGGATCTCATGGCTCAAGATAGTCTGTTTTGTAATTTAGCACAAATTCCCTCTTCTGGCTTTGACATGAGGTCCTCAGAGAGAGAGGTAGAAGGCATCTCTTTGTATGTATTTTTCTCAGTAGCTAGCCAAGACTGGTTTCTGCTCCTCAAAGATAAGTAGTAAAAGGAGAGGATGAGACAAATCAGAATGAGAAGGAAAAATCATCCAAGCATATCCATGTGAAGGTCGTAGGTAATAAGCAGAAAGTGAGAAGAAGAAAGGGGTATAAAGTATACAGGCTCACTGAGTAGTGTTTGTCAGTATATTCACGCAATAGCCTCAGCATAAATACCTAAGAGATTAAGCAGACAAACTGGATATAGAGCAATCATAAGCACTTCTTCCCTAGCTTTCTTTTTCTTTCAGTTCACAGAACCCAAACAAATTCACTCTTTTCCAACTCAGCTATACAGAAGCCACTGTGCCCTGCTTGGAGTAGGCGTGGAGGCTACAGGTCACATGCAGACTCCTCCTTGGACACTTATGTAGCTTTGAGCACTGAATCCATCCTTGAATTTTGCCAGAGGCTGACATGACAAGGTGGGGAGCAGGAACCACAGCCTGTCTGCTGGCAGTCCAGACCATCTGGCTAGATGTGGAAGGGAACATACACACCAACCGGCAACAACACACAAGGATGCTCCTTGTGTATGTGTTGCGCAAAGCCCATTGCATTCTCAATGACTATGCCACATCATGAATCACTAGGCTCAGCCAGGCACTTGCTCTTGCTATGACTATGATTATTCAGCTTTTCCTTGGACGTGACCTAAAAACCATCTACGCAATGAGGTGTGTGTTCAAGGTAGGAAATGCTCATATGTCTCACTTACATATGAACTATAACAGAATTAAAAACAACATGGAAGGGAAGTTGTACTAATAATCATTTCTCACGTCACTGCATGCAGGGGTAGTATTAATAGTATGCCTAATATTTTTATTAACTCAGAAATGGTGCTCTGGAGTTCCATTACTAACAACAGTGCTGAACTGTTATGTAGACAAAGCTTCAGGCCAAAAAAGATGAGTGGTGCAGTTTATGTTACATTTTGTGGAACAAAGACAACTCTAGCCTTCCTTTAAGCCCCACTCTAGGGCTGACTTCTTTTTTTGTCCTTTAGATGCAGCATGCTATCCTTCTTCCTGCTGTGGCTGATACAAGTTTAGCAGTAGCAGAAGTTACAATGTACTTAGAGATCCAGGGAAAACATTAAGATCCAGCTGCAGGCTCAGCTGTGGTGTACTTGTGCAAGGTGTAAGTTTCTTGAACTGGTTGCCTGCAGTCGGAGAGCGAATACGTCAGTGTGATGTTGAACCTCAGCCTTTAAAGGCAGGCTGGGGGCTACAAGTCCAAAGAATACTGAAAGCTGCAAAGGGCCTCCAAGCTGCACAGAAATACAGATGGGCCCCTGCCTCCGGCTGGCTCTTCTGAGACAGAAATGTCCCAGGAACAGGACTCTCCCGGAGATGGTCTTTCTCTCTGGAATCTTTCTCGTGTGTTTCCCAAGAAAGGAATCTGTCCGGACACAGGTTTTGCATGTCAGCTGAGCAAAAACCAAGCATTACAGTTCCACCTCTCCACCATCACCCCTAGTCTATTGCTTCCAGTGGGCTTTATAAATATTATTCCTTCAAAAAGAAGCTTTTAAGAGCAGAAACCTTTTTCCTCAGTGTGTGCTGAAAACTGGAGTTAGCTAAGAACTAACCAAAAGAAATACCCCCAGCAGCTTGTGAATACTTGGGATCTGCATGGTTTCCAGCTCAGGTGGAATTCACAGGCCTCAAAATTTGTGTCTGAATTGATTTGATGGGCCCCTAGAGTCTGAGGTTGAGAGCAGCACCCTGTATCTATCCACAGATACATGTATTCTTTCAGAGTTTAAATTTTCCTTCAGCTCTGGTTGCGTAGCTGCCACAGTATGCACAGACACAGTTAGCAGAATTAGTTGCTGCAATAGGAATTTGCTGTAGTGACATGTGAGCCACAATCGATTCTAATTCATTCTTTCTTAGCCGTATGGACTCCTCAGTGCTGGAATAAAGGATTGTAAAAATCCATTTTTGTCATTAAAGTAAAAGCTCTGCCTATGAATATGAACACAAAGCACTGCTGCTATAAAAGAAGCAGCCATTTTACATTGTCACATCTAGAAAAGAATTTGACTTCCCAGAGTGAGAGAATGTATCACAGGACAGTCATGGATTTTATCCGGGCTAGCATCTTCAGCAATAAAGTAGTGGATGTTATCCTTAGAGACAGGTTCTACCACTTTAATTACATTGGTAGTGTGGTACAACTCTGAGTGTAGAAAAGCTATGATATATTTTGAGATCTTGTTTGAGCTACTGCATTCCCATGTCCTAGCTTTATACAGTTTTTCCCAACCTCCACGAATCAGGCTGAGTTATTACCTGATGATAACTTAGATGAAGGCAGAGTTTGTAAGTGATGCATGCAGAGAGTGGTTTGTATGTTTTGGGAAGGTGCTCTGTAACTCAGATCCACTGCTTCATTTCTTACTTGTAAATAGCAAAACTATTTGTTATTCAGTTTTCAAAGACAGCAAAATGTGTCGGCCTGTCACACTCTGTAAGTTGGCTGTCAATAAGAACTTCTGAAACAGCCCATCTTCCTTTACTGGCTAGGAAACAACAACTACCAAAAAATAAACACTTGGCTTTTATGTTCTTTGGGAAAAAAGAAAGCAAGAACAACAAATTTGAGCATTAGCTTTCTCCATGGAGACTCTTTTATGTGCTGGCACTTACAAACTTTGGAATACTACCTTATTCTGGCTTCATTCACTATATCACCATTAAGTTTGTACTCTGGATGGCATGGTTAAATTGCTGTGAATGCTATAGTTAAATTATTAATGTTGCCTTTGTTGCCAATCCTGTACTGATTGCTTGTTACCTTGGTTTGTGTGGCTGGTTACAGTTCACTGCCTTTTGTCCCTGTCTTCCCAGGGTACTAGCTGTAACCAATTATCAAGTCTGACACTTTTTTGTTGATCTTCCTAGTTATTAAGCAGCTCTCTTAGCTTTCCCTTTGATGTCACAGTGACAGTGCTAATGTAAAGTGCCTGGATTGGACCTGGAGTATGGAAGCTCCACTGAGGAAGCACAGATCAGTCTGCAGCACAGTGGGTTTCTCTGCTTTGCCATGTCAAACCTTGGCTGAGATGCCAAAGTGGACTAATTAATGCTAATTCTGTTGCTGTCATCTACACTCAGGGAGGTAAACTCATACCATACAACTGAAGTCATGCTATCAACTTTTCCTTGTTCCCATGCAGGCCCTCTGGATTTGAACCAGCAGCCTACAGCTGAAAGAATCTATAGCCAGTATAAATTCCTAGGGCTCTCTACTGCCTTTGCCATGGATGTTTCAGCAGTGTCCAAAAATAAGTCAATAAACTGGTGGACAGAGCCAGTGGGGAACTGAAGGGTTTTTTTTGTTTTGCTTTGGTGTTTTTTTTTGTTTGTTTGTTTTTAAGGCTATTCAGCATTACAATAATTCTAGTTCCCAGTGAGAATAAAAACTACTTCCATAATAACCATTTCCCACAATTGCAAATTCCCCCCCCCAAAAAAAAAAATTAAAAAATCAGTTTGGAACATTTTAAAGTATTTTGCTCTGATTTGTTTCCCTTTGGTTTTATGTGACATTCAGTGTTGCAACAGTACATCTTTAATTTGTCTAATATCATATCCAAATAATATATAACATTCATTTATAATATTCTAAATAACCCATCAAAATTAAATGTTCCAGCATTATGAAAACAATACATTTTCAATTTTCCCTATAAAAAAGTCAAAAATGACCATCCCAATGGACTGGCAGGACCCTCCTGCCCCAAGGCAGGCTGAGGGAGACTGGCGCTACGCTGGAGCCCAAGAGACCGTAAGGAGGTGAGGTCACCCATAGCCCCATGCATGGAGACAAGTCATGGGGATTGCCACTAACCACAGCCACCTTCTATTGGCAATGAAATGGTAGTGCTAAAAGGGTTGTTTCTGATTTGTGGTCCATGTAATGCCTGCTTCTTCCTTCCATGTGTTAAAAAACAATAACTCATGCTCAAAGTGGAAGAGGTTTGCTCTGAAGTAACTTTCCTGTGTCTACATATATATACTTATATCTATACAGATATGTATAAATATATACATATATCAATATAAAATACTCAATGGATTTAGATGATTTCCCCATCTTTGATACTCGGGGTGGGGGGGGGTGGGGGGGGGAAGGGATTTTAGTGAAACTCCAAACTGGCTTTTTTGCTTTCCCAGCTAATGATGTTTTTCCTTGGTTTATTTTGGAAACCAAAACTGGCAGCATCTGTCAAAACCAGGACACATGCAATGCTAGGAAGGAGGATAATCAGTTTACCAGAGCAAAGAGCACATGTACGCACACACACTAACATCTCTGCTGTCTCAGGAATGCACCCCAAAGCAGCCCATGCCAACCAAGAGGCGGCTCACTCTTCCCTTTCCCATCAGACCACCCACAATCTCCGAGTCTCTAGAACGTCCCACTGGAGTTGGTCTGCTGCCTGTCCCTACATTGTTCTTGTCTTTGAAGGAACCTCACCAGGGGAAGCTTTCATATCAAGTGTGTTAGACAAGTCAGACTACTTTACTTCAAAGTTTAAGTGAACATGAAAGTTAACAAGAGCAACAACTTAACAGGCAGCAGACAGATGTATTGCCTCCAGCTACTAAGACACTATCAAAGGTCCACTGCTTGACATCTGTGTCCATAGGATGTCCTTTGCTTTAGATGTTAAAGCAGATGCCAGACCTTCTTGGATCTTTGAGAAGAAAGCAAACCTTTATGCTTGGCTGCTCCCTATGTCTTAGATGCACTTCCTTGATATCTTGTCTCTACCACAATTTACTGCTTTATAAGGGATGACAGCACCAATAAGTCAAGAAGCACTTTGCTTTGGCTTTTTCTGAGGGATGGTTGTCATCTGAAGTCTTTTACTTTCTGCACCTTTGGCAGAGGAACTTCTAGTGTTAAAGTAGGAGCAAGGAGAACATTTACTTGCAAAGAGGCAGGAGTAGGGATTCATCTCAGAGGTAATATCAGTTTTGTCCACACCACAGAGAAGAACCAAGCTGGAATAGATGGTTAACAAGGTACTGTTGAATTAGCAATGATCACAGTTTCTTTCAATGAAAGGAAAGAGCAAATGATATTCAGTATTCCTCAGTCGATGTTACATGCTACATTGCAGCAGGCAGTCCATTCCCTCCCATGCTGACAGACAAACAGGAGCTCAGGGGAGCTATTCTGCTCTGTGCAGCAAAAAATGTAGATAACAGCTCCTCTGCAGCCCCAGAGAGCGCTGGGCTGAGGCCCCTGCTAGCCTGAGTCGAGGTACCTCTGGCAAGACTAAACAAGAGGTCTGCACTGGGTTTGGAGAAAAGTTTCTTCTCTTCTTCTCTACTTTTTGAAAGAAGAACAGGCTGAACTTTATGACAGAAGAAAATGTTCCTGTCCAGGAAAAAAAAACTCATTATAATATGGCTTTCTATGTAAAAAGTAATCTTCAATTACACTTTTATAAGAAGTGGAGCAAAACTGAAGCATTTAATTTCATTTTAAATGGGAATTTTCATTTCATTTTTACTCTTGAAAACAGTTTGTCTTTTAAATATTTTTATAGCTTTGTTTTCAAAGGAAACATTTATGATTTATAGAATCATACTGTCTGCACACCTATTTTGTCTGCTTACCTCTCCCTTCCTTATGTTCTGAATCTCTTGTCTGAGTTCAGATAAATTTGACAAAGATACATAGCCTTCAGAGGTAATGAAGGCTCCACAGACTTCTTGTCTATCTTCAGAATAGCCTTTGGGCGGCTGCACAGAAAGAGCAAGGCCTGATCAGCGCCTCTGTGAAGAAGAGGCAGCAGAGAAAGTTCAGCCATCAGACATCAAAGGATTCACACAAGAAACAGATATTATAAATGTTCCAGCATTGGGAGATTTTCCATCAGAGCTCTAAACAACCATAAGGTTCAAATCCACATGAAAAAAGCTGCACCAAGTCTACAGCTTACAGAACTGTTTTTCCCCTTTTCATCATATTTTTTCTATCACTGAGTGTATTACAAGGATGAAAGATATGCAGTGGTCCCTTTTCTCCAGTTTCCTTTCTTTCTCCACTTGTTATTTTTCAAAACTCAGCTCAGCCATGGACAAGTTTCCTAGTGGAAAAAGGGAGCATGAAGGTCTGTAATTCTGATGTTTGCTATCTTTTTCAAAAGTAAGGAATGTTTGTGAAAATAGACTTAGAAAAAAGTAAGATTTGACTCACAGGATATCGTTCTTTTTTTTTACCTTAGGAAAAAGGTAAAAGTTCTAGAAGAAAAAGCAAAATAAAAATACTAAATTTCTAAAACAAAACAAGATAATGGGAGAAATGAAAAAGGTCTCTTTGAACCCCTTAAAGGGGAAATAATTCAAAATTTCTATTTTTTGTTTTGATATGTTTTAAACAATAAAGTTAAAATGTCCAAGAACCTGGTGATAAAATAGAAAGCCTCATTTCCCATACATATGCAGAAGCATCCCCTATAATATGTTGCCTATGATAGGCTGCTTTTTTAACATGCATGCTTATCAGTGACACCTGAAATCCGTAAGTGCAGTTTTCAGTTCCTGAAGGCAATTTGTTACAAGTATGTATGTTGATTATGGCTAACATATTTATATCTTAATTTTCAGTGCCCAAAAGGCACCTAAGTCTTGCTCTATAAATAACACTTAAATACAATCTCATTGGATGCTAACAGCTGTTTTGCTATTAGCTTCTCTTGGGCCAAGAAGGCAATGAAGATTTTAATTATGCAGGTCATTTGTGGAAAGCCTTCTGAGGGCCCAGCAAGATATGTCCAGCCTATTGCAATTTTCATGTTTTCACATATCTGAATACAAGCCAATTTTTTTTTTCCTGTTATGAGGATAACCGATTCGCTTTTGGACCTAAGCAAGGACTGAGATATTTAACTAAAGATTTACTTGATTTCTGTTTGTCTGCTCTTCTGGGTGTCATTTTTTCTTCCCCCCCTTTTTTTTTTTTCCTCGGGAATAAGAATATCCGTTGTCTTAAAGATAACCTCAGTTTTCTCAAACCAGCAAATCTGGATAGCCTGGTGAGATTATTTTCTAGGAAACAATGAAGTGCAGAGTGCAAATGGAATTGCTTTAACAGCTATCAGGACAAGATCTGCGTGAAATTTCCTCCAGTGTCTCAGCTGTTCTCACTATATGCCAAATCACGGTTTCAGATGGCTGAAATAGATTTCTCTCTTCAAATTTTTATTTAGCCACTAAGGAAATTCTGTCCTTTGTGGAGGCAATGGCTCTTTCACTAGTCATATACAAATTCTAGGGTTTGGACTTACAGAACAAAACCGAAAGATGTTTCAGAAGAAAAAAGGTGCATGTCTTGGAAAAGCACTGTCCTGAGCCAACTGGCTTGGCTCCTGCTGTGAGCTGTTTTTTGGGAAAGCAGAATCAGGTAGTATGCCCATGGCTGATGTTCAGGATTTTCCTCTCTGATGTTGCATTGAGAGCAAAAAATATGATGTAAAAATTGAAATTCCTGAGTGCCAGGTGTAAGCACTTCATCTGTAAACTCTAAGTTCACTTCAGCCTCACAGTTTTATTTTTTTAAACTGTCCTTCTAGAGAGCCCCTTCTGGTAGTCTCATGCAGTGCTGATACACAGGTTATGAACTGCATGGGCCTTCCCACTCACACGGCCTCATCTGCACCCCTCCGTTGGGAAAACTCAACATCGCAAATCACAGGGGCCCTGCCAGTGCCTCACAGTCCTGCCCTGTGCTCTGAAATTCTGGACTGGTGTCATGGGCAACATTCATCCTGCCACCACTGAGTTGTTACCTGACATTTAGCAAGTCACCAAGGTAAAGCAGGCTTGAGCTTGTGCCTGCCAGTTCACGGAGGTTCGTTGAGCCTCAGCAAGCTCCCAGAGCTTGGAATGGCCCTGACCTGCCTTGAAACCACTGAGGAGGGGTGGTGTGATAGGGCATGCCTACATCCCACCTAGCACTGGAGAAGAGCTACAATTGCAAGTGAATAACAGGGGCTCCCCATTGCTGCAGCAAGCGTGGGTAATCTTTGGTGCAGGGGGAGCCCCTGTGGTTGTCCATGCAGACATTCTGTCACAAGCTCACAGTGGGTCCCTCAGATACAGGGCACATACTCAGTGGCATGACATGGTCCACAGATAGCCCACACAGAGATGCAACAAGCCCATGAATTTTTGCTCAGTTCTGCTGAGCACTGTATGGCTAGGAAGTGTGCGACTTACAACGGTACTCTGGGTTCGGGGGTGGTTTCTGTGTCCATGTGTCCACCAGCACCATTTCAAGAATATCTTCAAAGAGCTTTCAAATAGTAGTGGCTTTTAATTGCTACCTCTCCGTATTGGATTTGAACTGGTGACCCAGGGGTGAAAGGAGCCATTCCAGATCCCATTACCCATCCCCTGAGTCCGCCAGTCCCTGAAGAATGTCACTCATTAACAGAACTGCTTTTTTGCTGACCATATCTTTCTAAGCGCCTCATAACCTACATGCAATTACAATATTTTTCCCATTCTCACTGTATGTATGTCAGATACTTACATATCTCCAGTTATTTGCTAGCTAGCCTCATAGGAGTTGTGTAAATGGCATTATCAAAATTCTATCTCCCTGATTCATTATTTCCAATCTTATAAAATAGCTGAGTTAGTGAAGACACTATCAAAGAGGTTTTTAAATAAACATGCTTAATCTTCTGGAGATTAAAAGAGACAGTATGGGTGACATATGATGATTATTTTACCCCAAAGCCATCAGAAATATAACGTACAAGAAAAACACATTAAACAAATAGGCACAATAGAGAGCATTTCCATGAGAAGATAATCACATTGCAGGATTTGATTCAACACAGTGGCCTAAAATTTACCCTATATGAAAAGTAAAATGAAAGAGGACTATAAAAAAAAAAAAAAATACAGATCTATACCCCACGGCCTTCTTTAAAAAAAAAAAAAAAAGAAAGAAATACAGTTAATATCCAAACTCATTTCATTTTAAATTACTACCTAAGATTTAAATAAGTTCAACAGACACAAAAATTAAAAAAAAATTAAGAAGCTAGGAAGAAAAAAGTAAGGTGCTTAGCTTCTAGCATGATGCAAATTTTTATTGATAAGACTAAAATGATTAGGCAATGTGTTTCTAACCAGATATCAAGAAAACACCACTGAATTTCTGATTATCTTAATGTTTTTCACAGAAATATACATATGTAAAAAAAACACAAGGCTTGTCAGTGCAGAAATTCATGGGAAGTAGTGTAAATTCTACTCTCTAGAAAAAGGAATTCATTTAATAAATCACAAATCCTTCTGCTGTTCATCCTGGCTGCAAAGGGATGGCTGATGCAAAATAATGCCCAATTTTCATACACCATACTGGGCTATTAGATGTACAGATGCTAATAGGTTCTGTCCAGATCCTCTGTTGGTGTAACTGGCATAAATCAAGTGAAGTTAACTGAGCTATGCAGATTTACCCAGGTAGCTGGGAGAAAATCAGATATTCATTTATAGTATGTCTGAGAAGCCAGGAGAAGGGTATTTTAAGGCATATTGTGTTCTTTGAAGTTAGCAACCTGATTAACTCCTTCCAGCAGATGCAGCCTCTTTGTGACTTTGTGACTTTTCACTGACTAAATATTTGGACTAATACTCTGTAGGGCCCATGCTTCCTGCCAGACTTCCACTGAGAGAGGATCACGTTTATACTGTGTAATTATTCTGTTAATTAAAATTCCACACATTTCAGTCATATGCACTGTGGCATTTCATTTGCCCCAAATCATTCTACAAGTGAAAAGAGCCAAAGTAGGAAAAAATTCAGAAATGCTACCTGGATATAAGCTTTCACTAAATGATTTGGGTCAGGCCTCTTGCCAGCTGATAGTCCACATCATTGCCATCTGAGCAGCATTTCTCCTAACCTAAGAAAACTGAATGTTTTCTAGACAGTCAAAGCCAGTGGTCCAAAAGACCCACAGATTGCTCATAGTACTTGGGAAAGGAAGAGCTTTGCCTGGCAGGCTGTGCAAGAATTCCTGCCCCTCTGAAGAAGTGAGCTGAAATTTGGCACCCCAAAGCATTTTGGTTTAATCAAATTTGCTAAGTTAGCCTCAAGGGACGGCATTTCCATTCTCTCTCCTCCTCTTCCACTCCAAACCCAGGACAACACCGTTAATATTGTTTGCTAACTTGGCATTATATTAAAAGCCTCACCTCATGTAGGAGTTCCACCACAGATTTTGTATCAGCCACCACCTATGCTGCGTCCAAACCAACCACAGGAGAGAAATAAGCAGCACCTCCTTTTTGCTTGAAGCCAAGGACAAAAGGCTCCATCTATTCAACTTATTCCAGCACAGGTCATATGACAGATGCATTTGGTATCAGTCAGTGGGCAGACTTTCAGCCAGTGCTGGAAAGTTAGCAGTTACAGAGACGATTGCAAGCTGATCTAATGCCTCAGCTCTCAGCTAGCTCAGAGGCCAGATTCATCTCTGTTGGGCTAAAAGAGTGCCCCCTGAAGTCAATGGTACGTATTGACATCAGTAAGAGTTGGATCAGGGCCCCAAATATCCAGAATTCCCAATTTGTAGGTAGGCTTAAATACAAGGAGAACACAAGACCTCATGACTTTTGGACAATATTTGTTTTAATGCCCAAAACGTCTAGAAAACAAAGTTGTTCAGACTTGATAAATGCTCCTTGCAAATGATGATTACACTATACTCCTAGTGTACCGGATATTTGATGCTACTAGGCCAGATAATTCATGATGGCTAGTGTCTTGCTTCCCTAGTAACCAGAGGAAATCGTCACAGATACAAAGTGCACTACAGAATCTGGCCCTCTATGTTTAGTGTCAAAATTTAAATTTCCTGTTGTTCTGTAGCTGTATAGTACAAACAGTACTTCTCAGAAGTAGTAAAATACATCAGCTTCTTGTTGGCATGAAAAAAAAAAAAGAATACCAGCTGTTCGATATTCAAACATGACAGTCACATATTTGCATTGACACAAATGAGAAAGGTTTCTCAGTCATTTCAATAGGAACTTGGATGAAAGAAACAGATCTAAAGGTTTCTTCTACTGCTTTTTAAACACTGCCTGTGAGATACTTTTCTGCCTTTTTTTTTTAAGCTTATCAATAGGTATTTCAGAGTTTTTTACTTTTATGTTTAACACATCTTTTTTAAAAGGGAGCACAATCAAGTTCTTAAGAATGCTACTTAAAGGTACAGTAGTACAAAAAGGCAAAGGCAGCCGTGGACTGGAGGGAAAGTTCTCAAAAGCTCATGGAAAATGACAGGGATGGAAGGTTGATTTTTCCATGGAAAGCTGATCCCTGACACCTTCCAGGCTACAAGCAGCTGGTGTAGACTGTAGCCTTTTACAGGGCACCAGGCAGTGCTCTGGACTAGAATAGGTCTTCTGTTACCTCTGCTGAAGACAAGCCCAAGACTGTCCAATACTACTGTTGCACATCAAAATGATAGCCCCACGTTCTGTTTTTCCCTTAGAAATACTTGAGTTCATTTTTTCCACCTTTTAATCAGGCATCATGTCTCTTTTGGCTAAAACTTAACCTAAGGGAAAATCTGAGCACAAGCTGAGGAGAAGAATCCTACCTGACTTCAGTCAGAGTGGTTTTCTTCTTGATTTGAGGCAAGAGGTAGTTTGATCTTGACAATATTGTACTATAACCTCCTCTCAAATCAGGATGCTCTGAATTCTTCCACTTTTCTCTCTTCAGGTCTTCAGTAAGTGGGTCAGGTTTGGAATATGATTAGCAATCTGTACAAAAATATGCAGCTAGGAATAAAAGAGGCAATTAGAGTTATGTTCAGGTAAGCATGCCACTATAAAATAGTAGGAATTCAAATAATTATACAGTTCAAGGACAATACATGCTAGTGTTTCCCTTGAGAATCTTCAGTTCATCTCCTGGCCCTTATTTCTAATTAATCCTTGAATCCTTTTGTCGGTTAATACAGTTAACAATAGGTTTAGACCCTCTGTTCTGTTAAGCCAATTGGATTTGTAGAACTTGTCTTTCTTTGCTATGACCAGAAGGGGTCTGAGGAAAACCTGCTGTCCTCTTAAACCTTAGGTAATTCTACTACTAGACAATGACATTCATACACATATGAGAACACCAGGGAGAGGAAATATGTTTAGTTCAGTATTTCTTCAAATATATACCATTTACAGCAACAAGCATTTCTGAAAAACTTCCCCCTTGCAACTTGCTATCTTCACACTATACTGTTACTATCCAAAACAAATACCACCAGCACATCTTGTAAGGTATAGAATATCCTTGCAACAACTTAGCATTAGATTTATAACCAAAAATGAATATGTAAAAATAATGCTTTCCTCACAGGTATGCACAGAAAAAAAGATTCTGTAAGATAAGACTGCATTCTGCATAAGACATTTGTTCCTTTGCTTTTCTCTTATTTTGCTAGCCTTCTGCTATTTTGGCTTTTCCAGGTCTATCCAGCCAGATCTGAGTCAGAACTGCATAGATCCTGCTCTCCCTGCCTCTCACACACAACCTTTGTCATACATATTCCTTAGTTCTCTGAGTTTTTGATTACAGACATCATAGTCACATATACAGTTTAGACTTTGCTTTACTCACCTGCAAACTTATACTCAGGACCTGATGTACTTCCATTCTCTTCCTTATCACAGGCAAACTTTATATGTAATATTCAGTCCCTTTCTCCCTTTCATCTACCCATTTTTAGTGTCTGTTCTTTCCATGCTCACAGTGTTGTCCAGTCCTTAGCTGTGTTACCCAAAGAGTCTCACTGGGGAATCACAACGGGCAACACTGACTGGCAACACCTCTTCTACTTTCCAGTGTCCTACCAACCTAAGCACCAGGGCTGAACTATTTCAGCTTTCCACCGGCTGTCTTGTGTTAAAAGCTTCCTGGATCATGTCCTTTACCTCTAGATAATTACTTGCAGCTGAGTTTTTGCCTTCCCTTGAATCTCTTTCCCATCAACACCAAGAGACAGAATGAAAAACAGTGAATGAATACCTCCATTAGATTTGTGTTTCTCAAAACGAGACTCATCAGAAGATGTTACTTATTCTCCTTTCTGCAGAATCTCAGAAGCTTTTCAGACGGATGCTTTTGTTTTGCTTGCAAGTGGAGAGCCCATGTTTTTTGGTTTCAAGAAAAAAATACAGTAAAATGAGACCAGCTATTTTTAGTTAAGAACTGGTTATAGAAAATAAATGCTGAAAATTCAGAAACAAAAGAGCCATTTTTTAAAAGGAATTTTGATTAAAACTATATTCCCACTGTCCTCTGTCACTTTGTGTCCATGTCTTCTGTGGTTCATTTCTGTATTTTCAAAAACACTGCACTGTAGTGCAGCGAAGAACTTATCAGGTGAAAACCTTCATCTGTGTGGTTATACATTCAAAATGTGTGACCGCAGAGTGGAAGCCTGAAATGAAAGGGCTTATTAATAACATTTTTTATTCATACAGCACTAAGAAAAGACTTCATTTGTTCATCCCTTGATCATCTTTTTCTTTTCAATTACCTTCTTGAAAAGGAAGTTTAACATCATCTCTGGATTCCAGCAGGTCTCCAGTTAAAAAGAAAACAAAACAAAACATTTTCAATTTTGGGCTAGTTTTCCTGTGACTATTTCCCCATCATTTTATTTCCTTATTGATAAAGCACCTGGTATCTAGTAACTCAAATCTAGAAAACCTCATTTTTGCGGGGCCAATAAGCTTCCCTCCCGATACCCCCACACTGGCAGCCTAATATCAGCATCTCTCTGGGTCTGGAACCTCCTGTGTCGGCAAAGCCCATTAGAGGTGATCTGACACCCAGGTTCACCGAGCGTGAGAGAGGCCACCACTTCTGCTGCTCTCAGGAGGCCAGGGAGCCTCCTTAGAGTCTGTTTTCAAAGGTGCCCCTCTACAGAGATTGCCCCAGCTGCAGGCATGTGTTGCAGCAGTGATCTGTGTGATCCTCCCACCACACGACTCCAGCCACGGTGGTGCAGCCATAGAACAAGAGAGCTCAGGGTGAGGTTATGGAGCAGACCTGATCCTACCCCAGGGATGTCCTTCTCCCCCATTCTCCCCTGTCTCTCTGCTTCTCCTCCTCCTTTTGCCCCCACCAACACATCCCTTTTTTTTTTTCTTCTAAGTTTCCAGAGGTTTGTGCCCTGTAGTAAGAAAAAGTTAGGCAGCTATAAATGTGTAAAAGCAGCAATCTTTTGGGTGGTGCTGTAAGGTCTCCAAAGAGAATTTACCATTCTCTTAATCAACAAGGTGAAAGTGATCATCACATGTTTGGGATCGGTCAAGGTACCCTTCAGACACTGTGCATTACTCCCTTGTTCGTACGTACTAAATGGAAGAATAGTCCATTTAGAGAAGAGCCTAATGCAGTTTGAAAGTCAGATATTCTCAGTACATCTCAGCATCTTGTGCCACTTCATCTAAAACACGACTTTGTACACTTGGCTGCCTGGCCAAGCTTACACTTTCTCACCTACCTCAGAAATCTCGTTCATCAGTCTTTGAAATGTTCTGAGCGTCAGCATGGTGAGTGAGAAAGGGGCAGGAAACCAGCTGATTTGTGATGGATTATTTTGTTTCCTCTCTGATTATGCTTTGTCAAGTCAAGAAGGTCTGTTATGGGAGAGTTTCAGATAACTACCTTCTTTACAGAGATACAGAGACAATCTAGATTTTCTTGGCTATGGACTCGTCACATTAATAGATTTGGCACCCTAAAGTAGGGAAATGCATGCTTAAGCAGCTATTTTAATGACTTTATAATTCTATCTCACTTTTATTTTCTTTGATTTTTCCTTAAATCTGGTACTTTAACAAGTAACCCACCTCCTCTTTGCAAGTCATAGAGCTATTATTTTTTAACAAAGCCAGCTGATTGCTGCCAGCCTTGTATTTAGCGGCTATTTCAAGTATTTATCCCACTCAACTGCTATTGAAGGCTTATAACATTGCCTGTAAAGAAAGATATAGCTGCACATTGAGCAGGTTGGTGTCACCACTCAGCAATTTTACCTAATCTCCCTTTGCTCCTTAGTCCAGTGTGCTGTAGGAAACCCAGATTTAAGTTTTTGTTCTACTTCAGACCAAGAAACAATAACTTTCTCTGTCATCAAGCCACAGGCAAGGCTGGGATGAAGCACCCTCATCCTTTCATTTGTATATAAACAAGGACAGCATATACAAGGATGGCACTACTACAGAAAGAAGTAGTGCCAGTGTTCCTTGCTTTGGTTGCTCATTTCCAGCCTTTCCTATGTGCTGCCACAAGTGTTTAAGGTGCCACACAGAAACCTGCACCAGGGAATTAATCTGAGTAAAAACTGATCCAACATAAAGAAAAGAAAAATAGCTTTAACCTATATCACTTCTCTCACTTTACCTTTAATGCTGCTGCGTTGGGGTAAATTTCACCCAGGCTATTGCTGAGCACAGTCTGACCAGAATACTTAATGCATACACAATTTCTATGCTTAAAAGTACCCTTTCATTTTGACAACAAGCTTGTCTGAATCCTATTTGTAAAAGCAATTTGGTCCTGTGGTTACATGCCAACAGGAATGAAAGACAAACCCTGAGTATAAAAATTGCCCCAAGAAGCCAACCAGAGCATGGTAAGATCATCAAAAAATCCCTGCACCTTCTTGTTTCCTGACATTGGGTGTCATTGGAGTTCCATGCTCGCTTTGCTTTGAGGAAGCTGAGATAAATGACACTAAAACATCAAATTAATTGCTTTGCAGTCAACAGCCCCTCTGCCAGGTGTATTGGATTACTCATTAGCTGACCATCATTTCTACAAGACTTTGCTTTCTAAATTACATTCAATTAATTCCAATTATCCTTAATTTGAACCTAAGACCCCTCTCCCCAAGACATTATCCACTAAAGAAGTTTTGTCATTAATCTCTTTCATATTTCTTTATGTGCTGTCCTGCGTAATACAAGCAAGAGTGCATCATTATACTATTCTCAGATACACAAATCTGGATCTATATTGAATGAGCAGGTAAGACTAGCGTGTCTCATTACCCCCTCTGTATTTTTTTTTTTTTTTACATTTGGAAAGTTAAAATGGCAATCTTGTTGTCAGAGGGTGAAAACAGTTTAAATACCAATCAAAGCATTTGACACAATTAATGTAGTTTGAACATTTTGGCGAGATCATTAAAAATGGAATTAGTTGTTGAGTGATAGCACAAATGTGGCATTCTAAAGGACTTCACATTTCTGGAGCTTATCTCATGCTCCACTGAAACTCATTAATGTATCTATACTGAAAGCTGTGATTTTAGAGAAGCTGAAATTAAGATTTTGCATGTCTATTTACATGCAAAGAAATTGAATTACCACTTGTTCCAAGAAATTCAGTTTGGCCAGATGTTCATGTACAAGATAAATAACTAAACCTGTGGTGTGTTCTGTACATAACCAAGGTAGTTTTATATCCCAGAACCACGGAATCACTGAGGTTGGAAGGAACCCCTGGAGATCACCTGGTCCAAACTCCCTGCTCAAAGCAGGGTTAATTAGCGCAGGTTGCTCAGAGCTGTGTCCAGTTAGGCTTTGAGTATCTCCAAGGATGGAGACTCAACAGTTTCTCTGGGCAACTTTTTCCATTGTTTGACTGCCCTCACAGCAAAAAATTTCTCCTGATGTTTACACAGAATTTCCTGTATTTCAAGTTGTGCTCATTGCAACTCGTCCATTCACTAGATACCACTGAGAAAAGTCTGGCTCCATCTTCTTTACACCCTCACATCAGATATTTATATATATTGATAAGATACCCCTGAGCCTGCTCTTCTCCAGGCTGAACAGTCCCAGCTCTCTCAGCCACTCCTTGTATGAGAGGTGCTCCAGCCCCATAATCATCTTTGTTGCCCTTCACTGGACTCTTTCCAGCGGGTCCATGTCTCTCTTGTACTGGGGAGCCCAGAACTGAACCTAGTATGTGGGTATCCAGATGTGGTCTCACCACTCCTGAGCAGAGGGGAAGGATCACCTCCCTTGTCCTGCAGGCGACTTTCTGCCTAATGTAGCCCAGCACAAATTTTCAAGACAACTCAAGATTATCATCTGTAATCCCAGGGTTAGAATTAAGAGCCTGTAATAGACCTTGGTGGCTAGAAGTGAGGCACAACAATGTTTACATTTTATATGCCAGATTCTCACAAACTGCTGTACTCTGTATGGGGGATGTCTAAACAAAATAGGTTCTTCCCTTATCATGACGCTACCCACCAGAAGCAATTAAGGACATGTTAGGTAGTGGAGGAGTTTTCAGTCTCTCTTCAAAAAGCTTCCCATAGGAATGCTTTACATCCTGCTTCTGAAGCCAGCCCCAGCCTGTTTCTGAAGCACTGCCTGTAGTTTTCACAGAATCACAGAATCGCTGAGGTTGGAAGGGACCTCTGGAGATCATCTAGTCCAACCCCCCTGCTCAAGCAGGGTCACCTAGAGCACATTGCACAGGATTGCATCCAGGCGCGTTTTGAATATCTCCAGAGAAGGAGACTCCACAACCTCTCTGGGCAACCTGGTCCAATGCTCTGTCACCCTCACAGTGAAAAAGTTTTTCCTCATGTTCAGATGGAATTGTCTGTGTTTCAGTTTGTGCCCGTTGCCTCACATCCTGTCGCTCGGCACCACTGAAAAGAGTCTGGTCCCATCCTCTTGACACCCTCCCTTCAGATACTTGTACACATTGATAAGATCTCCTCTCAGCCTTCTCTTCTCCAAGCTAAACAGGCCCAGCTCTCTCAGCCTTTCCTCATAGCAGAGATGCTCCAGTCCCCTAATCATCTTAGTAGCCCTTTGCTGGACTTGCTCCAGTAGTGCCACATCCCTCTTGTACTGGGGAGCCCAGAACTGGACGCAGTACTCCAGATGTGACCTCACCAGGGCTGAGTAGAGGGGGAGAATCACCTCCCTCGACCTGCTGGCAACACTCTTCCTGATGCACCCCAGGATACCATTGGCCTTCTTGGCCACAAGGGCACATTGCTGCCTCATGCTTAACTTGGTGTCCACCAGCACTCCCAGGTCCTTCTCCGCAGAGCTGCTCTCCAGCAGGTCAACCCCCAGCCTGTCCTGGTGCATGGGGTTATTCCTCCCCAGGTGCAGGACCCTGCACTTGCCTTTGTTGAACTTCATGAGGTTCCTCTCCGCCCACCTCTCCAGCCTCTCCAGGTCTCTCTGAATGGCAGCACAGCCCTCCGGTGTATCCGCCACTCCTCCCAGTTTTGTATCGTCAGCAAACTTGCTGAGGGTGCACTCTGTGTCTTCATCCAGGCCATTGATGAAGAAGTTGAACAAGACTGGACCCAGTACTGACCCCTGGGGGACACCGCTAGCTACAGGCCTCCAACTAGACTCTGTGCCACTGATCACAACTCTCTGAGCTCTCATTCAGGGCTCTATCTTTCTTGCCTTTAAAGGTCTGGTAAAAGGAAAAGATGAATTAGGTAACAGTGGTGGTGATGACAGTGGCATATATTTTTCACTTTGTATTTAATGTAAAATACAGAAGCATCCTGTAGAGTAAGTGCTGGTACCCAAGACTCTCTCCTTCTCCTGATGCCCCCCATCTTTCACCTACAACATTACCTTCCTTTTGATCATGCTTTTCCCCCACCTCTTTCTTTCTCTTTCAGTGAATTTTGAGTTTTCTTCTTCACAGTAAAATAACTTCAACATGAGAGGCAGTGAGTACCCCTCACTCCTATGGGGTGTTTAAGGCACATGGGAGTTGGGAGATGTAGGTTTGAACCTTCTCTGATCAAAGACTGAATTTAAGCTGGTTTCCCAGTTCTGTCCCTGAGGCACTGCCTTCTCACCATTAAAATAATGCTGTATTTTGCATTTGGGGGGAGCCCAGTACTCTTGGTATATGTTAGAAGAAATATGATAATATCTATTGGTCTGAATCACACAGGATGCTCAAGGGAAGAAGTTCAAAGTTTCCCAGTAGATATCCCTATTTTCCTTCCATCACTTAGAACCCTTTCCATGCCAAAGACTGTATAATACTGCCCCATGAAAAGCCCCCAATTCATGAATCATTTTTAATTATTAGGGCCAAAAGGCATCAGTAAGAACTGAGATACCATTGCCAAATGCAATAATGACAGCCAGATCTTTGTGCTGAATAGTTTACAACAAAATAGCAGTAGAAAGGAAACAGTATTGCACATTGTCTTTCAAAGAAGGGAATGGAGACATAGATAGATGAAATAATTTGTGTAAAGTCACACAGGTAGTATAACGCGCACCTGGAAAATGAAGCCAGCATTCAAGCCCTGAGGGTGCCTTAGCCCAAAGTCCTCAGCTCATCTGTTGGACTGACCTTTTCTGAACCATAGAAATACTTTTTCTGATTTTTCTGATGCTAAGGCAAAGAGTATAAAAACCAGGGAGGGCATAAAGCAATCCTTCCTCTAGAATCCCCTCCCAATTTCAGGCATAGCCATGGTGCCAAAAGAATGGACCAAAGGATGAACTGCAACCTAAAATTCAAATTCTGGTCTCTCCCTATCTCCAGAGTAGGAAAATTACTCCAAACTAGACTTCACTAGACTAAGATGACCCAGTCCAGGTGGCTGGTGCTCAGAAAGGGAGCAATGTTCAGTTCTGTCTGTGCACTTATGGGAAGTTACTTGAAATAGTGGCCCTGGGAGTCTCTCTCTCTCTCTCCTCTGCACCACAACTTGCCATGTTATTACCAGTGAATGCACTGGAAGTGGTGCTGGCCACATGACACTTTACCCATCTCTTCCTTGTGCTTCAGTTTTCCCGTTTCTTTGGAGTAGACAGAAGTCCTCAAAGTGATAGTGACATATATAAAATTAGATAAACTTTGTAACCTACAACATATCTATATACATACATTTTTATATATATATATATATATATATATAAAATATCAGGGTGCTTTTATTTATTCTACTTCATATTTCATTTGCACTCTACAGTTTTCTTAATATATTCTCAAATATTTCCTGACTAGGGTTCTGAATGTCCCCTTAAATTCAAATGTCAGCGTATTTGTCCAGGCCTAGTTGCAGAACCAGCCAGCTGAGAAATGGAGCATGAATTCATTAGCAAATCATACCCGCCAGAACTGACCTTACAACCTACATGAATCAAAAAGGAAGACTTAGCTTGGCTGACTTCTTCAGTAGAAAAAGGAAGGCTAACCAATACAGTCAAAGAGGGCAAGATGCACAGAGAACAAAATTTTAGCATCAGTCTTGTAACATTAAATCAAAAACAACGGGAAGAAATATATAGAAATAAGTCTCAGAGACTATTCCATTAAGGTGACAGTTGTTTACTAGATTTAAAAAAAATCCACAGGTAGCCTTTGTCAGTATGAAATTGGAAAGTCATATAATGACACCCTATGCATTTTCACTTAAGGGAAGAAAGCATTTTGCAGCATAGAAGAAATTGCTGTAGTGACCCTGGGGAGCTGCCAGTGTTTCCTGGATGAGAACAATTAGGCAAAACAATATTGATAATTTTGCCACAGGTTTTAAATGATCTAGAAAGCAGAATACAAACTCTGCCTTAATAGAATCAACTTAGACTCTGCAACAGAATGGATTTTCAGTAAAATTCTATAGCAGCCAGGGCCACAAATGAGAAACCAACACACCTGCAAGAATAGATATGCATGAATCTTAATAGTGCAATTGAACTTCTGTTATCTGGGTTCAGAAGGGAATAGCATAGACCAGTGTTGCAAAGCACTCTGGCTGGCAGCTGTGTCACAACTAGCATTGTGGAGAGCCTGCAAGAGTAATAATGACCTATGCACAGTGCCTTTTCTTCCTTCCAGGGTCTCTTGACAAACACATTCGCATCACAACAAGCATTGCCCTGAGTCAGTATTAACTCCACTTTACAGATAAAGAAGTAGAGGTCCATGACCTAACCCTGCGTACACAAGTCACTGGTAAAGTAGTCACCAAGAATGGTCCCTGTCGAATCTTGATTCCCACACAACTGTGCTTACAATGACTTTAGAAATTAGCAGCTTTATGAGCACCTCAGCCTCAAGTGTTGAAGCCCTTAAGAAAAGAAGATTTAAATATAGAAGGCAGGAAACAACAAGGAAAAGAACTGGAACAACTCGCTGCTCATCTGCGAACTCTGCAGGCATAAACTTGTTCAAATCCTCCTGCTCCTCAGCCATGGGCAGAGCCCTTGCTCAGGAGAACAACCCACAGCTGCTTGCAGTGAAAATGCCCGAAACATTCAGCTTGGTAGTACTCTATCCTATGCATTAGAGACCACAGTATGCACACGTCCTAGCTGGTTATAACTGCAGCGTGTTATGCAAATAATTGTGCTAGGATATTGCTGCCTGCTGCTGCCATGTGCCAGTGGAATAGGAGGCCGTGATGGATGCACTTGCCCTACCTGAGAGTGTGCCAGCCAGACAGCACACTGAAGAGCTAGAACAACAGAACAGCACTTTCGAAGAGCTTTGGTTTTTTGTCAGGAGCAGTTCTTCTTTTCTCCTTTTTAACTAGATGACAGGGACCAGTTAAAGTAATGAGCCTCACAAAGTATTTCCCTTGGTTAATAGCATCCTGTATTAATGTTTGCAGAAGTGCAGCATTTGGGCCATAAGCTTTCTTGTTATATGTTAACATTTTGCAAGATGCTTCAACATGGTGTGAAGTTCTCCATCTATCAGACTGGTGCCTTTGTCAGGTATAATGCTTCCTTCTTGTTTTCCATGATTGGTGGTATCCCAGTGCTCCCAAGGAGGTGACCACCCAGACAGTGCAACTGTTACTGTCCAAGGCCCTAGTTCTGCTAGAAGAGCCATGAAGGTGTGAACCCCAGCCAGTCAGTTTCTCTTATGTGGACAGAGCCTAATTTTTCAGCCTGTATGTGTTCTAGACATGTGTGGAATGAATTTTTTGGTGGGGGAGGGTTAGGTTAAATGTATATATTCCCTTCAAGTTTGATCTCCATCAACCTGCTAAATCAATTTTGGAAAGCAAGCCACAAGTTTATTTTTTTTATACAGCTTGTTTTCATAACTGCTGTAATAAATAATGATGAAGAAATCCTCTCTGCTGAACTTGACAAGCTTCTGGTTACAAAAAAAAGTAACTATTGGCTTTGGCTTGGATGCTTCCAGCGTGTTCTAATTACAACTCTTATTATATTCTTGTAAAATGCCAGACTTCCAAATGTGTTGTAAATGCAAACAGTGAAAAGAGATTAAATGTGGAGATAGTGCCAAAAAACAAAGAGAGTTTATTAACTTCTTCAATTCCTGTTTCAGTGCTCAATCAGGCAGATGTCATGTCATTATGGAGGCAGGCCCTGGAATTTGGATCCAGCTCTGAATCTGCTTGCCTTCCAAATCGGGGATGTTACAGACCTGTGGCTGTGATTCAAGCCCATCACCGAAGTTAAGAAAAAAGGAACTGTTCTGCATTCCAGTCTCTAGCTTCAAGAATTATGCCTAATTTTTTCAAACTTTGGTGCCCAGTGGTGCCCTTGGGATGATATATGAGACTTGCTGAAGTTGGAGGACTGTGACAGAATAGATACCTCAGGTTCCAGTTGTAGACTTGTACTATAACTTTGCATTATGATTTGGGCCTCTACTTCTTTGTTATAATATATTCTGGTCAGCATTGCTGCCAGTGAAAACTGCTGGACATCTTGGTGGGAAGCCAGGATGATAATGGCCCAAGGCTCCCTCTCTGTTACCAGCTCTTGCCCAAGGAACACACTAGAACCAGGATGGACAAAGGAGCAGACATACAAGATAAACACTTTTTTTTTCTTTTAGCATAGTCCAGCACCCCAGGAGAGAACACCAAGCTAAAGAGAAAGGAGTCAAGAACTCTATCTACCTTGCAAAACTGACATGTCTTCAAACTTCCAAAAGGGATGAGGTCAGACTCAAGGTGGTCTAAGTCAGGACATTTGCTCTTTTGCTGAGGCTTGTGGCTTGTGCTATATTTCAGAAACAAAGTACTCAGGATCAAAGGATTTCTTCAAAGTGGGAACTATTATATTTCTTTGGAAGAAACCATTGTCTGAAATCAGACTGCAGACTCTAAGGATGTAAAAACAATGAGAACAAAGGCCTTTACACTACTTTGTGAAATTCAGTAGCTCTACTGCTCGCTCCAGCTTTTCACCTTATTTTAAGGTGCGTAAATATTTCTCTTTTAATCTCCATCCTTTCCTTGTTCCATTTCTCCTCAGTTTTAGACAGAGAATGCTAAGCACTCTGAGAGACTGCTGCTGGTGAAATATCATACTGGATGATCGAGCCCCAGTTGTCCTCCTTGGAAAAGAAGGGACTTAGAGCTCATATTAAAAGTGTTCAGTACTTGGTCAAACAGGTCATTGAGAAGTCAACAAAAGCATCCAAAACAGAGAACTGGAGTTCTAGCTCACCAGATCATCTTTACATCTGAAAATGACATGTCAATATTACAATGAAACCTTGCATTTATATATCACTTCCCATTAAACATCCCAGACCATATGAAATGGTCTAACCTCACAACATCTGCACTAAGTAATGTTGGCATTATTATTCCTGTTTTACTTGCAAAGAGCTTGGACCTGTAAGGAATTGCCCAGATGACACTCCCCTGAAACCACTGGCAACAGTGGTCATATGGCACTTGGCAGGACAAGGTCCTAACTGATCTTGCCAAAGACCCAGAGAGGATCAGTGGAAGTGTCCAGAACATAAATTTTGAATGCAGAATGCAGTTCCATTCAGGAAAGTAATTAGATATGGCCTTAAACTTGAGCATATGCTTACCTGTCTGCTGGAACTTCCTGACTCCCAGTTTCTGGCTTGAAGCAAGGGCAATTTCATCTTGGATCCTGCTGTTATCATTGAAGTCAGTGAGAGTTTTGCCATTAAATTCAATGTGATAAGTATCAGGCTCTTAATGCACACATTCATTTTTAATTGGCTAAAGTAAAAGAATTAGGCTATTGGTTTCTTTGCACTCACCTGAGATTTTTGCAAAACAATACCTTTCATTTTACTTCAGTGACCGCCAGCTGTCCTGTACAGTCTGTGCTTTTCTATCTCAAAGCTAAAAATAATGATAATAAAAAAATCTCTCCAAAGACATTTGCCAAGTTTGAGAGACTCCTTTTAACAGACAGTTGGTAACAGTTGCAAGTTGCTCACAACACTCTGAAACCAGCTATAGGCAAAGATTGAGTTTACTGAAGAAAATAAAATGACCACGATTATATTAAATTGCATTCTCTTATACTTGGAACTTGAAATTGGATCTGTGCTGAAAGAAACAGATAGTACATAGATGTTCATGTAATATACACTAATACTTGAAATTTAAACCCACAAATTATACTAGTCATCTTTACTTACGTAAGTAACTATTGATCACTTAATCATTTGTTAATGATCATATCAAGGCAAGATAACTATATGGTGAACACTACATTATTACCATAGACCTGTCCAAATCCCAATTTAAGTAAACTGATGATATTCCACCAAGCTACCTTTCCCTTATGTTTTTGATCTGATGTGCTGTTTTCTTCAGTTTAGCTCATAAGCTGTTATTTGGTGTTGCTATGCATTATTAAATACTTCAAGATGGCAGTTCTCACATCTTCATAGATCCTCCCTGGTGTAAAATAAAGTCATACCACTATTGTTCTGGGAACTGCACTGAGTAGCTTCAGGCTGAAAATTTGACCCACTGGGTTTAGATATACAAGAGAATTAATTGGTATATTGTAATAGCTGAGAGAGTAAACAAATGAAGAAGAAAAAATAACCACATTCTCATAGTAACTGTAATTGAACCTCACCGCAAAGCAGATGCATTTCTGATGTTTTTAAGAAGCTCCAGATTAAGGTCCTGACTGTAATGCCAGTGTATGGGATTAATTTGCTCCTCGCACAAGAAACCACAGCTTTGGTATTAATTTTCTAGAGAAACCTTTTTTAAACAAGAAGGATATACATTATGTACACTTGCGCTGTCCTCTTCAGAGCTTAGTAGCACCCTGAAGGATGGGCCAATGCTGAAGCAAGCTCTGAGGAGAGCCCACAGCTCTGCAGGGCACCGAGCACTCCCCATCTGATCTGAGGGGATGCTAATGGTACTCATCACCCCACAGGTATATGCCAGACTACAGCATAATGAGACAGCTTCCAGGAGTCTTTATTCTAAGTAAGTCACTGTCCAACAAATCAGGCTAAAACTCTCCACCACCTGTGTATCTCTGCACACACACATACATATGCACCTGCCAGCAAATTAAGTCACAGACCTACAGTATTTAATTTTATCCTTCTTCTCTGCAGAAGTCATTAACCAACCATTGTGTATGATACAAGGCCTGCCTTTTCTGATTATATTCCCTCCCTGCTTAACTTTGCTCTTTCAAAGGTTAATTTGTTTAAAAGTATTCATTTCCTAGCACATTCCTATACAAACAAAAAAGAACATTGTTAGAAACAGTTAAGTTTGAAACCATGGTAGCAGAGACCAGACAGCAACAAGTAAAACCCCTTAATTTCTATATAAAATATGATAGTCTGCATATGAAGAGCAGATTCAGCCAGTTCCCCACTGTCTTCTCATACGATTGCCTAATATCCTGCCCTGCCTAATTCTTCTTCTGTGCTCCCCCTGCTGCCAGTGGGCACAGGGAGGCAATATTAGCAGAAAATTCATCCCACCTTCTTCAGAAGATTCAATTCATGCCAGAGAGAAAGGCTCTGTTGTTTTTTAAAGGTGCTTGGCTCTCTCTACTGGTCACAGAGGGAGCCAAGATGACTTGCTTAGACTGGACACTTAACTTTTAAATAACTAAGTTTATGTGGGAAGAACCTCTCCCTAAACAATTTACTAAAAGGCACCCAGGGCCTTGGCATGAGGAATTAAATCTGCATTTCCCAGTCCTAGATAAGCACTTAGACCAAGAGATGATCCAGCCTGCTATTTATAAGAGTGAAAGAGATTTTTCAAAAAGGCAGCAGATACACCACATGCAGCTGCACAGTCAGTACTGTTCCTCAGCTCTACCTTCTCTC
This sequence comes from Apteryx mantelli, assembly GCF_036417845.1. NCBI lineage: Eukaryota > Metazoa > Chordata > Aves > Apterygiformes > Apterygidae > Apteryx > Apteryx mantelli. The sequence continues at coordinate 60,685,887 of NC_089980.1, read as the reverse complement.
TTTGTGTCTTTGCTTGGGAAGAGAAGTCCAAAAGATGGTAAGATGTCTTGGACAAGATCACATTGCAGTATCTCAGTTGTGAGGTCAAGCCCTTCAGAAGATCAGAAGGTTAAAAATAGTCCATTTGCATTGCTTCGGGATGAAGGGATACACAAAGGAGTAAATATTTCCTTGATACATGTGCACACCTTAAAACAAACCTTGTTGGAAGGCTTTGTCTGTATAATAAATAAGACTGCACTATTCCTGGTTCCATTTCAATGCTTTTTTTTGGGGGGGGGGGAGGAGGAGGGGGGGATATAGAGTATACTGACTGTGAAACTAGAATGAAGTTGTTTTCTCATTATTCCACTTGCTTCATACTTCACTGGTTTGTTGCATATATATCTAGCCACTGCTTGAAACGACCAGATATTATGTGAGGTCACCCTCTGAAGGAAGCAACAACTTGTATAATACTGATTCCTCTGATTTCCTGCAGAATCCCTCAAATCCCTCTCTTCAAAGGTATCATTTGCTATTGATCTCTACTGCAACAGAAAGCATATTCTAACATGCACACTGAAAAAAATCTGAAATTAAGAGCAGGCTGGAGAGCAAGAATTCCCTTTTGCAAAAACAGGCTGAGATTTTGCCATTTGAACTTGTTCTGTACCTGACAAAAGGGAGAGGAGAAGTCATCCCACTAACCAATGTTCACAACATGCACCTGAGCTGCACAAGACCCAAGCAGACATCTCTTGCTGACTTGCCCATGGCAGGTTTCTGAGCCTGCCTTTCAGACATGCTGGGGGCCAGCTCTGACTCCTACACTGGATTCAGTCTCTCAATACCTTCCATTAGAGCTCTTCTACTTTGTATACAAAATTGGCCCAGAAACACAATCAAGCAAAGCTAGGACTTGGTCTTTGATCTGCCACATCCCAGGCAAGAGCCCTAATCACCTGCCTGTGTTTAGTGAAAACTCCAGAAGAGACTAAGAGAAAGGCTGATTATAAAAACTGCTGGATGAAGATGCTATTTGACATTCAGAAGATGCAGGTAGAAAAATCTCCTCCTATCTAGGATTTTAATGTCAATTTCTTATATTTCAGGTGAGAATCTAAATAGTGGAATCCTGGTAATGCTGGAGTGAATCTGTATCTCTATCTAAGGACCCCACTGAAAAATGTCCTCTTTTGCTGAATCAATCTTTTTTGATGAGTATTCAGGTGTTTTAAAAGAACAGAAATAGTGCAAAAGTTCTGTGAGACATTGTGGTGTAGTTTTCAGTAGCCTCCTCTGGCAAATAATATATATAAATTTAAGTTGCCTAGAGCAGTGCAGTACTAGTTGAATAGCACAGAGTAAAAATGACATCAGCTCCCAGGATTTGCACGTAAGTCACCCTCCCCCATTTGGTCTTAAGCAAAGAGTTTGAGGGAGCCCAGACACTGGGAAAGGACCTCTGCAGTTTGTTCACATATCCCAAGAGAAAAATAGAAGAGAAACAATTAGAAACCATTGTTGCAATCTCACATTTTGGAAAGAATTTCTTGAGCTGAAGTGAGTTAGAGCAAGATGGGGGAAAGCAAGAATATCCATACTAACTTCAAATCTTGACAGAGTGCCTGGGAGATCTTTTGTCTCCTGATGAGTAGCTTGCACTTTAGAAGACTTTGTGTTTGCTGTTTGTCTTGTTCAAGATCCCTTTGGATTCTGGTGGCTGCGGTGTTATTAAAAACTACCCCTATTGTTGTGAGGGCTCCTGAGCTGATGGCCTTGGGTTGAATGCATGCCTTTACAAGTGGCTTGAAATGACTCAATGTCACACTGACTCTTCTGTTTCATTTTCTGCTTACTGAGCACAGAGCAGAGATGGATGCTTTCACTGGGTTTGTCACCTGCAAAGCCTTGGAGGGAGTGCCCCAGAAATAAACAGGGTGATTTTTCTTTCTGCCCTACTGAACTCTGTGGAAGTCAACTTTTTCCTAATATTCCTAGAATATTCTGTGGTTAAGGACAGAGATCATATTACCTGTCCTTTTGCACACTGTATCCCCAAATGCATGTTTTCCATCAAACTTCAGCATGAAGATAGCTCTTTCACTTGGAGGTAGCCAGATGCACATTGTACCATTGCCCATCTGACTCTGATGCTTGCCTCCACTGTGTGCTCCTGGGAGAGTTCAGATCCTTCCCTCCGACAGGGGGAACAGAGACACATTAACGTTGCCTTTGTGTTAGCCTTCCTAGCTGCTCTGTCCATTATCTTGCTAAAGCTCTTCCATTTTCCTTTACTTGGTATTTTTTTCCTTTGAATTCCTGTGATGCCAGTGATCAAAGCTTGCTCTCCTTTTTTTCTTCCCCACAATATCCTATCAGTGAATGTCTCTGGAGATATACAGCTCTCAGGGCAATACCACATACCCTTCTACAATGCCCAGCAGGTTCTTCTAGGGAGCCAAACAACTTCTCTAGTAGATTTTCATCAGACAGTGCTATGGATATATTCAAAATGAATACAGAATAACAAATTGGATCGTCTCTGGGTACGCAGAGCTAAAGATCTGGAGCTCTATGAAGGAAAGATTAAGGAGAAAGCCCTTACACAGATGCCCAAAGATGGAAAACAGGGGAACAGAGATGACTCCTCTGAGAAATCCCAAGTGAATGATCTGTCACTCTGGGTAAGGCCAGGTCAGAAAAGAGAAGGACTCAGTACCAAGGACTCTGGTGTACCTCTTGGTGAGGAGATATGGTCCTTGGTATTGAGTCCTTGGTACCAGGAGTGGTGATACCTTCATGCTGTGCCCTCGCTGCAGAGAGAAGTGAACTACAAATTATTCTTGATTACCTTAAGGAGGAGGTGCAACCCCAAGAAGCAGGTTTCCCGCAGACTTAGGACTGCTTTTTCCTAGGCCTTCCAGTCTGCTGAAATCTTAAATGTTGCCTCCATGATGCTTCCTCTAACTCAATAATTTTGCTTGCTTACTTGCTTTACAAAATTTGTATGGATCATGAGATCTGAACTTCAGGATAAGATCTTTCCAAACTGCTCCACCAAAAAGCCCTTCATTTCTGACCCCCCTCCCCCCCAAAAAAAAACAGAGAGAGAGAGAGAGAGAGAGAGAGAGAGAGAGAAGGTAGTATATTGTCTAATTTGCTGTTCTTTTTCACCTTCTATATACCATCCCCTTGTGTGGCAGTCACAACCGATTATGATGCAGGGTTTGGAGTTCTCTTTTTGGTGAGGTACACTTTTTTATTTAGAGTAAGATGAAAACCAACAAGTACTTTCACATTAATCATCAGATAGCTACCCAGTCTCATCCCAGCTGAGTGGCAATTTAGAATTGAAAGCCTGAAAATCTTTTCTCCATTCACATCAACTTCTGGGTCCTCTAAATGTTTTAGCACAGTTCCTCAAGCTGATGTTAGTCACAGTAACTGCATAACTGATCATTTCTGGCAGCTAAGGTTCTTGCCCATTTTTTATCACACCAATATTTCATCTTCCAGTTTACTAAGCAAAAAAACCCATAAAATTTAAGTAAGAAATTAAGGAAATGGATAGTGTTTCAGAAAATATTTTGTCTCTGGTAAAGGGAAAAATTTCTGAAAGCTGATCTCAGAGGACATCAGGAACCAATGGAAATGCCCACATTTTTAGAGTTAAAGAGCCATCTTTCTGAAGACCTGCAGGAAATGTGGGAAGAGGCAGTCACTGGTATGTAGACTGAGGAATGAGAAGAATGCAGAAGCCCAAAATTAATTATGTCCACTAAATAGTAGTTTTGCAACTTCAAACTGGAAAAAAGATAGAAAAGAAATAAAAGCTGTAGTAGGATATGCTTTTGGGGGCACTTGATGCACACAGCAAGAGAATAGTCAAGATGAGGCAGTGAGCATTTAGAAACCAAACATCACCATAAAGTTATTTTAAATGGTTTCAATATCTTGGCTTCTATTAAGTCACCCTGTCCCATCTGCTTGTTTCAGTTACAAAAAAAAGGAGTTCCTGGTTCAGTTCATACTGTAGATCCACCGCAGCTGTGGAAAAGCAAGCTAGATACTAGCCCGCTTTATGCATCATTGACAAAGTTGTCAGCTCATTCCCTGGCTGCAGATTCTTTATTAGTGATGATAAAGCGAGAAGCAGAAGGGAACACAGCTTGACTTTCAGGGCCCAGTCTGAATTCCCATTTAGAAAAATAATCCCTTTACTCATAAACTGAGCAAATCTGATAATGAGTCATCAATAGCAAACAAATGGGGAACCCCCACAATCAGCCAGAAGGGGGTCCATCCGACTCCACCGAATCCATGGTAAGAAGTGCAGAGATGAAGAGAGAGTGTCTGTCTCTCATTCAGTGGAATTGTACAGCAGTTATATACTTTCTATATGGTAAAATATTTCAGAAACATGTGGAACGCTCATCAATCATTAGTGTACAGCTGTCACAAGAAATAAGAGCAGGACACACAGCAGAGAGGTAATCCTGCCTTGCCACTACCCTCAAAAGGTTCGTAGTCGAGGATGGTGACTGTCTTCAAAGTCAGGAAGAGATACAGGAGCTTGCCCACCAGATCTGTCCACAGGGATTTTTTAAATGGTGGAGAAAAGATGGTTGCATCTACAAATAAAAGCATAAATTCCAAAACGTCTCACAGAGAAAACATCTGAACAACAAAAAGAGCTTATTTTGCAACTACAAAAATGTTGAATTTTGAACATTTCTAATTGAAAAAGAGCATGGGATTGCTAAATCCAGCTTTGTCAGCATCCAGGCCCAGAGGCTTGAAGTCATCTCTGAGGAGGAAGCCTTAGGAAGTAAGGCTAGAACTGAATTCTCCAGTCTTAAAGAGTCAGTCCCCATTACACAATTGAGAACTAGAAAGCATTTCACCCACAGATCAGTCTCTCAGGTCCTATAATCCCTGAGGCTCAGGGGAATCAGGACTTTTGCTGTGGGAAGAGGAGCCAACAACCACATTTGCTGAAATGTCAGCTTGCAAATTTTGCAAAATGGCAAGTGCAGCCATAATCAAAAAAAAAGTGAGGTTTTGATTCAATTTCCACCTGCTTTTCAACTGAAAAATAGTAGTTTGAAATCTGTAGTGCCATTTTGCTCCATGCATCTTTTCTACCTGGAATAGAAAGTTCTACCGCAAAGTTGACTTAAAGTTTGTTTAGCTGCTTCTCATTATTGCATCCCAATGCACTTTGCAGTCCTCCACACTCAATATGCTGTTGTAATGCTTGACATGGCATATGATCTGTGGAAACCTGAAAGCTTTAAAAGCACAGAAATACAGCCTAAAATGGCTGGAATCTCCTAGCTATAGTTACTTTTCAGATAAATCTGATATATTTAGTTATTTTGTTTTAACGGCTGGTGTTTGATCGTGCAGAACTCTGAACAGTGGAGAATTTCCACTACAAAGCTCTGTCCTGTGCTGTACTTTGCAGTCACAATCACTACAGAATGAATTAATTAAAGCAGGAGAGGTACAGGATAAACTCTGCTCTGTCCTACCCAGCTATGATGTGATACATGTGGATCTATTCCCTCCTACATCTTAGGGCACCCAAATCAGGCTGAATGATGACCTCATGCTCTTCAGCACCGGACAGAAGTCTAAGTTAACTATCCTAGGGATATATATTGGCTCCTGTAGTCAGGGGTCTGTAGTCATTATCAACAAATAGTCTTTTGCTCTATGAAATGCTCTATAATGACTTACAGTATCTAAGAAGCACGACTCAGTAGTGCACACCCTGAAGTTGCAGGAAGGATTAGTCCTTGGTTACTTATGGTGCATCTACACTAGTGTTTTAAGTTGGGAGCAAAGTGCACCTTTGAAGCAAGTCTCCAGAACACCCTCACTTAGGGTGCTTTGGTTCATGTTTCAGAGCTGTCTTGATGTGCACAGACTGAATACCCTGCAGATGAAACTAAACTGGAAGAGGTGTTCCAGCAGCAAATCTAAGGTGCTCCAACTGCTTATCAGCATTTCATGGGGCCAGAACAGAGCTCCCTCAAAATAATCCTCCTCTCTACGCCCCACCTCTTAAAATGTCTATTTTGTGGACGTCACAGCACCAGTCATTTGCCTTTATGAATCTATTTCTGTTGGGTCACACTCATTGCTAATATGGGCATAATCGTTGTGCTCCTCACTGAGCCTCCAAACATATCTGGAGAGCAAAGTTAGGGAGTGACTGTAGCATGTCTTGAAGATAGCAGAGGACAGCTGTCAGCAAGGGTGGGTACCACAGGTGTCACCTCCTACTAGCAAGCAGGCAACAACTCTTCCTCCTACATGGTTTTAGGTAACAGTCAGAATGGCAACACAGCCCCTTGTCTTTACTACTGTTCTTACCTGTCATGCTTGTAGAGACCACAAACACACTTTGATCTGCTGTGTAGACACACTAAGAGCTTCTGTACATTTACCCAGATGTACTGTTCCTTCTGCCATCTCCAAATTTTTTCCAGCCTTCCTTAACCCAGTGCAGAGGGGATTTCCTCTCAGCTTTAGAGTGACTTCTTTACTTTAGAGTGACTTCTTTAGTTCCATGTCAGAATTTCACTTTTTACACTGGATGCCTGTGGAAATGGGTATTACGCGCATGGCTTTCGGTGTTTGGGCAAGTCACACAAATTATGCACATCACTTTTTCAGATCTTTAAAATGAAGGTAGTCATTCTTCTAAACCTCTGTAAACAAGCCAAAACCTACTATAGCAAAGTTTAAGCTTACTGATTTCCCAAAGGCTTGCAGTTTCACATTGAAAATGTTAACTTAAAAGATTTGGGATATTCCCAGTTCTGTCCAAAAATGCTTCAAGAAGATATCCTGTTAACAATAATTCAGTATTTTCAATATTGAAAATTTTGTCCTATCTGGAAGACAAAAGCACAAAATTGTGCCAAAATGAAAAATATTTCAGGCCCTTAAATAAAGTGACATTTTCAGTTTTCCCATTAATACTACAGAGCAATATTTTTCTATTTAATCCAAGCCAGTTTGCCCATTTTTCAGTCAGCATAGACACACTCAAGATCAATTCACGTCTGAGCAGGATCTTTCTACCTACTGTGTTTAATTTCTCTATCCAAAGCCATCATTTAAATAAACAAATAAAACCTTTGTTCCTTCAACCGTGTTCCATGCTACAACAGTTTTCATTAAAAACAGCAAAGGATTTTCTGGGTAGATTGCACCTTTAAACCTAGGAAATAATTACTGGCAGACACTCCTGCTGTGAAGCAACCATGCATTTGCCTAACTGAAGCCCAAATAACACAAAATCCATTCGGAGGCCTTTTTAAAGCCATGTTTTGACCTCCTCATTGGTGTACATTGTTTATCTTTTTCAGCTTTAACCAAGTCCTTCATCATTTTGAATGTTTCTCTAAGTCACCTTGAAGTCTTCTTTTTTGCAGAGAAAATGTCAGAATTTGTTTTTCCTCTCCATTCCCCCTAACAAATATTTCTCATTTTTCTCAAACTGCCTTTTTCCAAGCACTCCCATGAAAAGTCACTCCAAAAGGTACAGCACAGAGCGTTCCATAAGATGTTCTTTGTTGTTACGGAAGGATTTTTGGAAGGATTTTTATAGAAGGTTGTTGGAAGGATTTTTATAGAAGGTTGTTGGAAGGATTTTTAGCTCCTACTCTGATTCTGAACCTTCTCAAAACTATTTGGGGGGGGGCTGTTTTTTTGTTGCTTTTTCAGGTTTGTTTGGTTTGCTTTAATTGTGCCATAAATTTTTAACTAGGATCTTGAATGAACTCATTGAAGAGCTCTCCTTAAAATAACAGTGGAGGCACTGGCCTAAGCTTTCACTGCATTTTCATTGCCATAATCTGCCTGAAACCTTCCAAGTTAGTTAGTTAAGTCTTAACCTAAGGCTCCTTTCACACATGGCTGTCTCTAAACAAATTATGCTTTTTGAATTGCAAGGTGTTCCCTCCCTCCCTACAGCCATGCAAATTGTTTCTATTATAACTGTAATTGGCACTAAGGAAGAGACTCTTTAATTACTGGCTGTGTATTGTGGCTCTCCTTTTGTAAACAGCGACCAAATGACACTGTCAGGTGGTAAGAATCTGACTCATCCTTGGAAACTTTAAAAAATACCTGTTTTAGGCTTTGCTAATTTCCATCCTCACTCTTTTCTCAAAGGGGCAACTTGTATAACATAAGCAGAATCATCAGTGCTCACAGGAACCTGAACCCAGAGCAGAAACAGGACATTCCTACAGTGGTATTTTGCCTGTGTTTGATTTTTGTAGGGGAACCTGTGTGATTATTATGACCACATGAACATTCATATGTATGCATGTGTGTACACACATCCACACACTATAATAGCTACTATTTCAAAAAAAATCAACATTTATATACCAGCCTACAGTTACCTAGTACTTAAAGTGCAGGGAATTGCTGTGTTATTTCCAACATCACTGTGCGGCAGAGATGGGGACAAAACGACTTCTTAATGACCACCACCATATGTGTATGCACAGAAAAAAATGGATATGGTTATAAACAGTTATGTACAAACAACAAGACTACTTTGAGCTTAGACAGGCCCCTCCATTTCAGGTGCTTGAAATAATTTTAGCAACATTTCACAGGTGAGAAACGGAGGTAGGACTTAGCCAATGCTACAAAGTTTTGCTGGGATAATTATCTCTGATAAGAGCACAAAGCTATTATTTCCTGTGGTTTGTATCATCATGACTTTAAAGCCCCCAGATCTGAAGCAGCTATTCTGATGATGAATGCTTCTGTTAGCTTTGTGGGTATCGTCTGGGGCCGGGGGGAACAGCACTGGCAGAAAAACGTCCTACCAACTATGTTGCATCAAAGTGGCATCTCAGCCTACCTAACTGTACCAGCTAACTCTGCCCTTTAATTAAAAGATAGTGTTAGAGAAGAGCTGAACAGATCCTTGAAGAAGGAGAACAGCAATACAGCAAGGGGGCTTTGTAAAGAGCAGCGTGGTTTCTGTGCTCACTCAGACCTTTCACCTCTCTAAGGGTATCTGAAAACTGCCACAATATGCTTATGGCAAGAGCAGTGTCAGCACTACGAACTGCACTGAGACCTGGGCCCAACTGCACACTGATCAAGAGTCATGTATAACCAAGCCACAAGCTAAGATCAGCTCCCATCACTGATGACCTGCTGTGAGCTTTCTGGAAGATCAGCTTAGAAGATACTATTGATCTTCACATAATTTCCTGTTTTAGAAATGGGGGGCTGCTCTGAAGAAGCCAGTGGTGGCTCATGGTGGCTCCTTCAGTGTCTCCCATTGAAACACAACTGGTTCTTAACACATTTGCTATTTTTCTTCTGCCTTGTGGCTTCTTTAGTGTAGGCACCCCCTTCAAACATGTTAAAACATTATCGCATTCTTTCAAAATAGAAAATAAATTAAACTCTCTATTGCTTCTTTTCTCAGTTACTGTCTTTTAAGTAGATAATCTAATCTTCTAAGCTGCTTGCTCAGATAAATGCCCATTAATATGTCCACAATGGCTTCTGATTTAGTAGGCTACAATTAAAACAAATGGCAGAAGAGAGTAACCCTTTAAATTACTGCAGAAATGCACTCTCCTTGTTAGAATGCTCATAGTTATTATTGTGAACAATGTCTGCCATTAAAATCTCCCAAAGATCAAAGTTCTAACCTTACAAGCCTCTTTTATCTGTAAAGACCTTCTTGATATAATTTTTAACTGCTCTGGGGAGCTATAGGGAAGTCTTAGCATAACCTGACTGCATTCATTGTCCTAAATTTCCACCAAGCTGTCTAAACTGGGGACAGAGTCAAATTACATATCTCCTTTCACCTTGCAAATCCCATAATATCTTTGTAGAGAAAAGGAGGATTTGATTTTACACAGAATTTCTCACACTCAAGGTATCTTAAAGGTTCTTTGCAATAGCAGGTAGAATAACGATGACCCAGAATTCATGGCAGCAGATGAGGTAGAAATTCAGTCACCAAATGATGTCTGATAGAAATGGCTGACTGGGATCCCTGAAGCTTGGGTCTAGTCTTTCTACTAGAAGAACTATTGGCCATAATGCTGCTTTTTTCCCCTGTCCTTCTTTTCACAGGATTTTTAACACCCAGTGGGCTGCCTACAAGAGTTAGTCAGAAATAAGTAAATTTAATGACACATTAAGAAGAAGTAGTCTTTAGCAGGGCAGTGCTGTGACCCCTGTGCTTTTTATTATTATCACTGAGTCTGAACCTTGGTATGAAACACGAAGCCACAAAACTTCTGGTGGTGAAAGAAGAGAAAAGTGTTAACTTATGTCACCATTTTGGCCACTATTCCCACTCCAGTTCCTCTACATCCTCACTTCATCAGGCCCTTTGTCAGACCAGTATAAGCCAGTAGGTTAAATTATGACACAGCACAGCATTTAATCACATATGACATTCCAGTCATACCATTCTTATCTTTGAAAACAGATCCAGACCAGCAATTAGATTATGTATGCACCTAGCATGGTTTTGTGTAACAAAATAGTTTTGCGTCTCCCTGTTGACTTCCCTTTGGTTTACCTTCTAATCATTTCCTACAATGCTAACCATTGAATACATTATCATTACCTTGGTACCTCTAAATTACCTCTAAATTCTCTTTTTTCCCTCTTAGATATTTATACACTGAATTAAAATCACAGTAGAACATCTATGACTTTGCTTCCACTTGCTGGGATTTAAGTTGCCTCTCTCATCTGTTGATAGATGCATGTAGCATAATGCAAGCAGGATATTAAAAAGCTAATTCTTTTTCTTTCCCCTCTTTAAATATCTTGCCTTTTTTTTTTTTTAAGGATCAGCTAACTCAAGTAGGTCTTTTGTATTCCTTTATTAGCTTGCAGCATGCTTTGTTAAGCATGACACAGCAACACAATTTAAAGTGAACGAGGTTGGCCATGATGAATGTGTTTTTTAAAAAAGGCTAATCCACCATTTAGTCTGATTTCCCCTCTCCCGTTATGGCTTTTTTTAAGTGGGCAAATAGCAAAATGACTTAGGAGATTTTTGCAATAACAACAATTAAAATAACAAGAACTCCACTCGCGCCTATAAAAAATGACTAGAAAGGCTAGGCTGATTTGTTTGTCCTGAACTAAAGTATATTTCAAGTGAATGTGTACTATAGGTAGAATTCAGTCTCATTAGAGCACTACATGGATTTCCACTAAAGAGAGGCCACTAAATCTCTCACCCTCCTCCTCTCTGCAGTAGGAGAAAGCAAGACACAAAGCTAAGGGTGGCCCCATTGCTACCATCAATGCTGGGTCACTAGCATTGCACCTGTGCACAGCGTATCAGCAGAGGATCTGACCTAACCAAGTTAAACAAGGGGGAAAACAGAAAAAGCAAAGAACAGATAACAGTCTCATGGTTTCCATTAAAACACCATTAAACCCACTAGCACTCTCCCAGTTGGAGCTGCTGGGTCAACAAGCAAGGATATGGCAAGCAGACCTCCATGACAAGCAGAGCTCCTGCCACAACACAGGCATTGCACTGCGTGACCGTGGGCTGCAGGGTTAGGGCACAGTGCTCCCTACTGCAACACACACAAGGAGCAATGCAGAGCTCACAGAGCCAAATTCACTCCTAGGGTGGGCTGGAAAACTCCCTGAAAGTCAACAGAAATGCATTCATTCATACCAGCAGGAATCTGGTAGTTTCCAGGGCCATCCTTTTGCCAACATCCTAGCACAGGAGCTTTCCATTCTGCCTCTCCCCATAGCTACACAACCCAGAAATCAGTCATATTTTATACTATGGGTGAAATCCTCATACCACTAAACTCAGTGGTAATTGACCTCTTGACTTCCCAGAATCACAGAAGGGCCGAGGCCAGAAGGCACCTCTGGAGATCATCTGGTCCAACCCTCCTGCTCAAGCAGGGTCAGCTACAACAGATTGCCCAGGACAGTGTCCAGTTGGGTTTTGAATATCTCCAAGGACGGAGAGCCCACAACCTCTCTGGGCACCCTGTTCCAGTAGCACACCTCATTAGATTGTCACCCTGTGCATCTGCAAAAATTCAAATAAATAAATAAATCACCAGAAGTATGTCCAAGCATATACGTGCATTCCTTTCTTTGGGAATCTTTCCTCAGCTGGACTATGAAAATCTTAAATATGGTAGAAATCTTACAGGAATGTCTTCAGCAAACACTTTCTCGGTCTGCAGATCATTTGCAAACAGTTTGTCTCACTGATTCACCATTCATAGTTCACGCTCTGTTGCTTTCTTACATAAACTGACCTCTTTGTTTCTGGATGATTTATGTAACTCTACAACCCAGCACAAAATCTAAATAGGAAATTTTATACTATGTGAGATATTTTCTCAGTAAATATTTGTGTATTCCAGCTTGACATTTGCCTTACACAGGAACAGGAAACCTCAAGCACTCAGATGACTGTCAAATGCAGACCCAAATGGCTTGCAAACAAAACTACTTAATTTGAATTCACTCACAAATGTGAATAAATATTCACAGAAAACTGATCATAAAATTCACTCAGCACTCACTAATCAATGCTTGGGAAGTGTATTTGCTTATGGTCCTCACTGGTCACTGTGTGATTTTTCAAAAAAAGCTGCATTTCAAGTTCAGCTTCTCCTAATTTATGGCAAATGACCTTCCCATTCACCCCCTTGAAAATGCATATTAACAGCTCCTAAAGTTTCCCTAAGATCCTCCTGCCTTCCTTCCTCTCCCATTTACAGGCCTTAGCCCTGCAAGTCTTTAAAGGGGATCTCCCTGGGTCCTCATCAACAAGGGATGAATAGAAGGGAGTTGGGAAGTTATTCAGGAATTTCATTTAACGAATCCTCTGTTTTTTTAAGGAATGAAGATACACCCCTTGAGCTCTTCTGCCTATTCCTGGTGTGTAATACAGTTGTGGACTGCAGTCTTTTAGGCCTCAAGTTTGTTTCAAGCACTAGGAAGTGAGGCCAGTGGTGGCCCTTGGCAGCTGATCTAAACCTGTTATTCACGACTGCCTGTGGCTGTATCAGGCTGGAGCCAGTGCTCCAGGTAAGGCTGCCTCATGCTACTTTGGGCAAAGTGTTTCCTGGTCCAGTTGCCCATTTCTGTCAGCAACATTTTTCTAAAATTGAATTCTGATTTGCCCTTTTAATGTGCCAATTGTGTTCTATTTTACTGTTTGTCTAATAGAGGATAAATAATTCTCTTCCTAGCATTTATAATCTTTGTCTATTTATACAGAATTATCAAGTCCCTCTAATCAAACATACCTTGTTTGGCTAAAATTCAGCTCTTATTTGTTCCTACCTCTCTTTATCTGCTTACCATATTTTAGCCCAATGTTGCTTTTCCAGTTCCTCACATTTGGCATCTGCTATGTTTTCCTTGGATCTCCAGCCATAAAGCAAGCCTGAGGCACCCCTCCTGCACGACGCTTAACCCCTGCTCCAGACCACTGAGTGGTTTCACTGCACCAAAAAGTAAGTGGAAGCTGCGTGCTTCTCAGCTACCTGCAGGACTGCATCTGCATCAGGGCTCCACTGCTCCTGAGGTCATGACTTTGCTTTGCTCGTTCCCTGCTTTAATCCTTTCCTTTCCTCATGCTCATGAACTTTGCAGCCCTTTGGATTTTCCACCACTTCTTTAATGGAGTTCATTGTACTCATTTTCCTTCTGTTTTCTCCTCCATAATAAAAAAACCCTTTTTTTTTTGGTTTGCAGATTACTCACTTAAAAAGCAAAAAAACCCAACAACCCAGTGAATAGAAATGAGAATTCTGAACATTTAAGATACATAAATAAATAAATCACACACAGAATCACAGAATCGCTGAGGTTGGAAGGGACCTCAGGAGATCATCTAGTCCAACCCCTCTGCTCAAGCAGGGTCACCTAGAGCATATTGCACAGGATTGCATCCAGGCGCGTTTTGAATATCTCCAGAGAAGGAGACTCCACAACCTCTCTGGGCAGCCTGGTCCAGTGCGCTGTCACCCTCACAGTGAAAAAGTATTTCCTCATGTTCAGATGGAACTTCCCATGTTTCAGTTTGTGCCCATTGCCTCGCGTCCTGTCGCTTGGCACCACTGAAAAGAATCTGGTCCCATCCTCTCGACACCCTCCCTTCAGATACTTGTACACATTGATGAGATCTCCTCTCAGCCTTCTCTTCTCCAAGCTAAACAGGCCCAGCTCTCTCAGCCTTTCCTCATAAGAGAGATGCTCCAGTCCCCTAATCATCTTTGTAGCCCTTCGCTGGACTCTGTCCAGTAGTGCCACATCCCTCTTGTACTGGGGAGCCCAGAACTGGACGCAGTACTCCAGATGTGACCTCACCAGGGCTGAGTAGAGGGGGAGAATCACCTCCCTCGACCTGCTGGCAACACTCTTCCTGATGCACCCCAGGATACCATTGGCCTTCTTGGCCACAAGGGCACATTGCTGCCTCATGCTTAACTTGGTGTCCACCAGCACCCCCAGGTCCTTCTCAGCAGAGCTGCTTTCCAGCAGGTCAACCCCCAGCCTGTACTGGTGCATGGGGTTATTCCTCCCCAGGTGCAGGACCCTGCACTTGCCTTTGTTGAACTTCATGAGGTTCCTCTCCGCCCACCTCTCCAGCTTGTCCAGGTCTCTCTGAATGGCAGCACAGCCCTCTGGGGTATCCGCCACTCCTCCCAGTTTTGTATCGTCAGCAAACTTGCTGAGGGTGCACTCTGTCTTCATCCAGGTCATTGATGAAGAAGTTGAACAAGACTGGACCCAGTACTGACCCCTGGGGGACACCGCTAGCTACAGGCCTCCAACTAGACTCTGTGCCGCTGATCACAACCCTCTGAGCTCTGCCATTCAGCCAGTTCTCAATCCACCTCACTGTCCACTCATCCAGCCCACACTTCCTGAGCTTCCCTATGAGGATGTTATGGGAGACAGTGTCAAAAGCCTTGCTGAAGTCAAGGTAGACAACATCCACTGCTCTCCCCTCATCTACCCAGCCAGTCATTCCATCAGAGAAGGCTATCAGATTGGTTAGGCATGATTTCCCCTTGGTGAAGCCATGCTGACTACTCCTGATCACCTTCCTGTCCTCCACATGCTTGGAGATGGTCTCCAGGATGAGCTGCTCCATCACCTTTCCAGGGATGGAGGTGAGGCTGACTGGCCTGTAGTTCCCTGGGTCCTCCTTCTTGCCCTTTTTGAAGACTGGGGTGACATTGGCTTTCTTCCAGTCCTCAGGCACCTCTCCTGTTCTCCATGACCTTTCAAAGATGATGGAGAGTGGCTTAGCAATGACATCCGCCAGCTCCCTCAGCACTCGTGGGTGCATCCCATCAGGGCCCATGGATTTGTGGGTGTCAAGTTTGCTTAAATGATCTCTAACCCAATCCTCCTCCACCAAGGGAAGGTCTTCCTTTCTCCAGGCTTTCTGTCGTGTCTCCAGGGTCTGGGGTTCCTGAGGGCTGGCCTGAGCAGTAAAGACTGCAGCAAAGAAGGCATTCAGTAACTCTGCCTTCTCTGCATCCTTTGTCACCAGGGCACCCACCCCATTCAGCAAAGGGCCCACATTTTCCCTAGTCTTCCTCTTGCTACTGATGTATTTGAAGAAGCCCTTCTTGCTGTCCTTGACATCTCTCGCCAGATTTAATTCCAAACAGGCCTTAGCCTTCCTCGTCACATCCCTGCATACTCTGACAACATTCCTATATTCCTCCCAAGTGGCCTGTCCCCCTTTCCACTCTCTGTAGACTTCCTTCTTCTGGTTGAGTTTTGCCAGGAGCTCCTTGCTCATCCATGCAGGTCTCCTACCTCCTTTGCTTGACTTCCTACTCGTAGGGATGCACCGCTCTTGAGCCTGGAGGAGGTGATGTTTGAATATTAACCAGCTCTCTTGAACACCCCTTCCTTCTAGGGCCATAACCCATGGGATTCCTCCAAGTAGGTCCCTGAAGAGGCCAAAGTTTGCTCCCCTGAAGTCCAGGGTTGCGATCCTACTTATTGCCCTGCTGCCTCCTCGCAGGATCCTGAACTCCACCATCTCATGGTCACTGCAGCCAAGGCTGCCCCCAACCTTCACATCTTCCACCAGTCCTTCTTTGTTTGTTAGTATGAGGTCCAGCAGCACACCTCTCCTTGTTGGCTCCTCCACCACCTGTGTCAAGAAGTTGCCACCAATGCTCTGCAGGAACCTCCAGGACTGTTTGTGCCTAGCTGTGTTGTCTTTCCAGCAGATATCAGGGTGGTTGAAGTCCCCCATGAGAACCAGGGCCTGGGATCATGAGGCTACTTCCAGCTGTCTGTAGAAGGCCTCATCGACTTCCTCTTCCTGATCAGGCGGCCTGTAATAAACACCCACAACAGTGTCACCCATGCTAGCCTGCCCTTTAATCCTTACCCATAAGCTCTCGACTTGCTCTTCATCCACCCCTAGGCACAGCTCAATACATTCCAGTTGCTCTCTCACATAAAGAGCAACTCCACCACCTCGCTTTCCTGGCCTGTCTTTCCTAAAAAGCACGTAGCCATCCATGACAGCACTCCAGTCATGTGAGCTATCCCACCATGTCTCTGTAATGGCAATGAGATCATGGCCCTGCGACTGCACACAGATCTCTAGTTCTTCCTGTTTGTTCCCCATGCTGCGTGCATTGGTGTACAGGCATTTCAGAGAGGCGATCAAGCATGCAGGTTTCCCAGGAGGGATGCAAGAGGGTCCTCCATAGCCACATCCCATGCGCACTTCCCTGGCTGCATTCACCTGCTGGAGGCGTCCTGACTTGAGTTGTCTTTTGCCAGCTACCCTGGCACTATAACTCTCTCCTTCCCCCATCTTTCCTAGTTTAAAGCCCTCCTTACCAGGTTGGCCAACCTGTTGGCAAGACTCACGTGCCCTGCCTTGTGAGGTGGATCCCATCTCTCCCCATCAGTCGTCGATCTTCAAACAGGGTCCCATGGTCATAGAAACCAAAACCCTGTTGCCAACACCAGTGGCGCAGCCAGTCGTTAACTTGGAAAGTCCGTCTCCTCCTCCTCTCATCCATCCCCCTCACTGGCAGGATTGAGGAGAAGATGACCTGGGCTCCCAGACCCTTGACCACCATCCCCAGAGCTCTGAAGTCCTGCTTGATGGTCTCCAGTTTGCCCTTGGTGTCATTGGCGCCCACATGGAAGAGCAGCAGTGGGTAATAGTCCGAAGAATGGACAAGCCTAGGCAGTCTTTGCATGACATCTCTCACACGAGCCCCCGGCAGGCCACAAACCTCTCTAGACATGAGGTCAGGTCAGCAGATAGATGCCTCCGTCCCCTGTAGGAGGGAGTCCCCCACAACAATCACCCACTGCTTTTTCCGGGCATTCCGGCAGGGCACAGGGTCTGTTGTCCCAGTTACTTCCCTTGCAGCTATGCCCATCTCCTCCTCATCCTGGAGGGCACTAAACCTGTTCTTCAGCTGCAAGTCTTCGGGAGGAGTAGGAGCCTTTCTCCTCCCACATGCAGTGACCAGTTTCCAGCCTTCTTCTACGATGTTATGATGTACCGTTTCACACGGCACAGAGCCCTCCGGCAACTCCACTGCCGTGGGGGGTTGGGACTCCCGAAGCTGCACAGTCTCCGAGAATATCCTGTCTATCTCTTGCTCCGCTTCTCGGATGCTGCGCAGCCTACTGACCTCCTCCCGTAACTCCCTTACCTGACGACACAACTCGTCAACAGCAGCACAGCTCCTGCAGGAGAGCTGGCTGCCAGCCCAGGCCTCCCGGAGAGGCCCCAAGCACTCCCTGCAGCCTGAGACCTGTAGAGCTGCATCTACTGTCAGAGGGTCGGTCTGGGTCCCAGCCTCTGACACAGCAACTCCAACAGCCACTGGGGAACGTGCTGTGCGGCGTGTCACGACCATACTTGAGGAAGCGTACACCACAGGGAACAGAAATGAAGGTTCCTTCGTGCACCCTTCTGCGCAAACTGCTGCCTCTGGGAGCTGCGCTCCAGGCCTGGCTCTTATATAGGCCTCTCCCTAGCACTGGCTAAGAGGATGCTTGACTGCCCTAATCAAGGGCCACCTGGATCAAAGGCCCCAACTCCCTCTGGTCAGGGGCAACCAAGAGAGCTCGTTAGCAGCAGCCACTCCTAGCTAGAGCTTTTCCCACGAGCTTTTCCCAGGAGAAGTCAAGGCCTCCTGCAGTTGTCCTTGCCTAGCTTCCCCTTTCCTGTTCACAGCAATCACCTGCTAGTTCCTCGGGGGTCCTCAGAAAGCCCACAACTTCCAACAAGATCCTCAAGTTCTAGTCAGAGCCCAAACACTGCTGCACAACCTGTAGACCTAGATTCTAAGGAAAATTGACCCAAATTAGTAACTAAGTGACAAATTAAGTGATGACTACTGTCACTATAATTGGTATTAATAAAAGCTGCTGGATGTTCAGATCTATGCACGCTTAAGCCAATTATTTAGGAGTTTAACTTTAGGAACTTGACAAATTTGGCCAAAGTCTCCACTAGAGAGAGAAGCAAAGTGAACTGAAAAAAATTACTGTGAGTCACTGTAACATTCCATATTTGCAATAAAAACAATGGCAGCTGCTTCACAACAGGCAGGAAGATTCCTCTGTATTTAAGGGGATATGAAGAAAAAAGGAGACAGAAGGACTGTTCTCTCATTACAGTGTTACTCAAAGTGCAGGTTTCAGAGGGCATTTTTAGAAGGCTTCTACAATAATACATGGCATTACTGGCAATGTTGACCGACATCATTTAGAGTTAACACAGCAAAACAGGAATTGAAACAATTTTTTCTGATTTCTTCCCATAAAAAAAGTCCCACAGATCAACATCAGTTCCAGAAAAGCAGTGAATAAACCAGGCAGATTTGATATTGGGTTCAAATTCACAGATGACACTACAGTACTGCCCTGAACTAACTGAATATTTTGACAGCAAGACTGGGCTGGAACTGTCATTAGGTCAGCACGTCTTGTGCAACTTCACATTTCCCTCTTCCTGGTCTTCTTCACAGCTTATTGAAATCAGGGAGTTTTACACCTTCCTGAGCTGTCTCCTTGATGTTTTGACAGTTTCATTTCCGTTCCTGATAAAAACTAGGAATTATAGAGGTGCAATTACAGAGGTACTCATAGAGGTAATGGGCATTTTGGAGATTAGGGAATGCTGAATACAGGAAGGTGATTGTATCTGAGCGAGGCGGCACATCCCTCATCGAGAGCACACAGGTATAGCAATGAAAAGAAGAGCTTCCATTTCATGTTTCTGCTAATACCTCTAAAATCCACATAGCCATGTTCAGCTGTCAAGACACATGGATGGTTTAATTATAATTTACAACTCCATCCTGGGAGGAATCCAACCCTGCAGTGACTGTCCCTCAGTTTGTGTCCAGATGGGACTTCATCAGCTGCTGCTGCAAAAATGCCTTTACTTTCTGTAATAATGTTTTACCTTTCTCTGAGCCCCCACAAAAGAGCAAAGAAATTGCAGCTCAGACATTGATATGGTTACAAAGAACAATTCTTGAGTCTCCCATATCATAAATGAAGTCTAGTGAAGTCCACAGCCAACTGGAGCTAAATTCTCTGGGCAGGTAACTCTGTTACACTGCCCTGTTACAGTCTGGTATGCTTTTTTTCACAGCCCTACTGAGGCTGCAGGCTCAGGCAGACTCTATGAGCTGACTCTTGAGTCTCAGTCAGGTTTGTCTCACAAATGGAAATGGCCAATCAGGTTTTCTTCTCTTATTTTCAAATTAAATCTTATTTCATCTGATGAGTTCCATCATTAGAGCATTTGGGGGCATATGAAAACTGGTGTGTGAGGAAGAAGGGAAAAGTAAGAAGTGATTAATATGCAGCAATGGTAAAGGAGAAGGGAAAAAGACCATAAAGGTCTTTTTAAACTTATTTAAAAATACACGGCAAAGGGGGGAAATGAGTAAAGGAAAAACATGTTAAACAGAGCATGTAAAAAACCATATGGAAGTAGGCAGAGTATAACTCACTTCTGGAATTCACTGCTGCAGGAAGTGACTTTTAAAGATGAGTATTTTGAATCTGAAACCTTCTTTGGAATGAATCATATTCACTTCTATGAGAGCTCACCCTGAAAAAAAAAAAAAGAAACAGTAATCGATCAGGAATCATGAATATGAGTTTAAAGACTTTCTACAAAGTTGATTTTTCAGGCCCATTGTCTAGATCTATTTCAGTTCCTGGATCATTTAGCAGATAAAGGAGCTCTGACCTTCTGTCTTGCCAGCTTAGCTGCTAGAGGTGTGTGCTTAATTCACATGCTAAAAATCCTAAGGACGTTTCTACTGAGTATAATAATACAGCAATGCAGCCACAGTGACTGATTTTTATACTGTAGGAGAATGGCTGCCTTAATTTTCTCAAAACATTACAAGATATCAAACTTTATTAAACTAATCACTGATTTGTTTTATCATTCTAATCCACTTTAAGTTATCCAAATACAATTTTAAAATCTCTAATCTATAATGCTCTATTTCTATTTATTTATTTATTTATTTATTTATTTATTTAGAGACATGAAGGAGGCTTGCAGTTTAATATTTCAGAGCTAGTTTCTACTCAAAAAAGTCACTAAGATTTTTTTTCTTTGCTTTGCCCATCCCCTTCATACATTACTGTCTTTAAAACACTAGATGACTTCCTTTACTTAGGGGCTCTTTGGACAGCACAGACAGGGTGACCACATGCTTCTGGCTGCTGTAGAAGAGCACAGATATGAGTGGCAGGAGAGATGCAGAGTCGGGGCTGGCAAACATGAAGAACATTGCTGCTGGCTGTAATTAGAGCTAAACTGGGCCACCCTCATGTATATTGTACATTGGCCAGTCTTGACTGCTGCTGGGGTTGCCTATGTCCTTATCTTCACACACCTTCTTGCAAGACAGGTACCTTCACAGCACTGAATTCGCTCTGTGTTTATTTATGAACGTTACATGCCTAAGCAACACTCTCAAAATCCTTGACACCGGAGAGGAGCCTCAACCTTGACGTTCCTTCACCATCATGAACTGATACAAGAGTATGGTCTGAAAGAGTGAGGATTTCCCTTTGCACTGAAAAGGGCCAGAGATACCATTGATCTTGCAGCAATAACAGTTCTGAGTCTAGCTCTGCTCTGCGGGATGAATATTGACAGTCTCTGTGAATTAAGTTGGTGTCTCATTCCAGGTCGTCCTGTATGTGAATACACGGTAGCAACGGGCACACACCTCCCTGCTGTGCCAGAAGAGAGACTAAAGCCTGAACTGGCTTAGTGACCAGCCTCTAAAATATCTGCTCCTTCAGGTCTGGAGTGACATATATCAGCCAAGCAGGACAGAAAATGTTCGACTGCTGCTATCCACACTGTTTCCTTTTGTAGATTCATCTAGGATTTTGGGGGACCAGTAGTTATTTCCTTTGTGGATTGTTATCTTTATTTGAAAGAAAAAGTAAAACAACTTTTTTTTTTCTTTTTTAAATCCTTTCAGTAAGATTTGTTATGGTTTGTTAAAAACGCACATGCTGTGTGTTCAAGAGAATGGGACAAAATGCACAGCTAAAGCCTTCTTGGGAAGAGATTGGAATTATACAATAAAGCAATGGAGACACTGAGCCTACTTTCATTCTTGCATTAAATCATTTTTTGTTCCTTTCTTTAAATTCTTCTGGAATTCTTCTTCTGAAACTTTCTTTAAATTCTTCTGCAGAAGACTATAAATTCCCCAGAGAAACTGATCTCATAATCTAAAGAACATTGTTTTACAGTATTTTACAGATATTTTGGATCAGGTCACTAACTTCTGTGGCTCAGCATTTATGGCAGAAAAAAAATCCACAATTTTAACCAAATTCAGAGCACCCAAAACTTCAATGTGCAGAGATGCTTCCTGATGGGAGGTTTGTGTCACTCTTCACTATTTATAAGACAGAAGCTGCTGCAGATTTTGCACTCTCACTAGTATTCTGCAAGCCACCAGTGATAACAGATATTTTTAAAGCTGCAGTTAGCAAGACAGCATATATTGAAACTCTCCCTTTTTATTATTGCTTTTGATGCACACAAATCCTTCAAGAGGAATTTCAGCAATTGTTCTATTATTGCATATCCCCTTTCCCCTTCAGATGAATTATTCATACTTTGTTGTCATAGCAATCCTTTCTCTCTCTGAAATGTTTAATAACTAATGTTGACTCCAAACTAGACAATGAATCAAGTTGTAACAAAAGCTTTATTAACTAATGTGCTTTGAGGCAGGTGCATTGTTTGTCTCCCACCTACACTTACCTTAAGCAGCTGACAGTCCACTCCAGTGATATTAATGATGACAGCAATGACAGCAAAGACATCTGTAAGAAACGTTCTTTACATAAACTAATTTCTTAGGTAGTGTCTATCTCCTTCGCAGAGAACCTCTGCTTCTTTGTTAGTCTCACTGCCTTTTAAAGCAACAGTGAGCAACCCCTGCTCTCTGCAGAGGACTCCCCTTTGTGACAGATGTGGAATTGGGGCTCAGAGGGACAATTAAGACCACAAAAATGGTCAGCTTTTAATAGGGGAAAGGGTGGCAGAGACATTTCTCACTGTTTTAAGCCTATGATTAAATTAAACACCTGTGTGGTTTTATTATCTAGCTGTGTCCCACACAGAAGACCAAGTAGAAGTTGATCTAACTTGTCTATCTGTTCACATTACTGTGATGAGTAACATGACTGATACTTAAATCTGAGCACTGTATTAGAGCACATCATAACCTTTCCACCTACCATACAGCTGAGGAGGCAAAATCTGAGGGCAAAAAAGTATTCAGTGACTACACAGATTTGAACTTTTCCAGCTATTTTTACAACAGTGCCTTTGGGGAATATAGTCATAGAGGGTAAACATCTCTTATTTTTATTTTCCCTAGTGGAAAGA
The DNA here is from genome assembly GCF_036417845.1 of Apteryx mantelli. Taxonomy (NCBI): domain Eukaryota; kingdom Metazoa; phylum Chordata; class Aves; order Apterygiformes; family Apterygidae; genus Apteryx; species Apteryx mantelli. The sequence goes on along the minus strand of NC_089980.1, from coordinate 60,662,918 downwards.
TGCCAGCTTCTTTGGCAATGGTGCCATATTATGCAACTGAAGACAAAAAGCTATGCTAATGAAGATATTTTCCCTTCCTTTGAGGAAGCTGGGTAACCACCAGGGGCAGGGTACCACTCTTCCAGAAGCAGCAGCAGCTCCCAGCTTTCGAGCCCAGCCAGTCCCAGACTCGCTCTGACCCAACAAATCTATTTCATGTCCCTGCATACTTTTTTGAAGTCAGAGATAGGATACTTCAAAACCTATTTTGAGCTCTCTATCTGGGACCTACAACCACATCACCCAGTCTATATTCCCCTGACTTGATAGGTTATGGGAGCACTGTTCTTCTCTATGTCATTTCAAAAACTGAGAAAGTAGGACTGTCCACAAGAAGAGAAGGACAACCCTTATGTTTTAACTCAGTTCAGTGCAAGCAGCTACATAATTCCTATCCATGCTCACCTTGCAGTTTCATATATATCCAGCACTCTTTTCCCCTTGGCAAAAACAATGCACACTGTTGATCTTAAGCAGCTGACATATTGTACTGCAGCCAGAGCTGTGTGTAAGTGGTGGACAAATGATAGGTTCAGTCATATGGTTGTATGGCGGGGGGAAGAGGGTGTCTAAATGAATACAGAAGGGCCCAACTCACAGTGTCAAAATCAGCCAAAATTTACCCAAGAGTCAATGGAATCCTTGTTCTAAAACTGCAGTGTTTGGCCTGTAAGTGGTAAATCAACTGATATAACAACCTATAAAACAGTCCTTCCAGATGAGAGGCTGGACAGCTATGTAAATCATTATAGTTTCGGATGCTGATTCTAACTCAAAAATAACAGTCTTTTCTTGGAAGAGAGTTTATGGGAAAAACAAAGACTTACATTTTAAGACAGAAAATTCCTTGAAGCCTGAGTGAGGCATTTGGCATGAATGCCTTATTTTTGCCCAGCCTGCTGGGATAACAAAAATTATCATCCTAGGCCAAGTCCACATGACAAAGATTTGCTTCCAGGGAGAAGTGTGAAAACCAGTTGTGTTCCCTAGCAGTTCAGCAATGTTGGCAAAACTCCTACCAGACAAAAGATGTCATTCAGGGAAGTGGTGCCAGGAGCCCACAACTTCCTTTTGCTAATTTAAGCTTCATCTCTACCTGTGGTGTGTAAAGGGGAAAAAGGGAAACTTTGCCGATATAGCTATCAGAAGAACTTCTGTGAAGACCAGTTGCTATTGAGGGATGGGTATGGGGGCACAGCATCTTTTCAAATTCATCCCAACTTTGGAAACATTTTTTTTTGCTGTCATTATCTTATTTTACTCTTTCTGTCCATAGTTTTGGAAGTGTCTACACCCAAAATACTCCTTTCAGTCAGGGAAGGTCATGCAAGCTCATCTTAGCAGGCTTTGCCCCTGCAGAAACTCTCATTTGCTCTTCTATCCACATGGGGAGTGGTATATCCTGCATCATTTATTCATCCACAGTTTCATGCATGTATTTGATCTAACAAGTGCTTCATCTATTCAATGCCATATTGAAAAGGTCCATAGGGTCCTTTCCAGGCTTCTGAGACAGAAGTGTTAAATATAATGCAGAATATGCATGACTGTAAATAATGGATTGCAAATATTTTGTGACACTAGTGTTCATTATGGAGGGACTACGCCAAAAACATTTTAATTTTTTTTCATATATCATCATTTTCTATTTTGTATCTGTTTTACTCCATAAACGTGTAATAAATGGTATCTGGGTTAGACTAAATTCAACTTTTTTAGCACATTAAAATCAAAACAAGTAATGTAAAAGAAGAACAGAAATTTAATAAAAATATCTCAAAGACTTAGTAGACATTTCAGAATTTTGAAGCAGTCATTTTCCATGCAAAATAGAATGAATAAAACAGTACACAATATGGGGCTGTGCATCAGTTTGAATTTAAATCATGTTACTGTTTTTTCAAATCATATAAAAATACAGGCCTTGTCCAGCAAACTGTGGCAGCTTGTGAGTTCAGTTCACAAGTTGAATTCAGCTATTCTCATTGCATCAACAGTGATTAGAAAAAAGCATATGCTTAAGTTTTGGTGGCCAAGACTTACCTGAAGAACCAATCTCCTAGAGTTCTAGCACAGTCCCCCAAGTTGTTTTTTGATTGTTGGTCTTCTACCAGGCCTGCTGTTGCTCTTTTTTTATCTGTTAGACTTTCTTTTTTTTCCAGATCACTTACTGAATAAACTGCTAGAATGGTCTTAACACTCAGTTTCAGCTCCTGTGTCCCAGCACACCAACCTTGCAACACCTAGGTACCACAGCCAGTGAACACAGACAAAGACTGGTTCTGAAATTTTTGTGATCCGGTAAATTAAAAGGAAACTTATCTTTCTTGGAAGTCAGGTGTCCTATTGCTTCTGTGGACCAGGCAGTATCTTGCAGGATCATTACTGTAAGAAAAGGACTTCAAGTAATCTCACTTGCAGTGCATCATATGCAATCCATCAATACCTTGGTCCTTGATAATTCTCCCAGACAGCTCCAAAGCCATAGGATTGAGCTGAGAGCTGAAATCTGGAAACAAAATAGTCAATAGTCTTATCTCATTCTTGTGCTGCCTGTATAGGTACAAGTATGGGTTCAAAGTAGGGAATAGACTTCTGTGGAAATATTCTTGCCTCTCAACACACACTTCAGAACTCTTTTATCCTATTTTTGTTTCCAGAAAGCAACAAAAATGGTCCTAAAAACAACTTTGGAGTTCATATTCTAAGTAAGTTGTAGCAACATGGCACATTTCTGTGAGAAATGTGTATTCTATGAGTTAGCCATATAGAGCTTTATATATCCATCCATTTATCCTATCTCTCATCAATATTGATTCGGACTGCAAAAGCCAAATGGGCCCAAGGGCTGCAACCCCTTTATCTTCGCTCTGCTGTATCTCTAGGGCATAGCTTTGCATTTGTGATAGAGAGTTCCTCCTTTCTACCCCCAGGTATATGGAGGTATCTCAAGAAGCAGCACCCAGAGCTGCAATTTTTGAGGCCCAGTCACCCTCAAAGCCACAGCAATGACACTCCAAGACTTAAATGCAGGAAACTATGTCATCCTTTCAAGGTGCATTCACTGTGTCTCTCTGTTATTGCCTCAGACACATAGCTTTGAGTTAAAAGCCATTAAACATTTCCTAACATTTCCTAAGCAGCAGCTTAGCTCAGGACCTTAAGAATTCCTTCAGGGAATGGACCACCTGGAAAAGTAATATGAATAAAAACACTGCATATTTTAATTCTTTATTGGCACAAGGAAACACCTTATAAGCAAATGGACACATGAACTTGTGACATCTCTCTGCCTCCCATCAACTAGCAGACTCCACATCAGGAGTGTCTGTTCTTCAGACAACTTTATGTCATCAGAATAGAGCAGTTAAGAGACCAGATTTATGCTTTCCTGACCTGGAAGAGAGAACTCCATCTATAGCAGCCCCTTCTCTGTGGAACACCTTGCTGAAGGAGATTACAGTCCTTTTGGAAACTAATGTGTCTGGTTCAAAAGGGAAATCTTGTGCACTTTTCTCAAAACTGACTCGTTACCCTAAAAAAACCCACATACTGCTATCTTTAGGAGGGAGAGAGACAAAACAGGAACACTTTGATTTTGTTGCCATTCCACGCCTATATTTGATACACCTCAAAAATGCCATCTCTGGAAAAGCAGGGACAGTTTGCCAACGCTGTGTGGCCACTTATTAGCATTAGCAACTATAACTCACTCACCTGTATGAAGGTTATGTCACCACTGGTGATATTGCTACAGGGCTGTGCGCGCAGCCCTCAGCTGCCCTGCACTTTTGCAAGTGCTTATGAGCATGCTTGAGCTCCGGGATAGATCACTGGTCCTGGCTGGACACAGCAGAGGACAGCAGGATCACTGCGCTGCCACTGACCAGAGAGCAGCTGGGTTCTCAAACTGGGATCACCACTCACCCCTCCTATACACCTGTCCCTCCAACTGAGTTTGGACCTAGACTTTCTTCCTATTTCCAGGAAAGGAAAAGCCTGCAAGCAGAAATGTATTCATAAATGTAAAGCTTTAGTCCTCAAGCTCCCTCCTGAACTGACTGCTCTTATGGCTTCTGCCTGCAGGATCTCTCCTGTCCCTTCTTCTCTCTCTCTCTCTTGCCTCAAAGAAAAGCTCGTTCTTTTATACTCCTGAGTTAATGAGCTGGCCTTCCTGACCTGACTGTCAGGATGAATCAGCAGACTAGTTCTGCACCTCCGTGCCATACTGACATTCTCTCTCAAGGGGATTTAGAAAAATTTAATAATATTTTTGCTGTATTAGTCCAGTGGTGATTCTAACATACCTTAGAAGCATGAGTTGATCATTAATATTATTTTACTTAAGGTGGACCTCATGGTCCAGCTTCATCCTACGTACAAAATGGAGATTGTTCTTTGTAATCATCTGGATCAACAGCTACTAGTTGGTGGGTGACTATTTCTATCCTTTTGCATAACTCTGTACATGTTTAAAGTGGATTCCAGAGTGGAAGCATATGTTTAAATCATATTACTAATTTAAATTTAATATACTTTTATTAGTAAACATATATAAAATTTAAATTTAAATACTGACAACTCACATCAATGCCTATACTTACTATAATCATGAAATTATTTGTAATAAATAAACATTAATATCCCTATAGTACATGTGAACTGCTGAAAGTAAATTACTAAATCAGCTAACTCATGAGTTACAGTTTTAGGTCCAAATCTGGCAATATACAGAACTAGTTAAAAAGCTATAGCCTCTTCTGCAAGTGTAGGGACTATATTTTCTGCATTTCCGTTTGTTTAGTTACTTAAATTCAGTGACTAATTCATTCATAGATGAGAAATTTTTGGCTGCTAAAAAAACTGTGTGGCTTACTATCCCCTTTCAATCCATAAATATAAATGAGGTGTAACAGGCTGAGATCTGCTAGTTCTAAAATCATGACAGACATGATGATCAGAAACTATTAGTACAATTTGTTAACCACAGACAATACTTACTTTGTTTAATGAATCAATTCGTTTTAAAATCCATTTAAATAAATGAATGTTTTCCCTAAGTAACCAGCTATTTAAGGTGTTTTAATTTAACTAAAATAGATAACTTTACAACATTGGCTTTGTGCTTTTTAATTGAGTTGCAAATTCCATCCAACTGCAGCTTGACACGAAACACAAATAAGCGCATAATCATAATAAGGTAAATAGTAAATGTAGCATTCATCATTCTTGTAAATTACTTTAAAATTATAATCTGACTAAAAGTATATCAGGCTAAATACATACATATGTATATATACACCTGGTGGCTAAATATATGCATTATATATATATATGCATATAAAATATATATTCAGCCAATTAAAAAAAAAAGGAAGAGAAAGTACTACCACATATAGCATAAAGGTTGCATTCAGGTGAAAATCAGCATGTTCCTGTGGTTACCAACCACGGAGGCCCAGCATTCCTTTAGGAAGGTAACTAATAAGTAAAAATGCAAAACAAGATTAAAATTGATTATTTAAAACTAACTTTCCTGTTTGTTGATTTAAATGATGATTAAAATTGGTAATGGTAATCAATCCACCCTTGTAAACTCCTACTTTTTATTAGAATCACAGCTGTAATTGTTTTTTTGTGGCAGAATATATCACAAATTAAAAGAAAATCACTTTTGTGATCATTTATATCCAGACGGCAAGTTCTTAAGCACAAAGAACCCTATACTGTGCTGGGGAAATTCTGCAAACTGGAAGTTAGTGTGCAAGCATCTCTCAGAACTGGCACCAGTCCAGCATGACATCATTCTGCTGTTGACTTCTAGCTTAATCTGAAACCACCTTTAAGATCATTTACATGTATGTAATTCTTTAATTACCACTGCATACACTTTGTAACATTAGCATAATATCCAGCAATATAATTCACATTTCTTTCATCAGTATGGATTATTACAAATACCACAGCACATGGAAAACTGCCAATTTCAACTGCGCCACTGTTTTTTCATTTGAGCCACTGTTTTTTTCTGCCCATAATTCAATTTTTCTTAGCATGCATTCACAAAACAGGGAATTTTAAAGGGACAAATGATAGTAAGCTGCATAAATCTTTTTGAAAGGCAACATTCTTCATCTCAGCCATTCCCCGGTCACCTCTGTAGTGTGTGGGAATCTCACCATCCCTTCTCCTCTTTCCCCTTGCTCTTGTGAAGAAAAAGACAGTCCAAGTCTTGTCATTTAAGGGCTGAAATGACAGCTCTGAAGACTGTAGCTTCCTATAAATCCATCTAATAAGAATAACAGAGTTACCAGACATTCAAACTTACCTTCACAGCCTTTCCAAGAGACAAATTATATGGGATGAGAGGCCTATTCTGATTTCAGCTTCCTTCTTCAGGACACTCAACAGCAGCATTGAATACAATGCTTTAGAAGGCAGGGATTGTTCATACAAAAGGTGCATAATTGCTACATATAAAGAGGCAAATTCAGCATACTCCACCAGGTCAAAATAAAACCCATTAGCAAGGCAATCACTACAGTCCTGCTGTGCAAGGAGCGGAGGATGTGTTAGACAGTGAAGGTACACATGGAATACATAGAGCGCCACATGCTGCCTGAACGTTTTCCATGTCACTTCCCTCGCAGAGCATGGCTAGCTGCAGGCAGGACAGCTTTGCTACGTGGAACCTGTTACTTGCCTGGCCAAAGCAGGGCCTCATTCAGGTCCTCAGCCGAGGGGTCCAGCCACTGCACTGAAACAGACGCCACAGAACAGGCTTGTATCTGTTATCTGCTCCATTGGCACAATTCATTTCTGTTGTAGCTAAACAGCCTTGGAGAGAGACACTTGCATTTTCACTTTTCTTAAGAAGAAAAGAGTGAAAGACCATGCCCTAATTTTGGAGAAAATATTTGAGAAAAAAGTATCAAAGTGTCCTATTCTTTTTCCCATTGCTCCCAGAAAGTGACCAGGAGGTTCTGGCACTGATGACCAGTTAAAAAGCAGCCAGTAGACCTCGCTGAGGAAAATCAGAGCATCAGTCATGCGTTTCCTCTCCCTCAAGGTCTTCTGTAGCCAACCTGTATTTAAATGCTCCTTTAATTGCATCCGTTTGTGTTCTAGATAGAGGCACATCTCCACTGGAGAAGAGGAGACAGAAGAAAAAGACATCCTGGGTATTAACTTCTTTAAACATTTGGGACAAATTATCAACATTTAAATAATCCTGCCCTCCAGGCCCTACAGAACTGCACTGCAAACCCATGCAAACCAGAGACTGCTCCATACTCTGCATCTGAATTCAAGGTAAGACTAGTGCATGATCTCTTCTTCTCTTCCCAGGAGGTATTTGATTCTTTGATTTAAGGAGAGAGACAATCATGTCTATATAAACTTATAAATAATTTAAAAAGAAGCCCTAAGGTCACGCGACAAGGTCCCTTTACAATACTATTCAGATGGGCACAATAAAAGCATTAATGGCTTTTGCTGTGACCTATCTGTCTTAGTAGGAAAGAAGAAGAAACGCTACTGAATAAAAACGATTTTGATGTGATGTGGTCCTGTATGTGTCATACAGTACCTATGAAAAAGTTTGTGATAGGTGCTCTTTTATGCAAACTAGTTCACATGTAGACAATTCTTCCTTCATCCTCCCTCTCCTCTATCTTCCTATCCTTGGTCTCATATTTAACAGAAAGCTGAATGAAAACTGTAATACTCTTCCCATAGGAAATGCCAATATTTCAATATCTGACTTGTGCATAATTACCCGATAGGGAAGAGGGAGGAACTAAAGACAGCCAAACTCTTCTCAGTGGTGCCTAGAAACAGAATGAGAGGCAATGGGCACAAACTGAAATGCATGAAATTCCACTTAAACATAAGAAAAAACTTCTTACTGTGAGGGTGGGCAGACACTAACACAGGTTGCCCAGAAAGGTTGTGGAGTCCGCATGCTCAAAGACATTCAAAACCCAGCTGGACACAGCCCTGAGCAACCTGCTCTAGTGACCCTGCTTCACACCTGAAACCTCCAGGGGTCCCTTCCAATCTCCGCTATTCCATGATTTCAAAGTTTCAGGAAATTTCTAAGTTAACACAAAATATCCCACTGCAAGGTTTACAATCAAAGAAATCATGTCAGTGTTCTTGTACAGAAACGTTGTTTGTTGAATCTGACATGTTTCTTTTCAAATCTCTTCAGCATTAAATTACATCTGCCTCCTTTCCCCATCATTAACCCTGGGGTAAATTATTACGTTATTACCTTTCTTGGCTAATCTGTCATTTGCTTTGATATCACATGTCCTGTCAACATACCGCACAACTGAACTGTGCAAGAACATAAGTGAGACAGTACCCAAAATGCAACTTCAAGAGCTTGGCAAAGTCCACAGCAACTCAAAGCCAAATATTCTGGTTTGGTTCGAGAAACCAAAACATTTCAGTTTTGTCAAAAAACAGTGACCAAACCAAAATATTTAATTCTAATATTCCTGATTTTGGGGGGGGGGGGGACTTTGGAAAGCATAATTCTTTTTCATTTAGTTTTCAGAAATTACATTTTCCACAGAAGAAATCACAAAGATACAAAATTACCAATAAGCTCTGAGTTAACACAGTGTAACTCTTTGCACTGTGTTTCATAATCATTTTTGCAATCCTATTGCATATTCTGCACTAGAAAAAGGGCCCACCTCAAATTTGGTAAACCCTACAGAGTGCTATGGAGAAAGATGGGGGGGAAGGGGAGGCAGGGATCAATAATTCCAAATCCCTGCCACTCCAAAGTGATTGTTCGCCATTATATGTGGTATAAGCTAAGAGCTAATAAAGAGCTACATGCAATAGAGCTACATCCATTTAGCAACTTGGATGAAAAATAATTTTTAATGTATGACATAACATCTAAGGATCAAAGAAGAATACACTTCTCAGTGAAAAATGACAACTCAAGTGGCTCCACAGCAAGGTCAGTTGTCACAGTCCCACTCCACCCTCTGCCACTTCACATGTTCCCATTTCCCTCATGCTGCAGTAGCACGGGGAGCTGCGCCCACCAAACCCAGCCCAGGAAACAAGAGGAGGATGATTTCTCAAGCTGATCAGATCCCTGAACCATGACTGCCCAGTCACAAGGAAGGCGGCAGGACTACCTGGCCAGGAGAGTGAACATCATCAACAACCTCCAAGAGATCAGCCTTGGTTGCCACTGAAGGGTTCTCTGGATCACAAAATTGTGTGTGTGTGTGGGTGTGTGTGTAAGGAAGACCTTTATCTTTTTAAAGCAAAGAGTTATTAATTAATTGGGCAAGTACTGCCACTTGGTCTAACATAGAGAACTGGCTCCTTTCAGGAAATGAAATAATGTTTACTTCAGTCAAGACAGAAATTGCAGAGGGGAAGATTTAATCTGTATATACCTCCTGGAGGACTTCAGAAAGAAGATGGACTATAAAAGTGAGCATGCTCCAAGGGATCCTCTCTAAAGCATGCAGCCTGAGGTGCTAAATGCATGCAAGGACAGGCTCCTTTATGAGGCATACATTGGGAAAAGCTACAGCAAGCTACCTGGACATTGGACAAGACCCTTCCAACTGAACGTTGGGGGAGACAAATTAAGCACAGCTCTTCCTTGCTCCTCCCACCCTGTCATCTTTAACTGTGCTTCTTACCTTGAATTTGCACATTCACTGCATTTGATTTTTACCCTGCCTGAGTTACCAGTGATCTCAGGTCTCTTGCATAGCAAGGTAGTCCTCACCTAAAGGTACGGCCAAGCCATAACCTGTGGTACCAAACACCTTCATAGGCATCCCTGTTCCCAGCACGTTCTCCAGAGTAACCAAAGAGCAGCAGAGAAGCTGTTGTTGTAGGCCAGACCACAGTGTCCATCTGTGGGCACTTCTTATATTCTTGACATATAGTCCCTGTTTTCAATGGCAAATTCCCTTTTCCTCCATGTTCATACAGTATATACAACTTTTCTAAAACGGGAAGAAAATCTCCAAGCATCTTAGAGAGACAAAAAATACTCAGCAACTGATCTGTTGTGACATTTATGTACACACGTAAGGATCAGTCATCATATATTAAACGTAATACACATTGTAGATATATTTTATTCCTCTGTTGTTCTTGAGGAACAAAAGTGCTTCTGAGGACAGGTGTGAGAAATGAAAAGTGCTTGGATTGTGTAGGAAAAGATGGTTCTGAATAATGTTAAATTTTTAATAACTTGCGAGTTGTGTCATCAGCAGAGCAGCAATAGATGCGAGAAAGTAGAAGTTAGAACTACATGGAAATCTCTCCACACATATCGCTGCTGTTAACTTTCATTTTTCCCCCTACCAATCTTTTTGAAGGATGCTGCTGACTCCAAGTCTTCTGCTACTATGAGTCATGTTGTGCTGATCACCTGCCTGAGCCCAGGAGATCTCTAGGGAAGAGGCATATGCAAGCTGGGAATAAGATCTGTTTGAAGGGAAAGGCCAGACTCTTTTAATTATTTTTTTCTTCAGCAAAGCAAGCAGAAATAGTGGTGATTTCCCTTTAGTAGAGCTAGCTAATTTAAAACACACCTGCCTTTCTTCATTGCTTAAGAAACAAAAAAAGATATGATATTAGGCTGTATCTTAGTAGAAAATAAAACAAAAACTAGGCATCAATTGTTCTTATATAACCGTTACAATTATCCTCTCTTATCCTGATTACTTTAAAGGGAAAAAATAATGCATGCAACCACCTATTATACACTACTGACAGAGAAAATCTGCACAATGTGGGATGCAATATTCAGCTCACACAGCTGGAGTTTACTTGACCAGTTGTGTGCTGAAGATCAGGGTAAGCTGGCAATTGTTTAAACACATCTTCTTGCTCAGCTGGTCAATTATTCACAGGTACAGCAGAGCAGGAAAACAGCTTCTGCTAGTGTGAAATGTGTATTTACATCTATCAGTGACTTGCTGTGCAATCTTTGGCCGTCGCTCCCCTTCTCTGCGTCTCTAGTTTTCCTCCCACTCTTCATTCCTTGTTAACCCAGGTTCACACGAGCTGCGTGACCACCTCTTGCTATGCAACGTGCAGCATGACAGACCCTTGAACTTGGTCAGAGCCTCAAGTGCAACTGTTAACAATTAAGTAATAGCAGCTTCTTTTTCCCTTTTGCAAGCAGCAGCACCATCCTTCCCTGGGAGGAAAGGGGCTCAGCTGGAGCTCGAGGAGTATTTAATTCTGCCACAACTTCCCTGCACATCCTAGAGTACCTCTCCAAAGGTCCAATTCAAGTTAAAAGAAGAGCATCTCAGTATCTCTAGGTGCTCAGCAACTCTTAAAAAACAGAGCAAGAACCATAATCTCTCTTTCAGCTCGGGGTCCAGCCCTAGCTCTTATTCAAAAGCTAGACACCATAGTACTGCCTTGCCTTACTGGGCTTCTGTAAGTTCACTCGTGGTCACAGTGTTCAGCTTCTGCAGTGATGACAAATAAAGGTTTTTAGCAAACGGAAACAAAGTTTTCAAAATACCAATTTAAATATTTTTGAAGGCCTGTTTTGACACACTAAGTTCCTACATATTCACAATAATAAATTTTTGCATTCTCTCACCTCTGCAGGAGGTGCTGTCATATAGATAGGAGTAAAATCTCACATGCCTTATATTTGTTTGAAGGGTTTGCAAAGCTCTTTATCTGTTTTATTTATTATTTAGAGAATACTGTAAGTATGGAAGGTGCCTTATGAAACACAGCAAAAGACAAGATCTTTGGCACCAAAAGTCCTGTGATCTACTTCAAATACAAAACATGGAACATCAGTTTAGATGCAAGAGTGTGTAAAGTTGTCAGTTACACAGGGAAAACAATGTACAGGTTTTCATTAAAAAACAAAAAAGACTCAAACTATCAAAAGACCTCCACTGATCTTTTTTCCTTTGAAAAACACAATGATACATACTCACAATTCTGTTTTTAAATTAAAGCAGTAACAAAAGCTGGCAACAGAGTACACGTGTGCACCTTTATTCTAACATGCCAGCAGCTGAGTCTATTAAACAGAAGAAAAATCTATACTAAGGCAACAGACTTCATACTTAAGCATCGCATAATCATAGAAACAAATGACAGCACTTTCTTAACCTGCATATATATTACATGAAAGATTTCTAGAGGAAATGAAGGTCCTGGAGGTTTAATTGCCCTTGTTCTGTGTGAAAGAATGATCTCATGATGATAGGATGTGGAAACTGCAATTCTAAATCCAACCCTCAGCAAATCTCTCTCTTTGTTTTTACTCTCTCTGTTTTGCTCTCCTTAATAAATAAGATCCTTAATAGCTTCTTGTGCAAGGCGTTTTTATTTTGGGGGTAGACACTTGCTGGTTCTGTCCTTTAGACTTTTTTTTCCCCACATCCCACCACAGTTATGGTGAATATTAATTGGGTATGTGTATTGCATATTTCACCTGAAAAGTAGATATACTTGAAAAAAATCTTTTCATCAAAATTGTATTCTGGGTTTCTGGCATGCGCTCATAACAACCAATGGGTGCACTGTAGCATCCTGCAGAACCAAGAGGAAAAGGGAAGAGTTTGAACAGAAAGACAATTGTAATGCACTACTCGAAGCAGAAGAAATGCAATTTTTAGTAGTCTGATATTGAATTAAAAACAATACTAAGTTAAAAGTTTAGACAGTTAAAATCCCCTCCAATGATGAAAAGCATGTATGACAAGAATACCAATAAATGACTCTTGCCAACATATTTTTATTTGTTGTAAGTGAAAATACAGACATTTTCTAGAGTACCAATTGCTCTCTCCTCCCCAATATCTTTGAGATCCTTATTTGTTTGCATCTGGATAAAAAGGGCATACCTTGTGAAAAGGCTGCATTGTGCCCATTCTTGTGGAGCAGATATACCTGAATTTCATAAAAAGCTGCAGGCTGTTAGGAATTAAGTTTTTGTCAGTGCCAAAGGTCAAAAGCACCTCAGTACTTCATTCCAGGTAATGGTGAGCAGTGTTACAGAACAAGATGTAAAAAAATAAACCTTTCACTGGATCAGAAACAACCTTTTTCTCTTTACTGTTCACTACTGGTGCATCTTCAGTGCTTTTGCACTAGAAATATTATTCACTGATTTGCAGACACCAGGGAGCAACTTCTGCTCATTACCATAGCAGAGAGGTAATGTAATTCCTTTGAATTTAAACATGCAATTATAGCTTTATATTGATATAATATTCCCCCTGCCCAGGAATAAAAACCTGTCTGCAGGATGTTATCTTTTTTTTACATTTTTTTTATTCAGGAACTTATATATTGAAAAAAATCTCAGCCATAACAGAACTAAAAACTTTAGAAAGAGTCAGTTCTATCTTACATCCAGCAATTATTTTTGCTGGTTGCCAGTGCACAAATACATTAATGTACAACGACTTAATTCTGTTCTCACAGAACACGGAGCAGCTTGTGTGTAAATGAGCCTATCCACATGTGCTAAAGGCTGTCTCCTCACGTTTGTTGCCGCTAATGCTAAATAGTGGCTTGTTAGGCTGAAGCGGGTATGGGATACACTCTAAAAAGAGAAAGAGGAATCAGAGGGAAGCATAAATATTTGCCATAACTTCACCAACTTAAAAAAAAAATTTGTAAAAGAAAGAAAGAAAAAAAAGCATATCATTACTAATTACTGAAATTAAAACCACAGTACAATACTACTAAATACATAGATTCTAGTGAAAATTAAAGGAACTTGAAAGGAGAGATTTTTGTAAAGTGTCCTTCTTCAGTTAAACAATTTTCATAAAATGTAAATATATAGTTAACAGACTTGAGCAATCCTTTACTCTCTAAGCAAAACAAAATCTTGTATGTATGTACTGCAACACATTGTAAGTAAGTATTTCTGCACCACAGCACATGAGTCAATTACACTACTTTAATTCAACCTGAAGATTATGACACAAACCAAAATAAAATGTCATTATGTGATATGCATGGACTTCCAACTTTTTGTGACAATAATTAGGCTGAACACCACTTTGGAAACATGTAAGGGAAGGGAATCTGAGATGCTGTTTCGTGTTAGTTACTGCAGTCACCTGTGAAAATATAAGTACAATGTTCGCTTCAGTGTTTGTTCACCTTTGTTAAAAAGGTGTCCTGTGTCAGAAAAGCAGTAAGATGCAAGGTACCTGCATTGTGCCTACGTAATATTTTGAACAAGATCCTATAAAACGCCAATATTCTTGGTGTAGATCCAGTAAGACATTGATGTGTATCCTTGGCTGTCTGGCATGGAAACAGTCTTACTGCAGCTCTTTGAACTCTTCACGTTTGCAATTACATATGCGCTTTGCTGGATTAGGGCCATTTACGCAGGAAGCCAAACTACCTGTTCACCTTGAAACAGCTGCCTGATCAAGGGAATACTAAAGGTACCATTCCTGTATAGCAAAATTTAGAGGAAAAAGATCTGATGCCCAGATACTACATTACTGTGCAAGGCACACCTCAGAAGCTGGGGCCAGTCCTAGAAGAGAATATAGGGTATCCCTTGTGTGATCTTGTACTGCTTTAAAAAAGTAATTGTTTATTCCTGATGAGTTTTCTACTTCCCTCCTAAACTGTAATCATCCATGTCTCACCCTCTAATCCTTAATTTTCCTAATAGCCTCTTGTGAGAAACTTTGCCTTCTTTTTCATCTTTTTCATCTGCACAATTAAGATTAAATTATCAGATTTAATCACATATTACTCACATTAGGCAGATCTGGATATCATTTACATGGGTTCCAATCAAATCTAAAAAACCTTACCAAAATCAACGGGGTTAGGATTTTTGTAAGTGATAATGAATCAGGCCACAGGCAGTGCTGGCTCAGCGTGGAACAACAGTAGATGCTGGTTGATACCAACTTTCCTAATGCCTTGAGCTTCTGACCTTGTTCATCCCACTACATTTTGATGGACTGGCCATTTCAAGGTTTCTGCTGCAACTAAGGATATTATAAAATAGCAGGAGGTTATGGGAAGCTGACGAATTCTGAGGATTCCAGATTTTTCAGAAAAATATTCTTGTGAATTTGAGAGACAGCCTGACCTTCAGGGAAAAAGTTAGTAACCAGGTTCAAATATGAGCTGTGAAACTCATTCCCTCTGTGACCTCCTTGAGCTTCATCACTACAATTACAGCAAGAGAAGTTTTATAAAATTCTGCTGCCTTCATCCTCATAGCAAAAGGTTTTAAAAGGACAGAAATCATGCCAGGAGAATTCCAATCTCAAGTCTGTAAGTGTAATGAGACAATCAAACAGGAACAAAGTATGGAATCTTAGTTCTAAGATCTAAGGATTGACTTTTTTCCCTTTATTTTCTTCTTGAACACAGAACAATGCTGAAAAATAATAAGTTTTTCAAACATCTTCCAAGGGTTGAGTGTGTTAACTTTTTTTTTTTTTTTTTTAACTAAAGAGTGAACTGCATTCTCTATATCAAGCTTTTGCACCTTAAGAACAGCATATAGGTTTTAAAAAGGAGCCAAAAATACACAATCATCTTATAAATGCCAAGCCTAAAATTATATCTGCTGAAGTTTTCATTTCTCCTTTTAAAATAACATAGGTGCTGACACCTAGTAATGGTACTTTAGACATAATGAGCATCACCCAGTGCAAACACCTTTTCGTCTTTTATTCTCGTAGTAAGGTCTACCACTGTGTTAATATAAGATTAAGGACAAAGCAATCCCTTAGACTCAGTAACGTTTTGTACATATTATCCTCTTCCCACTGTTCATAGAATCTCTGCAGGGGTAAAGAGAGCACAGCATAGAAAAAGAGTATGCCTGGGCAAGTCTGAATTTTTATTACATTTTACTGTTCCTGTGTACATTTTAGGGCAATTACTGTGCTTATGGAAACGCAGTGCAGAAGCACCATATATCTGGTGAGGACGTCCTCACCAGTCTTGAGCAATTCTGTACACAGAGTGCATGTTCCCTATCCTTGAGGTACCACATGTAAGCTAAGGTCTATATTTTGCTCAGCTTCTAATTAGCTTTGATGCATCACAGCAGACTGGTAAGTGCCACTAAAACAACACCTTAAATTACATTCTTAGCAGTACTGCTTCCTGAAACAGAACATCCCAGTGTGAGATCAGATTTTTATTCTAAATTGATACATACTCATCCCAGTACTTTAATCTGTGGTTAAAGTTTTAATCTATGTATTTTATCTTGGCTTTTATACAACAGCTTCCACCAGAGTTGCAGAGAACAGGAATTCCTGCCCGCTAAGAGCAAAGCTCTTACCTCTTAGGTAGACTGGCAATTGGACCAAAGGGTAGTTTAGCTCCTCAATTATGTCAGTGCAGCAATACCAAGAGGGGGACAGATTGGCTGCAATAAAATAAATATAAATTTTCAGTTTGTTACCTCAAAGTTTATAAAAATTGATTGTCCTCAAGTATTTTCTTTGAATTTTCCTGTGCGTGAAAATCTTGTTTTTCCTAGACCTAAAAGAAGGATTTTCTGTATATTGTTTCCAACACTGAAAAGTCATCAGCTACTGGAAACAACTCCCATTACAATTCTCATGAAATTTCCATCTCAATTTCCAAGCCAAATAATTTTGGAGAAGTTTAGATACATTAGCTTAGATATGCCAAAGAATATAAATAGGTAGTTTAAGCTTCTGATTGGAATCACTTACACTTCCTTAAAACACAAATTAAAAACTTGATAAAACTGTCACAGTTCATCTTCCTGAAGCAAGCGCTTTTACTTCTGCTCAGTAAACTGTCTTGCTCTTTAAGATATGCTATCAAAAAGTCAAGATCCTTTCCAGTTCTCATGGACATTAGATATTCCATGAAACACAGGAAGGGAGCAGAAATATAATTTGCCAGTATTTTCCCTCCTGTCCTTCAACAAGCTCTGTAGATTGACTGTTCATGTAGTTTGCCTGCACAGCTGCATCACCCAAATCATTCCTGTCAACATGGATTTCTCACCTGACTTTAACAGAAGCAAAGCTAGGTCTTAGTTTGAGGTGCAGGTACATGATATACATTTAGCATATAAATTTAATTTGGAGTAGGGATGTATACACAAAGATCCCCTCTGCCCAAGGTTTCTCATATACAGCATACTAAAATGATTTTGACTGAGACATCAAAAATGAAAAAGGAAAATAGCATTGCCTGAGCTCTTCAATATTTACACCGAAACCAACTGGTCTATGATACGTGAAGAGAAATTATACGTATGTGCATGTGTCACATTGTCTTTGAAGTGTTTCTAGAAAACCCTTGTAAAGGAGATGTATTGCAAGTAGCAAGGAGGGAGTTTTTATTTCTACTAATGCTTTAAGTAGATAACCCATTTGGAAGAAAAGCACATTTAAACTTCTATCCTAATCATGCTCCTCCTCTCCTGCTGTGTAGGGCTCAGATTCCAGCTGCCCTCACCCCAAGCTGTGAAAATAGTCCAAACCTGGAGAAATCTCATATCTGTTCCTGCCTGGTCTGGATTCCTGGGAATCCTTATTCTCAAAGTTAGACTTTTCAGCATTGCTTCATACATATCCTTACAAAAAGCACACTGTTGTAATGTTTAAGGCAGTAAATTTGCTGCTGCTCTTAATAAATCCTTTCAGTCAATGTAAAGAGGGTATAAAAATGCTACCATGCTGCTTGAGCAGTGCTTAACATGGCAATGAATGACTCAGGTGTAAGACAGTTGCATGTTTCAACAGTCAGTCGCGGTTCCATTAAATTAAGTTGCCTTTTGATTACAGTGAAGAGAGGATTTCATCTAGCAGTGCCTAGAGCACTTCAGGGTTTGGGGATTTCACTTAAGAACACTGCAGTATGCCTTACAAAGAAGTTTTCCCTCCAGCCCCTGGTGCAAATTCCCTATGTTTTAGAAGGCGCCAGAAGCCAGAGTAGCCAAAGCCTTTCATGCTTGCACATGGCTAGAAAACAGTTTGAGACACCCCAGTGTTCTTTTGCTATTTCTGCTCACTGTTGCTGTTCAATGACCAAAACAAAAACCCACTCAACCATCTGGCAAAACTTTTCTATTTCTTTCAGATTAGCACATTTTGTTTCTTTTTCCTGCCTGGATGTTTTTGAATGCCACAGGGCCTCACTGAACTTTCATCCTCCACAGGTCTCTGTTTCTAGACAGTCTGGAGGCATTTTCCCCTTTGCCTGTCCTCCAGGGGAACAGTGGATGCTCACACATCACTGTTGCTGCAGCCTTCATTTTCATTGCTTCTGCCCAACGAACCACCTTTCCCATCACAAGCTCTTTCTTTAACAAAGCATGTAACATTTATTTAACATCTTCCTTACAAAAAAGCTTATAAACAGGCTGGCTAGGAATTCTTCAGTTAAGATACCCCCTCCCCTAAAAAGGAAATCACAGCTCTGAAAATTACAGTCCTGAGGGGATTTAGGATAACTCAAACAGAACAAAATATTTTGCTTCAGTTTTATCAAAGGAAAATTGAAGTGAAATTTACGATCCTTCAAAAATTGAAACATTTCTGTCTGTCCAAGCAAAGCAAACTGGTTTGTCTGGCATCAAGGCATCAAGTCAGTGCTGACTTTTATGCCTATGGAGTTATAGCTCTTCCAAGGAGCTGCAGTTTGGTTTTCTATGGCACATATTCATTGCCTTCAGTCAGCCTTCCTATTTGGACGACTGCTCCTAAGATATACAGCATTCTCCCATCTACATTCTCCACAACAATTCTAAATTATTTAATCATTAAAATTATTTAACCCACCTTTTAGAGATAATCAACCCACTGCAACACTGAAAAACACCATTAGCATAGAAGGTCAGAAGGCAGTTTTAGAAACTAAGAGCAATGGAGAGGCCTGTTATTTAGACTGCCATACCAGCATAGTCACACCTTTTGATTATTATTTTCATATAAATAGTTAGGAAGGATATAGATACTTTTACAAAGGTAAACAGCCCTTAAATTAAAAGTTTTGCTGTAAATCTCCTGCCTGAAGGATGGGCTTTGAAAGCCTTCTTGGCCAATTAGTTGGTCTTGCAGCTCACAAAACAGAATCTAAATAAACAGGGATCAAAGAGCTATTTAATGGCATTGTTTGTTTGTTGTTTACTAAAAACGTTCTTTAACTGCTGAGTTACACAAATGTCTGTTTATCTTTTAATATTGACTGTCACTATTTTCCTATTATTCATGTGAAAGTGAATATAGATGAGTCCATGGAGAAATGAAGCATTTATTGTTCCATAAAAGCACCCCTTTGAGTATACGCCTCTCCATAAGCTTAACAATAAAATCTCAAGGCCTACATTTTTCAGGACAGCTTTAGCTCAGTGCAGTGCCCATGGTGCTGCACATGGACTTGTCAAACCTCCCCAGAGTCCCCAAGCGTTTGTTGGGCAAGATGTGTGCCAGCACAGGAGCAAAGGGCAGCTTCGGACAGCTGAACCCCCTCAAAAGCAATTCCACATGCCAAGACTCCCCCCATGCCCTCTGCCTCAACATGAACAAATGGAGCAATCTTATGGAGAATATCGATTCCTCCTGGACACGTTCGTCCTTTCCAATGTATCACCTGTAATCTCCAGTGAGAGGATTTCTAGAGGTTGTATAAGGAACAGAGAAAAAGAGAATCAAAACAGAAAACCCTAATTAGAGCCCACCTAAAGAGGATCTGTGACAGCTCTCAGCTTGTAGAAACACAGGGTATGACAAGGTCGCATTCTCCGGAGGCTTCAGCTCACACACCTGCGATGAGCTTGCCAAGACTGAGTGCATTAAATGAGAATTTCATGGTGGGACACTGCTTTCCACTATGCCATACAATGGCTCCTGGTGAGGTTTTTGTACTCAATTAGAAACACTTTGGACAATTTATTAAGTAAATTATTTGTACAGATATGATTTGTAAAGATACGATGATATATTGGTGAGCTTTCTGCTGCTCCAGAGATAACCATAACATGCTAATTGCAACATTTAGTTTAAGTGAATAACAGCAAGGAAAATAATGGCTTATTGAAGAATATTTATTCAATAATGTTATCCAGAGACCTACCTGACCCACTTTGAATGGAACTGCCACTAGCTGGGTAGTATACAACACTTTAGTAAGGTACTTCCTTACAGGGAACATTCCTTTTAGAGATAATTTTTTCCAGAAAGTCTGAGCAGCTGAGCAGAGTTTACATTGAAAGCAACTTCAGATATGAGGTCTGCAAAGTAATCACTAGTTAATGAGCATCAGACAAAAATATCAGTCTGATGCAGTAAGGACCAGCTCTCCACACAGCAACTTGCAGTCCTCAGCTGGGGTCTATCACAAACCATTATACAACAGAAGTATCATGTCACTTCTGTTCAAATATGTGTTGTCTTCTATGTCATGGGATAAACTTTTGCTTTTTTTCCAGATAAACTTTTGTTTCTCTTTTAAATAATCTGACACCGGCAACTAATGTTAGCCCAAGGGACTGTGTGTACTGAAAGAATCAGGCATACTCCCTACCATTTTGCATAGCACCTTCCATACAAAAGGACATACAAGAGGAAATCCCTGAGAATTAGTAATTGCCGGTTAGAACTTTAAACACACCTTCAAGTCTGAACATCTTCTGAAATTAACAGGAATTGGCAGCTGGGGCTTCAGAAATCCCCCAACTGCTTCTTTTCACACTTGGGAGCATAAAAACTGGAAGCTGGGGCAGAATACTTTCTCTTGACTTTTCAGGGGTAGGGTGAAAAACAAGGCAACTGAGCTTTCCCAGCCAAACACTCACTGGTTAGGGCAATCACCCACCTAGTGGGAAATCTGGATTTAACTCCCACCACTTATTGAAGTTATCTGAGCCTTCATCTTCCACCTTCTAAGAGGGTATCTTGTCTGATGAACTATGGGATATGTTCTTTTTTCAGCCTCCCTCTCATAGATATGAAATAGCTAGTCAATTTGAGAAAGAATGACCCTTTCTCTTAGTTTGATTTGTATGCTCATCGCACAGGTAAGAACAGTGAGTTTGGGGTGTTCAGGGTTTTTTTCAAGTCAAGGAAAAATGAGCCTGAACAAGAGAGAAAGAGGGAAATGTACACAGCCTCTCTCAAGAAGCGCAGGCTCAAAGCTTGCAGAAAAAAGGAAAGAGTGAACCAAGGAGTCACCATTTGTGAGCAATTTCTCGGTGTAAAGCGGCAATGCCAATAACCCGATTCAAGCATTTTGCTGCCTTCCTTACAAGAATCCAAAATACAACACACACTGATTCAGTCAAAATCATGCACTTTGTCTAACACAGAGGGAATGTTTGCAACATTTTGTCCTCATGAGAAAAACTGAAAAGCTTTTTGATTTAATCATAACCAATTGTGTTTGGGTTTCTTTGTTTTGTTTTGGCAGGTGAACCAAGAAATCAATTCTTGTTCACTGTATTGTACAGTATAGTATGCTGCTGTACCATTCTAAATATCTTTAAGTTGTGGCCCTTAGTTCCTAAGGTAGATTTCCAGAAACAGTAGGTTGTATTTTCCTTTCTAGGTCAATAAAAATCCCAAGGGAAAGTAGAATGTTTTATGTGACAGAAATTCCCAGACTGAAATCCCTAGACCTTTCCATTAATTTATCAACCAAGCAGAATTTATGAGGTATCTAAATTGGAAATGAGATGCATATCTTAATGGTCTGTCCCCCCAGTAACTGAATGAATAAATAAATAAATCACACTACTGTTGTGGACAAAATGCAAAGCTACTTGCATCTTTCTATTCAAGCTTTAAACATTTGCAAATCATTATGTGAATACAATGAAAAGGAGGATGATAGGAAACGTGTCCTTTGCTCGTGATGCAGTGTGCAAGAAAAATTCCATTTGTTGATGAGATGGAAAGTAATAAAGATCATTGCATGGATAAAACACTTTCACTAGCAAAATACAGATTTCAGAACACCCCATACTGTTGTGGCTTAGTATGTAGATAATATTACTCAGCAGATGTGGAATGCTGCATATCTCATACATCAAAAACAGTGTGAATCATTATTGCCATGGGGCTGTCAGATCAAAATGACTTGGACTTAGCTGGTGTAGTAAGATTTTTATGAAAACAATTAATGATTGAATGTTGAAACTGAAACCCCAGGAGTACAAAGATGTGCATGATGATCTACCTAACCAAAAAGACAACTGCAAGAATCTTTGGAACAGAAGTTGAACTTCATCCCACACCTACATCCCTAAAACCCAGAAATATAAGGAAGCGACCTACAAGAGCTGCTGTTCCAAAAAACTTGCTACCTTTTTGTCTAATGCTGATTTTCCAGGCCCATAGTCTTTAATACAACAGCTGATCAAAAGTAAATACATTTCTGTAACTAGATTGCTTGGAACCTGCTCGAAACTGACCTCTGACCTCCGCTTATGAAAACTGGACATGCTTGATTGCTCCACACCGACACAGAGCATGTTCAATTAATGCTTACATTATAAGGATTGTGCAAACAACACAAATGAAAATTAAAACTTTTCACTATCCATCTGCATCTGAACATTCATAAATTGAAATAAGTGTAGAAGAGCTGCACTCAATCAATTTCAGCTCGAGTCCCTGACCTGATTGTTATGCATGTCAATATACATTCTCTTAAACAAATGTGGCTCAGTGAACATTAGTGGTAAGAAAATGGGAGACTATGGCCCACATATTGCTACCTAAGATGTTACCATGAAAAACAATAGAAAGTAAATTGATGGGGGAAAAAAAAGTCATCTAAAGACAAAGCAGTTGCGTATGTCATCATAATGTTCTCTTAAGCTGGGTGATTCCAAAGCAGGTTCCTAAAAGTGTCGTTATTTTTCCTTGATGATCCACAGCGGAGCTTAACAATTAGACAAAAAGGCATAGCGTCTGAGGGAAACCAAATGCTACACTTACTGTGTATCACCAAGCATCCACTGTTGCAGGCAACAGGAAAGCATCTGCTAGAAAACTGCATTTTAAGAATGAAAGAAAGGCATTGAATCCAAGGCTTCCTACTTCTCAGAGGTCTCCATCTCACATCAGCCTGATGTGGTTTCTGCACAACACAGCAGGTTTTATGTTTTAACTTCTTCACTTTTATTCTTCTCAGTTCTCCAGTTTCCTGGCCCCTTTCTATCTTTTCCCTGCACTATCGGCCACAGTGACACCTACCAGAGCTGTAACCAGGTGGTTGTTGCCACACACATGGCTGAGTGGTTTCCATAGGAGAGAGCCTTCATCAGTATAGCTTGGAAACGGAGGGCCCCACACAAAGACCAAGTTTGTAAGGCTGTGAAGTACTGATAATAATTTTAGAGGACATAATTAAGATTGCTTTTTCCTCATGGTATTGCAGATCCTTGGAGGAAAAGAGGTGACTGCCTAGAAGAATCACAGAGCACTGCCATAACAGACTGACTCAGGAGGGAAAAAATATTTCCTGCAGTCAACTTTTGTTATTTCTGTGGTATCTTTCTCTTCTCTCTCAAGAGTCAGGCTATGGATTACACAGCACTTATGATTCAGAAGGAATAAAATACCCTCTGGTATGCTAATGAGCATGTGTTGCAGTTGCAGATGGGATTTAGATGATCCCATATATCTATTCCCACCATAGCTGGATGCATGTGGCAGACAGCCTTTCACTTTAGTCTACTGTAGGGAGCTAATCGATTCTGGATCTGGGAATAATACTCAGAAAAAGACCATTTAAGTTCACCTTCATGCACAAAAGCAAATTAAAATAAACAAATCAAACATGATGAAACAAGCTATTTGGAGGAGCCTACACTGGAACACAACTCTGATTCCAACATGGTGTGGCAACTGCAGTCATGCTTGCAGAGATGAATACAGTGATGGTTATCCATCAACCCTGCCAAATCCCACACATGCTTTCTGGCCCTTCTACTCTCCGGGCTTCTCCAATCTACCAGTCAGCCTTGAAGTCCAAAGAGATTAGAGAGATTCAAATTGTATCTATTGTAGCATATAAATTTTTGTCTTATTTAGCTCCTCTTCCCAGTCATGAACAGTCTTATAGGCAGTCTACAGTTGTTTTATATTTACTCAAGAGCTATGTGCTCAATAATTTCTGAAAACACTTGCAAGTTCTGAGATTGTTCACACACAGTATAGTGCAATCTTTACCAAGAAAATTCGACATTTTTTGCTTCTGAATGAAACTCAGAAAGATAGTCCTAGTCCCAACTGGACACAGGTTAAAAACAACAACAACAAATACATGGTCAAAAAACATAATATTAGCTATAAAAGGAAAGCTGCAGGCAATGGAAAGTAAGTGAGTAAATCTTGGTGTCTACTTATTTGCAATATAGAACTATGTAAACTAAAAGCATTATTAAACAAAAGGGAAAATAGAAAATTCACTGAACTATCCTGGGAAAGTAGTTTCCCTTTTGGTATTTAAAAATGACTCATTTTTTCACTTTCGTAGTGAAAAATGGGGACTATCTAATTTGATCAATGCACATTTCTGTAACTCCTTTACTGGAGCATGCCAGCATGGCAAACATAGCAGACATGCAAACTAAGATCTAGAAAATTCAGTTTTGGCTAATTTGTCTGACACAGATGGAAAAAACTTTGGGTCTTCAGCCTTATTTCTCTGAGGCAGAGGGAAGTGGTGGAATGCTTGTCTGACCTGACAGTAACATCTGCCTCCAAATTCTGGCCCATTCCCTGCACTGGGAAAAATACAAATGAAAGGTCATCTAAATCTTAATCAGCCTCTTTGCTACACAGCACTAATGATTCACAGTAACAGTTTTCCAAGCAGCCAGATACTGTATTACAGGCCCTTATTTTCTTTTAAGAGTTTGCTGGGTGGAGGGCTGGGGAAGGGGCTGAAGGTTAAAGAAAAGACAGTTGGGGTAAATCTTGTTGTTTAATTCTGCTTGGTCTATGTGTTCTCACATTTTAGTCTGCCTCAGAGAAAGTGGTGCAGGAGCGCAGCTGTACACACACTTGCCCCATTGGCCTATCAGCAGTTTTTGGTTTTGCCAGGGACTTTTGTAGAATCATTAGCAAATAGTATGGACCTCATAGCCAGCACAAGCTAGGAAAAAGCCATATATTTAACCTTCAAGAGTCTAATAAGCAATTGACACAGCTAGCTTGTCCCTCATTCCTCAGGCTACAAAATCATGTTTAACATTGTATTAGTTCATATGACTTCAGCTGAAAGCCATTTAGGTTTCCTACCATATTCATCATCTTAAATCCACTGCATTTACGTCTTAGTGTTCTAACATGACCTACTTTTCCACATAAGATAAACCTCTTGCAAGGGTGATAAGATACTTCAGCCTTTGCTGATGTTGCCAACCAGGATGCTAATTAAAGCTATTTCTGGTGATAGCTTTTCCTTTTTTTTTTTTTCTTTTTCTTTTGTCAATGTCAACATTTAGTCACATAAAACCCAGACTAAATGCAAACACTCTTAATCTATTGCTAACAAAATGCCCTCTTCCACATCAGCTTGTCAGGGACTCGGAATAGCAGGCGAGTTCCTAGAATTTTAATAGCTGCCATGGTGGTGCCTCTTCCAAAAGCTTTCCCCCTTCCTCCTTGAGCTCTGCAGGCACCGTACTGTAAGTAAAATCAATGACTACTCTGATAATTGCAAAGCTGTCAGGCTAGCACAAGGGTCTTTTTTTCCTGCCTTTAAAAGCAGGAAACCATGCTTTTCCATTGACCTTCCCAGGTTAATCCAAATCCTTCCTTTGCAAGAACATCTGGAGGAAATTAAATGCAATAACACAAATCTCTTTAAATGCCTTTAGCTGATGCTTCCATAAAAGTCTTATTTCATTTATGTTCCTATATTTCCCCCTGTCTTTCCACTCTCTCACCTATTCAGGAACAATAAAAGATATTACTCACATCTATCAAAAGACACTTAAGACCTAAGCAAGTAGCGAGTATCCACCCAAGTCCGGCTTTGACTGCTTCAGGAAAAATCCCTAAAGAAAACAGTGCACATGGCTTACATACGTAAACTGTAAGACAGATTTTAAAATCTCAGGTCGGCTCCATGCCACACAACCACATAAAGGTCTTTCTATCCCTTTGCACAAACACCTCAACCTTGGTCAAATAATTTCTCTCTTCTACCATTAGTTTTCTCTCCCAGCTTCTCAAGTGCACTAGTAAGCTCCTTATGGCTTTCCCATTGGTTCTGTCTCCCCCTTATCCCGTCATCTCTGCTGGCCTCAGCCCAGCTCTCCCAGCCCAACTGTATTAAAAGGTTTGAAACTTATCTTAAGGTAAGCACAGTCCAATGTTAAATGTATACTGTCTCACCCTACATCCCTGCTCATGTCTTTACCTAGGATAACAAATAAAACCTAATCTTCTATATAGACCATTCATATAATAATCTAAACTTAGTAACCTATGCAGTTCATATTTTTTTTAAATATGAAATGCATTATAAAAATTAGGCAGATAGCAATACTGTTTGCCTTTTGGCATTTAGAAAACTTGACACTGCTTCCCCTGAGATAATCAAATCAATGGCCTGACTAGAAGGGAGGGAGAGAGAGAGGGGTGTGGGTGTGTGGGGGGGGGTGGGGGGTGTGTGTGTGGGGGGATGTCTCTCTCTCTTCTCCCCACCCCTCTGCAGTGGCAGCTAAATAGCTCCACCTGCCATGAACTGGGATGGTGTTATATTGTGACAAATCAAGGGCAA
Source organism: Apteryx mantelli (assembly GCF_036417845.1). NCBI lineage: Eukaryota > Metazoa > Chordata > Aves > Apterygiformes > Apterygidae > Apteryx > Apteryx mantelli. Next base: position 60,636,113 of record NC_089980.1, on the reverse strand, counting down.
CTCAGTATTATAAATTTCTTATTTACTGGTTGATGGTGAAGCAGATGCCTGCAACTGATAGTTCCATATTTTGTCTTTAAGGGCTACTGAATTGATATCCAGAGAAAAACAGCCTTGTAGTTGTATTTTCATAGGGATGCCTGACATCTGCAATATAAGTCAGTTAAATTTACTCTTGGTTAATACTAGTCAATGGCAATCCACCCCAAAACCAGATCAATTACAGTTAAACACTTGTGCTAAAAGTCTATTAGAGGGATGATAGCTAAAAATCAACCAAAAACAAAACAAGAAATTTTGTGTTGGGTGATGAAGCTGAGAGTCTCAAAGTTCATATAGAAAGGACAGCTTTGTTGGTTGCCTCTCAATATTATCTCCCTCTTTTGCACCTTTATTAAAGATAAGGCTGATTACTTTAGCCTGAAGCTTCCACTTGTGAAACCCAGCGCATCATTATGTCAACATTTAATCACGTGGCCTTACAGTTTTCGTGCTGCTGGTCTGTCTGAGGCAGGCCAAATACTTGCATATGGATATGTATGGTGGTGTACACACATTCATGTGAACATGCAAAACTTCAGAGTTCGCCAGAGATTTCCAAGAATAACCTGGAGTGAAGCCACACGTTCACCCTATTTCAAAGGTTCTTGCAGTCTGCTCTCTGAAACATATTGGTACCCTACATTTTTGAACAGAGAATTTTCCATTTGGAAAGAAGGTAGCAATTACATCCAGGCAGGGCAGCACCCAATACACTTTGTTGTCAAAACTAGATTTCTTTCAATAAGCTAGATTGATATGTTTTGAACATAAAAACTTTTGGATTTTTTTCTGCTTAAATTTTCCTTAGAGAGCTGTTTTATATCACTTTGGAACTTCAAAAATGTTATATTTTTACATTATTACATTCATTTCACATATGTCAGTATATGTGGAGCACAATAGGCATTATGAAGAGGCAACTCTGATTTTTTCCTGAAATGAATGTCTTTTTTTTTTTAAAAAAAAAAACAACCTCTTTCCAAATTCAAATTCAAAATATTAAAGGTTTCACTAAAAATGCCACAGTGTGACTTAAAAATATTTAAATTATCATACATTGAGCGTATTGAAGTATTTCAATCTGTACTAAGTGGCATGACTTAATGATTTGATCTTTTCTGCATGAAATTTTGCTTTGTATGTGTTAAAAACCAATTTGATAGTGTGATACAGTGGTATACATATACATTTCTATTCATATATTGCTGCACAAAAAAAGTATAAAATAAAACACCATTTTATATAGAGTGTATATATATATATATATGTATATATACACACATGCCAAACCTACTTCTCAGAATACAAAGATGCTTGGTTATTTTTATTTTAATTCTGATTTTAACCACCTTTATGAAAAATGTTAAATTAAGAAGCTGTAGGCCAACCTGCTCCCAGTGAAAGTCCCCTCCCCTCCAGAAATATACTGTTTTTGGGAAGTGGAACTGTAAATAGAAAAGATTTCAAACCTGAAAGAGATAATTTTGCCCAACAGCAGGTACTTAAAGCAGCTGAAACCTTTCTTCACCTGAGGTGCTGCAACTGAGAGGAGCTTTAATGAACGTTACAAAGTAATTGCCAAGTAGAGTAGGAGTGTGCACGCCTGCAGAGAAAGTATGGATAAAATTTGAAAAAGAATACTAAGGATGAATTCGGAAAGTTTACATTCAGAAAGAGCATGGAAGCCTTTCCTCACTATTCTGCAGGTAAGCTCTTGTCATGTCATGATCTCTTTAATAAACTTTCCTGAAGTATATGGTATTTTTTGACAGAAAAAAATCTAGGCCACGTGAAAACTGAATCAACTCACGTCTTGCATACTCTGAGGTTCTCCTGATAAGAACCACCCACCACGCTCCAAGGACCTAAAAGACTTACCTGTTAGTAGGACACATTGTAGGCCTGGGGGGGGAGTCTTTTTTCCTGGGACAAATGTATTATCACTAATGAATGACTTATTGTGTATTGAGATTATAACACCATCATTTTCATATCAGGTAAGTCTCAACACTAAACAGAGTGGCGCTTGGACAAACTGTGAGTTATCATATGAGAAATGGCTGCACTGAAACCCTGTGTTCCAAGGCGTGAACAAATAAATAGAGCAAACAGAAACCAGTTTTCTTGCTCCTCTGTGCACTCAGTGGAAAGAAGCTATCAAACTTTTGCACCCCACTGCTCCAAGAGGCATTAAAAATCTCTTTCAGCTGAGTGCAAAATGTGTCAACCACCATTGCTATTCCAACTCATTTTAAGGGAGAAAAAAAAATCCATTTTTGTAAAATCTATCAGTGAAAAACTTTCATCTAAACATTCATTCATGCCAGAGAGTGGTCCTATATTTCATGCTTAACGGGCCAAATTTAGAGAGAACCCCTGTGCTGATAGCCAGTATTGACCCATGCTGTGTGTTGACAAAAGGCACACTTATGTGGCACTGTTTTTCTCCTGACATGAGAATGCAACTTAATTTAGAGCAACTCTCTCCATCTTCTAAGTAGTTTTGGTTCTCTCTGTTTAGCAGCTGTAGGGCATGAGTATACTGTATTTGTCATATCAGATCGGATCACTGAAGCCAGTGAGCTCAAGGCTTTCCTAGGCCACTGTTGGAGACTTCTGAAAAAGCTGCAAACTCCCAACACTTGGAAAAAAAGGTATCTCATCTCAGCAGGCCTGTCAAAGCCTACATGGTAGGCACAGGGACAGAAGAGGGAGAAGTGAGGAGCTGAGTCCGCTCTGTAATCAGTCTACACTGAAGTGAAAAATTCCCTTATTGCTGCTACAGCACATGGTGCTTACTTGGGTTACTGTCAGCCCTGACCTATCCCCCAAATCCTAGTCACCACTGACCATCACCTAGCTAGAAGTCTCAAATAGTTCCTCGCATGATTACTATAATTACATGTAATGGCTGCACCTCTAATCAGTTGGAAGTAACAAATCACCAGTATTTCCCAAATAAAGGCATGCAATGGTCATGCACTAATATTTGAGGCAAAGCTGAAAGTGAAGAGAAATGAGGGAATGGAGGGAGGATATGACCTTTAAAAGAACAAATAGAGTATTGCATTACTTTGATCAATGTGTGCTAAGACAGGAACTGCTCCTTTTCAGATGTCTCTTTTTCCTTCTTTTATAGTAAAACACTGAAGCTGAACACTTATGAGTAATGCTTGGTGCAAAATCAGGATATTAATTTTGAGCAATAAACTCTAATGTGAAACCTTGCCTAGAAGCACTGTAAATACTTATACATTCCCATCTAACCTTTTCCTACAAACCTCTGGTAACATTAGGGAGTGAATATTACTATTTCAGCCTAATGCCAGTCTAAATGTTTTTGATAAGAGTGCTACATACAGAACTTTTTTCCCCAGACGTCAACTTTTTTTTTTTTTAATGAGGCTAAAATAGTGAGCCAAGGGTAAGGAAGGAACAGATCAGCAAATTAGTCTTTTTGAGATTGTAACCAAAAGTTAATTTTGTATTGATTTCCATTCTTGTTGCCATCTAATTCAGAAAAAGGTGTGTGTGGGGGGCTTCTTTTGCATCATTTTTTTTTCTTCCTATTTCAATCTTCCTCTGGAAAATAATGTTCTGAAATTTTATGTCTAATAATTTTATAATAGGACAGAATGATTTATCACAGTCTATCTGATGTGTTTCTTTGACTTTTTATCTGAGATGTGACAAATTCACAATGAGCAGAGCGGTACCTACCAACTGCTAGGGAACGAATTCCACTCACCTTTAAATCGGGCTCCTTTTAGTGTTCAGGAAGGTAGGATGCACTGGATTACACTGTCTGTGAACAAGCATGTTTCTGATTCCCATTATAATTAAGGGACGCCCTGAGCTGGGCTGGGAATCCTGCAGCCAGCACTTCCCCACACTGATCTCAGACACACATACATGCACGCCTCTGCATCAAAGTTGAGCACAACCCAGACATACAATGCTAAGAGTTGCTGTCTAGAGGTTACTCAATTCTGAAAAACAAACTCTTTTATTTACTTATTTTCTATTCCTACTTTGACTTTTCTACATCTAGTTGCTCCTTCCTTATTGGATTTTGGATTTTTTTTTTTTTTTGCTACTGTTTTTTTCTTTCTTCTCATACTCAAAAGAAGATAACCCTGAATCCAAGTACCACACACCTATGTAGCCTCTTGCCCTAGAGAGACCAACAACATGGGCCTGCAGGTTCTGCAAGAGCTCTTCCCTATCACTGACTGCAAATGAGACCACATGATAAGGGGGTACTTCTCATCGGAAGATGTATACTGGCTCCACAACCTATATTCTACCTACCTTTTTCCTTCATGTTCCACTGAAATACTTGCTTCTAGTAGGTACCAAAGGTACATCTCCATTGCCTATTCATTAAGCTGTCAAACACGCACACACAGGCATTCCCACAGACTGACTCCAGTGTTTGAGGGGAACTTCCCATTAAGGATTTGACAAGACAAATTAGCTGAGGCCAAGCATATGACCAACATGGCCATAATGCTTTGAGGTTTCAGGCTAGCTCATCTGCAGCTTTCTTTCTACATCATACAGGACAGACAGATCCCCAACATCTCTAAAAACACCTCTCTATCCTCCTTCAAACTCTCACAGTCTTTATAAAAGAATTTGGATGACAGTGAGGCTGTACAAACATTGATACCCCTCTGACCATACTGACCAAATACTGCTCATTTCTTTTGCTCCCCCAGCTAATTTCACTCTCTCTATTGTCATTTTAAACACTTGGATGTTATACTTAAGTTGTAAGTTCTCTGAGACAGAAACCAGGATTATAGGTTCTGTAGAGACATATTTTACAATAAGGCAGGTAGTAATTTAATTAACTATGGCCACGTGCAGAGCAATGTCAGATAAAAGCTCTATACTTCCTTATCAATGTGGTTGTATTTTGTCACCACGCTGGCCTACATCCATGTTTTATCCCCAAGTCTATTCAAAATAAAAAAAGTGTTCTTTTGAGATATCAAGCTGTCCAAATTTTGGACAGGAAAATAGCTAGGGAGCTCTTCATGCTTACACTGCCAGGACAGATGGTCTTCAGTATCATGCTGTAGATGGTTTTACTCTTATTTATTTAAATATACCTGACCATCTCAGTCCCCCCACTTTGAGTAGTTAGAAGGGATTTGTTGAGCATTGCAGCCATGGGAAATTCAGACTACAGAGACTTGTGAGGTCCAAATACTGAAGCACACTGTTCTTCTGTTTGATACGTATACTGCTATATTAATACTTCCATGGCTTTAGCTATTAATATGTTGGGCACTACAGAGGAAATCCTATAGTTAAGCTTTATAAGCTGGAGGAATACAAGGGAAATGCACATCAGATGGACCAGTGTTAGTATGTTTTGCACAGACTCTAGAAGCAAGTACAGAAAGTGACACATGAATTCACTGGAGGGAGGGGGGAGGTTAAAGTAGAACATACAAAAACTCCAAACCTTCACCTTCACACACCTAATCATGTGATTTAACATTACCATTTTACAACATATCTTTCCCCTTTGATAACTTAAGTGAAATATAGTTATTGAAAGTGACCGCCCAACTGTGTTGAGTATAAAGACTGGTAAAATAATGAAGATAGTCAATATTGTATATATTATACGTGGACAAAAACATCTCCTATATATAATCATAGACATGCTGTTTCGGAACTCCAAAGGAAAAGCAACTTTAAAAAAGCAGCAGTGCTGAAAAAAAGAGTATGTCAGCGCACTTATCACCACAGCAGGAAGTAGAGAGTAGAAGCAGTAATATCAACAGGAAGCATGTGTCTAATGGCTCAGCAGAAACATCCTCCTACGTCCGGTAACTCTCCATACACAGAGCTATTTGATGCCCTTTGAACATATACCTAGGGTTTTTCCAAGGTAACTATGATGCCAGCATACGGTACATTTACAAAGAAATAAGAACACAGACATTTGCAAGCACTGTCATGACCCTTAGGGTAGAGAAAAAGTCAGCCATTATTACAGGGCCTGAACCAGCATCTATTTAAATCAATGCAAAGACTTTCATTGACTACACAGTGGACTTTGGATCTGGTCCACAGTAAATGGAGAGTCTTGCTCAGATTCCTGGCCTCATAACAAGCCACAAACTACTACAGCACCAACAACTCCTGACTTAGCAGAAGCTGTTCTTATAAAGCCTATGACATATAATAGGGAGGAAAGCAAAAGGTTCCCTTGGAGTTCAAGAGGCTTCTGAAAATGAATTACATAATTCTTACAGAAATTTCACGAGCCTGTGTTATTTAATAAAGAACTATGGCTGTACTGTAAAATTCTATTGATTAAAATTACAGCATATGACTTATGAGTATTCTCCACTAAATGCTATGATGGTTTTCCACAAAATTATAATGACATAAGACAAAATGTAATGTCTTCTTAAATTCTAAGTAGTCCCAAGAGAGATTTCTGGTTACAATGTGGTGCTTACAGTCATAATAGGGGTTCAGTTTAAGGTCATCCCTGAGGAAGTGTCCATTGACCAGCTAGGATATAATCCTTTGCAACCCCTCAACTTCATCCCTAACAACAGTTCACCTCAAACTGGGAAATTCTGCTGAAGCCCCAGGGCTGACCTCACCTCCAGCCTGCCACCTCCTGACTGTATTTCCATCCACCCTGCAGACCTCGAACACAGGAGGTCAGTAAGCAGCAACCTCGCAATTCCCTGTTTTGTCTTCCTCTCTGTGCATCCCTTCTGGCAACCCTAAAGCCTCTGCCAGCACCAGACACAACTGTGTGGAAGCAGCGAGGAGCCCACAGACTGACTGCACTGTTTTGTGCGGTGTAACAAGCCTTTGGAGATACCTTAATGCCATGCTGGACACCTAAGCCAACAGGACAGATGGTTCTGGGTAGGCAGCGTAGTGAAGACAAGGCAGCTTTGGCTGGTTTAGGACAACACTGAGACTGACACAGTCCAAATATGAGACTATTGATGCACCTGAGGCACCTGGGAACACTTACATGAACAAGTTTACTGTCTGGATGCAGACCTTGATATATATCTCAAAAATGGATAACCAAAAAGGTCCAGCTCCTTTTTCCCGCAGGGGAGAGTGGGAATGGGAGAGAGCAAGGGTGGGCAAACGGGCGAGCGAGAGGGAGCAAGCACGAGTGAACACACCCTTGGAATAAGCTCTGCTAGCAGGATATAGGCTTCACTGATCACACACCATCAGTGCTGCTCACATGGACTCTCTCAGTGGTCCCTCATTTGCTCACACACTCATCCTAACTGCTACAGGTCAAACCCTTAGTTTTAAAATACATACTCTAACAGGTTCCACCACAGTCCCAATTTCCATTATTTCCTCCAGTGTAACCCACCAGTTTCTTTTTCATTCTAGCAACTATTGAAAATGATGCTAAGCTCTGCTTTTAGATAGGTGTGCAACTCTTGCTCCAAGCAGCAACATTATTCTGAATGGCTTTGAGCTCTGTCATTGCCAATGGTGAGAAAAGCTGCCACATAATAAAAGCATGATGGGAACAAGTGACAAGGTACCCGCGCAGATAGCAAAAGCTGTGAAACGGTGCTAGCACAGGCTTCAACTTGTGCTAGCAGAGCAGCAGCCCAATGCAGACATTGCGTATTCCCTAGAACAGCTAGCACATGCAGCATGCTGGCCACAGTCCCTCCTTCAGTTTTGCTGTGCAGACATGCTCCAAGAAACCCTCACATCTCCTCCTGAAGTCAAATTCCAGGTGAAGCCTAAGAGTGTTTTGGATAAATACAAGACATGGCCTTGGTGTGCCTATCCGTACAAGACCAAAAGAAAAAAGTTGAAGACAAAGTTACCCTAAAATAAAAAAGGAAACTCAAAGGGCTATGGAACAGCAAGAATTGTGAACCTTCTTCTCAAAATTAATTTTTGAGGTTTCTTTTTTATTCACATTTGAAATTTATCCAAATTTTTGACACACACACAAAAAATACAACAAAAGAATTTATGACCATTAGTTGAGAATTAAAGTAACAGAATAGTTTAGAAAGACTAATCCAGCAGTGCTACGGCCAACAGATCTGGCTGCACTCTGAAACAGGAGCCCAGCACAGAGCTCATCCAAGCATCAAATGTTGCCAATAAAATAGTTTAGGTTGCACGGAATATATAACCTGGAATGACTGCACAATAAAAATAAATGAGTGTTCAAAATTTTATATGGATTTCAAGAAACTATTTGATACTGTATCAGCACAACAAGAAAGAGTGGTAAAAAGAGAGAAATATTATATTGACTTTAACACTAAAAAGCGTATCAGTAGAAAACTGAACAGTTAAATTATGCACTCTGCTATGATATTGTATATTATGGTCTCCCACAAACAAGCCAATCCTGGTATGAAGAAGCGTTTTTACTCAGAAAAATAGAAATCTCTTTTCATTCTGAGAAAAAAAGTCCTGTCTTTTTAGAACTGATATTTCACCAGCTACTTTAACTCTTAAGTTTGCCTCACAATCTTTAACATGCTTATCTTCCCACCCCCCTCTGGAAATGATGGCATTCATGTTTTACAGATCTGTAATGGATTTGTAAAGCCTACTGAGTCTGGGTTTTTTTTCTTTTTAAGGAAACTGTAGGAACCCTGGTCTCACTGACTGCAAAGCAATCTGGGCTCCTATCTGCATAACAACTTTCAGAATCACTTTGGATAGTTGGTATAACAGGGAGCTAGATCCAGATTTCCTTCATCTCAGACTGGCATCCTAATCTCTGGACCACCTCTTTTACATTCTTCAAATCTGGTGAAAGCACACAGGTATCCAATTAACAAGAGATGGGATAACCATTAAGCCAGTAGGCAAAAAGATGCAGGCACAGGCTATGTTTTCAAGAAAGAGGTGAAAAACAAAAGCTTTACTGCTAGTTCAGCTCTCACAAGGATAATCATGTGAGACATGCAAGTTTGATTTAGTTTTGTCATCTTATTTTTAGAACTAGTGTAGCTCCACAAAAACAGGCCTATTATCCTGGAACTTAGTACTCATATACAGTTTCTTAAGTCAGCACACGAGGCATCTTCAGTGTTAATAAAAATAAAACAGAATATGAGAGAGGGAGAGAGCGAGACCGAGAGAGAGAGAGTGCAAGAGAGCATGAATGAGAGAGTGCGAGAGAGAACGAGAGGAGGAATGTGTGAGAGAGCAGGAATGCGTACGAGAGCGAACGGGGGAGAGCAGGAATGGGAGAGTGCGAGAGCATGAGAGCACGCACCCACAGGGGAGAGTGGGAATGGGAGAGAGCAAGGGCGGGCAAATGGGCGAGTGAGAGGGAGCACGAGTGAACACACCCTTGGAATAAGCTCTGCTAGCAGGATATAGGCTTCACTGATCACACACCATCAGTGCTGCTCACATGGACTCTCTCAGTGGTCCCCCATCTGCTCACACAGCCCATCCCCCCAGAAATCATTGCTTAATTCCTGTCATGCTTCATCATATTCATAGATAACTTTGCTGTTGATTCCTGTCAAAGAGGGTTGTTCATTTAACTTGGCTGACTCTCTTAACTCATTTAATTTATCATTTTGAATGAATATGCTTTATTTAACAGGTTAATTCTTACAGCAAGTACCATGCATATTTGTGGGGGCAGAGGGGAGGGAAGATACAAATTTAGGATATAAAATGATAAGGAAGGACTTTGACCAAATAAAGAGAATAAGCTGCATCCAGTAATCCCACAGCTCTTCTTCAATTACAGAAATAAAAGGGGAAGGAAATCTGAAGAAGCAAATGCAGTCACAAGAACTGATTAGAGTTAATCTTTGCAGCAATAATTCATGAGGTGAGCACAGATGACAGATTGATATTCAGAGATAGGACTTGGGATCATCCGCATCTTATCACCTGAGCATCCAGGGCTGCATTTAGGGAGGATCTTTCTGATCTGCAAAGAAACTATCAAAACTTAACAAGAGAGAACCCAGTGAAGCAATCTGCTTGGCCACTTTTCATCTATGGTAACAGTGATGAAGGATGCAGAGAAAGAGCAACAGCCCCTGAATAAATCTAATTACTTCAGTTTAAAGATATTACATATTCCATTGTACAGTGCAAACAGTTTTGAAGTGACTGACATCACAGACTTTTGACACAAGCGCAGCATTAGCCAGACAGTGGAGTTTAAGCTCTGAAAATGTCAGTTTTTAGACTAAAAAGGGTTACAGTCTTTAATGTCAGTGGTTTATCCAGATAACACCCATGAACATTGAAAGGCCATGACTTACGCTCATAACTCCCCATGCATCAAGAATGACAAGACTATCCTTCAGACTCTGCTGAATAGAGAGAAGTATCAGAATCAAATGGGAAATTATATTTTGCTGAAAAAGGGAAGATTCTGACCTAGTCAACAGACTCTCTAAACAACTGTACAAGCCCTATCAACATAAAGGCAGCTATGGATAGAACCGTAGTGGTAAAAAAAAATCCATAATCTGAGTGTCTCAGCTGTGAGTGGCTATTCCTCATCTTCTGTATTCTGTGGCTGTGTCTGCACTTAAGTTTATGAAGCTTATAGCCTTCTGCTAAAATAACGATATACATCTGCAATCCAAGGTTATGCTAGAATGCGTGATGCCTCAGTGGAGATGGCTAGGTAGCATAGGCCAGGATGAACCTTGAATGTAAAAAAAAAAAAAAACAAATAAAAACAATGCCAAAACCAACAACAAGTATTTGTGTGCTACTTTAAACAACCTATGTTCAGCATGACTATTACCATGCTTAAACACCACCTCCACTTCTGAAATAACCAGAGAATCCACAGGAAAGAGCAATTCCTTAAGACTGCGCTGTCAAGAGTAAAAAAACTAACTCTCCCACTCAGACTCTGTGCCCACTCCCCTCACATGCAATGTGACTGGCACAGAATACAATAACTTCTTGAATTTTAGAGGTGCTAAGGGTCTCTGTGCTATAAGCACTATTAGATACTCTCATGCTCTTTGGTCTTTTCCAAAAATATCTTCCTCTAGCACACGCTACAGAGACCAAGTATTTTTCCAGGACATTCTGTCTGGAATGGACTGACAAAGAAGCAAAGGGGTTAGAAGACCTTTCTTGAATATTCAACCAGCTACAACACACTGCCTGTATGAAAAATACAGTAATTGAAATTGCCTAACATCTCTTGTTATGGGACCCTGTCTTTTAATTGCTCACCAGTGTGCCAAATTTTATCTGTACTTGCTGATAACCGAATTGCTTTAAGAAAAAAAAAATCTATTTTTTCTTCCAAGACAGACTGCTTTGTGCTAAAACAATTTTGGCACTTGGAGAAACTGTGATTTGAAGTGGCTATGTTTCAAGGCCCTGCTCTTGAAATTTGGTTGGCATTGAGGTCCCTGTATCAGGTGCTGAGCCTTTTGTCACTCTTGTTGAAACGCAGTCAAATTTAGCTGTTGATGCATTTCAAAAGCTACAGGTGCCACGACAGAAGTTTACCATTTAAAAACAACCCAAGAAAAAGCACAAATTAAAAAAAAGGGGGGGGGAGAAAAATCCCCAAATTAAAGTTGCTGTTGCTGTACACCAGGAATATCTACATTTTGCTACCATTTTTAATTATACAGTCATGGGCAAACTGTCCCACAGCATATCCTCCTCCTCCCTGCCCTTTTTTTGTAGGAATGGTTCTAATTTGGAGTTTTCAAAAGAGCTCTGTGAGTGATGAAGCAGCAATCAAGTAATCCATTTTCCAGAATGCAGGTCCTTTCACTCTACCTTTCACTTTATGCACATGAGAAGACCTACTGAAGCCAAAAGAGAATGAAGACAAGTTTGTAAGGGAGAATACTAAGCAACAGAGAACAGTTCACTGGACATAAGCTCAGGTTGGTATCCATCAGCTGACCAGATTGTTTGCTTTCCTTTCAGCTTGCCTATCCATCTGCATCTACTTGTTGTCTTCTGCCTCAGAATTATTCTACCAAACATAATTAAGAAATATAAAAAGCCTGTTCTTTGCTGGAGAATGCATCCTCAGCTCTCACACAGGCTCTTGCACGGGATGTTGTTAAAGAAAACTACCCTGATTTGCCAGCTTATGAAATAGGATTAATATCTTCCACCTTGCAGAAGCACAGTGTGGTTGAACTCGAGGCAGTTTGGGAAGAGCTCAGAGAAAAAGTGCTGTAGCAATACAGACAGATTTGTAAGAAAAACTGATATCTTTTGCAAGGCCAGCTTGATTGGAGAAAAAAAGCCCCAAAGTTTTGGGCATGCTAGCCATTCTACCATCACAGCTACAACAGCACAGTCACTGCTATGACAACACAGTATTACAAAGCAATCCTGTTAGTTCAGACAATGAAGAATCCAAGGTAAAGAAAGAAAATGTGAACAGTATCCAATAACATCCATCAGCAAGCCAAGCCCTTCATCACTTATTTTAATCTACTGGTATGGAAGTTTCTAGTTTCGTTTTCTTTACGAAAGCAGGATAGCTGCAATCACAAGAATTTCAGTGTCTCTCAGGGTTTTTTGTGTTCACGTTTTTTCTTTACACCTACACACCATTTCTTGGGTAATACCTCATGCTCTCCACCCTTTGGAGCAGCTGGTGTGATATTATTGGATAGATGCAGCACATTGATTCTGGACTGCTAGAAATTACTAGCTGGCACAGTGGGTAACAGGATAAGTATTAACTGTGGCGGATAGAGTTGTTTCTTCCGTACAGAGAATGACTCCCTTCATTTAAAAATAAACAAACATATTTTAAGCATTTCTCCCTCTTTACATTTTCCCTGTTTCCAGGACTTCTGAAATGGATCCCTATAATTTGTCTTCCATACGCAGTATTAGGAGATAACTGCAGAGATTTTGCTGCTCTGTATTTATGTGCCTGATCCTTAGTTTAAAGCTCTGATTTTCACAACACTCAGACTGCTTCAGGATTAATGTAACGTAACATCTTTCAGATTCCACCTGCATGTAAGCTTTGCCACACAAACTATGCAGTATTATGATGAATAAAGTGCAATAATCCAGGCTACATCAGGAGGAATTCATAGTATCACAATCGGCACACATTGCTATGAAGTACTTACATTTGCTGGCTCACAAACAGTGCAGATGGCAACACAAGCTTTAACTCTGGCAAGCATATATGAGATTAGATATTCTTTTCGCCCCATAATCTTTGTTAAGCTTACCTCCTCATAGAAATAAAGCTAGCAGAGGGTTCTGGGAGAGTGTATGAATCCAGTCTTGCAGGCAATGAGAAATAAGGAGCTTCAAGATAGAGCTTAATGTTATTCTCACTAGACTTCTCCACATGCCAAATTACCTCTCAAGTGTTTATGGCATTTCCAAAGGGAGTGTTGTAGTTCTGAACAGAGTATGTAATCTGGATGTACAGGCAGCACACACAGATCATCCTATCTTAATGACATTTGTAACAAGACTTTGGAGCTGTCAGTCATGAATATCCCATTGAGGAAAAAAAGTAGCAATAAACTGCAACGCAATTTCTGTATGAGAAAGCCTCTTTATTAGTTGCATCTCATTAGTGATTGTAATATTGTACTAGTGAGAACTATTACAGGAAGTGCTTAAATTTGTTTAAGTTGCTTGAATGTGATTAAGGATCCAAACTCTAAAAGATGTTTTGACCTTTGTTGGGCTTCATTGAGAAGCTACTTCAAGTAAAAATGGCTCAGATTTAAATTCAGTCATAGTGAACCAAAGCACATCATAAGAAGGGGCACCAAGGGGATGGTGCTAAGCAAAACTATGGTAAAAAAAACAGGAGAATCCAAGCTAAATGCAGAAAAATATAACAAATTATGAAGGATATCAGAAATTCACAAGTTCACAATGAGTTACAGCTAAATGGGCAGAAATCGTTATTCTGGTACATAATAAAAGGAACAATATTTGTAGGATAGTCATAACACCTCATTTCTTGAAACTGAGTAGGTACATTCACAACTAAACTGGAGGTATTTAGGTAATGCAATGTTATGTCTTGGGAGGTAGGTGCAAAAGTGTCTAAGCTGATGTAAGGCACAGACTGTTAGACTGTATGAGTGGGTAACAAACTTTTTAATTTATTTCCTCTTTATTCTACCTGTTTACTCTTTTACCATTTTTCCCCACATTCAACACAACTATCAAACATCTCTGGACAAGTGTAAAGGCCCTAAACTAATACACTGCTGTGTACCTTACATCACTTTACATACCTTAAAGTATTTGACAGTTAGGTGAGGGAATGGGAGGAACCAACCTCAAATGCCTCTGCAGGTTGCAGTTTTATGGCATAGCTAAATTATTCTAAAGATATTCTCTTCCACTTCATCTACCAAAACTGCCACTCCAGTCAGGTGAGTGGCTCAATCATTACAAGGAAGGAGGAAAGAGGAGGGGGAAAGCCCCTTCCACCAGTGGTTAGTTACAGCATTAACATAACTGTCCTGTAAAATGCACCAGTGGTTTCTGGGGGAGTATAGGCGGGGAGGGTTTTCACTGTTGGTTTTGTTTGGTTTCTGGGTTCCCCCACTCCCCAGATCCACCTGCTGATCTGTCACTTCTCATGGTCATATAAGCACAACTGCCAATGTGAGCAGGGGAACCAGGAAGGGTCAGGGGGAGAGGGGTAAGGAAGACGACTCGATCTTGGTGCATTTCCAGTGCTTCTGCCACTGTGGATCTGTCAAGTTCAGGAAGTATCTAAGTCAGACACAATGTGGGGAGTCCTCCCTTTTAGCAGATTCTTGCAAGCTGTGGTGAAGAAAAGCAGTTCATGTTTTGACAGATAGACAGAGATGCCACACTTGATCAGGTCATTACTCCTTTTGGCTTCTGGACTTCACAATAACTGATTCTTCAAAGGAAGATAAATAACCCATAATAAACTTAATACTACTTGGAAACGCTGTATATGCATAAGAAAATGCCTGCTTACCCTCCACAGGCATTTCCCTTACGAAATGAAGCTTGAGTTGTTCTCTCAGCTTGCATAGCTGCAAAAATTATTCATGATCCTAACATCACCAAATGCATCTACAAGATTTGTCTGGCTGACCTCCCAAGGCTCTGATTTTCATAAGACAATAACTATACACTAGGCAAAAAAGTATTTTCTTTTGAGTCTAAATTTACTACCCTTTTATTTTATTGCCTGTCTGCTTTTTCCCATGTCTCTGAGCAGGTGAAAATAAGGGGTAGATCTGTTTTCATTATGCTCATCGTGCTGCAGGAAAATGGGAGAATGATGATATGAGAAACAGAGGATGACCTGAAAAAAGTGAGGGAGAATACTTTCTCCTATCATGCACTTAGGCAAAGATAATTTCCTCAGGTTTCAGTCTATTTTAATACTAAATATCTCAATGACAGCTTCAGTTTTCATTCATCATTCAACTTATTCAGGGCCTGCCATGCCATAACTTGAACACCTGTACTTGAAAAGGCCTCCCTGAATCCAGTCAACCAACAATCCCACCTTGATCTTTCAAAACCTGTTTGAGAAGATCTGATAACATGTCTGATCTGTCCATTTATAGACATCTCACTAAATATATTCCCTCTCATATCATATATCTTCACTTGACATTATATCTCATCCCAGTATACTCTGGGAATCAAACTCTCTCACGTGCACGCACACACATATATATATACTCATTCTTTTGCTGGCTAAAGCCTCTCAGAATCACAATTCTATCTCTTGCCAAATAAACAATCTCATTGATCAATGCAGATGAAAAGCTTCTGAATCTATCAACTATTAGGGTACCGGACATTATAAACAAAGCAAAACAAGTCTTAATTCAGTCAGACAAAACAGAAATCATCCCAGAAAAAAAAAATCATTTAGTCATCGCAGACTCAAAATGTACTTCAATTTTATCCAACAGAATTAGCATCCCCCTCATTTTAGTTGACAGGGAAAAAATAAATTATTTGATGGAGTAAATCCAAGAATATCTGTACCCACTGTTAATTTGAGGCAGTTATTTGATGTAATAAGAACTCTAGTCAGAACGTGTTCCAATTCTGCACCATTAAGTAATGGATTTATTTCAGCTTGGTTTAAGCAAGAACATTGTGTTGCTATAGATGAAGCCATTCTTTTTCTTTTACGTCTCAAAAGCAGAATTTTTACCAGCCTGGGATGCCTCCTGCAGATGAGTCAGGAGCCTCTACTTGCCTATGCTCATATTCTGAATTCCTCCTCTTTTCCACTCTTAAGATTAAAAACAATGATGATGACCACCATCCTTCAATGTCCTTCATTTGATAACTTTGAGTAACAGCTGAGATTAACAGCTTCCAAAGTATTGTTTCCCTCCCCATCACCTAACTACAGAAACAGCTAAGAACAAATGTTATTTTCGCCATCACTGGCAAATGCACCACAAGAAAAAAACAGTTTCTGTCCAGTTCAGGGCAGAACAACTGCTGAAAGTGAACAAGTCAGACCTGGGTCATCTTTTGACTCAATTAATGGAGCAGGATAGAAAGGAGAGGGCCAAAGTTCAGAGTTCTGCTGCAGCCGGACACCTCTACAGTGTGCTAAAACACACTGTAAACACAATCATGCTTTTAGGGGTTTTTGCCCTTTGTCTCTGAGTAGCTTCAAGAGTGCAGCTACAACTGTTTTGCTGTTCAGTATGCCCTAAGTCATCACTTACGCATGAACAGCTTTATGAAGGTTTTATGAATTTTATGAAGGTTTTTATGCAAATATACATTAGTAACTGTTTGGAGGTTGGTCCTCCTGTGTTTGCTTGGCTCCTGTGAATCTTCCTGATCTTGCTTCTGTTTTCTTATTTACCTGAAAGTGTCAATTCAGTTTTAAAATAAACAAAAAAAGAGAGAAGAACAATTTAAAACTCAAAGTTCGGATTAATGGAAAAGCTTTGTACTCTTCCAAACTATGTTGGTCAGTACATTATCAAACTTGGAAAAAATGTGGAAATTGGTAATCAATTACAGGCCCATGCAATTGTAACTGACCCTTACAGCTGGCAACAGCCACTGGAAGTGTTCTTCACTGACGTACAAGGAGGCAAGAATCCCCCTTTCCCTCACCTTTCCCTTTCTTGTCATTCCACATTTTGTGTGTACGTATAACTGTGAGAGATGAATATATAGCTGGCGGGGCCCAGTCTGTTTCCCTTTCTTACTGAGTTCTGTCAGTTCTGGAAGACAAATCGCACAGGGAGACTTGTTACCAAGTGAACTATCAGCAGCAAGGTGGCATATGGGTTACCCAGAACATAAGTAAAAGTTTCATGTAATGTAGACTCCCACAAATGAGGGCAAAGAAATTGTATTTATAGATGAGGCTCAGTGTATGATGGCTGAGCGGATCCTGGTAGATCCTATCACCCAAATGTAAGTTTTGCTACAGCAAAGGAAGAGAAGAACTGAGACTGCCCTAGAATAGCTCTAGGCTCTCTGAATGGCATGCACCACCTGCAAAGGCAGTCTATGAGTAAATGTGTTGTGCAAGAACATCATCTGGTCAGAGTAGCAATAAGGCTATGTCATCATGTACATCGTCCAGGAATTACAAAGTTAAATACTTGACCTTAGAGATTCTCTGTGCAGAGCCATGTATGTACATATTTGCTATAAACCAAAATAAACAGCAGCAAGTCAGTTAATGCTATAAATCCACTACCTCCAGGAAGCCTTGCTCTGGCATGCTATAAGCAAGCAATGCAACACTTCCACCTCTGCAATGCAGAGATATTCCAGTACCTCCATATGTATGTTCCAGAACATACATGCATAGTAGTCATGCTGACTGCTCCCATATGGTCATATCCAGGTTTCTCAAACACCCAGCAGCTAAATTGCACCTGGCACCCAGAAACAAGAACTACAACTAAATCTTCAAACTCCACCTTTCCTTCAGGACAAACGTCCTGAAGGAAAGAAGTGACCTGTCTGAGGAAAAACTGGCTTCTGCTGACAAGGAAGGAAGACAAGGCAAGGACTGCCAAAGCTCCAGCTCATATGCAAGGTAGGGAACAGAGTCCAGATTCTGTGAAAATACAAGAATTTTCCCAAATCCTTTCAATACAGATATATATAATTTCTAGAACTATGAACTATGTATATACTATATATATATAGTTCAAAGTTACAGAAACCTTCACATTTAGAAGATTCTCACATTGGTAAAACTTCATCCGCCACTTTATGAGAAACAATTTAATGCACCACGTTCATAGTAGTTTCTTAGTGATGCTTTTTTCTATGAGCATCATATTAAGACTAGCTAAGACTCCACAGATGCTGATGCTGTCAATGGGGTGCTTAACACCACCACTGCACAGACTCGCTCAGTTTTAGGGGAAAAGGCCATGGAGGGCCTGGTCACATGTTTCCATAGTTCTGCACTAGGCTGCAGTTAAAGTTTGGCAAAACAGTGTTTTGGATCTCTGCCCTTGCTGTAGTTCTAGCATCACACAAATATGTCTGAAAGTTTTAGCTCCAGAGCAGTCTCTCTGAAGTGCATTCCCACTTTGTATCCCCTGCACAAGTACAAAAGGAGGAGGTAGCACCAAGTCTGCTGTTGCATATATCTGGAAGAAAAAGACTGTACAGTCAATTTTCCTATTGGACATGACTGACATCACTGTCTGAATCTGGTCCAGCCACATCAGTTTTCATTAACCTCACCTCCATTTAAACATCTTTGAATGAAGAAGCAAAAACACTAGGCAAAGGAGAAGTGGACAACTAAAGGGAGAGATGCCAGATGACTCCTACACACATCCCACACATGCTGTGGTCTTCCTCCTGTTGGTGTGTGTCCTACAGCTTTACCATTTCCTAGGGAGTGTTGAGTAACCCACTGTTTAACCCCATCCCTGAAGAATTGAGGGGAAAAGAAAAGTGACAGAGAGCAGGCAGTACCAATTCAACTGCAGTTGTGTCTGGAGTAGGGAGCTGAGACTGAAACCACTGCACCACGAAGTATCAGCAGCCAGTTCTTGCAGAGGAAGTTTATCAGCACAGAAGTGGTCTCACGTAAATGAAATACGCAACATTGTAAAAGATTTTCACCAGCCTGGGGAGCTGGCAAAATAATGACAGGATCTACACTGGCCCATGGGTGCCTGCAGCATGCCTGAGCCTTCATTTTCCAGCTCTCTTCATGAGCCTAATGTTGTGCAGTAGCTAGGCTGGAACGCCTAGGTTTCTCTTCTTTTGAAAAAAGGCATAAGAGGGAAGGGTGGGTGTAATGAAGTCTCACACAGAGAGAAATAGACTTTGCCTAGAGCATGCATCTGGACCATGGAAGCACTCCCCTATGCCACAGTTTAACTGTAGCCTTAAGTGACCTGCCTAAAATCAGTTAGCCAGTGGTACACATAATATTGAATCCAGATTTTCTTTTCAGAGCATTAACTGAAAGATCACCTTTCCCCTCCAAGTATTAGTAGCCAACACATTACAATAAGCATTTTTAAGTGAATAGAGTCCATGATTTTCACAAACTTCTATTACCCAGCAACATATAATTCTTTAAAAGTTTATAAAACAGCAAGAGTTATATGAAGGAAGTAAAGTGGAACAGTTCAAATAGCTGATGCCACCCTTTGGCCTGAAATGAGCGGCAAACAAACATTAACTTCATCAAAAAGTTCTGTCACCAAACATAAACACAAATCAGTCTTGTTCCTAGCTAAGCAAGCCTTGATACTGGTTTTGATGCTCCAAATGCATTGCAGATGTGGTCCTAAGAGATGCAGTAGGTATTTCATTACATTTATGAGGTTGCTAAATAAAGCCATTCCTTCTTTATAGAACCAGAGGGTGTTTCTGAGTCTGAGAAGGTAAAGTTTGCAGTGAGTGTTGTTGGTGCCCCTGGCTGGGCACTGCCCAGCTTTCTGGTCTTGAGCAAGGATGCTTTTTCTGTACAACAGCAGTTTGCCTCATCACTCTGAACAGCCCTATATTTCACTATTCCTTTCAACTGGCCTCATCCCTGCAACAAAGCTAAATACTTTATATTCTCATACAAGTCCTTTAACTTCCACACAGATGGTTTAGAGGGGAAAAATGTTTTCTCTATTATTTAGTGGAAGTAAAACAAAACTCTGACTACACTTATCTTCATTAAATAAGGGAAATCCTGACTATGGAATCCAGCTCAAGCATTTTTATCACCTTGAAACATTCCGCCCCATTAGAGAGGTATTTACAGCTACTTCTAAATGAACCATTGCAAAATATTCCATCTCCTGTGTTTTCTCCTCAAAGATTTTTATCTGCCAGCTCCTGGAAATAAAATACATTGTTCTCATTCTCTCATTATTCTTATCTATCAAGGAATTCTAAATGCTTGAAACAACTACAAATACATAGGCCTGTAAGATGACTAACAAAATAAAAAGTCTTGAATAGATATTTTTTCCTTGCAGACTTTTGAGGCAAAGTAGGAAGGCAGGAACTTAGAAGGACTTAAAAATCTGGGAAGGTGCAGGTTTAAGGAGAAACAAGAAATACTGTAGAATGGGACTGACATCTTCATAATAAGAAAAGATTTTGAGAGAACAGGGATAAGGTGTTGATGTTATAGATGCTGATGGCTGGTTAGATAGGGAAGTTATAACTGTATTTCCATAGCAGCTTTGGTACTTAAGCAGGTTTCTTCTGCTTCATGGAGGACTCTGCAGGCAGGCTTCCTGCCTACTGGCTCCAGAACACCCCACGTCTACCAGCTGCACAGGTAGCCAGCACCAGCAGTATGCCACAGAGCTCCTTCGCTCTTTGGCTTTCAAAGGGTGGGAACACAATTTACCTTGGCCCTGCTTTCCAACAGCCTCAGATAGATAACAGACTTATCTGGGCTACTTCTGCTACTGCTGATGTTTAACAGTGTTTGGCCAACACAATTTTCCTTTGGAATTTTGCTATGGTTCACATTATCTTTGACAATACCAACCTTGTATTTGATTCAGTCCTTCTTTGCTATGACAGACAAGATAATTTTCTTTGCCTATTTCATCTATTTCCCTTCTTCAGTTTCTCTGGAGCTTCCTTTTTACCATTTTGAGATAGGACTAGTTAAAAGAAGAAACTTGTTGATTCCGAAAAGCTCAAACTTTGATGGTCAAACACGAAACAGAGTATCAACCTGTACCTTGATGACCTACAGAACAGCATTTTTGTGCTTATGTGTTTAAATGGAAACTCTTACATTGCTAGATCTCTAGAATATACCAGTTGCTACAGAAGGAGGTGGAATTTAAAAGCTGGTTAAAAAAAGGATATCTGAGATTAAGAAGACTGAGACCCTGTGGAAATGAGGTCCAACAAAGTCAAAACCAAGTCACTTGAGGTCTCGTATAATTGTGAAAAGAGAAACTAAGATCAGGAAAATGTCACTCTGTCCCCAACAAACTCCAGCACTTGGAGCCAGAAGAGATAGGTCGTTTCAGAGAAGGTATCCTAAGACCCTGCTTCAGTATGGATTTACTACCAATGCACAGAACCTGGAATACTACTCATCTCACTCCATACAGGAATCTTATTCTGCAGAAAAAGGTCATCAGATGGGTTATTATTTCTAAGATTTACTACATATGGAAGAAGTTTGTTCATCCAGAATTCTGTACCAAGCATTTCCATACATAGCACTTTAAGACACTATAACCATTGCTTACCAGTTGTTCAAGAGAGCAGCTTTTGTAGGCCTAAGAAAGTCATTGTTCAGATGTGAAGAGCCCAGAGTGATCTAAAAAACCTCATGAAGGTTATAGTTGCTAAGACTAAACACAGCAGCCCATTTCAATCCTCTGCCAATCAATACAGAGACCCAGGATGCTAATCAAATGTTCAGAATATCCTGTAGCAAGTCTGTAGCTAGATCTACAGTATATAGTAGTTGATAGTTAAATAACATGCATTTGCCGATATGTGTTGACTTTTTTTTTTAAGTAGAAATACTGGTTGTATGGTATGTTTAATAATTCATGTGTTTGTCACTTCTGACATTTCTGGAACAAGAAGGCTTTAGTCTAAGACCTCCTGCAATTTAGACTCATCATTTTAGAAAGAACACAGTGTATTAGAGACTTACTCATGGCTCTGCTAGCTGATTCACCTATTGAGCTAGACTGCAAATCTCACAGTGTAAATGTCACGTCTGTCTAAATTTGGGTGAGCTAATTAGGTGTTGCAGAGCTAAGCAGATCTATTCATGACACTGGGTGTCACTGCAAGTGTTCTTGTCCTATGGCTTTCAGAAATCAATTTCAAGTTCAGCAGACACTTATCTAATTCCATCAGAAAATAATTATGTTATAGGGCAATCTGTGGGAAAAAAAATGCATACATGCAAGGTATAGAAGTGCTATTTAACAGTGCAGAATGGTTACTTGTTACAGGCCAAACCACTTGCCTCCTTAATGGCAGTCCAAGACTAACTGTGGAAATGAACGATTCTGTGTCTAAAGTTGTACCTTTCCCTCACCCCTTGCATACACCCTGCAGTTCTGCCCCTTTTAATTTGTCTACATGAGAATACACAGGTATAGGCTAGACCAAGGGATCCAAAACCTCATATCAGAACTCTCTTATAAATATTCAGATCTCTCAGTACTCAGAAAAAGGAAGGACTCTTTCTGCACACCATCCACACTGAGGTTGCTAGATAGAAACTATAAGCTCATAAAATAAGCTAGTTCAATTTTTGTG
Source organism: Apteryx mantelli (assembly GCF_036417845.1). NCBI lineage: Eukaryota > Metazoa > Chordata > Aves > Apterygiformes > Apterygidae > Apteryx > Apteryx mantelli. Next base: position 60,613,337 of record NC_089980.1, on the reverse strand, counting down.
GATTTTAATCACAGTAGAAATTTGGAAGTAGGTACACATGATTAGAGCTGATCAGGAGTCTTAGGGCAAAAGGGGTTTACTTCAGAAATACAAATCATGGAAACATGTCTAAATCTCAGTTTTCAGAAGCTTCTGCTGAAACTCTGGGACATTTCCACTGGAGACCTGCTAAGTTTCAAGCCAGCTTGTCCAATTCCCTTAAAAGACATAAATCTCCAGTTCTTTGACATGTTCACCTTATTACCTGTCTTGGAGTCAAGGTTCCCAGGGCTCCCAGCTCTGTGGCAGACAGCTATACCCTGAGAACATAAACAAAGCATGAAGTTCCTGATGCTTTTAGCCTCATCACTCCATTAGGACACTTCACTGTCCAGAATGATGCCCTTTAGAAAGCGCAGATAGCCAGGACTGCCTTGATGTTGTGTGAATGCCGGAATAAGCAAAATGCAAAAAATGAAAAAAAAAAAGTCCTCACCATAAAAGGGAAAATGCCAGAAAAACGTAAATTTGGTCAGATCAGCAAAGTATTCAACTGAACCTATACTTGGCCATAAATAAGCAGATTAGCAAACTTCCCCATTTTACACATTAGCAGAATAATAAATCCAAGTACCAATTGCAAAATGAAAGGTAGTTTCAGGGAAATCTGTCCAATATTGATGAGAGATGGACCATGATAAACTACTGTACCTGCAGCTGGAGAGATAAATATGTCATTCCCATTTGGACACAGTCTGGCCTAGTTTTTGCCCAACTATAATTAATTATCTTTAAACTAAACCTGAAATTCACTAGAGCTGCTCTCCTTAGTTTTATTTATTGTTTTGGCAAAATAAATTATAAACTACAATCACCATCAGAACATTTATTCACAGTATTAATTTAGAGAAGTTTCTTGATTTTTTTAAAAGATTGGGGTAAGCCAAACCTCAGCAAAACTTGGATTCAGATAAATCCAATATCCTCTTTCCTAGTAATACACTTCTAACAACATTATTTCCTTGATGATTTTTAATCTTGATGCTAGGGGCAGCTTGTTTCCCACCCACCCTCCCCCATGTCTTCCTAAGCATGTGTTATTTTTGGCCTAGATGTAGAAGCCATCACTCTCTGAAAAGATTTAACAAATATCAACACTTTCAGGGTCCTTTGGAAGAGGAATTTAATACCTTTGCTTGATTTTGTCTTCTGTGGAATAGCTAATCACACAGAAGACCGCCAATTAATTTCTGGTGATGCCTTCCTCAAGAATCTTTAACATTATAACTTTTTAAAATATATATTTATATATAATTTTTAAATATTATAAATCCTAAAAATGGAGAACATCAGAAATATGAAAATTTCTATTTCACACATCTGAAAATGATGAATTATATTCTTCAGCATATACACAATACCTCCCATGCAAAGATCCCAGAATTTCAAAAATACTAGTTAAAATAACATAAGACGGGTGTATGACAAGCATATTCCATCATGCCATGGATTAGCTGAGGCACAGAGCATCCTAATGAATCACCCTACCTAGGGTTGCCCAGAAGCTAAATGAGGGAGTGAAGGAGAAAAGCCACCAGGCTCACGACACCTTGTTTGTGTTCTAACCACCTCCAGTGCACTCCTGCCGTGAGGAAGAGCGGGCAGGTTACTGGCTTCAGCTGCCTCAGCAGCCATTGCTCTCCTCTGACAAAGACGCTGATTTTATCAATATCTTGGGTCCCATTGTCCTTAGGCATATAACTGAAGTTTTATTCACCAGTTATGAAGCAAGACACTCCCTGCTTGTAATTTCTCTTGCAGCGATAGCAGAGAGGTCACCCATTATACCTGGCAGCGTGACAATCATAAAAAGCTACTCAAAAAGGCCAGGAATAAAATTAGCATTTATATTCACAACAATCAATTTTTGCGACAAACACACCATGTTTACATCTACAATAGTTTCAAATTATCTCTTTACAAACAGGGCATTTCAAAATCTTGATACTTGTCCCCAAAAAGGATCAGGAAACAATGGAAGAGGTTTTAAATTTTAACCTCTCCATTTTAAGACAGTTTATGACACATGATTGATGGCCACAGAATTCAAGAGCTACAGTTTGGGAGCCTGCTGATTAAAAGCTCACATCACCTTGGGCTTGGAGGTGAAACGCAGGGAGAGCGAAAACCTCTGGCTGCATGAACAAAAGCAAGGCAGAGAAATTAGAAGTTTAGAAAGGAATAATATTAGACTACTAAATGGTATTGATTTCTTATTCATAATCACCACAGTGCCTAGATGCCTGAGATGGAAATCAAAGCTCCGCTGTGTTAGGCATTGTATGCAGAGCAAGAGACAGTGCTTCCAGTCTGTATACACAAAACAGTGGTAGGAGAAGCAAGCACAAAGGGGAATTAAAGCACAAGAATTAAGGTACAGATTCTTCCCTCCTAACTTGAGGCACTTAACTAATCTACCTAAATCAGGAAGCTAAGAACATTGACTTTATCTACATCAATGATGAAAGAGAGAGGAGATGAACCAGTCCCTACATTTTTCCTCTGCTACCTATTCACAAGGTTCATAACTGATGAAAGCTGAATAAGTTACTTGGGATGCCAGGCCACGGTTATCCAGACCAAGCTTATTTCAGAAGTCAGCCCATAGAGTTGAGATGGGAACATAGTTCAAACCTCCTCAGCCAAAAAGCCTCATGTTCATTGGCAATTTTACTATTACATGTTAGAATGGAAGAGTTGAAATGCTATTGATTTAGCTCCTTAGATGAATATTTACCCCACGAAAAGAGTGCTTTTCTTTAAATTGGTTTAAGGAAAACTAAAATGATAAGCTAAATGGAAAAGAGCCACTCCTACATAAGGAGAACAATGTCCACATTATAATTACAGGGATTTTGATTCACATCACAGCTTAAACCAGCAATAACTTCTCAGTACAGCTGAATTGTAGTCTACTGCCTTATCCACAGGACCGCGCTTCTTTTCAAGGGAATTATAGGTAAAATATCTAATGTTTAAACCTACTTCCATAATAAAGAAAAGCTAAGAGGAAAGCTGTTTCCCTACTCCCTGTACAAGTTGTTTGCTAAACTGTGTTTTGAGTTGTTACACAGAATATATTAACATAGGCTGAGAGCTACTGCAAAGACCTGTGAGACAGGACTCGCAGATGCAGATTGTGACCAAACCTGGACACAGGCACCTTCGTTTCTGACTGCCTGAGTCTCTTGCACTGCTAGCAGAACGCATGCGGTATCCTTTTGAAGGAAAAAACAGCATCTGCACTTCTGTTTTAGCTGCTGAATCTGGACGGAGATACCTAGGAAAGACAGATTGCTGTTATAGTGGAAAACCAACCACAGTGCTACCTTTGAAGAAGACCAAGCCCAGTGGGCCCAGCATTAGAAGCGTCTGCTGCCGGAGGGAAGTAAGAGCTCATGCTCTGGCACATACAGTGATAAAACCTTTAGTGCAAACCGCTGCCGTATCAAAGTATCTGGGCCAAAGTTCCCTACAGGCTCACATTGCATATGTTAATTATATTATGTGTTGTCCAAAGTGTGACAAGACAGAAATATTTCTCAAATTCCGGGGCTGAGAAACACTGACACTTTCCAAGCATAAGCACCACTAAGTCACTCAGCTTTAGCTCCCTCTCACATTAGCAGCCATATATCAAGGCCCAGGACTTCTACATTTAGCCCTTGTGTTCACAATGTCTGAGGAAGACCACAGCTCACTAACCAAACCAGTGGTTGGTCTCAGTCTCCCTGCACTTGGGGAGCCAGAGTCCTGTCTATCCCTAAGTGCCAAGAGAAGAGGACAGAAGCTCTCCACCAGCTCCTTGCACAGACAAATGCCAGAGGGAGCCATCAAAAAACTCATTTCTGGGTCTATTTGGAGAAAGAGCTGCTCCTACTCTGAACCATCCAAGGTGAGGGAAGGCAGAGGGTGATGGGGAGTGAGGAGAACCCATCCCAGGCTTCTGAAGATCTTGGCAGGATATTGATCTGTCTGTCCAAAACAGAAGTAACATCACTACTGTTCTGGCCTGCAGGAAGGAGTTACTCCTTATTGCCTCAGTTCTTAGCAGCCTGGACTGTTTTGGACAGAACATAAGTTGGGCAGAGGAGGAGGGAAAAAAAGAAAGAAGGAAGAAAGGAAAAAAAAAAGCAATTCTCTGATTTCCCACATGTAATTCTTAAAAAGGTAGAGATTAAATAATTAAACAACAGAGCACTGTTCCAGGCCATGCCTCCAATCTAGGAAACACAGTGACTACTTGTCAGTAGTGACAGCACATGTTTGGCAATGCAGTGGAGCCTTCAGAAGGGAAGATGCTCTGCAGGGAGGGCAGGATGTCTGCTTTAACCCGCAGAAAAGTGGAAACTCCAGTTTCCCCACTTTACAAAATGGAACAAAAGATCTCAGACTGCCAGAAGTTTTAAGGGCTCATTAATGTTCATAAAATACTGAAATTATTGGTTGAAAATGAAAACACTCAGGATGAATTTCAGAGCAAAGGCTAAATTACTCATAGTACTTTAAAGGTTAAATATTCAAAATTAAAAAAAAACTTTACCAACAATGAGATCACTGAACAATACCAAAATACAGTGTATGTTTATGATCTTTTAAGATTGCAATTTGTTTTGATTACATCAAACAGCATCTGCTCTGTTTTTTCTTTACCCAAAGCACTAAGAATATGCATAATCTCAATATCACTCTGTATTGTGGAATTTGCAAGTCTTTCTGTACATTTCATTAGAGGGGAACTCTTCCAAGGCAAACTTGAAAATATATAACACAATATGAGGAAAAAACCTGCCAGGAATACTGCACATTTGCATTTCTTTTACCAGAGGCATTACTGTTTGAGAAAAAAAAATTCTCTGTTGCACCCCATACTCTGTCTCAACTGTGGAGAAGTCATAATCTTATGCTTATGGCATGCATGGGTGTAGTCAGGCATAGCCCATGATCGCCATGGTGTACAATTTTTAATTCCCTAAGGGCAACATTTTTTATTGCAATTGGCAGGTTATTTATAGTTGTCATTTTGAGCTGCTTTGTTGTTGTTGTTCTTCAGGCCTTTTATTAACATACTGCTAGATATCACTCTATGACGACACATGCTGTGTTAGTGATAATGTTGTCTGTTGTGGCAGGTCTACCTTGGCAGATTATGGGTATAAAATGGGCAGGGGGCAATTGACTTGTCAGAATATTTACAAACTTCAAATTGCTATCTGCACCCCTTAATGACTTGCACAATGAAAAAGATTGCAATGTCATCATGTCTGCACTGCATGATGTATGGTAATAGAGAAAATGGGCTGGGAGGGAGACAGCCCTCATTAAAAACAAATAGCTGTGATTGACATGAAAAACTGTGAAGGCAAAAGGAAGGTAAACACATTTAAGTGGTGTTATTGGAGGGCTCACTGAACTAAGAAGGCTTGCTAGCCTTATGTAGGCTCTACTGAAGAGATTTGCATTGGTCCATGAACAATGGCCATTATCCCTGAAGATACAACCATTTCTTCCTCCTGGCTAAATTCATCCAAAAACAACTCTGCCTGCAATTTAAAAGGACTACTGCAGCTTGTTCATTTTACTCTTGATTCATTTGTGTTCAAACAACTTTGCTATGCAACACTTTTTTTTTTTTTTTTTTTTTAAAGTAACCTATTGCACCTCTTATACACCCTTGCTGCATTTCACTCTGTGACTTCCTCTATTTTCCCCCTTCTCTGGGTCACAGAACAGTCCATCTTCCCATTACTCTAGAACAGCTTCCAGGGTTGTTTGGTTTGCTAATAGGAAAGGGAATAAGGACAATATCATATTTCTTTCTGTTTTCCTATTTCTTTTTCTTTCCCCATTTTTCTTCAAAATGCTCTTGTCTTCCTCTCTTCCCCTTCTCCCTGCTTCCTCTACTTGTTGACAGTCTTTTCACAGGCTCAAGAGTGATCACAGAAGTGATGAATCCCCACTAGAGGCACCTGCCTTTGCTCAAAGCTCCCATCACAGTCTGGGACTCCTGCTGCCAGGTTGGAGACTAACACAGGGCAAGAAGTCTGCCATTCGCTTGCACAACTTTAGCGATACCAGTCTTCCTCCCACAAAGACCAGACACATCAGCAGACACCCACTAAACAGGAATTTAAACATATTATCCAAAGACCTTCATGAATAATAAGGTTCTCTTAGTGAAGAGCTAACACTGAGCACAGAAGACTTTTTTCAGTCCTCTCTGAGAGGGTGTTTGAGTCTTACTGAAGAGCTCACACCAAAACAAGCTGCACAACCCCAGGGCTTGCATGATACTGCAAGAGCAGTCATCTCTGTTATCCTACGCCTCTGCTAGAACTAAGACAGATTCAAAGAGGAGGAAAGAAAAACAGGGTTTAGGGAACACATCTGCAAGCAGCACTGCCATCAAAGCTGTACATCATAGGAAGTCCAACTTTCTAACTTTACAAGCTTTCAAAGTATTTCTTTTGCTAGGAACCTCAGGACACTTACCACAGGCATTGGAGAGCCAAAGGAGTGAAAGTTCAGGAGCTGGTTCATAGGCAAAATATCCAGCACCTTCCCAGTACACCACTGGAAATCAAGACAGGGCAAATATACAGTCAGATGAAAAAATGACCTGGAGATGGCCATGATCTCTGACATTCTTACCAGCTCACTTCTTTTCATGGCCAAGTTTGGGCCACACAGTAATCACCACAGAGGATCAGCATGTTGGGGTGCAGCAAGGGTCATCTGCTCCCTAAGGGCAGGCAAGGCAGAAACCAAGGGTGACCACAGCTTGGGCAGTGCCCTCACCCATGGGACACCATCCCACAGGGTCTGAACACAGCAAGCAAAGCCAGGTGCTGGTAACAGGGTCCATCAACAGCCCCAGACACAACAAGGGGTTGAGCTGGGTCCAGAGTCTGCCCAGTCAGGAGCAGCAGGAGATAGGGCCAGAGACAAGACAAAAACCAGACCCACCTACAGCAGAGCTCAGCCCAGGACTACAGGCACAGGGCCGAGGTTAAATGGAGACATGGGCAGGAGGGGTGGGGTGGGGGCCCCAGGTGAGGCTGCTCAGGGCCATTAAGGCCTGGGGGTGCCTGCAAAGCCCTAACATATCCTTATTGCTAAACCTGGCACAGAAGCATGCAGAAACTGTATGTGGCTCGAAGCCACTATCTGATCATTTTTGCCACCATAGAAAGCCACTGATTGCACATTTCTTCATCATGATTTGATGGAGAGCTTTGATTTTAAGAGCTCTAGGTTTCCTGGGATACTTCAATTTCAATTTCTGTTGCCATCCTCCCCAAGCCAAGGTGGGGGAGGGAAAAAAGTCTCAGTCATTGTGAAGAAAGCAATAAAAAGAAAAGTTTCTAAAAGCTTTTTTTCATCTGTTGTGCAACCTGAGAAAAACAGAAACCAGTTACGCTTTCTTCATCACTCATTGTCTGTTCCTTCCAACGGAGCCAACTGCTGAGAGACCCGTCAACATTCCTACTAATAATCCCCTCTACCCAGCTCTCCTAGTACTTCAGAGACCTTTACATTTTCTTCTTGCCAAAAGCCAAGTACAAGACAGAGCGCACCCCATGCCAGCCTAATCGTTCCCTCTGGCGAGTAAGAATTTTTCCACTGACTAGAGTGGAATTGCACTGTATTCTTACTGAGAGCATCTAGTGTGCTAAAACAGCACAAGGTCACTAGGCAGCAAGATGATGGTGATTAAATACACAGCAGTTACGTATTGTGCTTCTCATCAATAGATCTCTAAGCACTTTAGTAAAACAGTAAGCATCCCATTAGATCACAATTTCAGATGGCACATGGAGAAAGAAAGACTTGCTCTGACAAAATCAGCAGGCTAATAGTAACACTGGGGTAGAAATCAGGTCTCCTAAATACCAGGCTTGTTCTTTATCCACCAAGCTATTCTTTCCTCCCAAAATATTTTCCTACACACAACATTTACAAGCATTTTCCATAACATAAGGATCTCACAGGTTAACTTTATAATTACAAATGCACGTCAAACTGTTTAAAAGGTGCTGCTAAAATACCATAATTTATTTCTTTTTTCAGCATTATTTACCAGCACCATTTTTCATAATCTTTGAAAATGTTAAAAGAGGGGTAACTGTTTGAGCATCTGGTTTGTCATAAAATGGAACATGTTTACCTAAAAGTGAAAGATTTACAAATGTTTTTAATGTTTCTATGGCAACCAGAAAATCACAAACCACTTGTGTCAGAGCTGTTAACATAGGAAAGACACATATTTTCTCCATATATATGGAAAAACATATCCCCAGCAGAAAAAGCATGTTTTCATTTTAAATCAAATGAAAGTGAGGGCAAAACCTTTAGAAATCCAGGATCCTTGCTTAGCCACAGACCAACAGCAACACAGGCTTCCCCACACAGCACCCCTGTTCAAAGCTGCCAGTGTTCTATACTAAGAAGCTCAGGCTATTAATCTACATAGTACTTGGTCTTTTTGTTAAGTCTACATAGGAAAACACCAACTGCAAGTAGTTGTGATAGCAGATTTTGTAATGTGAACAGCTGTATGTTATGAGGGAGCTGGACTGACACAGCCAAGCTCACTGCATACAGGCTATCTAATAACCTGCCGAGGAGAATAATTTTGGTTATTATCAGCCTCAGGTATATCACTGGAGACATGGATACATTTATCCAATTCTCTTTCATATTGTAGAGTCAATTTTTTCACAAAACTAATCATTTGCACTTACCAGTGCTGTTCAATGACTGCTGTTCAATGACAACAATCTGATGAACTTAGCTAAATTACATCTTACTCCCCTTCTTCTCTCATACAACTCTCCCCTACTTCAGGTTATGCAGAAAAACAGTCATTTTCATGGGACACTGCCAAAAGTTACTCTGAATCCATAGTTTCTTCTCAGTGCTCCATTTCTTACATTTGCTATCTAAGAAGCCATCACAACAAAAGCACTTCAACATGTAAAGCTACTTATTACAAGCTACCTCAACTTCATCCCAAATAAAAGCACAAAACAATTTTTTTGCTGTTTTTTTTCCTTCTCTGTTTTTAAGCACTCTCAGATGAGGTTAACAGATATTTAGCAGTGAGGGGCTCTTGCTTCAGGAAAGTAGTGTCTTTATCAAGAAGCTATTTGGTTCAGTTGATTCAGCAAAAGAAGCTTAAATTTATACATGTAAATGATCTCATCACAGTCAAGAGTCCTATGCATACATAAAATTGTGCATGTGCAACTGCATCCTAGTCTGCATCTTGTGTATTCACGGGCACCTCAGTGAGACTTCTGCACCGGGTGCAGATCCTAGAGCCAGAGAGAGGCCTGGGCATCTCCAGGCTTCAGGAATTAGATGGAAAGAATCAGCCTTTGGATGTGATTTTATCTCTCTACTGACTATAAAGAGAGACTGGAACAACCACATCCCTAATTCAGGGATTTTATAAGGAAAGAGGGCATGAATCTTGGCCTCCATGTGGGTCACCAAGCTTGCCCAAGAAACACAAACTTTCAGCATATATAGTAGATTAAAGGCTTTAGGAACCTACAATTGGCACTCCAAGAGTAGCCTGTGAGTTTAGACATAATCTTATTTTCATTTATAGAACTTTGGGCCTGATATTCAGAAATACCTGAATATACCAGAGTGAACATAGCCAAATGAAGCTAGTGGGTGAGCTACATTTCTTGCAGCCTAAAGAATCAGGTTATAAACATTTAAGTAAGTGCATATGGATGGCAATCTCACTAATCCACTTTAGTCCTAGATGCCTAAAACTGTTCATGAAAACTTGACATCAAGAATTAGAGGCCCTTTTTTTCCTTTGCTTTGATTTCTTGAGCTTTAATACAAGATTCATGAGACTTATTAATTTGTGTTTTGAGATACAGGTAACAAAGAGCATTCCATAAGCAGTAACATCACTATTAAAGAGATCTTCAGCATCTGAAACCATGTTTGTTTCTCTTCCAGACAAACATACCCCATAAGTATTTGTATGTTTCTTTGGAAAAAAGTGGGTGCTTAATCTGTGACAATTACAATGAGAAAGAGATAGGAATTTACATGATATTCTATATTAAGTCACATGCATATTTTATAATCTCACTGAATGTTACTAGAAACAGCTTTTCATTCCACAGTCCCCTCCAAACTGTCACATCTGCTAATTCAAAATCAAGTTTTGGGATGTTCCCCCCCTCCAAAATAAAGGCCACTGTGGTTATACTAACAACTGACACAAAGGACAGATTTCCTCTCACCTAACTTCATAGATCTCACAGTTCAAAGGTTTCTTTAAGCTAGAAATACAAGCTCCCTCTAAAGTCAATGCAGAGAATCACACACAAATAAATTGGAATAAATTGCACTTAAGAAGACATGCCCTCTAGATGAGACCACATGATTAAACTAGATACCTAATTCTTAGGTGGATAAAGTTAGGTAAAGTGAACTCTTTTCCCTCCCTCTGCCCCAACTGGATTTCAAATGCTAGTCTTACAAGAGATTGAAGATTCTTATATATGAGTAATTTCTATGAATCCTGTTTTAATTTCACGAGGATAATATGAGCAGGGGTATAATATGTAGCACTGTTGGTTTAGGTGTTAAGAGTCTTTATGGAACTGCTGGAATAAATCCAGGGATTACAGGTCCAATGACTGATGAGGACAATATGAACCTACTGTTCTTCTGGAGAACTAGAATTTGCATTTCAATGCTCATGCTAATCCTGCCAACAACAGCTTCCAAAAATCTATCTCGGCTAGAGATATTTCACAACTATCTCATAATACATATCTGAGCACATTTTTCTGGGACAGATTGGGCAGCATAAACTCATATGAATCAACGCAAATACTCTTCCTGAAAACGGTGGTAGTAGTAATGTGAACAAATGCTTGCTAAAATGTCATCTACAATGTGACACGTGAATGTTGCCACCTATCAATCAGAGTCCTTGAAAAAGGCAAGATTGAGAATTTAGTCTCCCTTCAGTTTCCATGGTTATTTTTAGGTCTTTAAATGACCACTCTAGAGAAATGAAATTAAGCATAGAATTTTCTTTTAAACACAGCAAACACTGTTCTTCCAGGAAAGAAATGTACTACCTGTAACTTCATTCAACACTAGTTTTCCTATACCTATACACACAGCAAACAAGTTTATAAATTATAACACTGACCTCTTGCTCCCCGGTGTTTAGAATTAACACTTTATCAGTCATCATCCAATACAAAATATCAGGACTCCCAATGGACCTCTGTTATACTACAAATAGTAAATATAAACAATTACTTTAGTAAAACTAAGGAAGTGACTATGCCATATCTCAAACTTGGAGTACTGAAGTACAAAGCTTGTTTTTATTACAGTTTCAGCTAGCCATTTGATATCTAACTAACCCAGCTTCTAGGGGCAGCAATAACATACTGGAATTTCTTTCAGTTATTTCTGTGTATATTCAGGAAGTGGGTCCAGTCTCTCACAGGTCTGCTAACTAAGATCTGGTGTCAGCATTTTGACAGTTGGTTAAGCATTTGAATGGTGCCACCAGTACCACAAGTCTGCCTGTCTCAATTTCTACAGTACATGTGTGGCAGAAGAACTGGTCACAGTGCCACCAAAAAAGCTGCTTCAGGCCAGAGGCTAAAACTGAAATAAACTGTCCCCCAAAACCCAAAAATGTCTTTAGCTGCTTTCACATGTCTGTGGATATTTTCTACTTTTATTTTCTACTTTCATTAAGGATGTTGTCCTTTGTTATTAATTAAATGGAGAATATCCATAGCCAGTGACTGAATTACCACAAAGTACCTGCTTAAAATGATCGATATTGATCAAACTAAAGGGTCGAAAGTGATTTGGCTCAAGAAAGGTTTTGATCAAATTAAGTGGATGATCTAATTAACCTGTGATTAAATTAAGTGGAGGGCAAGGCGTATAGGCATAAATCCCATACACATTGAGATGAAACTAATAGTAATGCACATATCTACAGAGGCTGCCAGGGGAAAGCATGCAATAAATTCAGCAAAGAAAAAAGGTCACGGAAAGAAAGAGAATATAAAGCATGAAGGGATTAGAATACCAAAAGAAGATAAATACAGCCACAGATAATGATTGCCATTGGAAGAGCATTAGCCAAGGCTGGTAGAGCAAAGGCTGAGAATACACTAGAGTATGAAAAAATTCTTGCAGATTAAAAATCTAATGCAATGCAAAACTCAGTGATTCAAATTGAAATGGAATTCCAGAAGCTACAAAACAGGCTCTTGGACAAGTTCAAATTAATATGTCTGTAGTCTGCACCTCGTGGACAGCCGGTGACAAAGAACAGCGATAGGAACAGGTTGTTAACAAAGAGGCAAAGAGGTTTGTCTGGCCCAAACCAGACAAACATTCGTGATGGCCTTGGTTGCACACAGTAGCTCCTTGATGTTTGGGAATCAGGATACTTCTGGCCAGGCATTCACTAAAAGGCCATTTGCAACAACCCAAACAAGAAGATACCCATCCTTATATGACCCACTCTTCTCTCTAGACCAGTCTGATTTCGTTTGGAGGGCCCTTAATAAAATGCACAATCTACTTCCAAAAAAGACTGAGTTGAGTTGCTGACATTATTGTGCATCTCCAGAAAATAAGACCTCCTGTTTGTCTTTTGCCCTAATTAGACCACGATAATACATTAATCTTGATTTCCGTTGGCTGGTATTCTGAAAGCCCGCTAGTACTCCTTGTATGCAATTTGGGGACATGTATGTAAACTTTTTTAAAATGAAATATTTTAATATGTTCTTCAGAAAAGAAACAATTGGCTGTAAATTATTCAGAAATGATAAATTACAGAGAAGGAACTCACTGGCACTGTAGAATTGCTTTATTTCTGCCAGATACTTATAACAACAAATAAATAGTTAAAACACCATTCCAGAAGTAATGTTTTCACTCTGCTATAGCACAGGTAGTTTTCTTCAAACAGTACTTCCTTCTAATTATCTTGCTGTGTTGAGGCAAATGTTGTTGCTCAGAATTTTGAGTGTCCTCTGAAGTGCAGGACAAGCTTTTAGGAGAGAAAATCCCCTGGGGATTTTAGGGATCAGCGGTCATACATCAGAGACCCACATGTTTTCCTGAAACTTGTCTCTTCTGGGACCATAGGCAAATAACTTAGGTTCCAGTTCTAAATAGCAACTCTACTTCCAAGGCTATTGGCAGTTTTCCACAGTCACTTTTTCTGGAATTTGGAATACTTGCAAAAACTACAGTAGTCAATGGAATTTGTAGATACTCAGCATTTTCAACTGTCAGATTGAAGGTGTCTCTGTGAAAGAAACCCTAAATAAGTACTCTTTAAAAACTTCCAGCCTTCATCATCTGGGGACTCTAAAAAAACACAAGTCATCTTTGGCTACAGATATCCAACCTAATGCTAAACTAAATGAGTTCAGATATTGTAATTAGTATAAGCCATTTTATTGCCATGTTCTGTCTGGGGCAATTGATGCTGCTGAAAAGAGCAGAGACAGTTTAAGTATTTCTACATGATAATACATTGTGACTGACACATATATGTTTGGTTTCTTGATTTCCTCATCTGTGAAGTGGGTGATAACTACCATACTCTCCATTTGTGAGGTGACATCCACCAATAAAATGTGGCATTCAGTGGCAATCATTTTAATTGCTTAAGCATAGTATTTCTTAGGTAATTTACAGAAAGCTTAACTAAGCTCTCTTCCTTTTTTTTAAGTTCTAGTTTGGGGAAAAAATTCAGAGACATTCTTATGTTACATTAAATTGTTTGTTTCTCCTCCATTCTTTTCTGTGCCTTTAGGAATGTTCAAGTCATGACTGGAAGCAGAAATGCCACAGTATTTTCTGACAATATATGTTCTTTGGACATATGCAGAAAGTTATTTAAAAAAATCCAGCCTTTCAGAAGACTCAGCCATTTTTAGATGCTTTTTGGACTGATTTTGTTGAGCCGCATAGACGAGAAAGTTCTGCTAAGCTCTAAATAACCCTGTGAACTTGAGTGTGCTTACACTTTGTCTAATGCTGACTTTGGAAAGTGTACCCAAGTGCTATCATTTTTTTTCCTTCTTCTCTTCCCTCTCCTCTCTATCTGAGCTGAAGTCTAACTATAGTGAAATTATGCACATTAAGATTATGCTTCTCTGAGTGATGATAGAATAGAGAGTACAGTTGTAAAATTCATGGATGTCAGCAGCTTGGAGGGGTTACAAGTACTCTGGAGGGCAGGAGTAGAATTCAGAATGATTTTGACACATTGGGGAAATGCTGTGAAATCAACAAGATGAAATTCAAATTGATACAAGTACAAAATACTACACTCAGAAAGGAAAAAGCAAAGCATGCACAAAATTAGGCACCAACTGGCCAGACAGCAAGAGAGCAAAAAGCAAGGAGGCTTCTGAACACCATAAAATGTGTCTCAAACAGCACTATGATACAGCCTTGTAAACAAAGCACATCCATTTAAAACCAGGGTGTCATACATACAACCCAAGATATACTTTCTTTCAGCTCTTCTCAATACTGACTAGGTTCAACTGAGCTTAACATGTCCAGTTTGGGAAATGCAGTTTCCAGACAGAGAGCCCAAGGAAGAGCAACAAAAGATGTGAAAAATTTGCCTAAGAAAGAAAAGAATTGGGCCTGCTCTCTTTAAGAAAAGGGAGGGCAGGAAAGACTAAATAATAATCTTCCAATATTTAAAAAGTTGCTACAAAAGAGGATCTCTCTGTCAGAAAGAGGTCCACCTTTTGAAGACAATCTCCATGTTTAACAGAGATTGCAGAGGACATGGCTAGGTTACTGTACAGCCAGGGAGATTTGGACTGGATATTAAGAAATACAGCAACAACTTAACTGGGTAGCTTGAAGAATTTCTTTCACTGAGGATATTCAAAAAGAGTCTGGGCAATGTTTTATCAGGCAAGGTAAGCTAGATCCTACCTTGCTGTAGCTAGATCCTACCTTGCTGTGTGAGGAAGGACAAGGTGGTCCTTTCTACATTCTATAAAGAGTGCTACCACTGTCACTTGTGTTGTCTTAAACAGCTTAAAGAAAGCAGTCTACATTTTAAAAGTAAAACAGAATTTTGGATAGCTCAATACTTGAGCCACCCACCATAAGACATCACCAGGGACAAAACTTTGAGTGGGCCAGTGCTCAGCACTTTCTAAGAATCAGACCATGTTCATATACCAGAAAATACAGCTAATCAGAGTCACCTAGCAACTCTGAAAACTTTGAGACATTTTTTATCATTCCATTTATGCATTAATGTGGATTTTTAATCGGCTACATTGTGCACAGAGTGATGATTTCTGCTCCAAGGTATAGTCAAAAATGGTCATAGGCAATCTTTTTTTCTTTTTCATTCAAAGAGATCTACTCCTATGCAAAATAACCTCTGTTCTGCAATCAATAGCACCACTAAACTATTGGATTAGAAATCATAGCACATAATCAACTCCAAGACTCAAACAGCAGAATTCCTATTGTTCTTTCCTGAGCAGACAAAACGAGATCTCTCTGTTATCTTTTTAGTATCAACAATTGCACAGTGAAGATATTAATTTTCCATTAATAGGCATGAATTATACATCTGGCAGTTGTCAGCTGCTTTATGTTACTGGAGCAATGAACTAACCTTACACCATGCTGGCAACTCTGCAAAATTACATATTATATCAAGGGCATCCCTTTCCCAACTCAGATGATTGCAATAACTTCATATCATAAAACCTTATAAAGCAGTTTAATCTTCTTTATGCATGAAGTAACTTAATCTTTTTATATAGTACCACTTCATTTCTGTACATCTAACACTAACAACAGCTTAATACAAGGTGTAATAATATTTTTCACTTCATCTTTTCCGGGTTGCAGAACCTGTTGCAGAGTCTTCACTTCCCCCAATAGTTCTGCTGGTTTCTTCTCTATAACCTGTTACACTTGAAGGAAAATTGGCAGGTGCCCTGCTAGAAATCAGGAACATTAGAAGGTCCCCAAAAAGACCTCTGTTTTTCCACTTCATTGCACATAATCATGGTTTCCATGACCTTCATGACTCCTTACCACATGCCCTGAAACAAGGAGGAGAACTAGATAGCAAACCTAGGGAAATGGCTAAAACTAAACACATTATTTATCTGGGTTTTCATGACAGCCTTAGATTAATGGACAAATGACTCCAGACAATTTCTCTTCTATTACTCCTCAGACAGTTTTTGGTTCAGACATACTGTATCTTAACTCCTTATTCCTCAGAAGATACCCACTTTTCTAACTCATTTCCTACAAAGGCACCTGTAGAAACGTTGCAGTTTTTCTGAGTTAATTCTTATTGGCAAAAGAAAGGTGTTAATAGCTGAATGAGGACAATGAACAGTGCATTGACTTCTTCAGTGCAGAGCAATCCTTTGAATTTTCTTTCAGACAATTATTATCTCCTGTGTCTTACACTATTATCTACCTGTGGAGTGTAATCAGCCCCTTATCTCTGGTACTTAATGTTATATACACTTAACACTGTTAGACTTCAGTGTAAGTGATTTGATGTTTATTCCATAAGCAATTTTAACTTACCTTCCAGGCTTATTTTTTGTCAAGTTATAAACAACTGTGTGTACTAGTAAGAATGGTTCTAACTGTGGCATTCTAATTCTGCATATACAGTAACAGTTACTTAGGGGGCAGGAAACAGAAGCTTTTTGTTTCTTTTTTCCATGTTTTCAAGGAAAGGGCTAGAAGCATCAAAAGAAAGGCAATTGCTAATATGAGAGAAATAATCATTCACTTAAGGCATTCCTAACTTGTAGTTCACTTTGCAAATACAGTCTATAATGTCACACCCACACACACAGGTCCCCTAGCTTGGGGAAAACTGTGAGGAATCAATGCTGAGTTCCAGGCTATGGATTCTGGTCCCTTCTAGCATCCCTTCTCAATCGGATCGCCACCCCAGCCTGTATCATGGCTTGTAGCGCGGCAGTTTTACAAGCAGCATGCTGATATAACTTGCAGTTTTTGTTCCTTATCCTGCCACAGAGTTTGGGAAACAATCAAAACTTTAATTACAAACATAATTCCTCTTTTCACTCATCCTGGACATAACTCGACTTCTCTGTAATTAGACGTAAGCAAGTTAAATATAATTTCTCTATTTGTTCATGAAGAACTTCGGCACATTTCTATTTTAAAGTGAAGACCATGGTCTAGGCCCAAGGTCTCTCCTAGACTACCACTGTCCACTGCAGCTGTCCTCAATAGTGTTGCTCTCCCCCTGCATACCTGACCTTGCTCTGTTTATTCAGAATACTTGTGGGCCCACATTTGCTCCCTCTTTATTTAAATCAGAGTGCTTCCTCACCAGGTATCTGGGCATTAGGAAGAACATCTGAGTCTCAAGCAAGATACTTCTTCCAATATTAAGTGCAGGGGTAGTTCAGCTCTTGAATGATTGTCAGACTTTTTCCCATCACCCCAGAATGGAACAATCCATTTTTTTCAAAATTCATTTTCTGAAAACACAAAGTTCATTTTCAGTTACTGGCTTCTGCCCTCCTTCCTTTTTTTCTTAGGATTTCTAAAGAATTTGATGCAAGAAATAACCAGGAAAATTTCAGCTCTAAGCTCTACTATTAAAAGCTTCACAAAACTCTGAACAATGGACAAACAGGTTCTATAACAAAAAGTGTAATGCAATCTGTAATCCTCACTGCAAGCTCCACCCACAATACATGCATATGCATTGACATCTAGATACCACTGTTATCTAAAAAATTTCTGTTAAATAAATCATGCTGTAGAGAGACCTAGACAGAGTCTGTATGATTGCTGTCTTAATAACTAGTACCAGGAAGCAGTAATCCACTTGATATTGGCAATTACAGCCAAATCATTTTAGTACAAATTGATATACATGATATTGTAATATTTTACAAAAAAGTCCTTCTGTCCCTCATGTTTCAGTTTGTGGGATATATATTTCCTTGGCTTCTGAGACAGAAGTCAGTGGAAACTGCACATGAAGAACTAGGACAGCATACTGGTCTCTAAGGGGTTTGGATGACCCAGGCAACCTGGAAAGCATCCATCCTTCCTTGTTTTCAGTCTCTCAAACAGCAGAGATACTAAATGTTACACAGCTTTTAATACGCTAGTTTGCACATATCTCCAAAGAATATGGATATAATTGGCAATTGCCTAAGAAAACAAAAGGAAACAAATACACCTCAAACCTTAAAAAAATTATGATAGAAAACCTCAAATATTTGATTTACTTTCTAAACCTTCACCTCAAGCAGAACTGTGTCAGATGCCAAGCAGCATGGGAGAAAGACCACACGTTCTTTCTTTTAAGATCAACTTTCATAAAAAGACTGCATTTCTCTTCCATCTCAGTGAAGGACCAGGTGGACCTATAAGCAATTAGAGGTCTCTTCTCATTATTACGTCTCTCCTGATGTAACCCGCTGCAACCTGATCCAGCACACCAAACACCTCACTCAGGCCCTATTTACCTGGCACAGTGTCATGCAAAAAAGCTTAAACTGGTATTTGAAGGCATTAGCTTGCATACTACTGGAAGCTATGCTAAATAGGAGGAGGAAACTGGGTCAGATTAAAGGCTCATTTAGGCCACTAGCCTCTTTCCAGTCATGGCCAGCAGCATACATTAGAAAACAGCACAGATAAATGTTCATTCTGCCCCAGAATACACTCTCACCCATAAGTGGTTTGTGGCTCAGGGACTTCTCGAGTGAGTGGTGGCATCTTTGCCTTCCAAAGCCCTCTGTGGTCTTTTCTTCCAGGGGTTTGTGCAGCTGCTTTTCGAGTTAGCACAAAACTGAGAAGCCAGACCTATTGTGATGAGCAGAGCACTGCACTAATGCATATATATATATGCATTATGTACTATGGCTCACCAGTACCTCTGCATGGCACTTTGCTGTGCCGTATGGAAATGTTCTTACAGCCTACAGAGAGGAAAGAATAATGGGTGTGATGCTGTTTGTACATTCAACAAGCATTTTAAAAGCTCACTAGCTTCTCAAGAAGCAAGACAGCATTTGAAGCAGTCAGAGCCTAGAAACTTTTTAAAAGCACTGTGCAGGAAAGAAAGAAAAAAAGAAAGAAAGAAAGAAAGAGAAAGAAAGAAAAAGAAAGAAATAAAAAAAGAAAGAAAGAGAAAGAAAGAAAAAGAAAGAAAGAAAAAGAAAGAAAGAGAAAGAAAGAAAGAAAGAGAAAGAAAGAAAGAGAGAAAGAAAGAAAGATTAAGCCAAGTATCAAGGACTTAAAAGAAGTACTCTTCCTGGGCTGGTAAACCAATGTTAATGCTCTGCCCAAAACTAAAAAAAAAAAAAACCCGTTGCATGTGATTTACGTCAGAGTAGATTAACCTCAATCTATTGACAAGACAGTAGACCCAATATCATCTTGTCCACACAGAGTATTTTTAACATCTAACTAGCATATTATCTTACAAGTTGCCATTCTTTCACATAGATAAAATCAAATTATCCTATGATCTCATGCATACACAGATCTTTGTAGTAGGTCATTGGCTATGAAACACTTTTGAACTCAAATGGCTGTTAGCACACCCAGTTTTCCAAAGGGAAATGCTTATATGTGTTGCTGTGAAACACAAAACAAGAGGGCAAGAAACTCTAGTCTAGAAGAGGAAGACAAGTTCAGTTTTTAAAAGGTAGGCTTACTTCTGATTTGTTCTTAAAGTCATGACTATGGCCACAAACACATTTCACCCTTTCCATCTTCCAAAGCTGAAGTATAGCAACATCAAATTAGAGCCAAAGAAATTAAAAATGGTTTCATTTAAACATAATTATATCATTAAATGTAATTTTTGTACTACACAAAGGTTAATATCATAGCAACTTATTAAAACAATTTCTGTGAACCTCATCAAGAAAGTTAATAATTTAGATACCATATGAACTACAGGAAAAATCCCTGTGATACATTTGTCTGTATAAAGCAGCAGTTTTCAAGGTTATTCCTTTCATATGTCTTAGTAGAGGTGAATGCTGCTAACTGGAAAACTAAATATACTTTGAGATTTATTATTTCAGTAATTGCATTTCAGGTGCTAATTAAAAGCAAAGCCAAGAAGAATATTTCATAAGGGGTAAAAAAGTGACTTTTTCTGAACACACATACACGCAGGCAATACAGTATACATACAGTACCACTATCCAGATCCTCCCCTTCCAGTATCAAAGAAAACAAGTTGCACATCCTGCAAGGGAGCCATTTCTGACCAAAGAGGCTGCTTTTCCCTTTCCAGGTGGGACCGCAGAGCACTGACAAATTCACTGCATTGTGCAACATTCTGGATGGGGCAAAGAAGCAACAGAGGAGCAGAAAAGCAAAAGGGGATTCTTAGTTATGGCTCATGCAAAGCACATCAAGATAAAAATTGCTACTTGTAAGCTTTAGATTGGGGTTTGGAAGGCAGTTATAGAAGTGTGAAATTCTTCAGAATTTGTGAAGAAAGAGGCTAGCAAGGTCAGGAAACAGGATGAAGGCACTCACAAAAAGAGAAGGTGGAAAGTCTGGTATCAGGGAAAAATGAAGAGGAAACTCAAGGAAAAAGGCAAAAGACCATTCTTCTGTAATTCTATAGGAGACTTAAATCCTATTCCCTAGAATGGTGTGAGATTCACATAGATTATTCTTTAACCTCTGAGTAGGGCAAGAGGAACTGGTGGATTGTCTCAGACAAATGTCTTCCTCTGTTAGGAAGCAGTGGTATCCATTTACTTCATGATACATTTTGAAAGTGTACCATAGGCTCCTATTTTCTGCCAAAGGGAGCTTAGTATTGTTTCAAATGTTCACCAAGAAGATGATAAAAAACAAATAAGGATATGGGGATTCCAGGAATCATATTAATGTGGAATCTTATTCAGAGGAGCATTTTAATTTAAGTTTCTTTCACAATCATTCCTTATATTGTGGCAACAAACTGTATACCTTTTCTTCTCCTTTCTACTTTTTTTTCCTTGATGCTGGCTGTAATCACCTCCAGGATAAATGGAGCTATTATAGCAAGCTTTTCATCCTTACTGGTATTATGTTTATAATTTAAAGAAATGGTTTTGAACTAGAAGGAGCAATGGATGAAAGAGCAAAGTTGGATACAGGCAGAGAATAGTCAGGTAGCAGAGAAGAAGAAAGCCAGATGGGATGTCAAAATTGACCTCATCTGTGGCAAAAGCATTATGGATTATTTTTCATTCTTTCTTAGCCACAGATTTCAAAATATAATGTTTTTAATTTTCTTTTCTCAGTTCAGACTTTTAGTGCCTATATAAGCATACAGAATATTGCAAAAATAAGTGGCATATCTTGTTTTTTTTTGTTTTTTTGTTTTTTTTTTAAAAAACTTTGTTATTATCCTAATGGAAGAATAATCTATTTCCTGTACCCTGTCCTTGAGAGACTAGTCCTTAAGCAAGATGCACAATTAGCTTTGATTGGAATACCGGTATAAACAAGAATATAAAGCTATGAAATAGCAAGGGCAATAATAAACCTCGTGCACAAGAATGGTGCAGTGGAAGATGCTGTTGAAAATCCTCGTTCTAATCACTCTTGATCTTTGCCAGTTTTTAAAAACACATACTAAATTCTCTTTTAATTTTACTCCTGTGTAGTTGCTCTGAAGGCAACAAGGCCAGCTAGGCAGAGGGATGTTATCTGATGTCCAAGTGAAGTCAATGGCACTCTACCTGAGCACTGAAAGCTGGACCAAGGCTCAGCTGCATGCAGTTGTACAGTAAATGTAAGAGAGTTTTTTCATATCAGCTTCCTACACACACTGAGGAGTGTGATTGCTGCCCTGTGCTGATATGGTACTGGGACAAATCAGACCTGAAACGCTACCTACTTAAAAGAAATCATCATTCCAGAGGAACCCTTTATTGTGATTACAAACTCATCTGCCACTAGTTACTATTTATACTTGACACTGTAAAGAAAAAAGAATATAAAGAGAAAGGATCCATTTACAGAAAGAATAGGGCAACATAATACAGAACAAAAGTGAAGTGCCATTTGGTTTTCACTTTGTCCAGGAGGGAATTAAGTCAAGATACTTAGGTACTGACTGCAAAAGACATCAAAGTTGTTTAGCGCTGCACATCCCCTTCTGGCTGAATGTAAGCTTCTTAAATAGAGAATTAAAATAAATCTTCCCATATCTCAATATTACACTGGTATTTCCACACTACAGTGTGCAGGACATCATTTTTTTCATAGCTAGCAATAATACTTTTTGGCTTTTTAAGTATCATTGTTTTAATATTAAACACAATCAAAAATGTAGTTTGAAAACAACACAAGTTTTCCTACAGGCTGCAAAGGTGCTTTATTTTCACAGAGGTTGGTTACTTTGTCCTAAGAAACATCACAAATTCCCCAAGGACCACAACAGTTCTGACTTGACAGCAATATGTATTGGCTAATGTACACACACTCTGTTGTCTGTTGTTTATTTCTTTTGAAAAAAAAAAGGTGGCTTGGAAGAAAGACCTGTCAGAAACTATTCCCTGCCTTCTGGATTCAAAGTTTTCCTTCTTTTTACATAATGGCAGTTTTTCACAGTTTATCGTAACATCTGCAACTAGTTTTCTCATATATGAAAAACCATTATTAAAAGAGTGTCCTACTGAAGAGACAGGATACGTTTAGCAGCCAGTTCATACTTAGGCAATACATTTTTCTTACAGAAGCATTTTCAGCAGGAACTGTAAGAACAGGATGTTTTCATCAAGAATCAGTCCCAGACTCTCATGATGTACGGAAAATTAGCTAAATGCTGCCAGTGCATTTGCGGTTTGTCTTCTTTGTTGCTTTCTTCTGGGCTTTCGATTTTTTAAATGTTACGGCTTCATGCCTAATGCTCTCCCAGGGGCAAGTGGGCTTTTTAAAAAGATCTGTTTCTTCAAGCGCCAGAACAGTCTGATTAAACTGCCAGCTTTTCTACTGGGGTTATCAGCAAGAGGAACATTAGGGTCATTTTATGATATCAGTTCATTCATGATGTGATGATGATAAGTTTAAAGAGAAACACGACTACAGTCTGGAGAAAAAAATGAATAAATAAAGCCATGATCCTACCACGTGCAGGTGCTCGATTTTAGACATATGGACCAGAGATGAAAGTGTTCAGATCACAGAATCGCTGAGGTTGGAAGGGACCTCTGGAGATCATCTAGTCCAACCCCCCTGCTCAAGCAGGGTCACCTAGAGCACATTGCACAGGATTGCATCCAGGCGCGTTTTGAATATCTCCAGAGAAGGAGACTCCACAACCTCTCTGGGCAACCTGGTCCAGTGCTCTGTCACCCTCACAGTGAAAAAGTTTTTCCTCATGTTCAGATGGAACTTCCCGTGTTTCAGTTTGTGCCCATTGCCTCGCGTCCTGTCGCTCGGCACCACTGAAAAGAGTCTGGTCCCATCCTCTCGACACCCTCCCTTCAGATACTTGTACACATTGATAAGATCTCCTCTCAGCCTTCTCTTCTCTAGGCTAAACAGGCCCAGCTCTCTCAGCCTTTCCTCATAGCAGAGATGCTCCAGTCCCCTAATCATCTTTGTAGCCCTTCGCTGCACTTACTCCACTAGTGCCACATCCCTCTTGTACTGGGGAGCCCAGAACTGGACGCAGTACTCCAGATGTGACCTCGCCAGGGCTGAGTAGAGGGGGAGAATCACCTCCCTCGACCTGCTGGCAACACTCTTCCTGATGCACCCCAGGATACCATTGGCCTTCTTGGCCACAAGGGCACATTGCTGCCTCATGCTTAACTTGGTGTCCACCAGCACCCCCAGGTCCTTCTCCGCAGAGCTGCTTTCCAGCAGGTCAACCCCCAACCTGTCCTGGTGCATGGGGTTATTCTTCCCCAGGTGCAGGACCCTGCACTTGCCTTTGTTGAACTTCATGAGGTTCCTCTCCACCCACCTCTCCAGCCTGTCCAGGTCTCTCTGAATGGCAGCACAGCCCTCTGGGGTATCCGCCACTCCTCCCAGTTTTGTATCATCTGCAAACTTGCTGAGGGTGCACTCTGTCCCTTCATCCAGGTCATTGATGAAGAAGTTGAACAAGACTGGACCCAGTGCTGACCCCTGGGGGACACTGCTAGCTACAGGCCTCCAACTAGACTCTGTGCCACTGATCACAACCCTCTGAGCTCTGCCATTCAGCCAGTTCTCAATCCACCTCACTGTCCACTCATCCAGCCCACACTTCCTGAGCTTCCCTATGAGGATGTTATGGGAGACAGTGTCAAAAGCCTTGCTGAAGTCAAGGCAGACAACATCCACTGCTCTCCCCTCATCTACCCAGCCAGTCATTCCATTATAGAAGGCTATCAGATTGGTTAGGCATGGGAAAGTGGGAAAAAACAATTTGAGAACTAAAAATGCAGCAGTAACCTGACTGAAAAAGCTTTTCTAGAGCCAAGGCCTTTCCTAATGTGTATCAGATTTTATACACAATCATCGCTGTCAATTTATTTGCTCAGGATTTCTGTGGATTTCTGGATAAAGCCCACACATCATTAGTGCTGTCCCACAACTCAGTCAGAATAAAGAGATGCTGTGAAATATTGTGCGTGAGGCATCATGGTTTTTGCACTGTAAAATACCTGTTCTAAACTAAATAAGGGATGAACAGTAAGCTTCAAGGAAATGCAGCAGCTTCTTTCCCCCTCTGGCTGCTCATACCATACAGCATGACGACAGAGGAAATGACAACTGAGCCACTAAAACAACATTACTGGAATTGACACAGAGACTGAAGCAGTCATATTTGGCTCTAAAATACACAGTCTGAGTATATCTGACTGGGCTGGAGTTGATAAATTTAGGTACCTGCAGGCCCACATCTGGTTACATTCTAATTTAAATTCCAATGAGGGTATTGATTCTGTTCTTAGAGGAACTCAGGTGAAATTGGGTGGTCTTTACAAAGTAAATTGTTGCCTGAACCACTGGTCACACAAATAATTTTGTATGCATAGTCACTTATAGAATATGGCTGTGTCCATTACGGATATTGCTGTCTTTCCATAGATTAAATATTCTACAGTACTAATTTCAGAGATTTATCACTCATGACAATTTTATGGCCCACCTTAAATAGTTGCCCTCTGTGAAAAAAGCAGTCTTTATTTAGAACAGTCTGACTGGTATTAGCCTATGCCTCAGAGCTTGGCACTGGGAACCAACTGACGACTCACTCTGGGACAAATCTCTGAATCCCTAAGGCAAAAAAAAAATCATTAAAATCGCAGGTTTATTATAACTTGTACAAAGAGACTCCTTCCTTCCCACTGAGTAAGTGCAGATCAACAGCACAGTACCAAAAGACATAGAAAGACCCATCTTAATCTTTGCATGTGTCTCTGCAATTTTTCTGTTCATTATGATTATGAAAGCCCTATTAAGAAAGAAACAAATGAATAAGCTACTAGCAAATGTTACTTTCAACAGGTAAAAGTGAGTGAGACAATGTAAGGACTGTGTAGAGCCACTCTTCTTTCCTCAAATGCTGCTTATTTTAATGCTAGTCGTTGAATGCATTTTTTCCATGGTATAATGCTGATGACAGCCAGTGCATAGTCACCTTTCTTGTGGAGAATATTATGGCAGAGAACTCTGTAATGAGGGGAGGAAGGAGGAAAGTACCTATCTACACCTTTCAATTTTTAACAGGGAGGTTTTGTGTCTATGCAGCTGTTTTATGTTTCAGAAGGTCATTCTCTCAGTTACTGATATTTATACCAGCACTCTCACAGCACATATGCCCAGGGACCATACAACAAAACTTAGGGGCAGGGGACAGCATATGAACAAAGGTGATCATGGGGAACAAGATTCTGCAGTGTTTTTCCTTAAAACTATATGTGAGGATTTTTATATTGCAGGCCAGAAGATCCACTACCCATTTACAGCCAGGTGCAAGAGGTTCAAGCGAAGCCCTGTGAGCCTTAACCAAAGGTTAGAATAAAACACTGGATAAAAGAAAGTAGAAAGAGGACAGAAGACAAACTATTAGCAGAGAGCAGGTACTGCAGGTGTTCCTACTGGCTTGGTTTCCCTTTGTATGTTGACTATTTGCAGAGCACAAAGATTATAATGAAAGAGCTGGCAACAGTGAAGCAAAGCAATTGCATTAACTGGAGAGAAGACTTGGCTGCATGCTCATGTCCAGCTATGAACTGGAAAACACAGCCATGGAAGAGTATAGCAAGTTACACTTTGGCATTGCCCTCTCTGAGTAGAAGTGCCTTTACATGTGTCATTGTCCACTGATATTAATGAATTAGGAATATTTGAAAACTGAGCACTGTGCATGGGGCAACATAATTTTAAGCAGGAAAGCACCATCCTTATGGTACCACTGTAACTAAGCACTTTGATGAAAAATGTGGTGACAATGACAAAGAAAAGGGTTCTGGAGAAGCCTTTTCTCATTAGCTTCTTCTTATCAGGCAAAAGTCAATGACTATCTCAAAGTTTTTATTACCTTCTTTATGTACTTGTTAGGGTGCACAGATCTGGGGTGTCATAGCAAATAAAATGCTATACTGCAACAATGCCTGGTCAAAAGTTGCCCCAGAAGAAATGGCTATGCAAAGAAGGCTGGGCAAGACTGCTGACATCTCTTCCATGTATCAGCTGTCTCCAGGAGCAAACAGCAGAATTTAAAATCAAAGTCAGTAAAGCAGGCCAATAAAAATTTTGAAACATAAAGGAAGTTGTTGTTTTTTTTAATTACTTGATGTTACCTGTGTTTTGCTCTTGATCACTTGAACTTATGAGCCTTTTAAAGTCAGTGAAGCAAACCACAAGCATCAGATCAGACATGGCAACTTCTTTGCACTTCAGGTATTTCCCACAGGCAATGCCCTTCTAGCAGCAAAACATTTTTATTGAAATACTTCACACATCACAGAAAGCATGCAGGGGTCTCAGAACTGACAGGTTACTAAAGAAGCTGTGCCTTTAGCTTATTTAATGAGTCAAATGACATGTAGTTTTATGAACAAGTTAAGCCCTACTGGCACTCCAGAACCCTCAGGCCTGGGGACCTCTCTTCTCCCCAGAAAAATTCTGACATAACACTGACTCCCCTTAGCACTACAATGACAAGAGAAAATCAGGCCAGTAGAGGCAGGGAGCACAGTCAGCTCCTGCAGTAGTCAACGAAAATTGAGTAGGAGCTTAACCTCTTTCCAAAATTAAGCCATTAGAATATATCTGCTGTTGGAGCATTTGTGTTTGCACAGCTAAGAACAGGCATCGTATCTTGAGAAAGCTTTCTTCCAGTTGTCAGGTCAATTGTGTCAGTTTTAGAAGGGATCACTTAGAAATAAATATGTCTTTAAATCAAATATTTTTGTAATTGTCCCCAGAACTTAAAACATTCCATGAAAAATTTTCCATCCAATTTTTCAGAATTGTTCAGAAGACAAAGTGATTATCAGAATGGCCTTCCTTGAAGACTAAGGACATTATGGAATCCAGCTAAGAATACCTATAAAATCACTTCTCTGATGCCCCATTTCTTTTCTGAACAGAGTTGCCTAGGGGTTTTCCAAGCACCAGCTAAGAGTAAATCAGTTTTGTAACTGAACACAAGTGAGTTGTTTCTGTGAACACAAGTTGGATTGGCATATGCCCTCACAATCACAGTGTACACAGGTGATCAAGCAGATGCAAAGTTCTCACTTCCCTTTCTGAAGGCCTACATTGCCTGTCCCTATAGTTTGGCAGGGGACACAGAAGCAGTCCTTTCAAGGCTGCTGGGCTCAGGAATATGCAAGCAGGCACAGACACTTGGGGGATGACCAGAGCCATGGCTTCAGCCATGCCTGCATAGCAATCTATGCAACTGAACCCACATCAGCTTTTAGGCTAACCTAATCACACGTCTGCTTACTTGGGGGACATTATATCACAGTTTAACCTTTGTTCCAGGGAGTAACACAAGAGAACAGTTTTTGCCAATGGAGAACTGCAGGAAGCAGCCAGCAGGTTGTAAGCCATGCCTATGAGAAAAGCTTAGACATTTGAGGCAAATCACACAGGGGTTTGAGGTCAATGCACACAGTTAAAACT
Organism: Apteryx mantelli; assembly: GCF_036417845.1. Lineage (NCBI taxonomy): Eukaryota > Metazoa > Chordata > Aves > Apterygiformes > Apterygidae > Apteryx > Apteryx mantelli. The sequence goes on along the minus strand of NC_089980.1, from coordinate 60,585,095 downwards.
TAACCTTCAGTGAATTAAGACCACCACATTTCTTGGACGAGAATAGTGCTTTAGGGTTTAACAGGCATTTGTTTCTGATCTCTGCTCAACTTTCCTGTGATTTCATGTAGGAAAACCCTAGCAAAAAAATGAAAAAATGCAATGAATGGGTTATTGCTGGCTGTGTAGCATCCACCAAAATCATACAAATGTAGAAGTGCATTGTAAATGCAGTTCAGAGCACCATGGAGAATCACAACCAAAAAAGACAGAGGAGAGAGCCTTCCAGATATTCCCTATTTGCCCAGTCAGCAAAGAGAAACAGCAGCTCCAAGTGACAGGCAGGTGAAAGGCTTGCAGAGCTCTTCAGAATGGCCTATTATCACCTCAGCAACCCTCAGGCACACATATGTGACAGGCAAAGACAGAAAAACAGCTCTTGATGCCCAGGGCAAAAACCTTTGGGGGTGTGTGGGGAAGATAAACAAGTTGTGGCATATAAAATCTGCAGGCACTTTGACTGTGCTGATTGGACTAGGAAAATAAGATGTGACAGGAACAGAAAACAACCTGGAACACCATCTTCAGGGAGGAGAGGGGGTCTTTAGCAAGGGTCCTGTAAGCTGTGTGGCTCTCGGTGTTCCCCCAGGGTGATGCGGAGATTCATTGAGATGACACCTTCACTGAAATAACACTGTAGCTGTTTGATGCGGCTACTGCTCTGGGCAGGCTGAGGGGAAGTTTTCTGCAGAGTAAAGGAAAAAAATACTTCTTAGAACTGGAGGTGATGCCTGAGGACTTGACAGGAGCTCCCCAAGAGGTGCCAGCTCCCCAGTGACAAAGTGCCATTTTGCTGTTCTTTTAAGCAGCAGTGGGTTTCCTCCACGAACTCTTTGGAAAAATCCTTCTTTCCAGAAAACAGCACAGAGAATAATGGGTGGCTCAGTTATGAGGCATTCCTTAAGGAGTCACAATGCATGGGTTACTCCTTAAATCCACCTCTTCCAGCTGAAATCCAAACACAGTCTAGCTGAAATAACCCATGCGCTGTGTATTACTGAGGATAGATGTACACTGCAGAAAGCAGGGGCAACTGGGCCACTGTTAAATGAACTAGCTCAGGAATCAGCAGTCATTTACCCTCAGCAGTGTGTTAATTTATCCTGCTGAGGCACGTAGTGAGAAGATCTGCAAGATTCAGTCTTTGGAATTTGCAATGGAATCAAAGTGGCTTAAAACAGCAGTCAAATAAAGGAAACACCACCTACTATTTAAATTTACCTAATCATCTCAGCTGTTTCTGAAAGGAGGTGACACCTCCTTGGCCCAGGCAGAGAAACTAAGGGTGATGATTAATATTCAGTAGATGGTTTGGTTGAAGTGTTTATACCCCTTAAATTTTTGCCTAGCCAGATTCTAGAGGCTAACATCCTTGAACAGAGACGGCTGAATGGAGCATGTATCCACTCCTGAGTTGATGAAATTTTCAGTCAGCTGTATTAACATAAAACATCACCAACCACAACCTGACATAATATGCTGACCTGAGAACAGGAGTGGCACAAGAGCTGATACACCTACTGTTTAGCCATTTCTATTCCTGGTAACTTTTTGAAGACTTGGAGCAGACAACCACTGATTGTAATCCCATTAGGTGTCATGGTTAAATCTACTAGCAAATATGAATCAGAACTCTAACTTGGGTGACTGGATGAAATGAAGTTGTATTAATCTTGAAACAGTGCTAACATTCTCTGTCTCCTCACAGGACTGAGTAGCTCAGGTGTCGTGTCCTTCAGGTATTCAGTTCATTTTTCTGCGCCGCAATCCAGGCGTGTGTACCACTTCATGGGTTCACCTAACTGATTGACAGGTTTCCGGACTATGCTCCATTGTGCAAAACAGGCATGCCTTTAATCACAGTAGAGAGAATAAGCCAAGAAGAATACCCGATTACACTTGACAGCCTTGCTGCATTTTGGATTTTTTACTATGATCTGAGAAACAGCACAAAGCCAGAATCCCTGCAAAGTAAATTTTCAGGCAAAGCATACACAGAACAAGTTTCTAAACAAAAAAAATTATACTTCTTATTGAAAAGACACCAGGCAAAGATATTTGATTCAATACTAGAGGTGATCAAACCCCAGAATTACTGTCGCCAAGTACTTTTCTGTATTTCACTTTTGTTTTCATCTAGGGCCAAAATGTTTCATTTTCAACACTGCACTATGCGTGCCTGAACTGCCTCTTTGGAATAATATATGTACTCTGCTTCATATTCTGACTCTCCTCCCGACTGGATTGCATTTCCCATGAGGGGCTGGCTATAGGACTCCCATGATGTATTTCTGCAGAAAGAATTTCAGGGAAGATGCAGTCCACTTGAAAATTGAAGCTGGGAAGGAAAGGGAAAGGGAAAGGGAAAGGGTCATGATGGCTGAGTTGACAAGATCTCTATTAAGGACCTTAACAAAAAGATGATAATCAGTAGCAGTTCCCTCTGACTCCAATGGATTGGATGATGATCACCCATGGAAGAAAAATTAACTGGCTAACAGAGGCACTTTACATAAGCTGGCAAATATCACCAGATACACTGTAATGGGCTGATAATTAACCAGTGACTGCTGCAAGCATGTCTCAAGAGCCTGGAAATTATGTCTTAAAAGAAAAGCTGGCACTCAAAACAAAATACCAACTCTGACAACACCAGCTGCCCTCACAGCTGATTTGGTCAACACAGGAGGACCATGACTTCAGTCTGCCAGTAGTCACTCAGAGCTCTTCATGTCAACTCCAAAACCTCCTTGAGCCAGGAGAGACAGAGGGGGGCAGACTGACCTCCTATGAGTAGAGGGGAGGCTGCAGAATTTGTTAGTATGGGGAAGATCCCCAAAGAAACAGAAATTCGCGCAATTGATGGTTATTGGGAAGAAGTGGTTGATTAATTCAGCAGGTGAAAAAGACATGAGAAATGACCTATAACACTTCCTTGAATACCTACCTACAATATGTACTCTGCTTTTTACCCCATTTTATTTAGCTACCAGTCCAAATACATATAGTATAGGACCAAAATGTAGCTATATTCTATTTTGACAATGTTTTCTTTTCTTGATTCATACATCAATATATTCTTCTAGTCCATTGTTTGGTCAAAAATTCTTTACAACTTAAAAAAACAGTGACACTTGTGGTATGGAAATCATGATGGGATGCTCTCAGGCAAAAAGGGGATTAATTGTAACTGCTGACTTTTCTGAGCACACTTAACAAAGTAGTGGCCAAATGCTGCCTTATTCTGTGAATCCAGGAGATTGTTTGAGCAGGCAATGTTATATTACTCCGGGGTGGGAATGAAATCATGTGGGAGCAGCAAGCACAGCTCATGGAGAAAAATTACCATTTTATATTTATTACTTTGGCTGGCTTAAGTGCCACAGGAACAGACTCTCTAATGCATTTGAGTGCAATTCCCCAACAATTTGACTCTGTTGCTTTGTAAACTATTTTTAGGGAAAGCCTCAGAAGGCTTTTAAAGGCACAAGCCATCTGATTTTCAAAGGTTATTTTGGTGGTTTATCAAAAGGATATAAATAACATGATACATCTCTCCAGATTAGATTGATACTTTGAATTCAACTAGGAAATCAGAACTTTTGGAGAAAAATGCCCATTTTTAACTCGCACACCAGTTTTGTTCCATAAGCTTGAGTGCACTCCTTCAGCAGGTTTATCATCATTTTGCCATATACCTCTTCCACTAATAACTGTACAGTGTGGATTGTTTATGTTTTTAAAACTTCGTGTTTAATGAAGCTACAGGCTTGAGCATACATAACTGCGTAATTACACTGTTTACAATTTAATGTCAGAAAAGCATAAAATTTTATTTTAGAGGAGATGCTTGAGATGCTTGTCAAGGAAAAAGTAGACAGGCATAAGTTCATTTCTCTAAAGAATATCTAATCAAAACTATGTTCTTTTCATGGAGCAGCAAGGTACTTTAAGGGTTCACTTCCCTGTCTTATGTCTTCATGCATTCATAGAACTTAACCACTTTTCAGCAACCAGTTCTCCTTCATCTTGCACACTGGAAATTAGCTTTTCCAGCATAAAAAATGTACCTTTCAGCAGCTGGGACCATACTACAGATTAGTCTTTAGTTTGGCTTTCCAACATAGGGCAATTTGTACATTCAAGATGAATACACATGCTTCATGTTTATGCAATAATAAACACATCCTGAACCCATCAGATGTTAAGGCTGAAAACTGGGCCTGTTTGCTGGCCTATGACATTACAGTAATAGCTTGAAGGTGCTTCCTGTTTATTTTAATAACCTTTTTTATTGTAGTAACCAAATCTTGGGCTTGAGCTTTTTCCTTTTTCCAAGACAAAGTCAAAGGATGGTCTGAGGCTGAACAAAGTCTCTATTCCAAGCTGTCACTTCAGTGAATATCAGCAAGCATCTTCCAGTCCACCCAGCTGACTGCCAAAACAACTCTACACTGTACATCATAAAATATTTATTTTTCTTCTTAAAGGACACAGCAGGCTCTCATAACAACTCAAAATCATTTCTGTGAGGATCTTTCTCATGCTCCACTGGAACTGCCCAGGGCAGTCTTTGTCTGCCCATTAGACAGCAGGGAGCATAAGCGTGGGTGCAGTGAATACTTTTTTGCCATCATACTACTTACACTAGAACTAGGAAAGCAAGTGAGAGAAAGCATCCGCATGTAACTGGGTCATCGTCCTGGGAAATTCTAACCCACAACAGTGATTGTAATCCAGACTGCAATATTAGTACAAGGTAATTCATCACAATTCAGCAGTTTCAAGCTCTATTTCCTTTCTGCAAGCTGGATGAAGTGAGCAGCCAGCCCACCAGGTTCATCAGATGAAGGCTGCAAAGCCAAAGTCATTGAGCCTTGCAGCATCTGATGGAAATTGCATGATCGCTACTGGACTGCAGTGGCCTTAGGATTGCAGCTGCCTTCTCTAGAACAAGCCCTTAAGACAGCTGTTTCCTCTCCTACCTCTCAAATAAATCTGTGAATTGATGCAGGGAGAAGAAAAATGTACCCAATTTCTACTCCAGTCCCACACAGCACTGTCCATGCTTGAATAATGGTGCTGAAGCTGCTGTGTGGCAGGCAGGCCATTGCAAATCAACCAGCTGGCAATGAAGCACACCAAGTGCTAGTTCCAGGCCTGTCCTGCCGGCCCAGATGGGCAACCTGCTCCTGAGGCCAAGGCAACAAACAGCCAAAGTTCTTCTTTCATACTCTGACACCTACACGCACACTATTGCCCTGGGAAAGTCGCTTCAGATTCTATCTTCTTTTGTCAAATGAATAAATAATAGGAAAAGGTGAAAAGGATTCACAATAAAATGTAGAGTTAACTCGAGCAAATCAGTGTAGACTCAATGACTTCAGTGAGTTACCCTGATTTAAGTCACCTATAGTTGCTTTATACCAAGTTACTCACCAAAATCAGAAAAAACATTATTCTAGTATTTTGTTACTGCTGTCAAAGCTCGCCCTGTTCTGTGAGGCCTGCTAACCATTTTTTTCAATCTTTCCACATAAAGACATATCTAAACTATCCTGTAACAAGATTAAACAATATATTAAATGCTCTGCCTAGCACCACCACACAGATCACTACATCCTCTGCCTTAATGATTTATTGTAGTCCAAATACTTCTCCCACTGCTCTTGTTCATGGTTCTATTTCCTGTAATTGGATTACTCCTTAAGGAAAGGAGAAGAAGTCTTGGCTCCAGCTCTCAAATCTAAAAGAAGTATTTAAACAGAGTGGTCCCTTCTTCCACTGAACTTTACATTTTTTCTTATCCCTCCTTATTTATTTTATATCAGGTTCTTTCCATTCTTAGATGTAAAATGCCCCCTCACTATCATTTGAACACAAACTTGTACTTCAAGAGACTGACACATTTCCATTGAATTATGGTCATTCATCCTAGAGATTTTCTACCTTGTATGAACTGATGTTTGTTTCAGCTTCCTGTCTGCCAGTAAACAGATCTAAACCTCTCTTCATTGCTAGTGTGTTCGAAGCAGCATGGATTTAGCAAATGTAGGAAAGAAAAGGCTCCTCCAGATCTTGTTCTTCATTCTAAGGAGAGTCACCACTATATGGCAAAAATTCCAACCCTTGCAACATCTCTGACCATTTTTTTAAGTGATATTCAGTTGACCATAAGGAAAGAAATAGTAAATAATTGAAAAGAAATCCAAGAAAATACAACTGTTTCTCACAGGCAAAGAAAAACAAAGCAGAGCACATCAAAGCAGGAATGTCAGGCCCCTTGAAAATCAGCTCCAGAAAGCTGTGAAAAACAAAGACAGAAATACCTCAGAAGAGCCAGGAAAGCACAAAGCCACTATCATGGAAACAACAGCTTGCAAATGAGAAAGACAGAGGATAATGAAAAGGTCAACAAGTGACCTTGCTTTTAGAAAACTTCTCTATTTCCAGATTTCTGAGACTGCATGCAACAAAATACTGGCATCACAGCCAATTGCCATTTGAGGATGGAAAAATAAGCCAAAGGAAAGATGGCAGCAATGACAGTAAATGAAGATAAATAATGAGTTTTGCTACAGTGCTGCCACAGCTAGGAAGTGTGGAAGGAAACCAACACCAGATACCTTCACAATGCTGGAAAAAGACACTTCAGACACATTTCTACAGCTTTTTGCTTCTCATCATTTCTCACTTAATATCTAAGTATGGGAATGTAACAGAAAAACAAAAGGTTTGGGGAAGAAGGAATTGAGAAGCAAGGCATCAGTAGTTTCTTACAGAGATGAAAGAAAGGACAGAACAGAAAGATCAAGCTTAACTGAAAAAGAAATCACACATCACAACTCAGTAATGGTCAGTTGTACGTTTCAGGAAAAGTGTTTGCCACATACCACACAGACAGAGTCCTAAGTTTAAAATAAGGTAGAAACATTGCCTCATTTTCTTCCTCTGCAAGTAGCAGTGAAGAATTAATTTTAAACAGCCAGCCCACAGAATTTTTCCCAACCCCAGAAATTCACAATCTCCATTCAGCAATATTGGCTTTTATTTTTCATTTCCCCCTGGTTACCTCATTAAGGGCTGGATTCTGAAACTTCTTGCATCTAGTGTACTCTATAGCAGAGCATTTGTCAAACTTTCGAGAGATCCCTGAAAATATTGTCCTTTACTGATATTGACTCAGGATTTTTAAAGTGTTTTTGTCATGCAGGACAAAGGAAGAGAAGTGAGATAAAGTCTGCAATTCAGAACCCCTTCCAAAATGGTTAGGAGCAAAGGTTTCTGGTATCAGATAGTACAGAAAAAAATGAAACACAACTTAATTTATAGCTTTAGTTTCATCCAGGAATTACTTTTTCCAGTTAATATTATGTGCCAGAGTTCAGTAACTGGCTCCCCCTCCCCCCTTACTTCAAAAGAAGAGAAAAAAACAGAAGAATGACTTTTTCTTTTGCTTTAAATTCAAATCTACTTCAAGCACAGCTCGCAGTAAAAAAGGTCGGCCTCATTTTAGACTAGAAAAGTAAAAACCTAACACTCCTTCCCAAAACAATGATTATTCTGAACGCCTTGGTGAAGCACGTATATTTCCTAAAAATTAAGATACGCTTCTGTGGGTTTAAATGGAGGTTGAGAAACTTCATGCTTAAAAGAATGTTCTCCAAGGAAGTTAAGAGAGAGCTGAAAATAAAGCTTAACTTCTAGTTGTCTTTCAACTTTAAATTATGGTGATCTTCTGTGACTCCACAGGAAGTCAATAGTGCAATGGATAACATGCTTAACTAGGGATCAGACAATTGCCAGGTTGATTATCCCTGTCTTGTGAGCATTTGTAGCTTCCCTTTGGAGTTTATTTAAGCAAACCAAAACTTTTGAAGCAAAATCAAGAGCCACAAGCTGGACAGGCATTTAACATATCTGACTCTAACTTACCACTGTTTTTATACCCACACACATACACCCCAACATTACATGATTTTTTATTAGTTTAAACCAGGAACTTACAGCCAAGCAGAGTAGAAATACTTTGTTTGGGGACATGAAAGAATAAAACTCGCTGCTTCTCCGTATTTTTGAACATATTTTAAGCTCATTACAGGCCTCCATTCTGATCCCTAAAATACTAAATGGTTTGGCCTGTCTGTTGGAGACATAAAGTTAGACCTGTAAGGAAAGAGCCAACCAAAGGGATCACAGACTGGTGGGAAGAGGGTGCCACGTCTGTTTTCATGTGTGTACATATGACATGGCCAGTGACCACTTTTGTTCCTGCCGTGGCAGTAGTTCCCAAGCTCTGCTTTACTGTTTTATTTTCAGTCAAGTCCACTTTGAAACTAAGATTTCCTCACCTTGCTTAGCTTGGAGCACTGGTTTGCTCTGATTGGCAACCCTAACAAAGACCTTGCCACAGCCATCTCTCTTTGATAAGTGAGATTCAAGCTTCAGGTGTTAAATAAAGAATTTAGATAAGGTCATTTGTGTCCCTTCATCCTCCCCACCCTGCCCAGCCTCTGATATGCAGCTTACCTGAGGAATTACTAGGCAGCCTCTAACCACAGCAGAAGGATATCCAGTGGCCCCTGTTGTGTTTGATTCATGACTCACTTAGCAAGTGCTCTGGTGAAAGTTCAATTCATTTCATTAGGCCCAATTCTTTCTTTCTCACAGCACAATCTGTCTTACAGCGCAGTCAGGCACTGCGAGGCAAAGCCCAACAGTTCTTCCGCCCAGCCCCTGCAAGGCGGTGTGGGCATGAGGTGGGGGCGCACACTGCAGACGTCGCCAGTCAGCCCCAGGAACATATGAAACATCCCACTGCTTGGGCCCCGGCACCAGAAACACCCTGTACTCTCACGCTGTGATTCAGACTCTGCTATCAGGTGCTTGCAGCTTGACAGTTTTGCAGGAGTGCTACTCTATCGGTGCCAGCAAAGCAACCAGCTCGAGAGGCACCAAGAGAGCAATCTGTTGTGTGGGGGAGGCAAGGAGCGTCCATGGCTGACGGTGGTCGCAGGGGGCAGTCATGCCATTGCTGGGCTGTCTCTGACTCAGCGCTGGTGAAGGAGTGGCTCGGGTGTCTCATGGACAGATCGGAGAGGACTACAACTTGCTTTAAAAGCACCACAGAAAATGCTGTGGTGCTCCCAAACACATCCAGGCCAGTTTCCACCAGAAAATGTTTTAACTGCACAAGTGGTGAGCGTTTTGTGAAACTGCCAGGTGATGCAGCCAGCATAGCTAATGTGATCACACAAAACACTGATGGCAAGAATTTTATTTAAAAGTATTGTAGTGAAAATCAATTGGAAAATTAAAAATGTATAGCCCAGATTTCCAAAGGGAAATCCATTTTTATATACAAAAAGCGCCTATATAACCAGAAAAAGGAGAGACTGAATTCTCAAGGAGTTTTTATAAAACCAAGAAGAAATAGCTACAGTAAAGGCCAGACATTTTCTGGGGTTTGGGGAATTTCTTTATATCACTTTGTAGATCACTTCTGATTTTGATTGGATTTTTAAGGTTATTAGTAGATATATCCTTCTCAAGGAAAACCATTGCTTTACTGAAGGGGTCTAAGCTCAAAACCCAGACCCAAGGATGAGGAGTCATTTGCAGAAGCAGAACAAGTAGAGTGGTGGACCACGGTCAGTACCCGCTCCCCAGCAGCCAGGGTTCACAGCCCAGCCTGCTAACAGGGACTGAAGTCAGCGGCCCACCGTATCCCCGTGCCAGGCTGGAAACTGATTTCTGAGCAGATACTGGTCGTGGTCAGCCGGCTCTGTGCAAGGAGCGCAATCACGGGAAGACGCAGTGGGTGGATGGTGGCTGGGAGGGAGGGCAGGGCCACCCTTTCTCATCCACTGCCCCAGGGTGATCAGCCCTCGCTGTGAAACACCAGAACCGCTTACCACCGCAGTATGCTGGCTTCTGAGAGTGCAGGCGCATGGGCAGTCCCAATGGACGGCTTTCATGGATACCAACAGCCATCGTCTCTGCAGGCCTGGACTGCAGGGCAGCACACATCGGAAATCCGAAAAAGCCAGGACAAGCAAGGGTTGTATTTCAAACAGCTCTGATAGCATGATTATACTGTACATATGTGTGCATTCTACTCAGGGAAATATTTTACCTATCTAAAGATCAGGTTGATAGAAAATAAGGACCAGATACTGATACCTATTACCCACTCAGCTAGTTTCCGATCACCTTTTCTCACTACTTCGTACTTTATTTGATGAACTGACCTGTTCAATTTAAGTAGGGCTGTTCAAGGAGCAAGACTTTATGTGTAGCATGAATAAAGATGGAAGAATTTAGAAATAAATTAACTGCTGTAAACAATATCAGTTATTTTGAACTCCTCATTGCCTAAATGGAAAACTAAATAGTGCAGTGTTTGCGAGCACACAGCCAAATTCAGATTCTTAATTACCACATTTTCTTCAAGGCTCATATGCAACAATTGGATACACATAAGGCTATCACTTCAAATTTACTACAGCAAAACAACAAGTTTATTTTTCCTCTTTTTCCATTTGAATTCATGGCCTTTGAGACTCTAAATCTGACAGAAAGAAAGGACACAGAAAGCATGCAACTGTTAGGAGGATTTTTGGTTCAAACTCTTGTATAGGCCTCCATCTGAGTCTAGTGTCATTTCTGCCTTGGACTCTCAAAGACTAATGTCAGAATCTGCCCAAATGGGCAGAGGCTATATAATTTTAAGATCTGTGGCCTAATTATAATGATTCCAAGATCAAATGACTCTTCAAAAAGCTATGAACGCTAACCACTGGGCTCCTTTTCTAGGGCCCACGCTGAGAGAAGCTGAGTTACAACGAAGCAAACGGAGATGCTCAACAGCTTGCAGAATCAAGTGCTGGGATCCCATCCTGTTCCCAGCAAACATTTTCATGACAACAGGATTGAGCTGCAGAGTGGAGAATTAAGGACACTTTCATTAGTTAAGTGCTAATTGCCCTAGCAGTACACATAATGCCGAACAAGGCAGGGAGGAGTCAGGCTTATCACTGTGTAGAAGCCACCACCGCAACATGGCTTACAGGAGGGAAACTAACTGTGCCTGCAATCTCCAGGTGATGCTCTACCTCCTGCAAGAAACCTCTCCTGATCTGCCCTCAGAAGAGCAGTTCCAGCTCGTTTGTCCTTCTGGATATTTGCATCACTAGGCTCCTTGGATTAACGTAAAGGGCTGGTAGTAAAGTAAATAAAATGAACTACTTCCCACAGAGGACTGAGTCACAGAGAAAAATGAAAAGAAAAAGAAAAGCAATAAAATCAAGAGTTTTTTGAGTTTTCTGCTGTTTTTCATGAGAAAATGGGGGGGGGGGAGCAGGATGAGGAAAGCAAAAACATTTCCCATCATGAATGCTTGAATGCTGTACACATGATCTCATTGGTAATGGGTCAATGCCTCCTGCTGTGCCTAGGGCAAGATGGCTGTGATATAAAAAATACTTTCAGTGGCTGTTGACACTGCAGAAAGCTTTTATTTTTCTCTCTCCCTCTCTTTTTTTTAACTGCATCTATGTCTCCATCGTAAGCATATAAAAATTAAGAACTTTATAACAACCACTTGGTTGAGCTAGTAATTGCATATTACATCATTTATCACACATAGGCAATCAAAGTTTGTCACCCTCTTAATAAAAAGAGCAGGGCTGCTGAAAATTTAAGCACAAATAAGGACATTTGTGGCACATTGTCATCAGTAGTGCTGACAACAGGAACCACTTCCAGTGAATCTTTTGGGACCTGGAGCCATCAGCTCACAGTCAAACCAACTGGAATCACAGCAAGACTTCCCTCCAGTACCCTGGAATAAATAGGAAGCAGTAACAACTAAGAAGGTGTGTTCACTTTCATTAGTTCATTCACTGAATATTTTGGAAAGAAATCAGAGCTTTTCCTACCGCTTTCCTGTTAGACAAATTGCTACGTCATGTCATCGGTGCCCTCAGAGAAGTACAAAACTTGGAGAGGGATCAGCAGTGTATCTTAATGCCTCTAAAAAGAAGATAATTGGCAGCAATTGGATAGAATTTTTTGCTGTACCTAGGTAACAGACAGAGGTTGGGATAGAAATGACATAGTAGAACAAAACAGTAAAATTGCAAAATGCAGCTGCATAGTAGCAAATATATGATCCTGATTACTAATGGCAAAAAGCAAGTTAATTTTCTGGACTACTAGTGGTGTCTCAGGCTTTTGTAGGACATTGTAATAAAGAAATTTCATGTATGGTAGATAGAGGGTGATTTTTCTGCTTCCTCTGCTTTCCCTGGTTAAACAGTAACCCAAAGAGGAGTTAATTAGAAATTATAGCATGAAACGAGAAATAATACCTGAATATTTTGTATCCCATCCATTCTCAGGACTCACTATGGTGCCTGTCAGCAAACAAGGAGAGATCAGGCGACCAAAACCACTCTTTGGTTATTTTTATTGCCTTCATTACTTACTGCTGTTTATTTGCCGTTCTTAGAAATAACACAGGATGCCATTTAAAATAATTTAGAAGATGAATCTCATTTCAAACACTGCACTATCATCTCCTCTTCCCCAGGGAGAAAGATGGGTTATAATACATGGGCAGTGAAGAGTTTTAAAGGCTATATATTGCATAGGCTATTGTGCTCCTAAGGAAGACCCTGGATGGCAGAAATTTCTGCAGGGATATACTGTAGGAAGTGCACATAGAGTGTCTAATATTAATTTTTTTTCTTCATTTGTAGTATATTAGTACTTTTTATTACATTCCTTTTTCTTTCTATTTATTTGTGTGTGACCTTATTCCACGCTACAAAAGAAAGAGAGACATCAAGGTATAACTCCCTCGTCTTGCTAAAGGGGTAAAGTAAAACTAAACTGCTATCAGAACACTTGCTGCACGATACTATTTTTTCATGGAAAATACTACTACCAGCAGTGACCAAGAAAAGGATCAGATGAGTAGCCATATCTCTCTTTTTTGTACCCCAATGTCTTTGGTAAAATCACTATTTTTGAGGGCTTTTTTTGCAATAACTGGCTTCTAATCAAAGAAGGAAGACAGAAAAATTACCAGCAAAAAAGGCAGAAAAGCAGAACACTTCATGAGCTTTAATAGGATCCTGTTATGCATATCCAGCCTATCTGGAGAGCATTTAGATACTCCAGGGAAAGGCACCGTGGAACTGTCCTCACCCTACGTTCCCCAGGAAAAAGTCAGAAAATCTTTAAGGGATATGAACATGAGCCTTTCTGGTCTGTACCCACCTCACTCAGACATGAGTTGTTGGACTTAATACAAAAGAAACTGGATGCAATTCCTTGGCCTGCACTTTAAAGCTTAAACTAGATGAACTAATGGTACCTTGTAGTCTTTAAAAAAAATCTGTACATTACTTTTTGTGGACTTTTATGGTCCCTCCTTTTTATTCTACCTCTCTCCCTGAGGCAACTTGCTGCAACTCTCTGAAACTTGTCAAAATAAATAACCAGAAGCCTTCAAAATTAACAGTGTGTGCACATGTGTCTGTATGTACATCTCTCACCCAGGCAGAGCCAGAAAAAGGGATGTGCTAAGAGCATACAGTAAGTGCCCGGACAAAGACAGGTACTAGATGAAATACAATATCCTTGGACACACAACTAATATGGAGATTGTAGAATTAAAAATAGAATCTGTACTACTACAGAAAATAAAAATCCATGTATTATATCTTTCACATAATTATCTGTTGTTTTGCCTTCTATTCTTTTTCCCCTCCTTCCATATGTAAGGCTGCTCACTTCAAAATGCCAGGGAGTCAAATAAAAATCAAAAGACTTCTAAACCACTGGATTAAATCTCTCTGTACTCACTGGGTGGCATTTGCCTTCAGAGAAGCATTAGGAACATGTGATCCTTGACCACTCAGCAGTAAGGTGCAGCAGATGAAGATCACATCCTAACAGATATGCCCTGCTCATAAGCCAGGTGAATGGGTAAGACTATGACTGACTGGCAAAAACCTTTGGCTCGTCTCTGCCTTGCACACCGAATGAAATTCTAACTCAAAAATATAGAGAGCACCTTGATCATGTATAATAGCAAATGCTCCCTCAGGCATCATGATTTTATCTGGCTTATTCCTGAGTTCCATTTTTCAGGCTCTCATCACCATATCTGAATCACAGATGGTAACAACACATCAACATCTGTAAGAAATGCCAGCAAGGTATTCCCTAGTCAAGCTCAAGGAAAAATGGTGAAATAAGGCTAAAGGAGTGGCTGAAAATAAGCATTCAGATCCAAGATGGAAAACCAAGGCCAAGAGCCTTGCCTCCACACACTCTAAAATGCAAAAATGAAAAGAGCAACTATAATATTAATAATTAAAATTGAATTAAAAGTAGTGTAAGTAAAGGCCAGGGGAGTATTTTTAGTTTATAAATTTTTTATTGTTTTGGATCAGTCAGAGTCATGGAAGGCTGTGAATACAGAAATATGCATGTAGATGAAGTAATATGTACTAAGATATCCTAACTGAGGACACATTTTTTTTTATAAACCATAAAAGTTGTATAATTAATGTTACAATAGATTAAGGACACGAATAAGTAATGAGAATTATGTTTAAATAACTGCTGGACAAGGGTCTGAAAGGATTAAAAATACAATCTTGAAGCATCATTTTGTCATATCCATAGCAATCACTGCAGAGTTATACTGCCATGACTATCACGGCCATGTGTGCTCAGCATAGCTCTGAATTATTATGGTACAGTAAGTGCTTGATCTGACTTGAATTACACAGTACTTCAAAGAGCCTTGGAGAAAACCTTTGTTCTAAATTTGAGAAGAGTAAAGACAACAATCACCCTAAGATTTGGAAAATTCATTAGTCATATAGCTGTCTCCACAGGTTAATGGCGAGTCACAAGTATAGGCCCGAGGGAGGGGTGGTGAAGGGCCATATCTCATTTAGCTCCTTCCTCCTCTCCATCCAGGATCCGCCAGTCCCTTCCCAAACCCCTCGCCCTCTTGAGTCGCCTGGGCAGCACCGGCAGGCCATGGGATTGCTGGAGGGGGGAGCAGATCCTGGGGGGGTTGAGGAGGAGCAGTGCTGGTGCTCAAGGCACTCGGCGGCCGAGGGATGCTGTGCGACTGCACTGCGGGAAGCCAGGTTGCGCTGATGGCTTTGCTGCTGTGTCCAGAGCAAGCTCTGCACTGCCAAATCTTCTCTGCTGCTTCGGGGAAGCAACCTGAAACACTGTTCTCCCTTGGCCCCTCTGTGCAGCCCCAGGTGCCACAGGATGCAGGAACTCGCCTGGGGCACCACTCAGGGACCCTCCCTGCGGCATGGCCCCACTGCTATTTAAAAAGCTCAGTATTTATAAAGCTCTTTGAAGATGAAAAGCAGCATCTGATCATTACAATGGCATTCAATGTATAGTTTGTATAATAATAGATCATGCATGACGGCTTTTTCAAAGATAAGTTTTTAGTATCTGGGACATTAAGTGACCAAAGATTTTGTAAAAAGATTATTATTTAGTTGGTGAGTAGATGTAACTGTTACCCACCAAGGCCCCAGTCTGGCAACTGGATCTGAGAAGGCCAGATACAGAGGATCCTTCACAGATCCTCTGGCTTTTGTGCAAGGAGCATGCTGAGGCTGCCTGGAGGTGAAGCCACAGCAGTCACAGATTAAAGATCAGGTCTGAAGTCCATCTGTTAAAATACTTCAGAAATGTCGTTGGCATCATTTTTATAGTAAAGAGAATTTTATGCTCAATAAACTAATAACACAAGTATTTCAGGAATTCATATGAGAACAATATTAAGTCAACATGAAGAACTCTCTGCAAAAGCTACACCAGTCAGATTTGCAACATGATTTCAAACTGGACTCAAGGACAAACTGCTGTGCTTAGATGTCTGGGCTTGACTGACTGCACTGATTTTCAGCCATACTTGCCAGCAGAGAACTTGGACCTCAGTGCCAGTCTTAAGAATAACCACTTCTCCCCCCCCACACCCTTTCTCTGAAAGCACCAGAAAATTACATGGGGATATGTTCTTCCCATTTTCTTTGCCCCCTTCCCCCCAAAAAACCTCTCACATCTTTTCCTCTTTCAGGAAGGTCAAAGAGCCAGTAAGACCATGAGAGGAGGAAGGAAGCGGTAATACTGAAAAGAAATATTATTTTAAAATGAATCCTACCCATGTCAAGCATGATTTCACAGACATCATAATCTATCATGAGCTTAACTGCTCCTCTAAGCAGTGGCAGCACATACAGTCACTATGAGAAAGCTATTCCCCACTGCCAAAAGTGGTGCCAGCCCAGTGCAAAGACAACCCAAACTTCTTGGCTAGATGGCCATACTCTTCCTGAGAATAAAACCTTCTTTCCAAGGACCCTCACACACACCCTAAGTAGACTTTCCCTGGGTCTTCTCAGACTCCCAGAGAAGATTCTGAGCAAGCTTATGTATCTATGCTCTTCTCCTTCCTGTGGCAAAGTGAACAGGGATAGGGTTTACTTCAGAGACCTCATATGTGAGATTTTAGGTGGTATCAGACAGTGAGTTGGTAACAGAGCTGTGGACAGGAGGTAAACTAATGCCCTGAGTTCATGGAGCATTCATCATCAGTCATAAAGTGAATACACATGCATCTCACTTCCAGTGTCTCAAAAAGCACATTAAGACGACATGAACTTAACTCCAACTTTATTATCCTTTATGGCTACCAATAGCAAAAATTCTAAAATAAAAATCTTGACCATGTAGGTTGATAAGGTGGCTTCATCTTGCAGAGTTGAGGAGTCACGTTACACTGTTATTTATTTTTTTATTGTTGCACCTGAATGCTTCTAGGCGGTCTTATGCTGGAAATGCGAACAAGTTTCCTGTGGCCCTGAGATAACCGCATGCCCTTGGAACTGTGCTTTTGGAAGGGCAGAGACAGGTGATAGAGTTCAGGAGGATATTTGTGTTAATTGAAAACGTGTCCTTATTCTACACATATGATCTACCTGAAAAATACAGCAGAGCAACTTTACCACTAAGACACTTTTTTCCTGAAACAGAATGGCTGCACAAGGGGCTTGGGGTAACTTCAGCCTTCCAACAAAAACAAAAAAGGAAAGAAAAATGAAACTGCATGAGCAGATTTATTCTGAATAGTAATAGTAAGGAACACAATTTTGACATGTACAAAAGCTCAGTTTATTATCCCCTGGAGAGAAGATGAGTGGAGAAGCTGACATTGGTTGCATAGTGACATTTCAGGATGGAAGGAAGGCATGTAGCCAATTAAGTCTAGCATTTGTACCCTGTAGTGTTTTTCCCCTCAAGTGCTTATCTAACACTCTTTAGAATATGTTCACAGCTGCAGCTTCTATTTCTGCCATTAGTAAACTTTTCTACTCTTGCTTTAAAGGAACATGCCCTAAATTTCCTTCCTGGTTCATTCTTTCTGTAATATGGCAGGGTCTGGGATCTCAAATGAAACACAAACATTTTATCCTATTTGCTATTTTCAGCCCTCTTCTAATTAATTTCAATTCCCCCTTCCTATTGTAAGTTGTTTAATCTCACTGTCAGCCTCATCAGTGCTTATTTATTTATTGCCCTTTGATTTCAAGTTTGCACTGGCTAACCACTTTGGTGTGTCTGCCTAATGTTTCCAGAGATACCCTAGATGAAAATGAAAATACAATGTTGGTGCCTCCAGTATTACACTTGCTTCCTTTCCTTCACTGTACATACAGCCATTTACCAGTTCCATGGCCTTGAAAATAGGATGTTTTCACAAGACTTCCTTCTTATCTGATGCCAGTATTCTTTGTTCCCCTGGTCACTGTACCATCAAAGTGATCTCAATATATTTAGCTTACTAGCATATTGTGAGAGTATGCATTATCTGGACTTTACATCTTAAGAACCTGAAGCAGCCTTAGGGTCCAGATCGCGTTTGCCTTGAAGACAGTGAATGTCTGAATGACCCTCCAACCTGCAGAGATTCTCAGTCCCTGCCTTGCAAGTTCAGCTTAAATCATACATGGCTACTCCAGTTTTGGAGGATCACAAGTAAGGCAACTTGGCCTGAACGACTTAACTTCCTTTTCTGATCAAGTTGTTCATGATTAAGCCAGAAACCAAAATTATTTCCAATTACTAGACTGTAACATAAGGAGGAACTCTACTTCTCCCTCAGTAAGCTTAATAGTAGAGGTGGCTGAAAAACAAGAAGCTTTTTTTCACAAAACAGAAAAGCTTTAGGTATTGACTTACACCACATCAAAATAAAACCAAAGCACTGCAAGGATTTTCAGACCCAAAGAAGGCTTTCCAAATTGTTGGAGCTTTTTTCTTGTTACTGTTTTAAATTTTCCTTAGAAGTTTCTGTTTCAATGAGTCTATGTTTTTCCAACAAAAATGTTGTTCAAATAATTACTGATGAGGACTACTTCTTAACAAGATTCACAGTAACATAAGTAATCGACTCCACTTTAAACCTGGCCATCTATCCAGTAAGATATGTGAGATCTTCACAGTAAAAAGTAGAGCATCGTATTCATATATAACTCCACACACCTGTCATTTGATCAACAAGAAAGAAAAAAAAGAAGCTGGATTTTAACGTTGCAGTAAGAGCAGTAGAATTAGAGCCCACACTGGCCTCTTTTTGAGACTTACCTTTGCAAAAATGCAGGCAGATAATTAGGAATGTTGTTGCAACACAAAGATGTTGAATGTAGCTATGGCTACTGAAGGAGAAGGGTTTTCTTCTTTTAAAAAAAGGTATAAGAAGCCTTATGAGATAAAACCCCAGGTGGTCATCTTCTAACAGAATCATTTGTGTAAGAGAGTAGGAAGATTAGAGTAGATAAATGCTTTCATAAGAGCTTTGTGAAACTGTGCAATAGACCTTAAAACGTATACTGATATTCTAAGGTACTTTATGGAAAATTTTGAGGATATTCACACAAATTGCAATGGCTCTTGTATACAAGGCTGTGTCATCTGGAAGAGCCTATTTCAGAAGAGTATTTGCAAATCTGTTCCTGCTTGTCATTGATGGCAAATTGCTGCCATTAAAGAGATACCCACATAAAAATCAGCTGGCAATTTTGAGCTGCACTCTCCCATATGGCAACTATACAGACAACTATGTTGGGATTAATTCAACAGATCCATATGCTTTTAGACTCTTTGGGATATGAATAAACTCCATCCACAGTCTCTAGATAAAAACACCACAACCGGTATCATTTCTAGGAAGCATCCCTTAAGTTCATTCCAGAGCTTAAAGACTTGTGAGGCAAAGCAAAATGCAGCAGATGAGCAGTTTTCTTCCGTCTATTTGTCCATGTTTCTTGGGGGTTCATCAGTGCTCTCAAGGGTCCCACTTCCCCATTCTTTCCTTCAGCAAGCTCAGCCCTGCTTTCTTGTTTCTGCTGTAGAGCAAGTGACTATGAGCAGACCTTGTCCTTCCAGGATTTCCTCTCTCCTGCCCCATAGGACTCTCCTTGTCACATGGAAAAAGTTCCCAAGAGGAAGGTTCCCAAGTTGCCATGTATCTGAAGTATGAGGTGGAAAACAAAACTCTTTCCTGAACTTTAGCAACAGTTCTGAGAATACAACCTGTATCACAAAGACAAAGTCAATCAAGGTTAATGACCCTTAATTGCTCAGCATTGTTTGCTCCCTTCTGTCAACACCTTTTGTAATTTGAGTCCAAGCTGAAGACTAAAAATAACCAAGAATGCCACAATTAAATTGATATATCACAACACATGTTGATACTCTAAAACATCCCATCTATTTCTTGTGAAGGCAAGTTCATATAGGAATAAAATATTTCTTTCATCAATATGACTGACTTTCCCAGACACCCACCACGGCCAAAGAACAGGGAGGTTTATGGGACACAAGCCTCTAGTTTGGGCCCTTGTGATAGGAATGCATCTTTGACTTCATTTGTACCATACGCTATTAAAGGTACCTTAGCTTAATCTGTACGGTCTCTAATGGTTTCACTACCATCAGTCCACCCACTAGCTCAGCCATTTGTGCACCATCCTGATATTTCCCCCATGATCTGCCTCAAAAAACCCACATGCTCAATCATATCCACAGTACTGTCATAAACCATCTCCGTTTTTTTAATCAGTTCTCTCCCACAGAGCCAGTTTCATTGATATCTATATTTGAGAGCCTTGTGAGCTCACCTTGTAGAGCCAAATTACAATGTTTCAAACTCAAGCCTCTCTTCTAAGAGTCAGATGTTGCTTATATTTAAGTCAATGGCAAAAGCTTGGCCAACTACAAAATGAACAGAATGTAGCAAAATACAGGTATTTTCTTTCGTATTAAAGTATTGATAGTGCAGAGGAACAGTTTCTGCTGAATATGCTGAAGAACACACAGGCTGTTGGCTGTCCCTCCTTCATTGTTTCTGAGGAACAAGAATTAATTGGGATAGAAGATGATGGAGCAATCATGTCATTGGCACTGAGGTGACCTCTTCGCAGTTCTAATTTACCTCAAATGCTGTTGAGCAAGGTTTTACCTGCATTTTGTCCAGTCTCATAAGCAAGTCCCTGTACGCTGAAACACTTCTTATGAAGCCTGTAAAAGGGGATGTGGAGAGAAAAGGGATCCACCAGTCTTGACACTGCAACAAACTCCTCAGTTTCCTTCTTCTTTTCTTCAGCCCACATCTGGGAAGTTAGAAGAAAAGAGGGTTGCTAATGTGGAACGACATAGCAGCTGGCAGAGGGAAATGGGAAGGCCAGAACTGGAAGAATGCACAATAGGGTGGGCCAAGCAAGAGGAAAATTACCTCTTCCCAAAGACCATACTCAAAAAGCCTGAGATTTTTCATTTCAGCAGACATTCAGCTCCTTAGCTCAGTATGTGTCTCTACTACTGAGTGAAAACAAGGTTTTCCTTTAACCAAGTAAGTGCAGACAATAGCAATACTTAAGAATCTTGGAATACTGCACGGACTCACCCTGTAGTCACTAAAGAAAGGGACTATGGACTTTTTGCTAAAAACCCTTTAGTTGTACCTTCAATCTTAGCATCGAGCCACAGGCCCTCCTGAACCCAACCACATTACAGCTAGATCTTACCCTATAGCACCTACAGCCTAGGTATAGCCAAATGCTTGGGGCCTTAATGATGACACTGGTTGGTTGGTTGTTTTTTCTCATACAACCCTTGACAAAGTCACAATAAGCCGTGCATGTGCAGGTGATATCACAGCTCTGATCTTTTTTGGAAGCAGCCCTATAAGTACAAAGATCTCCCAAAGCCAGAAGTGCAACATCATTGCAGCAGTTTGTTAGCATAACAGATTGTGCTCCATGGCTGGGTATAAGCCTGGGTCACTCTAGTATTAAACCACAGCAAGATATTCACAACATATAAGAACGCATGAGAGCTAATATCAGTTTCAAAGGTGGCAATCACTGTGTAACTGCTTACACAAGTCTGTTCATGTAGTATTTTGTTTGCCTTGACACTGGGAGCTTATTGAATATTCTTGCCTGACAGCAATGATTTATTTTGGGATTTGCCTCAACTGCCCTCTTCAAAATGGACTCTCTTCAGCTCACTTCAAGGCCATGTCTCTCTGTGTGCTTTCCCTGCTTATCTTGACAACTTTGTCACAAGAACATCCCCTTATTCAGGTCCTGCAGACTACAGACTTCTATAGCTCCATCTCATTGATGTTCCATTGCTTTTCAAAGCTTATCATTCCTCTGCTGCCTAGGTTTCTTGATTTCTCCCTCCCTCCCACTCTGATTATCTTGCCCTAAGATGCAGTTCCACACAGCATTTTTGTAAGTAGTTTATTTGAAGGAGAAAAATTACAGCGGAGCTTTTCTTAAGCATGGGAGGAATAAAGATGGCAGGGGTGAAATATTAGTGTCTCCTCCTTTTGGTTCTCCTTGCTCTTGCCTTTAATCTGCATCAAAATCTATTCCTTCTTGCAATGGATGCCTGACTTCCCTGTTAATTACTGCTTCTTTGGCCATCCTCCCACACCGAACTTTGGAGAATGCCCAGGATCCATTCTTGTGCCTGACCATACTGGCCATACAAGCACCAGCGCAACAGGTCCAGGGCTTAAGGGGGACAGAACTAGTGTGAAGACACAAAGGTGTCATAAGATATTTCCAGGAGGTGGAGGTAAGGTGGCAGGCTCATCAAGAAAGGATCTTTTGAGCTTCTTTTGTACAGGAAAAGCTTTCTACCTCTCCCTTGGAGTCCCATAAATGGACCCTTCCAAATACTTATGGAAGAACTAGGGAGGAAGTCTGCAGACCAATTGCTGGAGATGTCTTCCTCAAAGTCCTCAAAAAGATGGAATCATAAATACGTCTGCAACTCTGATCTATAGCTATGCTCGTTGCAGATCAGATTTCCTTGCCCTGGGCAAACCGGGATTACCAACACATTAGAATTCTCTGCCTCTCTTTCCTAAATCCCATCAAGGGTCTTTTGACAATCAATGCAGATATTAATAGCATTCTGTGAATTGATAAAAATCATACTAAAAATGCAACTGTTCTTTTTGCTAGTACCAAGATGCAGCAACACTAATACTGACATCAATTGTGATTTTTCTCATTGTCAGTTGTTGGTATGATGCCAATAAGTATAGCCACTTACTGTACTGGTTTTAAGCTGGAGTTGCTTTGCAAACTGCAGCAGAGAGCAAGCATTAAGGTGCTAAAATTAGTTTGCACTGCAGTAGTAACAAATTAAAAATGGCACACTGCTACACCAAGCAGTGTACAGTTCTGCCAATTGATTTATGAGGTCAGGAGTAAAAGAATTTATCACCTGGCATTATCTCTGCCCAGATTTAATGCCTGCTCTGTCATCAATACACACACACACGCACGCACGCACACACACACACACAAATATAGGAGCAGAGAAAGGTCTTTTCCAAAGACAAGGGCTGTTTACAAAGGAGTGCTCCTCTCTGAGACACCTTAATAAAATAATGGTCTCAGTGGCCGAAACCTCATAGTATAGTGAGAAATCTTTATGGTGGTGGCTTTTGGCTCCAGATAAATATTTTTAAATTCCTTATCAAATGATGAGAGCTCTGTCGTATCACCTCCAGCTCTGAGGAACATATTAAGCTCTGGACTGTCTGACATCTTTGCTCCCCTTTTCTGTCTCCCAGGAGCACAAAATTAATGGTAGACTGAGATCCTTTGCTGACGTTCAGAACAACAGGTTCACCATTAATTCAAAGTCTCCTTTCAAGAATAAGCAGTGACAAAGGACAGAGAACTGCTTTAGTTCCAATGTAAGAAGTCACAGGAGAAGAGAGTAAGAAGAAAGGCAGTTCCTGATTTACAGTGAGACTTCATCTTGTTAAAAAAAAAAAAAAAAGTGATCGGATGATCAGCTGTACTTTAGTGTAAGAACTCTGGCCAAGTTTCATATCAGACGTCACTGCACTTCAATAACAGATGAATTGTCCTTCTCTACTGTATGCTGAATACATTCAAATACTACCTGGATTGGAAGAGAGGTTGTAAACAAAAGGGGTAACTATAATGGTATTCATCTGAAGAGAAACAGGAGTAAGGCTGCTCAGGAGGCTCTAATAAGGTATCAGTGTTACCTGCTTTTACCCTCACTGTAATCTTTGATATCAGAGTGATTTGAGTGTCTTCCACTTTCACTATACATAGATACTCAAAATCACAGAAGTTCTAATTCACAGTCTTATGATAGCCAATTCAAGCCCTATTTACTGCTCAAAGTCCATGAAAGTCGTTGATGGAAAAATACCAGATGAATTCACAAAAAAGCAGAAAGATGGGGAATTCTGGAGACTATATTAAATCCTAGTAAAAAGTTTTAACATCACCTCATTTATAATTATGCTGAATACAAATGAACACAACCTAAATTGTAAATCTTATGTCCAAAGTCAGCAAAAGTCTTTAAATTTTTAAACTCTAAGTATATCTTTAAGACTCACTGAATTCGAAACCTGCTTAAGGTCACATAAAATGCTGTGCTCAGGCTGGTGAAACTTAAGTCTATTCTATGTGTTTTGCTGAGCTGTCTGCCGGTATGCTTTGTAGAAGACCTGAACTTTGCTACTGGCCAGCCTATTCTTAATTAAAACACAGTATTCCTCTCTGAACACACTCAGACTTTGGAAAAGATCAGCTTTGGCATTAGCTCATTTCTAATTACAAATCATACAGTTTTAATGGAGTACAGCCAAGTGCAGAACCCCCCAGCTGTCTGTCACTGTACAATCATTCATCTGAAAATAATAATTTGAATACATTTTTAATTAAAAACTATTCAAAAAATGTTAAGGGACCTGGATATGGAGATTTTTTCATTTTCTAATTTTAAGCAGTAACAAAGCAAGTACAGGCCTCATTTGAAACTTCACTTGCATATTTCAGAGACTTTGAAGCATAAATGATATCATGATCCAGAACAAAAATTTTGCCCTGTGAAAAACAAGACACATCCCAATCCACCTACTAGGGCCTTGGCTCTGGCTTAAATATACTACTAAATCCAAATATTCTATAATAATGGAATAAAACCTAATTTCCCATGTAGTCATTACATTCAGGGAACATGTTACAGTTGGTATTTTGTATAGAGAATTATTCTGCTCCCATATGTACTATGAAATGAGACTAAGAGTTTTGCAGGCACTACGGGAATTAAGGAAAATGAAAACATCTGAACATGTGCCCATTAGTTTCCACTTAATAAGGTGTTTTTCTTTTTAACAGTAGTTGCAGTTCAAAAAACATGATTCTGTGTCTGATTTTGCAACCAAAACCAAGCCAAATTTAGACCCAGGGAGACCTAGTAATTTCAGTAGGGGTTTGTCTAACACACAGCACAGACTTTGACCTTCTTCTGTGTCCTACCAAACCTTTGCACTTCCATTGCTGACAAGATTAGGTTATTAGGTACCTTTCTCATTAACAATACCAGCCTTTTTTCTTCCAATATGCAAATAGAAAGTCAAAATATGCCTTCAGTTCTCAGAGAAAAAATGTAAGCAATACCCCACAGTACTGAAACTGTCTGTCCAGTGATCTCTCAAGCCAAAGTCAAACCTGTTTTCTGTGCTGTTGACCCAAAATAGTGCACAGGGTCATACTCAACCTCTGTGGAGTCTCACTATCTTCAACTAGGCTGCTCGGCTTCTTACACAACCTCACATTAAGAAATCCTCTCTAGAAAATTCTTCAGCCTGAGCCTTTAAACATGAAGCTGTCCAACTACATGCAGCAACACGGTATAATACAGGGCCTAGGAAAACAAGCCAACCAATACCCCGTGCAGATGGACTTCTAGTGGGTGGGGTGGTGGCTGGACAAAAGTAGCTGTGCTTAATCACAGACATGTGCTGGAAGCAGGCTAGAAGTTCGGGAAAGTGCCCCAGAACACTCCTATCATCACCTCTTCTTCCCATAAATCAGGTGGCCACCCTCTTGCTTGTAACTAGCTCTTACACTGGGCTGATAGGATGACGATGTACTCTGACTGCCTCATTCAAGGGCAGCCAAAAGATCCTGCCCCAGAGGGGGAGAGAGTGAAATCATCCCATTTGAAATTTGCCAGCAACGCTGGGCTTTGGAGCCTTCCTATTGCAAAAAAGAGAGGTAAAATATCAAGAGTTGCTGATCTGCAAGAGAGAGAAGTGAAACAGTAGACACAAAACTGCTGGGACCATTCCTTATAGTCCTTACTTATTTTCTGTAGCACCACAAGGGTCCCACTGCATTTCAAATACCCAAGCTCTTGGCTTTACACCCATTACCAAGGGAGAACAACACCCCATAGGTCCCTGCTGGGATGTTAGTTGAATACTAACATAAGAGCAGGCATAACAGCCAGCTAATAAATGAACCACTAGAAAGTCCAGGAATAAATTCGCACTGTTTGTCTATAAATACAAGTGAAATGCATAGGGATATTAATGGGTGTTCAGGCATCTCATCAGATACAGGTAAACATGTAAGTAATTGAGACATCATTACTCAGGCTCCTTGTGTAAGTAGTAAACTAAACTCCCACACACCCTTTGATATAGAAAGTCAGTGCTTTGTAGTAATTAGTGGCTAATTTGTATTGACATGTGTGCGTTTGGAACGTTATTGTGGTTCCCTGATGTGCTCTAATTCATTTAGTTCCAATAAGGGTAAGGCCCACTAAGCTGATGCTATTGGTTATTTTTACAAGAAAAAGGTTTCAGAGAGCAAGTTAATCTCCAAGCCTAGTTTTTCATCTCACTAGTGAACATTTTATCTGGCCTTTGTTATTTTGCATTCCACACCTTTTGTCATTTTCAGGTTTCTCTAAGAAGCCCCAGCAGGAGAAGAGGTCACAGTGCCA
Organism: Apteryx mantelli; assembly: GCF_036417845.1. NCBI lineage: Eukaryota > Metazoa > Chordata > Aves > Apterygiformes > Apterygidae > Apteryx > Apteryx mantelli. The sequence continues at coordinate 60,558,635 of NC_089980.1, read as the reverse complement.
TACAAATACTACTGCTTTTGAATAATTTATTTCTAATTTCTGCATTTTAGAAAATCTCTCTGTGCTGTGGATTCCAATTTCCCTTCCTCCATCCACAAATGCCAGTTTATTATTCTGCTGAATTTTAAGAAAAATCTTTTGGTAGCCTGCTTCCAAAGTTGATAAAGACCCAGCAAGCAACCATGTTGATCTTGGTGTGGTGGGGGAGGAATAGCACTAAATACAGAGATTAACCAGCTAAAAAGATGCACAGAATAAAGGTCAACTATTTTAGGAAGCCAGCAATGCAGTCAAATCTTTATTCTGTGAGGGTTACTTGTTTATGTCTAGCCCCAAGTGGCACAACTTAAAACTGTTACCATTAACATATTAATGATCAAAAAAGGAGGTGATTTCAGGCAATTCCTTGCACTAGACATTGTTTTGGAGAATCTTTGCCCAGAAAAGACTGAGAACTAAGCAGCCCTCTCCGCAGTTAGAGATGTTTCTGTTGGGTCAGATGTGAGGTTATATAATGGGCAATCCGTTCTGGCTTTTCTTGCACTACATGGATTTTGTATCAAAACAAGGACGATTCTCCCCCAAGCTGCCCATCTGTCACCTTTTCAAAGTGAGTTTGGATCCCATTGAAAAAGGAAATCTTTTAGTGGGTATAAGAAAGCTGGAATTGTAGCCAAGGGCTGATGTCAAAATGGAGTAGCCATTCCTTTGTCTCAATTTACAAAAGCAGGCACACATTGTGAATAAACTTTCTAAAGGCAATGGACAGGTCACACCGAAGAATTTTGTGGAGGTACAGAGGAGAGATTCAGTCATATGTGCCCTTGTCTATAATCCTCTTGCATTCGTATCTGAAATAATGGATATTGTCCCATTCCTTACTGCCTAGGGAGCATCTGGGAAAACAAACCTTAGACAATGTTAAGGTAAGCAAAAGCAATACCAGGAAGATATAAGGAAAGAAAAAGTTGAAACATTGTCCCAGTGGAAAATAACCAGGACAGATTAGAAAGGCCAAAATACATGAGAAAACAAAAGTTACTTTTTTAATCCTGTCTTACACGTTTTGAAAAAGGAATACAAATTATGAATATATGTGTAACTATACAAAATGTTTTCAAGAGTGCATTTTCAAGAAAAGGTTCAATTGATATTTTATTACGTAGATTACTGGGACACGGCAGATATGATTTTTCAATGTACTGTAGTACTTAGGTTCAATGCCAGTGGGGAGCTGTAGCAGGAGCCCTCAAGATCTCCACTGAGCCCCATGGAGGCACTTAGAGTTCTTAGGTATATACATTTTAAAGTTTGTCTGGTAGTTGTTTTTAAAATTCATTCAATTATGGATTTATCAGAGGCATGTAATGTGTGACTGCAGGATGGATGGCTTTGTAATAGGATGTCTAAGCATTCCTGAAGCTTTTTTGTTTTCCCAAATGTTTCTCCTGCTTCTGTGCATTTTATCATCCAGCAGCATCTCCCGTATTCAGCATGGCACAAGTAATACAATGAACAATGTCCTTCAGGGCTGACGCTTAAGTGCGATCACTAATTAGCTGCCAAGGCTCCCTACCTTAAGGGATGCAGGAGGTAGGCCTGGGAGATAGTGGCTTGGAGATTAAATTTATATTACACATGTGGATGCAATGTATTTAATATGTATTTCCCCATACCTTCACAGGAAAGTTTCAAAGAAAGAGATTCACACTAGTACTAATGGTTGCTTTACATGGGCTAAAGTACCAAAAGGAACAAATGGAGCATTTTGGAATGGAATTCCTCTCCTAGGAAGTCAGACAACCAACAAAAAATAGTAGCTGAAAAGCTCAGTGTGCCTCTACATTCAGCAAAGCAGCTCTGTGCTGATGATGGGCAGAGAGGGAGAAGAAGGAAGAGGTAAAGGAGATCAAAACCCCAAACCGCATGAATCAGAACAGCAGTGCTCAGCATGTGTCATGAGACAGGAGCACTCAAAAGGATTAGCCATAGACAGGAGTGCTCAAAAGGATTAGCCGTGGGTCTTGTTACCTAGGATGACAAATCACCAAGCAACAGAGTAAATAGCAGACCCACCTTTTTGGTGCATAACTCCTAGACAGCTCCAAAAGGCAGGGGATATTCCTGGATTGCAATGTCCTTTCCCCATTCATCACATGCCACTTTCACCCCCTTCAGCATCCCACCAAAGAGCCAAGGTCAATATTATGCCAGTCTATGAAGATTATCCTGATGCACAAACTCTTCATTAAAAGTGAGCTGCCATGACAAAATCTCATCATTAGATATATCCACCATCATTTCTACCATGTACATACACACTGCTTATTCCCCACATGAAAGGTTTTGTGGATGTATTTCCTCCGGAGGTCTTATTTTAGATTACTTGAGGACCTTTTTTTTCTCTTTTTTTTTAACTTGCTGTTCTCCTGACATGAAAAGGGAAATTCTCTGTCATAACTCCCTGGGTACCGCAGTGTGTGTTCTTCTCCAAGGCCCCCATTCCTCCTGCAACTGCTCCTGCTGTCCTAGAGGCCTGTCTTTCTGGCAACAGCACTTGTCAAACCACAGTCCCTTGCGACAGGCAGGTTCTGCACTGGATCTGGATAAATTGTCCCTCTTCAATCCTTCCCTTCTTTCAATGCCAATTAATTGAAATTGAAGCCATTTGAGAAACACAGTTCCGAATCACTTGTTTTGTCTAATTACCAGCCTCCCAAGCCACCTTTCACAGACACTGAATCTCCAGTGACTAGAAACCCATATCAAAAGATACTACTGTATTTGTTTGTTATTATACCTCTGGCCCATCCTTCCTTCCCCTGGCAATATAACATGGAAAATAAAAAAAAAAAGATTGCCAAGCTTAGAACAGTTATAAAGCATGGTTTGCTATGGAGATGCATTTCTCACCATTTTCGTTTAAATAATGCCCAAGACTAACAAAACAAGGGATATAAATAAAGTGGGAAAATAAATGAGCATTCTTTCCTTTACCAGTGCAGAGCCGTCTGGTTAGTACCACAGTCTTGTGATACCTGTGGTCCTCCAAAGCAGGAAAGCTTTACACAGCCTGAGGACGCTGACTGAACTCAGTAGCACCACTTGCAGAGTAAAAGAGTACCCCATAAGAGTAAGGATGCTACTGGCTGAACATAGCTGGAATATTCCATACAGTGTTTAATCACCCTGGGGTGGTGGATACGCCTGCTGATAAGCTGTCACAGTTGGAAGATCTTTACAGCAGAGTGAACAGGTATGGAAGCAATTGCATTGCATAGGAAATGAATGCCAATTGTTTCTGGCTGAAGTTTGCCCATTTGAAATCTCTCACCATGGAAGAGAGCTAATTAAGTCCTGAAAGCTCCTGACTGTGGTGGATGATGTTAATTTTTCTCTCAAACAAATCCACAGAATCAAATTGTAGGGTGCTCAGAGATGCACAAAGCCAGGTGGAAAAATAAATGCGTGAGTAGGTCACACGAGGTCTTAAACTCTGTTACACATGCAGCTCCAAAAGTTCTTTTTGCTGGTCACATAGTTTGAGTGGTGGATCTGTGGTTATGCAGGGGAGCAAGAAAAATAAAAAAGTAAAATGAAATATAATCTTATATTCTATCCATTATACACAATAAGCCTGCAAAATGTTTTTGAGTACCAAGATGAACTTTTCCCTGAAAATCTTTTCTAGCATTAGCTGAAATAGCACAGAGGCAGACCATCAATGATTCCTCTGGAGTACCCAGGAACTAGGCTTTGCTAATCCATAATGCTTCCTTTTTCTGACTCTGTCACTGCATCCAATTTGTATGTCTAGAAATGTAAAATTTCAAATTATTCTAGGCCTCAGTTACAGATTAAAAGAAGCCCTGAAGAAGTCAAGACTTTAGACAATGCAGCATAGTTTCTTCAGTAATCTGTAAAAAATGGTAAGGGTTGCAAGGAAAACCACTAAAAAGTTAAGAAATGGCAAAAGTGTGATTATATGTAACTTCTTAATTCAGCTTCCTGTTGTTTAACTTTTCTGATACCGTCCTTGATGACAGGAGCCCGCAATATTTCCGCGGGATCCATGTTTCACTTGATGTGGGAACTGCCTGAGCAATCATTTATTATTCTGGTGTATCTTTCACAGTATGTGGTCTGTGACTTATGGCTCAAACTCTGTTCTCAAAACGGAATGATTAATTTTTGCCCGGGCTTTTCTGTGGCACTCCTCACTACAGTGCTTGAACAGAAGTTAACATTCACAGCCTGTAAGTGAGGCAGAAGTGTTCTCTCCAACCTGCAAATGGGCAATAGAGGCACAAAGGTATTAAGATCAAAAATCGTCTGACTTTACACACCATGAATAGGGGACTCTCTTTTTTCCAGCCATACCCAGCACTGCATAGAGCTGAAAGAGCTGCAACCTAAGACACCTTAAATAGCATGCAGGAAATAACAGAGAAAAATTCCTTACCAGCTGTGAAAAGAATGATTAGAAATCCCTTGCCTAACATTGCATAGGATTTCTGTGGCAAGAAAAGGAAGAAAAACCACTTCTATAGGGCAATATTCAAATATATGCCCCAGGAAACCATCATTTCTCCCCCTGCAACTGCCTATCCAATTCACTATACATTTTTAAAAGAATGCAAACATCAAGGCACTTGCAGAGAATAATCTCCTTTGCGGCACCTTCCTGACTTCTCTTCTAGATAGGCCTATCCTACAAATGAGCCAGAAATTCTTAGGAAAGGATAGTATCTGATCATGTAAGTAGTCCATAATATTAAGCATGTGTACAGGGGGCACACCAAAGTTGCATTAACAAATTAATTCTGACATTTCCTAGCTTTTTTTTTTTTTTTTTTTTTGCAGCTTCACTATCTTTTCACGTGGGTATAGTTTGTTTGTTTGCTCAATTGTGTGTGTTTGTGGTTGCCATGGTTTTTAAAAGGGCAAACTATGAAAAAGAGAATTTATCCCAAGGCATCAGACTGGTCATCAGTAGGGTTGTGATCTTTACATCAGCCACACAAACCTCTGCTGTTTCAGATGAAGGGCCGATAGCAGGACTACCCTGTCCTGGTTAACACAGATCAGATGTAGAAGGCAACAAGATTAGTGCTATTTTTCTGACTGCTCTGAATATTGTAGAAGAGAGTCTACATTTTCCATGGAAAACAGTCTTGGACAAAATTTTTTTCCCCAGCTCTAGGCACAATTTGCTTGGAGCGACTTCAGTTTTGTAGGCAAATTGTTAAAAGGCATCTTCAGCTGAGCTCAAGGAACCTTGGCCCTTCCACCTCCCACAAGGGCACGTGCACTCACCTGCATAACACTGTGAGCTTTCTGATGCGGACAGATGTGCTACTTCCCCCATCTTGCCTCCCATGCATGTCTGTCTCCTTCTGACATATCAGAAGGGTGGCGATAGCAGAGAGACTTTTGTGTTCCCTGAAGCCCTACAGGGATGCCAGGTATCGTCGAATAAGAAAGGCTAAGGTGAGGAAATACTGCAGATTGTACTAGTTAGCCCTCCACCATGTGCAGACTCCAACTTTCTTGGTATAGAGCAATATTTTTTTTTAATTTGGATTTTTAGTAGGATTTTTTGCAACAAAACCAAAACAAGACTAGGCTTTTCAATAGGAAAACAAGAACATGTATATCTGAGCATGGTAGAGGGAGGGTCTGAAATTCAGCCAGCGTAATCTAGCCTAGTTCATTGCTGGGCTGGAGGGCTTATTTAGTCCTGTTTTCGGCTTCTCTTTCCTGGTAAAAACCTCTCTTATTGGATGATAAAAATTCTTAAAAAAACAAAGAACCCCCCCCAAGACTCCCCAAAACAACAATGCCCCTCCCCCTGTCAGTGTTTTTTTTTCATGTGGGTTATTGAGCAAAGCCTGTCTTAAGCAGTCAGCAGCCACCTAGTTTACAGATAGAGAGTAATGATTTGAGAGATTATTGTGTTTTAATAATATCCAAACAGTAACACAAACCACATCAGAGATTTGACAATAGGACAACTCAAAGTTACATAGGTGCCTTAATTTTCTTTCTCAGAGAAGCTAAAGGTCAAGTCAATAAAAGGTTAAGCTGACTAGAATGAATTATTCTAATATTCTTCTTAACCTGTCACAAGATCAATAACTGGTGTCATCATCCATTTTCTATAACCAAAGACACTAACACTATTATTCTAATAAGAAAGGAAAAAAGTATATCAGCTTCCTGCCATTCCTATTTTATTAAATTTGGAAGTTTCAAACTCAGATCAGTAAAAGTAACAAAAAAACAATAAAATCAAAACCCAAACATCCTGTTTCTACATAGAAAAGAAATGACCATTTGACTGATGACATACTGAGAAGCTGTGGTACATTTTGCAGAGTTCAAAATACAGTGTGGAAATAAACTGTTTTTGCAATAAGTTTATCTTAGTGCTCTTTGCAGTTATGAAAGTCTGATACCTTTTTGTTTTCTTTAACTCCTGAGCACTTTCTCAGTTGGTAAAGCTTGGCATTTATTTTATTGTTTGAATTCATTACAGACTGTCAAAAGAAACAGTACGGACCTGATTCTCCCATTCTGCACATTTGCAGAGATGTAAAATTACAACATAAAAATGTGGATGTTAAGTGGTAGCACACTGTTTTTAGGAGGTGTTAATTCTTTCCCTTTCATTTTGCTTACTGTTTTTAAAAAATCCTCATTCTCCAGGCATGAATGAGCATGGTAGGTTCAAGTCAGCATGCAACCCAGCTAAGTGGTCACTCTCTCATGGAGACATCTGAGTTTTGCTTTCTGTATTGTTCACTTCGCCTCAGCTAAAGGTCACACAGAATTGGCCTGCCTGCACTTAAAAGGATTTGTCAGGGAGCTATATTGGCCAATCCTGCCAGGGAAGGCTGGATTTTATACTGCCAAAAGCTTTCTTTTGATATTGTAACTTAAAACAGTCCCTCAGATGGAACTGGGCCACCAACAAAATGGCAGAGTAGGTGTGTCTGTAGGAGATATATTAGCATAGTTGCATGACTTAGGCACGTAGCTTTTTGAAGTAGATGAAATAAGGGAACAAAGGATGAATTCATGTGATGCCACAAAATAAAAAACAGTTTTGGAAGGCTGAAGCTGAAATTCTAAAGTACAGGAAGGAATGGCATAAAAGCCTCAAATAAAGCACAGAAGCTCTGTAGAAGATCAAAATGCATCTCCAGTAAAATACTTTTGCTGTAGATGACATGATCTGTAGCATGAAATTTTGAAGAGGCAAATGTGAAATAGTGAAATATGAAAGATGGCAAATGCATTGTGGTGAATACAAAAATGTGACACAGAGATGCTCTCTGTACAATAAAACAAGGTCATACAGCGAAATTGCATAGATGAGCTAAGTCAGCCTTAGGAAAGCAATTCAAATTTGTTGCTACTACAATGTAATATTTTGTAGTCTGTATTGTTTTCTTACAGGCTTGACAAACATCAAGCCCTTTTCAGGCAGAAATTCCAACCTGACACCCAAACATTGAAAGAAAAACAAGAGGAGGAGGAGGAGGAGGAGAGTAGAGACAGCTTGGTGTGGCAGGCTTGTGGGTGATATACAGACTGTGACATAGCATCACTCTGCATCAGGAGCATGGCATATAGAATAGTGTTATCAAGAAGTTCTAGGATTTCATTTTCTGTTTGACAGATACTAAAGGATAGTAGAGCTGCGCAAAAGCTATTTACTCAAAAAAAAAAAAAAGGTTTTGAGATAGACAAAAAGTTTTGTAAAGTTCATTCAAATCTGGCTATTATTTTCAGTTCTCCACACAAAAAACAGTTTCATTCACAAATGTTCAAAACAGAGTATTTGATTTTCATTTCAAAATATTTGTTTCAAAACTTTCCTTAAAGTAGATTAAAAAGGCTAAAAGAATAAAACCTAAGTAGTTCTATACAAGCTAAAAGTGTTTCATTTTTTAGTCAACTAGAAATTACTTTGTTCTCTTTCTCTAAAGAAAAAAGAAAAATCTCTCCTAAGGAGTCCACAGGAACATGATCATTACCTCTGGTACACTGCTCTGTCTAGCTCCTCATACCTGGGCCTCTGTGTCCTAACTTCTCAAAAAGGTGAAAATTCACACTTTATTTCACAAATTTCAGTCTAATACCTGATGATTTTTTTCATTTCTCTGACTGGAACAAGAGACTTTTCACAGCAGTAGTTGTTGAGAAACCATAACCATTAGTCTTAATTGCTACTTCACATAGCTGCGCAAGCTAACTATGGAAAAAGCATTCAAATAAAAATTCTTACCTGAAGGGCCTAACACACCACTCGGAACAATGAAATATGTACTGTAATAGATTTACTGTAGCTGGTGTTTAGTATAGTATTTGATATAGAGATTCTGCCTTACAAACTTAATTCAAATTGGCTTGGATATGAGCAGAGTTATCTGGACAATAAATTGGCCGAAAAAATCTGTAAACAAAGGGTAGTGATAAACGCTACTGTATGAAGCTGGAAAACCATACAGTGTAGAGAGAGAGAGATTAATGTTCAGGACAGTCTCTTAATTTTCATCTATATGCAGAGGAGGGGCAGTAAATGCTTTTATATACACACACACACAAATACACACACATGCACATATATATATGAGAAATATATGGACTCACAAACACACATACCCACACACAATGCTGAACTGGGAGATTTTGTAAATCCCAGTGAAGTAACAGCAATATTACAATGGGATCCAAAGGCTGAAAACAGATAGTATATTAGGAAACTACAAGCTTATGTTAAATACTCACTAGTAGGAAACCTAGAATACAATGGTCCAGAAGGAAAAGCAGGGGTAACAGTAAACACTGTCTTAGATATAAATTTCTGGTGCTGCATGCCAGCAAAAAGTCCAGTACAGTTTGGGGGATGTATACGCTGAGGTTATATACAACACAGCAAAGCAGAGGAGAAAATCGGCCAAGCTGCTCCTGGAATATTACATTCAGTTCTGTGCTCCTCAGTATCTAATGCTGACAGATTGGTAGTAATTCAGAAAGCAGAAAAGAAACTGCTGCCTAATAGTAGTAATATCTAGGCCACAATTCCATTGAAGTCAATGACAGGCACCTACATACCTTTGAGGATCAGGCCCTCAATCTCATGTAGAAGGATTTGCTTATGAAGAAAGATTAAAAGGTTTAAATATGAACAGCTCAGCTAAGCTCTGACTAAAGGGAGACGTGATAACTGCCTATAAATATTTGAAGGGTATAAACATTAAGAAGGGCAATGAATTATTTAGATTGGTACAAGGGATATAACAAGGAGTAATGGGATGAAATTAAGAAAGTGAAAATTTAGGCTGCTCCCTGACAGCGAGGTATATTTCATTTGTGAAATAATTTACACTGAACATCATGAAAAACTTCTTCAGTGTGAGATGTATTAACCTGTTATAACCTCCAAACAGTAATGGCGGGAGTCCCATCTTTTGGGGGACTACTAAAATTAGATCAAACAAAGTATGAGAAAAGGAAGAAAAGACTAACTTGCACTGACTGGGAGACTCTCTGGATGACCTAATAAATCTACTTCCCTTCTTTAATTTCTGAGACCCCTGTTAGCTTTTTTATCCAAGAATGCCACAGCATTTCCAACAGAATCTTTGTTACCAGCTGAGAGAGAAAATACAATCTTGGGAAGTGGATAAAATTTACTTGAGAAGGAAGGCATCTTACTCACCTTTAAATACAACTGTTATCTGGAAAGTACAAGGGAGAAAACAATAACTGTCCTGAGAGGAACACACCAGCATTTGCAATCACCATTAGGACAGATTAACAGCTAAGGTAGCAGCGGGAGGTAGAGGGAAGGACTTAGTAGAAAATGAACTTGTAAATCAGAGAAATACCTTTTAGAAGGCCTCTGTGCCTCTATGGTTAGCATGCAAAATTTTGCAATTTCATCAGTTGGCCTGTGTCTGTTCAAGCATGACGCACCAGAAGTGAAACCCATCTAATTAGAGTGTGACCTTGCCCATTCACAGAATAATGCAGTGCTACGAAAAAGAGGCAGTGCACTACCCAAAGGAATTTCATTGCAACTGCAGAAAAAAAGCTTTAAAATCTAAATAAAGCTTGCTTTCATCTCTGCTAGTGGTGCCCAGCTAATACTGCAGCTTGCAAAGTTCCCATTTCCATTCTGGGTACTCTCCATGATGGATTTGCTATCACAGCATCACTATTCAAACTGTGGAAGGAATTCAGCATATAGGCTCTCAGGCAGGTAGAAATTTAATGTTAGGTTGCTTTAAAAAAGCAACAACAGCACAAGAAGGCTAAACATCTCAGCAACACATGGAGGGAAAGATATAAGGTGACTCTGGGTGGAAAGAGATGGGAAGAATATTTAGCTGTTTGAATTCCATTGTAGGCGAAAAATGGTTCCACTTTTAGATAATTTCACGACATTTTGTAGGCAATTAAAATGGAAGACAATAATATCATGCCAGGATATCTCAGGTGTTCGCCTCTTGAGAAATGGATCCCAAATGTTTTAGAGTGTTCTTCACAGACTTAATCTTGCACCGCACAAGTAGGATGTGAAAGTGATGGATCAGGATAGGGAACCAAGCAGAAACATGTCTCACACCATCACAAACTCTTAAGTTACCTCTTCCAAACCAAAAGGGAAATATGGACCTCAGGGCTTCTCTTGCATGTAAAGAGTCACATCTAACTCTCATTTTTATGCGTGTGTGTGTGTGTGTGTGTGTGTGTACTCAAGCTCATTTGAGCTGAAACACAACAGTGTAGCTTTCTTTACTGTGTGCTGCACAAGCACTTGTAGGATGAGGGCTTTGGAAACCCATGCTTCCTCCACAATTTTAATTGATTCTCTGAATTTAGCATTTTCAAGATAATAGGGAACAGGAAAGACTGGCATGAATTTCTAGCAAATGAAGTTGTCACGGTCAGGTTTTGTCCCATATTAGAGGCCAGCAGGAGAACTTAAACAACCCAGACACCATGCTGGAGCATTAGTACATTGCTAACTCAGGGTGCCACCTAGTAAGTCACTAATGTGCCTTTCTAAAATTTCTAACCAAGTATTGACCAGGCTAAATACTTTCCACTTTTTGATATCTGACAAGCACAAAAAACAACCTTATTACAGTTTTAGGACAATATCCAGTGTTCCAACCTAATTAATCCTGATTGGACCACTAGCAGCAGTCTGCCTTTCAACTGCACTCTCGTGCAAGGTAGCCATTAATTTGTTTGCACTTTTGCACTGTTACTCTCAGAAGACCTGTGGACCAAAGCTCTTTTTTAGAGGTTTTCTTTCATAGAATTGTAAGTAACGAGGGTGAGCGAGACATGACAAAAATGAACTCAGTAACATTTAGCTAAGAATATAAACTGCAGGAAGAAAAGCAAGTAAACCTACTGAGTATTTTCTCCTTATCATGGGTGCAGTTGGGTAGTTTTTAATTCATTCTACACTAAGAACTTACTTCCAGTGCTCTGAGACAGTATTTTTGTAATCAACATGTGCATTCAAATATCTGAATCAACTACACTTGTACGAGCAAATTTTGTCCTGATTCATATTCACGCAGTCTCAGAGAAGTCAATGAGCCAAATTCCACACTCAGTTGTACCAGAATTAATCCAGACTTAATTGGTCTCAATAGCTTTGCTCCAGAGCATAGAATGTGCCTTAACATGACTCGATAGCATATAAATCAGTGGGACATGTCTCCTGCAGTAAACAGTGAAACAGACACTTCTGATCAATGTTGTGATACTTTTGCAAGTTTGCTTTCTGACTCTAAAATTTGAGAGACCGCAAACAACAATGCTCAGCACATTTTCTTGATTTTCAACCTGTATTTTGTATTAAACAACATACAAACAACCACCATGTTGCAGGCCAGCCAGGAAGAACAGCTAATCCTTTATTCTAAACATAGACCCACAGAAAGTAGGGCTGAAAGGGACCTCAGGGTACCATCTAATCCACTCCCTGCTCCAAAACAGAATCACTCCTGGCAGATGTCTGTTTAACATGGACTAAGAAACCTCTCATAACTGAGATTATAAAACCTTTTTCTATGAAATCTATTTCAGTGTTTATCTGTCCTTTCTGCTAGAAATCACATAAGTCTAGATCCACAAAAGGATTTTATATTTAGAAGTGGGACTAAAGTGGGATTTAAAAGTCCAGAACTGAGATCCTCAGAACATCTGCCTTGCTGTAACCAGCCGCTGAGGCGCATCCCTTCTCCACATAAAAGTTCCCCAGATACCGAAGACCTACATCTGTTCATACACAGGAACACCTCCTTGCTGACAAGGCTGAGCCACTCAGCATCCAATTCATGCTTATGCCATGTGAGAGTCTATCAACAGGGAAGATGGATGGAGAATTACCTAGAGGGACTCCATTAGAGCACATACTCCAACAACACTATCAGACCAGTCTTTGCAAACCTACAGCATCTTCTGCCACCTTCCTTCAAAATGCAAAGGACAGAAAACAAAGGAGGAAAAGGTATGGCACTCAGGCATCCCCTTTCTCTCTACTTCAGTCAGTAGCTGAAGCACCTCTAACCAGGATGTGGGAGAGGCATCTTCCATTTCCTTCTTCCAGTTAAAAAAGCTGCTGAACCCCAATGGTTGTCCTGCTTCCGTTTAACAATCTGGACAATGAGCATAACAGAAGTTATCCAAAATCCCATACCTTAGCTAAGTGCAGAATCACTGATAAAAAGCCTTTTTCCAAGACCACTACAGAGACTTTGTGAGTCACATGAGTCCCAGAAGTTGCCATTTAGGAGCCCTGGTGTCAGGGAAGCAGAGGCCTTGTCCCATCTCACTTTTGTGACCTGCAATGATATTCATGGATAAGAGTGGTCACTCTTTGATAGAAGGAGCACTTTGGGAGAGAAGAGCTCTCCTCTGAGGCACAAATTTTAAGGTACTACCTGCAAATTAGAGCGGTGCAGAATAACCCATAGTCTAGGAATTAGGACACTCTTAAGAGAACAAGACGTGACTTCAAGACCCTCAAGCACAGAACTTGTTCTTCCCCACCCATGCTGAATAAATGATCTTGTCTTCAAGTACAGAGTGAAGGACCAACCCCACACCCCTTTCTGCTTCTGTAGAGGTTTTTGTTGTTATTTTTAAAGAATTGACACTTGCACCTTTTTTTGTTTTTCCTTTAGAGGGGACAGGCACTTACTTTCAGGACAGATTCTAGGTAGTGAATTCTAAAAAGGATAAAGAGGTTCCCTGAAAGCAAGAGAGAGCAACTTGAATTTTTATCCCACCTCCCAAAGTTGTGTAAAACAATGCTGTCTCCAGTGGACCGCCTCCAACCAAACTCTACTGGGCGATCTGAGGTAGCTTGATGATAGTTGGCTGATTCAAGACTAACATCAAACCAGTCTGAAGACTAGCAGGTTTTGTCAGTCCCCATTTCTGAGACATCTGACTTTCCCGATGCATTGCATAGCATAGCTGGATGTCTCTTTTAAGGCTGCAGATTCCACTGCAGTAGCCACACACCTGAAAAGTAGGTGCGCCCGCACTCAGAGCTGTGGCAGCTTTCTCATTCTGTGCAGTATCCAAGTCTTTGTGCTGTACATTATGTGGTAAAAATTTCAGAAATAAAACTTGACCGTGAAAATCTCCAGACTTCTACACTTAACAATTATTAATCAGCAGACTGATTGCAAAACTGAAAGAAAATGCTAATGTCTTAAAAAACACATGCTCCAGGAACTCATGACTTGAGTGTCTTTGTATACAAAAATAATACCTAGCTACTCCCATAAGGTATTACTGGGAATGTTTTAACAGTGATAAAGACAGACATAGAACTATTATCAGCATTAAAGACCTTAGCACCATGTGAGGAATTGGGAGTATAAAGGCAAAATTCGTAACAGGTGCATAATAGGCACTTGTGCAAAATGTTATGGACCTTTTATCGCATCCAGAGACAATGCATTTAACAACTATATACAGAATGTGGATAACTGCAGGTTTCACAGACAGTCCACTATGTGCACTGTTTACATGTTCACCTTCCTAAAAAGTATGCATCGATCTAGTTTTCAGTTGCACACACAAATAAAACCATGCCCTCCTCCTGTTTTTTAGAGACCAGACAAAAAAACATATTTTTCTAAAATACATTTTTGTTGATTTCAGACTCTGTAACTTTTCTCCCAGCATTATAAAATATCAGATACATGGGTAGCTTGCTTCAACTGGATAGTAATTTTTAAATCAATGCCGAAATATATCTTTTAATTTACTTCCTGTTAATTTACAAGATTATAATATGTGACTTTGCAACATCAGTCCATCACTAACATTGCAAAAACAGCAGTTGATCAGTTCAGACAGTTAACAACATCCAAGCAAACAAACAAAATATTCCTCTGGTTTCCCAGCTGCTCTGAGAAAAATTGCCAGTGCTGTATGGCACTGACAGGTTGGATATGGAGAGCACTGGGAAGGAAATACGAGCTTTTGTTTTTGGCCTAGTGGAAAAAAAAAAAAACACTTTGCTATCTTGACACAATGTGATAAAAATAGGATCAGTGAATAAAGCTCACAAATGACCTTAGTTTCAAAAATTGAACTGAAATAGTAAGCTTTTCTTTTCCTTTTCCTTTTCTTTCTTTTTCTTTTTTTTTTTTTTTTTTTTTTTTGCATTTAATACTTGAGTCAGTCAGTGGGCAGCAAGTAATGTATGTTGAGACCACAGGATGTATTTCCTTCCTTCTTACTCACTGTGCTTTTAGTTACAGGGATGCACTGACTTGGCAGAATCTCTGCAGCAACTAAATGATGAATGAAAATCAACTGAAAAAAAACCCTGTCCATTGCAAGGTGCCACCACTGATATGGCTGGCTGGGTGCCTGTGTGCCCAGCACTGTACTGGGCTCAGGCTCAGTTAAGGAAGTCAAAAAAGAAAGTCACCTTCCCCATCCAGAAACTTTCATCTATCCACAAAAAAAAAAAAAAAAAAAAAAAAAACCTTTTTTTTCCCCTCATTCTCTCATAAAGCTTTTAAGGTGATGCTCTGACAGGTTTTGGAACCTCCCAGATCTTCAGCATTGCTGTCTTCTGGGAAGGAGACAGCAGGGAACTGCATGCTTCCTACCACCACCCGACCCTGGCAACAGCTGGAGGCAGCTGCCCAGCTGCCAATGCGAGGGACAAATCCTAGAAATGCACCAGACCCACAGAAGTGCCTCATCCCTGGGAAAACAAGCCCTCAGGAGCTACGCTGGTCCCGCGGTGGGGAAAGCTGACAAGCAGTCACAACTCAGCTTCTATTTTCGGCTCTGCACAGAGTCACGGAGAGGAGTTACTCAGCGAACGCCCCCGGCTCTGCCCTCTTTCCTCACCTCTGTGGCAAATAAAAGCAATTGCTAATTACCTACAAAAGATAGCATGAGACAGAAAAGTTGAAAAACACCTTTAAAACACAGACTTAAAAGAAAGGGCAAGCTATTAACAACACAGGTTGAAGATCCATGTAGCAAATTAGACAATTATACATCTTTCCTGGACAATTGCTACCAATTTCTGTGGAATCTAAATTTTCCAATTAAAAACAAACCAACAAAAAACATTTCTGCCTTCACCATTAGCAAGAAAACCATCCTGGCATAAGAAGCATTCCTATTTTCCAGAGTTTATGGAGGGAAGCTCCAGGACTTCTGATGCTGTTCAGGGATTTCTCAAGCTACTGAACGGAAAATGCTCAGACTTTTGCCACTTGCCACCAGTATTTTCCGGAACTCCAAAGAACAGTGAAACAACAAGGTTCAAACAATGTTTGCACTGATGCTTGAGAAAGCTCCCTGCATGGAGGCTCAGCAGGAGGAAGGAACACTGAACACATGTGGATAACAGTAAGAGACACGAAAACTGAGGGAGAAGGTAAAAATGCAGTCAGCCACATCACATCAGAAGTTGCTGATAGGGCAAGAGCTGCCAATTACTTGCACCCATCCTCACAGCAGCAGAGGGCTTTGAAGAAAATGGGTGAGGAGACAGGAAAACACTCTGTGTGTATAATTCAATGTAGGAAATCAGGGGTGACTTCACCCAGTCAAGGCAGGAGCATAATATATAGCAGCAAGAAGCTCATCTCCATCATAAAGTCCTCAGAGTCCTTCTTTCCCTGAAGCTTGTAGTGAAAGTACTGATGACTCATCTAAACACAGCTATTGAATAGTGGCAGCACCAGTCTTTCCTATTGGTCTACAAATAGTAAAAGCCTGGCAAGTTTCCAAGACAAGAGAGTTAAGAGTCAGTGGTTTAGCAAAGGAAAGGGGAATTTGGAAAAAAAAGTGCAGAAAGGAGGAACACAAAATGTACAAGAGGAAACAGCAGACACAACATAGGGGGAAGAGAAAAAAAAATACAGAGGGTCAAAGACGGGGTGGGAGGCAGAGTAAGTCCAGAAAATAATTAAGGTAAAAGTGAGGGAACAACATTAGGATTAGGAAACCCATAACTGTACCTACTGGAAAAGAATAAAGAAAATGGAGACATGCCAAGAAAATTAAAGGCTTTAAAAACCAACTGAAAAAGTAGGGCCTGGCAAGCTACACTTATCAAACGTTAGGCAAATCCTACCAGTATTAGACAAATTTATTCAAATACTGCTGCCAGAGCTGGCCAAATACTCTCCAGCAAATGTATTGTCCAACAAATATCAGGCAAATCCACTGAATCCAATTATTATTTTTCCAATTATTTCACCAATACCAAAAGTAAGTTGTATTTTTCTTAAATTTGTTACTGGAATGAGTGATATTTATGGCAAGGACAGTTTTTCCCAGTGTAGCTGGTATACATATG
Organism: Apteryx mantelli; assembly: GCF_036417845.1. Classification (NCBI taxonomy): domain Eukaryota; kingdom Metazoa; phylum Chordata; class Aves; order Apterygiformes; family Apterygidae; genus Apteryx; species Apteryx mantelli. Next base: position 60,541,750 of record NC_089980.1, on the reverse strand, counting down.
GGCCCTATCAACAGGAGTAAGAACAGGAGACTGGCAGCACTAAAATTAACTACTATATCCAGCAAATAATACACAACCTATTATTTCTTTGTGTTATGGAAGCATAGGTAATTTTCCTCTAGTGTAGTAGGATTATTTCTTTGCCTGATAAGTGTCAACTTTTGAAGCCCATATTATCATAATTAAACTCCTTTGGTGCCAAGTTCAAAGTTGCAGTCAGTTACCAGCAGGTAATTTACCACTTATCTGTTTAAATGCACCAGTGCTTTGTCAGATTAGCCTTGTCCCTGTTATTGGAAGATCATGTGATGAGGTAATTTTCATCCCAGTACTTATTCAAATCAATTTTCATCACTCTCAAAAGGCAACATCTTCTCTCCCTCATATAATGTCTTTCCTCCCAAAGTATATTACGAATTAAGTACTATATTACAAACTGAAAAGCTACATTGAAAGAAAATTTAGGTACAAAGTTAAACAATCAAAAGTTGGGAAAAAAATTACATTTACTCCTGTACAGACAACCTTAATTCAGTTCCCTTGTGTATATACATTATGATACCATCTTTAATAACACAATTGCATAGAAAGTTTGCATGTGACCCTTCCTTCAGTCAGTGCACAAGCTGGATGGTGCTCTGGGATTGAATTAGCTATTTAATATTTCTTTTTATCCTCATCATTCAATGTGTAGTCTCACCTTATTTACTGCATAACATCCATTCCCTGCCCTGAATACCTAATTATTAATTTCCTCATGGGCTTTTCTATGGCACTCATCACCACAGTATCTGATGTTTCACAAATATTAATGAATTTATCTACCAGCCCTGTGAGAGAAGCTAATAATACCTTACTCTACAGAAGGGGAAATGGGAGCAAAGACCATGGGAATTGCCTGCAACCACAGAGCAAAGTCAGGAGCAAAGCCAAATTTCAAACTGCCGCTCCACCACCTCCCAACGCCTGCACTCACCCTGCAGACCGCATTGCCTTGTTAGCGGCAGTGCCAGGCACGCACAGATCCCATTTACCTCACTTACAGCCACCCGTGCTTGGCATATACTTAGGTCAGGCACCGCTGACTTTGGCCGCTCTTGGGCCAGGCCCTGACAAAGGCGCGTGCCACCCATCTATCAAACCCACCCCCTGCACCACTTGGCACATCTTCGACTGCCTCACTAAAAAGCATCAGCCTGACTCCAGCTTTCTTATTGCATTGCATCAGGTGGAATCACAGTCTGAAACCACTGAGGGGAAAACTGGGAGAGCAATCTATCATGGCAATAAATCCCAGGGGCCTTCCACTTGTGACAGGGGCTCACTGAAATGGCTGATTCTGGATCCAGATCTGCAATGCCTCCTGCTACCACTAATGAAAGTCACTATGCTAATTCTCCACCTGCTGCCTGACAGAATTAGAAATGGATTCCCATAGTTTCTTTACAACTGGTAACTCCAGACAAATACAACTGGGGGCAAGGAGAGAGAAAGTGCATCTACATATATTTGAGGAACCAAGGAAGTGGGTGGGGAAAGCTTCAATTTATATGCATAAATTGACAGTTGAAGTTATTTTCGCTGTTGGTTATGTCTATTTTTCTAATCAGAAAGCTGGTGTTAGACAATTCCTATAACCAATCCAACATTCTAGGCCAAAGATTTTTTTCCTCAAAACACTATCATGAAGTCCTACAGAAGATACTTATGCAAAATGATAGATCTCAGTGCACACGTAGTCCTGACTCTGAGCAGTCTGGGCCCATTTTAAACCTTGTGGGATGAGTTGTCAACCTAAAACTCTTCTGCCTTCTGTACTTTAGCATCATGAAGCAACACTAAAGTAAGTTCAACTATCCAGATGAGGGCTTTGAAGTGGCACAAAAACATTTATCTGCCATTCAGAGAGTGTTTGTTTTTCAGGGAAAAAGGAGAGAAGCTTGGATACGTGTTGCTCTAGTGACCTTGCCAGCTGCCAGCCACCAAGGTGGCTTTTCACAGACAGGGGACAATTTGTCCAAATGACAGATTTGGTATTCCTGATGACCTCAGATGTGTCCTAGTGATCAGAGCATCATAAACTGATCAAAAAGGCTGTCTTGACTCTTGCACCAAGCACACACAGATACCCTTGCACACTTAGAGTCTATATACTCACTTCATAAAAGCGATACATTATACACAGTAAAGATCACTGAAAAAACATAAACATATATATATATATATATGTATACAGAAGCAAAGCCATAGTTTTCTTTCTCAAGCAAAAGCCTAGCCGATTTCTACACTCTCAAGTTTACTGACTCACACAGGGCAGAATGAAATCTTGAGAATTAGTTCCTCTGATAAACAGGTCAGCTTTTCATCAATCTGACATGAAGTGCAATCACTGCTCTAAAAAGCCAAAGTGTTCTGTGATGGAGAGAGAGGAGGAGGAGATACATCACCCAAGCAGTGATGGCTAGAGACATTTTTCCAGCAGAGACCCCGAGAAGCTATTACTTCTTCACAGGATGTTGTGAAAAGCACTGCTTTCAGAAACCACACAGAAGCCTCCACGGTATTTTTCTCCACCCCAGGGAAACTATGTGTGTGCATAACCATGTCCTTTCTTGTACAAGCGTGCCCATAAGGCACACTGCCAGCATTACTAGTTGGCCTCCTTCCCCATGTGCCCAAACAAATGCAGGATAGCTGCTCTCCCACGGCAGCACAGATGGGAGGGTCACTCAGCAACTCAGCACCTGGGCAGGAAGGCCAAATTCAGCTTAGAAACACGTGCTGTATCTCCAGCCTTGGACTGGAGAGGAAATCCTATGGCAGCAGGGCTGGCCTTCAAGATGGATCCAAAGCACATGGCAGTCAGCACCAAGACTTGCAGCAGCATCAGTGGGCACTGCCTCAGCTGCCCAAGGCCTGACCTTAGGGTCCCTTGTCCCTTTAACTCACAGCAGTATATATATAATTTTTTTAAGGCAATGTCAGCTGTGCACTTTTAGAGTCCTAACTCCTTTGTCTCCTCTAGGAATATGTTTTGCACTGAAACAGTCTGGGTAATTAGACTGTTTTTTCCCCAGTGAGGTATTATGTTTCTCTCTCACTTTCCCTCTCATCTCTACCTACTGGATTTAATGTATTTCCAGGTCAGTTCTCACACAGCTCTAACACTTTTTACTCCACTTGTTTAGGAAATTCAGCAAATACTACTCAGCCAGTTTGCTCACACAGCTTTATAGCTTACTGTGGTCATTCATTCTCAGCTGAACTGCGCATTCAAGATAAACACAAGGTAGGTGCTCTGCTTTAAAGCCCAGAATCACTTACAAAACCCACCAGACCTGCTAGACTGTCTTTTCAAATCAAGTCTCTACAGCAGGGCTCCACTGGCAGTGCTGCCTCCTTCTCTACGCCCTTTTCCAGGGCTGCAGGTATCCTTCTGGGACCAGGATTTTTTGTTGTTGTTGAGGCAAAACAATAGCAACACCTGTATTAAATATTTTGTTTTAAATGTCCCTTCTGGTTGCCAAAAACATAGTCAGTGGCCCACCCCATGCACTTCCCCCATCCCCACTCTCTCAGCTGATGAGGCACAGGGCACTCAGCTCCTCTCCTACCCACAAAGATGATGCTGGTGGCTCCAGTGTCCCTCCTCACTACCTCGGGGCAGGGCACACAGTCTCCCTTTCCCTCCCCCTCAGAGACAAGATACCAGGCAGGCAGCCTCCTTTGAACTTTCCCACCTCCATGGCCTGCTGGAGACACCAGTTCCTCTTTGCTATGTCTGTAAGAAAGCTTTGTGTTTCTTGAACTTCCTCACACCCGAGAAGTGGACACAGCCACAAAAAAAAAAAAAAAAAAAAAAAAATCACTTGCTAACCACACAGCTTTGTCCAGGGAGGAGAAAACAATATCAGTTACAGATGACCCAAGCACATCATCTGTCAGATTTCATTACCCTGAAATGCTATATCAAATTGTTAGTTGGAATTTCATTTTGCTTTTTCTTACAGACCAGAAAAAAACTTTGTTAGCAACTGTCCCTTTAAAAATTTTGGACTTTTTTCATTGCAGAAAACAGGGAACTATTGTTCTCCTTGGAAAGTTTCTAATTAAATTTTGGGTTTCCCTCTCTTTGCCTTTCCAAAGTACCATGAATTATAAATAACTGACTAGTCTTTCACCATCTCTAATGCACAAACTCTAATACATTTTTTCTGTTTTTTCCAGCTTTCCTGTCAGAGGAACTTTTTGTATTTAGGTTGGGAGGAGACAGGAGGTGAATAACTGCTCAAGAAATCTGATGAAATCCCAAGGCTGGAAAAGCTGTGTCCCTTACCTACCGGATGTACATTATGAAGGCAGCTGCAATGCAATCAAAGTCCACGACTCAGTATGGGCTCCTTCAAATGACTTTCCCCACGATGTGGTGTAGTTTCTTTGAGTACAAGGTAATGCAGTGTTCATGCTAGCTTAGTCCTGGGCCTCTCTGAAGCAGATACTGTCAATCATTTCAGGCTGTGTTGAATTGAATATTACATTTTCAATATGGTGTTTACAGTTTTCCAGTGAAGGTTAAGCTGAGACTACCAACGCATTTTACTGAGTAGTACATGAGATTCCCCTTGAACTAGGCTGTGGATATGAAAGGGGTGGCTAACAACACTCTGCTCATTAAAAATCTATTTCTGTATTGTACTAAGCATCCCTGTCTCCAGTGATTGTAATTAAAGGGCTTAGCCTCTTATTAAAAAAAAAAAAGAAAAAAAGAAAAGGTACAACACTGTCAGGATTTGGATCCTGAAACTACTGTTCCCTCTATGAGAAATCACACTAGCACATGCTGGAAGGAGGTTGTTGCATAGATCATGTGCTTTCCCAGTGCTACATCACCCCCCTATCGGAGCGATGTGCTCAGGTTAGGTAAATGAGCTACTGCATTTAACACTGGTCTCAAACTGGGAAGAATCAATTGGGTGCAAGCATATATTGACAGAAATGACCTATCAGTGGGTGTTCAGTGTGGAAAAACACTCGTAACTGCAGATGGCTCATCCAACAGCTCTTCAGTTTGTAATGCTGAATTAGAGATCTCATGAGAACAGTTTTGCTCATGGTATTTCAGCACCTCCACACTTGATTATGAGCCAAATGTGAAAGGAAGAATAACGAGTCACTTGGCCAGAGGGCCCTGGCCATCCTGCCCACTCCAGCGTTTCTGCTGGCCTCTGCCCTGAGCTGCCCCCACGGCCTCCTGCCAGCCTCTGCCCCGACGCCACGCCACTCCATACTGTCTCCTACGAACTCGTATCTGAGGCATTCACCTTCTCCCATGTCCTCCATTCACCCTTGATGGTAGGAGAGCGGGTTGCACCCTCCTTCCCAATACCAGCGTCCCAAAACTCCCTGTCCACACATTGGATGCTCTCCACACTCCCACTGCTGGCATTTTCCTATGCCCCAGGACAGGGCTCCCATGTGCTCTTGTCACCCAAAACCAAGGACTTGGAATCTGCCATTTTGGGGGAATATGATTTTCTATCTTCTGCATCCCCGGTTCCCTTTCTCCTCACGCGATTCCTCTCCTGCCACCTGGCCCAACCTGTCCTATATACCAGCTTCTCCTGCCCACAGTGCCCCAGGCCTCCCCTCTCCGCTGCCACCCTGGGAGCAGTCACTTGGAGAACGCCTGCATGTGACAAAGCGGAGACAGTGCTGGGCTGGAAGGCCGCACACACAACACATCTTAAGAATTGTTTATAAGAGAGTTATAACAGCTATAATAGTTGCACATTGTCAACCCTTGGATCTCCCTCAGAGACTGGACCTAAAGCTGGAAATTTGGCAAGTATTGTTACTCTCATTTAATGGATGGCAAAACTAAGTTACAATTTGCCACAGTTTGAGTGGTTTTAAAAGAGCCAGAAAAACGCAACCCAGATTTCTTTAATTCCACAGTTTCTGTTTTCCTTTCCCTTCTTATAAACACCAGTTCGTCCCTAGATAAGATGTGGACTTTGGCATAGAAGCGAACGCACTGTTAGAAAAATCTGAGAAGAGCTGCAGTTCCCTCTGTGTCCACTCCTGCCCTGTCAACACCCCAGAGGCCAGGGGTTTCCTACCCTCACACATGCTGGTAAATTAGTTCATTCAAGCACTTCTTATTTTGCTTTAGGTAAAAGTCAGCCAGGTTAACTCAGATCCCCAGCCTAAAACTCTATAAGCTAACTGGTTGTTTTACTTGAAGCTGATTCAGGCACTGTTCACTCAAACTGCCCTGTGATAGCTAGGGGCGAAGACCTCTTGCATCATCCCCACAAGGTGATCCTAGAAGGGAAAACCCTCCTACAGCCAAAGACCCCAAGCTATCTTTTTGGTGCTGCCCACTTTGTAAACTGAGCAACTTTTGTTGCTACTGGACTTAGTGAAAATAACAACCATCTAGCACCAAATACCAGCCTCTGAGTTTACCTGATCTCTAATTCACTCTACAGGGTTTTACCTCTATATGCTCTGCCCCTCTTCTTCTGTCCTCTCTCTGCCAAGATTTATTGGGGGACAGTAGCACAACTGTCCCCACAGCATATCTGCCCCCAGCCATGGGAAAGATGCAGCAACTTCTGACTCTTCTGTTGAAGATCTGCTGTTTGTACACTTTGCTCTTCTATTCAGCCCATTGACTTACCTCCCTTATCTTCGATCTATAATTAGCAGAGATTAAGAGAGCTGATTGAACTGACTTTTTTTTTTAAAAAAGGAAATAAACAAAAAGGATCAGGGATGAGTTGAAGGGTAGGGGAAAATATTAAAGAATTGGCGTGGTCTCCCTCTAGAGAAGGTCATCCTGAAGAGGGGAAAGAGCAGAATCAATGACTTTTGGCTCATCAGTTATGGGAGTCAATCCATCAGGCAAACTGATGGCAGTCAGTCAGGCTCTCACAGACACCACCTGTCCTTGCCAGCAAAATGTCACATTTCTGAATTCATTTACACAGAAAGATAGCACTCCCCCCTGGGGCAGCATTTAACAATTTCACAGCTGTGAGAGCAACCTACGGAACAGGGAGAGAAAAGGCAGCTCTTCTCCTCCACCAGCTGAGGCAATCCACATTTCAAAAGAACAGAGGTATGGAGAACATCCAATATCACAATTTTTTTTTTTGAGCGTTTGCTTTTTTGAGCTGGGATTGCTAAATCGAGATAGCTCCACAGAGGGAGTTCCCATTTTTATGTCACTAGTGATGGCAAAATATTACACCTGCATTGCTCTCACCTCAGGGTTTAACTTCACCAGCCACATCAAATCTGTCATGGATAAGGAGGACAGTGTTGGCCTCAACTAACTACATCAAAGTAAAATTTTACACCATATTGACTAGAATTCTAGGTGTCTTTATTACAGAAAAGCCTTGTCATGAGAGGGCTGATCCCCTACAATTTTTTCAGGGAGTGCATCTTTAGTGATTGTCATTCATCGCCAGACATAGCAGTGACAGACTTCCCCAAAGTTCTCCACTAGTCCACACCTATATGAGTGCAGTGTCACCAGGAGCTCCAGAAGTAGCATGAAACGGCACAGAAATATTTTCAGGAACTTAATTTTAGAAGTTTTCAACCGGCGGTGCAAGCTGGAGTAAGGTCTGGGAGAGCAAACACTCTAGTTGCATGCTGGACTTTGAGTGTGTCTATTTAGGCATATATTAGATCATTATAGACAGTTTGTGAGTTTATGAAGATGACAGGCTGGTGTGGGAGGCTTCTGCCCTCCTTGAATTGCAATGTATCTATGAAATACATGTTTAAAAAGAAGTTCATGCTGAAGTTTCGATTTAGCAGAGCTCTTGGACCAGATTCTCAAAATACTTCACATTTTTCTGTTTCTTTAAAAGTATAGTTCTATCATTTGAGCCCCTCCGACATCCTCAGAAATCATCATTTACTGACTGACTAACATTATAAGTTGTCTAGTCACAGTGGCACCCAAGTTCATGGGCATGTATTAGGCTGATATCATTGACCCACCTCTTTGTCAACTCCCAAACACTGGAGGTTATTGCCAGGGGAAAAGGATTTAAGCAAAAATACTTTGCACTGAAGCTTTTGAAGTAGTCACATGCACTCCTTCTGTTGGCTTTGTAGGGTGCCCAGCAAGGGATAGATGAACTGGTGGGAGTGTTAACACCCAAAATGGTCCCAGTTAGCTGTGTCTGAATTGGTCCAATTGGTGCAGCACTCTGCTAGCTGTAGATGGGCATCCTGATGGGCTGTTTAATGTTCTAGCCCCAAAGTCCCTCAAGCAGGATTGTTAAACTGGGCAGGGGAGCCCACCCACAGAAAAGCTCCAGGATCACCTGCAGGATCAGATACATCCCCGGTAAGAGACACCTGGCTGAATGGGATGTGGTGCGACCACTCACTCTGGAGTCATATCCGCATGTCCACTCATGTCTACATTCAGGATACGAGCACACACAGCAGGGCTGCATTAGCAGGGTGTGTTCTCAAAGGTGTGTAGTTTGTCATGAAACCAAATGTTGAACCCTCAAATTCTTATTTTGATATTTTTTTTTAGCCATAAGAAAATTCTCATTTGATCACAAGCTCTAACCTTATCTCCTTATCTCAGTATCCTCATTTCAGAAATTCAGACAAAAACATACAGACATCTCAGGGCGTTGCAAGCATTTTAATGCTTTGGAAGAAGCCCTTTGATGACAAATACTGTTAACTGCCTTCACAAAAGTAGATAAGCAAACAAATTGCCACACAATTTATAATGGAGGCAGTGCTTAGTAGGTTCTCCATATTCCTCATCCCTCAGACTTAAATTGTTAATCTACTTATATGGTGTTTCAGGTTTTTTTAAAAACAAAAAGCTTCTTTAAAATAAATATATATTAATTTGGAATGCACAGTCACTGTATACATTAATCCAGTTGGTGGAATAATTGTAAGATACTTTGTCTTAATTATAGCACCATGATACAGTGCAGTTAAATATCCATATAATTTTATATTGTTGCCCTGAAGGCCCTTACTTGGAATCAACCTTTCCTTTTCTTTTCTTATTTTTTAAGCAAGACTTAATTTGTAAGTGTTAAGGAAGCAGGGAAAATTACTTCACCCTAGCTCCTTTATATTTTTTCTTCCACTTTTATTCTCACTTTTGAAGATTAATATAAATGAATATAGAAAAGTATCTTTCTAGTTAATTATACTTTAGAGAACTTTATTCTCTTCTCCCTCCCCCAAATTCTATTTTAAGGCCCAGTTTCATTCCCTTGTTCATTAAGAAACATTAGGAAATAGTCAACTGTAGGCTAAGGCAGCTGATTCTTCCTCTCATGCACATTCCCAGCCCAACTCTCTTTGCATTGTATAACTCACCAAAGGCAATTTATGTTGAAATAGGTCCCTTTGAAAACAAAACTAAGAGGCACACAGATTTTTTTCTTGACTGCCAAGCAAAATTATAGTATGATGTCCACCATCCTTACTTTCTCTCATAGAAAAAAGTTTAAAAAAAAAAGCATGTCTGAAGTGATAGTTTTCCCTGTACCTCTCCTCCATCAACCCTACTGTGAAAATACCATTTCTTCTGAAGCAAGAGTCCAGCCTGAGACAAATTACAGACCCATGCTTTACTTTTCAAATGGACCTTTGGGCCTGCAACAGTTTATCCACAAACTCAGGCAGGAGCCCCTGTTTGGGTAGTATCGCTGACTGCATTTAACAAATCATAAATCACATCCCTTTCTGTCTCTTGTACCAACATTACAATCCTTGTGTAGTTAAGAAGCAATACATGGCAGGAACTTGAACATGGTATGCCTTCCAGTTCCAATTTTTTATCTTTTTGGTTCAAACTGCAACCTTAAGTATTCAGTCCCTTTTGGCAGGTCCTGGGCTCCCTCTCTTCCCACTGTCCATCAATGTCACTAACCACTGGCATCTATCACTGCTACCTCCCTCCCTGCCCCAGCTTCTCCGCTTGGCGAAGGCGGGTATTTATGAAGTATTGGCATCTTCCTTAAAGTCTCAGGTGCTGGAGCCAAGAACTGCATGAGAATCCCAGCTTTTATTTAAACGAAAAATCCATGTTCTCCGTCCTCACCTTTCAAAATTTATTTGGACTATATCCAAGAGATTTAAACTAAAAAGACACAGGAAAAAAATCCCCAGCCAAAAACAGTATTGGAGGACTTGATTTATGGTCCTAGCAAACTCAAATTTGGCAGTATTTCTGCCCCTCTCCCACTCTTTTGCTGTTCATATCCAGTAAGGCGCTACTTTTTCCTTCACGTGTTTGCATTTCTCCGTCTTTGACAATAACCCAGTTTTAGAAGTGAGGAAGTCCCCATCTTACTAGAAAGCAGTTCTGTCACTCTATATAAGGACAAGTGTTACAGAAAGTCAAAAGCAAAGAATCCATAAAAAATATTAAAAGATAATACAATATCATCATAAGTCAAAGCAGTTTCTATCACAACACACTACTAAAGAGAAACTTAAACACTGTAAAGACAGGGAGGAAGCTGTTTCTGGCCATCCCTTTTTCACCTGCAAATATTTTTGGTCAGCTGACCTTGTGGCCAAATATCTCACCAACCAAGAGCGGTTATGTGGAAAGGCTGAATGTTCCTCACGTCTGTAGGCACACAAGGAACAGCTGTCCCTCCGCACCTCTGCTGTCACCTCTCTCTTACTCTGTCTGTCATGCCTTATGCACTCTTTCAGAGACAGTGGCATCTCAGGCCCCGGCTTCTATTACTTCATCTTTTCATCATGTTGCCAACACCATGTTGGCCAACATTATGTTGGTTGTGAACCAGAGCACAGAGATAATCCAGCTGAAGCCTGTCTCCACTGTTTTTTCCACAGCACAATGTCATGGAACTGTGCTGATGGTACAACCAACGGGTCCACGTGGCATGACATGGAGGCAGAAATGAGCTGTGGCACCAGGAATACCTTAAGCCAGTACAGCAGCTGGATGTGAAAACTCGGCCTTTGTTCTGTCAGCTAGCGTAGCTGGCTAAAACATCTCCACTCTCTGAGAGAAGTTTTAAACAAAATAATATATTTTTTAAAAAAATTCACTGATTTTGCAATATTTTTTATGCTTTTAATTGGCAAGATACATTTATGGGTTGGAGGGTTTGGGTTTTTTTTTCCCTTCATTTCACTCCTTTCTATTTTCCTCCTAAAAAAAAGGCTGGAGACAATGAAAGAAACCTAAGAATTTAAATATTTGCTTTGACTCAAGGAAAACAGATTTTTCATTTGTTTGTTTTAGAAATAAACTATTTACCCAAGGAAAAGTATAAGACATCAAAAAATAAACCCAGAAGGGTTTTTCCTTTCTTTCTTTTTTTTTTTTTGTGTAAACATGTCATTCTATGTTACTAAATATAAAAAGAAATTGGTTATGCCATTGGCCAGGTGTGTCAGGAAGAAAGATTTGCCCAGGGTAATGGCTAATACAGCAATAAAGAGTTGTTTTCTCTGAGCATTGAACCATCAGAACAAAGTTATCTCCAGAGTCACAAGCATGCACTGTCTATTTTTTTGCACTACAGACTTTCTGCCTGGAAACTCTTTGTGCTCTCTCTACACTAGTTTTCATGGAAACCCAAAGAAACCACATACACACACATTTCCATGCTTAGCTTCACAGTCTTCTGTCTGTTTATAATAAAGTGGTATTTCTCTGTGATATTGGGTGATGTGAAAGACAGAAGAGCAATTTACTAAAACAAATAGTCCAGCAATTGATCTGCAGCAGCTCTTAAATTCCTAAGCCAGGAAGAGCCTCAGTGAGTTATCGGCCCATCAAACCCTGCAGACACAAGCCACCCAGCTCCAGCTGCAAAGCAGAGCCACAGAGAGAGTTCTGTCAAGGTAAAACATGAGCCTCAGCTAAGTCAGCGGCAAAGCTCCCAGTAACCTCCTCACGGGATCAAAAATAGAAACTTGAGCCCTCGCGGCTCTAAGAGATGGAGCTGAGGAATAGAGAGGGACCCTCAGGTCCCTGAGGGAAAAGAGGAAACAGATTCTAGTGGTGGCCACTGCCAGAGACAGGTCATTAGTCTCATCTGCTAAGTCCAGCCCTACTAATTGTGTGCTCCAGCTACACCCCCTATCACAGGCAGAGCACCCTGCCCAGTGATAGTATATAGCAGCAAGGAATGAATTCACAGTGTATCCACTGAAGGGAAGGATATATTTTAAAGGAAGAGCTTGTCCATTTTGAGATACTCAAGACTGGTATGTAGTCCCTTCCTGTTTATAGCATACTTTCTGGACAATTTACTGACTGGGTTTTGTTTGTTCTGTTATTTTAATCAGCATAGCCATCTCTTTACTATTTCTTTAAAAAATAAACCTGTCCAGCCAAGTCCTTAATTTTTAGAATAAAATTCTTGAGATGTTGAATATTTTTGTATTCCTACAGTAGAATTCAGCTTTCTTAGGAGGTAGTTCAGTACTTTCTTTTTTCTTTAATGGGTTATTAAGTTCATTAACATTCCAAGTGACTATTTTAAAGTACCATTAGTCTACATTATGTGGTAGAATTAAGGAGAGGTCTATTAAAACCAAGGTTTGCCTTATTTCCTTTAATTCTCTAAGGTGAATTCAAATACCAAGCAATAGAGGGTACTTTCATCAGACTGCATCAGTTAAGCAAGGAAAAGGGAGGAGGGAAGAAGAAGCTTTAAAAGTTTCTTTCTCAGACTCCTTTGTCAACTGTGCAGAGGAAATATCCTCCTATTTTACTTCCCACCAGTAACAATTACAATGAGTCAAGGTACATGCCTACTCCAAGCTGGCACTTGTGTCTCTTGCCTACCACTATTTTCAGAGACTTATTCTATGCTATGTTGTCCTATCTGTTGCCCACATAGAGAGGCAGGAGCTGGTTACAACGAGTAATAATTTTAATATGCAGCAGAAAAAAAAAAGCCTGAATATAGCACAGAACTCTGCTAGTATATTCCTTCAACCAGCCATTCCCCTGCTGTTTAAAATCTCCAAAAAGCAAATAAGAGAATGACTGTATCTACCTATACAAGGACCCAGTCAGGTTCCAGCCCCCAATACTTGAAGAGCCGTGCAAACTACAAGAGAGTTAAACCCTGAAGGATTTACAAAAGGAATTTGCAACTCACCACATGTTGTACCTATCTCGCTTGTCCTTCTGGGGAGTTCAGAGCAGGACTTCAGCCATGGAGACATGAGGATCTTGCCCACATGAGTTATATAAGGTCACTTACAGTCAAAGGGAAAACCCAGGTACCTGCAGGTCATGAGTTGATCAGCCCCAGTAAAAGACTCCAGGATGGTTAGATGAATCTCCCTCTGGGGGCACTCCTTTCTCCTTGTTCACAGTGGAGACATCCCAGCCAAGGCATCATTCTTCAATCATCTGAAAGTTAGCTTTCATGAATCCCACGCTCAGGCATGGCCTATCTACTTTCTATGATTTTTGTATCATTTTAAAGAACTCCTCCTTAGTCCTTCTGAGATACATAACATTGTTCCATGAAAGAATGACATTTTATTATAAACTTAATAAATCCTTTAGTACAGCAGTTGTCTGCCATTATTTACAGCCCTTCCTAAGCAAGCGAATAGTAAATGCATACAGCTGAGCTCAGCTCTGTCTCTCTCATCTGGTTTACAAACCTAGGATGGGTTTTACTGCAGTGAGAGAGTCATCATTTAGAAAATCAAGATCTGTATGAAAGTTCTTCCTCTGATTACTAAAAAATATAATTCCATAAAAAAAAAACTAGTAGTCCTCTACATCTCTAGTATTCAGCTAGATGTTTGCCTTTCTTTCTTTCTTTCAAAGAAAAACATATCTTCCTCCAAGTATCGGAGCAGATAAAAGGAATTTTTTCCCTTTATATCTTACTCATTCCTTTCCTAGGTAAATCCTCATCTTATAGCTTGATCTCATGGAAGTGGGAGCGAGAAACATAGATAAGCACAGGAAAAAGTTTATGTGGGAAAATAGAATATCAATCTAAACCCATCCTCCTAGAAAGAGCAAGTTTATAGATCAGACATGGGGAGCCCATCACTGTCACAGAGAACATGGAAGAATTATTGTGGTGGGATATGACCAGCTTTGCTTCCCACAGTTTATCAGCAAGAGTTTCAGGAAAATGTCGAAATGAGCTTTCCCAGGCTCTTATTCAGCACAGAGCTAAAACACGATAACTTAAGTTTTGAATTATGGCTTTGCTGCATTTGGGCTTCTCTCTCAACATCAGGCTCTATTGCAAATAATTTAAGTGATTTGCAATGACAGCACTTTGCCTCTTTGTGACAGATGCTCTGAATGAAACATTATCTTCTTTAACCTCTTCCAGAATTTAGTTTAGCAAATAACAACAAAGAAGGAGAAGCTGCAAAGGCCAGGATTAGAATCCAAGGTGCTCCGGCCAAAGTGGGTAAAGTGATCTGGAAACAAACAAAAAATGCAGCTCAGCCAAAACAAGTGCTACACAAAAATATATGGGATGGAGAATGACTGGCTCACTGTACCACTTCTGTAGAAAAGAGTCTGAGGATTAACACATACCACAAACTCAACAAGACAACACTGCCATTCTGTTCCTGAAAAAAGAACGCATCAACCTGGAATTGCAAACAAAAATCTAATCTAAAAACCAGAAAACCATCTTTTTGCTGTACTCAACACTAGAAAGGCTTCTCCTTATAGAGTCCTGTGCATAAGATAATAACTAATCACACTCCTCCAGGCATGCTACAGGTGTCAATCTCGCTCGGGTGCCACTATGAACACGACACAGGAACTAAGCTCGGCTCTCTTCATCTTTCTGAAGCAATCTTATAAACCTGGCAAATGCAAAAGAACAAGCACGCTGGATGCGAGCTTAACAAATGAACAGGACGAAGCTTTCAAACAGTGAGTAGCATTGAAGGATTTATTTGCCATTGATGCAGATCCATGGACATTCTCCTGACACTCTGAAAAGAATAAGTAACAATAACTGCTCATAGAGTGCAGACACCTGGTTCTAGGTGGTTCCTTGTCATTCATTTAGCAGCACACTTGGATTTGGAGGCAAGGCTGAAGCAGATGGCTATTCAGGACAGAGGAGGATGGGTGTGTCTCAGAAACAAGGCTTGCAGTCTCATGGGGGAAAGCTTATCCAGATGGTTTTGTTTTGTTTCTTCCTTATAGGGGAGAGCAAAAACGCTACTGAATTTCTAACACTGGGGGAAACTGCAGAAGGCACACCTTCTGGTTCATGGGATCTCCCCTGCCAGGTGAGGATGTTTTTCTATTGCATGTGGGTCTGTGATGCTGTCTGAACAAGAAGTGGTTGCCTCCATTCAAGTTATCAAGCATGAGGGGCAGATGTTAGAATTACAGTGGTTAATAACTGCAGTCTTTAACAAGTTTGTCAATAAGCTGAAAGCTGAATGGCTTCACCAAGAATAATACAGTCAGTCTAGTCCTGTAGGCAACCATGCAGTAGACTACATCCAGAGAGCAAGAATAAGGTGCAACACATCACCTACTGCCGTAGAAAACTCAGATTCCTGAGTTTATACAAGAAGCTAGAAAACTCTAATACTAAAAAAGTCTGGAAAGAGGCAGAAAGAACCTAAAGTAGGAAAATTCGAGGCTGGAAATGTAAGTGCTACCCCTGCGCTAGTCTATGTGTGTGTTTGAGTCAGCCTCCAAGCACTGGCTTTCATCTAAGATGAAGTGTGTGGCTAGCTCAAAGCCTTGCTACTTAACATTCACATTCAAAGGTGATACTTCATGGAGGTTCATCCCTGATACTGCTGCTTGTTCATGGCATTTATCTGAGGATCCACATTTAATCTTTATCATTCTTTTTATCGAAGAAATCAATTCTCATTAATATTTTTAAAAGCTTTTCAGCAGGTGTTAATGAACTGTGGGAAGACCCTTCAGGGATCATACTCTTCTGTCACATTGGAAGTGATGATGAGTGATGTGATAAGCAGCAGCACGTTAGGAGTTTTTAGGTTTTAGCCAAGATCATCACAGAACTAAAAAGCTCCTGTTCTATGTGCAATATGGAAAACAACTCAGCAACCTTAACAAAATGCATGGATAACACACGCACAAACAAGGAAATTCATCAAATGTAGTAAAATTCTTCTCCTAGTCCAGACAAAAGAGCCCATTAAAATGTTATAACAACTACTTTCAAACAAACAAACAAAAAACATTTATAGAAGAACAGATGAGGTTGGATGTATGTTTTATAGTTTCTAGCCAATATATACAAGTCATCCAAAAAACGGACACTCAAATCACTTACCCATCTTTTTCCAAATATCAGTTCCTTTTACAGGCAATCACTCCCTTTCCTACAAAGGGAGTTACTTTTCAAAACAATTGTTCTCCACAAAAAGATCAGCAAATGAACTTGTTATGAGAGCTAATCTGATCCCCCAATGCTAAATAATATTTTATCACCCACAGTAATTCCAGCCAACCTTAATTTTATATGTCCTTGTTTTATTCTGTAATGAAAATGTAATTTTATCTCTTTGTTTAATACTGTAATGAAAATATAATGTTTAATGTATAAGCTTGAGACTTTTTAATATTGTTTATTAAATGTATAAATAAGAATAGTCACCAAGGGTGTATTATTCATGCCAGAATTCTATGGCTTTCTGAGATTGTCATTTGGTGGAGAACAATACATGCAGGAGGAAATTTAGAATGATGGATCCAGTGGTGTTACAGGGTTGGGTAAGTGTTGTGTATCTTACTGGCTTGTGTTTCAGCTGTACTGTGTCTGAATTAAAATATGTCTTCTCTTAGTCACTAATGACATATTTTGTAGGAAAAAAAAAAAAAAAAAGCAATATACCATGTTAACCTAGTGCCCTAGTTGCTGAAACAAGTGTTAACAAGAATGGTGATGCATGATGCCAACACAGGAAATGAAGCAACAAGCAAGAGAAAAGAGGTGGTTTTTTGATTGTTTTTTGTTTTTGTTTTTTTACAAGATACAGATTATATAGGGTATCAGGCTTAGAGCTGAATTTTACTGGGATCTTAAAGGCCTAGCTAGGAAGACACACATTTTCAGTTTTACCTTGGAACAACTGCAGCATACAAAGCTCAAAAGAACTTCATACAACACCATTTCCTACCACTGCAAAATGAGATTCTGTTGCCTGAAGCTCTCCAACAGTGACTAAGAGACTTGGGATATGAAACTTGCCCCAAACAAAGCATAATATTTACCAAAAGAAAATAAGCTAGGTGTGCTGCAAGTAGAAAGAACACAGAATTCTAAAAGTACAGTTTCCTCCGATTTCAGTCTAATCACAATTAAAGATCTGCTGGTGACAGTGACAACATGCATGGCACAAAATGACTTTTAAGAACACAGCTTAACGGTAGAAAAGGCACAGAGCTGATAAAGATCATATAGCACACAGACACTGCAGTTATCACCAAAGTACCACAGATGACTTGTGCTACAGCGAAGCTATTCATTATAGCTGGAATTAGAAAGGACAGAGTTGAAAATCTCCCCACTTAAGAGAAAAACTGAGACAATTTCAGCAGCAATAAGTATTTTTCATCAGCTGATCTTTCTTTTTCGAATTAGCAGTTTATTTCCGCTGGTTTGTTTTCCAAGCAAACACAGCTGAAGTGCTGCTTTATCTTTTTTTGTCTTATGTCAGTATTCAGATACAGCAAACTATGAACTTTATACAGTAATGGAGGAAAACATTTATTTAGTTGCAGCACATCCCATTCTCTTTTATGTTTGTTTTAGGACTTGTGAAATGCATTAGGTATAGACTGTACAAGAAATATGACTAAAAACATTGCTGGGCCATCGTCTCCGAGAATTCTGGCAGTAAGCCAGAGATACGCTGCACCTAAATTTTGCAATAGTTTTGAGTTATAGCAATCTATAGGGTGGTCTCCTTCGCTGCACTCCTAAATCAAAAATTTGTTTTTAAATGATTCTCATGACACCTTCTTTTTTTTTTTTTTTAAAAAAAAAGAATGGTGATCCACAGCTACATAAAAATACAAGCCAGAACACAGCAGTCAAAACCCTTACTGATTCTCCATCTCATTACATGCCTACAAATTGTGGAGGCAGACTGGGGTGCAGTGGACAGGCAGAGGAACTGCAGCCATTAGTAGGTGCATCATTTACCACACCAAAAAAAAAAAAAAAAAAAAAAAAAATCCTCAACACGTCAAGGTAGAATTCCCGGGGGAAGGGGAATTAAAGGTAAGTATTTCTCTTCTCAACAGGAAAAATAATGCATGCCGGCAAACCGCAGCCCTGTTGAGGCTTCCCCCCTACTCCGAGCACAGCTCACACCCAGGCTGGGTCCTGCCCATGGGGCAGGCAGGGCACAAGCTGCCATATCCCCTGCCAGGGGCACATCAGCTGGTGTCTGCAACACCCTGCTTTCTCTTAATACTTTCAAGTCTAAAATCTTGTCTCTCTCTGCAACACGCAGCAAATAAGACTGTCTACTGACCAAAATAGTCTAAAAGCTTTTGCTTTTATGTATAAAAAAGAGAACCACAACTTTCCCACTATTAGCTTAATTTGCAATATGAATACCAACATACATCAAAGTATACTGTCTCATGTCAAGTAAGATGAATACTAACCAAAGAAGTTAGCTATTGTTTCAGTCCATGAAGCATAAAGCATTGTCAGAATAAATCAAGAATCACTTACAGTAGAGCCAATATGGCTCATAACACATCACATCATTTGAGGCTCTAAACTATAGACAGATTATTACACTTAGATTTTCTTATAAAATGCTCTATAACATTAATCCAAAGCAGCTAGGAGAAAAAGAAAATGTTAGCAAACACAAGCTAATCAGCTGTGTAAAGAGAGATTGTTCAGGCAAATTCAGTTTCTCTCATAAATCAGAAGAGTTTCCTCCCATAACAAATTTGTCCATAAAACATGACCCTCTAATTGAAATGGAAGTGTCTCCTGAATCTATTCAATCAATTTGAATTTTCAATTCAAATGGATCTGTTTGAATACATTAGATATCCTAAGGAATGCAGAGTTTTGTAATGGGAGAAAGAAGGACAAACAATATAAAAGCTTAGGTTAATATAAGAGCTGAGGATACAAATGCTGGACAGAACAAAGTGTTTTTAAAGAAGTGAAATATCTGAGGAAGGATAGTCTGAAATGACTCTTCAAAGCAGCAAAGTCTTTAAGGGGCTACTACAGCAAAAATATGGTCATCTTCCAATCCAAAAAGTCTAAACTTGCCTACTGCAGAACAGAGCAGAAACAGCTAAGAGAAAAGATCCCAGAGGCATTCTTCAGTCATTACGCTCCCTCTTATCAAAGGTTTAAAAGACCACAGTAGTCATTTTTAAGTCAAAGCACTGAGGTACAGAACACAGTACAGGCAGCATATTAAGATGATGACTATGCAGTGTACTGTGTAAATATGCTAATGGAGACAGCACCAGTTATAGATTTTCTTTTATTCCTTGTAGTCCTCAGAAAGATGAAGGTGAGAAAATGATGAAAATATGATCATTGCCAGAAATATAAACCACTAGTAATGCAGTGGTATGACATTTTGTTCAGTACCCTGGCAACATTACATAGACAGAAGCAGAATAACATTAAGTCAAAGGATTTTCCAAGTGACTGCTAGAAGGGGTATTTTCATCAGCTTCCCTTGATATTTGCTTCCACTACATTCAGGTATGCATAAACAAGAGAAAGACAACTACAAGCATCACATATAAATAAACAGACTAATTATAGACTATCAAAACTCCTGATGATAAACTAAAGACATCTTCTGACTTCTGCAGTCACAAAATACCACTAACATCTTTCTGGGCCAACAGTGGCAGGAATATCCCTTTAGTGCAGACGGGCTTTATTTTTCAGGAAGCAGATCTGCTAAACATTTCTCCTCTGCTGGGAAGCTGGCAGCCTGAGTCTGTCATTCCCCTGCTCCCCTCCCCAAGTTTAGAAAATTTGTTCCACCTTTTAGATACTTCTGAGGATGCTTATGGTTTTAGTCCATGTTACCATCATTATGTGTTCCATATTTCTTTAAGACTTAAATGCAAGCATTTGTTTATGTAAATTAAAACTATGAAAGATAAAAGTTATATGCAATAATTTTTCTAAAAGACAGCATGTAGCCAATAGGCAATGACTGCAGGATTTGTATTTTTTACCCATCCTTTAAGTCAGTCTTTAGGAAACCCATTGTATCTATTCTCAAGTAGAAGCAAATTTTATTGCCATCAGTTACTTATGCAGTGCTCATTAACATTTTTAACCAAGTAACCAAATTTGTGATGTGTTCTGTTCAGAACAGCGTTTAATTTCTGTGTTGAAGACTTTCAGTATGCAAGACAACCCTACAGATGTTTGTGCAGATAAATGGCCCTATTGAACAAAGTGTTACTAGTCACATGCAAGTTTACCCAAGCATTTTAAAGTTTTTGCAAAACTAGAGCTACAGTTAGTCATTTCCATGCCATCTGGGTTCAATTCCATAAAAAAAAAAATTAACTTCATACTTAAATCCTCATGTATAAGCAGTGGTGACTGCTTAAGTGCATAAAGATTAAAGACTGCAGGACCCACTTGTTACCCGCAATTTGCCTGTTCTCACAAGATGTTGAAGCCTGAGGAGGGCACAGGGCATGTACCAGGGCATGCCAGGTGCCCTAGCTGACAGTCAAACAAGGAAACACTACCCTCAAGGGGAGGTCTCACTGGTGTCGCTTGAAGACTGGGAGGATGAAAAAGAGAAAAGCAGTAAAAACCTAAGAACCTGCCTAAGCTGTTCCCTGACCTGATCCTCCTCTACTGAGGGTAAGTCTTCATCTGCCACAAAGACTCAAGAACAAAAAGATAGCCTATCAAATTGTAAGCACTGAAATCAAAGTTTAAGACAAAGGTCTCTGTGTATTCAAATATTTATGTGCTGAAGATGAAGTTGAAGTGTCTGACATTAAGGCCTGAAATAGAATAATAATGAAAACAGACGTTTTAACTATGAAAATATCTTTCCAGTTTTATTATAGAAGTGCTTGATAACACTTTCATTAGAAAGACTGCAGTAAAGGTCCCATTCTAAGCCTTACCCTGAAGGCACCTTTCCATCTATAACAATGAAAAAAATCTCTGCTTTCAGTGCACAGACTTTTAACCGTGAACAATTTCTTTCTAAACTGTTTTACAGATGGAACTAAAAATATTGATCTGTCTCCATTTTTAGAGCTTGTTTCTAACATTCTTATTCTCTGTAGATTAAAAATGGCTTTCATTCCACAGCAAAAATTATATGAATTTTTATACCACACATAAATCTTATCCGAATATTTGTACTCCCGCTTCCCTTCCCCCTGCAGAAGTAGGCTCTCAGAAAGAACTTTCACAATCAAGTTTACTGGGACTTCAAATAAGGAGGAGAAGTCATGAAATATATGAAAATGGCCATTTTATTCCACTTAAAGTAAAATTGCACTTTAGAATGTATTTATTGTTAAGAGCTTTTATGATTATATCTAACTAAAGTTTGCATAACACTGTTTTTCTGTAGTTTTAAAGTACACCAAGGATAGATATTTCATCTATTGGTCACTACTCCTACCCGCATTTAGAAGACTACAAAAAAAAAATTCTGTCTCCTAATGTGTATGCTTACGCAACAAAATCAAACTCACTTTGCTTTTTTTTTTTTTGTGCACATCTTTTAATGCAAGATTCTGGGAATAGCAAATTCATGAATTTTTCTTGATATGTGTAAACATATTTTGAAAGGTCATTCACATCTCTGAGGCTGGAGACCCAGGCAACACTCAGAAATGAGCAGTTTTCTTTGTAGTTTCCCATATTTCCAGCTAAAGGAAACATAATTTGAAAGCTTAGCATTTCGTCTCTCTGCTGCCTGGAAATACACAAAAGCATTTGCAGAAAGGAGGGGAAGGATAACTGATCACCCGAACCACAAGAGTCTTTCAAGGAGAATTTAGTCCAAAACTTGGACTGAGATTTCATATATCAGCCAAAGGGTACATGTCCTGACTTGCAGAAGGGGGAATCCACATGGAAGGGGAAGATGTACAGCTTGCTGGCACCATGAAAAGAAATTTGATTTTGCAAGGTGAGGGAAGGATCTGGATATGTTCTGACACTAAGTGTTCCTCACAGAGATCCTACGTTAAATTAGACATTAAAAGTAGATGTATTTTCATATACACGTTAATGTACATACACATATATGTGTGGTCAAGGTCAGCCCTCACTTGTCACAGACTTGCCTACAAAATACCACTTTCCAGCCAACTCGAGCACCATATATCCAACCAGCTACTCTTACCTTCTCTCCTGGGTTCAACAAGGACTACCTTTCTTCTTGCCTCCACTACTTAGCAGGAAAGAAACTGCAAAACAAAAAGTGAATAGTCCTTTTAGTCAGTTTTTTGTATCACGCTCCATCCTTTTTCATATTTGATGTGTACAGGAAGCCACTAGGAGAATTACTGAACGATAGCATCTGCAGTGTTTTTGAAATACAGATGGATACCCACTTGCATCCCACATCAGATCTGTCTGACTCACTGAACCAAACACTTATCACTGGTTCAAAATTCTCCAGTGCCAAGTTTCTATTTGAAGATGCTGATTCAATGAAATCTAAGCTTTCCTGGATACCACAACTATTGAAAATGTCAATGCAGCAAATACCAGCCTGAACATCCTACTTCCAGAGTGTCCCAAGCGTGTGGGTTGCAAATGGCCAGGTACTTCAGCCTGCAAGTTCCCCATCTGCCAGATAGATGACTTGGTTAGTCAGTACAGCAGATTGTACCATTTCTACTAGAAATTCTGAATACTGATTCTTTTTGTCTTGTTTTGCATGAGAACCAAAAAATGAAGCTGGAATTTCCCAAACAAAAGTGCAGCTTGTGTGAGGGCCTTGTCTTGGATCATCAGCTCCCTTCGATTGTCTTCTCCCTCTGATCTTTCAGGTCCTCCATACCCAGCCTTCTGTATGACCATCTTGCTGGCCCCTCAGCTACCTGGGAAGGGTCAGTGTCCCAAATCTAACACTGAAACAGAATGGACTGCAATATACAGACACTGTTTAATTCTCAACACTGCTTCTTAGATTTTAAAAGGACTGGTTTTCTTTTAACACACATATGCACAATAGAGATTTTTAGTACTTTTTTTGAGGGAGGGAGATTGTTTTGTGTTATAAAAGACAATAGAATGTAAAGAATGTAAACTATTCCTTGAATATAAATTGTGTACATATCATGGACTGAATAGACAAGACATCCTTGCTTAGCTACACAAAAAAAAAAAAAAAAAAAAAAAAAAACACGAAAGCTTACAGCTTCTTTACTTCAATTATTTAAAAGTTTACACCTCCCTGTCAAAATCACAGACTTCTATCGAATCACTTGGCTGAATCCACTTGCACGCACAAACTCATCTTCTTTTATTCAAAGCTCCCATATTCCACACCGGTTTTCTCTTCTCCACCTAGCAATTGGGATACCTTAAGAAATGGCCCACTGAGGATACAAATCACTTTGCCAAAGATTAACGACAGCTTTCCAACAGCCTTTTCCACCGCCTTCAAAATTTTTCATTATCTCTATTACTTTACCAAAACAGAATGGCTAGACTGCTCCCTTTGCCAAGACATATATACTTTCTCTTATTAAACGCTAGGAACAGAGACAGAAGTCCAGACAGACCCTCAGATGCTTGTCCTGGAATCCATTTCCTCTGGGTCCATAATGGTGTTTCCATTTCTTTTGGAATCACATTTGCCTGCTCTTGATCCCATTCTTCATAGAAGACCCAAACACAAACATGCTTAGAATAGGAAGGGTTTCATTCAGTATAACTGGAGAACTGACCACACACACAAAAAGATGAAACATATAGTGCTGTTCACATTTGAGTTTTTGGATAAGTCCCAGTCTTATCTTCAGTAATGGTATTTTTTTTTTCTTTCCTCCCATCCATTGAAGCTGTTGTTTTTATTTTGTTCTCTTAACATTCAGATACAAAAGACAATGTGCAAATTAGACAGAGAAGATATTTAGTTTCACTTTTCCTTTCTTGCAAGGATTACCAAAAGATTTCCAGACAGCTTCCTTTCAGCTGCCTGAGAATTGCACATAACCCCAGAACATCTCTTTTTCTTGACTGGATCCCTTCATGCCAAATTTTTATTTTGAATGCTCATTTGTACTGGAAATGGGGCAATTTCTTTTGATTCACAAAACCATATGAATGTGCTTTCCTTTGTATCATCTCTGCTTGAATGGTGTTTTGTTTCTCAAGGGAAGTCAATCTGTTGTGAAGACATTGAATGCTACACCGAGGGTAACATCATTTGCCTGCAAGGCAGTGTGAACAACCTGAGCCAGTCCATGAAATTCATCACACACAAGCAAGCAGACAATGAAATGAAGGGCATTCAGCTGAAACCACCGACCAGATGCTTCTATGGTATATTTTCAGTATGGTTCACTTACTTCTGTCAAAGCCTTTATGATGGCAGAGAGACACACGTGTGAGTGCACGTGCTTCTACGTACTGCTACATTTTTTAAGGCTGTGTGAACACTAATTGACAAGTTCAGGAGTCACAAATTGGCACTGGAATTTCATATTTTCTGAATCTCAAAAGTCAGATGATTTTTATAAAGTCTGAGCACACAAAATAAACAGCCTATTTTATCTTACAATAGTTGAGACAGTTTCCAGAGGCCCTACTGTCTTGTCTTCCCTTGGAGGTATTCAGAAACAACTATTGTACTTAACAAGAAACACAATGTTGTAAGCTGAATTATTTTTCAAATACAGGCATGCCCTAAGAACAGACGGAGGAAGGGAGACAGTTGTTTTTGTTGGGGATATGCTATTTTATACTAAATATGTCCTATGTATTACACTGTCTCTCCAAAACACAAAAGTTTCTGTAGAAAAGGACATCCTATCTCCTTACTGTGAGATGAACAGTTAATCCTCCTTCTAAGGAAGTGTTTTGTGACCTATTCAACAAGTTTTTGGTGCATCATTATAATTACATAGTGATTAAAACTACATTGCCTTAAAGCTGGCTGGTTTATCTGCAGTGCTAACAGAAGGGAGAAGAAATTGAGTAAGAGTCTATCACATTAATACCATATCATTACGCTCCATTTCTTGCTGCTGAAAGTTGAGAATATTCTGCAAAAATATTCTTCTGTCCTCCCCAAGACATAGCAAAGTTCTCAAAGTTAGAAACTCCTGGAACCTGGGAACTGTTAACACAAAACCAGCTCTTATAACTGAATACACTAAAGCAGACACTGGAGCATTGGAAAGCAAACTCCGTATTAGGGGTTGCCCCTGCCTGTAGCACAACAATACTGTGTTATTTAAATTGCCGGAATTTTACACCTAAGCCTAATCACCTCCTCTCCTATAAAGCAGCACAAAACAGGTAGTAGAGACTTATCCACTATAAGCACTGGCAGTGGTTTATAGTTTCACATTTATAGTTTCAAAGATGTTAAAGCCAGGAGAAAACTGTTAAAATAATGTACTCTGGCTGTCTTTATATCTACCAAAAAAACACAGTTTGCCCAGGTACTTCTAAGACCAATAAACAGTCTTTGGCTAAAATACATCTTCCAGACAGTTTTGCTGTGAATACAGAGATGGAAAACCAGAACTTTCTCTTCTGGTAATTTGTTCCAGTGGTTAAACCCTCTCACTAGCATTTTTTTTGTGTACGCACTGATTTTCCATTTTAGATTTGCTGGCTTTAAACTTTCAACCATTAGTACTACTTTTGTCTTTTTCCCCACCAGGTTAAATACATTTTACTACCCTTTCTTTTTCTCCGTTTTCATGCACTGCCTTGCAAATGCTCCCAAGGCAACTTTCCGATAAATCCAAATCTTTCCTCTCTCACTACCAGCGTGCATTTCTGATGGCTCCCCAATTCAGGAGCAGTTACACGTTCCCTTTCAGATCACCAGTGAAAGTGCTGAACAGGGTTAGACTGAGTACTGGTGCATGCACAGCCTCACTCAAAATGCCTCCACTTAATGATGGCCCCCAGTTGATGGCAATTTTGAAATCTGTCAGTTTACGAGTGTGCAAACCGCTTAGCACAGAAGGCACTTCTCTGGTCTTACACAATTTGCCACATGATAATAAGTCAATTGCCTTACAGTGTCTCCCACTCCTAGCAATAGCAGTCAGATTTCATAAATTCATTTTGATAAGTCTGTCTTTGCCTGACAAGACCAACTCTCCAGCATCTTCTTCGTGCTGCTCCCACTTCTAAAACAGATGAAATTTCTTTTACATTCAACCCCCAACTCTATATGTCACCTTACAAAATATATATTTCTACATTTATTTCTTTATTAAAGGGAGCCCATTTCAGCTTTTCCCTTACTTTGTTCCAGACTGAAGTCAGGCTCAGCACTTTATACTTTTCCAAGTTCTCCTGCTTGCCCTTTCAGACCAGTCAGAATGACCTAATTTTTCAAGAGGAGTTGGGATACCATCATCAGAGCTGGTTGCGCATACCTCATTTTTGTTCCATGCACAGAAAAAAGAAAAAAAAAAGTGTCGCAACTTAGTTTATAGATGAACCCTTGACCTCAAGCTGCCAAGATGTATGTGCTTGGCTCTTTGAGCGTCTCGTCCAGTATCTGGTGCTTGTCAAGAGGCTAGCCCTCAAGCCAGCACTACAGAAAGGCTTACACCCTCCCTAGCAGCAGAGCACCCAGCACCAACCCAGCAGCCAAGACCCAAAGGAGGAGTCACAGGACTTCAGCAAAATGTGAAAAATAAGCAAGTAACCTGCAGCCCAAGCTCTGGCAGTTTTGTTTAGGTATACGTAGACATTTATCACGTACACGCAGCGACTCTTCTGGAGCACAGGACTATCGAGGCAGGGAGCTTTTTATCTGAGCCCAGCACCACTGTGCAGGCAGGGGACCTGGGGAAGAGGCTGAGAACTGGAGAGAAGGGGGGCACGCGTGGACTCGGCACTATAACGAAAAACTCTCTTCAAGACACACTAGACTGTGTATAGTCCAGAAGGACCAGCAATGGGCTGGCCAAGGCCTCCCATTCACAGTTTAGCAGGTACCTTTTCTGTGATTAGTCACCTGTCTATTAGTAAAGGCCCGCCAAAAATAGAGATACTGTGAGAGCTTCCAGACCCTTGATTTAACCCCCCCTCCCTGCCAAAACAAACAAACAAACGATTCCTCCAATGCTGTCTTGCGTAGAAGTTGAGAATATATTCCCCAACCACAAGGACTGTACCTGAGAGAGGGTAATACAGTAAACCAAGCACATAAATGTTTGGAAACATTCAATGATGTTAATGAAGACTTTACCTTACAGTTAATTAGCTAGAGAAGAAGCCAGAACTTGAGCAAAGACTCTTTCTGATAGACTAGATAGCCCAGCAGCCAGCTACATCAATACAAAGTGAAAAATTGATGCTAGTGTCTTTAAAAGAATTTTGCTGTTCCAGGGATTTTTCTCCTGCTATCCTCTGCAATATTCAGTTTATATTTTCCTTTGCCAAATTTCATTTCATTATATTTCTTGGATCACCCTAAACAACACTTCTGTTTCTCGTTGGTGTGGACACCCTCCAGATATTTGTGAATGTTTATTGCCCTAACCCTGCCTGTTAGCCAGTGCTTAGTTGGGAAACATCAATTCTCATTTGGGTCATCTCTGATGCCTACAATATCTGTTATTTTCCAGTTCCAGCATCCAACTAGGTCTCATTTTAGATAGCTACACAGTGTGCTCCCATCCAGAACACCAAGCACAGATAACTATCTGTATTTCTAAACTCATTGTATCGTCAGGAAAAAATTTGCCATAACTAAGAGTCTAAAACAAACATATCCCACCGAGGGCCTTTAAAGTTTATGGCCCATCCAGCCTTGTGTCCTGCACTGTGTAATTTGTGAAATGCTGCGTTAGCAGGACTGCAGAAGCCTAGATTTGGCATGGGTAGATACTCCCCCCACCCTCTCAACTAATTTATAATCTACACAGTATTTTAAGTCTCAAACAGATGACTGTGAAATAACGATGCACATACTGATTATCTCTCCATTCTAATAATCTGATTTGAGTTGGAACCTGCTTCAGTGATGACATTTCACAAGGAAATGGTTAAATGCCTTCTCTTCAATCTTGCTGTACATCAGAGATCTCAGGAGAGCTCTACACAGACAGAAAGAGCTGCAATTTTATTATGTGGAGTAAAAGGGAAGGCACTGTGTAACACATGCTGTTTTCTAGCCATTTATGCTTGAGGGATTATTTTTAATGTCCATGGCCAAATTTCAATTTTGCTATAACTGAATTCAGTGAAAATTTGTGGGTCTCTCATTACTTGATTATAAGATATACTAAAAATTATTCTTTTCCCCAACAGATTCAAGCTCTTCTTTTCCCCGCTGGCTGAAGTGGAGAGAGGGCTTGGCTGGCAAAAATAAGCCTTAAAAAAAAATCTGGGTCCAACCCTCACCTGCTGTGATGTGGAGCAGAACACCTGACTGATGCACAGTTTTGTTATGTGTGCTCTTGTGCTGGTGTGAACAAGGGCATGATTTTGCCCCCTAGGCAGAGAAACCTGAATTTCAAGCTGAATGTTAAAAAAACTCATGTCTGGGCAGAGGAAATGCTCATCTTTCTTCAGTTGCCTCACTGTGGCCTGGACAAAGATGGGAAAGGGGGGTTTTCTCCACCTCGGTCCTGCACAGTTGGTGGGACGTTAAGGCGTGAGCGCAAAGGCAGGAGGAGCATGTGTAGCCTCTAAGCTGCCAGGCAAGTAACCAGGATCAGAAGAGACCTTCTTCTCAGCAACCCAGCTCCCTCCCCGTGAAGAATTAGAGGTCACATTTGCTTCTCTGTCCTTCTCTGTCCTTCACCTCCTTCCCCCCACTCCCCCCCCCAAAAAGCCTTATAAAGCATCACCACCTATTCATAAGCAGACTGGCAATTATGTGGGTCAGGAATAGCATGGCTGGAAGAACTGGGGTGTTTGCAATCAGGTGGCTGAATTTGACCTTTTTTTCCCTCCAGTAATTTAAGACTTCCATTCCCCTCTGATGGCAGGTGGGTCAATTCCAGTTCCCTAGATGAGTAAATACCTTGACAAATCCAGGGGGATGGAGTTGGGTGCTGGGGGGGGGCTTACTACCTTAAAAGGAGTATCACTTTAGTGTTGCTGCTAATCAAAATGACCAGGGAAATCAGATACAGTCCATAAAATATCAACTTTGGGGCCCTCCTAATCCCTGCAGTCACTTATGCATGGCAAATAGCACCAGGATATCGTCAGTAGTGCCACTGACATCTGTAACAGCCTCACTGCCTTGCTCACCTTTCTTTGCTGGATTTAAATCAAGGTCAGTGCTGGGGCAGGCAAAAGCACGGCACAATCCCTCCCTGAACCTCAGGAGTACTTTGTGGATTTGCTGTTGTCCTCTCCCTTCCCCCATGGCAGTCCCATGGCTGAGATTTCCTCAACTTTAGATGCTTTTGCCATATAAGCAGCCTGTGCAAAGTGGTGGTGTTAGTACAGTCACCGACATTTTCTGGATACGTATTCAGACAAGCCCACTCATTACAAGGATAGATGCAGAAATTAGTACAGAGCCAACAAAATATGAATGACTTTGGAAAGCAACCTGATACAGAGATACATTTCAGTTCAAGGTACACGCTCATCTCAAATAGCAGTGGAGAATAAAATACATTAAATATTGCCTTTAGGTGAGCCCGCTCCCAGGCACAAGTAGAGGTTATGAGTGTGCTATCCCTCACTCGTGAGGGTGTTAGTAACACTTTTGACTATGAGGAATCCCAGACACGCACAGGGTTTAAATGGGCACAGAACAGAACATGTGGATAAAGAATAAGCAAACGTATTTGTTTTAAAATGTAAAGAAGCTGGAGCAAATGCAGAGCACAGGAGATTAGACACATAAGCACTTACTAACAATAATGATGGGAGTTATGCACCTAATATGCATTACATGCTGCTGTAAAAAAAAAACAACAACAACAAAAAAAACCTCTCAATGTCCAGATATTTTGTTTGTGCAAAGTGCTAAAATACAAAAGACTCTAAATCTACCTGTATAATATTGCCTTAAAAAAGAAACCAACACATTAACTCTCAAATATGTCATACGAACTTCAGCACTGAAATTGTCCTAGGGGAAAATATGTCTCTTAAGAAATTGACATATTTCTTGCTTTTAAGACTCATGTAGGAACAAAAGCATTCTGTCTTCTCCTCTCTCTTTTCTATGTTAAAGAAACATAAGCTTCATATGTACTACAACTTCTTCAATATAATTTTTTGACAGCAAAACCTTTTCCAAAGAGACATTACCCCTAATGCAGCCCAGGAAATTTTTACCAATGGGGTGACTTTTGATGACCAACATGTCTGCATGGAAAATATACGAGGACTGAATCCAGAATCCAAGCAATCCAAGCAATTTTGGTGGGAGGGAGAAGCCTCTCAGAAGGGAGGCCATCAACCAAAGCATTTGGCCAGTTCCAGTCACAGACTTCACAAGATCAGACTTTGTACCTCAAACCTGGTGAACTTCCTGCCTGCCAGGCAAGCACATTTTCATTGTGCAATGCCCGTTGCTTGATTAACTTGAATCACTTCACACTGCATGAGATATTTTAAAGTGTTAAAGTGTATTAAGCATTAGAGATTAGAAATTAATAGATATCCCAGTAATAGCCTCCTGAGGTACTGGCTAGATGCCCCACCAGAAAAGGTGTTTTTACCTCTGTTTATTTCTGTTGGTCTCTAGGAGATTTGAACTTTTGGTGCACCTCTATCAATCAAAAAAAGCTATCTCCCCATGCCCCCCACTCCACCTTCCCAAGAGATATTCCCACATTTTCTTTTCAATTACACTACTCTTCGCATAACAGCACATCAGAAAAAGCCCAAATATTTCTATTTTCTTCACTGCAAAACTTCATTTCCATTAATTCCCCAAAAATAGTTTCCCCAAAACACTTAGGGTAGCATCTTTGAAATCCTTCTAAAAAAGAGATTAATGGGATTTGCACACTCACATCACCTTGGGTGGCTTTGACTGTCCCATTCGTCATTTTTTTCTGGCATGGGAATGAACAAAAGTTCTGCCCTGTTGCATACAAGCCTCAGCAATTAAACTGGGACTCCCTTCTGTGCAAGTACAATTCCTTTTTCCCCAAATAATCCAACTGAGGAAGACCACACAAACACTGCATCAAACTCTACTAGCAAAAGAGAAACAGGCAAACAAACTATTTTCCAAAGGCAAAAATTTTAACGTGTTAAGAAAGCTATTTTATAGCTATGATACAGTAAATCCATCTGGTTTTATTTAGAACTTTTGATATTATACTTGATTAAGAAGGTAGAAGTATGGAGAGGTGGGGCATTTTTAACCATATCTTGCAGCTTCCCCTCTCAGCTGTCCAGCTGACACTGAAGTTCATCATTGCAAATGCAGAAATATATGTATGTGTATCATAAAACTCAGAATTAAACCCTTTATTGAAAAGGACACAGGGGTCTATGTCTGGAAACCAGGAACAGATTACTATAGACATGACAAGTGCCAGCCTAAGCAAAGCATTTAAGTCAATGCATGCAAAATAATTACATTTCTATTTCAGTGAACCACTTGAGCACGTGCCTATCTTTAAGTAGAAGCATAAAAGCTTCTTTGAATAGAAATGAGCCTACTTGCATCCTGAGAATGAGGCATATGCTTAAGTCCTTGTCTGAATCAGCATCTACTTGAACAAATATAATCTCCTGGATTTCCCCTTAGTGTTTGCACACAGAAAATATGCAAGGACAAACACTAAAAGCATACAGAGGTCTGATAAAGCCACTCACCCCACTGTATCAGTGGGATTTTTGCCTTTGGGATTAACTTTGTTTTCTCTCTGAGCTCATATTACTATGTCCTATTCAAGAAATACATAGACAATAACATGCACCTCAGGGAGCTTCTTGGGAAGAAAGTGTTTCAGAAATTTCCCAGAATGTCACACTGTACTGATGATATGGCCTGAAAATGAGGATATTATGGCTAAAATACCAGTGAAGGACCCATTAACAAGAAGTAGAGTTACTCACAGACATAGAACCAGACTAGTTAGTATTTAGAATCTGTGAATGAAAACTAGAATGTTTTTAAAAAGCCATTATTCAAAGGTGATCACAAAGATTCACTGGGGCATCTCTGAAGCAAGAGCTCCCAAACTTTTACAGATTAATGTTCTAAAATAAAATAATTTTACAGATTAGCATTCACCATCTAAGACACTGCATGGTGTCTGCTACAGACTACCACTGCACGTTGGAGTACAAGACAGCCATTTCCTGCAGAATAATTATCTGTTACAAAGAGAAAAACAGGCTGAACTGATAAAAGAAAGATTAATTCCAAATACTAGAGAACATTAGTACTAAAATATTCTGCAGTTTATAGTAGTTTACATAATAATTCTTGACTCAAAAAGTTCCCACATATGGTCTGTGTGAATGACCATCCCACATGGTCATTCTGTTCCAGCCATCAGCTGGACAGATGAAGGTTTCCTGAAACAAACAAAAAAAATTAGCCATTGCTTAGATACAGGCAGTCAGATGTCATTATCCTGTTGCACACAAGTGAAAGTTAAAGCATTAATCTATCTGTAATGGGTGTAAATACACCAATTTCCCAAGCTGAAAAACAAGAGTATAGTTAGCTTAGAGAAGGGGGGAGGAAATGCAAATTATAGTTAAGAGCCATTTAAAACAAATAGGAGATATCCACAAAAATCACAGTCCATCTGTTATGAATGAAAGCTGTAGGGGCTAAGAAAACTCTTATTTAAAGAGAGAAAAAAAACCTATAAATAAATAATACACACACAGAGGGTAGAGGACAGCATTATAGCAGTGAATATGAATTAAGAGCTAGAAAGACTAGAAATTTGATAAAGGAATTAACAGGCATAAAAGTAACTCTCTGACTAACACTCAAAGGTTTTTAAGCACAGCAAGAACACAAATGGATCCTAGTAACAGTATATACATATTACCAGCAAAGTTATGTATGATAATACAGAAAGGGCAGAAGTGTTAAATATTTCTCTCCTGAATTTCATGAAGGAAAAGTGGAATGAATTTACATCCTCTAAAGATAACAAAATACTTCTGCATCATCTTTTGTTACTGTTGGAATGTAAATACCAGTTTAACATTTTAAAAATAAGATGCTCGAATAAAAACAAAAAGCAAACAAAACCCCAAAACACCTGCAACCTTACTACAAAAGCTGGATAAGAAGCTCCCTGAACCATTGAAATAGATTTTTTACAGCTTCTAGAACCCTAAAGAAGTTCAGCAGAACAAGAAAAAAAAATTAGCGATGGGACAATACTTTACAGAGGCAAAGGGCCTGACTGGTTTAGCACCAGGGATCAGTAGGCTGGCATCAATCCCAACAAAATAATGGAATGGCTAATTTATGCCTCAGTTAGGCATAAAAGGAATGCAATGTAATCAAAGACAACAAACGTGGGCTTGTGAAAACTACATCTTGCTTTTAAATACGGCTTTTGTTAATAAGAGGGTAAACTTGTTAATGTAATAGATTTCTGTAAAGTATTAGATTTGACCTTAATGAATTACAATTACACTAAGTCAGCATGGCATGCCTCACATGGATTCAAACCTCCCAAAGTGATAGATCTTAAAATGTTCTAAATGTGAAACCATTGTTGAACAGCAAGATTTCTGGAGATGTGTTCTGGGACCTAAGCTATTTCAGGATTTTAAATCAACAAGTCAGGCAAAGGGAGAAGCATCCCATATTACAGCAGGTAAATTTACAGATTATACACACAAAAGATAAGGGAGAACAGATGCCAATCTCAAGCCACCAGGATCACCTGGGAAGTTTTGAAACAGTATCTTTTCCCTAAACATAAGATTATATGCCTTCTAAAAATACAGATTTCTGGGCCAGGTACTTCGGCGTCACCACACATGACCTCTGACTCTAGGTTAGTCATGCAGTGCCCTTTGCCACTGTCCAAGAGAGTTTGGTATCCCAGGAAATCTTCTCCTGAAGCTTGATGCAAAATAAGTCACTTAAGCCAGTCAACACTGAAATACCATGGAAAGAGCCAAGTCTTATGTTCTGGGGTGATAAGTGCTATAGAAGCATGGAGTTCAGGCACCTTTTTAGTAAAAAGGTAATGCAAAAATAGGAGAGTGTTTAAAGAATAGCCTAAAGAATGACAAAAGGGCCAGAAAACCTGCTTTATAATGAACAGTCAAAGGAGCTCAATCTATTTGGCTATTTAAGAAGAGACTGAAATGTGTTTTGAATATATACCAACCTACACATAGAATAGAAATTTGATAAAAGAAGGCACTTCAATTTAGCAAAGGAATGATAAAATCTATCATCCCAAAGTGTTGCCAGCAGGTCGAGGGAGGTGATTCTCCCCCTCTCCTCAGCCCTGGGGAGGCCACATCTGGAGTACTGCGTCCAGTTCTGGGCTCCCCAGTACAAGAGGGATGTGGCACTACTGGACAGAGTCCAGCGAAGGGCCACAAAGATGATTAGGGGACTGGAGCATCTCTCTTATGAGGAAAGGCTGAGAGAGCTGGGCCTGTTTAGCTTGGAGAAGAGAAGGCTGAGAGGAGATCTTATCAACGTGTACAAGTATCTGAAGGGAGGGTGTCGAGAGGATGGGGCCAGACTCTCTTCAGTGGTGTCCAGTGACAGGACGCAAGGCAACGGGCACAAACTGAAACACAGACAATTCCATCTGAACATGAGGAAAAACTTTTTCACTGTGAGGGTGACAGAGCACTGGAACAGGTTGCCCAGAGAGGTGGTGGAGTCTCCTTCTCTGGAGATATTCAAAATGCGCCTGGATGCAATCCTGTGCAATGTGCTCTAGGTGACCCTGCTTGAGCAGGGGGGTTGGACTAGATGATCTCCAGAGGTCCCTTCCAACCTCAGCGATTCTGTGATTCTGTGAAGCCTTGTCTAGATACATTCAGACTAGAAACCAGGGATGCATTTAAAGAACAATGAAGGCAACTAAACAGTTAGATTAATCGGTGTAGTCAATTCCCCATAACTGGATGATTTCCTAGAGCCAGGTTGTGGTCTAGATCGTGGTAGGCAGCCCCTAGGTATTCAGACTACTTCAAAGCAGCACATGCATAAATGCGGTGTGTGTATGTGCGTGTGTGTGTATTTATCTGGCCTGCTGACATTTTCCAAAGGATTTGGAAATTCCCTAGCTGTGTTGCCTTTGCAGCTGCTGCCACCAGCCCTGCACAGGAGGAGACAGCAGGGATGGAGGCACGCTTCCCGCCCACCTGCGTGCCGGGACCACAGCTGCCTTGGGCTTCAGAGCAGCGCTGCGCTCCATCCAGCATGGCGACAGCTGAAGGAGCACGGTGCTGCAGCCTGTGTTTAAAAATTAAAAAAACACAACTACACTGTTCCTATTGCTATCCTGTTTCAGTTTATTCAGTGTGAACAAAGTCAGTCCGCACTTTCATTTTTCATTTACAAAGTGCCATTCAGGCACATCGCCATGAATGTTACACTTCTAGTGCTCTAAGTTAGGAACACTTAAAGTAAAGTTTGTATGCAAAATACCAGTCAAATAAACACTTCTAATAAAAGTTTTTGTAACATTTCACAGTGTCCAGGCAGAAAATTCAGGCCAGATGTTATCTAACAGCATCCCTTTACATTTGTACCATCCTGGTATCGCTGCTGTAAAACAATAAAGTAAGCAACTATTTCAGACACACTTTTCTGTGCAGTCCAGCATTAACTAAAATACTCTTCAGATCACTAGAGCACTAAGATGTGGTTGACTACTTGCCTCACTACTGCAACTTTAGCAAGACAGTGTGTTCTTTTGGTAACTGCATGCCAAATCATTGCAATCTTTAGCTTTACCTCTATATTACAGGCATAATAATAGCATTTCCATACTGTATGTACTAACACAGATATATTATTAAATATGTTATACCTTTAGTGATCTACCTGTTACCATAAAATCTATAACCAATTGTAATACAGGCAGTATAATACACAGTAGTTTTGCTAGTATCTCTCTAGCCATTGTAACTGAATAGCTATGTTAAAAATGACTGTAAAGTAAGAATTAATTTGATTCTAATCTTCTCCAGTAAAATCATAAAACATTGCTTACTTTATATAAATCATAACATATCATAAGACATCCAACTACAGCATATTGTTTAAGCTGTAAAAATAATAAAAAAAGCCCTAGATTAAAATCCAAGACCTTTCACAAAAGTATAAGCATTTGCTTTAACTCTGATTTACATTGCACTCCATAACTTGAGTGTAATGATGACTCCAGCAGATTTGGGCTTTAATGAGGGCCACGAGTAACGATGAACAGCTGGCCATCTTAAATCAGGATGTCTGCTGAGAGTGGGCAATTTGAAAAACCATAGGCTGGCTATTGCCAGCATTTCAGAAGCATTGCCAAAAATCTAAGAAACTTGGGGAAAAAAATGCCTTTGCTAGGATTTAACCCTCTGGCCATTTAAGGTGCCTGGAGACAGTGACTGTACTCATTTAGTTGGCAAAGGACTGACTCAACACAAGAGTGAAATTTAACTGTTCATTTGTGGCTGCAGTCAGTTTTGGTGAGGGAGATAAAACAAAAAAACTAAACAAAACAAAAAAACCCTGAGCATTTGATCTCTCCCCTAGGAACAGGATTGAAACCTTTTCAAATCTGTATTGCCCAGACCACTGAAAGCTACCACAGAACAGCAGATGTCCGCGGGTGAAAGGTGTTATGCCCTTGTCACTAGCCCTTGAGAAATTAGGCCTCTGCAGCAAACTGTAGTAATTAGCTCTATACATTATAATTTATACTATGGATCTAAGCAATACATTAGGACAACTCAGTAAAGGAAAAGTTTTCCATTAAGCAAATCAACTGGCTGCAATACTATTCCATCAATAGCTGGGACATAAAGACTGAGTCCAAAATCCAGAAGGAAATAACAACAGCAAACATGGCATCATTTTTTGATGTAACCCCTTTTATATTTTACAGTTTTCATGACCAGTTACTATAAGATTCTTCATAAATATCCCAAGAACATCCCAAACTATGATTAACTATCAGAGTAAGCTGAGGGAGAACATAACCACGATACCATGTACCTGAAGGATTATCACCTCCCTCTTCTCGTCGTTTCCTTTCCTAAGCCATTACACATCCCATTAGTTTTGCTAACATTTATCTTCCATCCTGCTTTTATGCTGTCATCTCTTACAACAAATTCAACATTCTTTTCTTTAAATCAATACACCATCGGCTGCAAATCCTCAGCGATTCAGTCTTGCTCTCTATTTATCCTAATACCCTTCTAACCAGAGCACTCGTTAAACACGATGTGTAGGTTCCAAATAGGGCAAGCATTACACTCAGAAAGAAACAGTGGCTTCTAGATGAAGCTTCCTTGACTACATGTGGACAACCTCACACCACTGACTGCTTGGTGCGAGAGCACTGTGTGCGTGCCAGGCCAGCCGATGGACCAGGGACAATGGGGAGGGAGACTTCACAAGCCTTGGATGAACTACCCTTATGGTCTCTGACCACGTCAAGCCCAGACCGCAGGTCTCACAGGGTCCCCAGAGACACCCCGCTGGCCTCCACACGTCAGCAAACCTCCAGGTTCACCTTAAGCCAGCATCAGTTCTGCTTAAACCCTCCAACCAAGGCTGGCTCGCGCTAAGTCTCTCTGTAGAAACAGCATATCCGTTATGCCCTCCTGAATTAATGTGTCATGTTTCACTTTCTGAGAGACAGTTAAAAGCAAGGGACGTACATACCCACACTGCAAAGGAATTTCCAACCCAGTTATTTTACAAGACATTCACTCTTCCCCGAGTAACCAGCAGCTCAAAGCACATAGGATACCTCTGGGGATAGAAAACATTGGCCCAGCTGGCTCTCTTGCACGGACAAGTGAGAAGGCATGGGAGACCAAAAGGGAGCTCTTGCAGTCCTCACATTTTTGGAAACATAAAGCTATGACTAGACCCACACAGAAGTGTTGCCTGACTATGGTCCTTTTCTTCAGTCAGGGTTCACATAGCACCAGCTAGAGTTGTCTAAAGTGGCTGGTTCAGAAGGCTGCTATGACTTGTCTTATTGATTAGACTTCACCCTACTAGCTGTTAATTACCAGCTGTGCCTGACCCCATACAACCATGCAAAGGAGATGGAAGCGCACTGAGGATGGATTTTGGCCTGAGGTGCCTTGTGTGTGACTAGAACAGAAAAACAACATTGTGAACATTAATGCATTTCTCAGCTAAATGTTTTATGCTCCGTTTGCAGCTTTGGTTTTAATATTTCTCACATTATGAGCCCACACTTCATTTTCTCCTGCCTATTTCCTCTACTGCCTATTCCCTCTCCTCCCCTCTTTTAGCAAAGGCATGGAGCTCCATACAGTACTTAAATCAATTACATTTTTTGAATGGAGAACATTGAGCTATTTGGAAAAAAAAAAGCATTGCTTTAAAACCATGTACATTAAAAATGTGAACAAGAGATGCTTGCAGTATTTCATAGGAAGACCTACACAGTGCTTCTGCTGAACTGTTTGTGTTTTGTACCATGCCAGTTGTCTACCTCCTGCCTCTATTCACAGAGGGTTCTGGTGTACTTCTTTTCTTTAAGTTCCTGCCTCATGGTAAGGAATCAGACAGAGTGACTGCAATGCTTATATGGCATTTCTTGGAAGGAGACTGAACTGCTGTATGGGGGAACACACAGTTTGAATACGTCTCCAGGAGAAGCAATATTTTCTCTAAAGTGACTGAGAGACGGATGAAAGAAAGAGAGGCAAAAATATGGGACACAGCTGCTACAGCTGTGAATAACTACCCATTTTCACCTCATAAGCATTTGCATGGGGAAAACTAGTTGTTGCAAGTACAGTTTCTTCAATGTAATTTTGTCACCAGTTGGTACTTAATTTGATCCTCCATTTAATTTGATCAAGACCTCTGAAACTAAATCATCTGGTGCTTAAAAATACAACTTCCACTCCTAATTTTTTTTTCCGCTTTAGTCAGGATAAATTGCTGCTAGATAAATTGATTCCTGGCTACAGATAGTTACTATTTAATTAATGGTGATGAGCATAAAAGAAATGCCTATAAATAAATGAATAAAGAAGTAACATAATCCAAAAAGGTAGAAGCTGATCAAAGAAAACTTGTGCAACAATTAAGGATAACTACAAAGCTAAAAAATGATCCTGTAACTACTGCCATAACAGCACTCAGTGCCTCTCATTTTTTTCCTCATACTAATATAACATCTGGTTGCTGTTTATCTCCAAAGAGGTTTTGTTAAGTATTATTATGCCCATTTCACAGACTTATAAAGACTTTGTAACTTGGGTAAAGTCACACAATAAATCTGCACCACATCTGGGAACAGAACCACTTCCTCAAGATTCTCCATTCAGGAGACTTTACATTGGAGCAACCTGTCTCCTCACCATCTAGACAAGCTACAGCATACACCCCAACAGCTATAGTAGTAATACAAGGAACCATATATTTCAGCCAGCGTGGAAAAAAAATCGGTTAATATTAAACAGGAAGACTAGACCTTATGCAGTCTGATGCAGGGAACTTTTTACCTTTTCAGCTCTACTCCTACAGGGATTTTTCTTTTTATCCTCCGAGCTGAATATTTATCCCACACAGATTTGGCAGAGTCCCATCTTGATTTTTTTGCCAAACAACATGGAAATTTGATTTGGCTAATGCAGAGAGCCCTTGGTAGAAGACCAAGGAGACGTATATAGTAGACAATTGGTAATGCCCTAACTAGCCAAAGAAAACAGATGAAACCTTCTGTAGCATATCAAATTCCAGGGCTTAAACATTCGTAGTATCACTTAGCATCCCAACTCACCACTGAGCAGAGCCAGACACATAATGTATGAGGCCCTGAATGATCCATGATCACTGCACAATATCTTGGTAAACATGCCATTAGTAAAGATTTCAAGCATGGCAGAAACTGGTATGCTTCAAACCAGGGGATGCCGACATCCAGCCTCCCCAGGGATCAAGAGCTTTTGGTTCTGCCCTATCTTCCACCCACGAGACATTATGGTTGAGACAGTTGTTCCCTTCTCCAGCCACATAAAGTCATTTATTTTCCACCTCCACCCATCCATCCTGCACATATTCTCTCTTGCCTAGTTTTATTTTTCAGGTCAGTGGCTGTATTGTAAGTTCTCCAAGAATAACATTATTTTCATTAATCCAGCCCATGCTAGTCTATTCCGGGGGCAGCTTGTGTCAGCAGCACATTTCTGTAGCTCAGGCAATTTTCTCTGCTTTAAACTAAATCAGGGCACTGACAATTCTTCTGTTTTGAAAGATGCAATGAGATACGACATCTGTTATTTTTCCCCCCCAGTCAGGATCTTTCCAAAAAAGCTCAGTACAGCATTTCGACATCATCTTCCCTTCCCTGAAATACCTCCCTCACTTCTATATTTTGACAAGCAAACATACAGGAGGAGAATGCTAATAGGCACCTGAGGCAGAGAGAGGGTTAATGACACTCGTAGTGAAGCATTCTCATTAGGTGTGAAGCTATCTTACTACAGAGTGATATGGGTTATGAGAGGAAAGTGAGGCACTGAACAGCAGCATCTCTGACTTTCAGAGACGCCCCCTCCAATCATGGTGAGAGAGAGAGGAAAAAAAAAAGGAAGGTAGATCTAATTAGTTACTATGGCAGAAGAGTCATGACCATTGCAACCTGTCATGGACTCCTTCGCAGTAAGGATTTGTGGCTCCAGTGTAACATGCTTTTAATCGTTCATGATGTACAGCACTTTGCGTTGACCGCAACTCTGCTTCAACCAACAATTTCCTGACAGGGAAGGAAGAAGAAATTCAGCCATGCAGTCAAGCCATGCCACTTAAACCGATGGGTATTTCCATATTCAGCCATGCGAAGGAGGATTGCCTCATTAAGGCACAGAACAAATGGGCAGAAAATTGAGACTGTCCTTTCACCCAGCTCAGCAAGCTGCATCACTGCACAGTGTCAGAGGGGAAGGGATGGAGGAGACAGATCTGGAGGATGGCAGCACCCCAAACTGGCACCAGCGGAGGTAACACTCGGTCGCTGTCAAATGACGGAGGAATAGATTGCCCCCCATCACAGCTGCATCCCTCTCTCTCTATCACCACATGCCCAAGTTCATTTATCGCAACCTAAGCAGGTGCTTGAATGTTTTGTTGAATAACTACTATGCCACCATTCCCCACACTGATTTCAGCATGGAGGAATACCACACCTGAATTCAATATTTCACTGACTCAGACAAGGGGTCATTGTTATTATTTTTATATGCTGTGTTTTGCACTACATATAGCATTTGCCATAATCTTAGCTACTCTAATTACTCTAAAACCAGAACTAGATGTAAGAAATGAGGTAAAAGGAAGGCATCAGCTTAGTATCTAAAAACCCTTTAGATGTGCATTAAGTGAAACAACTGTCCTACCTGGCTCCACCCAGTTGGATCTTGGCTCTTCCCCAAGAGGAGTTTTGAAAGAAACTTTTTACACATTTAACTAATAAAACAATGCAAAGAGTGCACTTTCTGAAGGGCATGAGTAATTGTATTTATATCAGGAAAGGCAGCACTAAGTATGAAAGTTACTATTTTTCTACGATCCCAAAAGGGCATTTCACCAGCGTAGCTGCAAATACACACTTACTGTAAATAATAAATCAAAGCACTCCACAAAACCTTCAATTATTTCAAAGATCATTTTAGATGGAAAGATATGTCTGGAGCATGAACAACATGCTTGAACCAGTTAAAAATACACTGTTAAACATGAGAGACTGGGAAAGACCTCAGGAAGTAGCTGGGGATAAGAAAGAGAAAAGCACCATCTAACGCAGATGACAGATGAAGACAAGTTCAGGAGCATGCTAGAGAAAAGCAGAAAAAATAATAAATAAATGAATAAATAAAAGATCGTTCTCAGAAGATGCCAGTGGGAGCTCAGGGCCTCACGTGCAGCTCTGTAATTGACTGATTAGAGCACAGCAGTCTTCCACTGATCAACACGTATGCACAGATACATTTCCCCTCCTCTCCTTCAAAAGGTTAGTGAGCTGAGCCTGCATATATCTGCATGTGTTTACCTAAAGAATAGACTACTAACCTCTCCTCAATTTTCCCTCCCCAAAGATCTTAGTGTGAGGTTTTAAAGAATTTTACAGCTTTAGTACAAGCTGAAAGTGAGATACACAGGGTTCTATACGCTAAGC
Source organism: Apteryx mantelli (assembly GCF_036417845.1). Classification (NCBI taxonomy): domain Eukaryota; kingdom Metazoa; phylum Chordata; class Aves; order Apterygiformes; family Apterygidae; genus Apteryx; species Apteryx mantelli. The sequence goes on along the minus strand of NC_089980.1, from coordinate 60,499,221 downwards.
AAACACCAAGTACTACCTTTTTTGCAGGTGGGAAATCAGCATCAATTAAAGGGTAAGCTCAAGGCCATACCAAGTCCACAGAAACCCACTTCTTCAATGTCCATGCTCCTACCACCAGTCTAAACCTATTTCTCATGCTGACAGTTGGACCAACAAAGAATAAAGCACATACCAAAAATGAGGAAAAAAGCTAACTAGGAGATCTGGACAGGGAGCCTGTCACTTGCTGAATTACCATAGAGCTTGTTATTGCTGCTGCATTATGTTCAGTCATTTCAATAATTTAACAGCAGCTCAGAGTTGCTGGCTCCAGACAAAACATGGCAGTTTGAACAAGTAATCAAGAGAGAAATGCAGCCAGATGGACCAGCTGATTGGCATGATTTACTAATACATCATTAGTAGGAATAATAACAATATTACTGCTATTAGTATTATTAGCACCAGAAAAAAAAGCCATCAGCATCATGGTATCCTGATGTACTTTTGATGATAAACCTCGGTTCACACAAAATCACTCATGAAACTGGTGGAGATCCACTGCTACACACTGCACCAAAAATAAATACTGACAGCAACACACTTGAGATCACAGTAGACTAACACAGAGGTATGTGACCACTACCAGAATGCCATATGTTAAAAAAAAAAAAAAAAAAATGCAACAAAGCAAGTGCAGTGGTTTACCATCGGGCAAGCTGGTCTTTATTCACAGAAACAGAAATTCTGTAAGATTTTGAAATGAATTTACCCACTTAATTCTGGACAAGCAGAATGGTGTAGGATCATTCTCGCAGGATCTGTTCACTATTCATGAGCTGTTTCTAATCTGGATTTAGAGTTTAGCATGTAGAAGTGCCACTTTTCACAGTAAACTGCAGATTTAACAGTATTACACTTTGTTAATTCTGCAGACAGAGCTTTAATAGGACTTTCCAGCTCACACATTTAAGTTAACCCCTTGTTCCCCAACTGAGCTGTAATAGCAATACCAAAAATCCTTTTAAGAAGCAGACAGCCTTCCTGTCCAGCCTGAGGCAGCTGACCATGATTTTTCATTTCTTTTTCTGCAGTTTCTCTCTTTTAGAGCATGCTCTCCTCCCATTTGTAACTGATAACACTTAGGTGTTTTTTCCTTGTTTCATTTATCTTTTGCTTTTCTCCTACCATCTCAGTTTAAATTTACTTAGAATGCTTCAGCCTTCACTTCAACCATTTAAAAAATAAATCAACAAAAACTAAGTAGTGTGAATGGGGGAGAATACCTAAAAATCACTGTTCTGGGGAGCTTTTAGGGAAGTGGGGTAGGGAAGAAGTATGCATACATTTACTATTTCTCCCATTGAACTGGGTTTCTCAGACAATCCAGCTGAATGCTGTTTGATCCAAATGAAAAGAGTCTCATTGGCTTAATGGACACCAAAGCTGGATGCTGGAATATCAGGGAAGTGGTAAAGGGCAGCAGGAGAAAGCACATGCACACTGCAAGATACTCTTCTGCAGAATAGAATGAGACATGTACACTTTTAATCAGTATTAGAACTCAAGGAATGGAAATTTGTTGCTTAGAATAAGAAGAGAAAACAATTTGTATTAAGATGGGTTTGCAGAGTGAGAACAGTAATACACACTTTTGTCAGTGATTTAGCAGATTTTCAGAAGTCAATCAAGTGCTTCTCATACCCAAGACAGCATTTTCCTGGGACAATACTAATGGTTGCTTATTCAAAGCTGTAGTTATGGTCACACCTAGATATACTACACTAGAACTGGGGGAGAATTTCATGACAATCAAACTATGCACACAGTCAGAGCTTATTTCATGATCTTAGTCTGTCTAGATCAGTAACCCAGAAGTCTGGTTCTGCTTTTAAGTAAGTGTTTGTTATTGACAGACTATGAACACCAATTCATCATTTTCACTATTTGATTTTTAACCCACGATTTCAAGACAACAAAAGGCCTTTATGTATATCTTAAAAAAGGTCCATGGTCACAAAAGATGGGAAGCAAACGAGGGCAGCAATTGAAGCACTGGTTAGCAGTGGCACCAAATTTAGCTCTGCACAATCCAGTCCCACCCAGGAAAGAACAAAAAAAAATCAAACCAGTTGGTGTGCTCCACACCAACCAGTTTGGGGAGTCTGCATACATAAAACACTAAGCTGCAATAACAGCCAAGTTTGGAGAATGTATGAATCTGTCCTCTGCCCTTTGCCTTTCTTGATGCAGGAGCCAAGCACTGGAGTTCAGCACAAGGGTTTGTTCATTCCTGTGCCCAGCATGACATGGCCTGCAAATAATGAGTGCTCTTCATCTTGGCCAGGAGCAAAAGAATTGGCAAGCAGCCTCTGGGACCAGCTATATGCCGCAAAGTTCAGCAGTTGGAGAGATGTGCTCAAGCATTTCTCTGAAATGCCAGTCTTACCAGCAAACCTATGAGGATGCAGAGAGCCTGTCTACAGTGGCATCTGGCCAACAGCACCCAAATGACATGACACAAGATGTCAGACACTAGCACTGATTAAATTTCATGCTACAATAGAAACAGTTCTTTGCAAGGATAAGGCCTTGTCCTAAGAGCATGCAGAGACTCCAAACTGAAAGAGAATGACAGCCATTCCCATGCTGTTCTGTATTTCTGTGCCAGAAGCAATGAAGTATCAAAGATGACGTTGAGTGGCAGAAACAAAGCACACAAGCCCCGCTATTTATGGTAAATTAAGTGAAACATGTACTAGTCCAATTCTCGGCAATCTTCCAAAAAAGCTTAACACAAGTATGTTTCTGTTCTCGCTAATGAGACCACAGATACTGAGATACTTGTCACTCAGACAGCAGCCCTTGCCCCACAGTCCATCTAATGCTTTGTAGCACTATATGATAAGAACCATATTTACATTAATGGTAGTAAATTAAGTAGTGCCAGAAAACATTCCCAGGCCCTGGAACCTGATTGGTGACATTATTAAATTTTTAGAGCCGTCCCTGGCATGGTTTTGACCCACGCCAGTTATCACTCTCCCAAACAGTTCCCAGGCATGATTTGGGAGTCAGCACAGGCTGAGAACTGCTCCCAGCAGGCAGTTTGCATGTAATCACCTGTTTTGGAAGACTAAGAGAATTTAATAGCATGGATGCAAGCTGTTTCATGCCAGATGGCCTCAGGGAATAGCCCTGAGTACATTCTGTTTGCTGAAATAGAGAGAGTCTAACTTACAGGTAAGTTGCACAAAGGCCGAGTGGATACAAGTCTGATGCATGGTAACACTACAGCGGGACTTCATCAGTGAGAGGGAAGCTTAACAGTATACGTACTCACATGAGATGAAATTGCTAGAGCTTCTGGAGCACTACATTCTACAGCAGCACTCCAAGTCCTTGCTTACAGATACTCTGGAGGTCAGGGTACAATTTTTTCAAAATCTCAGAAGAACAAAATGTTACAGAGTACTAACGAAAGAGATGAACCCAATGAATTCAGATGACTGCCTCTCACAAGGACAGGAAATTCCACAAGTATTTTCAGTGTTTTTCATGTTGTTGTCATTGTCACGGCTGCTGAACGGGGCAGGGAACCAGGTGACAAAGGACATGGAAACCCAAGGAACGCCAAGGTATTCAATGCTGTCTTTGCCTTAGTCTGTACTGGTAAGACCAACCTTCAGGAAACGCAGGTCCCTAAGACGAGTGAGAATGTCTGGAGCAAGGAAGACTTACCCTCAGTGGAAGATGATCAGATCAGGAACACTTAAACAACCTTGACAAACCCAAGCCCATGGGCCCCGATGGCTTGTAACCACAAGTGCTGAGGTAGCTGGCCAATGTCATTGCAAAGCCACTCTCAATTATCTTTGAAAGGTCATTGTGACTGGAGAAGGTTCCTGAGGACCGGAGAAAGCAAATGCTACTCCTATCTTCACAAAGAACAAGGAGGAAGACCTGGGGAACTGCAGGCTAGTCTGCCTCACCTTGATCCCCAGGAAGGTGATGGAGCAAATCCTCCTGGAAACCGTTTCCAAATGCATGAAGGATGAGGCAGTGACTGAGAATAGTCAGTATGGATTTACAAAGGGAAAACAGAGCTGGGACTGTTGAGCCTGGAGAAGAGAAGGCTAAGAGACTGAGAGGGAATCTTATCAATGCGTGTAAAATATCTGAAGGGAGGGTATAAAGAGGATGGGGCCAGAATCTTTTCAGTGGTGCCCAGTGACAGGACAAGAAGCAACAGGCACAAACTGAAACACAGGCAATTCCGCCTGAATTTAAGGAAAAGCTTTTTTACTGTGAGGGTACTGAGCACTAGAACAGGTTGCCCAGATAGGTTGTGGAGTCTCCTTCCTTGGAGATATTCAGCCATCTGGGCAGGGTCCTGGGTAGCATGCTCTAGGTGACCCTGCTTGAGCAAGCGGGTTGGACTAGATGATCTCTAAAAGTATCTTCCAACCTCAACTGTTCTGTGATTTTGTGAAATCATGCCTGACAAACCTTCTACAATGAGATGACTGTCTCGAAGCATGAGGGAGGAGTAATGGATGTTGTTTATCTCAACTGCAATCAGGCTTCAAAGCTGTTTCTCATAACATCCTCATAGACAAACTGAAGAAGTACAAGCTAGATAAGTGGATTCAAAACTGGCTGAACTACTGCGCTCAAAGAGTTGTAACAAGCAGCATGAAGCCCCTCTGGAGTTTAATATACCCCAGGGATTAATACAAGGGCCAATACAGTTTAACATCTTCATATATGTCCCCTTAATGATGGGACAAAGGGGACCTTCTGCAAGTTTGCAGATGACTGGGAGAAGTTGCTGATACACCAGATGGTTGTGCTGCCATGCAGAGGAACTTTGACAAGCTGGAGAAACAGGCAGAGAGGAATCTCATGAAGTTCAACAAAGGGAAGTGCAAAGTCCTGCACTCGGAGAGGAGTAACCTCATGCACCAGTACAGGCTATGAGCCAACTGGCTGGAAAGAAGATATACAGAAAAAGTCCTGGGGGTCCTGGTGGACAACAAGGTGAACATGAGCCAGCTATGTGCCCTCGCAGCAAGGAAGGCCAACAACATTGCCAGCAGGTCGAGGGGGGTGAACCTTCCCCTCTACTCAGCCCTGGTATACATCTGGAGTGCTGGATCCAGCTCTGGGCTCCCCAGTATAAGAGAGAGATGGACATACTGGAGCGACTCCAGCAAAGGACTACAAAGGAGATTAAGGAACTGGAGCATCTCCCATACAAGGTGAGGCTGAGAAAGCTGGGACTGCTCAGCCTGGAGAGAAGGGTGAGGGGGATCTGATCAATATGTATAAATATCTGATGGGGTGTTTAAAGAAGATAGACCCAGACTCTTCTCAGCGGTGCTCAGTGACAGGATGAGAGGCAGTGGGCACAAACTGAAACACAGAAACCCCATCTGAGCATCAGAAAACACTATTTTACTGTGAGGGCAGCTGAACACTGGAACAGGTTGCCCAGAGAGTTTTTGGAGCCTCCATCCTTGGAGATATTCAAAACCCGACTGAACAAGCCCCTAAGCAACCTGCTGTAGCCGATCATGTTTTGAGCAGGGGTGATTGAAATAGGTGATCTCCAGAGGTCCCTTCCTACCTCAGCACTCGTGTGATTTACTCGTGAAAGAATCTCAATATGGTCAGACAGGGAAGAGTCTGGAGCTAACCAGTTGCTGAATGTCAAAACAGAAACTCAGTTCAACATATCCCTGCTTACCATTACAACAGCATTTAGCTGAGAGTGAGTAGATCTGCAGCTTCTTGCAGCAGGCAGATCCTGAAGTCGTGGAAGCATCAGAAAATTTTGCTGACAAGATGAAGGCCCTCAAACTCAGCATTCAATTCTGTGAAGTGTTTGCAGCTGCTTCCAACCATGCTGAACAAAACAAATTTTCCATCAGTCTCCTGCAAGTGTAAGCAGCGCTGTAACATGGCTTTAAGCTCAGCAGAATTGCATGAGGAAGCAACAACTTTTCATTTTGCTTCTTGCCTGCTTGATTGTTTATTCAGCTTTCCTCAGAATTCATTGCACTTCAGTTAACATTAAGAGTTTTTCAGATTCTCCATCCTCCTAGCACTGTGAGCCACCATCACATCAGTGAGGCTCCTCTGAAGGTGATGCCTTTCTGAGTACTGTGCAATGGATGTGAACAGCCCACAGCAACCTGCTTCTGGTCTGGACCTCTGTTGCATAACAGATAAGGGAAACATCAGGACACAGATTGACCCAAAAATCTACAGGAAGGGTTGCCAGCTTGTTAGTCTGGTATTCTTCCAGTATTGCTGTACTGTTGCAAGCACTGGCTAAGACTGCATACGTTGACTTGTTTTGCAGAGTTTCCTTTTCAACTCTCTGGTGTTTGAACGTTTTCTTGGAAAATAGCTGAGGAAACAAAGATGAATGGACTGGCATTCAATCATACAGTGAGGACTCACATTAAAAACAAAAGTTTTAAGTAAATTAGAGAGAATTCATACTGGTTGAACTTCTGTCTGTGCAAAATAGGAAGAGTTCATTTGTATATAATAAGCTTTTTGGCTCTGTTAGTTTTTTGATATATATGAAGAATCTAATATTTTTGTTTGTTCGTTTGTTTGTTCAAGAAGTCAAACAGTATCTCTTCCTGCTTTCCAGAAAATCCTGATTATGCCACCAGGGCGGAATCATAACTTTTAAGATTTGCCTAGATTTCTCACTTCGCCTCCATTTTTTGCCTTTAATATGATGTTTGTGATTTGGGAGTGAGTGAGTAGTGGGATTGATGAAAGCTTCTGAAGACTGCTGCAGGGAAGAAAATAAACAAGCAACCAAAAAAACAGAGGAGCGCTGTTCTTAATGGCAGCTCAGAATGGCTCGGGCCATGCATGGGGAAGCATGCTGGGATTGCAACATCAAGAGACGCTTCTATTTCAGTTGCCATGACATCTGTTTCCTGATACCATGGAACCCCCTGAGGACAGTATTGTAGAAATGCCCAGCACTACATATATACCTTTACTACATATATACATATACTACATATATACACATATGTATTCTTTTTAACCCCCAAAACTATGAAATTTTGGAAAAGAGTGGATGAATTTGTAGGAAAAAATGACTGTGAATTGATCATCTTGGAGGGCTTGAATGAAAGGCAAAACCAGAGAAAGCTTCAGATGGAGGCAGTCAACCATCATACTTACCATTTTGGCTTTAGCACGGGAATGTCAGAACTACAAATATTTTCCATTAATCAGAGTAAAAACAAAAAAAAAAGGCTCTCTTTTAGGTTATCCTGCAGAAGATAAGCTATTTTTATAATAATTTTATAAAGAATGATTTTACTATAAGTGCATAAGAGAGAGTATTTCCTGTCTGAGGACATGAAGAGTGGTGAAATTCATAGCTGACTCATATAGACAGAATTAGTGGGGAAATTCACTAAACTTCACAACCCTCCGTTAGAGGAGGAGGGATCACTCCACACACTACTCCTACACTAGAGACAACATCCAGAATTCTCTCCTCTTACTCTGCGGTTCTGCAGAACCTGTCAAATATCAGCACACATCTCCTTGGAGGCTTCTGGCCACTGAATTCGCAAGTCAGCATGACAACAGTAGACCCTGTTTTACAGTGGTTCCTCAGAGCATATTTTTTGGGTGACCCCCTCATGAAGAGGAGCTGTTGCTTTTCCAGATACTGAGGAAAGTCTGACTGATTCTGTCAGGTATATTTGTGCTTTCTCCATCTTACCTCTCGTGCAGCTCAAGATGCTCGGGAGTAGGGGGAAGAGTACAACCAAAGAAATCTCCAAAACAAAAATAAAACAGACTCCCAGCACCGCTGTAGTATCCTCTTCTGTTTCGTTTTTTTAAAGACTACCAAAAAAGCTTTTCCATGTCCAGACACAGAGCACTCGAGACAAAAATCATATTTAAGTATTTGATATGTAATTACCTGATTCTCAGAGATATTGAGCACATTAGCAATCCAGCCAAATTCAGATGGTGGGTTTAGGTGTTGTGCCTCTGAATCAGGCATTGAAAATTAAGAGAACGCACACCTTGAGGTGGGCAGTGGGGGGCACTTTTCCCAACTGTTCAGCTTTGTTCACTGTAAAATTTTGCAAGAGGATCCTGCATCCCTGGGAGCCAGTTTCTTCAATGTCAAATGAAACCAAGGAAAAGTATAAAACCTTTACAAAATGGTACCCATCCTTGAAGCTCTACATAGTTACATGAGAAGAAGCAGCTCTCTATTTCACAGTAGTACTCCAAGAATGAATTTTGTTACAGGGCTTTGCAGAACCCAGCCTCACCAGGGACATTAACTTGATGAGAAACACCTTTAGATTGCCTGCTAGATGGAACATTTTAGGGCATATATAAGTAATAAGAAGTTAATGGATTAAGTCTTGCCTGGGATGGAAAAAAACAGAACATTAGTCACTGAACCAGAAGCTGTACTTTCCTGGTGAGTCATAAGTACGGAAGGGACAACAGGTGCCAATCTTCTTTTCTTTTGGTGCTTAACTGTCTTGAACATTTCCTGGTAATCCAAAGCACCTAATGCCACAATGTGAATTTCAATAGTTTACATTTCTGCTCCTCAGTGTGCAGCAGGACATCATTCACTGACAGATTCACTTCCCCTTTCAGGATCCAACCTGAAATCAGTCCTTCAGACCCAGAAATTGTGCTGCTTCTCCCCCATCCCCAACACCACACCCCACCCCAGCAGTCTGTGCGGAGCTGCCCAGCTGTTTCCCACTATGCTTCAACATGAGAAACACTCAGCTGTACCAGGGAGCAGGCTTGGAGACATTAGGTACACTAAGCCGCTGCAGACAATGCAGATCTCAAATACTTTAAAGTTCTCCTGTGAAAGACAAGGCACAAGAATAAATGGGGATATCAGAAGGTACAAGAGCCAGGCTAGCAGCAGAAAAAAGCAGGGAAGAAAGGGAATTAAAATGAGAGACTGAAGCACCAATAAAACTGCCCTCGCATCTGGATGCAGAATCATTAATCTTTTCCAAGTTCATTTAGAGCAGGTGTACTCCTAAATGTTATCTGTAGACCAAACATTTTGAGGCTGCCTAACTGCAGGACACTTTTCCTGGCAGCTACTAGAGTGCTGACTGGACTTGGCAACCCACAGTCTACATGCAGTCACTTTAAGAAAAGTCCTCTGATATATTGGAAAGTTCTTGTCTCTTTGAACTTCTCTGGCCCAGAATTGTTGATTTTTCCCCAGTGCCATGTGCCCTATCAATTACTGGTGTGCTGTGGAATACTGTTTAACAAACGCCACCATTTTCTTGGCAGAGCACATCTTATAAGTGATCGATCATAAGAGTCTAGGAAATAGAGCTCTAAGTACTTTATCAGCTTCCTGCCTTTCCTTTGAATGACATCCCATAGTCATTACAAAAAACCACCCCTGGCATCAAAATGATTTATTTCAATCTAAACAGAGATTACTTTAATTAAACACACTTTATTCCTCTTGAAAGTGACAGAGTGCTGCCCTGAAGCCCTCTATCACTCTATTTATCAAACAATTTCAGAGGCAGCAGCGTGCTGCTCCTCCCAGACCACTTTGCCACGGAACTCCAGCTTGGCTCCAAAAAGGGGGAGGAAAGAAATTCCACAGTAAGAAAAGACAAACAGGTCAAACTGAACTCAGATAAAACTACAGTGATGTCGGGACTTCTATCACCATTAATCACTTCCTGAGTTTGTAACTGGCTCCTAAGCAAAGGTGCAAAGTTTGGATCAAGAATCAAATCTGCATTTCAACCCTGACAAAAGCTAGGAGCTAATGAAGCTAGGGTTTTCTTCAGGTGTTTGAAGAGTCTGGTCACTTTTTTATGATTGCTCTGGAGCATTTGTAGTGACTGAAAGTCAATAAAGGCCAGGGGTGCTGTGTCAGGAGCTGTACAGTTGGAGAGAGAGAGAGGGGTCCGGCTTCGAGAACATTGCGTAACAGAAAAACCATTGCAGGAGAGCATCAGACAAGCAGTTTAAGGAGAGGCTGAGAAGGTGTGACTAGCAAGAAATGCATACAACTGCAAAGCAAGTTCAGTTTAAGCCAGAACTGTTAAGAAATCAAATAGTTTAAATCAGTTCAATTCTCCTCTCAGGCACTGCACAAGAGATTGTGAGCAACATTACTGGAGTCAGTGGAAATGTCTCTGCATAAAACTACTGCTCGATGTTGAAAACAACTGAGCCTGTGTGAAAAGAGGAAGGGGGAAAATAAGAACATGCACCTGCTTGCACCTTTCTTTGCACAACAGAATCTTTTTTTAAAGTAAAAAAATCCACTTCTAAAAAAAAAAGAAATGAAAATATTCAGTGGATTCCCCTTTTCTTTTTTTTTGTCATCTCCATCTGTTTTGAGGATTTTGGGGGGGGGGGGGCCTGTCAAATTGTCATAAGAAAAAGCTCATTTACGTTAGCATTAAACCAGAACATAACTAGAGATACTCATAAATCTCCTGGAAAATCCATTTCCCCTTCCTTCCAAACTCAACATTTCCAGCCTAATTTACAGACAAGTATCTGAAATGCATCCAAACTATTATGAAATCAGTATGCTAGGTGACTGACATTCACCCTTCATTGAAAGTCTCTTGGAAAAGAAATTCATGAAAATTCTGCCCCAGATGTCTGAGCTTTTTAATGACTCATAGAACAGAGTCTTTTCAGGCTCACCTTTGTTATTTACTCAGTAGTATTTACACACTGTTAAGGCAGGCTAAGCCATACAGAAGATAGACATACAGAAATATAAGCAGAATTATAATGTGCTGTTTGCAAGATAACTATGACAGAAAACCACACTGTCTGTATAGGAGAACCTAGGGATGAGTCACCATTCTGAAATGTTCAGGCAGTTCCTAAAATGGTGGTAATTATCCTTCCTACTCAAGCATAGGATATGCCTTTAATTGCCTTTGAACCATTTACTGCCACGCGCTTCACTTCCAAGGATTCGTACCAGAAGACACTGTTAGAAAAAGAGACTTTAGGTCTGCAGTACGTATCTTGGAAGACTTAAGGGTACCCACAGATCCCGCTCTCAAACTAAGGTGGCAGATTTTGTCACTCAGCTGTTTTAAGACACAAGAATAGAGACAAAGCTATCCCCACCCAAACAGAAAGCAAAGTGCTACAAAAACCAAAAAGGCAAGTTAAGAGTAGCTGTAGCTTCTGGCAGGCAATGTAAATACATGAGAACTCTGATGAAGCTGTCTATCCAGCAGGAAACAAGTCTGCTTTAGACATTTTCATTGATCAAATTATTTATTTGTGCTTATCAGTATTCAGGTGTGCTTATTATTTTTGCTCTTAGAGGGCTAATTAAACCTATACAAAGTCTCTAGTCACTCCATTTCAGGGCTATGTCTTCCTTCAGACAAAACGTGACAATTCAGCAAATAAAATCATTTTAGCCTAAAGAAAAGTTCACATCTTTTTGAGTGAAAAAGACTGATTTTTCCTGCATGTTACTCTCTGTTGAGGGAAAGGTCTAGCCAAGGCCAGGCTCTATGCCGCTGGATGTCATACAGTGAGAGGATACCATACCCGGAAGAGGTTAATACTCCACCCCCTCCAGCTTCTACTTCTTCCTCTTTTAAAGGCCACAGACTCCCCAACTGAGTTCCTCGCTTGCCTACAGGCAAAAAAAAAAGGGGGGGGGGCACGAGCAGGTAGCATGCTACAGGCAACATATTTTTGCTATCGTCTTGGCCTGCGGAAACATAGAGACCTCCTTATGGCAGGGAGGGATATCGCAAACGGTTGCACATGGACTGGAATTTAATCCCTACTGGACTAATAAAGCAGAAACCTCATCCCCAAACTTGTTTGAATACCCAAAATACGCATCAAATTCATTTCCTAAATCTTCCAAATTTGAGGTTCCTAGTCAGGTCAGAAAGACAGGCTACATCTCTTTCCTCCCTTAGTAAAAGCAAAATGTTTGTTACCTGCTAATCAAAATACAGATCTCTTTCCTGCTTTAAAGCTTCTTCTGCAACTTTTGTCAGTTCACCTATATTTTTTTAAAATGGTCATTTTACTTGTGGTCACCAACAAACTATCTCCTCATTAATCTCTACCTATGGACACTTCACAGTTCCTCTCTTAACCCCCATGAGAAAAACTAGAGCCACCTTCACTCACAAACAGGGGACAGCAGCATCCCCTGGGGCAGCCCCAGGCTCCCCTGTAGATTAACTTTTGGATTGGGAAAGGTCCTTGGGGAAGAGGAGAATCTCACTATAGTTAGCACCTATTCCATTCCCAAAACAGAAGATGATGATGTGGAGAAGACAGCACAAGTCGACTGCTCCTGCAGTTTCACTAAGAAAACAGATACCAGGCCCTTCTCTGGAAACATGTTAGCAGAAGAAAGGAAGAAAGCCAGAGAGGGGGATTTGCTGGGAGATGTAAAGATTTTCTGACTCAAGGAAGATTGTGGTATGTTTGTGGGTGCCCTAGAAATACTGATATTTAGTACCTGGTTATCTGAATAAGGTTTGTCACCCCCATCACTTACTGTAGGTACCCCACACAGAGACATCTCTCCAGATGTAAGATTACAAACCCGCAATAATAAAAAAGTAATGTCCTGGCTTACTGAACATTAAATCAGCTATCATTGTGCAAAATGTATTCATCATCCAAAGGAAGAAGTGACATGTCCTTTAGGAAAAGGAGTGAGGAAAGGGGCAGTTGAGAAAGATTCTTCTCATAGAAGACTTCCATTTAGGCATGTTAATCACTGATTTTATTTTACTCTGTCATCGTAGGAAGCTAATATACTGCTATCATTCCAGTCTTTTGAAAAACATTTGCTCTCTGTTTTTGTGTTTCTGTTCCACTTTTAAATGAAATACTTTAACAGCCCTCACTACATACAAGCAAGAGCTGTTGATACATCTCAGCCCAAGTTAGTGATTTGGCAAACCAAACACACAGCCTTCTCCAGCCAATCAGTTCTGCAGACTCCCTCTACCACTAGGAGAATTCAATTACGTAAATTCCTAATTGGTGCAGACTCCCTCTACTGCTAACCATCACCCTTTACATCATTGTTAGCAGTCTCCTATGATTAATTAGGCCAATAGCAGCAGCCTAAACTTCTTATTTCTCTAGAATTCCAAAGCACAATGCTCATTACAGAGGCAGTGGGGGGAAAACCTTCATTATGCAGTTCATTTTCTACTTCAAGTTACTAGGGCTTTAGTTCTAGCAGCTTTCTATGAAACGCTCTTCAGTTGTTCTGAAAGGCATTTCAATACCCTACCCTCAAATTTAGAGGTCCAAGGCAGGTGGCCAAAGATAGAACATGTCACTGTTGAGCACTTTAGCCTCAGAGTGGATTTTGCTTGCCATGACTGAGGTTGAGAAACAAGGAATGAAGAAAAAAAATTGCCTCAAGGGTAAAGTATCAAGATTTGTGTTAAGGCAACATGTACAACTATACACAAACAGTGACCTATGGCAGAACAAATACATAACACCCATACAGATGCATTTTACTGAAAACATGTAACATTCAAAATAACATGGAGAAGGAGAGCAGCACCCGCCTGTTATGTTTGTAGTATATGGCGCTTTCTGGAAGTAAGGACTGATGACATAAAAGAAACAAGCAGATAGAAGCCGTTCAAGCAGTAAGCAGGGAAATAGGAGAAGCAGATCTTCAAATATTTTGAAGCATGTAAAAATTTAAGGTTTAGGCTAGGAATACTTTAAAAACAAAACGCTCTATGAATGAAAATTTCATCACGATAATGCTGCATGAAAGGATTTCCATTTTAAGAAACAACTGTATAAGAGCATTAAGCAGGATGGAAAGAAGGCTATGATATATAGCACATTAACACTCCCACAAAGCCCTAGCTAGAAGACAGAGCTAGAACTGGTTTCATCTAAGAAGAAAAGTTAGCTTCTATGGGTTTTATGCAGCACAAACTTCCTTGAATGTAACAAAGCAACTGCAAAAAGTTACAAGCACAGAACTTGCTCTTTCAAATGCCCAAAGTCATACTGCTAACACAGGCCATTATTTAACTTTTTCTAGACCTTCCCACAGATATTTAAGGAAGGAATAAATATGTCAAGTGAAGGAGTGGCTCATAATATTACTTAATTTCTGGTAAATTTGATTCAAATGTATAATAGTAATTAGCATGATAAAAATATTGATTACTTTTTATAAAAGGTAGCCATTTTAATTTAAGTGTACATATAGTATTGTTCAAGGCTAAAAATCAACCCACAAGCAAGCTTACTCTTATAGCTGAGATCCTAGTTTGATCTTGGCTTCCTGTTTTCTTCTCAAATCAATGACAGGTCTTTGATAGACCTGGAACAAAGGTTCCAGTTTTGACCCCTGAATATCTAGGTGCCAGATGAGAAAATGCCAAATAAAACTGTAAGCACAATACCAAAGCCTAAAGAGAATCACATCTCAGATATATGTCATTCATTAAATGCTGTTGGTTATTGCTCAATACCCTTTCCCCGAAGTTCCAAAGGGGAAAAAAAAACCTCTCTCTTCACATGATTCCTTTTGATCTGAGAACCAATTCCTTATTACAGCCTACTGCTTAATCAGTGCAATAAGAAGAGTTTTTACACATGACAAATTTGTGCAATATAGAGGCTAAAACACCTAGTTATTGTGCCTTTGAAGGACACTGTCCTTAATGCCTGCTAGCACATACCTTCTTACAGGCTCAGACTCTGTGACAAATGGCTGCAAGCCTGTATTTAGTAGCAGCTTTTGTATTTGCCGAGGGGAAGTGGGAGAATACTGCTGTGAGGCCAGTCTTTAATTCAGAACAGATGCACAGGAAATAGCAGAGCTCTAGCAGGCAGTATTTACTGCCTTGAACCTGTCAGCTTTCAACCCTGCCCTGCACCCCTCAAACTACCATTACAGAAAACCCTGGACTTGCTGAAACTGTGAGGTGGAAGGGCCTCACAGACATTTATTCTACCAACTGCAGCCTATTGTCATGTTGACTTCCATTTATCTGCTTAATCACTCACTAAGAATACAAAACTGTAGGAGCTACGGTGCAATTCAATTGCTCAGATTGCCTAATAGTATTTTACAATGTTTTTAAATATGATACATATTACCTAAGGGACATACTAACCAGAAAATTCCTTAAATTACTGCAATTTGAAAGGAAACTATATACTTAGCATGTCTCTTTTATAACAAATTTGCTTTTACATTCAAAGATATAAAAGTAGCTGTTTAAACAGGTCACCCTATAACAAGTGGAACTACACAAAGCTACAATGTCTAGTAAATTTATTGATAAATACACACAGATCTGAATTTGACACATGGCATGCCACATACGGCTTTATGAACCAAACCTGATTTAAAGAAAGAACTATTCCGACCAAGCAGCTTTTTCCTAGGGAATACCATAAAATACTGATTCACAGAATTTAAAATGTTTTGAAGAAACATATCAAGTCTCTGAACATTTCTATTGAAAAAAAATCAAAACATTTTCTTTTAGAATATATAAATATTTCAAATAATTTTCTAATCAGTCACAAAGACATCTAAACAGACTGCTTCCAGGAGATCAAAAGTAAGCATTTAAAAGATATTCAGACTTTCACATTTGTTTCCAGTACTTGAATTGGGACATTTTAAATGTCTGAAGAGGTGGAAGTTATATTTTGAATACATGTCTGTCTAGTAGCCTAAACTGTGTGAAAGATCATCTCATGGAAGAGAATAATGACTTTTAAACAGAGTTGTTTGGAATAATAAGAGCACAAAGTACAAACTGATCCAAGCTCTTTTAAAACACTGGAAGTTCTTAGATTTGGGTGCTTTCTTTTAGCACTTATACACCCAAGACTATACAAACTTCACATCTGCATTTAGTTCCACAATGTATGGTACAAACAAAAATACTATAGTGCTTACATTTTGATTTAACACATCCTAAGGTTTCAAGATGAGTCCATTCTCATTCCATATTCATTACAGACTTGTAGTACAGTAAAATACAGGCATGGGCCTTTCTTCATGATCTTCATGATTAACTATAAAGGAGACAAGATCTAGATATTGTTCTCCTTACACTATAAACCAAACAGAGAAAAGCTGATGCACAATCACCCATAACTAAAGTCAAGGAAGTCAAATGTCAAATTAGGTGTCAAAGTTCTCAGCACTATGATGCCTATTACTTGTATTCCATAAAAGGCTTTATTTTGTTTTTGCAAACCAAATAATTTTGATCCTGTTTATTTTTATCTTGTCCCAGTTGGAGCCACAGAAAACAGTAGTCTGAAAAATCTGGTTTTAAAGTCCTGTGTTTCTGCTGAAATAGAACAGAGACAGAAAGCAGCATAAGGCAAAAATAATCTGGAAGTTGGATACCTACCACAGTTGCAGCAAGAGTCACAAAAGTTCAATTTCAGTTATCACTAGAGATCATCATTCTCACTTACCAGATTTCCACAGATAACGTGCAACATTAAGGTAGTAAAAAATCTGGTATAAGGATGCAACAACTATGCAAACCATCTGCTGCTTAAAATGTCAGCTGAGAGAATGACTATGGACATATGGGCATACCAGCAGTGAATCATCCCTTTAAGGGTAAAGCAAGCTCTGGTCAAATCAAGCTTTGAAAACAAAGTCAGACTGGGCAAGGGGCTGGAAGCCACCACCAGGCTAGTGGAGCAGCAGGCAACTGCTGCGGGTTTTGGGTGTCCTCAAGGCTCATCCCAGAAGTGTCTGCTCCCTCCATGGTCAGCCAGGCTCCTGGGACATCTCTCACTCCAGTTCAGCATGAGCAACATCCTCCCCATCAACAGAGTATCACAAGGAAAAATAGAGGCAGTGAGCACACCAGCAAAGAGACCCAAGGTCCACATTAAAACAGTAAAAGTGAAATTAATTACAAGTTAGGAAAGGGAAACAAAGGGGGATTTTTATTCAGACTTTTAAAGTTTGGGTTCTGTTTCCAAAATGAATGGGGAGCTGGATCAACTCCTTTAGCTTAAATTTGTCCTTTCAACTTTATCTGATAATGCCTACAAGAATTTCCACGGCTGTCTGTACTCCAGCAGAATGTGCTGGAATGGAGTCAACCAAATGAGCCACTTATGCTGACATTTTGCCTCCAGAAGGCAAAAATAATTCTCAGGAAAGTGTATGACACTGGACACCTTTCCATATGGAGGCAGAAATGATTTTTTGCTGCACTTATTTAGCAACCAGATTGTAAGCTGGTAGGTTGACACAACAGCAACAAAACAGCTATAGGATCTGGGGGATGCTGTTAAGTTTAAATAACAAAACAAAGTGCACACACATAAAACAGGTTGCTGTTACTAAAACACACAAGTTCCTCAAAGTGGGACCCAACCAGTGCCTCCCACAGACTCTCCCAATTTTCATCTGTGCAAACAGAAGCAAACATTGAATGAGATATTGCCTTACACCACTTGATATAGCTTAAATCTAGAAAAAAAATATTTTTACTTACAATGGACTGGAATTTCCAATGTGTTATGCTTTATTATTTATTATATGCTTAATGTGTTTATGCATTTTCCCTAGTGACAACTTAGAAGAAAACCCTAGAAGCATCTTATATTACTTTAATTTTAATTTAGTTGCCAATATTGCTCAGTTTGTTTTGGGTTTGAGGGGTTTTTTTGGTTACCTTATTCTGCATAATTTCCATCTGCAGAGCATCCCATGGAAATGCATTCATTTTTCATTTGTAGATGAAACCATCTCTTTTCAACCATTTCATATTTGTGACCTTTCATTAGAAGCCCCTATTCTTTGTTACTGGAACAAACAAACACTATGTTACTGGAAAAAGCAAATACTACTACTACTATTTCCGATTTCCTTTGTTAGAGGGAAACCTTAGCAGAGAAGTCTAGAGGAAAATTTCATGTTGCTAAGGAACCAGATCCAAACCAGCTAACAGGAACTTCAGCAGACTTCAGGCCCTTCACTCCTAACCTGCGACATGAAAAAAGAGCCCTGCTGAGAGGCTGCCTCTTCCTGGCAAGCCAGTGTTTTTGCGCTTAATCAGAACTGCCCTGAGTAGCAACTGGAAAAAAGATGTGTTTTCTGCCTGAATGTCCTATCTTTGCTCTCTGAGACTATCTAAAATATGCCAAATGTATGAGAAGTTACACAGCAAAAGCACAACAAAATTTTTGTTCTTTTCCATGTTTGAATTTAGGGAAAAAAAAAAGTAATGACTATTTGTTTTATGGAATCATCTGTCCTTCAAAATATTTTTTTTGTTTATTACGCCACAGAAACAGAGGGCCTAATCAAAAAAACCTGTGCCTATGCTTACCATTAGCCACAAAAGCCATCCTAATGTTTTCAGTACAATGCACTTACTCATCCCCAACAAGAGGTCTGGTATATGCTCTAGTACTGTACTGATTGACCCAAACTGGAGGACACAATAGAAGACTCCTGAGGATTCACAATTCTGTTAGACAAGAACACCTCCAGTTCCTGGTGGGAACACCAACTAGCAAGACACCTGTTTTTAGCGAGACTTGGTAATGCCAGGAAAAAAAAAAAAAAAAGAAAATGTAGAAAACATCCAAGGTCATTCTATGTTATGCCCATCTAATTTGCACTATCTAGGCTGCAGAGACCAGATGGATGTAGCACAAGTGAAAGCTATCAGTTGTGAGCAACTTTTGCTGTTTCCAAGAGCAATTTACCCCACTCAGTGATTCTCTACAGATTATGAAGGAAAACTATTATAAGAAGCAAGCCCATGATTCAAACACCTATATTGTTTCTCATCAGGAACACAGAGCACCACTCTACTGCTGCATATCCATCTGTACCATATCTGCTGCTTCTCTAGAAGGAGGCTCTATTACAGAAGCAAGGATTTGTTCAGAGGAGTATGTTCCCCTCCTCCTTCCTCCTGCTATTTTAACTCTCCTCCAGATGCTTTTTTCCCCATTATGCAGGGAAAATAGAGTTAAATGAGAAGATCAAACTGAGACAAGGAAGGTACAGCCATTTGAGATATATTACTTTATCACAATCCAGATTTTGGATTTGAATTGTTTTCATTACCAGAAAAACTGTGTTGCCTCTTTATCATTGTGTATACAGATGTGCCCAGTTCTTCACATTTAAGTTCTCATTTTGCTTTCATTTCTCGTCCTCTTGTCCCCTTTGTCCCTTTTCCTCTCACCATAAATTTTCTGGGTCCTTCCTTTCAGTCATTCAACTTGTGTTTTACTTTCCCCTGGAGTACAGACTCTCCGTTTCTAGTGGTTCAGGATCAGCAGCTCTGCATTGGTTTCTCTATCCACATCACATATCCTGACACTGAGACTCTGAGGGCCACAGCGCTGACATCTCACCCAGATGTGAGTGTAGCAGCCACCATTTTGACCCAAGTCAGTTGTGGGACTGCACACCTCCAGAATTAAATCAGGTATCTCTAAAGCCTGCACTGAACAACCCAATTATCAAGCCAGGAGTTTTGACAGACCCCGATCTTCTGGAGGTGAGACTCAAGAGGAGAGTGGCCATAGGGTCAGATAAGTTTTTCAACATAGAAGGTCTGGAAACCTCATAAAACTGTGGGATATCTTTTGGGAGAACAGTGCAAGTACCAGTCAGATCACAACTGTCTGAAGAATGAGCTTAGTCACTCTGCTAATTCCTCTACCTATAAAGAGCTTGTTTTCTTCTCTTCCTGGCCTCCCACAAGAACAAAACCACTACAACATAGATTGTTGCAGCTTCTCAAAAGTGCCAATAGAAAATCTAACTCCTTTTTTATTAATCCACTAAGCAGGATGGATTATTTAAAAGTTCTCACTCAGTTTTAATTAAAGTACTTTTTAAGAGATTATTTTGTAGCAAAGATTGGTATCAGCAGCTCTGAGGCAGTACTAACAAGTTGTAGCCATTGTGTCCTTTCCTTCCATTAAACAAAAGTCATCCTTACTCAGATTAACATAGTTGCATTACGATTGTATTTAAGACTTCCATCAAAGTCAGCTGTGCTAAACATAATACAAACAAGTACTCCAGCTTAGCCATTGCCCTAAGGAAATATATTTTAAGCAGATAACACGAAAAATACACTTACAAACTAGAGATTGCAAATTTTCCATGGAGATTCATGCAGATGTCCATAGTATAGCTTTGTGCGTCCCAAGGGCATATTCACACTATTTAACTTAGGCACCTAAGTGAGGAGGCTAGTTTAACAGAAGCAGGTTTTGAATTGAAGTAATTAAAGTCACCTTTGGGAGCCTAAATAGGGAACTGAGGTTCTAGATACCCACAGTTAGACATGAATACCCCCCATGTGTTTACAAACCTTTTCGCAGGTTTAAAATTAAGCTTTCTAACCACACTTCTAAGAGCAGGAAGGAGATATTGCTATGTTCAAAATCTTGTTTGTGGAAAAAGAGAAAACACAGCCTATAATGCCAAGAGTTTATGTTAGTGTAATTGAAGTCTTAAAAGTCTAAGCCTTATTAGTCCAGAACTAATTGTTCCAGAAAAAGAAAGAAAGAATAATAATAATAGTTAGAATACAGAAAAAGCCTCAATAATAGTAATAATACAGCTAAAATTGTTATACAAAAACTTGTTAGGTTTCTATCCCCTTTTCTGGTGTTTTGCTTATCCTTCCATTGCTCCTCTGAGTCCTACATTTGGTGGTTTCACCTTTGTGGTGGTGGGTGTTACAGCAAGTCATCAGCACCTGCAGTCCTTTGCCAGGAGGAATATGATGTTCATGTTGGTGGTTTCTTCTTCCTCACTCTAGGATCCACTTGGGGTCATTTTTACATGTTTGCTAACAGGCTTTAACATCTTTGCTCTTTCTTCATCCGTCTGCAGCTCCATATCACATCCAAATTTACTATATATGGTGCCTTTTATGTATGTTAGGTACTATTACTTTGTTCTCTTTGTTACCCTTAAAATCAGTTTTGTCCCGCTCCAGGTTTGCATTTCTTTAACAGATCATTGCTGAGTTGTTTATAGCCATGGGGTCTCTAGTGCCAAGAACCATCTCTTGTCATCCTATGCCTGTACTGCTCTACTCCACATCACGTGTCTCCAATTCTCAAGGTCTCTTCTCTACACTACATCATTATGTTAGACTCATAAATACCTCATTCTATACAGAATAACTGCTTGTTACTGCTCTCTATATAAAACTATGGTTGTACCATACAAAGATAACAAAAGTAAAATAAATTAGCCATAGACACCTGCTCAATTAGAGAAACTGCTATCACAGCTAAACTAAATAAAACAAAGCTGCCGGCAGATCAAGAAAAGTTCAGATAGAGCAAGCCTGACAAGCCTTAGTTTTGAGGCCTTGCAAATTCAGCACAAAGCTTATGGCCTGTTACTAGCAATGTCAATACTGTATTACAGAGCTACAAGGTTACAATACACTAAAATTTAGAGCTGTCTCATCCAATAGATTACTAGATCTTTTTTGACTTTAACAGGTAGTTTCTTCAATGCAAACATAAAAGGGAATGAATTTCGTAGGTTATTCCGGGACCTAAAACATTTAGCAATTTTGCGGTCATGCTACAGAATGTGGCCATTCAAGGAAGGAAGATGAAGGCGGCTTGTATCAATGGTTCTGCAATTTTCCCCCATAGTTTTCCTCAAACCTCACAAGTAAGAGAATCCTTAATATATATAACATCAATTCCACCAGTCTTCCAACTCACAACTCTTTAGTGATTCAACTCCGCACACTGCCATGAAAGGCTTCATAGACAAGAGTTGGAGCATTATGCAGCTTGTATACTTGAAACATTAACAATTCCACTGTTCAAACTTTACAAGGATGCCTGATCTATCTGCTCTCACCAGCTGTGAGAAAGGCAACAGAGGGTTAGTAATGGCTACATTTACACCCAAAAAATATATGCTTGCTAAATTAACCTTTTAATTTAAATCAAAAAGCAATATCTGACCTGAGCTGATCCAGCCACCACAACAGAGAAAAAGAAGGATAAATATCTGGCAAGAGCTGCCCAGAAATAAATGCCAAAATCAGGTCAGCAGGATCCACAAGAAGTAAATTCACAGGCTCCTAATTCAGTCAAAAATTAACTGGTACTGTCGGGACACATGAACTGAATGCATAGGTTTCTGGAAAGCCTGATGGAACAGAATACTGATAATTTAACTGGTGTTATACAAATGAAAAGATTAATATCACCACTGCCTTCCTATCTGTGAGGCTTCAAATATTAATGCCTTTTTCAGAAGCAATTTGATCGATACGATTTGTGTTAATGAAAGAAGAAATGAGTTAATCAAAACATTCACTTTAGGAAAAAAAAAAAATCTTTTCTAAGTGTTCAGATACTGAAGCCCAGCAAATACTCCCTCCTTTTTACAAAAAGACAAGCCCTATATCAAAGCAAACCCTGCTAAACACACAGAAAAGAGACTATGGATTCTGAGATATGCTGCAGCTTGGATAAGTCTTACAGTGGATTTCTTATCTGTGGAAGCCATATGACAAATCAACCTACAACAAAACCTCATTGTGCCTTATTCATTTTCCTCTGACCCAAATCATACATTGCTCTTTGACTGATATGCTAATGATACAGGGGGAGGGGGGCTGTTGCTGCAACTGCAGGATCACATTAACTAAGATATAAGTAGGGACTCTGAAAGCAAATCTTTTTGCATCCATTCAAAATTCTTACCAAGGTCCCTAGAGGGCACACACACAAAAGCATTGAATTTGTCCACTGTGCCTCAGCTGCCTTGAGGCTTTGCACTGGTAAGACAAATGGCTAATTCACTACAGCCAAATGTTGCACATTTCATGATTAAACACAACCCTCCTTAGACTGGGCTTCATTTGTTTTCTCTGCAATGAAATATATGCAGGTTTATATTTTTTCGTTACTACATAAATACAAGCAGTTTATAAAATGCTGGAGGAATTATCAAAGCTGAATCTTTTATTCCTGCATGGAAATGGGTTATGGTCAATGTTTTTTTCTTACTGTCTGTTACCATATAGTTATTTAATGGGATTATTTAACATTCTTTAAATAATTTTAATAATTGCCAACACTCCTTCCCTTAGGAATTCAGTTAAATCTAACCCCACGTCTGTAGACATTAATAGGAAGAGTGAAATCTTGCTGTTTCAACTAGCTATTGTTATTAAGATTTATACTGTGTTAATTATCAGTAGTCTCTTATTATACAGTTTTCACTAATGTAATCTTGGTATTAGCATAGCTAACAAGAAGCACCATTTAGTATACTATACTCACAACGATAAATGCTCACTTGATGCCTGATAAAGAGCTTTAAGACATTTAATGCTGGGGCCAGCTGTATTGTTAGTTTGTTTTTTAGAAGAGTTGTCCATACAGTAGAGACTTTGTGTATGACATAATCTCTAAGCAGTCTGATTCCTTAAATGTCTTGCCCAAGACTGTACAATACAATCGGCTTTCTTCGTCACCTCAGTTCCCAATGTTACAATTAGAGCTTCTCAGCTGGGCCAGAGGCATCATCCATTTTTCAATTAAGAGTTCCCCTGTAGAATGAAGCTCTGCTGCACTGATGGAGAAGCAAAATCATCAGTTTCCTTAGCTGAAACCTCATCAGTTTACAAGCACACACATATGCACCAGTCCTCCCTCCTCTCTGTCCAGAACGATGTCTACCCACCTCCTTGGTTGCCATCCACCCTTGTCAGTCCTTGCACACACTCAGCTCTCACTTCAGCAGTCTTTGCATAACAGCCAGCAAAGACAATGGAAGTGCTAAATTTATCCTCCACTGATATAAGTAGCAGCCCTTACCATCCATACTGTAAGTGAAGATGGAACAGATTACTGAAATTGCTAATCCACATGCACCAGAGTTTACAAAAAAAAAAAAAAAAGGCGTTTCTGATTTAAACCTCCTCTGCCACACATAGCATCTATTCCACGTCTGACAGTGCCAAATAGCTCAGAGTACCGAGCTGCAGCATCTCAGACTACCACGAAGCAAGAGCCTAAACTGTGAAGCAGATGGGAAAGATATAGGAAACATACCAACAGGTTAGAATTATTCTTCCCAGTTTTCTAAACCAGTGTAACATTTGAATGACTGTGGTTGTTGGTGTCTTAGTATCTTCCACCTGCACAGGCAGAAGAGCACAACTTCTAGCTGCCAGCTGAATCACCGCAGTGTCTTTCTCTTCAATTTTCACCAGCTACTTCTCCAAGAGCGTAGCGGAGCAAGGAGATGCTTGGTCACTGCCTGATCATCCTGAAAGCCAGGGCTTTGTGCTTCATTTCCCCTTTCTCCAGCTTCAGCACACCCTCCACTCTCTTCCCCTTTCCACCTTCAGATGTCCCAAGGGCAGAGACTTCAAAATAAATGCCTTCTTCAGGATTGCCCAGCTTATCTTATAACAGGGTTTTTCACCATCCCCATCTTGGCTCCCAGCTCCATTTTGAGCCTCCATGCATACTGAGAAAAATATAAGTTTTCTCTAAACCCTCCAAGTCCTTTTGCCTATTTCCTGAGACATCTCTGTGGGACACTAGAGGAACTCATCTGGCTCTCCACCTATTCCCTCTATCCACCCCCACTCCAGCACACACCTGCATATCTCTCCCCTGTTTCCATCTACACAGATTCCCTGTACCAAAGATCATCAGTCCTAAGAGATGCATTAACATCGCCTTTGCAAGCCCTTCACCTGACTTCACCTACTAATAGAAAGGAAACTCCAGAGTCACCGCAGCCCTGATCCCTATGACACAAGAAATCCACACTGATAAAAGCTCAAGGTCTGATACCACACTCAGAGAAGATATTGCAGAGATTCCTGTAAAATCACAGCAAGTTGCCTATGAAGGTCTCAGTCACGTCATGGCCAACATGTCTGCATGGGCCAGCAAACTTTCCTGGGGATTGTGTCACCAATTTCTGGTCAGCTACACCACCTGCCATTTCAGCAAATGCACTATACAAATACACAGCCACTCTGATAGGAAATTACTATTTATCAAAAACTACAACAGATATTTTTAGCCTATTTAAGAGTAACAAAATCTGACTTTATCTTTTGTTATATCAATATCTACAAAATTTTACACTTTATTAAAATTGTCTATTTTTTTGTATGTTACTCTTGTGGGGACTAATAACAAGAAATAACCATGGCAACAAAGTAATAAATGGTACCTTTTGAATATCTTTAAATAATTTTTGAATAACTTCTTCACAGTTACTATAGCCAAAATATGTGTGTACTTTTCATAAAATATATGTTATATTATTGTCACTGTAAGCAACAGAGATAAATTATAGGTAATTTCCACTTTTTAAGTCCCGTTTCTATGGTAATATGAGCAACTGCCATTACTTCAGAGCTTGTTACCATGGTTATCAGGTAATTCCAGGTTTTTAATACCCTTAAACCTGAAGTGATACTTTTTCTCCTATTTTTCTGTTGAGCAAAATCACAGCTCAACTTCAGGGAGAACACAGCTCTTCCGGTTAAAATAAATACAATGTATACTACACATGTGAACGGAAAGAAGACAAAGTGAATTACTTACCATGCAACCCCTAACTGATTCCCTTCCTCTAAAAAGGCAATTTTTATCTTTCTCTCCCTCATATATCTTTCTGCAGAAAAAGGAAGGTGTTTCTTTGCTCGTGGAAAGCCTCTAACTATGCTCAGCTGAGCAGGGCACTCGCCCCAGCAGCCAAGCTCCACGGTGAAGCTGCAATGGGGTAGCATCCAGCTCCACAAAATCCCAGCTCTGAGAGAGGGCTGATGAGACACGAGCTGCTTCCTTTCCCTGGTGATGAGGGCTGTGGGGAGCCTGGCCCGGTCATGGGTGAGTCATCCCACACACATGTCCGACTCCAAGCCCCGGAGAGTGGCTGGACTTACTGGGGTGACCTGCTATATCTAGGATATCAGACTAGGGCACTGGTCCAATCCGAGTCACTGGGAGATGCCATATGATGATGCTGAATTGGCTCCAGCGTTGTCATGATTTTGGCCTTTTCATTAGCTTCTCGTGAGAACATAAATGACTTCGAGTCTCTGAGAGCATCACCTGTTTTTGTTAAAAACAGGATTTTAACCCACATAGCTGTAGAGAAATGATAGTAAACGTGAAGTAAATGGACCAAAATGACTTAGAAGCAGGAAAGCAAATATCAAGAACCCCAGATATTTCACTGTTTTCAACTAATCATATATGTTAATGTACCTAAAAAAGCCCTTAATTTAGATTGGCAGTTTTATGTCTGTTGATTTTTTTCTGATATTAATTAATGAGACTCATTGAGGTAAGCAACATCACACAGTTCAGATGTCTGTTCCCCAAAAAGATGTTGTCAGTCCTTTTGTGAGATTTGCTCACCAATATTTAACAGTCAGCTTGAATTATACCAGCATGGATTGTATCCAAATAATTAACACTTGTCTTCAAATTTAGACATTACTAACATCAGGACTGTGTAGTCTCTTAGAGCAAGGGAACGGACTATGTGACGTCAGAAATCTATTTTCCTGCCAGTGTGTGGTTAGTGCAACCTAATATTGATGTTTCACCTGAACTGCACAGATCAGCTTTGGCTATGTCTACATTATCAAATACCTTGGCATAATGGGACAGATCCATAAATCAAAGCAGCTGGTGCTAAGGCCCCTCATTAAAAGCAGTTTGGGGGGTTTACCTCAGACTAAATTAGTCTGGTCCCCTGGTCTGAACATCCCCACCATGCATGTGGCTTAGTGTATCTGTTCAGTACGTATCTGATTTGTACTTCCCCATCAGGGTTATAGGGCATTTGGCACACATGGGGTGCATGGTGAATAGGGACCATCAGGGCAGGCACACCACTGCTCCAAACCAAAAATAGTAATGCGAACGTAGCCTTTCTCTCTCCTTGGAGATGAATATCATTTTGAAAGAAGGCAGTGGAGGGTTGGTTAAACTTACATAAATATTAGTGACCTTAGATGGGCCGTTGTTAGAAATAGGGAACAGTAAGTCTGGAAACTACCCATTTTCTTTGTCAGTTGTTTCAAGGGCAATAATGAATATGTAATGGCTGAAACTCTTCTACTTCCACCTGGGAGTTCCCAAAGAGCATTTTTTCCCCTGAGAGGAGCGACAGGTCCAGCTGAGCAAGTTATACCCACGTCACCCTCAGAAACCAAAGCACAGTGTGCAGATACATCCCAAACTTCTCTGAGCCCAAAAGCGATATCGCTGTCTGCAAACCTCTTCTATTTTCTAGTAATATTGCAAATGCTCTGTTGTGTGGATTGACTGGCCCAGGTTTGCTACTCTGGAGCTCCACATCAGCACGTCCAAGTCCCTCATTTTGGGAACAGTGGTCATTCCAAAAGGTTTTAGATTTTCTTCCTTCCTTCCTTCTTCCTGGACGTTACATATACATATTACCCATCTTCTAAGCTGATGCACGGTTGTCATCTAAGGTGTCGACATCTGTAGAAAGCAATCCTGCAAATGGCATAGCAAGCTGTTCGACAAAATTTTCCATCCTGCCAGGCCAGCTGGTGGAAAGGCACTAATCTAACCAATTAAATTACTCAGGCATTTTCTAATACCAATTCTTATTTGTGGGCTTTTAGCATAAAATTTAAAGATGCTTTCTGGAGCTCGCTATACTGCCTTTTCTTTTTGAGACAGTCCTGACTCCTAAAATCCTGATATGTCGAAGAGCTTGTTTTTGCTCACCTAAAATGTGCTGCCTCTCCTTTGCTAAGATTTATCATCACTATTTAAATGATCAGCTTCAACTGTATTTATAGCCAATATCCTTTTATAGTAGTGACACATTTCTCATTCGGCTATTCTGTTTCATTTTCCTTTTCTAAAGGCCGCCTTGGACTATATTATGACAAACTCCTGACATTTTGCTAGGGCTCAGTCAGGGTGGGCCCAAGTATGAAGCTTTGAAAATAGCCCAGGACACCTCTCTCCCTCCAGGACACACCAGCTGTGCTTTTTCCAGGATTACTTCTCCTAAGAATTGTGATATTTTTAATCATTTGCCTCCTTTGTTCCTGACAGCACTATGTGTTTCCAAGTCCACCCACGAAAATAGTCTCTGACCTAGACAGATTGCACATGATAAACTGGGGGGGGGGGGGGGGGAACATGGATATGTTTATTATATATGATCCACATCTCTAATCCTGAATTTTTAAGAGAATAAAATGCTTCTGCTTCCCTTCTTTTCTCTCCCTGCATTTCAGCCATTGCCAAATTCAGCTTCCAGAGAGAGAGATAAATTCAAGAGACTAAGCCATTCCCTGCTTCAAAAAGCTAACTACAGCATCAGTTCATTAACATTACAGTGATTACCCATTTGCAGTTGGAAGCACTCTCCCTCTAATCAAAAATATCTATCTGCATATCTCTCTCCAGTTTGGAAGGATTTCCCCAACTTTATGGCAGAGAATTCAAGGAACCAGCCCCATGACAAATACAGACTTGGCTCATTGCCTAAACTGGAGCTACTTTTTTCCCTGCCAGAGAAACACAGTTTGGGGTTAGGGGGGAGAGGAGGTCAATGTTCAAAGCAGCCTAGGGGATTTAAAACTGGACTTGCTTTGGAAAGCTCAGCCAAGGAATCCCTTTCAGAAAGACTTATTTTGAAGAAGCTCCCTTAGTGATATGGAATTAATTCAAACTGTTAAACGCCATTGGGAGACTCTTGTCATTTTACTGATATACTCAATTTATGTTATAGCTCCCAAAAATACTGCAGTAGACAGAAGAAACTGACTTCTATTACATTGCACCATCACTAGTGCCTGTAGAAAGCAGGAATGAAAGACCATAGGTGCTGTAATAACCCAGTTGCAGAAGAGAGAATCAGGCTCATGGAGAGATATGTTTCCCTCGGAAACATGCTACAGGCTGTATTCCTTGAGCAAATGGTCTAAAATAATTTCAGGGTTCTTTGAAAAGGAAAGTCAGCAGTAAGATCAGTCATCACTACCAGCAGAGGCACAAGGCTACCCAAATTCACACTGGCACAGAATAAACCTAAACTGGCATTTAAGGGAATTTTTGTCTCAGGGCAGTGATGTTCTACAAGAACCTCTCATTAAGAGCAGCAAGAGCAACATGCATCACTGGTTTTAACAAACAGCTTAATCAGTTTAAAGAAGGTGATGTAATGTACTTTTGATGTCAAAAGAATGGACCTGATGACTCAGGAAGTCCTTCTGAATCCTGTGTTGTTGTTACCACAGGGCTAAGATGGGAAGACACTTCCCAGCAATAACTCCCTTTCCTCCCTCCCACTGACCTCAAGGTGCATCGTCTCCCATTGCCTTCCGCCGGGCCTCTCCTGAGCCATTCTGTGCAATGGGACAAGGAGCATGTAGGTGATGTGCTGCCACAGCAGCTCAGCAAGTGGTGACAGGACCAGAGACTTGCAAAGGCCCCAGGCCACTACAATTGCCCTGAGCCCTACAGCTGTGACCTGGGTGGTCTGGCATCCTAAACAAGACATCAACATGGGTTTAGCTCCCTGCCTCCAATCAGCAGCAGACACCATTCACCATGGGCAAGCATTTCAGAGGGGGAAGAGAGGGACCTAAGCATTTAAAACAATTTCCACTCAACCTGCAGCCTGTAAAATCTAGGAATGAAAACCCAATTGGAGGGAGCTCCGGGGTTCAGCACCTCAGAGGCCCAAGCAACTGAGCCGTGAAAGCTCAGATTGCTCATTTTAGTCATCTGCCGTTGAATGTTTTGGACCCAAGTTTGATCCTTCTTTCCATCTGTCTCCTCCTGTCTGGAATTTTCTTATCAACTTGTTCTCAGAAATGCTAGTTCTCAGGCAAATAGTGTACTGACTCCAAGTGGAGGGGGCAGGTCACAGTGGATATTTCCCATTTGACCTTTTCATCCGTAATTCCTTCCCACATAAAGGACAAATCAGCATTTTTATTATAAATCAACACCACAGAATAACCACTATCTGAAAAAATTTAACAATTAAACAATAATTCAGGGATTTTGAAATTAAGTACCCTGTGTGTGAACAGATTAAGAGAATATTGTCTATGTAATTCTGGAGAAAACCAATTAAGCTCACCACCTAATGAGCAATGATGCTCTCTCACATCTGCCAACAAAACCAATCAACATAATCTATTACAGGTGGATGTATTTTCTATTCATTGCACTACAGAAATGATTCAGCACCATGAATTATGGAACCATAATTAGCAATTGGTAATGTGGAGGAGCCTAAACTTTTCTTAGCATATAGACTTGTTACTACTATTAGGACAAAAAGAAGCACTCAGATTTGTTACCTACAATTAATATCTACTCATAAAATACCAACATATTTTTTGCCACCTCTCAGATTATCACATGGCATTTCAAGAGAGATCCTAGCCAAAGTGGAAATAATTCCAGAACTTCCAAGAGTCTTCACTTGCTGCCACAGTTCTGCCTTTCTCATAGATGATAGAAAGCCATCAAATCAGGAAGCACACTTCCTACTTGCTTTGAAAATGGGATAAAACTTTTTCTACTCTGTTTCTGTGATATTTGACGGAACTTGTTATTCACTAATGCATCTTTGTCTTTGGTAAAGTTGCTCGAATAACAATGTGAAATCTTATATGGTCTTCTAACAGCTGCCAGAAAATGTCATCAGTAAAGAACTGTTTTGATAAACCTATATATAAAAAAACCCTAACCCTTAATATAATGTTGTATAACCACAAGCAAAAGGACTCCAGATTTCTCTGAGATTTAACAAAATTCTACATTCAGGCACAATGACTCTGCTGAGTCACATAAATGTGCAGAGTACCACAATAAATCCATGAATCCCTGATATAAAGTTATTGAACAGAAGGGAATTAAACCAAAGACAAATGTGGCCTATAATCATTATCCATAGATGCGACTAAAACCAGCATGAGTGCAGCCTATGCTGCACTCATGCCAAAGTTGAAATAAGTACTAATTCTTATTTCTTATTAAATAACTAATTACGACTTACTAAGAAACTGATGCTGGAGTTTCTTCCATAAGTAGGAATAATTCTAATAAAAAATGAAATAATACCATTGTTGAATTATACTCCTCAATCTATTATGCTGCCATACACAAGAAACTCATTTTTGTTTGATTAAAAAAAAAAAAAAAAACTTGGAAGGATCTTTAGGGAAATAATCTTTCAACCCTATCAGTCCAAACAGGATTTGAACACAGAATCCATGACAAATTTTAAGTCAGTCTGAGGTGAATCACAGGCGTCTAAACATTTAGAAACCTAAAATAGCAAGTCAGCCTTCAGAAATTAAATTCTTTTTCACTTCATGTTGGAGAAACTGTTACAAGTGCAAAGAATAGAACATACATTTTGCCCTAACCACCAAGCTTTTCTTAACATTATTTTGAAATTTGCTCCATTAAGTAAATTGGTTTTGTTTGCTTGGGCAGTGGGTTGGTTTGCTTAACAAAAAAAACACATTTGCTAAGTTTAATTTGAAGGAGGAGGATCCCTTCAGTTTTTTGTCTTTTCTTTTGAAAAGAATGTACTTTAATGACATGAAGTATCCGAAGGCCACCGGAAACCTTCACAGCTGTTCAGCAGAAAGCAACAAATAAAACTCAGAAGACAAATGTTTGCTGTTCACTCCTTCTGGGCACACTTTAGGAGAACATTGTGCTTTAAGAATAAAGGAAGAATGTCCCTCTTACCAGCTCACAGATTTTCTGGTAACATTTTGACAGAGATCCTGACCGAGTTGGCGGAGTTCAAGGTTCTGAAGAGTGAAGCGAATAATTCAGCATTCAGCATGGCTTGCACCTAGCGATTCTTCTGAACCTCTTGCAACACATGAACAAAGTTACATAGAAAGAAGCAACTTTTTAGTAATCTACCATAGGGAAAAAAAATCCAAAGCACACAGGCTTAGAAGGGAAACTGCAGTGTAGACTGTAGACTGTGACCAATATTAGTAAAATACAGATAGCTAAAATATCATGGAGTGCTTGATTACTTGCTATTTCTCTGTTTTCATACTTATGGGGAAATCAGCTAGCCTCTGAAATAAATCCTCTTTCTTCCTTTACATATGAGTCATCTCTGTGAGAAAGAAACACAGTCACTGCCCATTATTGAATGTAACCTGGAAACGATCAATAGAGCCTGAAAAACAAATTATTAAGATGTGCACGTTGACCAGAACACACACAATGTCTTATTGAACCTGTAAAAGAGCCCACCTACTATATGACACCTTGCAGTGGGATCTATTTTATCATTGTTCTTCCTCAGTGATGAACCAGTGATGCTTTAAAAATAAAGAAACAATCAACGCATGACCTGTATATTTACTACAGTTAAAGTTCTCTCATGTAATATTTTTTTAACAGACTGTACTGCATATCCATTTTAAAATATCTTTAATAGATTCACATCTACCAACTAAAACCCCTGGGAAGCAGGAGTGTAATGTCCTTTTTGAGTGTTTTCTCCCCTCAGATGTATTTCCTCTTGCACATGAGAAGCCTCAAACAAATGACAGGAATCTTGTAAATGAATTGTTTCCCATTATTTAACTGGAGGTGAAGGTTTAAAACCTTCATAAAAATACGTATTCACTCTTCACATTTCCATTTTCCCAAATCCACAGGACCGCAGAGAATTACACTATCTGAGTTCATATAAGCTTCTGGCCTGCCCAAAACAAGACACTGGGGACACCCAGTATCTCCCCAATGTGGTCTTGCTGGCCTGTTAGCTATTATTAGCTATTTTCCTCTTAACTTTGTTTCTAGGAATATTATAAATGAGAACTCCACAATTGATTGAACAGGGAATGAGACTATCAACCAGTGCACAGATAAGACAGACAACTTCTGCCTGGGCCTAGGACCACAGAGAGAGCATCAACAGCAAAGCTCAGCCCTAGATGTACTGAAGAAGAACATGTCTTTTCACCATAGGCTGTCATTTGATATAACCACTACTAGAACTTGACAAGCACTTGGGTATCAGCTTGAGGTTGGCAGCGCATTATACACCATACCATATTTCTTTATATTCAGCCTCAGTGAACAGTTGGCCGTATGACGTATTTGTGTACTCCTGGCATTACCTCAGTGCTTCCCATCTTTGGCATCGTCTCCCCTTTTTCATGTACTTATGTACCTTTTTTACCCTAGAAAACTTAAACTTGTTTCTAAGACCTTGTGGATAGAAGAATCCACAAGAACTTCATGACATCCATTTGGTGAATGAACATCTGTGCTCTCACCTATGTTACGAATTCTATAGAAAGAGATTCATGCCATTTCTTCTTGCTCCTGTTAGAGGCTTTCCTTTACTGCTTTTCCTTTATTATATGGTGCTAGAGTTTTACTATAGCCATTCCTGTGACTGTGCAGAAGCTTTACCATGAAAGTGCTGCTGAAGAGTATGATAATTTTCATATACTCTTTACATAGCCTCTGCTTTAAAGAGCTTTGATTAATAATGCATATATGCTGCAAACTCTACATACAGCTCTCACTATATAAAGCTGTCCCCCTCTAGTCTGCAGATTGACACTTATGGTAATATATAATAATCATGAGCATTTGTAATTACACATATAATGTCTTTTTATTTTAAATGCAACTGCAAGACCAACTGTACAAATATTCTATTTACCTGCATTATAAACAACACAACACAGAGAAGACATTCCAGTGGCACCCTTAAAGTCAACTGTAAACCCATCTAATTTTAAGGAGACGAAACTTTTTCCACACAGACAACACCACAGTTGTGAATGAAAAAAATGGAAGGGTTACTTGATGTACCAATATGTTTTTCCTAGTCACAGTACTTGTGTTAGGAGTGCACAAACATTCAAGCCTACTTAATGTAAACATACATGTAAAATCTGATCTTTTTTTAAATGATGTCTAAATTGGCAAAGATTACACATCTTTGTAGCCATGTCCCTACAATAAGAAGGCAGAAAAGGATCCAGACTGGATTGAGAAACTTATAGGTCAGCAAAATATTTTACATCAGTGTTTAAAGGACATGCTGGTATGCTCTGCTAATCTCACAATTTTCAGGCCTGTATTTGTGTCTAAACTGACACATACGTGCATGTTCTGCCAAGCTATTCATTTGTAAAAGTCCTGTTCTAAACTTGCTGAAGCAAGAACACCCTGCACAAACCTTTTGTTCCCTGAAAAAGGAGCTATTTTTGTAGAGAAAGCACACCAAATAGAGCACGCCCCTGTCAACCCTGAGGTCAGGGTATCTCATCAAGTAACAGTAAAGAGTGGAGACTGTTTGTCTATCTGCCTTCCCAGGCTGGCCAGTTTCTTACAAGCAGTGCTACCAAAGCAGCAGCTTTCTGACAGTTATGTGCATCTGCACGGGAATTCCATTTATTTAAAATACCATTTTCTGAAATATGTACCATGGGGGTAAGCAAAGTATACATGCATTACTCCAAAAGATAACAATTTCTTTTAACATTCAGGGAGCTGCAGGAATAGGCTCTGAGTGGAGTACTTAGTGTATCAAATAGAAGATTAATTGTCAGCTGCACCACGCAGTTTACTTTAAGTGAATGCATCAGTATGTAATTGTATGAATGCATATTGACAAATGACTGATTCATTGTAGTCCTGCTGAATAGAAAAGGCTGTCATAACAAATTGCTACTGTTCAGGAACAGGTATCTAGAAAAGGCTGATACAGAGAACAGTAGTGATTGTTGCCCAGTACTTCACACAATAGGAGAAAACCATTATTGTTTCTTTAACATTCATAGTTCTGCCACCCATCACAAGGAATTATTTTGGCATTCACATAGACATAATGAGCCTTTCCATAGGAATTTCAGCAGTATTTAAAATTAGCATCCATTAGTGTCTGCTTATTATAAAGTATTAATTTATGCACAGTTGTAGTACTGAGACATAGCTCTGCTGTCTGTGTATCGTATCACATTCCAACCTCATAACTCCATGACAGCTTTGATTTTTCTAGAGGAAAAGTGATCTCTAAAGGATCACATTAAAATTGCCTGATTTTGCAGAGGAAAAATGTGACCTAATCTTCATTACTTCTAAACAAATGTCACGTTTCAATTGAGGGAGCACTGATGATAGTCTGTATCTTTTATGAAATTGAACAATGATGATATTTCATTCCCTCTATCCAGAAGAATGATCAGATGGGTTTGACTTACATCGGTTAAAAAGGTCATATTTTTGTTTTCTAGATACAATACAAATATATGGCTATAAAAATGTGACATTTATCTCCTTTGTTGTTAATGATAGCTGACAATTAAGTAATGCAAGGTGTTACCAAAAAAATAAAAGATATTCAACTAATTCTCTGAGTTCCTATAATAGCAGCTTTAATAACACTAAAGATCAGTTCCAATATTAAGTCTGCTGTGCAATTTCATACTGGCGCTGGTGGTGTCACCACTTCATAGGCTTAATCCTGATTCTAGATCAACCATTATACCTGTGTACATTCACATCAGCCAGAATATTCAGTCTCCTACTTTCAGTTCTGTTGAAGAACTGTTCTTCTGCTTCTAACACATGCCCTCTTTAAAAAGATGAAAGGCTCACTGAGGTAATTATTGTGGTAATAGAGAAGTTAAAATGTAGTAGATGACAATGGATCCAGTTATGACAGTAAACACAGGTATCTGTACAGTATTTAAATTCTGAGGTACAGTTCCTTTAAACAAGAAACAGGCACAAAAGGTTGAGACAAAGCCTGATGGCACCAAAACTTGTGTTCTGTTCACAAGTAGACCACAGGGAAATTCTGGCCTACTAAGAACATTGAGCTGGTGATAATAGCACAAGGACAGTGCTCATTTAAAAAATATATACTTAAATGTACATAGGTATTTAGATATTGACTTAACTATACTCCTTATTTGAAGAAATAAATCATTTCTTGGGGCTTTTTCCCAATCAAGAATAAAGAAATTTAATCAGCCTGCTGTCTTTTTCTCTTGTCGTATCAGACACACAGACAGATTCTGCACACTGTGTAAAGCATTGCCTATAGTCCAGTTTAAGAACAACCCTAAACAACAGGAAAGCCTGCCTTATCCTAGAACTGGTTCCCATCAGCTTCTACAGGAGCGTTACGCTCTTGGAGTTCCCACCGCCTATGGTGAGTCCATTGGCAATGCTTATATCAAGCCTTCCCCTCCTCTGTTCCTTTCCTGCATCACTCTTTCTCCAGTAACCCCACAGATAACTGTGACGGATGCATTTGTGAGGTTTCTGTATAAACCAACTTCTGTGCACGCTTGGTTAATGACCTCTTATTTTATTACTGGAGTTAAAACCCCAACTCCTTTCACCTAGAAGTGCTCTCTTCACATTCTCAAGAGAAGGAAATCACTCTTCTCCCCTAGATTCCTCCCTACTCAGAGTTCAGGATTTTCTCTCAAGTCTTGAATCCTGTTTTCCCAGACTCTAGCTCTCCACCAGACTTCTTCCAATCTCCTGAATCTTTCACTTCCCAAAAAAACACGTGTAGCCAGCAATTTTCTATTTTTCCCTCCAGCCCTTCCTCAAGCAGAGGTACATACTTAAATATTTGAGGACAATGTCTCTGATAATTGGAACCATTACAAATCCCAAGTTGTTAACTCTCTATTTTATGTCCACCAGTAAACTTTACTCCGTTAAAAATATAGATACTTGCCTCCTCACACCAACATAAATTCTCTAAATTACCTACTATTCTCTAGCAGAGCTTGAAAGTAGCATATCAAAGCTTTGTTGAACTGATATTCAGAAGTGCAAATGTTTCAAGAAATTTCTCCCAGTTCTCATTTAAGTAAAAACTGGATATTCACTGAGTTCAAAAAATAACTTGTACAAGTGATGCCTTCACAGGAACACAAGTCTTGCACGCTTGCAGGAATATTTGTTCTCAGAAAGGTATATGACAAATCCATTGAAGAGGTCACAGTGAAATCTGATTTGTCTTCCCTTTTTTGAGCCCTCCTGTTATTTAATCATGAAGCAAAAGCAATACAATACAATTTCAAAAGGTCAATAACTCATGAACAAATGGTTGATGACAGTCAAGGGAAATAGCCTAGAAACACCCCATAAGCTGAAATATGCTTGCATTAAATTTTTGAGTGCTCTCAAGCAAAAAACTGTTCAAAATATATTCTGATGATTTATAAGCAGCAGGAGTTAAACTGGACAATTACATATTCACTACTAACTTGCTTGTTAATTGATGTTTATTTGCTATTCCACATTCTTCAGACGTGTGCTACTGTTTGCATATGGCAGGGTTGTGACATCATGAAACAAGCACGAATATAATTGAGACTGTTAAGAATTTAGGGCCCAGATAAGAGAAAATTGATATTTTAAAGATACTATTTCACTTTTTCTCCAGCTCAGCTTATGATCATTTCCTTCCTTTGCCAACAAGCACAAAACCTTTCTTTGCATCATTGTTAGAGCTGTTTGGGTGTTCTACCTTCACACTTTTGGATTTCATTTTAAGGTTAATCTCACTCTTAAAATGTCTTAGATTTGGAATGCTTGATTTGGGAATGATTAGAATTTCTCTGTAATACACTCTTACCCTAAATGATTGATACGTGCTCCTTAAACTCCTTTTTAATATAGCTTTTGTCTGACAATTTGCATGTTTGTAAGACTAAAGATTTCCTGCAGTAAGACTGAGAACACTGTAACATAGTATTCCTAGGGATTTCATATCAAAGTATCAAGAGTAGGCCGTTTTTCTTTTAAATGCAATTTTTTTGGACAGATCAGACAAATGTTTTGACTCTCCTTGGCCCCTCTGGAGCAATGCAAAATGCAGCCACAGAGTATTTGCCAGCCTGGTTTACACCAAATCTGTTTCATGAGATTAGCTCATCCAGCAGAACTCCACTTCCAATCACTTCCCTGTCCCACCACTGCCACATGCCTACCTGAACAGTTATCTTCCCATACCTCTCGCCTTACCGTTCATACCACTTCTCCCAGCCTCTATATATCCAGGTGCAAATAGATGTATACTCACATGCAGTTTAATTTCCCCTTCCAGGCAGCCCTCACTTTTGAGTACACTGTTGCAGTAATATCATATCAAAGCTTGATGTCCTCAAAAAATATTAGGGTGTCAAACATTGTCATTTTAATGCAGACAAAACACTGAGGCCTTTGAAAGGGTTTTTGAGGAGGCGGATTTCTGTGAAGACCTAGAAAGACCACCCCAAATATATTCGTGATGTCAGACACCTTGAAAGAGGCAGAGCACTGATCTGAATCTGCACTTCCCCAGCACCATGTGAGGGCTGGTTCTCTCTGACCAGACATTTAGCAAACACAGAGTGAATTCTTTCCTAATAGAAGTTTCACCAAAACTAGCACCTTCCTGAAAATAAATTCAGTTTTAATACATCTTTATTATCTGACTAGAAGGATTTTTCCCCAAGGGTTTCCCACCCATCTCTGTTGTTATCTCCTTCCGTTACCAGCACTGGTCACTTGCTAGCATCCCCATGCTCTGATGTCCAACATAGAACTTTATTCAAATAAGCTTTTAAAAGCTTTTAAAAATCTAGACTGCATCATTATATTTGTGAACTGTATTTCAGTATTTAACCCTACTGTATAAGCAGTAATTGCTAGCATTTAAATCTTTTCTAAATTAAGGATACTATCTGCAGGCTTATTTCTCACCAGCAATGCTAACACTACAAAATAAATAAATAAATCCCATGATGTGAAAGAGACAGAAGAAATATTCAAAGATTTATTCCAAAAAAATTGAAATGATTTGGCCTGGAGGGTCCATTTTCATATGAAAAACACTACTGCACAGACATATGCTTTTTTTTTTCCTACATGCAGAAAAGTAGCACAATCTTCAAGAGGCATCCAGCATGACTTTCAATACCTACCACCTTTTTCACTTTACAACAAAATAAAAGTTCCCCAAGCCCCTGGATCATATCTTTAGTTTGCCATTTCAAAAAGCAACTTTTGAGGGGAAAAAAAAGAAAAAGAAAAAAGAATTGCATGGGCCTAATACAAATTCTTTGAAGTAAATTTTTTGAGTTGTAACAGCCTCTAAAACATGTTTTTGCTTGTTTATACTACTTTTCTCCTCATTTTTTGATAAATCTCCTTCATGCCAGTTCACAATATCAGAATTATCCTGAACAGGTGAGGAACTCTCTTTTGTTATCAAAATCTATTCTTTTCCACTATTGTATAAGATATTTAAATTTTGCATGAAATACCAAAGATGAAATAGAAATGGGACGCAGCAGCTGAAGTTTTTTGAATTATAAACACCAGGATGGTTGACTTATGCTCTCCATGATTAATGCTGTTGTAAAGCTCTGAAGCCTGGAGGTGCAATGTGTTTAAGGAAAAAGTTGAAAAATTGCTAATAAGCAACAGATATTCAAAAGTCAGAGCAGAGAACTTTGCATCAGGACTCATGAAGGCTTCATCTCCGTGAGTGATTCACTGCATGTCAGGGAGCAATTAACCTGTCTGTGCTTCACCCTACTTCATTGGTAAAACAAACTGTAGTATGCTATCTCTCTGGGGAGGAGGAGCAGAGGGATTTGAAGATTAATTATTTGTAAAATTAAAAAAAAATACATTTTCTGTCTAAACATGTACAGTTCCTTTCTCCCCTCCCTCCCCCCAAATTAATCTGGAATAAAAATCAAAAAGCTTCACTACCCCTGCAAAAACCCCTCAGACCTAGACCTGAAGACACTTTAAAAAAAATCATAAAGAAGCCAGAGATCTTCATTGCGGTGCTCTGAAGATCAATATGTTTGATGTAGGGAAGAAAATGCTTACAGGGAAGTTGTCAGAAGTCTTCCACCAAAGAAAGACACCCACTCCACACCTGCAGGCATAGCAGACTAAGGCCTGCCAACCTGCCAGCCACAACTCAGCTTCAACATTAGGTTTGTGTAGTACTTTAAGATCCACACTTGAAAAGACGAGCTGTGTATCCACAACACTTGCATTAGAAGTAACAGGTCCCTTTAGCCTTAGAATTATGTAATGTGGCAGTTGCTAGGGAAACGAGTTTTATTTTATTTTTTAAATAACTTTGTCAATAAGCACACACAGTTTATTACATGTCTCAGCTGCCAGGATAACTTATGCCCTCTTTGCTTCAACATGAATACCTGTATTTATGCAGTAAGGGAAGGCTGGTTATTCCTTATGACTGACTGCTCTTTTTGGCATAATATGTTCTTATGAATAGTCAGGAGAAAACAACCCACTTACCTTCACAATAATAAATTAGCCTGTGTGACTCAGACAGGAAGTAAGGGGAGGAAAGGGGAGTGAAAATTAAAATTTTGTGCAGTTCTGCTGAAATTCAAGCCACATAATCCCCACATGCCCATGCATATAAAACGGAGGCTCTGCAAAGGTAGAGATTCTATAGAAAACAAAATTTTAAGACCTGACTGGCCTTTGGTTATGTAAAGAAATGAAGATTGAGCAGCTGCACTGACATTTTGTTTCTGGGTAACAGAGGATGGTAGTGACTCATTTCTCATTGCTATGCCAGCATACCTTTTCTACACAAGCTTTCATTAAGGTTAAAAACAAATGAGAAGGCAATGCATTTCGGCTTACATCAATGTGTTGCTGACAAGTAGCGTGAGTAAGTGACCTGCCACAGTGGCCTAAGCCAAAGTACTCTCATTTGGATCGCTCAAGAGCAAGTATTTCTCATGTGAAATTCAGAAAGGGCATGCTGTCTATAGAAATGACATTAGGTTTTACTCTTGCTCTGCAAAAGTCCATAGAGCCTACATTCACAGCTGCTCAAGTTATATAAAAGAAAGCCTGAATTACCAGGCACAATGGAATATAAATGGCAAATATAAGAAGCTAATACTGTATATGATGGATGAATTAAAGGCAGAGATAAAAACAGACACAGTATAATCAGTACCTGCCTCTGGTAATGATAAAATTTGATCAAAAAAGAATAGGTCTGTATGTAGAATATTAGTCAGAACTCAAAGGGGAATATTAGTCAGAAACTAAAACTTCCTTAACTTCCTTAAGTATTTATGTACAGCACACAAAAGCTCAATTCACTGCCAGTGGCTAGGCAGGGCTTTTCACATTAAGCTCCAAGTCCTGCAGTTACCACCTTTCAGATAACACCTCTTGTTAATTCTTGCTCACGAAATACAGCAGCACCCTCAGACACCCAGACGGAGCACATGTCATGTCAGATAACTCTCATCATTCTCAGTGCCATTTTGGGCTTCTTTCGAATTCCCATCTGCACCCCATTTCAGAGTGAGAAGGCAGACACAAAGTTTCTCCCAGGAACTCACACAACACCTAAGAAAAGTTCAGCTAAACACCATCTGTTCAGTAAGAGCTCTTCCCCATGCCTTGGACACTATCCCAGCAGATGCTCCCCTGAGCTTCACACCTACCTTACTCTGAGCCCTAACCTCTTGCCTGGGAGAAGCCAGACATATCCTATTCTAAGTGTAACTCACCCCAGCCAAACCGCAGCTGTTAAATACAAGCACAGCTCGCCCTAAGGGAAAGACACCCTCCTACATACAGTTTCACTGAAACGAATGTAGCATCTGTGAGTCAGATCACTGACCAAGCAGGGAAACACAGGGAGTGACAGCACCAGCTCCTTTCTGTGGAGTAATTCAGCATGCGTGAGCCAGAGGACAGTAGTGCTCAGCCTTCTGGGTGGTGGGGCTGCAGGGATTTTGCCCAGACTTTTTCAGAAGTGTAATATGGCTTCTCTCTCACTTGTTAGCAGCAGCATAATCACACAACAGCAGAACTCAGAGCACTGTTCGTATTTAACTTTTTTTCCCCAACAATAAAAAATACTACCCCTTTCACAAGCTCCTAAATCCTGCTCTAGAAGGCCATCTTCACCCAAAGGAGTTTCTATACTTATTAACCTCTGTCCTTGTCTTTAAATTAATGCACTTGTAATGCTGGGTCTTATAATATAGGCATCTGTCCTTGAGAAAAGAAATAAACAGGTATCAGCCTTTTTTCTTTTCTTTTCTTTTTTTTTTTTCCACACAGCCCTCTGAGCAATTGTTTTCCAGTAACAACCTGCAGTAAAATATGTGGTAGTTAACAAGGACTAGATCTGAGCTAATTATGTATGAAAGCCAAAGCTGTCATTCTTATATGACTAATCTTGTGAGCCATTTAACACAAAAAAACGCAATATGAACAAAACCTCTGTACAGTTTTGCACTAGTAGGTAAAAATTGCACAGTAAAATTACTCTACTTAGGAAAGGTTTTACCTAGTTAACTAATTGGTCT
This sequence comes from Apteryx mantelli, assembly GCF_036417845.1. NCBI lineage: Eukaryota > Metazoa > Chordata > Aves > Apterygiformes > Apterygidae > Apteryx > Apteryx mantelli. Next base: position 60,456,754 of record NC_089980.1, on the reverse strand, counting down.
CAGTAAAAAACACACCCAATAGCTCAAATTCTATTCTCAGTTACACAGAGATAGATAGTGACTTATGTGGAGTTGTTATATAGCAGAATTTGGCCATCCACATAAAAGCTTCACTCTTTGCGTATATAGCATACATTTAGGAAGCAAATGGAAGCAAAGAAAATGAAAAATGAGCAAGACCGGTTCTCTAATCTCCAAATCAGCTTGTTGGCTGTAGTCTGCACTATCTGGGAAACATGCTTCCTTTCCCAACCAAGGATAGAGTCACAGAGGCTGGTGAACTCTGCTGACTCTGGACCATATCTATAGTGTCCCTCAAGTGAAAAAGCAACTAGGTTTGCAGTAACACATAGCACAGATGACGGAGCGAGATCACAGGGCATGACATCCTGGAAGCATGAGAGCATCTCACCTTCTATACAGAAATGGAGGCTTACGGGACAGTGGCTCATTGTATTTATGTCAGCCACCTGGCACAGGCCCAGGTAGGCCATGGGAGCATGCAAGGATGGCAGAGAGCCCAGAGGGATGTAGGCTCTAGCAGAGGTTCCTCCATCCTTCCTCATGCCCACAACCTCTGCCTAATCTAGTCTGCTGCTGTCAGTACCATGCCTAAAAGAACAGCTGATGCTAGCTTAGCTGTTTCTGAACTTCCAAAAGCATTTCCCATAAACAAGCAGAGAAGTTTCTACCAGTAGTAATTCTTAGTAGGGAACAACACATCCTCTTTGTCACATGGCTCCCCTGTGCACTGCTCATACCACATAGACTCTTTCACCACTCATCTTTCTTCTCCTCACCCCAGACCCATCTCTACCATTAGCCAACCCACCTGCATCTCAGCTTGGCTTATGTGTATGTCTTCCTCCATAAAACATCCTCTCCTTCCAGGAAGAACAGGACAGATGAGCTCAAGTTGTCTGGCCACAGACAGAGTTTCCAACTGGCAAAAGTTGCACCTGTCGAGCATCATGCAGGACGATGATGGCCAAGGCAAAGAAGATGTGTCTTGATGCAGGCCCCAGGATGAGAAAGTCTGTCTGCCCACTTCACAGTCATCACATGCCAGAACAAAGGTCAGCAAGGCCCTACCTCAGGACCCTCTAGCATCTTGGTGCTGATAAACCTGCTAGATGACCTGCCATTGCCATTCAGGGAAATCTGAAAAACAGGCCTCTCTCAGCTTCTTCAGCTTAATCTCAGCATTGTGAAGTGGAGCAAAATGTTAGACATGAACAGCCCCATTTGAACCAGTGCTGGAGCAGGAAACATTTCATATAGGAAGTTCACCACAGACTTAACCTTATCTTCATCCTTTGTATTTGATGCCAGATACTGGTTCCTCTTCAGTGCTCTGATAATTTGCATATGATGATTAATTTTTAGGGGCAGAGGAGGAAAATAGCTGAAAAAGAAAAGAAGAGGACATTATTAATTTTTGCTAGTAACTCTTCGAAGATCTCTGTCTCCACCTTTGTTTGCTCCAATCCCTACTTTGTCCTTCCTTCCTCTTGCTTTTTCCAAGAGAAAACCAGGTCATCTTCTGGTGCCTGCTGGTATGCTTGGATCCACAAATCTGGGAGAAGGACAAAAGGAGACGCACTGTACTCCATGAAGTCATTCAAGAGGCTAAACCTGCGAATATAAGCTCCCCAGCCCTGTGTAGGCTGCCAGGTACAGTTGACTCCTGGAGATGAGCAAGAGCCAGGGAGGCTTAAGGTTTAAGCACAAGCATCCCCTGTGGTGAGCAGGGCAGCCTCAGCTCAAGTGTTCAGGAAGCACCTTAGAGGTTTCCCTGAAGTAGATGTTTTTTCAACACAAAATGTTGTCACCACAGTAGCTCATAGGTGGGACCTAACAGAGAAATATAAATACTAGCCAATGAAAGAGAGTATGGCTCACTTGAGGCAAGTCTGATAGCAAGAACCAGCTTAGCTAGTCTGTTACAATGCTCATTTCTTTCTCATAGTCTTTCTAAGAATCTTTTCTCAATCCATGCTTGCTGCATCTCAGCCTGCTGACAGCTGTTTCATTGTTTTCCCCATAAGATGCCTTAGAAAACTTAGTGACCAACCTCCACAAGCAGTCCAATTTATCCTCAATTTAAACTGAGTTTTCTAACCCAGGCTAACGGTCATTTTTTAACTCTTGGAAGAGAAAAGGACTTAGTGACTCAAAACACAGGTGGTGTTTCATACAGTACAAGGTGGAAAATACTGCTTCTAAAGAAACAGCTCTGCGATTTTTGCAGAAAGAAGCTGTAAAAACTCTAAGACCAAATTCCCCAGCTGGAAGTGATACTGTTGTGAGGCATTACTTTAATGTGCATTCTTTGCCTCTGCTACATTGCCTGTTTCATGTTCATAAATTAATAAGTAAGCTGGCACAGAACATAGCTCACCTATGGGCTAGAAACAGGTAAAATCCAGGAACTAAGATTTAAATTACAGTAAAATGAGGCACTATAAATTCTTTAGAGGGATCTAACGCTGAAGATTCTTCCATAGACATTTTTGTTTGCTTAACAAAATACATGAACTGAGCACTGAACAGGAATTTATTAATAACCTAAACCTGCAATTTGTGTTACTAAAAAAACAATAAGATACAAGCTATGCATGAGATAACCATGTCATTTATGATTTTAAATCATTAATTTTATCAACACTTGAAAAACATACAAAGACATACCAAATTCTATTCTCAATAGTTTGGGCATTGCTTGCCTAGCTGGTTTGACTTGGTGGAAAACCTTTGCTTTTATGAGATGTGGGGAGCTCTTGCGGAAAGTCCCAGGAACGTAAATATTTAAGGTATGAGATGCTTAAATAGTTCCAACATTTCCCCAAACCAGGTATTTTTATATTAATCAGCTAAAGTAGAATTAATCTCATCTAATTTTTGATGTCTCCATGTTCACAACTAAGGTAGTCATGAAGAGATACGGACACTTTTAAGATTCCACTCATCTGGTGAAACACAGACTTTTGCTATAGGATGAGAGGAATCGTGCACTAGAAGTGCATATTTCTCTCCATTGACCACAGAGGGAGCTTAGGATGTCTGATCTGGATGTAAACATGTCCACTGTAGAAATCTGCATGGGTTCAGATTAATCACATCTCTATTGTCAAGACGACATATAGTTGTAGAGAATATAGCTATATCAGATCTTTGCCCTCTTTCCTCCAGTTTCATATGAGAAACTGTCCTCTTTCTCTCACTTATTCCCTCTCTCTTCTTTTGATTTTCTGTGTTGTGAAGCTTCTTGTGGCCCCCTTATTTGAACACGTCTCTTGGTTCTCTTCAAATCATCTATAATCTCATAAGAGACATGGGGCATTTTGGGGTAAACTGTACAAAGCAAGAGCACATCTACTATTTCCTATGACAGGTTAATGATCAAGAAGGATAGAGATCCCAGGAAATATTCAGCTCAATTCATGAATGTTATCAGATACTCAGTCAACCTATCTAGGAGTCTTAGTGAAAAGACAGAACATATCCACTGCAGTACCCTGACTTTACTGATAATGTGCTATCAACTCTAAAATGCAGACAGACCTCATTAGCGTCATCATACTGAGAAAACTGACCAGATCATTCAAAGGTAAGGAGAAGTAAAGGCTAGGAATTTGTTTCCCCATGGAAATGGAAAGATTAGTTATATTTATGCAGTCATTTAGGAAATCTCCAGAGGTAGAAATACCTTTTGGAACTGACAACTAAGTATCAGTCCAATTACACAGATTATGAAAGCTTAATTCTTGGACAAGAGATGATAAAGACATCAGCTTAGGCAATCTTCTCTGACATATTTCTAGCCCTAGGAGGTTAAAAGGTAGAAAATACCTGAAAAGATTGCTAGGTGCACAAGAGGGATGAAACAGACAGTTTGGATTTTGTGGAGTAGCAGCATGCGTTCCATGGGAAGAATAAGCCATACTAAGGAAATAGCCTGTATCAAAGAGGTAGAGAAAATAAGCTTCTTCATTAGAAGCTACCTGGAAGATTCAAAAAGGTCTGAAAGTTAGACTCAGGATAGAATTCTTATAACTTAAAGCTGGCATGTTCCAAACATTTGGAAGCAATATGGTAAAGAAACAGAAATAAAAATTTCTCTTACTTTTATACCAGCACTAAAAATCTGGATAGTAAGCAAAAGGAATTGAAAATTGCTATTGATGAGAAGAAATTCAATACAATTGGCATTACTGAAACGACTACTTTCGTGACTACAATGTTAAAAATCACAGCCTGTAACCTCTTTGGAAAAGACAAGGCAAGAAAAAGAGGTTGAAAGGGTGCTTGTGTTAGAAGACAATTATTTGCTTTAGAGTTGCTGATAACTCAGAACAGCAGGACCTTGAACATACATGGATCAATGAACTCACTAACAAAGCCCACAAGGGGGTTCTGATGAGAGGTTGTTACAGACCACCAAATCAAACTAGAAAACAGGATGAATTAATCCTTAAATACTTGTCAGTAATGTGGGGAAAGAGATATCGTTTTGGAGGTTTCAGCTGCAGATGCATGCTGCAGGTCCCAATCAGCTAACAGTAAATCATCACTAGAGCTCCTGGTATAGCATGTGTTTCTACTCTAAAACCCAAGCGTGCTCTACCCAACAAGAGACAACTATTTTATAACAAAACAGATGACTGAATCATTAGACTGGAAGTCGGCAGTTATCTAAAGATCAATGGTAGCAATCCAATTACATTCAACATGGGCAAAGAGGAGACAGTCTCAGAGGGCTTTATAGATAGGCAGATAGGTAGGCAGTACTTCAAAAGTACTACTTTCCAAAAGCTGAGGAAGAGTAAAAACAAAACTAAAATGGTGCTCCAATAACACAAGTGAAAATCTAAGCTCCTGAAAGACTTAGTCGGTCAAAAGCTTCACTTTGACATCAAAGAAAACTTGCCCAAAAAACTCATAACACTACATGTATGAAGACAGACACCTATAGCAAAGAATGATGGATATTAAAATAAATATCAGTTGTTATAAATCAATTTAGGAACCACAGTTATTTAAATAAATATCAGTTGTTACAAATCATGTTAAGAACTTCTGAAAACAGATAAGGAAAAATAAAGAGGCAGTATTAAACTCATAGCTATCGAGACTAATGCAACCAGAAGTATTTTGCATTTGTTTATGTGACCAGAGGCTCACCTCCATGGTGAGCTGGTGAGGCAACTCCAAAACTGAACCAACACCACTGGAGTCCCCTGCCCCAGCTCCTCCGGGGCTGTCACTGGGGAGCTGTCAGCCCATGGTCCCCCAGATGAGGCAGTGGGAGAGGCTCTCCCCCGATCGCCTCACAGCCTGAGGGGGGTGCCTGCGTACAGGGGTGTGGGACTCGTGATGGGATGCAGGAGAAGAGCATTTGGGGATTGCACAGGACTTGTCGTGGGATGTTTAAGGGAAGGACCAAAAGGGAGGGATCAAGGTGGTTTGGGGAGGAACAAGTGTGGGAAAACAGAAGAAAGAGGTGATAAGAGGGGCCAGTCATGTGTAAACAGGCTGCTGGCCAGTACGCTTGTCTGGCCATGCCCTGCACCTGGTCAGCCACCGCCTGCCCTGTCTTCTTATTAAACTCCATTTCTGTTCTCCTGGGTGAAGGTGCTCTCTGTTCTGGGTGCATGTGTGTGCATGGAGGTCTACATGCAGCAACTGGAGTCGGCCCACGAGTCACAGGGGCCAATGTGCCTGTGGTGCCAGCACCTGGCGAGACTGCAGCGTGTGCATGCTGTGTGTGGGGGGGTGCCAGTGCGTAACTGCTAGCGATTACTGAGCTCAGCGAGCCAGGTAATAGGATAAGAGGCTTGGGAGCCAGGTATTGGAGTGGCCATAAGTCTGGGCCAGAGAGACCAGAGGGTCTGAGAGTGGGTTACTGGAGAGACCAGGAGGTCTGGGGGCCAGTACTGGTAAGGCCATAGGTCTGGACCGCTAAGGGAGAGACCTGTTTGTGTGTGTTGCTGTGCATGAGGCAATTGAGAGTCCAGGGGCCTGCTACTGCATAGGATGAGTGTCTGTGGCCTGTTACTCCATGGAGTGAGTGTGGGTGTGTAAGAGAGAGAGAAAGAAAGAGAAAGTGTAGGTCTGTGTACCAGCAACTGAGGTGGGCTGCAGGCCTCAGGGGCTCGTATGCCCAGATGGCAGCAACTGGATATACCAGGGGGACACAGCTGCTAGCTAGACTGAGTGTCTAAGGACAGCTACTGGAGGGATCCATACTGTGTGTGTGTGTTTTCCACTAACAAGTTTTCATCCTGATCAGCCAGAGAGGGAACAGGATCAGGCGGTTGGAGCTGTTTGTGTTTGGGTGAGTGCTGTGTTTTCTGCCTGTTAATCTGTGTGGCCAGCCATATGCGTATATATGTCACATACATGTGTGTGCACCAGTTGGGAATACACACTCAGCCTTGCTACTGGCTGGCCCTGGGGACATGGAGCTGCAGCAGCCTTGCTGCTATTGGACTACTAGTTTCGGCAGCTCCTAATGGTTTCTGCTTTTTGAAAACAAAGGGAACTACCACAAATGGACTAGGCCCATCCATAGGCAAAAATGGTAACCCAAACTTGGATTGTTGAAAATATTCCTGTCTTGTATTTGGAAAGAAGGTGTTGGAAGCAGTACTCTGCAAGCTATTTGGTCACCAAGAGGGATGTTAAATAGTACCTATTATGAAAAAAATCTAATGAAAAATAAAACAATAACTAAATTTAATTCATAGATTTTTGGTCTGCTGACATATATACAAGAGTCTTTAAAAGAGCTGTTCATCCCCTGTGTGTTCATTGTTTTTTGCTAAAACAATACAATTTTAGAATGCTGGAAAAACACCAGGGAATTGGAGTAACACTCTTTGCCAATATTCAAACAGATAAGTATTCAGCAGTAGTGACCTGGTAGATTGGCTAGACAGACATCGACCCCAAGTAAAATGTTAGAAAAACTGAAACAAGATTCAACCAATATAGAATTAGGCTAGAGAATTAGGATAGAGAAATAAATAATGGCAATAAAAATCACTTTATAGAAAATAAATCATATCAAGGAAACCTGATTTCATCCTCTGAGGAGATTATGTTTTGTCAATAAAAGTAGGTTGAGAGACCAAGATTCTTGGATTTTCGTAGCATTTGGTGTAGCACTATAGAACATTCTGATTAAAATTAACACTGTAAAATGCAGCACATGTTAGATGAGTTAAGGTAAGTTAGATGAATTAGAGAAGTTAAGCTCAGGCCGAGAAGTAGTTATCCAATAGGGAATATTTGCTGGTGAGAGTTTTCCCAGAGGAGTCTTGCTATGATTAGCAATAGGGCTCATGCTATTCAACACTTTCATTATGAACTGGAATAAAAATAAAAAGTCAGAGACAATCAGTTAAATCTGCATCCAAGACAAAAATTGGTGTAATAGTTAATAGCAATCAGAAGAGGGCTGACTTAAGAAAACAAGTTGGCTTGGGACTACTCAAACAAAGCGTGTTTAACTATATCCAAGTGCAAGATCATATGGCTAAAAAACAGAATGCAGGTACCACCCACAGAGTGGGGGGTGATCGGCATCAGGGAAAGAAGTGGCTCCAAAATAGCTTTTACAAGGATAGCAAACAAGCAATTCAATATATGCTCCTTGGGCAATGTTGTAGCAGAATGGGCTATTATGATCTCTGGACATGTAAGCAGCAGAAGTAGGACTGATATTGGAATGCTGCCAGCAGTTTTGGTGGCCAAATTTTGAGAAGAACATTCGAAAACTGAAGAAGGTGAAGAAAAAAGGTCACAAAAAATTGACTTTGAGAGCTGAAGAAAATGCGTTAAAGTGAAAAACTTTAACAGCTCAAGCTGTTTAGCTTTTGAGAGGGCAGGCTGAGAGTGACTTGATTACAGTGTCTAAATGCTTTCAAAGGGAGAAAATAGGAAGCACTAAAGGGTTCTTTAATCTAGCAAAGACAGATATTAACAAGAACCAAAGCTAGAAATGAAGCCAAATATGAAATCATGCACTGATTTATAATCACAAGAGTGATTAAACACTGGGAAAAATATAAAGAAAAGTCCATCTTCATCTCTTGATGTCTTCAGATCATAAGGAGATGCCTTTGTCAGAGAAGTTATTTTTTAATTCACTGTGTTCAACTGATAGCCAGCCTGGGAATAACCCATTGAATCAGAATTACTTCTGGAAAGATTGTTCAGGATCAGTTAGTCATCAAATCATGTACTTCTAAGGAACATATTAGATCTGTAACTGATCCATTGAAAAAATGATAATTCAGCACTATAAAGTAATTTAAGGACATGGTTTTAAATATATGGTGTTTAGGAGGATGTCTAAACACTCACACAATTCTAAAATATGCTTCATTGTCCAAAGAGTGCTGAGATTTAAGCTGGCTCATAAGTGTTAGGCAATCAATTCTTGTAGACACAGCTTCAGAAATGCTTCCATTTTGTCTGGCTGAATTAGAAATGAGTTATTTCATTAGTAGAATTATTATTTTGGGATGAACTCCAGAACATTAAAGCTTTACATTTAACTTCCATTACAGTCCAGAATTGAATTAACCTCTCTTTCTCATATAAAAGTAGCTAATGCACTTTGCTTGTAAAATGCAAATGTCCTTATATTCTGTTTCACAGAAGGCACTTAGAAAAATTCAATGGAATTATGGTTCATAAAATTTCAGTGCATTCAATTAAAATACAACATTTTAAGAAAAATAGTTTATTTTCTTTGCTATCATTGAATACCGATATGGGGAAAAACTAGTACTGCTGAGTTACATGGTAAAGTATCAGATCGGTATCAAATCAGAGCAGAAACTCTATTCTGCTGTAACACATGCAATGTACAAACACAAAGGCATATTTTGAAAGTGCTGTGCCCAATGTGGATAAGAGAATCAATCAGGACTTTACTTTTCCTAAAATCTGAAGAATCTTTTCAAAGTCCCTCTGGGATTGTTCTTTTCTTTTTTCTTTTTTTTTTTTTCCTAGTCCCCATTCTGAATTATAAAGCGAAATAAAACATAAATTTGCATGTTGCTGAAAACAGATTGAACTGAAACCACAAATCTTACGAGTGGCTCTACCCCGAAGCCTATTATCTTCAAATCATGACTAAAAATCCAATAACACAGGGGTTTTGTCTGTAGTTTCAGTTCACCATGTTTCTCAAATCAGGCTTTTGCAATTGCAAGATTCAGCTTTGTTCTGAAAGAGAACAGAAAATTTCTACATTTTTCTGCAAGGAAAAATTCTGGAAAAATATATGTCAATTAGACATTCCATTATGCATTTTAACACTTAAGTATTTCTTTAAAATATGAAAAAAAAATATGCTAGCTAAAGTTGAAAAAAATGTTCCATTCTATAAATCCTGAAACAGGATATTTCAGTGGGAAATTTATAAAGATTCTTTCTGGGATGCAGTTCTGCTGGAAACGCATCTGATTTTGCAGTGTTTCTGTTTTGATGAACCACATACTTGGACATAGCAATTCTAGGTTCAAATGTCAACAGCAAAGTTGACGCTGTTCAAGGTATGACGAACCTGGTCATGCGATCTTCTCAGCTGAAAAGATCCAGAAGCTGAGGAAACACAAGGGGGAGAGTCAGCGATGAACATAAGTATAAATTGATATGGAAGCATATACTGATGCACCAAAGATGTATCATAGTCATAGATATAGGTACTACAGTTCACTGTGAAAAGACGACAAAATGCTTAGCAGCTGTGATTTTAGGAGTCTGTTTTCAAGAAGGGTTTGAATTCGACAGGTTAGAGATCACTTGAAGAAAAAGATTGACCAACTCTGGGACAGATCAAAGTTTATCAGCCACTGTGATAGCTCAGCGCTTATGTGACTGTGACTAAGGGATCCCTTTGCAAGACTTTGCTCATGACACACAATATCCCAGCTATCGGATCTGCACAGGAAGATCTTTGCATTAGGGGAGGGCTTCAGCTGGGCGCAGGCCAGACCCAGACCGTGGCAGAATTCAAAGTGTAAGGAAGAAAGCAAAAATATCCATTTGCAGAAGCTTGGGATAACATTGTTATTAACAGATTCTGAAGCCACAAGTATGCTGCACAAGTCATTGCAAAATTGTTATGTTAAATACTGAATAACATCGTTCATTTTTACATTGTGTCAGAAGTGCACTCACCCAGGAAAGATAAGAGGGTTAGTTCTGTAGGAATCAAAACCTCTTATAACTCCAAACACATTTTCCAATTGATGGGACCTCTCACAGCATGAGAATTTTGCTTTCTGACCAGCTCTCACCTGTTTTCTTGCATCCAGAAGGCCCTACAAGAAACCAGGAGCTCAAGGTAGAAGGTCTCACAGACTGCCAGCTGCATCCAGCTGACAAGGATCCCAGAAAGCCCACATCATTGGGGACCAGCGCAGCCCCACACCAGCGCGCAGGCTCATCCTGTGGGTTGCTCTGAACACCCACAACCTCGGCATCTGGATATCTCAGAGATTGCAGCTCCTCAAGGCTCCAGAGTTGGGGAGATCCTGGAAACCTAAGCAAATGGCTCACACTGACAGCTGAAAAGAGGGGACATAATACATGCAGGAGAAGGCAGACAAATAGGACTTCACAGTTATTCTGTATAAACTGTTGTTAAGAAATGAACAATTCTGGGTTTTCTCTCTCTTTTCACTTATTTAAGTACACTTTCTGAAAACAGCCAAATTAAACCAGAGGAATATGGAAGTGAAAATTCATATGTTGACATACATTAAGAAGTAGCTAAGAAAGGCCAGAGGACTATTCAAAAGTTTCTTACAGTCAGCAGTCTGGATTATCACTAGTATCAGAAAGAAAATGGGTAAAGAGGAAGAGTACAGGAAAAGCTATCAGAAAAGATCAAAACATCAAAGATTTGATACCTATCAAATATATTGATTTATTATAGGGATACCATCTCAGAGACTGGCAGATTCTTCCACCTATCCAGCAGATAATTAAAAGAATATTTTCACATTTTCTTTTATCCCTTTCAGGTTTTTCCCCATTAAAATACAGCTCTTACAGTTCTGACAAGACATTTAAGAGGAGTCAGGCTGTAAAGCTTAATTGTTTGTTTACTCCTGGGTGTCTTTGCATTTGTTTTGGGCCTTTCACTGGAGGTAGCTTTCAATTATAAGCAAAGATTCAGATCCGTGTTTAGATAGACCTTACACTGTCCATAAATCCTGGAATTTCACAACCAGACAGACTCTCTAAAAGCTTTTATGAGAAAATATGGTTTAGGATGGAGACAGCTGGTATTTAAATTATCCATGCGAGAGAAATTATTCTTATTCATTCACCAGATGCTTTATTCATATATAGATTTTTAAATTAATAATTCCGTAATACTTGCAGCTAAATAATCCTAAAATCCACACACTTTTGTTCAATGACCTTAACAAGCTTTGACATCTTTGTTTTTTTTTTTTTTTTTTTTATTTCTTGCAACTAGTGCAGCAAGTATTGCCAACTGCCATTTTGATGAAACATAACAAAGGATGAAGGAAAAAAAAAAGTCAGCGTCCACTAACAAGACAAGTAGAGTTCATCAAACTGTTATTTCTGCCTGTACTCTAGACTCAGGCTCCAGAACCATTCAACCAGGAAAATCATATCTTCTTGTCCCATGCCATGTCTACCCCTATTTCTCACAGACCGTTCTGCGGGTAAGTTTTAAAAACCGATAACCAAGAGCCAGAGGTATCTGGAGAGATAGGGAAATACCTTTTGTACCTCCTAGCATAAATTGGACAAGGAAAGATTTTGGAAAGAAAAACAGGAAAAATGAAAAAATAATGTTTTGCCAGAACATTCTAGGAGATTACCTTTAGTGAGTATAATTGGCATTTATCGTAAATACTGAATAGATGCAAATGCAGTTGGGTTCTCTTGAGCGTGGACTTCACATAAAATAAACTTGCAGTCTAAGGGCACATCTCCATTCAGAAGATGACTTATTCAGTCACAGAATCACAGTATAGTTGGGGTTGGAAGGCACCTCTGGAAATTGTCTAGTCCCACCCCCTGCTCAAGAAGGGTCACCTAGATCAGGTTGATAAGGGCTGTGTCCAGTCATGTTTTGAATATCTGCAAGGATAGAGACTCCACCACCTCTCTGGGCAACCTGTTCCAGTGCTCTGTCACCCTCACAGTGAAGAAGTTTTTCCTCATGTTCAAATGGAACTTCCCGTGCTTCAGTTTGTGCCCATTGCCTCGTGTCCTGTCGCTCGGCACCACTGAAAAGAGTCTGGTCCCATCCTCTCGACACCCTCCCTTCAGATACTTGTACACATTGATAAGATCTCCTCTCAGCCTTCTCTTCACCAGGCTAAACAGGCCCAGCTCTCTCAGCCTTTCCTCATAGCAGAGATGCTCCAGTCCCCTAATCATCTTTGTAGCCCTTCGCTGGACTCTGTCCAGTAGTGCCACATCCCTCTTGTACTGGGGAGCCCAGAACTGGACGCAGCACTCCAGATGTGACCTCACCAGGGCTGAGTAGAGGGGGAGGATCACCTCCCTCGACCTGCTGGCAACACTCTTCCTGATGCACCCCAGGATACCATTGGCCTTCTTGGCCACAAGGGCACATTGCTGCCTCATGCTTAACTTGGTGTCCACCAGCACTCCCAGGTCCTTCTCTGCAGAGCTGCTTTCCAGCAGGTCAACCCCCAGCCTGTACTGGTGCATGGGGTTATTCCTCCCTAGGTGCAGGACCCTGCACTTGCCTTTGTTGAACTTCATGAGGTTCCTCTCCGCCCACCTCTCTAGCCTGTCCAGGTCTCTCCGAATGGCAGCACAGCCCTCTGGTGTACTGGCTACTCCTCCCAGTTTTGTATCATCTGCAAACTTGCAAAGGGTGTATTTAGTCCCATCATTCAGATCATTAATGAAGATGTTAAACGGGATTGGTTCCTGTTCAACCCCTGGGGGGGCTCCACTAGTGACTAGCAACTGGCCTTCAGCTGTACTTCAAGCCACTGATCACAACCCTCTGAGCCCAGCAGTTCAGCTGGTTTTCAATCCACCTCACTGTCTACTTATCTAGCCCATATTTCATCAGCTTGTCCATAAGGATGTCATGTAAGACAGTGTCAAAAGCCTTACTAAAGTCAAGGTAGACAACATCCACTGCTCTCCCCTCATCCATCAAGCTAGTCATCTCATCATAGAAGACTATTAGGATGTTTAAGCATGATTTCCACTTCATAAATCCAGTCAAAATGATATCGCTTCTTTCTCACAACCCTGAAAACAATTTTTTTCCTATTCTCTCCTTTCCACTGGAATACTTGTCCATCTGTTATTCTCTCATCTTGATGATTACAGCTTCCTTGTTTCAGGTTTTGCTGCATTTCATCTCATCTTTGGAAAGTGCTGTCCCTTCTTCCTCACTTTGAATCTATGCATTGATTAAATTCTACTTTACACAGAATTCAAAACCCTTGTCTCAACTCCAGAGGCACCACACAACTCCACCTATCATTCCTCCTATTTCCTCTGCTCTTATGTCTTCTGTCAGATACCCATTTTGTTTCACATAAAAGCCATTCACTGATCATCTTCCATGCCAATCAAAAACCCCAGTGTCATTGTCTAAACCATTCTTTAACCTGTGAGATGTTTACCAGAAACCACTATAAAATTAAATACATTTTTAAAATATATTTCAAAGCCTCTCCAGCTCAGAAATTCATGTATATATTATAGATATTATAGATCCTTTGCATATCTAAATTGTAAGCTGCTTAGCAGTTTTTCTTCTAACTATTCCAAAAATAATAATACTGAAGCAAGCCTCCAGTTCCCTTCAAATTTCTTAATAAGTAAAGATTTCTCCTTGGGCAAGGTTTTCAGAAGGACTGGGCTTTGAGACTCAAGAAGACTCTGACCACAGGTTTCCCAACTTGAAAGGCTTAGAAATACATAGCTGATATTGGCAGAATGGGATATTTTCTGCTTCATTTTATTTCTATAGTTTTCTGGGCTTTCTGTGTGGTCTTGAAGTTGTTCGAAGGCAAAAGCCATTTCCAAAGAGCTGAAGGATCATAGATAATTCATTGTATTCAAAAAACATGGCTATAGAGCCCTTAATTTTTGCATTTTGGATCACTTCACAGCTTGGGAAACAGGAAGACTGCTCAGGTGGCTGCTAGGGATACTAGCAAGAGACACAGAGCAGCCACGGGGGCATCAGGCCACAGAGAAAGACATCCTAATAGCAGGGGGATGAAAACAGTCTTCTGGACAACCAGTGGTCATGGCAGCATTCCTATGCCAGTGAACACTGGCTCAGGTTCAACCTTTGACCAAGTCTTTCACTGCTTTTCCAAGTTATTCCATGGATAAAAGTGATAAAAATAAGCTTCTGTAGAGCACTTAAAATGGCAGCTGTGATACATGAATGAGTGAATGAGTGCTTGCTAAGTACCTGCTTTCATCAGAAAACCTGTATGAACCTTCAGATCCTGAGCCTCTGTGATTCTTGCCCAGATAACTGAATACTTATTTTCCTCCAAAACCTTTTCAATTATTTGCAGCTATGAATCAACCCCAGCATCAGCCTAATTTCCAACTCTGCAGCAAGACCCTAAGGAAGAAGAGTAACCCCAGTTTCCTTCTTTATTTTTGTAAATGAGTCAGGTAAGCTTAAAACACAGGCCAAAGACATCTCATGCCTAACCTTTCCATAGAAACTTCACCCCGGCTCTACCCAGGCATGGGAGTGTGTCATGTTCAGGAGGAGAAAACAGCCAGATCATGACTGGAGGGTTTCATGGGCTCATCCAACACGATGGTCACTTCTGCACATGGAGCACATCCACAGCATGCAGATTATGCAGCCTCTGACAGCTGCTGGCCCTGCTGGAGGAAAGACACTAAGTTAATTTTTAAGTGAGTTCTCCTTCCTCACATTGCTTTTTTAAACCAGTTTTCTTGATTTCTAATTCAGTATAGACCCAAAGTACACTTTAATTGCATCAATCCATTTAAACCAAAGTAAGAAGTGCAGAAAACATTTAGCAAGTGCATCTACTTTATAATCCTTTCCATGCATGTCAGGCTGTTCAAAGTTACAGTGATAGCCAGAAGTCTCTACAAGAATGGCTTGTGGTTACTTATAAGATCAGTGAAAATACCTTTTGAACAATTATACCCTGGAATATCACCATACAAGTGGTCCATCATAACCTAGGCCTTTACAGCAGCTTGAAAAGCCTATCTTTGTCAAAATAACTTTTCTACACTCAGTCTGAATGTAAGTATACACTTAATGTGCATATTCCACAGTTCTGGGCAGTGTGACCCAAGAGAAGAGCCAAAGGGTTGTTAAGAGATAAACCTCATGTCCCACCTTGTATTGCAATGAGCTCTGTTCTCTGCTCCAGTTTCCCCATCTGCAACAGCAATAACGTTCACTTACCTAATGAGCAGATATGTTAGGAGGATCAGTCAATATCTAACTACTTGAACATTGAAAGCGTTATTCTTAAAGTGTTAATATTATCACCAGTACATTTGGATATGATTTTATTTATGTTTCTGACATTTGCTTCCCAGATTTTATAAGAGCTTATAAACAGTGAAAAACTATTACTGCCAGGACATGTTACACACTTCCATGAGAATATCTGGGCACCATTAGACCCTTCAGGTTTGTCAAAGTCATAACCACTTAATAAATTTATTGAACTGCTTTGAATCAGACCATTCTAGAAAAGAAGAAACTACATTTTCATCCTACTTCGTATTTCTTCTGTTGCAAAGAATTAGTTCGATGTCATTATAACAATAGCAATTTTAGTTCTTTGAATGAAAAAGAAGTCAGTCCCAGTTCTCTGCAGCGGTCACTGCCCTGTTACTTTGGTTAAATGTATGCCTCCAGAGAACTACAACAGCTTCAGCAGCTGGATGCAAAAAAGGTGATCTCTGATCTGATGCTCCTGAGCCGGGCTATTTTATGCACAGTGGAAATTGTCTGCAGATAATAAAAAGGAGAAATAATAGCTCTGCAGAGATGGTTCTCTTAGATGGTTTGGCAGACAGGTCCATTATATTCATATGCTTTGGAAAAACTTTGAATATCAACATAAAATAGCCAAGCTTCATTATTTCCCTGGGTGCAACCCGAAAAACAGGAGTTACAGTCATGGTCTTAGTCTTCTGACATCCATTTAATGCAAGGTGTGCACACATATCTATTCATATGAGAGTGTGTATTGAGAGTGATAGGGAGTTGACTGAAGGTCCATTCAATGTTACTTTTCATTGGTTCTCTATTCAAGATAATGTTTTAATAATACTATTCTTCCCATCTTAAATAAGATCTATTAACTTTGTCACACATCAGTTGTTCTCTATCACTGATAAAACCACCTTGTTCTTGGAATTCAAAGCTGTATTTTTTGCCCTGTGGACCAAACACATTTGTTCTCCCTCTCTTCTCTGATCTCTCATTTTTATGCACACACCCACATACACTCACACAAACATGTGCACCTGTACTTTCATATAGCTCCCATCCTAGAAGATCCTATGCTCTAAACCCAGACAATCATACTAAAACAGTCACAGCACATTTAGAGTTTAGATGGAGGCATCTGATTCAAAAATTGACATTCAGGATGACAAAACTATTGGAGCTGTGGCATTTTCTCTTGCATATGAGAAAAAACCTTTCTTATCTACGCAGAATGGAGAGGAATTGGGGCCCAACCAGGAGAAGCATGTTGATTTATACAAACTGAATATCTGAACTCCTTACTTTCAAGGTTTATACTTCAATGAGATTTATTTCACAGAATCATAAAATAAATGGTTGCAAAGTCATCTAGTCCAACCCCCTGCTCAACTAACCGTTTTGTATAAATCTATATACACAAATTTTCTTTGTAGCACCTTACATATTTATAAAAAGAGAGGACAGAATGTCTGCCAAGATCATGATTTGGAAGACAGATCAAGATTAATAGTCCTCAGATGTATACCCTGGCTAATTTAAAAGTGAAGGCACATACTCAACATGTCTACATCCCACATGGTTCCTATAGGATTTGCCTCAATCTTTGGCCTCAAGTCCTGAGACGTGAAGGTCTATCTAATTTTAGAGTTTTTATTCTAGTTGCTTATGTATGCATAGTTCAGATACATGCTTAACCTATAAGAAGAAAATATCTGACATAATCTTTGTCTACATATAATCAGGAAACCTTCCTTTTTCCATAAGGGATATAGATGATACGTAATTATGTCTTCAGCAGCTACATGGATGATTATCTGTTTCTCTGGAGCTATCAAATTAAGACTCTTCTCTTATATTAACTACTCTGCATACCACCAACTGTGCTACTCTGGCAATCCTGTTAAGAAACATTCTCATATCACAAAAGGGATTGATAGGCAAAGAACAAATCTATCTCTATGACTAAAAAATCTGTTTTATTTCAATGGATTGTTAAAGGATAACACTTAAAGAATGCCAGTAAAAATACAAACTTGTTGACATGCTCCAGAATACACTGGGTGTTTATTCATCCTGTTATAAAAAGCCATAACACTTGGATTAATGGCTGCCCATTTATGTTGAAAGCTTGGCACCTGCAGAAGCCTTTATCAGCCCCTCAGGGAGAGTCAAACACTATCATTGGTGTTTGGCATTAGGATACTACAACTACTTGCACAAAGGAGCACACATAGGAAGCAGAGGCAATCAGAAGCATTCAGATACCTATGGGAAGAAAGTATTCTTCCATTGTGACCACGACCTGTCACGCTGTACGCTCATTTAGAGACAGCTGTGATGAGAGGCCCTAATTGACCTCCCGGATATTGATCTGGATAGTCACAAGAGCTATGTGTGAGAGATTGAAAGGCCTTCTCTGCCTGGACATCAAGCATTGCCAAAAGATTTCACTACAATGCACTGTCCTACAGACAGGCATGCAAGCTTTCAAAGCATTAGCTACTTCCCAACCTTACTATGCCTGCCATCAAGATCACTAACAGATTATTTCAACTAAGTCATGGTTCTTTTGCATTCAATGACTCCAAAAATAAGCTTGCTGACAGGAGTTTTCTAAACAAACAACAACAAAATAAACAAGTTATAAAAAGTACTGAAGTAGCTGGCTATGAGTCATCCTAGCAGCATCATTTTAGGACACCTACATATTCAGTTGACAATTATAAAATGTTGATGGGCCCAATCAAAACAGCTGGAACATTAAATATCCAACCTCGCAACAAACTGCTGCAGACCAAGAATTATTCAGTGAATCATTCTGAGTGGAAGCACCTCTGAGAAGTCATGCTCTCTTGTGGATAATTCATGAACAGAAAAAGGCCAAATTCATAAAACTATTCATTATAAATTATTCACCCTCCTTTTTGGAGGTATGAAGTGTAAAATTAAGTGTTTAGTTTTGATTGAGTGAGGAACTGAACATCATAAATACAGCATTTGACTCAATAGATCCTACGAAATTAACTGCTTTTGGAAAAAGGAGAATAAACTTTTCTTTCTACCGCTCTTGAAATTTGATTAGCTGTTTGCAGAGCGAATATGTACACAGAGCCAGATCCCTAAAGATGCTGAGCTTGTGCAACTCCCACTACCTTCAGCTTGGTTACTCAGCACATTTCAAGTTCGGCTGCAAAATGCCACATGCAGAGTTCTAAATTTTGATTTTTTTGTGGGAAAAGCTCATCAAATTAAAGAAAGCAGTGATGAATGGTAGCAAAATTGAATTGGAAATTCCACCAGCAATCCCTATAACACTTCCCAGTCTTCCTTTTTCAGGGCATCTTTGACACTGATCAAACTAGATACTAGCAAAATCACTCAAATTCTGCACAGATTAATTACTGAGAGAAGTACTCACAGATTTTTCTTTTTAATCTCTTTCAGATGTGGCAGGACTTGCAGTTCTTCCCAAAGAATTATGAACCAGTATTCCCTGACAAAATTTAAGCTACAATCATCTTACTTTTAATAATTTTCAAAACTGTATGTACATTTCACTGTTCTCATGTGAATACGATTTAACAATTGTTGCCATATAAAGGCGTGTGTAAGCAAGGAAAAACGTAAAAGCTTATGAGGAAGCACATGATTCTGAACAGAACTGAACACAGAGAAAATCGGTGGAACATAAGATCAGAGGATGGCAGTGTTTTAGAAACTATATCATGAGTGGATGCTTCTCTGAACCTGCAAGAGAATTGAGAAGGATCTTAATCTACAGCACAGAGAAAATGGATGTAGGGATACACACCAGAATTTGCCGCAAACTACATGGCTAGGACAAGGCCAAGGTCAAGGGGAGGTTTGGCACCACTCGTATTTAATCGGAACCAGCTTCCTGGTTCCTTTGTGAGGCTGAATCACTTCTTTTCACACACCAGTTCCCCTGGGGACCCAGGCGGTGGTGCGCAATGAAAAGAGCAGCCCACAGGGATGAAATCTTATAGCCATTGTCCGGGAACATCGTCCCTTCTATGAAAAGGAGAAGCTTGCCATCCTCCCCAGCCTCTCTAAGAGACTTTTACACCCTCTCAGAGTGCTTTTACAATCCTCCTCAGCTCTCCAAAACTAAAAGGAAACTTTCCCAAGGTTATGATAGTTAGAGTTGAGATTGATGTGCCTTATCACACTGGGCTCAGGAATATTAAAATATGACAAAAATGAAGCATTTTCTTTCAAAATTATTTTAAAATATTACATCTCCTAAAAGAGAGGCTGTGGACCCTCATTTGTTTCACTTATTAGTCAATCTACAGCTTTTCCCCAGGAGGGAGAAGTCATCTTTTCCTTAGCCTTTTGAGGATGAAAGAGCTGTAACTAGTTCACTGCCAAATGTTCCACTCCCCCAAAACAGGACACTCTTCTGCACACTGGTTGTTTTGCCAATATCACACACACACAATTTTAGCAGTAAAAATTAATTCCTGTGTGCTAGCTTTCCACAACACCAATTCATAACCCACCAGTTTAGGAAGTAAATTTAAAGTCTATCTCCTGTCAAAAGCAAGCAAATTTTTACCCTTACTCTGTGACTTTGGCATCTCTCCAGCCTAGGTCCACATTTAGGAATAATATTAATTTCTGTTTCTCTCAGTTGCAGCTGTGCGGGGATTAAAAAAAAATGCCATTTTTCTACCATGGCAGGATAGAACACACTTTTTAATTTGTCACTAGATTAAGTTAATGACCAAGTACTGGAAATATTCCTTGGAATGACCTAGAGTCCAACTGGAAAAGGGAGGTGCACAATCTCCTCGCACCAGAGCTCTTTCTCATCATTTTTACTAGAGTGATAGTCACGCCTGTCAGATATTAGAGACACACATACCTAGCCCTGCCTGCACTTCACAAGATAGGTGTGAGCAGCCTGAACCATGTTTCCACATTGCTTAGCGATAATTTAAGCAGGTTAAGAGTAAGTCTTTCTGCAGACAGAGAAAAGAAGGATTTCTGCTGCCCACCTGAAGATAACAGGTAGAAGCACCTTTACGTTTTGTCCAGCCCTACCAACACAATCCACATTTTACTTGTGAAGCACATTGCCAAAGGAATAGGCAAACTTCATGGAAATACACCCCATGCAACAAGACTTTCCAAACAAGATAGCTGTAGAACAGTTGTAGGATCACAGAGTGTTAGTGCAGCTGGCAGTACATGCTGAAATTTAAAAGCAGTCCTGAAACAATGCATGTATACAGACACCAACTGCACCCTCAGTCTGTCACAAGGTAGGTAGCAAGGGTAATTGAACATCTGCTAGAGTTTGGCCCCATAGTTAATTCTAATTGGGTTCTTTCTCTCTCTGCACCTGAATTGATAGCGGGTATTTGGTCTAAGCACTGTTTTAAACATTTCTGATGGTTCTGGCACATCCCTTTATGAGGCACCAGATGTGCAGGTCCTGAAATAGCTGCTACCAGCTTCTACCTATAGGAAAACTGGCGGGCACATAATTAATAAAATAAAATAAGAACTTGCTTGTATTGTGATCATTAAAAAAAAAAAGAAAGAAAGAAAAAGGAAGCATTAAAAAGTGGGTTAACCAGGGGAAAGGGAGAGATTTCTATTGTGAAACACAATTCTGAATTTCTCCAGGTTTGACAGTCCATCTGGACATTGCTAGATGCCTAGTTACATCAGCGCATCATATTTCATTTCAATTCTGGTATTTGTTTGTTTTTAGTGTCCCTCACAGCCCCTCCTCCCACCATACTATTTTCCAAAAATGATGGGGAAAAAAAACCTATTTTCCAAAAAATTATGCTCTTTGTCACAAGTGCATGGGGGAATAGCAGCACATGAGTTGTGCAGTGCAGTGCTCAGGCCACCAGGAATGCAATGACTGTCTGCTCCCTTTCTGCCTGATTTCTTCCTGGCTCCCTTATCAGCATCTTCCCTAGACAGTTCAGCACAACTCTAATTATAGGACTGAGGAGAACAGCCATTGGGAAAATGATGCTTTATTTTTTTTACCTGCTGCCAGTAGTTTGCTACTCACATTGCTCTAGGAAAAGGGGAAAAAAATTGTTTACAAATGTATCATTATACAGCAGATCTTAAATTGCACAACTATTAGCTGTAAGTATTGACTATTGTCAGAGTTCTGCTGCTGCCCGTGAAAAGGTCAGGCCTTTTCATTTGTGTTCTTTTTATGTGAGGAATACCAAATAATAAAACACACAATTTATTGGGCTGCTGAGATTTTTTTCCCCAAACTCACAGAACAGTTGCCAGGTTTGAATCCTCTTTCCATTATTATATGAACAAAGTGATTTTGCTTTTTTTTCTTTTTTGAGGAAAAGAATTTAATTTCCCATACTGGCACCCAAAATGAATACTCTATATTTTCTGGGTAAGCGTGATACAACCAGTTACATTTTTATGAGCTTCCTGTGCTTCAGTCCTTAGGACGTGAATAGGAAGTGTGATGTTTTCACTCAGAAGGCCTGATAGAAATGATAGCTCTTTGATAGCTATCAAGCTGACCAGCAACCTTTTCCTCACCCTAAGCTCACACTGGAATGCAAGACTGGCATGAAAGAACCTTAATCATCTGCTAAGATTAATACTTTCAAAGCACTGAGTACCTCATTTTAAGGATTCATATCCAAACGTAGATGTCTGAACAAAAACAATTTGACCTTAGGATTCCTCAATTTCAAATTGTGCCCCACATTCAGCATTTTTACAAACCAGTCCATTTATTCAAATTTCCTTAATTAACTACATGAAATTTTAATCTTAAGTCATGTAAGGCCTGTCTAGATCCATTTGTACAGCCTCACAATTTTGAAATAGATGTCAGGCGTTTTTCTGAAGCTTGATTTTGTGTTGTCACACCAAGCACATCATCTTCCACCAAAAACCAGAGAAGTTGGTATTGTTTTTGCACTGTCAATCTGTCCAGCTTCTACCAGTCCCTTTTGTGTCTTCCCCCGAAAGGATCTTAACGATCTAGTTTTACTTAATTAGCACTTGTGCTAAACTATTTCAAAAAAAAAAAAAAAAACCTCCCTGTTGGGAAGGTACAATAAAAAGCCAGCTCCAGACTCAGAAATCTCCCTGACAAATATGCCAAACAGTTCACATCATGGTACTGAGGAAGAATGAGCTTAGAGACCATCACACCCCAAAATCACGTGCTTTATTAATCACTTATGCTGGATGGTAACACGGGACCTCTGCAGTGCAAGTCACATTTCCTTCTGCTACCCCTGTGCCAGAGTAGGAGCATCAAGCAAGTGACAGGAGACAACACCTCAACAGCACCATTTTCAATGGCCCCCATCACTTTTCCTAAGGAGCACCTCCTAGCAGCTTTGCTCCTCAACCCTTACACTGCTATTCCGTGCCACACTGGGGGACACAAGACTTCTGATGAAGGAAGAGCAATTTGGTGTGCACAAAAAAAGATAAAAAAAATAAAAATAAAAAGCTCTGTTTCATTTAGCTCATTGTTGTCTCCGAGTGTCAAACTTTCCCATTTCATTGTTATACCATCACCTAGGGACTGCTGAGATCGTAAAGCACTGAAATAAAGTTTGCCCATGGAGGTTGTGGAGTGCACATCATTGCCTACCTTGTTTCCAGGAACCTCTAGGCATCTCTCAGGAATGGCATGAGATTAGCTGATCCAGCCTGGAGAGGAAAAGGATGGCTTGTAGGATGTCTCAACTCCTCCAGTCTTACTTTCTGTCATCCTGTGAAATGATACATAATACATTTATATGGCAAAAAAGATCATTCCTGCTTCTAAGAGTTAATTCTTAAAGTTTTGAATAATATGTAAGACTTGTGCTTCAGGGTTAACATTAAAGATGTGTATTTCTTCCAAACAGCATGGAAAGTTTCATTCACCTCTCTGAAGCATCCCAATACTGGTCACCCTCAGGAAAGAGGATCAGACAGACACTGCACTTCTGATCCAGTATGACCATTCCAGTGCTGCGCACCTGTATGGAAATGTCTGGGCATGAATACATGCTCACACAGCAGAGCAATTAACTTTTCTCCCATTTTGAAAGGTTTCACTATATTGATACATAGTTTACATATTAAATATGGGAAATAGTAAAACCAGTCTCTCCCAACATGCATACAAACTTACACACACACTTATACATATATACTTACAGATAATATCTCTCTGTGCATGGCACGAAAGCATGATTATTTTGTTATCAAATACA
The DNA here is from genome assembly GCF_036417845.1 of Apteryx mantelli. Taxonomy (NCBI): domain Eukaryota; kingdom Metazoa; phylum Chordata; class Aves; order Apterygiformes; family Apterygidae; genus Apteryx; species Apteryx mantelli. Next base: position 60,432,991 of record NC_089980.1, on the reverse strand, counting down.
AACTAGCATTGTTCCTGAGTTAACTGAATTGAACTTCAAAGGCCTTGAACACAGATTTAATCGTTATAGCTGGGGTTTGATGACAACAGCATCAAACATGTCTCCCTTGAAAGATCAAACACTACTCTACTCTTCTGCTTCAGTAGGCAAAGTTTCATTCAATGACATTTTCGATCTGGAAGAATGTGAAGAAACTGATATTCTGCATTTTCAGATGACTGCACATCTTTTCTTGCTTGCTTTTAACAGCTCTTGCAAATGTTTAAATTTTACCTGGAATAATTTTTCAGTTTTCATTCCTTCACCCCATTCAATCCCCTGTTTCTTTACAACTTCCTCCAATGTTAGAAATGTTGAATCAAAAAAATTTATACACTGATGTTTGGTAACCACTGAACATTGGTCATCCATTTGCAGTTCTGATGAATGGCTTTCACATCTGCTTGTTAGAACAAGAAACAGCCACCTAGTGAATTCCACCCCAAAAACTGAAAAATAAAGTGAGCTAGCCAGGTTTTTAGTGCTTTGTATCAGCTGGATAAACTCTAGCTGTTTCTAGAAAAACCCAGACAGAAAATTCAGGAGAGCTCAAACACACCCCAATGCATGCCTGTGTACTCTTGAACCTATTTTCCAAAGCTGATATCTTTATCCACTTCATTCTTCAACAGTGGATAACCACTGAGTCCATGTAAGACACAGTAGGACACCACATTTCCATTTTCCTCTAAGTTTCTGGGTAGTTTTTACTTTTTCCCCCCTTTCTCATTTCTTGAAAATTTGGTATTTTCCAAGTTTTTAAACATAGAATAGAATTCAAGTGGCTTTTTTTTTAAATACTAAAAAAGTGGAAAAATGAATATATAGCTTCTTCATATAGATATTACAGAATGACACAGAAATTAAAGACAAAACAAAATATCTGAAGACTCCTTGGGACTGTGAGTAAGGGAAAAAATGCCTGATCCAAAATACAGGCATATATTCTCTCAACAGTTTTGGCAGAAGAAGGCAAAGGAGGAGGAATTTGAGGTAGAACGCAAAGGATAAAGGAGACTTCAGGTTTGCCTACTACACCTATAGCTCTGCATACATCAGAAAGCCAAGCATTACACTGAACACAAATCTATCCCCTGGAGAAACGATGACAGATGTTAGTTACATTGTTTAAAGAGGTACTGGAAAGCTCCCAACTATTACACTAATGAGAATGATAAGTATAAAAATCAATACAGAACACTGACAGCATGTACACGTATGGAGTGGAAGGTCATGTGATGAAGGTAGAAGAGACCTGATTTTAGTAATATACAAAGCATTTTTTCCCCCTTGCTAAAAATGTATATCCTACACCTCCAGAAACCATTGACAAAGAGCAAATATTCCCCCTCGCCCATCCATGCGATGGAAAAAATAATTGAGGCAGTCGCAACTAGAGACAATGTTAATGTCTACATCATCAGAGACTCCTTACCTCAAATAAATATCCCCTTTTCCTCAGTATTGATAGACTCCCCTTACAACATATACGTCTAATTCTTGGGAGGAGGGCAAAAATTAATTCCAAGGACAAAACTTTAACTACTGCTTGAATTTTGTTCTTTGATTTAGGTATCTTCATTTTGCTGGAGTCTGTACCTTTGGTAGATTGTCAGGAATTGCAGATATATTAAGAACTGTAGGCTAAGAATGAAGAGAGGCTTGATTAAGAGCAGAAAGTACCAGAAACTGGGTAACATAATATTTGGAAAACAAAGAATATCAATTGTGATTCACATATTCTCTCAACTGGAGTTTTATAGAGTTCTGGTGCAATTATGTTGAGAAGAGTTTCACAGAAAAACCTTAATTTTGAATTACTATGTCTAGGGAAGCAAATGCATTAAGGCTTGTATTTTATTTTTCTTCAGCAGTTTTAAAAATCCATATTACAGCATTTATTATGTTCTCAGGGTGTGGGCTTTTTTTTTTTTTTTTTTTTTTTGCGGTTCTGTAGAAAATAGCTGTTTATCCTACTGTCTCTCTGAACTCAGTAAGGCAGCTCCTAAAAATAGAATGACACAAAACATTAGGGATTCCCATTCCTCTTTTGTAGAAAGCATATGTCCCTCATGACCTCATGAGTAGCAAAGGGTTCCCCTTTACTACTAAATTCTGGAGCAAAAGGTCATGAGAAATTGTGTATAGATAACAATTTCTGCTATTAGAAATGGACTCATTCTTTTTTTTTTTCTTTCTTTCTTTGGGGGAATTAATGTTACCACATCTGCACATACAACCCCATCCCCCAACTTTGACAGATAACTATTATCTTCAGTGTGCAGAATGTCCTCACTATGAAGTTACACATGTGTACACAGATGCTCGTGCACACTGTGCACACACATCACAATGAAGAAAAAACTGAGATCCACAAGAAAGAAACAGCAATTTTTTGTCTTGGAGAATCCTGCATTAATCTTTTCTCTTTTCTTTTCATGCCAGTAAATGTAATGAAAACCCCGGCTTAATACAGCATAACTCATTAATACTAGAACCTAATGCGTTAAGCACTGCTAGAACATCTAGCCCATTATATAAGAATGAAAGCTAATCTAAATATGGAGTCTGAAACAAAATTCTATGACCTTTTTATTTTTTATTTGGTAGGTTTCTTGCTGACTTCATTTTGCTGCTCTGCTTTCCCTACATTTTGCAGAAGCCAAAAAAAATGTAAGAGACCATGACAAAAGGCACAACACAACAGACTGATTACATAGTACCACCTAGAGCCTGTGACTGTTACACCACCTCTCCAAGGAAAGCCTTTCCTGGACTCTTGCTAGGGTCTGTGTGCAAGAGGTAAAACAAAATCCTGTATTTTTTTCCAGGGCCACAGAGAAAATACTCCAGTATGATGGAAACAGACCTCAAACGGAGCACTTAGCATCCTTTACCCAGGTATGCAGTTCATAATGCTCTTTTCTCATACATGCCATTTTTGGGATGCTTTGTTATCCTGTTGCTGATCCTTCAGAGGAAAAATAGATCAAGGGATAAAATGGTATATTTGACTTAATCATTTTGGTATGTTGGGTTCTTTGGTCTGTCAGTGCCTCCTGAAAGCATATTTTTTACCAGTCACTGCAGACAGCCTCACAGCATGTAGCTCACATCTCAACAGCACTTTCAACATGACTAACTGTTGACAATATTTGAACTTTTGAGCACTACCATCCATGGGCATAGTCACAAGAAGGGCAGGCAAAACCAAGGCAATCTTCAAGGATACCAGGTCTCTCCCCCTCTTCATGAACCAATCATTCAGCCTCCTCTTTCAAATCCCATCTCAAAAACACTTACATCATGAATCCCATTTAATTATAAATACTCTCACATATTCATTAAACCAGCTGGTTTCAACTCGGAAAGCATATTCCTCCAGCTCATTTCTATACGCTGCACCTCTGTTTAAATAGTACACTCAGCAAGCAGGGCCTGTGTTTCCTCCGTGCTTTCTTATGCAAGGGGTTGAGCACTCTGGCAGCTCTTAAATAATAGTAATACTAATAGGACATTTAAAATTCCAAGTACACTTGAAAGAGGAGTAAAAAGACAGACAAATCCATGCCCACACATCTCTTTCCCCGCACTTTCTCTCCTCCCCACCCCTTCCTATCCAACAAGTCAGCCCTTCCTCTTGTCTCTGTTCCATTTCATGAATATCCCTTTTCTACAGAGACTTGCCTACAGCTATCAGTGGTCCACAGTACAGCAGAATTAATGCAGTTGATATGCGATAGAAAGGGGAAATGTTGGCAATATATGATTACAGATTAAATTTCAGGGTCAGCACTACAGAAGGCACTTATGAAGAGGCTGACAAGTAAAGATGAATGGCAAATGAATGAGGGCACTTACAGTATTTAATGTAGATTTGCCTTCTCTGAAATCTGTAGACTCTGCTACCATCTGCTGGTTTATGAAAAAGAGCCAGGGAATCTATTTTAGTGGCTCTACATACATAATCTTTCAGCTGTCTCTCATTATGAGAGCAGTCCTCATTTCAGGTCACATCCTACCTTCAGCCTCCACAGAGCTGTCAGCTAGGCTCACTTTTGTTTCCTGATGCATTTCCTACACCAAGCGTGAGGAAGAATGGCAAACAGACAGTGCAAAATTTATGCTAAATCCAAATAATATATCCCAGAGTCATGTACATTTTCAGTATTTCGTAAAAAGGGAAATGAATCAGTGTAATTAGTTCCAGTTCATTCCAGAGGGCAGAGGGTAAGGACAGATTGAAAGGTATCCAATTTTGGTTTTGAATGAAGATACCTTTTTGTTATGCTTTGCTATACAGTGATACATAAATTGGCATACACCACTGAAATCAATGGAACAGTGCAGACTGATATCTTTTGAGAATGTGATCCAGATACATGGCTAACCTTAAATGTAACTCAATGAAAAATAATGACCAAGTTACATTAAATAAAGAGAATAAGCATGAATGTATGTCCACATACACTACTTATTTTTATTCTACACATTCTTCCTGTAGAGACTTGTATAATAATAGATAGATACTTACAGACCTCACAAAATAAGCCAGTTTTAAAGGAACTACTGCCTCTTCTTCATTCATTTAACCTGTCAGGACTATCAGGAAAGGGCTGGCAGTGGTGGTAACTAATTCCTTTTGCAGAAGAGTGGCCTTATAAATAGGATGCACATGATCAATCTACTTTTTTAGAGAGAGATCAGGGTGGCCACTTCCCTGCATACCACAGTCCACAGACTTTTACCTGGTGACTCCACTGTCAACTCATTGCTTTTAGCTAAGCTGGAGTTTCAGGGGTAGAGTAAGGCACAGATCTGTTTCTCCAGTTTACTGCATGCTCAGGTCATTTGTGCTCACTCAACCTTATTTCTGGAGCACAGCCTGGTCTGCCTTGGTACCAGAACACCATGGGAAACTCAAGGAGACTCTACAAAGCCAAGAAGGCCAAAATGCTCCAACAGCTACCTGGCTCCAGGAAAAAGCCCACACTCTCTCAGCCCTTCAGACAGATCAGCTTCTCTTCCTGTGCACTAGCAAGTCTGTGGCCAGGACTAAAGAGTGGGGATTCCTAGACCTGGAGGCATCATAAGGAGCTCCTGACAGTAGTTTTAAGAAAAGACAATGATCAAGTCCCTGTAACAAACCTTCTGCATCTGCCCTAGAAAAATTTGACTCACCTCCAGCACCATAGTGCAACGGCAAGCAGCTTTCTCTAGGACGTCCGAATGTGCATGAGGAGAGGGGATGTGCCCATGTGCTGTTTTTGCAGGGGCAAACTTCATAGACAGCCTTTATACACTACCTGCCTTCTTGCAAAAAGGAAACTCAGGTTACTGGAGTCAGTGAGAAAGCATCAACTTTTCTGTTTTACTCCTACACAGGTTACACCAGAGCTGCCTTTCAAATAAAACAACTCAGTAATATCTCTTCTCTGGAGGAACAGAGTAAGGGTGGCTACATGACATATGCTGCTTGGTTCAGAGCTAAGATGAGGCAACAGATATCTTGCAGATGAATCACAGTGAAGCCTTGGTGTACCCCCATGTGACTTGGAGCAGCCTGCCTGGAGGTGGACTTTCTTTGTCCATTTCAGCCAGAGTTTTTATAACACTACAGCATTTTAAATGACACTACTTCTATAAACAACTCTATGATGAGCACAAAAATGAAATATTTAAAACCACACCTGCTAATACTCTCCAATTTAAATTTTTAACCCTCCTCAATAGCATGTGATGCTAACATTTGCTTTTAGGAAGGAAAGAGAGCAAGTATCTAGAGCTCCCAGGAGGATAAACCAACATGAATTATAGACTGTGCACTGCTTGTCATTAACAAGGGTGGAAGAATCTGGGAAAAGATCTGATCTGACCAAAAAAAATTGAGCAAAAGCAGCATCATGCAATGAATTATTGATAAAATAAACTAGCTGAGCTGCTTCACACACTCAAGAAGCCAAGGGACAAATGAAAGAACCAGGCTACAGTCACACAGTTACCCATCCCTTTTAGATTAACTCAGTCATCCACAAGATTTGCTATTTATATGAAGGAAGGCGGGAAAAATATTTACAGTATTTTTGGCTATATTTATGAGAAAACAGCAAAAGCACAAAGAAGCTTTGTAAAGACAGTTCTGACTCCTCCCTTTTTTACTATATAGTTCAGAAGTGAATTTGGCCCTTATTTTTGAGCCCCTGGAACTGGATAATGTGCAACACTGTAAAAGAGCAATTTTTTAGTTGCCAGAGAACTACCAAGTGCTGCAAGGAGGAATGAGAAACACCCAGAAACTTAAGCATTCATATGGGAATCAGACAGCCAAACACAGAAGGATTCTCAACACAGTTTCTGCCTCGCAGCCCAAGCAGCATGGTGATGGTCTCTGGAGCTGGGACCTACAAGGAGCAATCTCAGCATCCTTTATCGAACCAGCATTGCTCAGTGCTCAGTGATTTCCAAGTGCTCTAGGACTATAAGACCGATTTACAACTCTACATTTGAAAAACAGCTGCCTTTGTACAAATACTGGGGAGCTGTTACCCACAATATGGGCAGGCAGAGTTATCTACCATGTAACAGGATATGCTGCACTTACTTGCCTTCCTCTTATTAGTTTTTTCTTACATTAATGCCTCCTAAAACATTCCCTATAAGGGAAGGACATTTTTAGTATTGATCAATCTCATTCGGAAATAAGACAGCAGAGGGAAATAAAATCCAGCTCCTAAGATGTTTTACCAGTGAGATCAGAACAAAAATATGGCATTGTAATTTGCACACTGCTAAGTGTTATACAGAGATTAATTCTTCTGCTTGTTGATACCAGAGTCCTTGCAAGATAACTATGCATTTCATCAGAGAACCAATAAAATGAGTTAAAATGAGCTAAAACATATACACATTTATAGTAGGAATAGCAATAAATTACCTCTGTTTTCAAAATAAAGGAAAACTAGGAGCTAGATCATTCAGCTTTTGCCCACTGAAATTCTGTGATTAAAAACTAGTGTTAGAGCCCAGAAAACATTTAATTTTTTTCATTAATGTTATTGAGGCAGTTTGCTGTTTTGCACAGGCAGACCATCGCCATAGAAATGAGAATTCTGAATCACAGTTTATGTATAATTTTGTTCTTTATATGCCCATATTTCCTAAAGAATAATAAATATTAAAAGTAAATAAATAAATAAGAATAAATCATAAGAATATTGTAATGGGAATACATAGATGCACATAGGCCTCTTACAACATTATTTAGATAGCTGTAGAACGTCTCAAGAAAAAAAAATTGTCATTTTGTACCCTTTAAAACTTCACTGAACCACGAAGTCTTGTTTTCATATGAGTTTTTCTGATGCAATTACTATTTTTCACAACAAAACAGGATAAGACACTTACTTAGAGTGTTTATGATAAGTACCAAATTCAACATGGGAAGGTAAGAATAGTGACTTCTCATTCTTATTGTCTCTCTCTCATTTTGTGCTTGATGTAAATGAACCAAACATTCCTTAGATCACCTGAGAAATCCAAGAATCCACAGAAGAAATGTTACCATGAAATTACCATGGGATAGTTACCATTTATCTTCAAGGCTATTTTCTTCAAAGTTATTTTTCTTCAAAGCTATTTTTTTCCCCAGTGGGAATGCACTGAAAAAGAATGGCATCTCACTTGCCAAAACAGTCACTTGTTAAGCTACTTTCCAGAAACAGAGGCCCTGCCTGTTCTCTGTATGACGCAGATGATGGGTTTGTACCTAAATCTGATGCATCTCAGATGCCTTTCCCAATAACTGGGTTACTCATATTTCATTTTATAAAGAATTTCAGTGCTTCCCAATTCTGAAGAAGGAGCTACGTTTTGACACTTTTTTTTAAATGAGGAAACAGATTGTTGTCCAGTTCTAATGATAATCTAAATTAGTAGATTCTTCTGAAGCGCTTCCTCTAAGCATAGAATCGCTATTTACCACGAGTAAATAATAGAAAATCCCTGTTTATAGGTTATGGGAAAAGAAGGAAAAAAGATCAAGTCAGCCTCTAATTCTTTAGTAGTATATGAGGACAACAGCTTCACATTCCCAGTAAAACCAACAGTCAAATCTGGACCCTACTAATTCACCAGAAATCTTTCCTCTGACTTAATGAGAACTAGGATTTCACCCTAAGTCTTTAAAGAAAATAAAATGAAAGAGCAAAACTTACCTCTATAGCAAGAAAAGAGAGCAAAGAAAGAGGGAAATGGATTTTTTTTTTTTAAAGAGTTAAAAGGTCATTCGTCTTTACAAAAGCTAACGAAACAAATGTCATTAGATGTAGGAGATATGAAAGGTCAAATAAATATCCTGAACATGGAGCTAAAATGTTACTGAAGGACTAAAGGAAGAAGAGAAGCACATCTCTTCCCTTGAGGATAAAATGATTAAAGAATAAAAATAATTTTGGAAATAAAAGTATCTCAAGCAAAAAAAAAAAATCCACATTGCAAAGACTTGAAGTAACAAGCCTGCATTAGAAAAGAAGTAATATCCTGTAGTAAATATCTAAGGAGCAAGCAGGAGCCAGAAGCTATAGTGATCACACTGACTAGAACATTATTGGACTTATTTTCTAAAATTTGAAATTTCTTAGGAATTGCACTCAATAGAAAAAAAAAATTCCTAATCCATGGTAGAATGATAGCTCTTACATACAGACTGAGAAATCACATTTGATTAACTACTGAAAAGGCAAGGGAAAAAGAAGCAAGTCTGAAAATGAAAATAAGTAACAACAAGAGAGATGGTGATTTACCATTGAATCAGCTTACCAAAGAAGGCAATAGACTCCCCTATATTGAATCCTTTGACCCAGGATTAAATCATTCTTTTCACAGTAGTCCATGAAAAGCAGGTACTTACCTTCAGGTAATTTCCTTCAAAAAATATCAGGGTTTTTGGATCTGTATATGTAACACTGGCCCAATGCAAAAGGCCAAATCAAAACAAGAGAGTCTTTGCCATTGCCACCAAATTCCAACAAGATCGGAACTATCACCCAAAAAGACCTATTCAAGAGAGCATTTGCATCTAAGTGCTTGCAGGGTTGGAAATTTCCCAATTTCTTAGGGAAATATAATGTATTTATTCTTTTGTATTTACTCAATTTTCATCACTAGAACATCCAATTTTATTGTTTTAGATCTACACTTAAAGATAAAATATACACATTACACTATTTTTCTCACGACTTGCATAACTATCAGTATCCCCCTTCCTTCCCCTTCTTGATTCTGAAGGAGAATCTGAGCAATAAATTGATTATTGTAGTGCCAAATACACTATTTTTAGAGAAGCATATGTTGAGATGAATTCATAATTTTTTTTTTAATTTTCTAGTTTGATTATGTGAATTCAGTTAAGATGAGATTCAAGTCCAGGATGCACTTTCTGCTAGTTTAATGCCCTGCTTTAGAAGTATGACCCTTCTCTGTTGGCTTGAAAGATACTAACTTCTCTCCAACAGGATAAATACAAGTAAACTGAAAAATGACATGTTTCCACATTCAATCACAGAGAATGTGCACCTGTTTCCAGATGCTAAGTATTCCACACCATTAAATAGTAATGGTGTGTTGTTGTAAGCTGTATCCATGATGAAGCACAATGCAACTGTCTGGTGCCTTTAGCTCTGGAGAGTTCAAAGAATTCCAGGTAGAAGAGTTCAGCTTTGTTAGCTCTCCTGCACATATGGGATAGTTAAGCACAGAAATAAGAAGGAAATTACCCAAGATTTATTGCTGTCTCGTGATTAAGACAGACATAGTTTCTGTTAGCCATAGTCTTATGTGTCATTTCTCCCCTTGTAAGGGATAGAGCTGGGCTGAGATTAACGTGTCACAGGCTACCAAAAGTGAACAGAATTATGGCCAGCCAGCAAGAAAGATGGGAAAGGAACCTCACATAAAACACACCTTGAGGTACGGGCTGAGAAGCAAGTAACTGTGGGGTAAGCTCAGATGTGAATTTATTGTCTGTCCCCAATTTTTCAGTAAATGCTCAGCCATTGGTATATGCAAAGTAGCTCAGCACTCTTCCACTGATGGTAAAGCTATGTTGAATTATTTCCTATTTATTGCAGGACATGCATGCAGGCAGTTGCTAGAGAATTACAGATATGCTGTAGACATACACCTCTGCTTATTCAGCAACAGCTAGTTGTTAGCCCTTATCACCCTGTATCTCTTTTCTCCAAGGATGGGACAGAGGAGGGGAGCACATGCAGAAAGGAGTTCTCTTTTACCAGATCCCCAACTCCACAAACAGCTTTTGGGAGGCTGTCGCACACCTTTGAAACTGTCAGGTATTCACACAGCCCTCCAGTTAGCTTCATAAACCAAAGTTCATCTCCCAGTTTCCCTCATGCTTTCTGCTGTAGGAAGAACCTGGTCTGGCTGGCTTTGGGCCCACACTCTGCCTTGCCCTGTACCTCCTTCATGTTCACTTTAGGATTATCAGTTCCAGCCTAGCTCAAACTGCTATTAGGTCACTGAAGACACTTAGCTCAGAGTCTACGTCTTAGAAATACGCCACTCTGGAGCAGTATGAAATCCAAGAGAAAACACAAACCAGTCTCCTATTCAGTTTTCCAGGCACAATCCTGTCTCTTCAGCTGTCTTAGACTAAGGTAACAGCCCTACTGTCAATTACTTTGCCCCTTGTCCACAAAAGTGACTACAACATCTCAAAAAGTAAATAGGGGAAACCTGTTTGCATACTCTGCTTTGTAGGCCAAAGCATTTCTGCACCATACTTCATGCTCTCCTGTATCTCCTGACAGGCCTCTTCATCAAATAGGACCAGATCTACAAGGGTGAGCAACATGAAGTGCTCAATGGTGATTAGGTTTAAATCAGATCTATCCCATAATTCCCTTGCCACATAGTGCTGGTATTTCCTTCCCTCCATCTAGCAAGGCTAATTGTAGCACAGCTGGAAAACTGTCACATCTCCTCTATGCCTCCAACTGGGACAAAGCGCCCAGGGACAACGCCCTCTGAATTCAGTGGTATTTTCCTTGCCTCGTCCTCTCCCAGGTTGCATTATCTTGGAAAACTTTAGCAGAAACAGCAGTTACTCCAAAGATGCTCCTTGTTTATAACAAACAAATCTACCCACAACACACTCGGTCTTCTTTTTCCATATCTATGAGAATTCATCCTCATCTGGTGTAGAAGCCCAAAATAGCAACAGGAGCCTAAAGAGAGGTCATTTACAAATCTGTACAGGTCTGACTTTCTTCTTAGTTGCATAAAGGTCTTCTCTGTCTAAACTAACCTGTTAGCATCTTTTAGAACTAAAATATCTACAATATTCTGGGCTGGGGAATAGCTGTCACCTCAAGTGCATAGCTTTCCTAATCATCCACAGTGTTAATATGCTCATCCTGCTTCTCTGCGGCCTTGACTAATACAGTGTTGCCCTGCCTACTGCCCTGTCTACTTCCACCCAGAATGATCATTTTCCTAAATCATTGCTTTAGCCATGTCATTACTCTCTTTTCATCCCATTATGGAATCTGACTTCTTTATAGGATAAAAGACAAAACTGCTTGCCTTTATCGTACCATCCTCAAAGGACTCGTTTCAGCTATCATCTCTAAATAGCACCAGGAAGGTTGAGTGACCTGTTCACCTACACTTGCACATCTTTCCAGCTTCTCCCACTTCATCAGCTAGAAGGTGATCTTCATAAACCATCCATGAGGTAATTCACTATCTCTCTTCATACCCTACCACAAAATGCCCCTCTGCTGCAGTCTATTAAAAACTTGACAATAATTAGGCTGTTAAAATACCAGAAGTGCCACTTACTATTTTGACCAATATTTTCTCATTGTTTGCTTGTTGACACTCTCTTTCTGGATTCATGACTTGTCTGCTACTTATATTGTAATACTTCTTGCAGCAAATGGTTTTTTGCACAGTTTCTGTAGAACACCAGACAATGAGATTTTGGTCCACAGCTTGTCTCTAATTGCTACAGTAATACTACTGTTGATAATAAATTGAGCTAAATTATAAATTATACAAAATTGCCATTTTCACATGCCAGTTAGCATGCTGAGAGACATTGAGGCCACTGTACACATTTGCATTTCCTATCAAGAGTCCTGTTTGATATGTACCTTACATACACAGCTACAGCTAAAGATAGGACTCATCATTCTTTCCCAGAGAGAAAATACATAGGTTCTCCCCATAGCTGTTGCTCCTTCTGCTCGGAATACCCTTTAGTTAGAATAAGGAAAATGGGCATGAATGAGACTAAATTTCATTTTTCAGTTACTGCAGTTTGTACACTGTGTACTTCACAACTCTTGTTGGAAAAAAAAATATATCATTGTCCTAACACAGGATGCCCACAGGGTCATTCCTGTCTCACTTTCCCATGTTGCCATATTTACCTCTGGCAAAGCGAAAACAAAACTCAGCCTCCCCAGAAAAGCAAAATCTAACTCAATAGTCTCATGGCCTCAGAAAATTAGTTTGCCCTTGACTAGTGCTCATTTCTATTAAAAAAGGTATATTCCCACATATTTAGAGTCAAGAATCTCTTAAAAATTTTAAAATGGATATGCCTGTAATATTCTTTTAGCACATGTTCCATAGTGCTGCCTGCAAAGACCTTACTAGCCCATACTGCTGCAGTGAGTGTTTCAAACCCCTGAGACTGATCTAGTTGTATAATGATGATGTAAGCAACACATATGGGGTTTTTTTGATCTATTTAAGAAAAAATATTTTGTGGAATGTTGAGGTTGAAAAGCTAAGTCTGGAGGAAAAAAAAAAAAAAAAATCTAACCAAGGATTTTCAGGTTATAGGACAAGAAAGATTGCCAGGTTTCCAAGTTTGGTTTTCAAAACGTTCTTGCTATACCATTTTGCTTCCACAAGAAAAACACAGCAAAGTGAAGCTCTGTTCTCTGAGCTTTCAGTGTCTGCAGTGCCGCAGTGTGCTTGAGAAAAGAATTTTAGTTTATTCCTAGAGTTGCTTGAGACAACAGCAACAATAATAAAGAATGAACACCCACAAAATGCAACAAACTCCAATTATCATTTGGCTTGGAGGGGGCATTTAAAAATATTTGTTCAGATATTGAGCTTGACAAATTTTGAAGACAATTTACTCTCTCTAGGAAAGATTACACAGAGCTTCTTGTCAATGTCACATGAAGAGGTGCCTCCCATAATACTATACGCAATGGTGAACAAATATTACACACTATAGAAAATAGACTAGAAGTCCGTTCCAAATCAGATCGATTTAAAAAAAAAAAAAAACATACACACACAAAAAACACATCTACCAAAAGTGATAGTATTTTTAAAAAATAAAAAACATAAGAGAAAAGTCCACAATTTACAGAAACAAGGGAGGAAAAAAAGAAGGAAGAATTATGAAAAAGAACTAACGAGTAATGACTTTGATAAAATCTTCAACAAGAAAGCCTTGTATTTGGGAAGCTATTATTTACCAGGCAATAATGTTGTCAAACTAGTAGCAGGGCATTTAAAGAAAATTTTAAGTTCAATTTGATCTTTCTAATTTAGAAATAACTAGTAAAATGCTGATTTCTGAATTTCGAACCAGAAATTAAATGTTTACAGCCTTTAACACTGAACCTGCATGAATCCTGTTATTTTTAGGAGCAAACAGGTTTGAGTTTTTCTTTTCTAAAATTACATTATCAAAAGGCAAAGTACTAGCTACAAACAGCCTCGAGCAGAATATCACTGGATGAGATAAAGCAGGGATTAAAAAAAAATTTTTAAAAGTAGTTTTCTTAGCAGAAGCAAGAAGCCTGCAGCACCATATAGTATACCAACAGAAATATTAGTCCACACTTCAAGAACCAGGTTCTTTGCTGGTGTAAAGCAATATAGCTCCACTGACTTTAACTATACATATTTAGACATCCTGAGGATCTGGATCATAAAATCTTCATATTGAAATGAAATGGCTCTTCTACCCATGAACTGGGCAATAATTTCTATAGCATCCATAAATTTAAAACTTGGTAAAGACCCGACAAAACACTGCAATTGTCATCAGATATCACTGCTAAATGTCAGCTATAAAGTACTAACTAATATCCTAGGCACAAAACTAATAAAAGAATTCTTAATACTTTAAATTCAAGTCAAGTTAGTTTTGTGCCAGGATATAAGAGCTCATAAGAAGGGTGCGCTATACTTAGTGGTTTTGACGAGCCAAAGCATACTGTACTATCAAGACGCTGAGACTGAAATTTGCCTTTGTGCATAGCTCCAGCAAAAGTCCTGTAAACCAGCAAAACTCTCAGACTTGTGTACAGATGGTGTAGAAATATGGTTCTCTATACTGAGGTAAAATTCATGCTCAGGGAGATGACTCTTGGTCTACACATTTATAGAGGTATTACCAACATGTATACTTATCTAATAGTGTAATTTCAGATCACTCTTCTGTGTTTCAGAAAAGAATTAGCTTGATTTTCTAAATTATGGTGAAGGAAAAAAAAAAGAAAGAAAAAAATGTACTTCAAAAAGCAGAGATTCATCAGGCAACTTTTTGACCTGAAATTTACTGGGAACACAGAAAAAAAAAAAAAACTTTACAAAATTTAATGAGCTAGAGGGTCACCACCTGCAGATTTGCCTGTCTAGAAAATGGGACCTTCAAGCTTGGACAAACAAGGAAGCAGTCTCAGAATAATGAATTCTGTCCAGAGCAGATGAACCATCACAAGAAGAGTTAATTTTGCAGTGTCTCAAATGCCAGTCTGTGATAACCATAAGCAGATGGTGAATATTGGATCCAGTGGCCCCAGCAGAGGAAGTATTTTGGAGGGGAAATCTTCTGAGAACCAGCACTCCAGCAGCATCCCTAAATTTCAATTTAACAACCCAATTAATCAAAAATCTCAGAGATTTTAAAACTCAAAAGCAGCTTAATGATACATGCTGACTTCTGAAAGGAGAAAATGCAGTTCTGCTACAACTCATTAATTTGAACTTTCACCCATGCCATCTTGTTAAAAGAACAATAAATAAGTACCCAAATGCGACCTGCTTCTCCCTCTCAAATGCTTGCAGAGGCATTCACAGTCAATACCAAGAAAAATCTCACTCTTGGATCTTCAGACTACATTGCTTTTTGGCAAGTATTTCAACATAACACAACATCCAGAAAAGTCCCGCCTAATCAAGGCACTAAGAATAAGCTTTGTTTCAATGACACAGGTTAGGGTTTTGCTATAGAAGTGTCATTTGCCAGCTTAGAGGACTCTATATTCTAGTCATTTTGGAGTTCACACCAGTTTAGCCCCATTCAGATGGGACAACACTGGCATAAAGCCTGACTGACTCTTTGGTCACCAGCTATCTCCCTCCACCCAGAGGCTGGACACCAGCCACGGGCCGGGAGGGCGCACGCTGGCAACCCAAGAACAAAGCACCGAGAGAAGGTGGTGACGCCCATTGGCATCAACTCCACAGGGAGCCGAGAGCAGCATCAGTAGGAATGCAAGTGGGACAAAACAAGCCATGGGCTCTGTCCATGTGCCTCGCAGTCCTCTGTTGCTCAGGGTTATGCCTTTTCCTGAGACTAAAGACATCAGGGCCTGCGACATACTGATGCACACCTCCTAGCCCCACTCCTATGTCCTGCTCAATCTTTGCTTTGAAAGCTTATGCAGGATGGACGTGGTGCATATTTTTTCCCCCCACAGGCTCTCTGTACAGAAAAGAATTTCACAAATGAAGCATCTTTCACACAGAGTTTCAACTAAGATATAGGTTGGATCATCATCTTACCTATGTTTGGGCTACCCTTTTGTTTGAAGTTCTTTGGTGAGCTTTTAAAGAAATAAAGCACACATGGATATTTCTTTCCTGGAGAAGGTTTGTTGCTTCCATCACCTACCCCAAGTTGAAGTTAGCATATGGAACAATTAAAGATTTCCAGTATGTCACGAACAAGGACATGCAGGCTACTTCCCCAAATTTGTAATTGCAGTCTCAGCTAGATGCTGACATTGCACACCATGGTTGTCTCCAATATTTATGTCTACTTACGGGGTTGACCTTACTTCAAGAAGAGGTTGAATCTTTTAGAGAACCATTCAACACTTTGCACGATACCAGTAATGCTTGTAAAGGCAGAGTTTAGCACAGGGTGAAATGGACACAGAAGATGCTAACTCAGGTGACCTCATGGTCCTTTCTGACCTCAAAATCTGTTAATCTAAAATTTAATCAAAAAAGGAACTTCTGATATTGCTAAAAAAGTCAGAACACTTATTATCTAAAAATAAATCTCACAGCACCAACTTTCCTCAGAAGGATTACCTCAGATTCAATACAGCTTACTAACTAGATGACAGTCCTGCCCTTGTCAGGGAAATTTTAGAGTTAGTTCTCAAAACAGATACATACATACATGTATTTGTGCATATCTATATGGTTGAAGAACTCAGAAGCCTAAAATCCATTCTGCCAACTTATTTACAGGAGATGGCTTCAGCGCTTCTATTCTGTACCCATTGCATCCCCAAAGCTTTTTGAAATAACTAGAAAAGACTCTGTTTTCAAATAAATAACCCAAGATGGTCTTGCCAGTGTCCTGATTATGTATAGCTTGTTCTACTGCTTATATACTCTGGTATATTCACACAGAAACAACAACTGGGCCACATAAGAAGGGAGAGAGAAAAAACAATAAAACAGTCATACTTAAGAAAATGTGCTGCTATGGGGTGGTGCTACATATGGTAAATCATATTATTTTTTAATTATTTTATTTATTAAATACTTATGAAGAGTGTCTGCATGGTGGGGAGAAACACCTACCCACCTCCCAGATGCCTGAGACCTTCTTACAGGATGTTAATTTGCAAGAGGGAGCTCAATGGCATAATTATTCCAATTCAATGGATAACAAATCTTCCCAAAAGATAATTTAACTAGTGCAACAGAGTGGGGAAAAATGAGGAAATAAATAGGTATGGTTTGGAGTTGCACTCAAAGCTGTGCTGTTTCGAAATCACATGGTAAATAATGCATTGAATGGTTTCACTCTGAAATTTACACTCCTCTAGTTCTGTAGTATACATATACTTTTAACTTAGAATATTTTTAAATAAATGCAATTTGTTTATTAAAATTGTAATATGTTACCTTTAGTTAATGCAATTAACATCTTTAGTGTGTGAAACCTACACTATCATCAGTTAATTGCCAAAGGTGGTTCTAGAGAGGTTCCAAAATATTCCCTGTAAAAAGCAAGCATGCTAAAATACTTCTCAGTTTGTGGAGTAGACGATGTCAATCAAGACTGACTGACTTAACGCTTGTTGTAGAACCAGGGCATGAATCTGGAAAAGGAAAATGAAAGTCTCCCTGTTTGGTAACAAACACTGCTACAGCTGTGATTGCTTTTCTATACAAGGCCTAGGCTTCAGCCATTACTTGGACGTAACTGCCTTTGACATCGTGATCCTCACCGGCAGCTAATACCTTTTGCTGAAAGTTTTTAACAACAACAACAACAAAAGACTTAAAACTCAATATTTTCAAGATCTTTTTACTCTTAAATTGGTATATATTAGGCAGAATTGATATGGAAATTGCAGTTGAGAGCATGTATGTACATTTTAATGACACTTCTGCACTATTACAAGATAGGTGTTACTTGAACAGCCTACATTAAAGTTATAGAACATTAATATTAAAAAAAAAAGTTCCCATTTATGTGTGTGTAGGAATTAATCCTGCAGGAAACAAGAACTGATGCTACATGTGGGCTTTGGATAGTGTACAGGGGCCCCCAAGTACAACCACAGTGGAATGTGAACATCCTGACTGCCCTAAGTAGATCAGAATTATAGCTCTTCTCATCAATACACTTTTGTTTACAAGAGTCTGTCTGAATTACTTAAGAGAAAGATGCAAGAAACTTTAAAGTAGGCTGAAGTCCTCCTTTAACTGACCACGGACACTTAGGCATTGCTTCAGAAAGAGATGCAAGAAAATTCATAGTGGATGACTTGGAAATCATTGTAAAGAATTTTTCTTGCAGATAGGACAGGTAAGAAGCTCACTGGATTATACATACCTCAGTAGAGCTTCAACATCTTTTATGGTGTAAAATTAGCAACTTGGCTAAGTGAATGTGAAAAGATCCTGTTTCCTTTGGTAATGCACACAATTACAACAGCTAAAAAGCCAACAAAAACATCTAAAAACCATTCTCTTCAACCAGGCCTTAACACAGCTCCTACTTTCTCTCAAATTCACACCTCTTCTTTCCCAGTTCTTCCTGCCTGATTTTGCATCTCTAAACCCTTGCAGCACAGCCTTGTGTGTGTCGAGATATATATCGTTCCATGCACAATGCAACCCAACACTACTATGCAGCAAATCCTTTCCTTCAGGATAAACAGAAGGAGAAAATTCAATCCTTTCTTGCTAGTGCTAGATGGGGTTTATTTACCCCACCACAGTGACTTCTGTGGTCATACTCTTGGCTCATTACAGAAATGACTACAGAACATACGCACTCAGCAATCCTCAGAGGAAATCAGAAATCATCAGTAACTGATGCATAACTGAAAAAGAGCTGAATTTGTCCCCACAGGCACTATTTGTGCATTCACGCACTTAATATTTCACATCAAATCTGACTGTTTGAGTAAATAAAGTGGCATTTTGATTATGGAACATATTAGAGACTGACAGTAGTTTTATTGATCTATCAAAACATTTGAAGAATTGATTACTAGAGTTTCAAAGTCATTCGCTTCAACAGAGGTTCAGGCACCAGACTGCTACAGTCCATGGCAAATAGGCACAAAGCTGCATTTCTAATCAAGATTAAAAGTTCTAAGACTGCTAAGTGAAGAATTCTTTGTAATTAAAGGAGCCATTCCACAGTGTTTGATTGCTACAGTGTTATGGATTCTTTTATAGGGCTCGAGGAACCCTAGAAGATTCTTCCTTCGTACTCTGTCTTTGGTGAGCTCAAGGGAAAAACAATGTGGTTACACTTAAAATTCCTCAGAATGCAATAATACATGTCTAGTAATGAAACTAAACTAATCTCATTACAATCAGGTGGCATAAAAATAATTATGCAATTTAGGTAACACCCCTAAGGTTAGCTTCAGCAGTAATCCTCTCTCTCTCACAGAGTGTAACCAATGCATGGTGCTCCCCGATACCTTAAATAAGGATAAAGCAAAATGATGGCCATTTGCCTTCCAAATTGTGCTCCCATCCATGCCTAGTAATTTTAAGCCTCCTAAAGCTCCCTAAAGACCCAAGAAGAGTGGGAGGCAGAAATAATACACGCATCTTCAGCGGCACAATTTTATCACTGTGATGCCTTCAAATTGCAGTCTAACCATTACCAGATCCCTTAGCATAATTACTTGCACAGTCAAGGGTGGGGAGAGAGTGCAGAACAAAGTGTAACAAAGACAGAGTAAAACACTTTGAGAGGTGTCACGGCCTTTGTGCAGCAAAGAGGTGATGTTTTATAAGAACTGAAAGGGGAGGTTAAACATAAAAGAATGGCTCAAGACAGGGACCTTTTATGAAAGGTATCATCTCAGGATAGGAAAACAGCATAAGACACAATCAGCATGAAACAGACCCATAGAACCACAGAAATACAACGTTCATGTTACATGACCTTACAAGTACTGCATGACAGAAGGGGATTTCAGGTTTTATTGCAAGTTTTGGTTCACATGTGTTTTGACATAGCTTCCTAAAGAGAACAGTGAAGGAGCTCCCTCTTATTAAAAAAAAAAAACACACTGACTTAGACTAAACTGCTGCAAGAACATGACTGTAGTGAGGACCATGCCCTACAACAGGGAAAGTAATGGAGTAAAAAGAGAGGGTGAAAAAGATGAACTAATACCCTTTCCTGTTGTAAGCTTCACTCTCCCTGCAGGACAGAGGAGGAGAAAGGTCCCTGCAAGAGGGGTCTGCAAGTTGTCCCTTTCTAGACCTCTTCTTCCTAGGAGGGCACTACAGTCTAGCATCCCTTATAGAGGGCCAAAAATAAACCTTAAAGCTAGCCTAGATCCAGTCTGTGATAAGGGTCCTATTCCCTCTTCCTTTTCTTTGCATTTATGACACACACTAAGACTTTCACACAAAGACCTAGTTACAAAGTTCAATCTTCTTTCAGCAGTTTGAGAGTTTTCAGATGGTTTTTGTTTTATTTCTGAAGTAAGAGAGAGAAATCCTGAATATAACACTTCTGCAAAAAAAAACCTCTGGACTTCTCTCTATCAACTGAAGATAGTTTTATCACAGAAATCAAAGATGAAAGTTTAAAGACAGTTAGAGACACACTCCATTGTATTCTGAGGGGCACAAAGAGTTTTACATGTGAAGGTCAGATTATCAGCAAGTTACCACAAGCAGACTTATTCTCCAGAAGCCCCTAAGGCAAAGGAGAAAGTCAGCTTATTAGTAATGCTCCCGTCGCTTCATGGCTCCTTCTGATCCAAGAGCAGGAAAGGCAGAAATATCCCTTGAATGACTTACCACATTTATTTCTAGGGAGAGGAGTCATTCCCATGACCAGAAAGTCACTGGGACCTTCTTTGTGCAATATTTACTTATCAACCCAGTACTCTAACTCAGTTACAAAATCTAATTCACTTTAAAGGACCACAGAAATAAATACTTAAAAAAAAAAAAAGCAGAAAAATTTACTTGATTTATCCAGTATTAGAGGAAATGAAAGACCATAAGAAGGAAGGAACAAACTGTATTCCAAGCACAAAGAGCTGAAAAAGGGAGGTGAAAAAGCAGCCCAGCTACAGCTCCTAATGAGCTTGATATTTCTTTTTCTCTGGCTTTCTACTGTTAACTACCTAGTTTTTTCTTTTTAAATGAACTATTTCAAAAAAGCAGATGACAAAAGCACAGTCCTAGATGCCCAAACTCTTTCTCAGTTGAGGCATCAAGTTGCCAAAAACAACCAAGAGTTTGACTGTTTCTAGTCCTACCTTCAGCTTAGGATGTTCAAAGAGAAAATTTTATATTTTAATAAAAAGTTTTAAACACGCACCCAAAATTCATTATCAATATTTGCGCTACATAGTACCAGATGTTCTCAACACTTAAGAAAGGTAAAGAAGAAAGCCAAATGGCACATAAAACAACTGAATGGAACATGTAAATTAGCTTCAGTATACCAAAGGCATTAGCGTACAGATCGCATGTGTTTCACCAGCAGTTCATTGGCCTAATTTACTCATAGACTGCTGTATCATGCTGGCGGGCTCACAGAGAAACAAATGCCAGGAAGGGTGCTTTTCAATGAGAACTACTTTGTGGAGCATCCTACAGAGTGATCACGCAAGTCTACTAAACCTTTGAATCACAGTAACAGATCAAAAAACTATACCCACATCTGCTAATTACAAGCAGGGTAGCCTCCTATAGTCTACTATAGATCTGCACATTGCAGCTGAACATAAGCAAGAAGAGAGCTGTATCCAACACTAAAACAATAATAGCTACAATGATTCAGTCTGGTCTGGCCTAGAAGAGATGCAACTTCTAACATATTTCCCAGGACAATGTTCTAACACACTGTAATTTAGGATGTAACCACCTATTCTGTAATGTAGAGATTAGACAAGCTGATGAAGGTATTGCTTGTTATAGTCAGTAAACAAGAATGATTAGTTCACTGTATTGACTGGAAAGTCATAAAAGTGATACCTGGCACACCAGTACAGGTCATTTTAGAGCTTAATGACAAAAAAAGTTTCTATGGTCACTTTTATTTTCCATTGGTTAATAGGAAGCTGCCAGTATAAAGGAGACATCGTACAAAAGCCCTTGTGTCTTTTTCTCACCTAAATACTAGTATAGTTATGCAGAAAGTTTAGCCACAGTCTTCTGAATCAGAAAATATTTTGGTTACTCGACATTTCAGTTCCGATTTTCTAGCACTTTCAGCAGAAGCTTCCTCCCTATCCCCTCAAATAAATATCTTCTAGCAAAATAAATAAATAGAAATTTATCTCCCCAGTCCCCCCCCACACACACACATCCCCAGTATCTTCCAAGAATAACAATATATTAGAAAAGTTTCTCATGGCTTGAAAGTCCTGGGTTTACTAGCTGTATCTGGATCATCTGCATTTCTCACATGTTAGTGAGCTGAAGTGTGACGAAGCAAAGGGGAAGTGAGCTTTATAGGTTAGTTCTGAAAAGACAAGAAGAAAAGGCCAAGCTGCAAAGAAGAGAATCTGGAAGAAATGGTAAAAATCCCCCCAGAATATAAAGCACCCAAACAATGAATCCCAACAGTGAGCAACCCAAACAAATGGCCATGGCAGGAATACAAGGGATACAAGAAATGTGTGTGAGAGAGAAAAGACAAACAGAAAAGGCACTAAAGTTTAGAAATGGGGGAGAAAGATCCTGGCCACTCGTGAAACCATCAGGTGCAACAAAAACAAGGAACACATACTGAAGGCCTGATGGTAAAGAATACCATTCAGCTTCCCTAATATTTGTTATATAAACCATACACGACCTTACCCAAAGATTCCCAGGACAAACCTATTTGCACAGACTTGCCGCACCTAAGGCTTTAATATGACTGCAAAGTCATGACATGCTCCACCTTAACCAAGCACTTTAGGTTTCCTCACCTCACTTTCTCTCTATTCTCTGTTCTGCCACCAAAAGGTCTGATTCCAAGTCCATGAACAGTTTCACACAATTGCTTTTGAAAACCCAAAAACAGACTTGCCACACAGAGATTTGCCTCCTTTCACCTATCTTGAAAAGTCCTATAGAAGCAAACATTCAGTTAAGTTTTGGGACAAGAAATATTCATTATCCATCTGGTGACATTTTTCAAGTCTTACACTTTTGTCTGTGTCACAGCTAGAAATGGGTGCTTTATGCAACTAAGCTTTAAATTTTATCATTCCCTTGGCTAAGTCAACTATTTGTCATCCTGGTACCTCATGAGCCATTGATTTTGAAGTGAAAATCTTATCCTTTCTGGACATAAAAAAAGGCGGATGACAACTGATTTAGCAGTTCAATGTAATGACTTTTTGCAACCACCAGGATAAGGATTGCAAATGGGGGCGGGGGGGGGGGGGGGGAAGCATAGACAAGGTATTATCTTTATTTTGACATTGCTGTCTACAGAAACAGCCCTCTGAGAGCCATAAACAACCACAACTAGGTCAGGACAGCCTCAAGGCTTGGCTGACTTGTGCCAAGTTCAGAAAGGACTGCAAGGCTTGAGGCCTGAGAAAGGTGGTCTTTGCCCTCTTCCCATTGCTGTGATGATCAGACTTCATCTGAACTACAGAAATGGACCCTTCACCTCCAGAGCTCCATTTGCTATGCACAAGCCAAACCTTAGCATCCTTCAGTTTCTTCAGAGGTATTTATTTTATTTTTTGCAACTTTGTGTTCCTCAAGACTGAGCCAAAAGGAGACCAAAGATTCAAGATACTGCCTAAGGATTAAGAACTAAGAATAAGGCACTGAGCCATTCTTTGTATTGGGTTTAGTAATAGGATTTACCCTTAGGCTGGCCATTACATTAAGAAATCTCCTCATTCTGACACCTAATGACAAAAAGAGGAGTGCAGCCGACAAGACACCATCCAGGGCATCTGTGAGAACTGGAACATACAATTTGTAAGTGGGAAGGTGGGGGCGGTTGGGAGAGGAGAAAAGAGGACCATTAACATTTGCTAATCTAATTGAAATCCAGAAATGAGAACTATTTTTTTTTCTTCTATAGGACTTTACAACTGCTCTAAACAATAATAAAAATCTCCTAAATATAAGCTTCCTAAATGAGCCACATAATGTTCCATGCCATAATCACCACTACAACGAGAAAATTGCTCAAATCGTTTCTGAGCCAGATTTGTCAGTCATGCTGCTCTGTGCTCTGAGTAACAATGTTCTGTGCAATTAATATCAAACCTTCCAAGGCAGCTCTGATTTTTGATTTTCTGTGTGCTTCTGTCATTACAGAAACTGCAAAGCCATACAAGACTGTAATATAGAGCATTGAAGGGAAGAAACAGGGGGGAACAGAAAAAGGAAAAAAGTTTTGCAGCCAAACAGAGGCCAGGAATAGTAAGATAATTAGGGTGTGTTTTTGTACAAGATTGCAGCAGCTTGAAATGTTCCCCCCATTTTATGTTTAATTACAGTTTTTATTGCACTCGTAAGAAATTCAGCTGCTGAAATAACCCAAGGAGCCAAGAACAATTCATTTCTCTCCCTTTTTCAGAAACTTTCAGCTCAACCATTATATTGTCTCTCTTTGTGTCATGAAGATGGAACAAAGCGCTATTGCGCTCTTGTTTATGTTAGGGTCTTTGATGTCATCATTATTCTCAATCTGCATGAAAATCCTAGGAGAAGAAATGGATGAGGGAGACACAGGGACAGAGAAAGGACAGAATTCTTTTCCTCTGCATCTCGCTGTGACTCTGCACTGCAAAATTACCACTTACATCAATAAAATACACATCAGGCGATAATGAATGTATAGAAACCTCACAGAGGGAAAAAAATCACAGCTCCAGTACACATGAAACATCAGCCTCCTACATATGTTTAAAATTATACACTGTATGCTGAGACTTCTGAAGAGACATTCCCTCAGTACAGGCCTTGTAGGGCTGGGAGAGGAGGGAGCATGTGCAGTGCCATTCGTAAGGAGCATTCCAGTTAAGGCTTACAAGTGGTCTGGTAAATATAGATTACCATCAAATCCTAAAGCACAATATTTAACACAGCATTTTCAGGCTCCGATCTATAACCCTAGCCCACATGAATAGGCCTACTGAAATCAATAAAATTTATATCAATAAGAGTTGCTGGGTTTGGGCCAGTAACACATTTCTCATTGTAAGAAAACTGATTACCAAAACAGTCACCAACCTTCAGACAGTGCAAGCGAGCCTTTTCTTTGAGGAATTCTGAGGATACAGTTGGAGAAGGAAAGAAACAAATTCTTCTTTATATTGGAAGCTAAAACTCAGCCTGAAGGAAAGAAAGACAGTAATGTGCTATTACCTACAGAGAATTTCATTTTTCATCATTGACTCAGGTGTTGTCCACAGCTGTCTTCTTCACAAAGTTCAACCCTAGCCTCCGCTATCCCCCAAAAATGAGTAATAGAGCTGTATAGAGAAGTGTCCATGCAACAGTCAAAGTAGCGGAAAAAGCAGGCTAGCATTTCCCCTACAATGACCTTATCTGTGCTATCTGAAGGGACACCGTCAATTCCATTTCAGCCTGATTTAGCAACAATATGCTTTCACCAAAATTAAGCTCAAGAGAAATACTCTAAATGCCACACAGTTAAAAAAGAATAAACATAAAAGAAACAATGAGCCCAAACAAAGGCAACTCAAAACTTTCATAAGTGACTGAGGAAACTGGCACAGCACAATGTGCAAGTGAAATAAAAAAGTTGAGTGAAAACCTGCTTTCACTGTTAGAAGAGAATGAAGAACAGAACGTTAACAATACAAAGATCGGGCATTCAAGGAGAGAACTGATCAAAGCTTTCCAGGAAAGAACACCCTTAACACAGTCTAACCAGTGTGGGAGTTTAAAAGCAAAACAGAAAAACAGCCATACCACCCAAAAAAACAAAACAAAACAAGCAAACAAAAAAACACTTCAAGGCCTTATGATAATTTTATATGTGTAAAATTTTACATGGGTATGTTCAAGGAGAAATAGCTCAGTAAGTAACTTTAAGTATGAAAACCAAAGCTTACTGATCAAACAGGTCTTTGCAATGAGGGTTCAGCAGAAATCAATTTCAGTTGTCCCCTTGAACATGAATAGAAGCCTTTTAGCGAGAAACAATGTCAGCCATATACCTGAGACTGGACTTCCTACCTTTGAAAGGCCTGGGCAACTAATGAATCAATTTTCCATAGGCGCAGATGATTAAGAACAGGGCAAAGAAAACATTGATCTTGGCATTCTTATTCTCCAGAGAACTGTTAGGTCACCATTAATAACGGGCAAGTTTAACTTAAGGGCACTACATTTTAAAGAGGGTTCTGGAGGGGGGGAAAAAAAAAAGAGAAGAAAGAAAGAAAAAGGAAAGACAGAACATCCTTTTCCTGCCCCTTACTGAATGGCATCAGCTTTTCTGGCCATTGGCATCATTCTCTGCTTCTCTCACCTCCCCTTTAATGCCTGCAGGCACACCTTGCAATAAGGCAGCTTACAAACTGGTAATCTCATCCTTAATCCTACCTGGCTGTGATGCAGCTTGTAGAAGATCAGAGTTACAATAACGTATTTTAAGGCCCTTATCAGATGCTGTCAAAGCCAAACAGGGGAAAAACATTAAAGAGGAAGAGAACTCAAGTGGCGCTGAGAAAAAAGTTCTGGATCTGAAGAATAAAGCATAACTAACAGGCATGAAAAATTGCAGCCTTCACAGCAGGCATCATTCAGCCATTCAGACAGTCACCTCGTCTGTGCCGTGCAGTGCACTGGCAGGATTGGAGTGGTCCTCCGGGCATAAACCCTTCCAGTGCCTCCGTGGTAATACCTCTGATCTTCCTGTCTATTGTTTCAGATTTTATCTCCTCCCAATGCATTTGATTAATCTTGGATTTCTGGAGGGAATGTAGCAGGGTGGGGGGGTACAGGCTCAGACTGAGTGAGGCAACAGCAGTTTTATGCAGCTGTATCACAAAACACAGGAGCACCAGTGCCTCAGCCAGCAACATGGGGCGGGGAGAGGAGCCAGCATGCCCCCATGGCCCAGGAAACCTGCACACCAGAGCAATTCCCAGAAACAGTTGTCCACCCTTTCCAAGCAATAGCAGTGCAGAGTTCTCACCCATGAACAGAAGGGCACCAGAGTTCAGCTCCTGGCATTGTATTTGCTCTTGCTTGTGAAAATATTAAATATGGTGCGTATATATATGATGCGTATATATATCATTTTCAGCTCATATTGTTACACCCCCAAACTCAAATATAGGTCTCCTGGGTCTGTTAACTACCAAGACCTAGCCTTCCCTGTCTATCAAGTCCTTTAACATTCATAATGACTGCTTATTAAAACAATACATCTCTCAAAATATACTTTTCATGAAAGATGAAGTGATCATTTCTCCACCTGAGAATATTCACATATTAATTAGCAAGAAATGCCAAATTCTTTTTGACTTTATTCAATCTTTGTGTTTGGCTTGCAGACAGAGATACTTCTTAGCAACTTGCCATTCAAGTTCATTTTCCCAGATGTTACTAGAAGCTGCTAAGCTTGAACTCTTGCTCATGTACTTAAACTTTCTGCAGTGTCATAATATCCAAATTTTTCAGACGAAATATCATCATTACTTTCCATGTTGCACAAAAAAAGTCAATAATTAATAATATTAAGATGATGAGAAAAGTCAAGTTTCCCAGTATTCATTAACCTTGCACAGATCTAAATTCTTCTAATTGTTTTAAAATGGTAGGAAGATGGAATATCAGCTCTATAAATATCTGGGAAGGTTTTTCAGCAGGCTTTCATTTATACTCACACAGAGCTACTGCTTAATTTTTCAGCAGGGACACACACTAGAGTTTTAGAAGGCTCAAGCAAAAGTTGAGTCTCTGGCAATTTTTAGGCTGTATTATAGCCTGGTGAGTCACAGCTCTCCCCTCTCCTCTAATTTTTCAAAACACAAGGCTTGGAGCAAAGTGCCCTTCTCGCCCAACTGTGGTGGCCCTATCACTGCCTTACTTACCAAAAATAGCTCCTATACAGGCTTGAGTTCTGGGGAAAACAGCCATAAAGGATGGATTTAACATTAAATGGGCTGAATAATGCATAGCTATAAAACAAGGGTGTTGCTTTTCTCCCTTCCTGATATCGACCTTCACCAGGTCAATGAAGGTAGCAGAGATCAGAGCAAAAGCTAACAAACCTCTTCATAGCCTCTGCTCACTGTCCAGTCAACCAGCAGCAGCAGCCGCCCTCGCCCTTGCATGCAATGGCACTTCACTAGGGACGGCAGTGAGTGGGGCAGGGGGATTGTGTTCAGCATCAGCTGTGATGTCCCCCTGGTACAATCATCCCTGCTACAGAGTAATGTTTTCTCTTCTGGCAAAACTATTTCATCAGGGCGCGATACAAAACTAGGGCAACCAAAATGTCAAACAGCCTCCATAGAGGTGCTTGTGGTAAAGACAGCATGCAGCAGTTAGCGTGGGGAGTAGAAATTCATTTGCTAGAGAATAACTTGTCTGTGCTGCCAGGGCAAAGAGAAAACAGGGGGAACGTTTCTTGGTGAACGGGTAGGAACAGTCTTCATTACTACTGTTGTTGCTAACCAACAACTTCATATGTGTTCCAAGAGTCTACCCAAATGAAAAAAAGGTAAATCTGGGGCAAAACTGGGGTTTGAATTTTTCCCTCCCTCCAGTATGAAGACAAAGCTCTTTTTTAAGAGCTAATCCATTCAAGAGAACTTTTGCGCTCATGAGAGAGTGGGGCATTTTGCTCCTGCAGAACACTGAAAAAAGAGAAAGACAGATTTAGGATTAATAGTCTGTCATGCAAGCCAGAAAGCCTTGTGTATAACAGTGTTGTTTGCTGTTAAAGAATTTTTATGGTGATTTTGCATATAAAGCAATAACATCAGGGGAGATGGGAAGCTGTCACTTACCCTAGGTGTCCTTACTGAGTAGAAGCAGCACTTTCTTTGACTTTGAAAGAGGGTGTCAACTTACATCAGATGTCCACGGCCATTTGGGGTATGCAGTTTAATAACAGAGAGGCCAGTTCACTCCCCACTTTATTGCTTATGATTGTAAAAACACTTATTCTAATTTAGCCAAAGATAATGGCTGTATCAGAGGGTGGGAAAAAATTGTTTGGCCTCTTGTGACATAAGATGTATAAAGGAAGGGGGAGAATTGGAAAGAGATGAAAAGAATAAAAAATACAGTCTGAGAAAAGGATTTTTGCCTCCCTAGGAAAGAAAAAAAATACAGACATAGTCAAAATAAGAAAAGACTGAGCCCATGCTTTGCACCTGAATTCAGTTCAGTTAGTTTTAGTGTTAATTTACTCACAAATGAGCAATCATGCCTCAAACACAAGCTGAAGCAGGGTTTACAGTGGAGTAATTTTTGCATGTTTTGTTAGTTTTTCCATTTCTTATCTAAAAAAATAAGCAGATATTTTTAACCTGCAGTCTTTTCTTACTCAGCCACTCATATTACTCACTACTGTGTACTTTGCAAGTAATAAAGGCCTTTTAAAAGATGCTCCTTAACCAGACCCTCTACTTCCACTCCTGAAAGCACAGAGAATTGTGATTTTTTGGGGCTAGTTATTTTCAAAATAACAAGTCTCCTGCCTTCTTTCCTCCTTCAGCATCCTGACTGGAAAATAGGCAACAAAAGGTCACAAGGGCTCCCACTAGGACCATACTTTCCACAGCGTCACCAATTTCCTCTTGCCAGCTTAGAGTGGAAAGGACATTAAAAACCTGTGAGCTGTAATTATTCCATCTAGACAACAGCAACAGCTACTTCCTGCTCATCTTTTGGGCAAGGCAAAACTGAAAAGAACAGCAAGGGGTCTTGAAGCAACTCCCACAGACTCTGGATGTTTCAATCAACTAGCAAAATGGTCTGTTATTTCCTTTTTCACAAGATCCTGCTGTACTGGAACAGCTTTTCAAGCACTGAAGAACTTAACTTTTAAACATATGAGCTTCAAATGCAGGACAATTTGAACAATTTAAACCAAAATTAGAGATACAAGTAAATGATCAGCACAGGACAACTCTACTCTGCCAGATGAGTAACCACAGTCATATCAGCCTGCTTTGGAGGCAAAGCTTTTCCTTGCTAATTCTGCCATGTCACATCAGCTAATAGAAAGGTTAGTTGTATTCTGCCCTTTGCACCAACAACATTGCTGTGCAAATTTCAATTGGTTACACTGGAGGAAATGCAGCTAGGTCTGTGGGGCTTGCACAGGTGCCATGAAGATGAAATTCAGTTAGAGTAGGATTGTATTATTCTTGATTAAAACAATCCAGCTTGATATTCAGAACAGCAACTGAATATATAAGGCTGTCTGATTAAAATATCTATCTATCTATCTATCTATATATATATGTATCAAGCTTTTTTCTAACGTAAACTGTGGCCACAATTTTAACAAGCATAATGACAGAGCACACCATCAGGGAACAGGGCTCTCTTCATGTAGTCCAGATGGATTAGTCTTAAGCTTTAAAAAATGTACATTATTGGCTAAAACCACCTTTTAATTTCTTATCTCAAGCTGTATTGGTGATTAACTAAGTCAGGAAAGTGGAAATGAAAAATCTCAGGGGACTACTACTAGAAAATACAGCTCTGCCATTCTAGGCTATTGTTTCAAATCCGGGCTGAATTAGTCTGAAAAATAACATAGAACTTTAAGTAGAGCCCAAGTGGGATAGCTCAAGAGTGGAGTGGGAGCTGCTTCTCTGCTTTTCTTCTCTGCAGATAAGTCAGAGCTATGACTGACTGATGGATGAAGAGAAAGCTTCAGGTCGTTGGCTTTTTTCTCTGAATGCTCTTACTGACCTGACAGGCAGGCAGTTATTGCTGTGCTCTCCCAGCTGTGCAATGCTGACCATACATACGTTATGGCACCACAGGCAGCAGGAATTTTTATCTAATCCAGCTAGGCAGAGCTTTTGGGTTGACTCTTATCTTTGGGCTTGGCCTAGGAACTGCAAAGAGACCTGAAAGACACTGACAACTATAGGCCAGGTAAAGATGCTGAGAGGAGCTGGAGGAGAATACTTGCACACAGGAACTGATCTCCCCAAAACGTTTCTAAAACACTCTAAAAGCTCTGGGATAGCTGCATTTTCCCTCCTATATCTAGGTGTGTTCTGCTACTATGTGGAGGATAAGGGAATCAGCCTGACATTTTTCCATCAGTATTAAATTCATACAGAAAAACATACCAAAGTAAAGAGAAGTTTCATTTCTCTAATGCTGTTAAAGATTTGTGATTCCAGACAGGCTGTAGGTGCCTAGCAAAGGCAGATTCAGAAGAAGGATTTGTAATATCTTAATGCACCATTTCTTGCAGGCGAGGAAGCCCTCCTTTCAGATGATACCATTAGCACTCCAATGTCACATGCCTCTTTCTGCTTGATCAAACCTAGTGACGTTTACAGAACTCGAAAGAAATACCTGAACAGTTCAGAGAAAGACGGTTTACTTTATGTTAGAAGAAGCCAATTAGATACTATGAGAACTGTTGTCTGGAAAAAAATAATGAGAGTATCAAAATAAGTACTAAAGGGAGTGGAGTCGCATATGAAGACACATCTTCCCCTGGAGGCAGGAGCAACAGGGGATAAATAACTCAGACAAATTATAACAAAATTCAAGATACCAGAATAAAATGCAGACATCTGAACGGTAAAAGAGAATTGGGCTCAAAACAGCTGTGAGCTTCCCTTTCAATAGCTCCAGCTCTCTTCACGTACTCGGTACGTTTCAGGAGAAGTGAGAACAGGTCTCCAAAAAGCTGCACAGGAAGAACTGATGACTGTGAGCTACCCTATCAGGGGAAATAAGGGCACATCTCTACCTACAAGGCTTGTTTAGACCTTTACAAATGCCACCTTCCAGAAATCCCCAATACAATAAACGGATAGAGTCACCTACTAGAAGCATCAGTTCATGACAACAAAGTTACTGACTGACCAGAGACTTTTAAAGAAGTATTTCACTTCACAGACTGAAGATTATTAGAATTTTAGTGGTGTTCAGATATCAATCCTGCTTGCCTGTACCTCTCTGAGGCTGTTAATTTAAATATTAAAAATGTAACCCTACACACATGCACACACAAAATCATACCATTTTCGCATACAGATGTGGCCTATTTGGAAGCTTCCTATTACACAGAATAGGAAGCAGAACATAAAGTCCTGTATCTGCACACCTTGAATGATATATACTTTTTTTAAACCTGCCCATTTTTCTTTGTGCCATTTGGGAGACACCTGCAGCCCCTTGCTCAGAGGTGGGGGTTTCAGTCTCTGCAGGTATCTCTGGGTTCTAGCTCATTGCCTCCACGCCAGCAGCGACCAATTGCTCTGCATGGCTGTTTTTTCCCCACTGTTTGTCAGGGTGCACGATATACGCGCTCTGGGCTTCCTGCTGCCATCTGGCAAACTGTACGAGATCACAGCTCCCGATACCACGAGAAAGGCACCACAAGACAAGGTCACAGATAAAACAGAATGAGCATATACAAAGCTTTGTTTAGCTGCACCACATACTATTTGGCACTCCTGTGACCCAATTCTTACTTTTTTGTAACAAAATCATCAACTGGATTGCTACAGTAGATAAGCATGAAATGAATTTTCCACAGTTGTTTACCAATACTTCAAAACCAAGCAGCTCAGGAATACTTGTAGGTCCTAATGCTAGTCAGTTCATTTGTATTTTATCTTTGGCAGGTGATTTCTTCTAGTGTCAAAACTAAATCATATATAATATTTTCCTTTATTCAGAAATCATATTGCTGACATCTCCTTATTGCTTCTTCAGAGTCTAATGAGCATTTCTGCTTTGGTTTCTTTTGTAATTTAGAGAACATTAGATCGCTTGTAACGTTTGCACTGTCACATTTCTCACCTGTGGAGATCATTTTCCATAGATAGACTGGGATAATCTATGAGGAATAACAAAACTGGTGAAGTAATCTGTGAAGGATACATTGCGGTGTCCTTAACTTCCACCAACGTGGCATAATCACTAGGAAGAAGGGACTACTTTGTGTTAGTTATGTTATTTAGACTTGGCTAGGTCAAGAGATAATTAGATCACCAGAACATTCTGCTGGGAATTTTAAGTTATTGAAGACAAACGTACATGTTACTATGTTTTAGAAGCATGACCTCTCCTCCTTTGACATATGCCCACATACTTCATCTAAATTTTCTTTAATCAAAGCTAGAAAAACAAAAATCCACCTACACACAAATGGAGATTTTTCTAACTGGTTTTGGTGCAGCTATTTTGTTGTTTTAAATGAGATGGCTTTCTTGCGAACAGAAACCTAATATAGGACTACTATGGAATGGCAGATAGCAGTGAAGTTTTTCTTTGCTACGTGCAGTGTATTCAATATCCAGAAATCTTGCCTAGGAAAAATTTTCCTCTTAGTAATTTTCTGTGAAGCTCTGTGCAGCTAATTCCATAAGCAAAATTGATCTGTCTATTTTTCTTCTAATGCAATGTCAGATGCAGATGTGAAAGCCAAGCCTTTTCAGACATGCTATAATGTCAAACAACTTTTCTTCTAAATGTTGTGTAGTCATGGAAGCTCTTACTATAACTTATGGCTGAAATATTTTCTTGGTTGAATAGATTTTTCTAAACAGTTAGTGGTCATATCCAATTTCTAGTTCACTATCCTTCCAGGGACATCAGGCCCTTCACCAGGGTAAACATCTGCAGTCAAGCCACTCTTTGGAATATACACCTTCCCTTGTGCTTTCCATTAGTGCTTACTTATAAAAGACTTTATATACATGTTGAGTCTCTCTAACTTCATGAAAAAGCACATATTCATTCTTAGAGCTGAGAACATTTCTTCTCTTTTTATTTTTAAAAGAGACTGGCTCAAAACAAACTCAGTAAAGATTGTATAGGCAAATAGACACATCTGAAATAAAAACAGAAATTAAGTTGAAACCATAAGATACAAATTAAAAGCAACCCCTTTGAACTGTGAACATGTTCAGACTCCTAAATCGGGTCTAGTTTCCTTTGCTAGAAATTGCATACATGGCAAAACTTTAATGAAACCAGCAAGCATCTGAGTGTGTTTCTCTGAATTATCCTCAGAATTGAGACTGCTCTTTCTGTTTACATTTAATTTGGGTATTGCAACATTATTAGTGTAAATCATTATCCACATAGGCACACAGGATATTATTTGTGTGGGAGGAGTTATGGTTAAAAACAGACATCTGAGACAGAATAGGGAGAATACTTTTGCCAGCTAACATTATCGTATGTTTTCATCACTACCACAGAGTTTGTCCTATATATCACACAAGATGACGAAGCCAGAAGAATTCCCTGCAGCCAAAACCTGCAATGGAAATTTATGCAGAGCCTCAAGAGTAATGGGGTTCATTTTACTTCATATTTCCCTGGGAAAATAATTGAGATTTGTCATATATATTTTTTATCATGTTTAACATACTTCGCTGCAAAGCAGAATATATTTGTAAATATATTCTATCATTGAAGCATTCAGTTTAATTTAACTTTGAGCTCAATCAAACCTGGGGCTGGAGTCTAAGAAGTGACATAGTATTTTATTCCACAAGATCAAGTGTGTGAGCAGTTGAGGTTGGTACTTAGTCACTAGGGACTAGCACTAGGAATACCTTGATGTGTTTTTTGTCCTTGCACTGAAGAGGGCAGAAGGAAGCTCTTGGTGGGAAGGGCAGGAGTTGTGACAACTAGGCTCAAACAAGGAAATGAGATAAGTGAGAATAAATCAGCAAGGAAATATATTTAAAGACTGACAGATTTTCAGTGCTGTGGCAACACAATGCAATGAATACACCCAAAACACCCTTTCTGGTCAGCAGTGTTACTCTCCCTGAGGCTAAAATGCAACAGTTTTCACATGCGCTAAGGGATTGCTCTTTCCAAATGCCATTCCCCATCTGAAGGGTGCTGGCAGTCTGTATCATACACCGGATACAGTACTTAGTGAGGTCTGTTATAAGGCTCATAATCTTCTCTTTCATTCGGCACCAGAATATTGTCACAACAATAATGCTGCTAGTACTTAGATATTCTACAGAGGTAATAAACAATGCCCAGAAGCCACTTATATGGGAAACACATTTATAGCTTCGATCTTCCAAACTGCATTTTCTATAAAGAGCAGAGCATGCTTAACATCTTGACTTACTTTGGTAACTGCCATCTCACCATGGGCAGTTCTTCCCTTACCATTATTCTTGCAGTATTTGACATTCTCCTTGAGGAACCACTTGCTGGAGCCAAGACATTATGCAAGATTCTCAATTCTCATGTCCTGGTGGGAAACAGAGGGAGTCTAGCCACTGCAGTCACAGAGAAAACATTGAAAGCGTTCTTTGAGCACACCCTCTTGGGATGAGGAACAGGACTTGAACCACTGTGGGGTTTTTTTGGTTTTGTGTTTTTGTTTTTGTTTTTAAATCAGAGGAGTCTGTAAACCTGATGCATTGGTTTTTCAACATTTGAAAGCAGCTGTTCTCCTAAGTTATTTTTTCTGGGCTACATATCACAGCAGTAACAAAGTGCCTGCCTGACAGTCCCGCACACAGCCTCCACCTGACTTCTAAGAATATGTTTGCTATATGTGGGCAGTTCCCTCCCTACATCTGCAATATTAAAATACTGCTAATTAAAATGGAAAAACTGAAAATGATTTCCTATAAGCAATATACTGCATGTGCAAATATAGCATCATATGGATTGTCTTCTAGTAACCTTGCACTATTATTTTTGTTCTATCTAAAAATAGGCGACATTACTCAGACAGAAAATATAGCCTTGTATTTTTCAGAGTTGCATTCCCCAAAAGAGCACAGAACATGCCGGATTCCAATTCACATCAGAATATAATCAAGCAATCAAGACATACAAATAACAAGGGTAGGGAAGAGTGAAACGTAAATCTTTGTTTTCACTGGTGTATAAAAAATTAAGAGGAATTAATACCAAACGCACAATAGCAGCTGTGCTATGTCAGATCATGCTGAAGAAATATGGAAGCTTGAGTTAGTCATGTTCATTGTCAACACTGTTTAAAAAAAAATTACAAGCAAGGACTAACATCTGCAAAAGTGTTTGTTCTCCACAGTGAGAAATTATCCATCAATCTTCTCGTGATGTTTTCTGCTATGGCGCAGGCTTGTTATCCTCGCACATTTTACTCAAGGCTTGGGGAGGATAGGAGGGGGAAGAAATCAATGCATATGCATTCTTGAATAAATTTATCTCTAAAACAGAAGAGAGGTTTTTATATTAGTTAACTTCTGTGAACGCAGAAACTTACCTGTTAATTTCATGCATGTGAGTTTATATGTTGAACCAAGAGTCATTAACTCTGGATTCTAATGCTAATTAAAATTGCAGTGCTCATAGCTACAAAAGTACAGATGTAAGCATTAATTTGATCTGCTTACTGATATGAAACCCATTTTTACTTAACCATGAGCATGGAAATATTGATTCGTTGTTCATGAGTTATGTTTTCACTGTGAAATCTCAAGTTTTCAGCCTCGAACAAATTAAGATGTTAAATAGCAAGAGCAGCTCTTCTGTTTCTAGAAAAATCAAAGAACAGGCTATTATAAAGTGGGAATAGTATTTATCCCTATATTTAGAGTAATTTATATATTCTATATTTTTACTCCTAAGTCTCCCAAACTCTGAAATCTTGCTTTTATAAAAACAGATAATAGGATAATCTATTATTATATAAAATATTTTGTGTTGATAAACTTTTCTGCTTTAGTAGCGTGACCCGGGAGATAAGCAGTAATGTTTGCCCTTAATCCAACAATGAATTCATACCAGAAATGAACAAGAATAAAAAGATGGTAATAGGCAAGAATCAGAATATGCTGGGCTTAACATAGCAAAGTTTGGATTCCCTACAATGTCTCTTCAGAATTAGACTTAGAGTATACAAAAAAATGAATTGTTCAGTATTCACAGATTTTATTCTGATCAGAAGAGAAAAAAAGGAATTACACAGAATGATTTCCTGTGAACAAGGTGAAAATAGAATTAGGATAGAGACTTTTTGTCTCTACAGCATTAGCTTGATCCAGCAAAGTAAATAGTGACAGAGTAGGTATGACAGGGTAAACTTCAAATAAGTTGCCAAATGAGAAGTCAGTTGTTAGCAACATCTTTTTCTCTGTTTATGCATATCACATAAATGACCTCCTCTGGTAGTAGTAGTTGCCACCCTGCTCAGGAAGGGCAGCAGACCAAAGGCTGTTTGGACACGGTAGGTAAAACCGTGCTCTTACCCTGGAAGTAATTCCTTACATGCAAGGAGTAAATCATGGCATCCAGGTAAAATTCCAGTTTCTGCTGGATTTTATTTGTTTTTTTTGTTGTTGTTTGGGGATTTTTTTCAGAAGAAACTATCACACACCTGTCTAGTTAATATCCTTATGCTTCAGCTCCAGAACAAAGCAAAACAAATAAATAAGTAAAAAGAAAATAAAAAATCTGTCTATCTATACTTTGCCACCTCCCAAGACCCCTCCCTGGCAGCCATTCATTTTACATATCAATTTTTAAATAATTTTTTCTTGACCTGAGATAACACCTACTTACTTTTTCCTGTTAAGAAAACAGGAAATTGATGTACTGGATCAAAGACGAAGGCAAGCCAAGAACCGAAATAGAAAGGTGTCATTGCAACTCATCCAGATATGCCACAGTAGCCTTAACTCCCCCCCCTAAGCCCGGTACAGGGAGCCACAGAGACGCAGGCTCTAGCAGCAGCTTTCTTTGCCAGATTGCCTGGCATTTGTGTGCAAACCTGTCATTGCCTCCTATGTCACCAAAGCTACCCCAGTGACAGTCCCCACGCTGAACAGTGCAAAGGTAAGTCTAGTATCTCCACATGGATACTAGTTTGCAGCACATCTGACAGTCTCCTGGAAGGACTCAGCTCTGGATGTGTCAGAAAACAAGTTCAAGATTTCTCCTGCAGACAGACAGGTGTAACAGTAATGGCATTTCCCATCAGCAAAGCAGGGACCTGACATTCTCGTTATTAACAGGAAAGCTGGAGTGCCCTCAGGTCAGTCCTATGGGTGCCTCAGCACAGCACAGCTCCTGGAAAATGCTTCAAATAGCTTAGAGATAGCCAGTGCAGACTGGCTAAGAAACCTGCAAAAGGTGTTATGGGGTCATCAGAAACACTACTGGGACCAGTTAAAAATTTGCACTAGCTCTTCCACTGCTGTCTCTGAAAGAACAAGGATAAAAACAGAGCAATTTGCTAATGGACTCCACTGACAGCCCCGAAGGCAGTGTATCTACTCAGCCCTGGTGAGGCCACATCTGGAGTACTGTGTCCAGTTCTGGGCTCCCCAGTACAAGAGGGATGTGGCACTACTGGAGCAAGTCCAGCAGAGGGCTACAAAGATGATTAGGGGACTGGAGCATCTCTCTTATGAGGAAAGGCTGAGAGAGCTGGGCCTGTTTAGCCTAGAGAAGAGAAGGCTGAGAGGAGATCTCATCAATGTGTACAAGTATCTGAAGGGAGGGTGTCGAGATGATGGGACCAGACTCTTTTCAGTGGTGCCCAGCGACAGGACATGAGGCAACAGGCACAAACTGAAACACAGACAATTCCATCTGAACATGAGGAAATACTTCTTCACTGTGAGGGTGACAGAGCACTGGAACAGGTTGCCCAGAGAGGTGGTGGAGTCTCCTTCTCTGGAGATATTCAAAACCCGCCTGGACGTGATCCTGTGCAACGTGCTCTAGGTGACCCTGCTTGAGCAGGGGGGTTGGACTAGATGATCTCCAGAGGTCCCTTCCAACCTCAACCATTCTGTGATTCTGGGATCCTGGATAAATGATATGCATAGAGTACACTTCTGAAGGCACCAAGTAGAAAACCCAGTTTAGGGCCCCTGAAAAGCACCAAAAATAACCCTTTTTTCTGTACAATCCCCAAGGAATCAGCCCTTTCTTCCTTGGCTGTGTTGCAATATCATGACATGAAAGACTCAAACCCAGTGTTTCAGGACAGACCCATTCACTGATGATGATACAGCATCAAGTTTCTGTCCTCCCTTTATAAAAAATAGCATCTCAGATCAAAGTAGCACATACAGAGACTTATAATTCAGAAATGGTTCAGAACTAGCCAATCCTCTTTTCCTTTTCAAAGGGACAGAAGTAATGAAATATTAACATGTTTTAATTGCAGCAGTGCCCTTAGAAGTTAGTGTGCATCCCCAACCATCACCCTCTGCCCAAGAAAACACAAGAATAAACCTTAAAAGTTTTAAAATTCAGATATTCACAAAACTATGGAAGTTTTAAAAGTATTTGGGACTGAACAGGGATGTCAAGACATTTTCCTTTCTGATGGACAACCTCAAAGTAGCCTTTAATTAATCTCTTTAAAATGGAAGTCACCTTGCAAAGATCACTTTCATTTTGAATGACCCAATACTTAAACACTTAGATTTGAAACAGTTGGTCCTCATCCAAATGAAAACAAGGACAATAAAAAAGCCAAACACCTCATTTATCAGTTCCTCTTATCATTTGACTTTTATAAACAGTCCTTTGGATAACCACCATTTAATCCATTTCAATTCCTCTCATTACAATCACTCTTTGCAAGTTAATGCCTTTTTCTCTCTCTTTTTACGGTGTATAAAATCACACTGCCAGATCCAATGAGTTAACACCTCTCACTGTAGCCATAAACCAGACCTTGTCTTCCATCCAGCTCTTCATCAGAAAAAGGGGCAGACTGTTCAGTTTTAGAATATAAATGGGAAAGACCCTAGTGGCTAATAGAGGCTAGATAAAATTTGTACTCTTCCACCTTTTGCAAGGAAGCTCCACGACCTGAAAATATGTCACAGACACCGCAGCACAAAAAAAGTAAATAGCTATTCACAGCCCAAAGCTTAACCTAATTGGAGCTCATGCCCGCATTAAACGTCTCGTACGACTTCCTCCCTTTGCTTCCCTGAAGTCATTCGGCTCTCACACGGCAGCATGCGAGGCACACAGGCCACAGATGATGAGGACCCAGCTTCCGCACCCTGAAAACTATGGTCTTTAGCAAGTGTCTCTTCAAAAAGTGTCAGGGAAATGAGGGAAACAAATAATGTTGTTCTATTTTGTGTTATTTTTCCCTGATTTTTTCCATGAATTAGAAAAGCTATGAAATTAAAAGACAGTTGAGGGAGGGGGAGGGGAACTAATCTATAATGTTTATTTTTAGATTTCAGAACCAGAGATCAGCTTTATAAGAGACTGAGAAGTCAGCAAATGTTAACTTGGGCATCGTTCACTTTGTTGCAGTGATCCTGTGCTTTCAGAACAGGAATTTCAGTTATACACCTGGATAGTCTTCAGCCAAACTTGCAGTTAGGAGGGGAAAATAGGAAGAGAAAAGAGAAAAATGAACAAAATAAGAGTGTTCTTCCTCCAGATGGAAACAACCATGTTTCATCATCTTATCTGAAAGCCATTTTAAAGTCAACAAAGCCTCTGTCCTCTGTCCTGCTGAGAATCATTTGCTCCTCAAGGAATTGCAAAGGAATAGACATCTACCCTAAGTCGTCAGGGGACACACAAAAGCCATAAACACACCAGGACTTATTTCCACATTTCCCTTGCTACAGCACCTGGTACAGAGAGACAGATAATATTATGATGGAGAGCGTCACCCCTGGAGTCAAGAGGAGGCCCAGAAAGGTGTATGAAAGGCTCAATAACATTGCAATGTAGCAACCTTTAGCCAGTATACGGTTCCTTGGAGATCATACATGACTGACACAAGTTATAGCAGTCTTATTTAAGCTGAGCTAAAGCTGAGACAGGATCTGAGGATCAGTAGCTAGCTTTCTGGATAGCCACTTTGTTGTTCCCAGCAAAAATTAAATACATTAGAAAACATACCCCACCAGATGTGAAATCAAGACAGAAATGCTTTAAGAACAACACTGAAATAAAGGATTAGGCCATTTTTGAAGTTTCTTTATGTTTAGATGTCTTTAAGAAAAAAACTCTTTCTATAGTTTAAAAATATTGATGATATAATCGGTAAAATCCAGTAATGCAGTTGATCCATGCAGTCCTTTGCTACACACACTACTATGTTAATGGGAACTGCAATATCAATATTTGTGGTCCTAACATAATTCCAGACTTCGGAGTTTATTCCCTCCCAGACAATGGTTACAGGACAGAGCTTGGATTCAAGAATCTAGAGACAGTTTCCATCATTTTCACCAACTTTCTATGTGACCTTGGGCAAATCATTTGATTCCTCCAGGCTTTCCCTCTCTGGCTAATAAATGAGGGGCCTTCTTTCTTTCTCTCACAGTTTACTGTCTTGCCTGTAGATCACCCCTATTTCACAAAGGCTGTGGAACAAGATCACCTTTTCCAACAAGAAGCTTAAAATATTCTATTTGCAAAGTCTAGGGAACGCCACTTAGTATATTGCTACACTGTCTAAAACAATCACACAAAGTCACCAGGGACATTCACAAGCTTATCTGATGTCACTCTCAACCAACCAATCTAAATGCAACTTTAATAAGCACAACAGGGAGCCCAAGCAAATACACCTTGCTTCAAGGAAAAGGCATATCAGCTTAAGCTCAGCATCACACAAGCACAGTCTTTTAGTTAGCCTCGAGTACAGTCAGTCTAGAGTACTTCCAGCATACTGTGGAGTAACGCTTCCCACAAACCCCAGGCTGTCATCTGTCTCTGCTCCTCATGCATCCCACTCAGCTGTACCTCACTCTGAACAGCACATAACCTTCAGCAGGCAGGGCTGGATGCCTGCTTAGTTGTCCCCAGTTCCCTGAATGATTTCAGTCCTTTGACTCCATTGCCATTTCTTGCCAGTAGTATAGACAATAGCCCTGATCATAAAGGAACAACTAGTAGAAGAGCTTGTTCTAGATTAATATGCATTCAAAGTTTTGTATGACTGAGCCCAAAATCGTTAAGCTCCACTGTACTAAATCCCAAAAAAGTCCAACCATAGACTCATTGAATAATTTATGTTGAAAGTGACCTCCAGAGGTCACCTCATCCAACTCCCTGTTTAAAGCAGGACTAATTAGATCTGGTTGCTCAGGCCTTGTTCAGGGTCTTGAACACCTCCGAGGATGGAGGTTCCCCCATGCCACCTGGCAATCTGTGTTTGACCACCTTCATAGTGAATAAGATCTTTCTCCAATATGCAGTTAGATTTTTCCATGTTCCAGCTTGTGTCCATTGCCTCTAATCCTTTCACTGGGTACCTCTGCAAAGAGTCGGGCTCTGTCTTATCTGTATCCTCCCAACAGGTAGCTATAGACAGCAACAAGATCTCCCCTTAGCCATCTCTCCTCCCGGATGAAGAGATCCCATTCCTTCAGCCTTACTCATATGCTTCAGCTACCCGACCATCTTGGTGGACCTTGCGCCTCTGCAAAGCATTTGTGGGCATAAGGTGGTTCACTTTCCCTAGTGTACTCGGTCTTTCAGAGCTTTGTCAAGATTACAATAAGGGTGACAGTTAGGGTCAAAAGTAGCAACTAGCATCTTTTAGAAGTGAAAAATTCTTACTCTCATTACTCTCTCACCAAGCAGAGCGCTCCAGGAGGAGACTGTTCCTAATGTCATAGGGTGTTATAAAGTGATTGCCAGTAACTTGAATATTTTATCTTAAATTTAACAACAGAACTGCACATCTCTCCCTAAGCAGGGTTCTTACCTTTAGCGAAGATATTAATTTTTTTTTTTTAATGAAAACTGGCATGACAGAAATTTTCCTTTCCAGCTTGCAACAGAAATGAAATATTCACAAAAGCAAAATTTAACCACTGTTTTTCCCTCCCCCCCCGATCAATCCACCTTGAAAGATGCTCTACATTGCTTACCACTGACAACAAGCACATGATGGCCTAGAACATTGGCACGATTTTCACAAGAAACTTCTCTGCACCCATGGACCCGTGCCCAGTTTTAAATTGTCTAGCATCCTGTTTACAAGGGTACCAAGTACCACAATCAAGGATATTCTACTATGCAATTTAATCGTTTAAAGCTGGGCTTGCTTCCATGATTGTAGCTAGCTTCCATAAGTCCTGAGACAGTGCCAGAAACATATGTCATGGGATATGGCCTGGATATGGAACCTTTTTCTCAGGGACACTTCTTAAACCATTATTTCATGTTTTATTACTAATGCCACACACTGAATCAGTCACAATTAACCCCACAAACCTCCTCTCTGAGCAGGGACAAAAATCAAGTTATCTGCTCCCATTCATTCACTGAGCAGTGCTCAACTATTTCATCTACATTTTCCTCTGATCTCATCAAGGTGCCAAATGAGAGACTTCCC
The DNA here is from genome assembly GCF_036417845.1 of Apteryx mantelli. Taxonomy (NCBI): domain Eukaryota; kingdom Metazoa; phylum Chordata; class Aves; order Apterygiformes; family Apterygidae; genus Apteryx; species Apteryx mantelli. The sequence goes on along the minus strand of NC_089980.1, from coordinate 60,389,688 downwards.
GTCCACTTAATTATCTTCTGATCCATCCTTTCCCCAAACAAGTCATTTGAAGACCTCCACCATTTCCTTGCAAACACTAAGTCTCTCATACCCCACCCCCCTCCCTCGCACTGTTACTTCTTCAAGATCCATTCCGCAACTGAAATCTGAACTACTTGATTGCAGGTGGTTTCTAGCAGAAGGAAGGGGCAAAACCCAGCAGCACAATTACACCAAGCAAAGTCCCTAGGGGGCTGCTTGGGGAAAATTGTCTTTTGGCTAAGAGAGAGTCAAGGAGGAATGAGAATGAAATAAAACTGTAGCAGAGTGCCTTTAGAAAAGACCTTTCCTACTTTTCAGTACAGTATAGGACAATTTAGTAGCTTTCTCTCACCCTGGGCTAAGGGTTACAAAATGCCATTAAGATCAGCATAGGTTTTGCATATCAAGATAACAAAATAAAATTCACATCTTGATTCTCACCCACCAGCACAGTGCCTGACCTTTTGGTCTAGATGCTCTAGAGATGCACCCACAACCTTACAGAAGTTACGAGACTGATTGCATCTCCTCTTCTGAAAAGCTGCAAAGTTTGTATTCTGTCTGTGTGGGAAATCTTAGTCAGAAGAACATATCTGCAAAGATCAGGTCAATCAAGTAACAGTTATTCTGCACGTATTTGCAAGTCCATTCCATGTTAAAACATCCCCTGAGCTTGAACGTAATGACTGGCAACAACCTGGAGACACTGCAATACAATGTGAGGATGAACTCAAGTCCACTCTGGATGAGGAGATAAAAACGGTTCCTGATGTATATGTGCACCAGCACGTGTGTCTGTAGCTGCTACAGGACAGCCCAGAGTGGAACACTTGTGCCAAGCAACACAATACCAATAAATATCACATATATTGAGACCAAACTATACCCGGAAAGAGGATGTCACCTTCCTGAAGCTGGTGCAGCTGCCTCTTTATGCTGCAGTGATGAATTCAAAGAGCAGGAATTCTCTAGTATATCCAGACATATTGTTGCTATGCATGGAGATCAGACACATGCAGGAGCACTACTTAGACCCTACTGCCCAACAGCAGCTGCCTAGGCTGCTCACATCCTCCTTGCCACTGTGCATTTTATTCCTCTGAGTGGACAAGAAGCAAAAGCAGGTGCACCACAGCCAGTTCCGGTGCTAGCATCCAAGGCAGAAATACCCGACAGTGCCTTTCCATCCTTCCCCAGGCAGAACGATGGAGCCATGGCCTCCTGCATCAATGCTGTGCTATGACACTGCTATGACTGCTGGGGGAAAACAGAGGGCTGAAAGAGGGATTTTGTCTTTCAGTTCCATTTCCCCTTTTGAATAATGTAACAAAGATGAAATGTGACCTTGCATTGTTATTGTTTTCTGCATATAATCTGAACACTGATTTTTAAAGTAACATTTTTAAGGAGGAAGAAAGCATGGAAGTTCCCCACAGCCCTTAGCGAACATTCAGAAAAGGAAAAGATCAAGTCATTTCTTTTCTCTAGACAGATGACTCTGCCTCCCCCACCATTCCTCTGGGAATTGGGGTGAGCTGCTTAGCTTAGCAATACCCTGTCCCTGCTTTCTGTTGCCCTTGTGTCCATCTCTTTTTACATGCAATACCAACTTTCAATCCATCCTCCATGGCCCTAGGAAGAGGGAAACAGCTACTCCTGTAGATTGCATTCCTGAAGGAGTCAGAGTGAAATCGAGGAGGTGGGTTTGGGGTGACCAGCACTAATACTGACTGCAGGGTGAAAAAGTAAACATTTAGAAGAAGCAAAGAAAGAGGAAGACTATGGAGAATTATGGTCTCAGATCCATTTACTGAATTGCTCAATGGGTACTACAATCACAAGTCACATTGGTGAAAACAGAAGGGACATGGAGACGTGTCTCCCTAAGACATAACCTGCACAGCATCACCAGTTCTGAGAGCAGCAGAATTAAAAGTTGAGGTTCTTATGGAGTTGTGCCTTGATCTCCTAGTGTGCAAAAGTGAAAACCCCAGCTGATACTTTCCCCACAGCTTGAGCATTTGTAACAGCTCACTGCATGTGGCTTCTCTAATGATTAATATGGGTCAAGACCAGCCTTTCTCTCCATTGGTTATCTCCTCTACCCAAACACCTATTTTCACATAACTCATAAGGAATTTTCTTTTCCCTATAGTACCTCTGCAGCTGGCTTGAAACTGACTACTGATTCTGTAGGACAATGTACAATGAACATGTATAACAAGCAAAGCATGTCCACATAAGGTTCATTTCCTCAGGAAACCAGCGTCAACAAATTAAAAGGAAAAGCTATCTGTGCAAAATGCAAATAGTAGTTAGTACTGCCATCCTCAAGTTTAGTGATTACTGAGCTCCACAAAATACTTTTTAGACTTTCCAAATATTATTTTTGCTTTACAGGTAGGAAATTGAAGCAAAAATATCTTTCCAAGGCCAGAAAACATCAATTACTGTCATAGGTAAAAGGTGGAAATTACCAGCTTCAAAACTGTTGTAAAACAGTAACTGTGAACTTTTCTCTGCTACCCTACCAGCAACACTTAGGGTTACAAAACTAACCATTTCAGGAGACCATTAAGAGCACCACTAATCAGTCTCTTGACATTTCCAAATACCAGTAAGATTTTACCCTGATTTCCAGGAGACCACAGTTTTCTGTTAGATTTAATGAGCAGAGGCCAGACAAAAACAGGGTTTACTGAAGAAAATATTCTCAAAAAGTTTTCAAAGGTGACATGCTACTTTTACCAAGGGGACATCTAAAGTGGCACTTCCCAATGCTAGTACATTATTTCAAGCTTTAAATTGTCTCTAGACTTCACTGAATCCCTTCAAAAATAAAATAAAAATCTTAAAACCTCTCCTTTCCCTTTATTATTGGTCTTACAGTGTTCTCTGGCTTTGGAAATGAATGTGTTAACATATTCACTGTATCATACATTCAACACTACTGCCATCTGCAAGTTATACTGCTCAGTATTACCTAATTGTGTAGAGTAACACCAAACAGAAATGTTTTGCAGAGTCATGTAGCAGCATGCTCGTGGTCTGCACAAGGTTTCCTGATGCTGGACATCAGTCACATAAGGGAAATATCATGGGTGAACAATACAGGACATGGGGACTTCAGACTGTGTTTGCAGACACCCATGTATTTGTAGAACACATATATTCAACAAGTCATTCATAAGGTCAGTCACATTTAAGATAGCAGAGGGAATACAAGTTTGAAACTGTTTCACTAAGGATCTGCAATTATTTTGCTGTACTGAAAAGTGTTGCTTTTTGTTCCACTTGTTGTTCTATTTTTACTGGATGAAGAAAATACCTTTCAAAACAGACAGTTTAAAGCTTTGGAAGTTTGTTTCAGAGTTCCCCATGGCTTCGTGCATTTAATCACTCAAGTGCTGCAGGCCAAATGCCTTGTTTCCTTCCAAAGGAATTCAATGGGAGCTTTGGTTTACATGATGCAGACAATCGGCTTATCACATAATTTGCAACATCAGTGTGGCTCCAGGCCTTCCCTGCATCAGTGAACGATGCAGCCATCAAACCTGCTAATTGGACAAGCCTCCAACTGCCTCAAACTGTGCAGAGCCATAAGAGCAGCAGCATTTTTTGCATTGTCAAATCCTTCCTGTATAATATTTAGTGTCTGGAAAGGATTCACACAGAAGGGTCATGGCCTGTAAAGGATCTTGGCCTTTTTGACTTGCTGCTTTGCCTCCCAGTTACACGGTAAAGCTCTTCCATCTTGAGCCCAGGAATCCCCTGGGGCAGCCCTGAACCACTAAGACACCTCTTCCCCTTCCCAACAGGCAAACAGGCAGATGCAAGCATTGTAGCATTTCCACCTAAGGTGCAGGGATAAAGGAAGAAGGGAAGAGAGGCTAATCAGCTGCATTACCATTGTGGGATGGCAGGAAGCCTGATGAGGGAGAAAGGAGCAATCTGGCAGCACTGTGCACACAGCTCAAATCTCTGGCTATGTTCCTGCCTCCAGCACTGCTAATATCAGACGGGAAGGGAGAAACAGCTGTCTCAACCTCCCACTTCAACCACCTCCAACATCAGGTCAGAACATGCTCTGAACCTTACTCACTAAGTGGTACCTCATGTTTTCTTATGACCTTTTGTCTCCTGACCTGCATTCCCACAATCCCCTCACCTTTCTTATCCTGTAGATTCATATTTATGTTGTGACAACCATTCAGCATGCACTATCCTCATATGCAACAAAAAGACATTCTGCAGCAAGAGCTATGGAGAGGGATGGTTTTCTTCAGGAAAGATTTGCATTACTACGTGTTTTCATTAGTTCAGGTGAGGTCGGGGGTGGGGGGGGGTGTTGTACAGGGAGCAGAAGATGGACGTGCAGGTGCTCAGCTCTGTGGTACTCACCTCCCTGAGTGAGTATATTGTACAGGCTCAGACCAGTGGCTTCAAAATAACTGTCTCTTATCCCAACAGCATACTGTACTTGAGGGGAGATTTTACCAAACCAAAGGGTGGAGCCAGATGGACAGAAAGATAAAAGGAAATAGAGAACTCCCACCTCTGATGTCTTGCTTGCTTTCTACTTACCACTTGCAACAGTAGCTGCACCTACTTTGGACTGCTTTCAAACGGGAAGGCTCTACCAGAACTACTATGGCGGGTTGCTTGCTGCATCATAGCTGCAAATGTGTATTACAGAGCCAGAGAGTGGGGGAGCAGTCAGCCTAAGGGGAACAGATACAACAGCAGAAGATGATGCCTTTGGTAACTGGTAGGAAAATAGGAAGAGGAGAGGACAGGAAAGGTGAAGAAGGAAAAGGAAATACACAACATTGTTCTCCTAATCAAAGCTATCAAGTAAAAGGGAGAAAGGGTGCTAAACATAACAGAAAGAAAAAAGATAGATGCTGTCAAAAACTGTTCTCTAGCTAATACAGCGGCATGCTCTCATCAGGAAGGAGACTCAGAGCTAAAACAGTGAACTGAGACTCAAGACATCTAGGTTCAGTTTCCAATTCTGTCAGATTTCCCATCTGATTTCCTGACTGGAAATAGCCTTCTCTCTGCCTTGAGTTCTGCGGCTGTAAAATGTCTCCCTCTCCTGCATCCCACTCTTTAAATGTGGGGCATACTCAGGAACAACCAGCTCTCGGCACGTGAGGGTTGACTCTCCTGTTGTGGATGAGCGAGGAGTGATGCACTTCACTTGTAAGAGAGAAGCAGCAATATGTTTTATTGAGGTAAGACAGTGCTTTAACAGAGTTCAATTGTAAATAAGTGCAAAGAAGACCCTCGCGTTGAGTTACGAGGTTCAGAATGGACCCCCTTGCTTTCCAAACTCCTTCTCAGAGGAGTCTGGGTGCGGCTGGATCCAATCTTAGTCCCAGATTTGGTCAACAGTTTATGTCAAAAGGATTATGTGCACATAGATGTAACTTAGCAAAGTTTGCAAAGGAGATCCTCCTGTTGAGTCATGAGGTTCAGAATGGAACACTTCTTATTCTAAAGACTTTAGTGCACAGGATTTTTCCCTTGGATTCTATCTATTAGTATAAAACTAAGTAGGCATCAACAAGAAAAAAGTACCATAGCCAAAATGCCATCTTATTTCATCTCAGTCAAGAAAAGGCACTGGCCAACAAGCCAAAGTGCAGTATTTCTGCAAGGCACAGGTCTGTTCAGCAGATACAGATCTGTGCATTGCATTGCCTACCTGGCTGATTTAAAGGTTACATGAGAAGCTCCAGTTCCAGAGTGAGTCCATAGACAGAAGAACATATTCCTTCTAGTGTATATGGAAGATATGGAAGAAGCAGCAGTTGCTGCAAAGGTGAACAAGGATCACCGGAGCAAGGGCTTAAAAATAAACAGATAAATAAAACCACTACCAGCTTTTTTTCCTGCTTCTGCCTTCATCCTTCCAAAGACTCAGCTCCCAGTGCAGTAGTCGCTACCCCTCATTGAAGTGTTCAAGATGGGAACCTCCTCTCCAACAGAACTTGAAGGCAGATGTTTATGGCACCATCCTTTGCAATGAGTCCGAACCTTCCTCTTAATAATGGGATCATGGAAAAATTTAGGCTGGAAGGGCACTCTGGAGGTCTCCAGTCCTGCCCAAAGCAGTGCTAACCTCAAGCTAGACCAGACTGCTCAGGTCTTGTCCAGCTGAGTTTTGATCATCTCCAAGAATGGAGAGCTCACAGCTTCTCTGGGCATCTGCTTCAGCTCTGAAGCCCACACATGGTGAAATTTTTCTTCTTTGTATCTAATAGGAATTTGTCTTGCTGTAGCTTGCGACAGTTGCTTCTCGTCCTTTCCCTGGGCACCTCCAAGAAAAGTCTGGCTCCATCCTCTCTGTAACTTCCCAGCAGGCAGTTGAAGACAGCAATTATACTTCCCTCTTAGCCTTCTTTTCTCCAACCTGAACATACCTAGCTCCCTCAGCCTACTTCATGCATCATGCAACCATAATCACCTTCCTGGCCCTCAGTTTGCAAAGTACTGGAGGGCCCAGCACTGGACATATTATTTCAGATGCAATCGCACAAGTGATGATTAGAAGGGAATAATCACTTCACAGGTCTCGCACAAGCTGTAGCTGAGAGTGATACTACTATCTATTCAGGCTGCCTCCTATCTCCTGCATTATATCTTTTTTTTCAGTTGATTACAGTTTGGCAGTGTTTGGGCTAGTTTCCCTATGTTGATATCTGTCTCAGGCTGAACCTTTGTGGAAAATTTCAGTCAAAATGATTCAGCCATTTCTGAGAACACAGCAAGTAGAAACATTTTATTCCATCCAATCTGAAAAATTTTGACAGAGCCTGCTTTGGGTCAAAAAAATATTTTTTCCTATCCTTGTGAAAAACTGCCAAAGTTTGGGCAGTTACAAGCCTTTGAAATGCAACAGCTCATACACACTCAGATAAAACCTAGCAAGCAAAACCTCTGAGGGCTCTGTCTTAACTAGACACGCTTCATTTTCTTACAAAGCTTAGTACTTTCCAGATTGCACAAGTACAAAACAGCTGGATATGGCTGCTATGGAGATCCACTTAGTAGCAGCTTCAGGTAAGGATGGGTTTGAGGCACCACTCCAGCAGAGACTGGGTTTTGATCAAATCCCTTGTGGAAGCCTCTCTGTGCCTGTTTGTAGATCCTTAAAATGGCCATGAACTCAAAAGAGAAGTTCTGTGAGAAAAAGGTTGCAAATTTGAGATGACAGGATAAAAGATAGTTAAGGAAAGTTAAATATAGTTAGGAAAAGTTTATTTTTATTAGACAGACCTATGAAATCTCTTAGTCACATTCTAACAGATGTACCTGACTGTCAGACTTGGCTGGTAGCACACTCTGCTGTATCTTTTTGGTAAACAACTATCTTTTCAGACTGCTTATAGCAGTGAGAGATGAGCCCAGCTTCTATTAGAAACATAAAATGTTTATCCACCACCTGCTAGGAAGGTTTTTGTTACTTGAAATTTGTCTTTTGAACTCTGTGGAAAGCAAGTATGTATTCTAAGTGCATTTTAAAATAGTGAAGTAGTTTTGATGCCTTAAAACATGTTTTCTCCAAAATAAATAACAGGTTTTATCACTTAAATTGACTTTTGAACTTTTATAAAAAGGTGCAGGATGGAACACCCTAGAAAGAAGAAAGTTTCCCAATTTCCAGAGAGCCAGACTGTAAACCCCTTACTGCCAAAGGCAAACAGCTTCTCACATGCATAACCCTGTGAGCACTGGTGTGAGCAATTCCTCACTGACAGGAATTAAGCGTTCATATTCCTAGCCCAGTACAGCACAAAATGGTCATCATCAGTGGAGTTCTTCCCAGTGACATTCTTCAAGAAGTACAGTGAACTTCTGGAGTTCTGGATCTGGAGGAATATCTCATAGAAAGAAAGAACACCAAACCTGTCTTTTACCTGAGCAAGACTTAGATGCCCTTTTGATGGAAAGGCATTTTTTTCAATACCAGGCTGCACTGGGAATGTTGTTTTACAAAAACCTGGAACCAAACACCTCATGCTATGCAGATGACGTAACAGCGAACAGCAAGAACTGTGGGTTAGTCTTCACTTGGTCTGAATGTGAGCCAGGGAGCAGGGCAACAAGATACCCTGAGCCCTCTGCCACCAGATGCCTGCAGCTGTTGTCATTTATAACTGAAACCTGGCCGTAGAGAATTCAAAAGATTAAAAAATAGCATTTCAACAAGCATTTAAACGACAGCACTGTTTAAACACTGGAAAGGGACCTTTTCAGAGATTTTGATTGGCCCTAGAAGAAACCTCCCTTGCATATTGGCAGTACTAAGAAAAAGAATAGATTTGTGGATTTTAGAGCCAGAGGAGAACATTACTAGTAATTTTGTCTGACCTAAATATATAAAATTATACCCAAATAAAACACATTAAAAAGAATACTACTAAAGTTGCATAATCTAGCATTCAGAAGTCTCAAAATGGCAGTATTAAGGTTGGCTGCATGACCTTAATTCAGCAACCCTTATTTCAGCCTCCCTCTGTGTAGCATTATGTGACTGCACAGAATGGACAGGGCTTTTTAAAGAGGTAGCTAATCAGCATCTACTTTAGTCCTTACTCGACTTGCATCTCCAGAGCAGCAGCTAACACACACTATATAAACCCACCCCCAGAACTGCTTGCCATTTTCAGGTGATTACAGACCTAAAAGCAGAGCCCTCAGTGACCCCAAGCAGCAGCGCCCACTATTTCTGGATATCTGATCTCTTGTATCTCAAGGCTGAGACTGAAGAAATGCAGCATACACAGGCCAAGTATTTAAATCCCTTTTGAAACATGACTGCCCTTTTAGGGGTCTAAGTCCAAAATTTAGAACCTCTGTGCCGCTACCTCTCACTGGTGGTGCCTGCAATTCTTTACTGGTAAAAAAGCACCTGCTTCTAGATATACACAAAACAGCCTGTGCCCTGCCAATACTATACTGCTCAGCAGCAATCTCATAACTGCACTCCAAAATAAATTCACCCTAACTTTCCTCTGACGTCTGTGGTCTAGAGTGGCAATAGGCTCATAAATAAGTACAAAGGCCAGAGGAAGGGGAAGCGTTGTGCCTGCCCTTCTCTATTACCAACAGCACATTGGTCAGAGCATTCACTTGAGACTGGATTCAGAGTATCCTATCCCTGATTGCATTTGAATATATGTAAGGGGAATATTTCCATTACGTCAAATTACCACTGCCCACGCGCTAGGTGGGGGTATGCACTTTTTTTTTTTGGTATCACATTGCATTATAAATCATCACCATTAGTCTATGTTTCATCCAATTCAATACCGACCTGCACATTCTTTCCTCAAGTACTTTCAGACACATCCATCAGATTATGCAAGGCAAATACTAAATCAAATAAAGGAAGTCCACTTTTGGATTGTTCAAGATACCCCAGGATGAACTAATCAGAACCTGGGAAGCAGAGGAGGAGACTACCACAGCATGTAAGGTGAACATCAGAGAACTCACTTCTGTAAAAGCAAGGCAAGAAGTTAAGTTCTAGTCCTTTGAGTCAGCTTTGATGATTCAGGAGTTTCACATATAACACTAACCTCATACAGCCCACTCAAAGAACACATCTGCACTGTGGAGTGCAGTCTCTTGCATAGACCCCCAAGCTAGCAAGATTCCAATTTCCAAATGTAGAGAACAAACAACAAACATGCACAAGAAATGACAATCATTGTCTTGGACTCATGTGCTGGTAAAGATGGTAGACCAAATTCCCTCTTTTTAAGTTTGGAAGCTGCCAGAAAGTACCATCCTTTCACTCTTTCCAGTGCCCATGGACTTAGACAGTCCAGAACGATTTGTTCAACCACAGGAAGAGCCGCACCAGCATTTTCACAAAGCTGTAAGATTTTCTGCTCTGCTGCTCAGTGGCCATCTGGGGGTTCTCACTGTACATTTCACACAACCTAATTCTAAGGCTGCTGTGCTAAGAAAGATGTGAGCTGTGAGGGCTTTGAAGACCCTGGACAGGTGATTCCTGAGGTAATTTTGAGAGCAAAACAAAGTGACAGTGTGCTTCATGATCTGTTTTTCTAGGAAAATTATGGTCAATTCTGTCCTTACACGCTGACTATAAGATTAACTTATTAGCTGACTCAACTCCAATTTGTACAAAGGATTGAGAAGGATTGCCTCCAGCCCTTGTCCCTTTAACGCTAATTATCAAGTGTATACCAGATTAAATTCAGAATGAAGTAGCCGGGTCAGGCAATCTACTTAAAGTTTAATGGAAGTTAATGATTCATTGATCAAACTCATTTATGTCTAATTAAAGCTTTCCTGCATTAGAAAAGACAAGGGGGAAGTTTTATAATGCACACCTCTCACCCCCCGCACATGGCAGATTTGCTGCAGAAGTAAATGGAAAATTCACAGCATCTGTCTTTCATGAGTACATGGTTTGGCAACAGTTCTGTATATTTAAAAGTATAATTATTTTAGATGACTTCACAAGTGGATAGGGTTTACACAATGCTGCCAAATACAATACCAATATCCAGCTGCACACAGCCAGATTGTAAACTAAGCTTGTATGCACCAGCTTACAATAATGAAGCTCAAGGAGCATAATAATAACCAGAACTGCATGTGGCTCTCAAGGATGAACCTCAATGGAATAAGGCAGCAGTGACGTTAAGCCTAAGACAGGGAGGCAAGCTTCCAATAGCATGTGGATTCACTTCATGTGCTATTCACGCTTAAAAACTGGCAAAATAGCGGAGCCATTTAAGGCACAGCGCAGACAGCGTTCAGTGTTCAAGCGTAATGAGAGTGGCAGGCAACTCACTGCAACATGCAGGATTTATTCCTTCCTCTGCTGACTGTCCCCTTTTATTAGGCACCTTCTAAACATCATCATGTATATAAATATGCTATCACACTACAATACCCCTTATTGAGGAGCTATCCACTAGAACATTATTTTTGGCACATTTATTCAAGACAGTATAATTAAACAGGAATACCATGGCCTAGTTACATACTTATCATTCTGTGCTTTTAAACTATATACAAGTCATACAAAGAGAGAAAACTATCTTTTTGCAATCTCAGTTTGATGGGGTACAGAGAGAGCTTTTTCATCACAATTTGGAATGGTTGGTCTTCCACATGTTAGCATTACACAGTCTTTAACATAACACATTTTAAACCTTTTTCAATGTATGAATCCATAAAATGTCATAAACGACTCTGGAAAGAAAAAATTAAGTGTAATATAATAGTTTGCCTTCTTTGGTAATCTACAGTCCCATCTCCCCACAACCATCCACCAATTACAGAATAAAAACTCGTGGCCTTACAAGTTGATGGATAGTTTACATATAGTTTGTGTTGGAGCAAGTGCAAAGCTTTCATGTAATGGAAGGAGACGGAATTTTTCCACATGTTCTACTGGTATGGCATTTTGCAAATCTGTATGAATGTCTAGTGATAAGTTGTTGACCTACTGCTTCTTGCTCTTCAAGTCCCAGTGGAGTGCGTATTTCACTGTCTTCAACACTCCATTTTGTATTCCTAATTGTCAAATATAATTGCCATTTAAGTAAAACGCATGTTCACCCACTGCAAAGTTATGTGAATGTGTGCTTATACATTAAATGCATACCACTTCCTAACAAATGCTTGACTTGTCTCAATGAATCAATCTGACCTTGACAAGTTGTAGTTCATGAAAGTCTAGTATCAGCAGCAGCCAGCTGTGCTCTTTCATAACTTTTTGGTTGTAGCTCTACCATTCTTTCCAGTCCTGGCACCCCAGAAAAATGTGGTATCCAGCACTGTTAAGTTGCAGTTGAAAAAGCATTCAGTAGCATTACTTCTCTTTCCCAGAATGAGTTGCCATATATTTCCTTTGCTTTTTGCAGTTTTCTTCATAAAGCCTTAACAGGTTTAACTCACAGTTTAACAGTGGCAAGCAACTCCTTGTCGTCTGGCAGTAAGATATGGCTTAATTTCTGTTTTATGGTAAATTGCAGACTCACTGTGAATATACTGAGGTCCATTACCTGAATTACGCTGTTTGAGACTCCTTTTCTGCTCAAATATTTTTTTATTTATCCATAACAGTTCCATGTCCAAAAAGTCAGCCAGTTCCCAAAGGCCTACAGAGTGGTCTGTAATAATGAGATAGTTTGTATGATTTGCTGTGGAAAGGTCATTTCCTACTTTTCCCCAAGATCTGCAGGGAATGGCTTGTATTTTCATTGTTTCTTTTTGATACTTGGCCTACATATAATTTAACTGCAATTAAGTCAAATCTATCTGCAATTAAATTAAACTGCAATTGCAATTGCAATTAATTCTAAAATCTCTGAAAGTCTTGATCATGTTTGACCAGGATATCGCCTCCCTGGGTTACCAAAGACAGGCTTCCATTCCAGAATGGCCATATGTATCTTTGGGAAAAATGAAGTTCTCAATGATCCGGGCATTACAACCCAACTGTCTTTATATATGCCACTACATACACTCAAATCATTTTGATATTTCCAGTACTTCCAGTAACCTTGAAAGACAAGTGGGATTTATCCTAGCTGTCTGACTATGCAGGAAGAATGATGGACATGATTACCTGTAAATCTTTATCTTATATAGATTGTTCCCAATTCTTTTCAGTCCCTGTCTTGTAATTCAAACATAACTCTTTAATAAGCTGAAAATCAAAAAGGAATCACACAAAAAGTGGAAACAAGGACACATGACTAAGAATGAATATGAGGGAGAAACACAGGCTATAGGGATAAAATCAGAAAGACTAAGGCACAAAATGAGTTACAACTAGCAGGGAACATAAAAGGCTCTAAGAAGAGTTCAGTGATTGCATCAGAAATATATCTTATTTGTTGAATACAAGGGAAAGAACAGAAAGTTTAGGTGCATGACATACTGGGGAAGGAGAACAAATAGTGTATGACACAGATAAGGCTGAAATACTGACCTTTTCATTCCTTTTCAGGATGACACAATTGATATTAAAGGGGAGAGGAACATGACCCAGAATACAGAAAGAACATCTTAAAAGTATTAAGGCAAGACAGATGTACTCAACACAGAAGGACCTGATGAAGTTCACCTTACAGCATTTCAGGAACCAGCTGAATCCATCCCTAATAACTCAGAGGACAAAGGTGAACCAGAGAAAGGCCTGTCTAAAATAGCATTCTGATATAGGTTATTCAAGTTTGCTCCAGTGCTTAGAAGAATACTAGAAAGGAATAACTGGACTATCAGCTATAAAGTCTGAGAAGGTAATAGGCTAACAAAAAGCAACAATAAACATCGGTAAATCATATTATATCAGTTTAATTTGGTATATTTGACAGGGTTACTGGCCTACATAAGGAGGAAGAAACAGATACGACGTTTACGCATGAACACCCAATTTTAAAACATACTCAAACAGTACTCAGGAATTTTCAGAGTCTCAAGTGGTGCTTCAGAGGGACCTGCAATGTATCCAGTTCTAGTCAGTATTTTCAATGATGACTAGAAATGAAATAAGATTGCATTTTAATTATTTAGTGTAGTCCCCTGCAGGAAAGGATTCTAAGCACCTCAGAAGCCAGAGTCAGAAGCCAGAGTGACTTTGAGAACCGGAGAAACGGTCATAGGATCACAGGAAAATTCAGGTTGGAAGGGACCTCAGGAGGTTTCTAGTCCAAAGTCTTGCTCAAAGGATCAGACCAGGTTGCTCAGGACTTTATCCAATCAGGTCTTGAAAATCTCTAAGGATGGAGACTGCACAAATTTCTTTGGGGAACCTGCTCCGTTGATTGACTATCCTCATGGTGAAAACAACACTTTTTCCTTATATCCAGTCTAAACCTTTTTTTGCTTCAACTTATGCCTCTCGTTCTCTCACCATGCACCACTGTGAAAAGCCTGACTGTTTTCTTGATGACCTCCTCATAGGTACTGGGGGGCTGCTGTCAGGTCCCCCTGAAACCCTCTCTTCTCTCAGCTAAATGATCTTCCCCTTCCCCTCCCCACCTTCCCCCCCCCCCAATCCTAATATGATAAAATGCAATAAGAAGATAACTGTTTAGATCCAGAAAAAAGTAGTAAAATGCACAAATACAAACTGAGAAATAACCAACTAGGCAGCCTGGCTTCAAATAGTGACATGCTATTGCACTATATCCATGTATGTGTCACATGAAAGACATTAATTTGCTCTGCTTGGCACTTGTGAAGTTTCAGCTGGACACACTGTATCCAGTTCTAAGAAAACAAATATTAAGAGAGATTGGGATAAATAGGAGAAACCCTCCTGGAAATATGATTCAGAAATTTGGAGACACACCCCTTTAGGAAAGGCAAGTTGGTTTGGGGCGGAGGGAGGGGAGGGGAACAGAGAGAGTGAAAACACTGAAGAGGGGCATGGAAACAGTATTCCAGTAGCTCAGTAGGTTTAAATCTTCCAGTATTAAAGAAAGGAAAAAAGAGCAACAATTCCCTCTGCTCACTGTGAACATGACAAATAGCAATATGCTTGCAGCCAAAAAAGTTAGACCAGATAGTACGAAAAGCCTCTAACTATAAGAATAATCAAGCAGTAAATCAGGCTACAGAATGAGGCCATGGAATCTACATCACTACAACCTTTCAACCAAGGGTAGACAAATGTCTCCCAGGGCCAGGTTAGGTATAGTCAGCCCTGTGCCAGGGCAGAGAGGAGCAGCAGATGATGTCTCATAGCCCTTCCTATTCAAAGCCTACAATTTTCACAGCAAGTTTGATTGATGCTTCAGATAGACACATATTCTAAATAAAAACTAAACAAGATCATCTTATGAAACATTTGCAAGGTTTTGATGTCATTAAAGACAGCCAAAGAATCACTGGCTGAAAGTAGTGTCTATGTTGCTTATGCAACGTGAATTTTCAGCATGCATGTTTTCCCTTAGAATTTGCTTGTCATTCACAGCGTCCTAATGACGTTATTTTCCTACCAACAGAACTTTAATTTGACATTGCTTGGTTCCCATCTTTCTTCCCTAACCTAGCATGTTCATTGATGTCCTACAGTTTATTCATAATTTAATATCTTAC
Source organism: Apteryx mantelli (assembly GCF_036417845.1). NCBI lineage: Eukaryota > Metazoa > Chordata > Aves > Apterygiformes > Apterygidae > Apteryx > Apteryx mantelli. The sequence goes on along the minus strand of NC_089980.1, from coordinate 60,374,565 downwards.
TCGCTTGCACAGTGTTGCCATAGTTTTAAATGTGGTGCTAGAAGCTTTACAAAGCACCACATTTCCCTGTTTGTTCAGAGTGGGGTTTTTTGTTTGTTTGTTAAGCATATTAATGTAACAGTCATGCAAAAATCTTGTTCTTTACATCATTTGCTTCTTCAGTAAGTCAATTTTTCTTTCCTCTACAAGTCTGCAAGCTTTGGTAGGTCATTTCTCTCACCACAGTTGCTCCATATGTCTTTACAGGCAAGGCACAGTTGTATGCATATTTGTGCAGACATCTAGAGCTTGGCACAAAGGATGCTTGTTTTCAGAGCATTTCCATTCAAATTGTACACCTTTTATCGCTGTGGAACAGAATCTCAAACCCTACAGCAAGGTGCTGGGACATTTTCTGGTTCCAAAACACCATTCATGAGGTACATGTCCTGACTGAAGACAAAGAGGAGACTGAATAAATCGCCAAGAGGCAGGGCCTGCACAGGAAGGGATGCAAGGAGCGGAGGAGCATTTGAACCTGCAGGTCAGGGACAAGAACACCCTTGGCCCCACCAGCAGATCCATTTGGAGTTACTCAGACAATTAGCCCATGGGGCTCCTAGGCCCAAGAGCCATATTGCCAACCAGGGCCATATTTGCTAGCTAGAACCCTGTCCCTGCAGCTTACTTCGCCTTCCAAAGGATACTACCTACAAGGTATTTCTTATACTCTATTTCTTAACAATCACAAAAAGTTCAACTTTTACAGATGGATTTTTATGTGAAAATACTCGTGATAACATCTTAGATGCTTCATCAAAGCATCTGAAAACATACCTTCTGCATAGTGCACTTCTGGCAAGTGGAAAGTATTTGGGAGTACAATTAAGATCCCACATGAGACCTCATCTGCTACCAGCTCATGGAAGAACTCTAGGAGCAAAAAACAGTCTCCATCCATTAAAAGTAAGGATGAGACTGTTTTTATCCAGCCCTGTTAAAGTGAACTCTTTTCCTACTGTGAGCTAAAGACTAATTGCAACCCATGTAACATGCCCTTTCACATTTATACGCTATGCTCTTTTGGGGGAAATGGGAGAAAAAAGGTAATCTTCATGCTTATTATTTGTTTTTGCACTAATCCTAGTTTCTGATGAACTGTATCCGCAGAAAGCTAATTCACTTTGGAAACAGTGTTCAATGTTTGACTATAAAACGATATAGCAATAAACCTGTGCATTTGGGGGTTCTATTCCTTGCCTCAAGTGTACTACTCTGTCTCATCAGGCATTTCCTGAAAGGATTTTTTTATTTGAATGCTGAGGTGTTAGTACAATAATAGTTTCACTGCCCCGGATGTTTTTTCTAGGGTCCTGTCCCCTGCACATGCTCCTTTCAAGTGACAGTCCTATGTTTCCACTTCTCTTTGGAGAAGAGGGCCCTGTAATCTAACTGCTTTCTCTGCATGATGAGGTTATCTCATTTTGATTAGCAGTCTTGATACCAAGCAGGCTTAACAGCTCCCCTTAGGGAGTCTTGCATAATCAGAGTATGCAGCAATTCCCTCAAAACAAAGCGTCCATCCAAAAGTTCATGGCACTCAGACAAAACTATTTAAAGACCAGATTTGTGTGGACAGCGTCTTTCCCATTCCTGGCATGTCCCTTAACCCCACAGGAAGACATGACTTCAGTGTGGTGTCTCTTGGGGATGGCGTTATGATCTGCATGACTTCAGTGAGCCCACCCTGTTTTTGTTAGACAAAAATTATGGATTAAATATATCATTACACTGTTCCAGTATGGTGATTGCTGTGTTTTTAACACCCAAATTTTAGGAGCAGCATTACTACACATCTGTGAAAGTCATCTAACTTTGACAGAGGCAGTGAGACACAAGATTTTAAGAAAACTACAGTTACTCTTTTGGAAGATTCACATTATCTGCAAGAGGTCATTAGCAAGTTCCTAATACGTCTGAAATATTTTTGAAAGATTCAATAGGCTTCAAGCAAAGGTGTTGCCACAATGAATAACCATCCACGCGTGTTATGATCTTGCACCCATTAATTTTGGCTACACCACAGAAGCACCAGATATTGAGTAATTAATAACTGGTATACAAGCTGTGGTTTCTTATTACGCTGTAAAACCAAAGACCATTTTAACATTAAGTTTGGGGGCAGGGGGGATAGAACAAAGCATCAAGTCCTACAAACTAATTGCAGTACAACTGAGTTTGCCCGTTAGACCTTTTGGCCTTTGTTCCTACAGTTAAGGACACTACAGAATCTTCTTTCCCAAGAAGTCCTTAGAGCTGACAACTTGCTTTCATCAGAACAACAGGTACAAGAGGGAGGATGCTTCCACCCCCACAAAAAATCACAGCCTGTCACATAGCCAACAAAAAGCTGCTAACCATGAACCTGCTAACTTCTTAATGTTGAGCACTCTTTGTAGTTCCCTATAAAGAGACCTTCATAGTAGGGTTTTCTTTTGTTTTGTTTTTTTAACCAAAGTAAGGAATAAGTGTTCTGGTGCAAATTTTCAACAAGATATCACCACCAGGATGGTCTAGATCTGACTTTATTACAGCCAAGCATCTGACAAGACCAGAAATGTTGTAGTATTGCAGCCAAATCAAACATCCTTTTCAAAGGACTGCAGCAGGGTGGACTGTCATCATGAGGCTATGGGTGTGGGAAGCAGAAGGTGTGTGTGGCATACTAGGATGGAAAGCATATGGATAGATTTTGTAGAAAAGATTTGCCAGGGGAGATTAAGAAAACTGTTTTCGACATTGAAAAGTAGGATTTAAATTGTAGGGCCTCACATGAATTCAAAATAAGTTTCTCCCCTCAATAAGGCAACAGGGAGAAAGCCTCCATTCTCCTGCAATCTTACAGTTACACCCATCTTGGGAATGACGTTCAGTCTTGCCAGATAAACATTATTGAGCAATGCTGAATTTTTATTTGCTTTGTTTTGTTCAATAAAGAAGAATACATGCAAAAGTCTGGAGGGATTTTTAAGTGGAAGACTGTAAGTATGAGCAATCTTGAAATTACCACCACATCTACAGAGAGCTTATCCCAGCTGTTTTCAACTGGAGTGCAGATTGCAGTAAAATCTACAGCGTTCTGAATCCAGAAAGTGAACACAAGTTAATCATTCTCACCTGCCCTGCCTGTTCCTGGTGAAAAGGCTGGAGACAAAGGGAAAGTACAAAAAAAGAACTGTAGCGAGAAGAGGAAACAATTTGCATGTAGGTATCAAAAGAAGAGGGAAGATACCAGGAAAGGGTATCTGTTCAGTAAAAGAAAGGATTCCCATGCAACAAATACAGAGCCCAAATGACAAACATCTGTAGCTAGAGTGAAAAAATAAAACCAATTACTGGTCTTATTAAAAGATTCCATTTTTGATTTATAGGAAATTCTTCAAGGATATTCCTACACTGTACATGATTATTCAGTGAAGAGGTGCTCCACATCATCTGTGTGATCAGATGTGCTTTATAAATACTAGATTGGTTAAGAAAGCAGACCACTCATGATAGCATGGATTAACATATATACATTTCTCAAATAAATCTGTACAAAGCTCCCAGATCCTGTAGCTACAGAGTCCTAGTACCTGAGCAAGGCTTTACACCCACAAACCTGATGGGATCAGAAAGGATAGCAAATGGAACAACAGAATAAGATTTTACAGCAGAGGGAAGTGCTTAGGCTAGAATAACTAGGACACTGTACACAGAGGGAAGAGAAAGAAGCTAAAAGTACTTGGTAGAACAAAATTCAGAATAAAGCTTCCTATATATCACAGAATCAAAGTGTAAGAAACCATCAGTGTCACTGATGTCAGCATTACTTGGAATCAAGACAAAACTTAATTTACAGAATGGAGAGTTCACTAGGGGACCATGCTTCTATTCCACTAGGAAGGGTGAATCTGCATTACTAATCCTGAAATTATAACTGAAACATTATTCTCGTCACTTTCTTCAGACCTGAAGCACTAATTTTCCACATCAAAATGTTTTAATAGATGATGCATTACTGGAGATGAAAGAATACAGAACATGCTTTAAAGAAACCAATATTTCAACAACATTTTAATGATACTTAGTCAAAAGTACCTTTAAACAACTGTCACTAGAGATCTGTATCTGCTTCTTCTCTGGGTAATTGGTTTGTTTTGTTAAAGAAACAGAAAGACATCTATCACTCTCTTACTGCAAGTAGCAAAGTTCAGCAAACATATCTTTCTCAGCTTCCAAGCCCAAAGTTTCTTCATAAATATACCCATGATTAAATAACCCTATTCTATTCAGAATAACAGCATACCTCAGAATTACTGTGGATTATAATCATAAACCATGCTTGTTATTTGATGCCTTTTGACTATCATAATAACCCAGTAAAACTGGTCTTTTCATGTAAATTGACAAAAAGTGATTAACACAGAAAGGATAAGGTCAAAAAGGTAAAGTTGATAGACACTTTCCCTTATTGGCTATCCATACACAATTCATGACATAGTGGCCATACGGCACATACTCAGAATCAGGACAGTTTTAGTACTGTTCGGAAAGGACAACCTGAAAATGCTACAGATATAATAGAAGTTTCACATTTTATAGTTCAGTTAGCACTAGTTCAACTAATGCTATGAGGCCGAGAACAATTGTATGTGTTTAAAAAAAAAAAAAATCTAAAAAAAATCAATGTTAAAGAAACCCAATAAAATTGCTTTTATGTTATAACGTCTTTCACAGCAGAGTGAAAACAAAACAAAAACACACGGTCCATTACCCTTCTGAATTATCAACCACAGAAAATGAATGGTAAAGAGTCCCAATAATAGGAAAAATTGGCTGGATTTCTTTTAAAGGTGTGAAAAGAGAATAACAAGAGCTTGCTTTGTTTTTACAGTTCTACCTCAATCCCCCAAGCTTTGCAGTCTCCCTCTAGGCCCCAACAATGCATGATGTCGAAATTAGTCCATTTAAAAGATATGGGTTGAGCCATTTTCACACTGGCTTATATAAAGACATTTTTCTGTTTTATTAGCCACATTAGCATTCTATTGCCCTTTAAATGTCACAAGTTCAAGAGCACAGCTGTACATATCCTGGAAATATTCCTGTTTGATGTAATAAAACAGAAAGGTACAATTTCCTGGGACAGATAAGGTGACAAAAAAGAGGGAAATGCACAGGGCATAACAGCATGGAGTAAAACAACAGGCAGTAAAGCAAGATTGTTTCCACATGAAGGAGGAGCAGGAACATTACTGAGAGCAGAGATTTAGAAAGGCTTGTATGCCTTGTCACTATCAAGACATGTGAAACAGCTGATGAACCTGCCACTGGCTCTAGCTCATAGAGAGGAAGAAAAATGACACTGCATTCACTTCTGGCATCTTCCCTAACCTGCTAGATGCCTTTCCAAAGCTACATTGTGCATACTGACTACTCTCATTTATTAGCAGTGATTTATTTCAAAGCAGAAACTTGCAAAATTCCCTGACTGCACGTTATCTAACCTACAACATTGCAGGGTTATCAAGAACAATGTGAAAACTGCATAATGGTATGAAAGAATATTTGGTGAACAAATGAATTCTGAAGTCTGTAGAATGTGACCTACTATCTTTTTCTGCCAAAGACTATGTAGGGGGATTTAAAAAGAAAAAAAGAAGAAAAAAAGAAAAAAGACAGTGAAAAACAATCCAGTAAAACTAAAGTGCTTATCCTTCTGTTGTGAACTTCTCATTTTGGAACTCCACTACTTTTATTGGAGATGCATCAAGACTCCCCTAGCTTAAGCACTCTCTAAGGCAGACAAGCCTGCAGCTGATGGCATTTTACTGCTTAAAATGCAGTACACATGACTTGAAAATATCACCTGGATCATCAAGTCCAGTTCCCCACGATGGAAAGCAATGTACAACAGAAGTTTATCCCAAAAGTGCCATGAAAACATCTTCTCTAATTGTTGTCACAGCCCACACTACACTTCCCACCACCCTCTAACAAACGCAGTGCTTATTATTGTGGCTTTTGATCTTCTACTACAATGGGCCACAGGAAGACAACTCGCTTCATGTCTGTTGCCAAGTGTCGTAAGTCCCTACAATCACAAGCAACGTATTAGATAAAATCCTCAAACCATCTTAAGCAGCAAGTACATCTCATGATATCTCATGAAAGAAGAGCAGACTCTTCCTCCCCTTTCTCCTGCCTCCATCCCAGAAGTCACTGCCAACCTAATTAAGGGCAAAGGCATATATACTCACAAGAATGCATATGCATAGGGACATACACATCTACACAGCCACTCAGCTGGCACACTTTTAAACTTGTGAGTTTTAACAACATGATGCCACCTGAACTGTGTCCACACCGGCAGACTCAGTGGTTTCAGTGCCTTCCACCTCCCCCAGCACAAGTTAAAGTCACAGAATCACAGAATCGCTGAGGTTGGAAGGGACCTCTGGAGATCATCTAGTCCAACCCCCCTGCTCAAGCAGGGTCACCTAGAGCACACTGCACAGGATTGCATACAGGAGGGTTTTGAATATCTCCAGAGAAGGAGACTCCACAACCTCTCTGGGCAACCTGTTCCAGTGCTCTGTCACCCTCACAGTGAAGAAGTTTTTCCTCATGTTCAGATGGAAGTGTCTGTGTTTCAGTTTGTGCCCGTTGCCTCGCGTCCTGTCGCTCGGCACCACTGAAAAGAGTCTGGTCCCATCCTCTCAACACCCTCCCTTCAGATACTTGTACACGTTGATAAGATCTCCTCTCAGCCTTCTCTTCTCCAGGCTAAACAGGCCCAGCTCTCTCAGCCTTTCCTCATAAGAGAGATGCTCCAGTCCCCTAATCATCTTTGTAGCCCTTCGCTGGACTCTGTCCAGTAGTGCCACATCCCTCTTGTACTGGGGAGCCCAGAACTGGACGCAGCACTCCAGATGTGACCTCACCAGGGCTGAGTAGAGGGGGAGGATCACCTCCCTCGACCTGTTGGCAACACTCTTCCTGATGCACCCCAGGATACCATTGGCCTTCTTGGCCACAAGGGCACATTGCTGCCTCATGCTTAACTTGGTGTCCACCAGCACTCCCAGGTCCTTCTCTGCAGAGCTGCTTTCCAGCAGGTCAACCCCCAGCCTGTACTGGTGCATGGGGTTATTCCTCCCTAGGTGCAGGACCCTGCACTTGCCTTTGTTGAACTTCATGAGGTTCCTCTCCGCCCACCTCTCTAGCCTGTCCAGGTCTCTCCGAATGGCAGCACAGCCCTCTGGTGTACTGGCTACTCCTCCCAGTTTTGTATCATCTGCAAACTTGCAAAGGGTGTATTTAGTCCCATCATTCAGATCATTAATGAAGATGTTAAACGGGATTGGTTCCTGTTCAACCCCTGGGGGGGCTCCACTAGTGACTAGCAACTGGCCTTCAGCTGTACTTCAAGCCACTGATCACAACCCTCTGAGCCCAGCAGTTCAGCTGGTTTTCAATCCACCTCACTGTCCACTCATCCAGCCCACACTTCCTGAGCTTCCCTATGAGGATGTTATGGGAGACAGTGTCAAAAGCCTTGCTGAAGTCAAGGTAGACAACATCCACTGCTCTCCCCTCATCTACCCAGCCAGTCATTCCATCAGAGAAGGCTATCAGATTGGTTAGGCATGATTTCCCCTTGGTGAAGCCATGCTGACTACTCCTGATCACTTTCTTGTCCTCCACATGCTTGGAGATGGCCTCCAGGATGAGCTGCTCCATCACCTTTCCAGGGATGCAGGTGAGGCTGACTGGCCTGTAGTTCCCTGGGTCCTCCTTCTTGCCCTTTTTGAAGACTGGGGTGACATTGGCTTTCTTCCAGTCTTCAGGCACCTCTCCTGTTCTCCATGACCTTTCAAAGATGATGGAGAGTGGCTTAGCAATGACATTTGCCAGCTCCCTCAGCACTCGTGGGTGCATCCCATCGGGGCCCATGGATTTGTGGGTGTCAAGTTTGCTTAAATGATCTCTAACCCAATCCTCCTCGACCAAGGGAAGGTCTTCCTTTCTCCAGACTTTCTCTCTTGCCTCCAGGGTCTGGGGTTCCTGAGGGCTGGCCTGAGCAGTAAAGACTGCAGCAAAGAAGGCATTCAGTAACTCTGCCTTCTCTGCATCCTTTGTCACCAGGGCACTCACCCCATTCAGCAAAGGGCCCACATTTTCCCTAGTCTTCCTCTTGCTACTGATGTATTTGAAGAAGCCCTTCTTGCTGTCCTTGACATCTCTCGCCAGATTTAATTCCAAACGGGCCTTAGCCTTCCTCGTCACATCCCTGCATACTCTGACAACGTTCCTATATTCCTCCCAAGTGGCCTGTCCCCCTTTCCACTTTCTGTAGACTTCCTTCTTCTGGTTGAGTTTTGCCAGGAGCTCCTTGCTCATCCATGCAGGTCTCCTACCTCCTTTGCTTGACTTCTTACTCATAGGGATGCACCACTCTTGAGCCTGGAGGAAGTGACGTTTGAATATTAACCAGCTCTCTGGAACGCCCCTTCCTTCTAGGGCCCTAACCCATGGGATTCCTCCAAGTCAACTTGCATTTGGCCATACCAATCGCTCCATTAGGTTGCTTTCAAAGCCCATCCTGGTGAGGACTTCTTTTGCTAAAGCACCTTACAGACACCCACACTAGAAGCCTTTAGAGCATGTCCTGAGAGCTCCCTAGTCACATCCACACCATTCTGGAAGAAGTACCTCATGCAGTGACATCTATTGCAAAAGCTGTCCCTCACTTTGCGTTCCTGGAGCCTGATGAAACATGTACTTGGAAAAAACACACAGGGAAAATCCCCCTCACATATGGCTTACCTGACCATCTTCCTCACACTCTCCTTCCCACAGGCAGGTGGGGCCCACTGCCAGGTTTGTTCACTGCTGAAGATGAAACTTTGGTCTGCACGGGCAACACGGGAACAGCTGTCTACGCATACTGCCATCAACCACTGTTTTTCTGGACTCCAACTTGGCAAGCAGAGTTAGGTCTGCCAGCAACCTCAGTCTTGCCATTGGCACTGCACTGTGGCTGGGTGAGCCAAAATGTCAAAGGTGGCATCAGTGCAGCCATCATGCTATTGCCTCTGAGCAACTCTGTGCTCAAACCTTTTGAGGATGGGGCATGGTTTGTCCCCCAAATACAGCTGTACACACAGACCTTCCACTGTGGGAACTTCATCTGGCAATTCTCTGAGACACTGGAGGTACAGGAAGGTGAAAGGTGGGGAGAGCTGTTGCACACGTAGGCGTTCAGATAACCCAAACCTATGGATGTTAACTGCTTTCTCTAGTGCAATCTGCATAATACGTACTGTCAGGTTTAGGAGGAAACACATAAAAGACTGACAGTCTGAAGAGCCCGTTACTACTACGGCAGCACAGGCAAGCCTAGAAAGGAGACAGCAGTATGTCATGCCTTTACTCCAAGATGGTGGTTGCTCCAGGCAACAAGGATGTGTACTCAAGTCTACTGGAAGGGCCCTGCAGTACTCGCTCAATAATCTTACTAGGTCTTCCAGATGGTAGGTTGCCACCATATTCCTGAGCATGCGCTAGAGCCACAACCAGGTAGAGGACAGGTTCTTCCTCAGGGCACTGGCCAGGTGCTGGGAGATAACACACTGATGAGGTCTTTGAACACTGCAAAGCTCCACATATCACAACAGGCTAAGGAGAAACTCATCTGCCATTGCTGCGGAAGCTGACAGTACTGCTAATGCCAGCTGCCATTGCAGAAGGGATATTGGTGCACAAGACAAAATTAACGCCACTTAGCAACAGCTTTTTGTTTAAGTAAAGGCTTCAGGTGGCTACATAAGAATGCCAAGGCAGGAGAATCTCTCTGTGCCTGCCAAAGCCAATGCAGCCCCCAGGAGGATGAGTAAAAGGACCCCCTCAGGGGAAAGGGATGTCTGACCCAGCAGAAACCTCAAAACATCATGCCTAAATTTGGCCCAAGGAACAGTGGCCTTAACATTTTATTTAGGCAGTGCAAGTGAGCAGACAATCTAGGAACTATTGCATGTCATCTGTCAGAGTAAATGACTGAGCAGTCAAAGTAGTCAAAGCTGAGAAAGACAATTTCCAGTCATGTTTTCCAATTTAGACTGTACTGCTCCATTCCTGGTATCCATACAGGAGAGAGCACCTTAATGAGCCCAGTGCAATCCTGAGCAAAGACCTGGGCTCAGCTCATTTGCACATGCTTATCTTTCTATGCATGCTTCAGCTCCAGTTCTCTAAAAAGCTGGGTACAAGCATCTTCTAAAAAAAAGAGAGAAATATTTTCATGCATGGCAGCTCTTAGAAAGTTAGTTCTCTTTTCTTGAAGCCTTGATGGCTCTTCCCTTGCAGTCTGTCAGGTCTGCAATTAGAGTACTAAAAACATGCTCCCAGGAACTGTTAACTCCATTTGTCAGAGCTGTACAGCGATTCTGGTCAAAGCTAACTGGGCTTCTGGAACTGACAGCCTGCACAATTCATCCTCTGTTAAAGGCACAGATTGCCTTCTCTGTAAGAGCAGCTCCTTGCTCTGACCTAAAGCACAAATCCCACACCATTCATTCAAATTGCTTCAAGAGCTACGTCTTAGAGCATCTTCCTGCAAGTCAAGTTAACATTTCTTCCCTCCCTGTGTTGTTTTGGAATCCAGGAAGAGGAATTTAGGCAGAACTAGATTCAAGCTATTTTTATGAGCTATAAAAATCACGCATTGCTTATGCCATACATTGAATCAGGGTGCTAAGCAATGTCTGCCATTTTGTTTCAGAAAAATATTGTTCCCTTTATCCATTTCTGCATTCTCATGGGAATAGGTTAAGTATTTCTGGCAAAAACTTTAATTAAAAAATTATCTCCCTCATTTATATTAGACATGTTGCTTCCTTATCTTGTTTAACAGGGTATTTAAGTATAGTGAAGGATGCTAGGAAAGCCAAGAAAACAGGACATACTTCATTTTCCTTCATTATTAGCTAGAGCTTCAGAAAGCTGTATTTTACATAATACTACTGTAACTCATGATGTTTTAGTTTAGTCATATTTTCATGACTTCTTACTTTTTTTGAACTGTCCTTATGAAGGAAAAGGTCCAAACTGGAAGTTTAGCATTTGCATTTCACTGCAATAACATAAGAATGGCCCTACCAGGTCAGGCTAGACACCCATCTAGTCCAGAGTTCTGCCTCTGCTATGACCAGAGAAGAGCACAAAACCTGAGTAAACAGGGTCAGATGTTCTTAAAGCACCTTCCTCTTGGCAACTAGAAAGAGGGTAGCAGGAATCAACAGTCTCCCTATGATGGGGGGTGGGGGGGTGACACCCCTTTTGCAGCCATCCAACAGCATATTAGCATCCTACGCAAACATAGGCTGTGTGGTTGCTATGCCTCCTTGTCTCCTCTCAGGTATTTAATCAGGGCCTGTATTTTCTACTCTGTGCAATGTAGACTTTCACCACACAGTACCCCTTTCTTGGGTGCAGGGAAATTAAGGTCACTTCTAGCCATCTTTGTGCAGTACCTCTTCTAAGTTGCTCCCAAAAAATAGGGAGCTTCCTCAGAGAGCTCTGGGGGCCCTTCCTGATAAAATATCCAACCCTTCCCTAAAACTGGCCTCCTAATCCACATTATCTTATAGCCCAGAACACTATCTGGAATCATCTCAGTTTCAGGTCTGTCCCCCAACATCTTCAATATTCCCTGTCTTTCCCCAGTCCTCTGCCCTGCATCAGCTCCCTATGCAAGGGGATCCTTGGAAAGCAGACTAAAAAAAGGGAAAAGCTTTCTCTGGGCTTTGTCTCTCTTATGTGGCAAGCAAAGGCTGAAAGAGAGGAAAGGCCAATGCTCTAAATTTAAGTCTACGACCATTCCTCAGGGAGAAGAGTACCAAAAAGCCTGGTAGGAACATATAATAACTCTACATTAACACAAGGAGCATGTTAGTTTATATTTTCCAGGCTTACAATTGAAAGCCATCCCCAACATTTAAAAAACTCATCTTTAAAACTTTCATGACTCCATGTTCACAACAGAAAACTTAAAGCAGGTCAGGCACTCCACTTTCCTCCTTCTACTTGGCATTTGCTGTTCAGGGGTGTAACAGAAAATGCTTGTTGTTTCTGGAAGCATTAAGAGGTCCCACCCTCACTGCTCCCACACCACCACTGCCAATGTCTGCAGCAGTGACATCCACCTCAGCTACTGAAGAATAAGAGCATAATCCCCAAATTGCAGGTGCTCTTTGCAGGTAGGGGTGTGGGGGAGGGGGTGTGTGGATGTGGGTGTCTGTCCCTCCCAAGGAATTTGGGGGCGGGGGTAGGTGCCTAGTACCTGTGATACAGTGTGGGGCTGGGATACAGCATCAGAAGCAGAAAACCATCACCCTTCTGACAGCACAACCAGGGCAAGTGGCTGTGAGGAAAACCCTTGTTTTCATTGCCTCTCTACCCTATGGCAACCATTCTCAGATCTTCCAGAAAAAAGGTGGAAGAGCCTACACATGATAGAGGGTATTTTTTGGTTTCTCTTTGGGTTTTTTTGTTTGTTTTTTTTCTTAAAGCTGTTCTTACCCTCCCTAACGTTTTCTGGATGGCTATGATGCTGAATAGAAATGTCACAGCACAAATCTACTTTTCCTTTAACTAAGCAGTAAAGACACTTGTGCATCGCAACCAAGAGCTGAAGGCACAGTTTTCCCAGAATAGGACATTTTGCCGATCTGAATCTCTCCCCTGGGATCAGCAGTATTTTTACTGGTAAAAGACAGCCCCAGAGCGAGGCTTGTGACAGCATCAGGGTAGCCTGGGAGATGAGGGAAAAGATAGAGAGAAAAATTCTCAGCTATTAAAAACAGACCCTAATCTATTCTTCTGTGTTTATGAAAAGAGAAATCGAAAGCTGATGCACCCCCTAAGAAGGCAAGCACTGTCATCACTGACCTTAGTGGGTGATTTGTGTGTGCCCATTGCAACATAGCCTCCTGTGCTGCACTCTGGCAGGAGAAAGGCTGTTCATCATCATCAGGTGGATGAGTGGAAAAAAGCAAAGCCCCCATCCCCCTCCACCCCCCCCAGCCTTGCTCAGAAGCCAGGAGAGTTGGCTGCAGCTGCGGGAGCTGACTCTGGCTGGTGCTGTAATGCACGGGATGCAACGAGCTCCTATGTGCATCCTTGTCCTTGAATGGATGTAATGTCAGATCTGATCATGTGTTTGCTATGCCAGACATACTGAGCTGGCCTGCAAAATAGGCTGCTTGCTTTACTGACACCACGTGGAGAGACTGCTGCTTCCTCAGTAATGACGACCTGCAACTTTGGACCTGCGCTCCTCAACCATAACCAGGACCCTGCTCACCTTGTCTGCACTGATTTGACATTACAAAGTCACTGGAGAGCCAGTTAATAAAGACCCCCACAAAAACTGCCCATACCTAAGCAAGACTCCTACAACACAGTCAGCAGCGCAAAACAGGGCTGCGGCTACCTTACCCCCAGCAATTTTTACTTTGCATGATGACTTGGGGGGGGGGGGGGCTATAATCAGTTAGTTACAGTTATAAACAGTAAGTTTCACAAATCCATCCAGGAACAGTCAGGTCCTTACCTCACTGCCAAGGTCGAGGGCATAAAGAGGACACAGCTTAAATCTTCTGTGTCCTGAGCACAGAGTGATAGAGAACCAAGTCTGTAGGATCACATATGCTTGCTGTTGCAACAGCAGCTCCCTCTCCCTAATGCTTCCATACATTTCTCTTCACAGGGACCATTTGGCAGGTTTCTCATAGTACAGACATTGTTTAACATCAGAAGGCCTGGGCATAAGTGAGAGACCCTTTAAAGCCTTGTATGAAAAAAATTATATAGGAGGTTAAAAAAAAAAAGCTGAGGTTACTTTTGAAAACTGCTTTCTGCCTCAAAAAAAACAAAAAACAAACAAAAAACCAGTAAAGTATTTTCTCATAGGCTATACTAAACACAACATGAAACAAGAATCATGTCCCAAACTAGGGGTATGTATGTGAGGCAAAATACCACTGAGCAGACAGAAAACAATATTTACATTGTTGTATGAAAGCTGTTCATTTCCATCACTAGTTTTCAGAGGCTAAAGATAATGAAAAATGGTAGCTGAGAAGCTGACACAAAATATCTATCATTTCTTCTAATATTTAGGATCTCTAATTAAAGAGATTTCAGCACCCCGACACAATTAAAGAGCTGTCTAAAACAGAGAAAATCCTTTGCATTTTGATAATGGCACCAGAATTCTTGAGATATACAGGTCAGTTGTAACTTATTCTTAATTCTTTTAATACAGCAAAATAAATCCCATGAATTTGGAAAATCTACATTTCATGAAGTCAGAACAAATCAAAATGAGCCCTTGCTGTTCTCCACCAGCTTTTTCCAATCCAATACTTCTTTCTCTATCCTCTCTTCTTTCACATATATGGTTTTTTTTTTCCCTAAGAAATCTAAATTAAGAGCTTAAAATACCCCATATATTTGATTTTTTTTTGAAGTAATTGAGGTTTCAGGCAGTGAAGCCAAGAATATAAACACAACTGAAACTCATGACCAGTCTATTCTTTCAATATTAAAATCATATTTTAACATCTTTCACATGACTAAGCTGTAAATCCAAAATCTTGTTATATATGGCCATACACTTCAAGTAGCAAAAGGATGCCGAGTGACAAGTTTCCATACAAGATTTCCACAAGTCACACACTGTACAACACAGATGTTATTCTTAGACAAACAGCAGGGCTTTTATTATAAAATACTTTAAAATTCAATGCAGTGACCAAGACAGAAACTCCTGGTCCTCATTATAACTTATTACTCAGTCAACTGATACACAAACACACTTTCACAAATACTGGTGCTAAGTTTATGCACAGGAATATTTTCACTTATAGTCATACAAGGATCTTTCTCTTTACACCCCTTCTATTTCAGGCTGTGAGTTCATCAGGGCAAACAGAATCACGATCAGTCTGATCACCAAATAAACCCCAGAATCTAAATATCAAGAGATCCCATTTCAAAGCCTGTTATTAATCATAGGAAGTACATAGAAATTCACTGAATTCAGTGGAAGTAATGTCTGAGGAGAGAACAGACCTTCAAGTGCGAGGGTGCAGCTGTAAGGCAGTTCTAAAGACAGGGCTTCTAAACCATTTCTCCCAATATGATATTGAATGGGATTACACTCCTGAACCCACACTTACACTACATTGCGACTCATGTAAAAGGTGTAGTAATTTACTGTTGCACAAAGAGAATTTAAAATGCTCATAAACCACCTCTGCAAGGGAAGTTCAAGGCAGTAAGGTTTTGAGTAAAGGATAGCATCAAGGCTTTAATAACGTTCGGCAATTAAAACAGGTGCAGATTTACCAGAGAGAGGGAATGCAGGTATAACACCATTATAAATAAATAATCAAAACCAAACCAAAGGCAATTTTCTCCACAAACGATTGTCTCCCTAGGGTAGGGATGAGATTAAAAAAAGCAATCAAAAAATGCAACTCGTGACACAAATCATGTCATTTAATGAACTCAGATATTTTGATGAGTACAGTTGTCCAAGAGACTACCTAAAACAGCCAAGTACCAGCTGAAGATCTGGCCAAAATGTAGAAGACTGTACTTTGAACTACTAGCACATGAGTATTTGCCACCAGCACAACACACCAGCTTTTCATTTCTGTTAATTATAGCATTGTCTGGGACTCGTTCCTAATGGAGAACATTTTACTCTGCGAGTGGAGTGGCAGATCTGACTCTTAATAATCAACTATTAACCTAAAGCTGAGACAAAAGTGAAACTTCCAGCTCATGGGGAAAAATCCACTGACATTTTCATTATTTTGTTTTGTTTAGGATGAAAACTCAAAGGTAAGTTTTCCACGGAAGGCAAATTCCCTGCTTCCTGGGGGAACAAAACAAATCAAAACAAATCAAGAGGTTTGATTCCCAAAGCTTTGCAGAATCCTGCATTCGGGTCGTTGCAAAATTTTCCCATGTGATGTTCAACCATAAGTTAATTATCTTATTTTCTCCCATAGGCCAGGATTTCTGACTGGACAGTTGCTCTCAAAATGCATTTAAAATCATGCAATGCCAGCTGTGCATTACACACCTTGTTCCATGCATTGCCTTACAGGAGACACAGTTGTTCAGGATAACGCATGCTATAGGAGAAAATGGAGAACAAGACTAACTCCAGTCAGGCAATAATACTATCAGAAAACTTTAAACTGAAGTTTATGAGGTTGTCTTTAATCTACTGCCTCACCCTGCCCCCACCTTTTTTTTTTTTTTTATATGCAAGGAGACTCAACAAGAAATAATATTTCATCCTGACTTTCCCTGACAGGAAAATCAAGATTTTGTTAAATCAGAGCTTCTTCCTTTGAAAATTCTGCTTTCATGATAACTGCTATTTGGTAATGAAATAAAAATAAATAATCAACTGACCAGGGCTATAGTTAAACAAAATACAGTCTCTGAAGAGGATTTTGTAGATGGAACCTTAACTTAAATCTGACCTCAGATTTTGATCACCTGAAGGTAAGCTTAATATCTTATCAAACTAAAATGCACTCAACTTCTTATATGCTAAATCCTCTTATTCTGATTAGATGTAATTCTGCAGAAAGCCCCCAAGCCCCAAAAAGGAAAAGCAAAAAAGTATGGATGAAATACGTTAAGAAACTAGATGTTCCATGGGAAGATTCAAAGCCTAGCCTAAGAATGAGTAAATAACACATTTTAGATTGAAGCATCTTCACCCAAGTAGCCCTCGCTTTGGAGAATGTGCCAAGTTTCCAGGAAAGGTGCACTAACTTGTGAGATGGTGCTGATTGTTCAATAGAGATGATACCACATAAAGATGGTGCCCAGGGGAATACTTTGCAAAGAGGTCAGACAATAGAGATTTGGATCACCAGCTGGTAAGTTGAGTCTCATTAGTGCCCCTCTCTCCACTACTCTTGATTCTGAAAAACTGGTCAAAACGCATGTTTTAGAAATTGCATGAAACCACTGTGTCCTCAGGGACAATGCTTCATCCACCCTGCAGGTGATTTAAGAACTATTTATAGATAGACATTATAATAAAGCTCCCTCCCCCAGAGGAGACAGCACAACTTTTTGAGGTAGCTAATAAGATTAAGGAGTGGTAAATCTGAAAAAGGTTACTTTTCCTGACCTTTCAGGCAGGTATAACTGTCTTAATGAATTCCCAGGCTGTGGCAAATTGGCTATAAACACTCAATCCTAGATTCCCTTACAACCACAAGGGAAACCATCTTCCCAGATTTACTGAAGAATTGATTAGTGGTAAAAAGAAAAAAGAAAAGAAAAAAAGAGAAGAAAAGAAAATCACTGATCAGAGCGGTAACCCAAATAACTAAACAATAAGCAGTTTATCTTATAAGCAGCTCATTCTGGGTGACTAAATGGCACGTAGCTGTAAAAGCATTTGTGGGGAGTTATCTGCAGAAGTCAGAGGGAGGGACAAAAGGACTGAATGAAAAGGAAAAGAGGGATATAATAGTTTTCAAAAAACTGCTGGAAATACAGAATAGTGAATTTCCATAAGAACTTGCCAGATGCAATTCTGGCTTCCCTGAGGTTGTTTATATGAGCAGCTAACTAATTTCAGCACTACAGGCAAAAGGAGACTAACTTTAACAATCTTAAATCTGAAACTAAGCTACCGCTCCTTACCCTTCTATATAACAGGCAGTTGAGATAAAGACATCTCTTTCTGTCCAGTAATAGCTCTGTCACAGTAGACCCTGTAGTCCCACCATCCTCCTCCTCCTCCATTGTTTTAACCCACCACCACCACCACTCAGTCCAAAGATTGCCCCAACTAGCACTCTGAAGGAGTGTGGGCACTGTTCTGTAGCAAGAGGTACCATTCTAGATGAAGGATTTGTGGGATCCTGTGGGAAGGGAAAAAAATTGAATAAAATAGTGATTTAGAAAGCTGGAATCCTGGCATTGAGTCAGAGTTAATGCTATGGCATGCCATCAATAGTGTATATTAGTGTAAAGAAAAAGAAATAAAATGTATAGGTGTGTATTGTATTGGTGGTTTAACTATTTAATTTCACTAATCAAATTGCCTTGTGTCTAATATGTTTTGTGCATAGTTATAATTGTCAGGTGAAATTAACTCACGGATTTCTTTTGCCTCTAGGGTTTACTCTACGTCTGTAGTGATGCAATTATCTTTATAGTGTGCTCCTTTTCTTATGTGGCTATTGTTATATATGTCTCATGGAAACCACTGACAGCACCATCCTCTAGACAAAAAAGAAAATATAAAAAGTATAATAAAAAAACTAAATATCCCAGCACTGTTGACAAACCATCCACATTCACCTTAATGCTCATAGGCTTTCTTGAAGCAGTAAAATATTTCTAAGCCCTGGCGGGGGTGATTTTTAATACAGAGCCAATTGTTAGCAAGAGTTCGATAAAACAGTCAAGTTTTCCATTTCCAAGGCAGGATCATAAAATATACCAACACTGAATACGTAGAGATACAGAGCAGATCAAGGGCTAGGTTTTTCAGAGGGTACCATATGGCACTGAAGAGATGTCAGCTAACCTTGGTTGAAGATACAGTCTGGAATTTAAACACAAAAATTCTCTAACTTGGCAAATCTGCAGGCCCTGATCAGCAATATTAACTGAAAGCCATCAACTGGAATATGAAAGACCGCATCAGTGTTGTCAAAAGCATGCCTTTGGCTAAATCCTTGAGAAATTCCACTAGCAATAATAATGCCATACAACTCTGCAGTTCTGTCATACACACCACTAAGAATTATCTGCCTGAGTATCTACAATCACTTGTCAAGCATATGGCTATAGCAATTCCTGAATGCTGAATTAGGAGCTTCTTGAACATCTTTAATAGCTACATAGTCCTATACTTACTTCTGTCTTCACCCTAAAGCTGAGGAACAACAATAGCAAAACTGACAAAATTTCTTATCTATCAACAGAAGAGCTGCCTAAACTTTCCCTTTCCATTACCCATCCTAGTACTACAGCAGCACAGCACAAAATGGTTCATCTGCACCTGGTAAGACAACAACCACACCTCACCCTCTGACTGAAAAACATTATTGTATCTGTTTGAGAAGAGATTTGTTATTCCAAGATGACAGACCTGAACATCCCACAGCAATGACAACTTTGTCTTTCCCAACAGAGTTCAGTGCCTACAGACGTGTATGCAAAGACTAAGCTCAAGCTCAGAGATCCAGCCCAGAAACCAAAGGGTGATGAGACTTAGTCATTTTTGTCGCTCTTATCTCCAAAGAAATCCATTTTGTTTGGAGGCAAGGAAAGATACAAGTCCATGAAGATAGCATCTCGCATATAAAGTCCAGTTTGGTTAGTAAGTCACATGTAATAAGTTCATAACTTATGTAATAAGTATATCTGCCTTTGCTGAAACTAAAGATTATTCAATCATTAACACAGATGCAGCAACAGCTTGGTAAAATGTTTGATCCAGAGCATTAAATGCATGTTTTAATTAAGAAAAAAAAGAGGGGGGGGGAGGCCACCACACAGGCCTGTCTCTTTTTATTCCAAAGGTAGATATACAACAAAAGGGCATAGTTCCTGTAATCTGGACATGTAATTTGTGTAGACTAACAACTCAGAAGAGAAGACCATGACTGCATAATTTTTTTTTTTTTTGGGGGGGGGGGGGGAAGAGAGAGAGAGAGAGAGAGAGAGAGAGAGAGAGATTTCAACTACCCCATTTGTAACATCTCACTTCCCTCCAAAGTCAGTAGTTCCTATAGCACCAGGAGTAGTTCTGCTATGTACAAACAAGACTAAGGTGCAAATTATTTTTTCAGGAAGAAACAGTATATTGTACAGAATTTAAGTACAGCTCTACTCTGATAAGTGACTTTAAAGCAACATTATGGAGCTCTGTGCCCTATTTATCTACACCAGATTTGCTCAGCTGTTTACTCTCTCAGCTGTGAAATGTGCTTTGGGCTCTGCTCTACCAGGACGACCATCCATCCTGCAAGGGATGCTCTGCCTGCAGCCTGCGTTTACACTGCACAGCCCCATGGTTTCCTCTGTGGTTTGTATTTCTTGCTTTGCATTTGGGGCAGATACAGCTCACTCTTTGGGGGTTATATAGGCTTTGCATAATTAACAGTTAAGCCACTACAGGTTTTGTATGAACTATGGCTCCAAAGAAGCCTATAGGAATGTTCACGCTGATTTGAGTGGGACCTGAAGATAACCTTCATCTTCCCCAGGAAGTCTGAGTGAGAACAGAGGGAGCAAATCTTATGCAGAAGTGCCATATCTGTAATCCGTTTTTTTGAGTCTGTGTTTCAAGTACTCCATTCCTACTTCTGGAAGGGGAAGGCAGGCATCAAAGACTCATGTTCCTTTCTTCCCATATTACCTTCTTTCTTTGCACACTTCCACACAGTTTAAATCTGCCTGTTCTGTTTTTTTTAGACACATTATTGTGTTTCACTGTTTCAATAACAGTGCAGTATACATTTCTTACAAGACCCATGCATCTCTGCTTGCTGGGACAGAACTTGACTCTAAAACTTATTCCACATTGGTGCTAGTGAATTACAGAGCAATACCTGAATGTTTGTCATTTAAATATTTCTGGTTAATTCCGCAGCTCATGTTGTACAGATAGTTATAGTTTCAGTTCACAAAAATCACACCTTGCTCAAGGAAGTTTAGCTCAGCATAACCTTAAGCATAAGTCTAATTTTTCACTGAAATCAGGGTCCCTAAGTATTCCTCCACAGGATGGATGTTTTTCCACACTGTTGTCTGTACATATAAAAACACTAGCTGCAGTGCTGTTGAATAAAAGGTGCATAATAAAGGCGGTGCTATGAAAGCAAACTGAGACAAATGCAGGAATAGGAGGTTAATATTCATAGAAGAAACTACACTTTGCTTCACACTCTGAAAAGACAAATATAAAAAATAACCAACAGCAATGCTGCATTTCTCAAAGTGCCATGTGGTAGTCAGCACTGAAAGTTAATCAAAGAGAAACAACCTTCTGCCCAAAGACAGTAAAAACATCTTTCCTTCATAAGTTCATTGTGTTCGCCAAACTTATCCTGACTGCCAATAGTAAACTACAGAAGAAAAAGCAAAAAACCCCACCCACACCACTACAGTAATGCTTCCAGAAACATATGACTTGCTCTGTATACTTACTCCTCTTCAGATGTTATATGACTTGCTGAAGCTTTTATAAAAAGGCAAAAGACTGCAAAGCCTGGAAGGGGGAGGTGGAGGGAACGCAGTGATAATTGCACAAAGCAATTCAAAATGGCACTTCAGAAAAGAAGGAAAAAAAGGGAGTCTCCCGTCTCTTCAAAGACTAATGTTGGAGCATTACCTTTGCCACTGGCTCACTATAAGTAGAAGTACAAAAATGCAATCAAAATATTTTGTTTTTCTACAGTTGTTGGGCAGTATCAGAACAGAATCTTCAATTACGGTCATTTGGACTATATCACCAATAAAAGCAAATAGTTTGAACACCAGAATGCTATTCTCAAAATAGGAAAAAAAATTCTAGATATACAAAGCATTCAACACCCAGTCATTAAATGAGGAAGTGGTGTTCTGAGCAAATGATGTCTGCAAAGCATTTGATTGTGCAGCGCTATTCAGTCAAGTCCTAATATAACAAACCTGGAAGAATGAAATGTGATTTCAACTGAATAACCTCCCTCCTCCACACTTAAATGATCGTGTCAGTATCTTTTCTTCCTGCCACCTCTGTGGTTGCTTACACAGATTTAAACAGATGGAGTACAGTATATTTCCATGCAGAACATCTGATTTTAAGTGCTAGGATTTTTAAGTCAATGAGCTTAATGGAATTCAAACCAACAAAGCATCAAACTTACATTCACAGTTTATGCTATTCACTCAGTAATGAAACATCAGGATGAATTCACCCAGCTGTAGAACAATCAAAGAAGCCTTATAAACAAGTAGCAGAACCCTTTCTACACAGGTGAACTACAAATGAACTTGGGACTAACTCGATTTCATTAGCTGCAAAGAAGATAGAAGATATATTCAAGGTTCAAGAGTAAACTCACCATCCTACCAAAATGTTCACTCATTACCTTTTTTCTTTCACATTTCTACAACATACACACCTGCTCTGTGAAGGTCTGTGCTCACATCACACTGAAAGTCATTTAGCAACAACAAGGAATTGCAGATTCTCAATATGGAGCAAAACATCTTCCAAACCACCCTGTAGGCACAGAACCAGCTTCTCCCCATCCTAAAGACCATTACTAGAAACTAGAGATGAAGTAGGCAGCTGTAGGCAAGGTGTTGAAATGCCTGCTTTGAGGGAACATTGGGTCTCCAGAGCAAAAGCAGCAGTTGCAGTCCACACCCAATCTGTGCTGATATGTCAGTTCAGAAGACCAAGCCAAATAAATGAATGAAGCTTGCTCTCTTTTTAGCAAACCAGTAGAAAATGGTATGTCTGAACTCTTTGCCACTCCCTAAGGAACAAAGTCAGGACTGCATGAATCCTCTTCTTCAAGCAGGCACCTACAGGTCTCAAGAACAAGCTAAAACAAAAACAGAATTCACTTTTTAAAACACAGGTACTGAAGAAAGAGAGAGGGGACTGCTATTGCCCATCATTCAAACAGCTTTTCCCAGATGTTTTGGAACAAAAGACCACAGTCAACCTTTAAAATGTATCACAGATCTTTACTCACTCCAATCCAACTCTTAACTGAAAACCCCTTTACAAAATGCTCCTTGATATGGGTCTAGGGACCACCTGTCACAGCCTCCTCCTAGGCGTTGGCTGTTCCCAGTCACAGTTTGGGAACTTTGATAAACAGAGTATTTCTCTACAGCTGGGAGGTAACCTCTTCAGCCTCTGGAGATTCAAACTCATTTCTCTTCAGACCACCTGGGGCCTTTAGGCTGGTGAGAGAGGAAGAAAGCCTCTACCTCTTTTGAGTCATCTAACCAATAAATAGGAGGACTAAGGTGCTAAAACACTCAGCTACTTCTCACTTTAAGGATTCTCTCTCTTTGGTGGCCTGCAATATTTTCACAGAAATTACAGAAACAATCCTGAGCCAAAAAACAGAAAAAAGGCCTTTCCCATCACACTCTGCAAGCCTTACTTTAACTGTTTGCCACTTTCACCACTACTACACAAAAGCCCCTCCGCAGAATGCAGCTCATTTCTCTCACATCTCATTAATATCTAGATGTGTGATGACAGGTCCACGTCCCTGCTCCCCATTCACCTCCTTCTGAGCACTATAGTCCATTCTCTCTCAGGAGAGAGAAAAGCCTCCAAGATTTCCAGAGCTGCATTTTTAACGTGGGCTGCAAGGAGGCAGAATTGAGCTCTTCGCATTGAGCAATTGCCAATTGGTTGTTAAAAAGATGAATTAATAACCTGAAAGTCACTGTTGAGAATCACCTTTAAAACATGTTACTGAATTAACAGGTACAAAGCTAAACCTTGGGCATATCCCATCTCATCAAGCATGCCATCTCTGCAGAGTGACGAATGCAGGGTACAGACCAGCCCGGCACATCAGGAAGGTGGAGTGAACCTTGGCCAGGGACGAGTGGCACCGGGCTGCCCTTCCTACCTCCACAGGAGGCACAACAGGTTTCCCTGTAAAGTTACACTTACTTCCACAAGGCCTTGCATGGAAATGATAAGGTCAGCACTGGGCAGGCATCAAACTAGAGCAGGAGGAATAGCATCATTCTTCCAAGCACCACCTAGCAGAAGCGCCAAATTGGAGGCAAAAGGAATTTGTTTTAATGTAGATGAGACCTCTAATCAACAACGTAAATCTCAAACTTTTGTCCCATCTTTTTTAAAGCCTTTCTGAAGTCCAGACTCTTGAATGCAATGCAGAGCATGCCCTTTAATCTCATTCCTTTTAAATTCATTTCTACTGAAACTCAAACTGGAGTCTAACGTGAATTTGTTACAATCTCCCTTTGAAGAGGATTCAAGACAATGTTGATTATTATACAATTGCAGGAGTCTGCTATTCACTAATAAAGGGGAGACTGTACACTGGAGAGCTGCTTCTAAGTTCTTCCTTTCACAGGTAGAAAAGACAGATAAAGTTTAAGAGTACCATAATATAAAGCTTAAGAGTAAGAGAGAGAAAGTTTAAGAGTAAGGCTTAAGTGGCAAAGTACTCCATAGATCTGATCATCTTTCTTGCCTTTTTTTTTTTTTGAATTCATTTGTATTTAAATGTCTTCTTTGCTTGATGAAAACAGCTATTTGAGATGGCTTCTATACATTTAACTGGAACAATCAGAGTATCTACTTAGTCTAATTAATAACATTCTACTTGATTTTGAAAAAATGAAGAAAGCGAGAATGAATGCGAGACGGGGATTAGACTAACCTGTTAGAGCCATTCTTTTTCAATGGTACCTTGGCCTCAAGCTCACTGATTTTGGGGGATACTTAGAAACCTAAACATCCTTTAGAAGATGAAAAACAAAACAGCTATTGGAGAGAGAACCTCACAAGAGTTCAGATAAGCATCCAAACGGTCAGTGACAGAAATGCTTATTATTAACATCATTGTAAACATACAGCAAGAACACTGAGTTCAGAAGTTATTTTTGCTTTAACATGAATGTGATAGAGCAGACTGTGGATTTAGATACTTTTCCAGACATCTCCTGCACATGGTCCTTAAAACAGCCTTAAAACATTTAGAATTGGATGAAAGCCCTCTCTATGAATGCTTCATTCTGCCTTAGCTGTAAGACCAAGAGTTCCCATGCAGCAGCACTAGTTACTTATTCTGAAGGTTGTTTTGGTATGTGAGGACACGAAACCCCATAGCAATGGTGTGATACCTGCTCTGATAGCTTGTATGCTGAAGCTCTGAATGGAGGAACAAGGAAACAGAAGTTAAGGAAGGAAACAACATGAAACTTCCCAACTTCCTGAGACAAGACCTCCTGGGAAGAAGAAAGCTGTAGAGGTGTGAAAGTTTGTTGGCTGAAGCAAGATTACAGCAAGATGAGAATCAGCCCTGAACAAGCGATGAGTTGCAGTGTGGACAAGTGACCTCCATGAATCTGCACTATGTTGCATGTGAAAATGAGCCAGGCCCCCCAGAAAGCTTCCCCTTTCCTCCCCACTGAGTGACTCAACGAGACAGAGCCTGTGCCCAATGACCATGGCAGCACAAGCAGAGCAAGACTACACATAGCTGCAGCTCCTAGAACATCAGCAGAGATCAGGTCTCCTTCAACCCACAGACAAGGAGTTCATGCAGGAACTGGACTGCGAAGCTGCTGAGAGCGAGGAAGTCTAGACCACACTGGGACTACAGAGATGCACAAACGTCAGCGACCAGAGCAGATGTGTCAAGTGTTCAACAGAGAGCAAATGGGCTGGGAGGGCTTGCATTGGTCCGCTTTTACTCATAAAGCGGAGTGCCTGTGCTACTGAGTGCAAACATTCAAAGATGTCAGCGGCATCTCTTCCCTGAGAGAAAGAATGAACTTTGGAAACAGGAGGCACTCAGCCCTGGTTGTTCACTTTGCGATCGGTCCTGTATTAACAAGAGCTTAGCCAGGCCAGCTAGTTGAACCAGTTGTCTCGTCATATTGTGGCATTTCTACTTATGGCCAGAATCAGGATGCACAGAGAAATGTGACAGTGGAAATCAAACTAACAAACAGGATTGTCACTCAGTTCCTCTGCAGACAGAGTGAGTTACTTCATAAGATTGGAAAACCAAGTCAGGCTTATTCCACCTGTACCACTTCTGCTCCAGGCATTTCTTTCTCAGCTATGAAGGTATAAATTCCTGAGCAGCTTATAACATACAATGAACAATGAGATTGCTTTGTAGAGAATTAACCTAATAACAAAAAAATGTAGATTAAAGGTAGGTATGAACAAAAAAAAAAAAAAAAAAGTGGTACTAATCACAAGTCAGCCTGATATCTGCGAAGTAGCAGAAAGAGGCAAGAACAGGGCAAAAAAGAAGCCATAACATGAAGCTGTATCATGCCTGCTTTGATAAAAAACTACTTTGGAGCACGTTATGGACTCTCAGGAAGTAGAGAACATTACTGTATTTTTTGGCAATGAAAGGATTGATGCTGTTTCATGGTGCCCAACCATCCATTTATCATTATTTTCCTGTGCCACACTGAAAATGATGCTGGCCCAACCTGCAATATTATTAATACCATAGATGGCTCCAGACTGATTAACACAAAGCAGGGAAATAGCTTCAGTGGAGCCACTCTGAAATATCACATCAAAAATTCTATTTATGCAAATCTGCAACTTTCAGATCGACAAGATACTTTTGTCTTTTAGATCCACTTACTAGCACCTCCACATAACTGATTGACATTATATATTGTGCAAAATTCATCACAAGGTCTCAGGTATCTCTGTATAAGTTATTTTACAGCTTCATGAGGCCCCATGTGTCACAATAAGTAGTAAACGACATGGAAGCAGGAGCAGGGAAGCCAAAAGCACGTTGATGGAGATCTGTGAACCAGTAATGAAATGGTGGTTTACATGTCATTTACTTAAGGCATTGGCCTGTCTTGCTAGCCCTGCTCTATCCAGCACTGTTAGTTTAAATGTCATTGAGATACATGCAGTACAAGAAAAACAAGACTGTCAGCACGTAATCTTTGAGCAATCCTAACCCCACAGCAACATCAGCAGGGGTTTTTAAAAAACTGTGACCTGTTTCAGTACATATTTAAATGCTAGCTTGCAAATGAGTGTGTTGTCTCTGATAACTCTGGGAAATGCGATATAAAAACTGGCATAGCTGTAAATAAATATCATATCTGATATTTGTCTTTTCCTCAGAATATCAAGCAGCACTCTCCTTCTCTACTCCCTCCTAGAGCTATGTGTCTTAAGAACAGATTATTTACTCCAATTTCTATTCTCTTCCTATCCATGCAGCAAATTCTGTGCTCTGAAAGAAAGGCTGATGCCTTCACAGTCCTCCATGTGTAAACTCTTGGATTACAATTCTTCTGGTGACAACTCCATGACATGACAAACCAGCCCATTTGTACTCGTATTATTTGGATTTGTTCAGGCAAGCTAGAACTTGGCATGTTCAAGTTTCTAACCAAACTATTTTTCTGCTCTGCCATAGCAAGCCAGAGTTCTGCTTGTAGCACCCCTGACATCAAGGGACATGACTACAAAGAGTTACTGCCACTTTGCAACAAGAATCACAGAAAAAGAAAACATGGATAGTCCAAGGTAGCACGGAAAAGGAGTAACAAGTAACAAAAGACACCATCCTCCCAGCTCTCCTTCTTTAAGAGAAGGATAATTCTCACACAGAACAATAAGAATTAGTCACTGCATTACTTTAGGGTTGAAGAATGAGACTGTAGGGGAGAGAAAGCAGAAGAAAAGGACAAGGAACAGAAGTGGGTGTGAGAAAGAAAGCAGGCAAAATACCAGCAAGTTTTAAGTGTCATAATTCCATGTTAGACAGTGGAAATACTCCAAGATATACCAACTTTTCTCTATATTTAGCTCCAGAAGCAACATTTATGTCTATTTTATCTAGGCATAAATACCAGACAGAGGAACAGCCAGAAGAGAGAAGAAAACACATCATTTTTCATCTTGCACTTGCACGCAGGCACAAATGCACCATTTGCACACATAACAGTACAAGATTTTTAATCTGCCTGGGCTTAACACTTCTTATATCAAGAAGGAAAGCAGAGATTCACTGTTAGAGAGTTGTAGATCTCTATATTACCTCCGCCCACTTCAACAGTGATCGTATCATTGCCATGATAAGTCTTCTCTGATGAATTACGGCAGGCTGGCCACCGCAGTGTGTAAGGCAACAAGGACGGGACAGATCAGTTTGCATGGAGCTGTTTATTTGCCAGCAGTACCTACAGCTCTGAACAAGCTTTGCAAATTGCTCTATTAATCCCAGACTACTTTCAAAAAATGAAGGTAGTTCCAGATCTAAAGAGATACTAAAATTTTTTTAAATTTTTAAGAGACATTAAGTGCTGATCAAAAATAAATTCAGCTTTCATGTGAGAAATCTTTATACCTCAAATTCTGATTATCACATGGCAGCAAAAGCAAAACACAAAGCTAGTGAAATAACTTAGCCATTAAATAAGGAGGGGAAAAAGAAAAATAATGTTAGCCATTCAGATAATATTTTAAAATCAAGGTACGGACTGCCAAGCTATTAAAGGAAAACTGACCTCATTCTGCTTAGCAACCCAAAAGCTCCCAACAGTAGCTACTTCTCAGCACATATTATTATTGTCCCATGCTTTTTTTTTTTTTTTTTTTTTTTTTAAGGGCCTAGCTCTACAGGATGTGAAGCTGACATGTAGGAAATCAAAGTGCTTTATGCTATGGGTATTCGCTATTTGCGCTGAAAGTTATTCAGTATTCACCACTATCAATTCCACCATTTCAAAGCATGAATGATATGTTGCCAGATATGGTGCCAGAAGTTTAGAAATCTCACTCAGAAGTGTAATTTACGTTAACAAGAATATGGACACTCAGTAAGAACTACTCTTTATGCCCAAAAAGGTCTGGGGGAACTTACTGTGGGAAAGGGGAAAAGTGTAGCAAAAGGAGCTTTCCACCTCAGATCTTCCCTACCTGAAAGATTAGGCAGAGCCCAGTAACACTCTGATCAGATTAAACCAGCAGAAACACTACAAGAGTCACTACTGGCCCTGTGCACTTCTGCAAAGCAACAGGCTGTAGTATTAACTCAGAAACTAGTCCTTTAGAAATTATTTTCATGATGTATTTATAGCACGAATGCCATTCAAACTGGCTGAATTGCTGAATTGTGTACATTTGGTGGCCTTTTTCCGAAATGTCTCTTGATGACTGTCATATGATTCAGCCCACTGGAAAAATTCCATTACAATTATTATATATTATTTAAATTGCATATTGAGCTTCAGATGGAAAAAATGGGTTTTCTTCTTCCATTCCTGAAACAAGTCAGAGTTGCTTTCTAGAAAAGGAATGCCTACTGTATTCCTATTTCTCAAGTGACTCCAAAACAACCTGAGAGCTTTCCTTTAAATAGTTTAATTTGCTCTAATTGTAGAAAAGACATTTTCTCAAAACAGATTTTTATTTTGTGGAGAGTAGAGATGCCTAGAAATAAACAATATGATGAAGATTTCAACTCAACTTATACCACCCTGAAAACTTAACTCATGTAGACACTTCATTTTTCAGGACTGGGCACTATGCAGGGAGAAATCAAGATAGATTGCAGTAAAACAAGCTAGTTATCCTGATGAAAGATCTCGGAGAATCACAGCCGTAAGCAACCGTGACCCTTGACATTTCCTGTGCAGAGACAGCATTCACAAAATAAAGGCATATTATACACAGATCCTTCCTAAATCTAAAGATCAAGAATTCTGCTGCTATTTTTGTTTACAGGTTCGTAGTGTTAGCACCTCAGATTTTCAGAGGCAATATTGTGACTTTAATTGTAAGGAGAGAGCATTCAGGAGAAGCTCACTTTGCGATATGGGAAGCTAGTGACCTGTGCTGTGTGAACCTGCAGGCTTAGCCATAATTTGTCACTTGGGTAATTCATTAATGTTTGGAGAACAGAATAAGTGGATAATGAGAAGAGCAGGAAAGAAATTTTCTCATGATTTCCCTACCTAAAAGGACGGACACATGCAAAAAGCAGGTGGGCTGTATCTCAAGAAACAAATAAATGCAAGCAGTCATTAAAGATTATATGGGTTTCCATCAGGACATGCTACTGACTCATTTTAGAAGGCAAAAAGATGGCTCAAGGAACTGGTAGTGGATTACAAGTCTTCTGCATTGTCTGAATTTAGCCTGAAGCATCTCTCTTAGGAAGTTCCTATCAACTCACCAATTTCCATCTTGTGTGAAATGAACAGGTAGCCCCAGTCAGCTCCTGCAGCAAACTGGAGTCTGCATCACAGAAGCCACCGTTACAAGCAACATTAATTGGCAGTTTGGCAAGCCAGTCGGCCCTCATCCAAATGGGCATAATTACATGCTCTTTTAACTTCAGTAGCAGGCCCCTTCAAGTGCAATGAACAGGGTAGCCTGAAGAACTTTCCACTGCAGATCATCATGCTGTATCTGTTTGGGTCTGAACTCTCTTGATCTCCTAACTTTTTAAATCCAGTATTTTTGCTAACACAGAAAGGTTACTCTCCTCTCCTACTGCCCTACACTATAGAGACCATAAATACCTAAAAGCTATCCATGGAAAATTTTTCCAGAGTGGACCCAAACCAGTATGTGGCATGTGTTGGAGTGGGAAAAGCCTTCTGTGCTGGTGGAACATTCCTAGAGAAGCTTCTGTAAATGCACATTCTGCATATTCTGTAAATATCTATCCCAGAGTTTGCTCAGGGGCAAACTGGAATCCTAGGAATGACTTAAAGGCCCCTTAAATACCATCTTTCCCTATGGGCTATGTTTCCTCTTCACAACTTGATTACCCAACAGGAAAAGAATTCATTCCCTGACAGTGATCTTCACTCTTCCCTCCAATTAAAGAGAATGGGAAGAACAGTGGAAGAACTGTTTCCACTCTAAAAATACTTGATACAGGAACTGTAGTTCAGAGACTGAGGTTTATTTCCTAGCCCTAGCAATCAGGACAAAGGTTGCAGGAGTCAATAAAACTCAAGACCCAATTCTAATTTCACTTGCCCCACTTTGACAGAGGTATAACTCTTTATCTCCTTTTCTCCCAATTTACAGCAGTGTTGGAGTAGAAATACTGATTGCAGAAAAATTTATAGGGAGAGACTGTAAACAAGACTAGCCATTGTAAGCAAAAACAAATGATCAAGGAATGATTTCTGCTGTCATTTTAAATGAATGAGAAAGTCAGAGAGCCCCACTGAAGTCAACTGGATAGTCGGATAATCCATAGCACAGAAGATCCCAAGCCCAATTTGGCCAACGATGGAGTACTAAGTTTGCATGAGCTAAACAAAATACGCACAGATAAGCTTTACTTTTCTTTTTGCAGTCCTGGAGGGGTTATGATTCCGTTTTAAAAGAAATGGAGAAGCAGACAGTTTCATACAATCATTTTCACACTGATACTGTTTCAACAGACCCCGGGGAATAATTCTGATTTCTGTTCGTCACAAACTGTGACAGTTCAAGAATGAACCTGTTTTGAAACTTGCTCTGACGTAAAGACCCTTCCCAAAAGAGGACAAGTGTTAACTGACTGAACATATACATGTTTTCCAGTGCAGTCATACAAATTTGAATTAATATGGTCAAAGTGAAAATACTTTTTATAATGGTTCAGTGCAAAATGACAATGGCAAACTATATAAAACTTCCTTAAAAATTTATCCAGCAAAAATCTGACTGGCTTGGGAGGACCAGTTTAGGAGGCAGGCATCTCTTTTGATATGTGAAGTCTATTGCAATGCTCATTACCTGCTAGGATTGTGCAGCAGAGGGAAATATATTGACATTTAAAATTTCTGTACTTTGAAAGAAAAAGAAACAGATTTCAGCTCAGGTAGCACCTCTGGTTTTAAAAGGCATATTGCTTCACTGTTTCTGAGTATTCATATTATTACAAAATGTCTTTCCACATATAGAATTTTCAAAGCTTTCATCAAATGCACAATGAATGTCGGATTTAGTATCCGAGCAGATTAGCTATTCATCAGCGGAGAAGGCTTTTCCAATCAAAACCCTTTGTCCATCTCTCTCTATAATGAGCATAATGGGCTGCTTTTCCTTCCAGCTCACTCCACTCACTTCCGCCTAACCCTTGGCAGAGCTGCCTGCAACTCCAACGCGGAGAGAGCTCTGAAGATGATGGGAAAACCTGAAAAGCAGGGGGAGATGGAAATATTCAACAACAGCAGCTGCTTCCCATTCAGCTGGCTTGTCAAAGTATGTCCTGACTGGAATAAATTACATCTCAGCCTCTGAACACTGGAGGGGAAACAAGGTGTTTACAGCACAACACCTAGTTGGATCAATTCCAAAATGTGACATATGTCACACAAAGTTGCGTTGATGGAGCTAAGCACACGTTTCTTTCCACAGTTGAAATCGGTGAATTAGCATTAAAATGTGGATCTTCATTCTGAGTGACAGCATCATCACATTAGCACATAATCAACATAACTTTATAGAGAAGTGCAAGATTGTGTTGATGCAAGACAGGGAATCATCTTGAGGAAGCATTTTTATACTTTAACACTAAATAAAGCCTACAGAAAAATGTCATATTCACCAGATAAGATACCAGTTACATTTTCCTTATCTTCTATAACATAGCCACTCTTGAAAGGGATGGCTTTTAGGACACAAAAAAAGTCCTGCCCCCTGTAATAAGAGCAGTTCAAAGCCAGACTCTGGCTCTAAATACCACTAAGCTTCAGTGAAATCCAGCTACAAGCTTTGCAAATGTAAGGGGTTATTTTCCCCCTCAAAGAAACAAGTGAATTTTTGAATTGTCAAACCAAGAAACTAACAGTACATGGGAAATTAAAGCTGGAGACTGTCACTCTACATGAATCTATCATTATGTAGCTCAATACAGACTTCTTGCATCCTTGCTAACCATTTGTTGGATCTTCTGCCTGAATGTACCATTGACTGCTATGCCACATAACAGAAAGAGAGGACCCCAAGATGGATAGGCCTTACCCATCTACATCTTCTGCTTTTAAGGACTATAGCAGAGTATTAACCATAACAAACTTAGCAATGGTCAAGGAAAACAATCTTATGTTACATAGATACATATTTTTTTTCTTTGGTGCAATAAGGATTTAATCGGTATATACTTTAGGCATTCTACGGTCTCACTGAATAACTGTGTCTGCTCCAAGAGGTAGATTTCATTTCTAGTGACAGAAGAATTTAAAAATTGGAAAGGAAAAGGAGGAATATCATGGAGTCCCTAATCGATTCTAGCCCAATAGTGCTAAAAATATAACATTAAGCAAGATAAAGATGATGTAACAGAGTGGAGGATCAGGTCCTAAAACAGAGTTACTGGAAATGATATACATTTAACAAGCAACATATGCCTACACTGAAAAATTGTGTTCTCTCTTCAATAGGTCCTCATGGGACATTTATCTGGTAGTTTTGGCCTCAAACCAAATTTGCTAGAGAGTATCTGCACAGAGGTGACATTAAGCAGAAAGAAATAAAAGGAAAAAAGAAAAAAAAAGGAACAGTTTCAGGAGTTTTCCTTTTTAATTATCACTTCTCTTTCTAATTGCAGAACTTTAATACTAATGATTATTTCTTCCAGGGTGACAGCCTGCATGCAGTCTGACTTCCTCAGGTTTGAATGGCAGCTCATGACTCAGAGTGCCATCTTGCAACAGCGCGTAGCGCAGCTGGCTGCTTTGCCCAGTACCCCCCAACAACAGGCAGCACTGCCTCCTTTGCCATCAGCCAGCCAGCCAGCAGTAGCCGGAAGTCATTTCTTTATTAGTTCTTAACACCTCACATCTGGACAAACCTGTTTTTAGCCTACCCACTGGGCACAAGTAGAAGCACCAATTGCATTGTGCTGTTGGTTCATGCTTTGGGCATGAGTGTGTGGTTTCTCCCCACCTCCCCTTATATTGGATCAGAAGTCTGATCTTTAAAGCAAACTACAAAAAGATGAATAGCTTTAGCTGTAGAGGGAACAAATCTTCAGATCTGGCTTCAGATGTCATTATAAAAGTCACTGCAGTTACAAGGTAAAAGTTATATGCTATGCATTTTTCTGGGTGATATTTGCCTGAAAGCTAGACATGAAGCATCCCAACAACCCTGTTGACCCTTAGGAGGAAACTAGCAAGACTCAGCAGACTTATCTTCTTTGGTAATCAGAATCAGATTTAACTCATGTACTGAGCAAACTCAAATTCAAGTAGTCTTGCAGCATAGAATTTTAAAAGAAAGGGTCTTTAATCTCCACTGATCCATGGTATTGCCTATGGAACCAAATAATCTTTCTCCCCACTTCCCTCCATCTCAGGATGGGATTTCACTCTCCACTCTGTATCCTTTTACGCACTGGTACCAGAAATCTCACAAACAGATATGATGTTTGTCACATCACCTACTGCACTCCTGAAATGCTTGCAGACTGAGGAGGATGCCAGAGATCCTGTGTCCCTTACATTAGCAAAATCATTTCTGAATGCCACTTCATAGCCAAGTATTTTCAATGCACCAAGCATTTCCATAAATCCTGGTGGGCATCTTCTCCATCAGTCCTCTGCCCTACCACAGCAGCACCATACAATATGTGTTTCTGGTTGCCCTTTAAACAAATAATCCTTTTCACTTTGCATACTTTAATCCATTGCAGGATGCAGCTTTGTTAAGATTAGGCAACGATGAGTCGTTTTGTGCTTATTCAGAGTCCAGGAGGCAGCTTCTGCTAAGCAGGGATGATTTTGTCACCAGTCCTTTCAATCCCTAGCTCAATTACTGTAAAAGGGAGAAGTCCTCTCACTTTACCACATCTCACTTTACCACATCAAATGGCAGATTATGGCAATTACCCTGTCTCCCCTTCTCCCTTTCTCACTCAGACCAGTTTAATATTCAATCTCCCACCCTCTTTCTGGACCCCAGGCATTGTGAAGAGCACAAATAGACTCCCTGACCTAACTCTTTTGCTTCCCCTTCATCACAGGGCTGCTTGCTTCATTTACAGATAGGCAGCTGAATAAATGTATTGAGCCGTCTGCACTTAAGCAGAAAATGACACTGATTGTCACTAAATATAATGAGTGCCGTATGTATGTTTCATTGGAACCACAAGCTCAAATTAGCCTGTCAGAATTTCACTGTACCCTGATGCCAGCCTGTCAAGTGACACAATTAGCTCAAGAGAATAAAGAAAAGGCTTGTCAGAGCCCTCAAGTCTTTCCACTTGCTCAAGTCCCATCCCTTTGCTCATTGCCTTTATTAAATCTAAATGCATTTTGTGTTTGCAGTTAGGTAGATACTGTCTCTTTGCTCCCTTTTCCCCAACTCCCTTGTCACTATCACTTTCATACTAAAAACCTCAAATCTGTGGAGAGGAAAAGAAAGCAGTATACGCCTTAAGTCTCATTTTCTTATGGAAAAGGGCAAAGTTTACCTGTAGATAAGATTTTATCAGTCTTGTTTTTCTTGCAGAGCACTAAAAACATTAGAATAATACTGGATTTAGAACTGAACTGCAAGAGGAGACATTTCAAGTATAAGGGCTGTCTTCCTTATAATTATTTCTTTCCCCATCAGAGCATACAGAAGCGCAACATTTCTTGTCACAAGTCTCAGAGACTAGCAGGAAGAAGAAGGAGGAGAGAGGGGAAAAAAAAGAAAAAAAAAGAAGTCAAGCTCAGAACTGGTATCTGTTGCCTCAAGGGCATAGCCATGCCTAACACAAACTGCAAACTCACTAATCCCAAGCATGTCTGAAACTGACTCAGAGGCTGGCAACTCTGAGCTGCAGTTGGATCTACAAAGTAGACAGCTTTTTCAGATCGCTCCTTAGCGACAGCACTTTCTTCTTTTCCCAGCGATCCCCTTTCAGCTCCTTCCCATCTCTCAGCCCCATTTAGCCCTGACTCCACACCACCTCTTTGTAATTCCAGAGACTGTCTCCGCAAGGATACCAGCACATTAGCCAACAAAAACCAAGCAGCATGTCAAAACTAGAATGATGCATCTTCTTAATTAGTATTTTAGGCATTTTCCTTCTCTGACCACAAGAATATTCATGCTTGTATAGTTGTTAAAAAAACAACAACAACAATTTTCTTCCACAAACTAGATTAGCGAATCATCCATGCTGATGGTGTTTCACAGGAAAAGTAACCACACTTCCCCTGGACCCACCTGCAGCACAAGCTAAATGTTAAAAAACTGAGCTTAAGTCATTAAGACATAAGATCTAGCTTCAAGTCTGAAAAGCAGGTTACAAATAAAACCTAGTACCTCACATCAAGACTGTGTTGACAAGAAGATACCCTTCCAGGTCTTATACTCTTATCTAGGTTTCCACTGATGCCAGGGAAGGTTTCTTGTCAAAATGACTGTTACGTTATTTTGCTAACCAGTATCATAATGAGGTTGCACTAATTTACACACTGGATGAAGCTCCAGTGTGTCCCTCACTTTGAGAGGCCACATGCTCCGCTTTAACAATACAGCAAGAGGCCTGGTAACACAGCAGCTCATCTCAGCTGCTACCCCAAACCTTGAGGCAGCGCTTTTGGCCTCAATCCTTGTGGCTTAGCTCAGCCGAGAAAGGCTGAATGAACACCCTGACCAGTCTAGAGACAGCGACTACCCCAGCTGGCTACCTGCCCCTCTGCTGAATCACCAGCCCCACAGCAGCAGAGCACAGCTCAGCATGTCAGCACAGTCCCACAGTCCTCAGCAAGTCCTCGCTGGCCTGACAAGGACAGGCAGCGGAATGAGTGTTACTACAGATCTATGTAGCTTATAGGGAGCTTTGGGGATCCAGGAAGAGAGCCGACAAAAGATACTAGTCATCTTCTCAGATATCCTCTGGCTCTGTGACCAAAAGGAGGTAGGAAATACTGGCAGTGACTTGCTCACTTTATATTTCAAAGCACCAACTGATCACATAACACAAGCCTTACTCAGTGTAGAGTTTCAAAACCTTCCACCTCCTGACACAAAATACTGCTAAGAGCAACCAAACGTGAATATGGTACAGATGAATTAGTCTATTTATTCAGTAAATTCTTATCTCTGATACTGACAGACCTTGCCTTTGGCATTCTTTCACTTATGTGAGATTGCCATTTTGTAGCTAGCACAGAACAAGCTTTTGTCCGTATTCCTTTAAACAGTAAATATTTTTCATAAAGGTGATGTCTCAGAGGAGACTCCACCTGAAGCAAAGTGCATGGATTATTTATCAAAAAAGCATTTTACTTCATCTGAAGGAAGGGATCACATGCATTGGTGAAGCATCATCTAGGACTTCTTCCTACACTTCCAAGAAATCTGCAGGGGTGGAAAGGAGAAACAAGTGACCCATAATCCCCCCTGCTAACAAGTAGGGCAGTAAAGAGAAAGGCTGTACAAAAGTTTCAGAAAATAATTGAGTAAGGGTTTCCAGTATCTTGACACTACTTTGGGATATTTACACTCCTTGATGGTATCAGTATTTGACATTGGTGCTTATCAATGAAAGAACGTGCCTGTACCTCTCACCACTCCCACCAAGGAGGAGGGTAAGTTAACTGGAAAATGGCAATCTTCCCTTGACAGAACTTCTATTTCATTCAAACATCATTGTTTTGAACTTGAAGTATCCTTTAACACAAAGATACAAGTCTTGTTTTGGCAAAGACAAGGCTCAGAAAGGGAACTATTAGATCATGTCACCTAGTTCAATCCACATTTTATTTACATGTTGCCTAGCTTAGAACCAGTTAACAGATAGCATGTTGCCCAAGTTAAAGGCTTCCCTGTTAGGCTTTGCTCTTGAATAGTTTAACATGCTGCCAAGTGCAACATGTCTGTCTGGAACTGAATTTTAGAAAGCATTAAAGATATGCTTTGGATCAAATCTTCTAAGTTCCATTCAAGCCAAAACTTTCTTCATTGTTTTAGTTAAGTATGAAAATGCAGGACTGAAGAATGCAAACTTCTTTAATCCAGATAATACCTCCCACACCCTCTTCTGTATATTTTCTGGTGATAAACAATAGCTCATGTTCATCTGTAACAGAAAATGGTCCTCAAGATCATTTCTGCACCTTGCTTCTGAGGTAGCCTGGGATCCTAGAGCATGTACGTCAGACAGTCTCTTTACTCCCAAGAAGTATAGTGAAGCTTCAACTAAGAGCTGCTAAACAAAAATTTCAGCTGCTGGGAGTTAAAAAACAAAAAAGCATAACTAGTGCACTAACACTTAAATATTTATTAGACAGGACTGGAACATGGAAACATTTTTAAAATGTTCTTAGTGGTATTATTAAATGCTAAGTTTTATGCATACCAAATAATTTGTACCCTGTTAAAATAGCTTCTTTCTGTGGCCTAGGAGATACATAATTAATGTATTTTTTCTAGCCATTGATGTTTAATAATTAAATAGTTTGACTAGCATTTAGATGGTAAAAGTACAAAAGTCCTTTGAAAAAGCCTAACATTTTCATGAAGAACATGACTGAGAGAAGTCATTTTCATTAAGGCTTTTTTATTATGATTTATTTTAAAAATAGCACATACCAGTCTCTTTAGATCCTTCTGAAGTCTGGTGTACGGGGCAGGCTTCTATTTTTTTTTTTCTGATTCTTGAATGTGTAACTGTATTCTTTTCTTTCACTGGCAAACTAGGTACAAGGAATAGCTAAATAAATGAGAAACTAACTTGCAAAATAACTGGAAGTTTTATGCTTAGGTTGTCTTCATATTTGATATCAGCAAAAAAAAAAAAAGATTTCTAGTAATAAGTAGTTAGCACTTTTCACCACAGATCTCAGTTCATAGAATGTTATTGTTCTGTAAATTTTATAAGTATAACCTGTGTAGAGGAAATCAAACATAAGTTAATTGACCAGACAAAGATCACATGAATCTGCAATGCTGGGAAGACAACCCAGAGCAGAGCTGCCTATTTCTACAGAAAGCATGAGAGGATCTGGGATACTCCACACCCAAGGGCTGAGGAAATCTCTTCTTTGTAGGGCAAATACCACCTGCATAGCTGAGTTCTACTATTGCTTGCATCCCAGAGTTAGAACAAGCCTAATACTATCGTGCCTTGGCACACAGTTATTTTAAACATGTATGGATGCATATAATTAATTTTATAATATCATTGGTGTGATACTGCCTTTTCTGAACAGAAATTAAACTGAAAGAGCACATGAGCAGGGCAGTGGACAGATGCCTTCCAACAGCTGCAGTACTATTCCTTGTCTTGCCTTAGCACACCAGCCTGCTGGTCACATGTAATGGCCCACAGGGCAGCTGTGCAGCTGAGCAAGCATGAGTATCAAACTCCAAGCTTTAAGATCTAAGTACAGGCGAAGGGGTGCACAGGGCAGCATCAGAAGCAAGGAGAAACTATTGTTCGGCTTTGCAGCTAATGATGTCAGCCAGTCAGCAGCTCAGCTCCGTCAAGTTTCTTATAAGTATTAGGGAAGTTTTAAGGAGAATTACAAGCAGACATTTGAAGAAGAACAATGAAGGCACTTCGCAGTGTTGGAGGAAAGCGCTGGAATTGCTCACAAGCACCTGCACTAATGGGAGACAGCACAGAAGTACTTGCCTGAATACAAAAAATTAGGGTGAAAGTCTGGCACTGCCAGCACCAGATGCTTATTGGAGGTGGGAGTCAAGCTTTCAATGCTGGGAGAAAGGATAGGTAGGCCTTAAGAGAAAAGCTATAGCTTATGATTGACATGACACAGAGGGAAGAGCAGAGTGGTGAAAAATGATGTGCAATACAAATGACTGCAGCAGCAGTACATTGATTGTGCCCTAAACAGGATGGAAGAACTGGATTCTTGGAAACAGTTTAAAATGGAAAAGGGAGCAATTCAGGGGTAAGAGAAGTAGGTAGGTTTTTCTGGGAAAATAAAGTTCAAATTAAATGACTCTATACCCAGGAGTACAAATTTCAGCATGATAAAGGCCAGAGAAACAAAATGCAATTCTTCAGTAGCTTTCTTATCCCAGCGTAAAAGCCAATACTCCTTTCTCCTTGCTCTTCAAAGGATCAGAGCACCACCATTGCTTGGGAGCTCAATAAGAACCAGCCTGAGCTTGAATAAATGCAGCAGGAGCACTGCTGTATTACAATAGGCTTTTCTGGGGTCCCCCCCCCCCCCCCGCAAAGTAATAAAACAAGCTGATAGCTGAATAATGCAATCAG
Organism: Apteryx mantelli; assembly: GCF_036417845.1. Lineage (NCBI taxonomy): Eukaryota > Metazoa > Chordata > Aves > Apterygiformes > Apterygidae > Apteryx > Apteryx mantelli. The sequence goes on along the minus strand of NC_089980.1, from coordinate 60,334,513 downwards.
CAGCAATTCATTTCTTTAAAGTTTGGTAAATAAGCAGAATATGGACTGTGGGGCAATGTACTTTAGAGAAAATAATGGTCTCTGTACAGAAGCAGAGTGGAATTTCCTCTCAATGAAACTTTTACATACATTGCACTATATGGATATAAAATTCAGATGCTATGCTTCAGGGAATATGTAATGACATGAGTAGGTTCCAGAAACGTACACAATTATTCTGTTCAAAACATAGAGGTGTAAACAGTTTTCTGAAGAACTATGAAATTGCTAACTGGGAAAGTTTAACTCCAATTCCGAAATAATTTAAGCACTACATCAACCAAAAGCATGCAACTCATTCCACTGAAAGCCGCACGTGTTCTTAGCAAGTATAACATGCTGTTGCCTTTGCTCTCCTGGTAAACACCAGCGGTAACAACTCATAACAGGAAGGACTGCATTTTTCTGCACCAAAACTGTTCTCTTACCAGCTTGATATATCCTTCTGGGCAACACGGCGTTTGCAGAGGGCAGCCCTGTCGCTCTCCTGCTCCGGTTTCCGGCGGGCAGAACTTGCCCTGGCGGCTGGCTCTGGCCCGCCACTCCTGACCTGCAGCTCCCCACCCCTGGGCCAGCATCCCCATCTAGGGGGAGTTGGTGGGGGGGGAGAAGTAGAGTCCCCCAAAAAGGTGGCAAGCACAGAATGCCTAACAACCTCTGAACAGGGTGAAATGTACTTGAAACGCCCTGTTAGACAGGCTGCCCCGCCGACTGACACCAGAGGGAAGTACTTCTTCCTAAGAACAACGAGGAGTCTAAGGAACGCAGCACCTTTAGATAAAGCCTAACAGGATAGTAACCATACTTTAGAATAACGATAATAACTTTAGTATTGTGATATGTGCTAATTTGTTGCATCGAAGTGAGAAACAGCCTTGGGAACATCTTGTATTGTGGTATGTACTAATTTGTTACATCAGCGAGAAACAGCCTTGGGAACATCTGTGGGAACATCCTGTGGTGGGGGGGCATGTACCTCACCTGAGAAAATTGAGTTGAGCTAGCGAAGCGGCAATGTTAGTTTAGATAGCCTAATATGGCACACAATGCAGAGGAAGACCCCAGCCTTCATCCCCACGACCACCAGAGGGCTGAAGAAGACCCCCTAGCAACAGCCGGCGCAACCGCAGAAGTTACAGGAGGTGCCCCGGAACTGGAACCGCATATAAGGAGACTGTGAGGGTGGGTTGCGCGCGCCATTGGTGGAGCAGGAGACTTCCCCGGCCGCCCAGCGCTGTTTTGCTTACTTGTGACTTGCTCAATTATTTTATAAATTGGAATTTATGCAACCCGGCCCCAGTGGTTGTCAATTTGTCACGTTTACCTATAACAGTATGAGTAGCTAAATTATTTTTTCCACAAAACTGTACAGCATTAGTTACTGAAAACAAACTAATAAAAAGCAGTTTCATCTGAAATATGTGGTTTATAAATACTGTTTGCTACTGAGGATCTATCTGCCTTACACTTCCATAACCACATCCTACACTAATTGCTGATAATAGACACTGTAAATTGCCTCCCTCAACCTCTTAACTGAGAAGTGTAACAAAGTCAAAAGCCCTCTTTTGAAAGAGGTTTAAGGCATTCCTCATCATCAGCAATACCAAAGAGGGGGGAAAAAAAGTTTCTACAAAGCTGTCAGGAAGTCTTGAAAAAGACTTCCTGGGTTATGCGATTTGAGGACAAAATTCACCTGACATCACAGAAGGGTCCACAACAGACAGAAAACTAAAAATACAAAACCCATTTGGAGCAAAAAAAAATATATATATATATATATATATATATATATATATATATTTTCTCCCCAGTATCCATATTGGCCAGATGTAGGTGCAAGCAATCAGCCAACAGAGGAGGATACTGCTACACCAGACAAGAGGAAAAGTGAAAGAAATAATCTCAATATGGTAAAAAATGAATACCAAAACAGTGATTTAGAGGCATTTACAGTGGAATTTGCCACAGTAAAGCCAGATTCTGACATGATTATTCAGAGATCTTTTTTAATTCTTTATTTAGGCCCACTGAAACAAGAGAAGAAAAAGCTTCACAAGCAGAATTGCAGGGATTTGGTTAGTTTTATTTTGCATTTATTCTTCATGAGCACCGAACAGTGAATAAAACTCATGAATTCTTCTTACAAAGGGACATTTAAACATAGCATTTAAAAATTAAAAGTTGCCTTTAGAAATGCACAGTTCAGGTCTGATGAGTTTTAGTCCATACTTTCTGAAAGACACTTTGTATAACATGTGGACATGGCAAGCTAAATACTGTCAAGTTAAGAGTATGAAAGAGATGACAAGTGAAATAACAGAAGTGAGTTTGCCAATGCGAAAAGTAAAATTTTGAGCTTGCTGAGCGTGAAATAGAGGTTTTATAATTCTGAACAGATTCAAATTGATCTGAGCATTGATACGATTCATTGCAAATGCTACTCCCTAAAACAAAGCCCTGAAATATATCATTTCATCCTGAGCCTTGTCTTTGAGAAGCTGGTCTCTGTAGATTGTTGGCTTACAATGCCACAAAAAAGACATGCAGGCACATTTCTGCTGTCAGTAGCAGAGGTAACAAACTCGGAATTCATATTTTGTGAGGATTGTCGATGTTTCAGGGTACGTTTTCACCACAATTCAGAGGAAAACCAAGTATTTCCTATTTTCAGTGATAAAACACTTTGAATTTTCAGCATTTAATATTGTAAAACATTCTAAACAAATTCTACATTTCATGACAAGTCTGTAGAGATACACTGCAGACTTTACTACAACTATCAATGACTCAGGTTGATTTAATACAAAAGCTAAAATTCTCCCTGCTAGTTAATATAGATTGAAACATCTACTTCTTCTAGATCAGCATTTTCTTCTTCTGTTGTCATGAAATATTTTGACAAAAGCATTTGACTGTTCCATTACAAATAGCAGGAAATCTGAAGAGGAAGGTATTTCATTCGTTCCTATGAAGTAGCCTTCTTGATTGTTCAAGCTAGTATTTTAATATCTGAATTACACCTCCTGAGTTTTAAAAAGTCTTAAAATACAGTTAAAACCCAAAACTAATTTCACTGAAATATTGCTAACACAGCCAAACTTCTAGGGTAGGAACATGAAATTTCTAGGACTTCAGATTAGCCCAGATCTAATCAAAACCCTCAAACAGATGTAGTATCGTTTTACACCGAGTCCAAGGGCAAGCTGCAAGCCTTAGCAGAGAACTTCCCGCAAAATCAGACCAGGAATTTTTTTTTTTTTTTTTTTTTCCCCAGTAAAGACTATGTGGGAATTTTCCTGATGATAGAGGTTCAGCAGCAAACACGATTTTTGCTTATGCAAAAAAATCCTCTGCAGGATATTAGAGTGATGCTAGAGTAAAACTAAGCATCTAATAGATCTAAAAATATGAGCATCTCCTCTCCCTCTGTTCCTCAGGTATATTAAAGGGTTTGTGTAGACAGCCTGTGCAGAAAAACCCAGGCCAGCTCAGCCCACTCTAGCAGGACAGTTACATATGCGAGATACTCAGCCTAAGCTTGTTTTCACTCCCAGGTGAGGCTACCCTTAGGCAGAATATCATACAAAACGGCTGCCTGAGGTCTGGATCCAAACTAAGCTTTGCCACATCTAGGAATATAAAAACAGTCACCTTCAGTTAAATCAGAAGTCTGGCCAGCCCCGGTGGTACCTTGCCTCCAACAGCAGCCCCAAGCAGATGCCTGGGAAGCAGGTAAGACCAGAGGAAGCAGCGAGGGCGCTCGGTGTCCTCTCTCCACTCATGGCCAGGGGCATCTCCATCCCACACAGTGTCTACATCCTTAACAGCCCTCAAGGGACTTCTCCTCCACAAACCTGGCCTTTTGCCTGACCTCCAAGATATTACATTATTCAGCACAGATACACTCTGTTGTTCCCTAAGGATTCATTGCCACAGCTGGTCCCTCAGCCCAGATTCTTACTAATTTGCCTTGCATCTAAAGGACAGCATTATTATCTTTGTAATTGGTACTCATTCAAGTAAGACTAAATAACTTGTTAACAAGATACTGCAAAATACAAGTGAATAAAAGCATCAACTTAATTAAACAGGTGGTAAGCCATAGAATAGATATTTCTTCGAATCCCCAGTACCTCCAGTTTTGGACCTGAAGATGTTTCTCCCCTTACTAAAATATAAGTTAATAACTTCCTTCATGCTGTAAAGAAACTGTTACATTAAAAAAAAAAAATCAGGAAATCAAAACAAAATTTTTGTAAGTAAGAGATAAATAAGAAAAAAGGAAAAAACAGAAAGATTGGTGAGGGGGCAATTTTGACCCTTAAAAAAAATTTTTGTTCAAAATTTGAAAAACAAACATCAAATTTTCTCCAGTTCTCACTATGCTGCTTCACAGGAAGGTCTCTAGCTCATAACACAAGCCAACAGCTTCTGAACTTCATGAATCATGGGATCCTACTCCTGTTGGGAAGGTCCATCTTGGAGAATAAGTGAATGAGAAACAAAATTACAACTGCCTGGCACACCATTGCTGAAAAGCCAAATAGAACATCTCAGCTGACAACATGCATTTTGGGAAGTATTTTGGTTTTTTGCAGTTAAAGTTTAAAGTTTTCTCCTGAGAGAAGGCACTTTTCACACACACAAAAGTAACAGAGCCAAAAACAATTTTCCAATAAAAGAGTTTAGACACACACACACAAAAAAAACATTTACTTAGCTCTAATGCACATACACACAAAATAAAATTAGTCTCTCCTAGAGAACATCCCTGGGTTTTGTAACAACATTAGGGGGAGGGGGAAAGGAAGAAATGATTCAGCTTCACTCAGAACCCAATAACTGGTTTTCAGGTCAGCTGAAAAATAATAATTAAAAAAAAAAATCAATCACCCTAGTGCAGAGTGCCACATAGTGCTTGGACACCACTGAAGTCTGACTTAAAATATCAGCATCAGTTCTGGGTGTACAGTAGTCCTCTCCAGATGGTTTAACATTACCCTCAATTAAGTTAACACTCAGTCAAAACATCTGTGCCTGTATCATCTTTCATGGTTATAACACTATCATTTTCCTTTCCCCCACTTCTCTGTGGCCTCATCATGCAATTTAGTATCGAGTGGCATGGATGTTTATTCTAATTAACTGCATTGGAGGCCTATTTTCAAAATGCCAGAAACAGTTTTGACTAGTTTCATATGCAAATACTTTGTATATCTCTAGACATAACAGCAGGTTTTGTTCAGCCATCTATACAATACAAAAATTATAATTGGTTAAAACAGAAATATACGAAAGTTACTGTAACAAAATTTCATCCTAGTTCCAGGCTTCAGTTCTGGTGGAAATCAGCAAAAGTTCAAGGAGAGAGAGTGATTATTTTGCTTAGACTTTCTTACACAGATTTAGGCAAGTTGTTAAACTAATTGCCTTTTTCTGACAGTTCTTTTCAGCTGTAAGTTTATTGTCTTCCTTTTTCTATGGCTAGTAGTTTCCAGCACACTGATCTTTCCATTCCTTTATTTCATAGGCCCAGCCTGTAAGACGGTAGGTAAGACTTCTGTTTGGGGAATGCATTTTTATTATTTCTCAATAAATACTTAATGTGTCTCATTCCACATCCAGCATGACTCTGGTCACAGGGGTTAATAAAGAAAATCTGCAATTATGGATGATGGTTGGCCACTTAGATTTCACAACCTTAGAAGTTCTCCCTGCGGTTGCCCCAAGATGACGTAAATACGCTGCCAGTGCCTTGTACTCAAATATACTTTGACATTGCAGCAAATAGCAATATTTATTAAGATAACAGTGTGATGTTTTTCAAAATGTATAAGGTGTCTTTGAAGTCTGTACAGAATTATGATAAAGCAACTCCCCCTCTCCCACAATATAAAGCTAAAATTATTTTACATACTTAACAATGGTAGTATATGGTTTAATAACCACCTCCCTTGTGCATGCACATACTTCAGGCAAATATACAGAAACTTGCCCATGTTTTTGTCTCCTGACAGTGCTAATCAACCTACTTCACATGCACAATATCAAACTTCACACCATCATAATACACAGCTTTCATAGATAAGAAATCTGAAGCAACAGGGGAATGCTTACAGAAAAATCCACTTTCTTAGGGCACAGACAGACAGGCCCTTGCCAACCCAGGTAGAGCAGTTCAGAAAGTTATTATAGTAGCAATCCCATAGCTGATGATGTACATGTTCGAGTCTGTTTTGGTGCAAAATAAAAGAGATTAAAAAGAGCAATGGTGACACCTCCACACAATGACAAGGTCAATAGGGAACATGGCCTTTTTCTACTTTCTTGAGTCATACAGAGATAGAAATTATCTACTGAATTAGTTATGTCCACATTTTAGTCTTCTGAGGACTGAAACAGTTCAGCTTAACCCAGGCTGCTAGGATCAGCCTAGTTCAATAGCCTGGAATACACAGAATGATAAACAAGATGATCTAAAGGGATCCTGTTGGGCCTTACATTTTAAAAGTTTTTTAGAAAAATGTATTTCGTCACATAGCTGTTATCCAAATTCTATTTTAAACATGTGTCTCTCCTTTTATTTTTCTTCCTCCTTTCTTACTACACACAAGACTGTAAATAAATAAATATCAGCTGATTGCTAAGAATTTTAGCTACTTTGCTAAGTTAGCAGTAGTATATATGCAAAGGTTTTGCTCCATCATCATAAACTAACCTTTAAATTTCTAATCGATAGGAAAACAAATGGTACAGTCATGGCTTACCAAAATTGCCATTGCCTTTGTTGTAGCAGCAGTCAGGAATTCCCTAATACAGCCCCCCACAAACACACACACTGGCAGAAAACCAGCCCTCAGCACCAACCCTTCTCCCGTGAGAGCTCTCCTGAACATGCCTGCAGATGAGAAACTCAAATCAGGGTCACTCAAAGGCCTTAGACAACTGCTCAGACCACACAATAACTTTGAAAAAGAGGTTGTTCCTGCCAAAGCTCTGGTTCCCCTCAGTGCTATTCATCACTTCACCTTGAAATGCTTATTACAAAAGCACTACCTGCTCCACTCTACCCCACGGAGCGGCCCCGGGATCCCCCCCAGGAGGCTCTGGGCTGCCTGGCAGCCCACAGGGAGCCGCCTGGAGAGCCCTGCGGCAGCACAGCAGCTACTGAAAGATGCAAACAGTTCACAAGACAAAAACCAAACAAGTCTGTAAACCAAACCAAACAAGGAAGGCACACACACAAATCCTTACAAATGCTACCCTCCAGCAACACTGTAAACAGGCCAAAAGTAATACATCGTGGCCAGTAAAGGAGCTTTGCCACACACATGCACGCACACTCAAAAGATCCTAGGAATTTATGTTTTTTTAATACAAAATAAAAAGATGATACACGAGAAACATGTCTTCATCAAACTCATACCCTTGCAGAATGCCAGAACAGAGCAAAGATTCAGCCCAGGTGGTTTTGAACCCCGGCCTGTCTAACTGATATAATACACATAAGCACAGAATGGTGCTGCTCCACCTTCCCCATATCGCTACTGGGAAGGTTCACAGGAACCCACCAAAGCAAAACGTGCACTGAAATACAGATCCCAAGGAGAGAAAACAGTTTTGTCTGCTTTTTGCAAGCAGCCTCTGACATCCCTCTGAGGCCAAGGCTTCTCCTTTACTGCTCTACTTACACCACTTGCTGTCACCCTTCTTCCCTTTATGCAAACTGAAGCACACTGCACCTTATCTGTTTGGTTTTCTTTTTTTAAGCCTGTTTCTTCCTGACTCTGTTACCTTTGTAACATCTCCAATTAAAATCTCAGTAATTCTTTGGCACCTAAATAATAGCTGGCTCATAAAGACTTCAGAATGTTTAGATGTGAATTTGTCTCCCCCTCCCATCTTCTCTTAAGAGAAATGAGACAGGGTTGTGCATGAGAACTCTTTTTAAACCACTGCAGCATACAAGTATATATGTTCTGTATAAAAGCCTACATCTCCCCAGAAAAGAAGCTTTCTACCTTGGATTCACATAGCTTCAGCTTTCAGCAAGCCACGGACACTCTCATTAGCACATCTTGCTCTTGACAACTGCACATTTGGCTCATTATATTTTTGTGGGATTAGCATACCTCCTGAACAAAGTTGTTCTCCAGTTCAGTTCTGTCTTATAAAAAAGAACATGTCTGCTAGACCTACTTCAAGAGAAAGCAACATTACAATCTTAAATACATGCTAGGCAGGCATAATACTAGGAAATACTGAAGGGGATCACAGCCCCTTATTTATGTTACCATCTTCCCCAGGTGGCAGTGCCCTTTTATCAGACACAGCTGCAGCTTCTCTGATGGCAAGCCTTGTGATGCAGGACTGGCCCTGGGGTTCAGTGGGGGCACAGGCAGTGCAAGCAGTCAGGCAGGGTAGCAGGCTACCTGCACAACCCCTGCAACAGGGCTCAGTGGGAGAGTAAGCAGCAATACTGCTGGAAGTGTACAGGAGCAAGTGTGAAGAAAGCATGGTCTGTGGGTATCAGGAGGGGCTGCAGAGTGAAAAGTTTAAACCTCAAAGAGTTGGAGAGGGGAGAAAAGGAAGGGGACAAGCTAGGAGAAGAGAGGAAGGGAGACTCAACTCATAGCCCTCAAAAGTCCCAAGAAACTCCATGATTTCTATCTACGGCTTCCTAATATCCATATTACCTCCTTCCTACTGCTCAGCATTTCCTGAAATAACACTAACTGCTTCCCCAGCCAGCCTGCTGGCACTATGCCAATGCTTTCCTGACCCACCTGAAGGTCCTGAGATGTTGTCGTGTGAAAGGGAGGGACGGAAGGCCCTTCCTTATCTTTATAATTTACGTTTGCCTGCCAGAGCCCCCCTGTTTGAGGACTTTCCCTGGGTCAGTTTCTCAAAGTAAAAAGAATAAGATTTTATTAAAGCGACAGATACAACAGGTTTGGAATTGCCATTGATAAATGCACTTGCTGCTACAAATTTTCTTTCTATGAGCTCAAACTAACAATTAAGCGCTTTCAATAATAATATATTTTCCCGGGTAACGTCCGACGTTTGCCGGAGGCACAAGTCTTACCAAAGAGGCGTCCCTGTTTGGGGGAGGGAGAAGGAGGCTCGCTCGTCAGCAATCTCCAGTGAACAGGTCGGGGGTTCAATTTTCTTCCCTTCCAAAAACTTTAGTGAGCTCTGTTTTAAAACTGTGTATAAAACTCTGTTTTATAGTTGCTGAAGGTGGGATGTGGAAGTGCGGCAGACATACTTCATTGGCCAGATTGCCATTTGCGCGGTTGTTGGGGGTATGCCCCCCTTATTTACATATCATTATGCAGCAAAGGGCATGATTTTTAATATGGTAAGCAGGGATAACGAGGCTAGGGATACTATAGGTCAACAGTTAGTCTGTGAGCAGCAATTATTTTTTGGGATGCAACCCTTTGCGGTCGGGGCGGACCGTGATACCTCCATATCGCTCCCTCCTCCGCCGTGCAGCTGGAACAAACTGTCTGGCCTTCACCAGCTAGCTTGTTACTCATGTTGCAAAAGGGTGGTGTGCTTTGGCTGCCACGTACTGTTTTTCCCGTGTGCCCCCTTATCTTTCTCCCTGAATTCTCTCTTGTTCCCAAATCAGATATTCACTGACTGTTCCCAGATGTCATCCTGGTGCCACGATGTCTTGAGCTGGCTCTGCTCTACAGGATCCTGAAGAATACGGTGCAGGATTTCCTAGACCTGCTTTCTCAAGCCGTTGGTCCAAAATTTAGGCTTTAAGAAGACAAGCGAACAGATAGGATGACAGAAATTTTAGACACTTCAAACTGCTCCTAATGAGCCAGATGATTCCATGGAGACATCAAATTTCTTGAGGAGGAAATAGCATTGGCGTTCTTAGACAGTGAAAGATGGGGTAGATTTGAAGAATGTAGTGTGGAAATAACTAGATTTTGGCAATCAAAGATAAATTGTTGGCAGAGTGGGGGACAATATTGCATAAATACTTGCTAGAAGAGGTTATATTGAAAGGTCTTCCAAGATTCACAAGATAAGATCCTAAGCAGCAAGCTGGGGAGAGAAAACACATGGAAATCTCAATAGTAAAAGCAGTAGGGAAGCTTAAAATTCACATTCATACAGTTCAGTTTTCAAAAAACCCAAATGACAGAGATACTATGCCCCATCAGAAGTCAGTGAACCAGAGGCCTTCTTAAAATCTCATTCTCAACACATATAGGGAAATGCTTAAGACCTATTAGTGTAGTTATATCCACATTAACAAGTGTATCACTTTGTTCATACTGTCAAATACCTGGTGATAACTTAATACCTAGGTTTTCACTGCATATGCAGGCAGCTTTACGTGTTCTGTTTTAAATTCACTTAGTTAACTGACTAATTTCATTATACATTTGTTGTTGGTTTTTTTCCCCTTAATAAGACCAGCTGCTAATTACAATATCTTACTACTATCCACTTCTTGCATTTGGTTTATTGTAATAAAAGAGATGATTGAATAAACCAACTGTTCTAGGTTAACTAATTTAATTGCTTTGGGTAACGGCTTAACTAACTAGAAAAGCAACTTGGACAAATGCATGCCATACTTTGATTGCATGTCATGTCTAGATTTGTAATGACTTGCGATAAGTATCCTGTTCCTGGCAACTAATAATGAGGATTTATTTGCTCCTATGGGGACAATATGGTGCTGGAGTCTCACTTCAATACAGTAAGTCCCTAGCATGGGACAGATGACCTTGCACAGATCTAAGGGGTTGAGTTGCTCTTTTGCTCTAAAGCAGTTGAGAGGGGTAAGTTGAGAGTAAATAAAGTAAGTTTACTTTACTTCCCCTGAGTGGGAAACAGATTTCCTGAGACAAATGAGTTAAAAAAACCTCAAGAGAAGTAATTGCAGAACTGAAAGACCATCCATGGCACTGTATGAAGATAAGCATTACCTAACAAGAAAGGGAAAAGAAATATCCTTCCTGGATGGATACAAAATGGATATGAGTTGAAAGTCCTACAGAATGAGTCTTCAGACAAAGACAACCTTCTCCCCTTTCTAATGACTACTGCCAACAAAGGTCTTTCTCACTCCAAAGCTCTCTCTGGTGGAAGCAGGTTGTATCAGTCCTAAAAAGACTACCCATGGGGCTATGCACCGGATGTTTCCCTTGCTGTTGGTTTGCAGTTCCCACAGTCAGAGTTGGATGGCTGGCTCGAAATGGTGCTGGGCAGCAGTCTGACCATCAGGACTGTGGGGTTCATCCCTTTGGAAGCAGATGTTCTTCACAGTCCTCTATGATCAGCTGATATAATGCACAATCTGGCAATAACCAAAGTCTCTCTGCATCATTTGGCCTGTGATACTAAACTTGGGAATGAAATCCTAGCACCACTGGCACGGCAGTGAGAGTTTTGCCACTGAAAGAGTTTTGCTTTTATTTAAGGCAAACTGGCTACTGTTGCTTTTGTTTTCTAGTGACTATTCAAAAGCCTTGGGTATTTTTATGATTTAAATGATGTCTCACTTTAGTGAAAGACACAGTCTCCTTCTCTCCATCAAAGTGCCTGGATGGAAACCTAGTTAAAAGGTAATTCCCCTGTCAAAGAGAGCAAGGAAGAAACGGGCTGCTAAGAAGACTTGAAGTTGCATTTTAGAAAACTGTTTGGACTAACTGTCAGGCAGGTGAAACACATGATCGGGTAAGCTATGGAGTGTGAGAATCTGTTTCACTGAAGATTTTAAGAACAGGTTAGACAAACATTAGATTCAGTTCAGTTGGTGGGACTCCATCAAGTTTCATGAGCACTCTTCCAGCTCTGCATTTCTATGATTCAGGCACCCAACTCACTATTTTGACTAAAAAACCTTGTGAGTTTGAGTCTTGCTGGCTAAGGACAGTTTGATGTGTCACAATAGAATGGGGGAAGGAAGAAGCAACCATATGAGGCTGTGTCATCACTATGCAAATAATGTTAGCTTTAAAGATCATTTTTCTTTTAAATATAATTTCTCATTTTATGAATAGAATCATGAAGAAAATAATATTCAAATGGCACTTATAATTGATTTTCAGAGTGCAGGAGAACAATACATCTGAGAAGAAAAAGACAATTTTGCTATTAAACAGAATTATTTCTGTTTAACAAAAGCTCCAACAGTACTTCTTTGAATCTAATTAACAGGCCTGCTCTCCTTGGACCCAATGAGAGCAATGTTCTATTTTAGGGGCCCTATGGAAACTTCTACCAAGACCTGGAGGGTGCACTAATAGAAAACATTAATCATATGGGCAATAGGGGACCTAATAAAAGACACTTTATGAAAGGTACAAGCACATGCAGAAGAAAAGCCTCAAGTTTCCATTTTGCAACAAGTTGGTATCCTAAAATAGCATGTGTACTGCAAATACTGCTATCAATCAACACCATAAGCACAGTAGGAAAGGAGAATGCCAGATCCATGTCCAAGGTGGTTTTAAGTTAGTTCCTTGACTTATCATTAAGGTAAAGACTTATCATTAAGGTAAAGAAAAAGGTCTTAAAGTAAGTCCTATCATTAAGGCTTACACATGGATACATGGGATTTCCTAAGTGTTCCTATCCTAGATGTCAATCAGTTCTTCAGGGACTGCATCATCTGTGGTTTCTGCAAAAGTTCTGCTTTGGAACATGCATGGGATTTCTACCTTAGTTCCTTAATTTCTAACACTTGGCTTCAGGCTCTCTTTGGCTAAGCTGCTTCCAGGTCTGGAACAGATTTCCTGTCTTCTTGCAGCATGCATCAGAGCAGTGTCTTTCGTCTTCTGATGTTTCACGTAATATCCTCCACTTCAGATTATTTATCCTTCCATTTTTACTTTTATCAAAAATCCCTTCCTCAGCTCATACTATCTAACTGATGTCATGAGTCTTGTCTTATGTTTGGAAGAGGTTTAGAATATCTTTTTTTCAGGGAAGGGAGTAAATATCACCTACTCAATTTTGTAAAACAGCTTGTAAATTAAATGTTGCATACCACTATACACCTGCTTGAGGGTCAGGCTATTCTGTACTTTTTCCATGTGCTTCTTCTGCATAGATCCCTGTATTATCTGCTCATAAAGTGGTCCATGTGGCTGAAGGGATTATGACCTGTGCAGGTGGTGAGATTTCCTTTGGAAACTTAGAGCAATAGATTTGCTGGACACTCAAAAAAAAAAATCAGGCAGCCACACTTAAGGATCCTTACTCAGAAGAAGTAATTTATCTTGGCATTTGCCAGCACCATGAAATCAAATTGAACACAAGCCAAATTAAGTTAAATGTAAAAAAAAAACCTATTTATTGACCAAAGCTAAAGAGATAATCACAGAATCACAGAATCACAGAATCGCTGAGGTTGGAAGGGACCTCTGGAGATCATCTAGTCCAACCCCCCTGCTCAAGCAGGGTCACCTAGAGCACATTGCACAGGATCGCATCCAGGCGCGTTTTGAATATCTCCAGAGAAGGAGACTCCACCACCTCTTGGGGCAACCTGTTCCAGTGCTCTGTCACCCTCACAGTGAAAAAGTTTTTCCTCATGTTCAGATGGAAAATAATAATACAGAATCAAAATTTATAGAAAATTTTAATAAAAGATGAAAGGGAAGCCTTCTGCTTCACTCAACTCCAAAGGTTCATATGAACCTTCAACATGCAGCTGAACCACTGTTACACATTCAGAGCTCAAGTCCAAGCATCTAGTTGCTTAGCACAATCCAAGGAAATAAGATTTTTAAACAGAAGAGGATTTGATTTGGGATTCTTTCCTCTCTGCTTCTCTCCCCTCCCCCTGGCAAAATCATCTCTTTCAAATCTTCTCTTTTTGCCTGTCATTTCTTCCTTCAAAGATGTCCTTTGATCTCCCACCCCCTGGCTGTTCCCTTCCACTTTGGAAACTGTAGTGTCCCCTGGGCATGATTAGTGTGATTATCACTTGCCCAACTGGTAAGCAGTCAGCTAGTGGCTGTTGTGGCGCTTGACTAATGCCTGAAGAGGCTGCTAGTCCCTTGTGAGGCAAAAGGCCTGTCTGGACAGTTTAAAATGCTTATGTGCATCTTCTTCACATATTCCTTTATACACAAGTAACTTGTTAGCCATACTTTTTCAGTCACCCTGCTGGGATTAATGTTTGCATCATATGACTGGATTTTATCTGGGACCAGACTTAACAGTAACCAGTCTCTTCAGGGTAATAATGGACTTCAGCTAACTGCTCCCTAAACCAATATTTGAGATATAGTGTGACATACTTTTTAATAATAGTTTTGGTTATTACAAAGAAAATTGTCATAGTACCTACCCATCTGTTCTAATGATTGTCTGTTTCAGTGCCAAAGTGAGAGAGAACCAGCTGGCATTTCTAAATCTCATATGTTAGTAAGGATGGCTTTCTCCTGAGAGAATGTTCCTAAAATTTGGAAGTCGTCAGGACATTAATACCAACCAAGTTTTCCTTGGCCCAACCTTGCCTCCAGGAGAAATAATTTCAGGAACTTCCATCAGTATAACAATAATGACCTGGTTTTTACATGGAAAAAAAAAATCTCCAGTGTCACAGAGCAACTAAAGAAACAGTGGTCCTTCTACCTTCATAATCAACATAAAGGACTGAGATGACCTTTAAAGAACCTTCATGGCCAAGTTTTAATTACCCAATAGTGCCACATCATGAAATGAAAGGAGAGTAATGAAAATAACCACAAGCTTTCCATTTCCACCCACAATTATCATTCCTGGGCTGAAAGTGGCTACACACAATACAGAAAAAAAAGGCTATGATGGCAAATTCGGGGGGGGGGGGGGGGAAGAGTTAGTAATCAGTCCAACCTGAGTGGATATGAATCCACAATAGAAAAAAAGCAGCTCCTCACTATGCCCTCTTGGGCATGCCTTATCAACCATCACTATAAAAATGTTAGAAAATTGAAAGGATATTGTGCAAGGAAAAACAGAACTAATTGAGGCACTGGAGGGAGACTGAGGAACTGATCCAAAAGCTACTGTTGTCAGTGGGAATATGCCTTAAAAGGAACCACAAAAAATGTTTGTACTTTGCTTGCTAGCATCTTGTGCTAACAGCATACACAAATGTTAGAAGCAACCAAAGGTGAGGAGAAACATTAGCTATAAATACCAGCCTGAGTAAGTGAAAGCTTTATTAAAATAAAATGTTGGCAAGTTTTTGATGATTCAGAAGAAAAAGAACTGGCAACTTTGTTCGTTAAAAACAGTTTCAAAATGTAAACAAACTATGTGGCAGCATGTTTACTGGTTAGCACCAAGTGAGGGACTGGGAGACAGTGCAAGAACTTTATTCCCAATTTGCTACATGATCCTGGCCAAGTTATTTAGCTCCTGTTTGTTTAGCCATCTGTAACACGGGTGTAAGAAAAGTTATTTCCCAGATGGCAGCATGGTGAAACTTAATTGATGTTTGTAAACTTCTGGCAGAGTCCCTGGTGAAAGGTGAGTACAAAATAATATTACATTCACCTTCTGGGAGCTCTTATATTTATTTCATAAATGCAATAAAAATAAAGTGAGGGTTACAAGGAGAGAATTATTAAAAATCTGCTGTAATAATTAGTGAGTTCAAAAAGTGCATTCTAGTTCACAGAATACCAGTAAGTACTCATACATAAATATAGATCAGACTTGGTTTAATGGCTGTTTTGTTTTGTAAGATGAATGCATACATCCTCCCAAGAAGAAAGCTCAAATCACTTTCCCACCCTTTCCCCTGTCTAATTTCACTGAAATGATCAGAAAGGCTCCAAACCACTCCCCCCCCACCCTCCACCCCTTTAAAAAAAGATTAAATCTGGAATTTGTGGCTTTGTAGCTATGGCTTCTTACTTTACCCTGCTAGAGTGCATTCCTGGGCAATCGCAGCAGCTCTCGATTTCCCACCTCTAAAACAGGACATGGGAACTGGCACCACAGGCCCAAATTCAGAAAGTATTTTCCACAGAATGCCATCTCCAGCAGTGAGCAGCACCATATGCTGCTATGCACACTTCCCTTCCTACTCTATAGATTAGATATTACCAAGAGATTCTGGCTTTCTTCCAACACTTTTTTTCTGTTTTAAACAGTATCTGTTATAATTCTGGCTGCTCTTGTTTCCCTTAGAAAATCCCATCCTGCTCACTTCTTGGCGCCAATGTCATCCTGTGGCACATTTCCACAGCCAAATTAAGCCTTGGGCAGCAAATCATGAGGATAATACTACTACCTTTCTGTTTTCCTTTTTCATCTTGGCTTGTTTAGCTTACAGACTACAGAGCCTGGATTCCTTCCTGCTCTCTAGCATGGATGGAAGATGGCAGATTCAAACAAAAAATTGGTGTTTCCTTCATAGATCAATAACATATTACATGAACTCTTCCACAGAACACTGTGGATGCTAAGAGTTCAAATGGATTCAGAAAGCAAAACTAATGCAAAACAAATCCAAAAGACAAATTCATAGAAGAAAACCATCCTGGGCTACTAATCACAAAGTAATACCTTTGGCTTAGAAAGTGCCTGAGCTGTGGCTAGAAGCTGGAGATAACTACTATCACTGGAAGCTGGAGACAGTTTGAGGGTGGTCTTCCCCTAACTGCCCCTGCTTATATTCTTCCTCAGGAGATAGGATAAAGGGGCTAGAGCTCTAAAAAGAAAAATGATAAAAATAATAAAAAATACATACTTAGGACAAGCTGGAATCATGCTCTAGGATGTCTGTATGTAAAAAAGGGATAGCAATGCTTTGCTGGTGGATCCTGTGGGAGCCCAATGTGAGTAAGGTACTGAACTGCTGCGAGGCCTCAGGCACTGCGAAATGTGGACTTTGTGTGTCTGCAGGCTTAGACAGCAGCTTGAGCCAGATGGAAGGGAGAGGAAGAAGGCTAAGGGTTTTTTGCTTCTGGCACCTACAGATTTTTATGTATCTGCACCTAACAGGCAAAAACCTAACAAGTCAGCTCCATGCCATAACTTCTTCAACTTGACATCTTGCCCACTCTTTTTTTAACCACCTGCTACAGTGATAGCCTATTCATTAAATTTGAAGAAATACAATATTTAAAAAAAAAAGATTAAAAATAACTTAAATAGCCTTTCAGTTTTGCCAAATAAAAGAAGGAACCTCAAGATCCCCTATTTATGAAAAAGGTGAATTTGTTTGGGGGGGGGGGGTTTAAAAAGGGAGTTCTCCCAGGTTGTCAGCAGTAGACTATGTATCATGGTCAGATTGAGATGTACAGTTTATGAGCCTTTTTACCTCCAGTTAATTCAGATATATCCATTAGTCACATCAGGAGCTCTGGATTTGTCTTGCTTGCTACTAAGTGTGAACATGCCAATGGCCCCCTTTCGTTTGATAACTTATTAAATTGGAAGAAACATGAGTCCATTGTGCCCAGCTTCATCTATGCATGAGCCAAAGCATAACGTTCATCTAGCATAGATATAGCTATGTAGTTGGTATAATCCTTCTCCTTCCTGCTTTTTCTTCACGTTCTTTCATGGTGATAAACAGAAACTAACCTCATAGCAGAACTTTATGGCTGGCATTCACAACAACATCCCTTACAGTCAAAAGTAAAAATTCTTTTCTCTGACCTGTTTGTTTTTTCAGGCTCGCTGCAAAATCAGGCAGATGCTGCCACTTGATTTAAATGTGGCTTAGATTTCATAAGATAAAAGCCAAAATGTGGGAACCATGAAAAGGCTCTTAGAAGGGATGTTTATATGCCACTGTGTTCCAGCATAGTTCAAGGCCTGACAAGACTAGCAACTGAGAATGTTCACAAAGTGATATGAATCTTATTTCAAAGATGCAGCTTCAATCTACTTAAATAACTTCCAGTTGTGCGCTCCATCCTGGGAGTTTAATTAATACCCACTGATGCTTCCATAAATAAAGGATCCATGACTAAATGAGAGCAGTGCCTACTGAAAACTGTATAGAAAGACACAGCTATTTAATAAAAGTTACTAGCACAAGACATTTTCTAAAAATGGTATAGGGAAATATCTCTTTATGCAGACAGTATAGCTATCCACACTAATGTATGCAAAAATGGAATCACATTTCTGACTTTGAAGTTGCATTATAATATTTGATTCTAAGATCCAACAGTAGTTTTTCAAGACTGGGTTCCACTCGCACAATTTCAAGATGTTAAAAATACCTTTGACGCAGAGGGCATTTATCTTCCTAAATTTCATTGCCCTTATTTTCTTCTGGATTCTCAGAACCTTGTTCTTCTTCTTCAAGTAACAAGAATTCCTCTATCAATTCCCATACGTTCCTAAAAAAGCAGAATATATAACAACAGAATCAGCGGGTAGAAAATGAGACTTATGTCAGTGACAGCCAACACATGGGTGCAAGCACAGGCGGTGTCAGAGAGGCTTCCCATTATGAGCCATACAAAAGGAACTAAGACTGAGCTTAGCTAACTTCAGGCACTTGAGATTGCTTATAGAGACAGAAAGATTCATCACCATAGGATGATTCATCCCTGCTAACATCTTGCTACCTCAGAAGACTGAAATTTGTTGGAACAGATCTAGGCGGAGAGCTGAGGAAACCCTTTTTGCTACCATTCCCCTACATACTCTTCTCAATTAGATGCAGCAGCTCTGGAACGTAAAGATGTGCTCTTCTCCTCCAGATGTTTCCAAAGAACTAATACCAAGAGAGATATTTTCTAGACCTGGCATTATTCTCTGCAAATAAAGATAGTTTACGTTTACAGCACTGGTCCATATCGTTTTGTAATGCTAAGTGTGGACATCATTGTATCCACAGCACAGCTTGCTTTTCTGTTGCCTACCTTTCCTATAATGACCTGGATCAAGCAGTGCCATTAAGACTTGACAATAAATACATGGGCTTTTTTCCTTATAAATATTTAATCACATTAAAATGAAAAAGTGTTTGATCTAATTTTGTAGCTGTGTTCTGGTCACTTTCTATGAAGACCTGAGCAAGACAGTTGACTAATACAAATGAGAACAGAAAGCTAAATCCAAAAGGAATTTCATTATTTGCACTAGAGGTGTGGGCACAACCATCCCACCAGGAAAACAAATAAAACTACATGACCTAATCTATCCATTTACAGCTACACAATAGCATTTGAGCTTTCGTATTTTGAGTATTTTTAATTTAGCAAATGAGCACTAAAAAATAAAAGTTTTTTCACTGAATAGCTACTAAGCCTGAAGAAATCACATTCCTGCAGCAGAAGGAAAGAAGAAACTTGGCTGAGTAAATTGTTTGCTGCAAACATTTTATTTAGCTGTAGTCACAGGATAAATATTTGCCCCCAATTCACTGGACAAACTCTGAGCACCTGGGGGAAGCTTCTACTGTAGATATTAAGTAAGGATTAATCTATGCTTTGCCTCTAATTAAATGTCATCTAAATTATCTTATGTGCATTAAGGGCAAAGGATGATACAGTTTTGACTTCAGACAATTAGACACCCTACTTCAATTATGCCTCAAGACAGGCTTTGATTCAGAAATCTCATGCTACTATTACTGTTTCAGTCTCCCTGATCTGTCCTGGAGAAAAAAAAATGATGTCAGCTCTAGAAATGTGATTCGTAACGTTAGGAGGGCAGAATTTTGGACATCTATTTTATAAAGCAACTTATTATGCAAATATCCCAGAGCACTGTGCATCTTTAAAGGATTTATACATAAACTCTGCTGGAAGCAAAATGTTAGAGTCTTTCTGTTACATTTTTTAAAACATTTAGTGAGAACGCTTCCTTAAGTATCTCAGGGCTAATTACTTTTAATAATTAACATCATACAAATGAGACTAATTAACCTTGTGTTCAGCTATATCTACTACTAATTACCTCAACGTTTTATTTCTAATAACCTTTTGGCTGACCAATTGTTCTGTTTTAATAATGTTCCCAAATTTTTACTTTTCACAAAATGCTTCCCCTTATCCCTTTGGACAGAATTGCATTCCATTTTCTTCCAAGTTTTCTCTGTCAAATGACATTGATTTTTGTTTGTGAAGTCCCATTCCCCTTCCAATTTAAAATGTTGTCCTACCTTTCAAAATCAAAAATCAAAGAAATACCAAAAAGTAGGTTAATGCACTGTCCTGTAATTTCTAAGCAGATGCAAGTGTGATCATATTTTATGGGCCTGACTGCACTTCAGATCTTTCTTGTTGCACACTTTCCTAGACCATGGACCATCACTGTCTTTCTTAAGAGAAGCATCAAAGGACCCTCCCATTCATACAGGTCCTATATGTTCACCCATTACTATCTTGGCTACCCTGACTTATGTTCGATAGCTGAACGGAATGTAACCATCAGTAACCAACACACTTTCCTCAAGCAAGTATTACTTATTTAAAATTAAAGCATTTCAGGTAAAACAGGTTTTAGAACAACAGACTATATCTATCTTATCAGATGTCTATGCAACTGCACGTTAAATCCTTCAGACCCCTAATATGGCAGTGAAAATTTCTCCCTAAATCACAGTCATGTTTTATTTCCACCTGCTCTAAAGACCAATGCCTTAAATCTTGCATAGCCTACAAATCACACTTCTACTTTTCTCCACCTAGAGAGCATGTAATTTTGTAATTGTCCATAAGCTCTAGATCTACTAGCACTCAGCTCTGGCAAAGCAAGTCTTGCAACTTTAAGCAGGAGGCCAGAAATATGCTATTGTGTAGTAGCTGCTTTCCACGTTGTTTGTGGGGAGATTGTTTATTTAGATCTCATGTGTTGCTTTACTGTTGTTCTCTTCCAATTCCTCCCCTTCCTCTCATTAAGCTTAATGAATGCATCCATCCAGGAAATTTTAACAACATAATATACAGTAACTTCATATCATAAAGCAGGTCACTTTCCATGTTCATGAATTTATCATATAGTAGTGGCCTTAGATCGTTAGGTAGCAGCTCATGAACTGAGAGCTAACTCGCACTGCCATCCTCCAACAACAAAAGTGCTGTGACTGCAGAGACTACCTTGTGAACTCTTATGTTGGCAATTCCAACTAATTAAGAACCAGAAACAGTAGATTAATTGAAGCTTAACCTTAATTTTAAGGCCTCATAGACTCCTAGAATCCAGCATTTTCTGTTTTAAATTAAAAGTGAGTTGAAAATCTTTATACTTCATAAGACCTGAGTTCAGGGTTCTGTTTTGCTAAGACTCAAGACTTTTGAAACAAACATTTAGGCTTTTTTTACTTTCCCAGCACGATTTAAATGTTAAAAATTCTGCTGTATCAGCAAAACAGACCCCCTGTAACCCTAAGTGTTGACAATAGGATGAGAATAGAATCATTCTTTTCTATATTAATGCATCATTTTCTTTTCAGTCTGTAAGTAAAGTATCATTTGGGATTTTTACCACCAATCTCATAACTGTGCATGGAAGTGTACAGCTCACAGACTCGTACTCACAGACAAACACAACAGGGGGGGTTGTGCCCTATGACACAAAACACAAGACCTGACATCTAAATTTGAGAAACCACTCACTTAGCATAGTATTATAACAGGAGACAAGTCCATAATATCTGCCTAATGTCTGAAACATAAAAAGGCTGACACAAAATACAGTAAGGTCAGTGAGGCTTTCCATGGGCTGCTCAGGCCTTTTTCTAGGCTGCAGCATCTCCCTCCAACTGATAAATGAAAACATTTACATTGCACATGCAAATATAAACCAACAAATTGGGCATGCAGCAAAGCAAGAAGTTAAACCTGCCTGATTTGCTTGGATGCAGTGATTTCTTGTAAGGATAAATTATGGGTCCAAAAGTGCCTGTGGCTGTTGGCAGGGCACATCACTCAAAAACTGCCTTAAATTCTAACAATAAACTTGACTTTTCAGCAATTTTATAGATCTACTTTTTCAATTCATATTGAGCTTTAGTTATGGCTGAAGGTTGCTCAGTTTTTGCAAAACTGCATTGCAGGCCTGAAAAGCAAACCTGTGAGCAGCACTTAAAACTCACACCAGTCTGATAGCATATATGCCATATATGTTAAAGCTTGTACCTATCTGAGTATGTGCATTTCATGGCATTAATGGTGGATGACTAAGCAGAGATAGCCTCTCTTCCTTGCTTTTTCACCTTGGATGACTCCTTATCCAAGGCTTCTGAATATTAAAAACATAGCAGGAATAAACAGAGTCTTAGGATAGAGCTAAATACTACAAGCACCACAGCAACAAATAAATTCATTATTTACTACTGATAGGTGGCACTAATAACCAGAGCCACATGCTAACTCAGTTGCTTGAGACTGACCCCATAAACCCACAGAAAAAAAAGAAAAAGAAAAAACAGTTATGTTATACAAGACTGGGAATCTCAAGCCAGTTCCCAATATAAAAAAATCCTCATCACAAAAAAGTTACCAAAATTGACCCTAGTGGATGATGGCAGAACAGACAAGGGGTAGAATTCCTCCAGGTGAAACGTGAGAAAACATTGGCAAGACACTGAGGGGAAGCTTAAAAGGTTTTTGCAAGTACCATAATGGTCTGTTCTGTATTTAAACAAGTAACTGAAGCAATCAGGGACGTTAATCAAACACTAAGCGTAATTCCCACTGTTAATTTTTCTTAGTTTAACACTCAGGGCCGTACTGAAGTCAAATCTATAATCTCTGATTATGACTCCCAGCTGCTATTGTATGTACTTTGCAAGTAGCACTTGAATGCAGCTGCTATTAATAACTAATCTTTCTTACTTCGGTCTAGCAAGTTATTACAACAGGAGTTTCCATCACTCTAACACTTTCTGTGTAACCACAGTGACATATTTGAACGTCACAGACTCACTTTTGATTTTCCTGAGTGATATGCAGTTTATCTAAAGTTTCTGTGATACTGTCTTCAACTTCCTGTAAAAAAGAAAGACATAAATTTTGAGAAGTACTGAAATATCTTTCAGTGGCTAAGAAAAAATCTGCAGTGATATTAATTGGCAATGTGTCTGATCAGCATTTAAAATACTTCAATACTTTTTACTCCATTAACCTTGACATAAATTATAGTAAGTAGTTCCTGTGTGACAGGAGTTTTAATTTAGCACTACATCTGAAGTTATGCATGTCTTTGAGTCTGACATAACGCCTCACTTCTTGCCAGCTCTCACACCATGAGGAAAACCCTACAGACAGTAAAACCAAGTCTTAATGTATAAACATGGAAGGGTGTTTATAGCATTGCTTTTGTTAAACCAGTTACCTCTGTACAAATTTTTTTATTTTTGTCTTTCAGCATACATGTCCATTCCTGGTTTTTAGAGTGAGCTGCTAGACAAAACTTTGTTTCGGTGCAACTAGCTTTGTATTTCACATTTCACTAACATCTGAAATGAAGCCTGCTCTTTTGGCTAGTAACATAGAGCATCAGGCTTCAGAGTGTTCAGTGAAATATCATCTGAACCAAAGATTGTTTTATTCAAGCTATTACTCACTTTTCTTCTCTTTTTAGGCATCTGTCAGTCCCTGTATTTTACAGAAGTCTTTCCAGGTTTTTCTTGCTGAGCTATTCCATGGATTTTATAAGTTGGAGACATCTATCACAGGCTCTCTTACCTCATTGCAGTGCCTTAACTACAGTTGAAAAATGGGAGCTTTTGCAGCTTTGATTTACATATTCAGATCAAAGTACACTGATAGCTCTCCTCAGTAGTAGAAAACAAGGTGAATATATATCCAGTACCTTTCTACTTTCTAGCTGGCAGTTCTCAGCAGGCCTAATCTGGAACCTGCTGCAGCCAAAGAGAAGCTTTCCAGTGATTTGGGATTAGATCTAGTGAAAGTAACTCATGTAGAAATTAGTTTGCACTATGCCTGAATCACACCAGGGTCTAAGGAAATAACTTACTTTTATTTGGTATTGAAGAAATCTGTTTGATGAGTTGATTTTCATAATTTCAGTCTGAAAAGGCAATATCATAGATCAGTTAAATTGTCATACAACATTTCAGCAAAAGCAAATGCATCAAACTGACTTATCTATTTAAAAAATGCAATCTGTGTGGAAAAGGACACGTTGTACTTATGCAGCTTATGAAATCATGTTTTTAAAAGAATATGGAAAAGCACTAGTTTAATTAGATTGCTCTCCTTAAATGATAATATGCTTGCCCTTTCAAAGGAGAAATGATTTAAATGGTGAATTATTACCAATAGTAATAAAAACTCAGTAAGCCTACACAAACATTCAGCCAAAATATCCTTGGAGGGCTAATTCTTCAACTAGAAGAGGCCCTAAAGGGGCCTGTCCACTTCCCCTCCTGGCTACTTAAGGAGTATCAGAGTTTTCCCTCCCTTGCTGATGTGGCTGTCTCCTGATGCAACAACTATACAACATTGCCATCTGCTGACTATCCTTTTTCATTACAGTACGAAGCCCAGTCCAACAAAAGCCCTACCCACTAGAATTAGAAATGTATATTTAAAGACCTTCTGAATTCTCATATTTGTTTAAAAAAAGCAAGGAGAGGAACTTATCAGAGTATCTATTTTTTAGAGGACCAGAGTTCATATACACATTTCTCGTGTCACTGCAGGAGCGCCCCTTACACACTGTACTGAAGGTGCATAGAGCCTAAGATCTCCTGCTTGCCAGCGAAGAATGGAAATTGTCATGACTAATTGCTGTTATTCATTGTTTTAATATCTTGATACTAAGTACATTCGTCTAAATTAATCAAGAGTTCACCTCCTCGCCCAGCCCCCCCGATCCTTGGAGGCCTGCTGATTATTTTAGAAACAAGTGACAGACTTCTGTCTTGTGCTCCTAGGTAGCAGCACAAGGAGCTGTTTGAAAAAGCTTGCTGGCAAAACAGCAACTTTGAATATATCTTTCAATTTAAAGGCAACCAAGCATGACACAGCAACACAATGGCAGTCTCTATGCCTGAACTGGTAAAGACAAAAACAAGGAGTTTGGGCAATTTTTGCATTGTGTGTTTGTATAGTTTTTCTCAGCTTTTCTGTGACTTTTTGGCTGCTCTGTTTTATTTTCAGTTCAGATAATTAAATGGATTAGATGTCCTGTCAGCAGCTATAATTCTGCTTCAGGGGACAGAAAGTTTGGAGAAATGTTTGACCTTCTAGATGTTTATCCAAAACCAAGCTCTACACAAACATTCTGCTGTTTGTCCACCATTAACAGTGACACATTATTCCCTGTTCACACTGACTGTACTTTTTAGCTTCTATTTAGCTGCATGAAATTACCTCCTCACTTAACACAGCTGGAACTCTTATTAGTGTAACCAGTGATAGGGACAGGTTAAAAGTGGCTTTATTGAGATCATGCACTGTTTCTAACTGCACAACTGCCAGTAGAAAAGGAATACTGGTTTTAATGCTGAATGTGCCATTGCTGCAGAAATTTGCAAGTGTTTAATTTTTATAATATAAGTGGTCCTCACACAGGCCACTCTCAGTATGCAATTTTTAGCACATAAATAAATCTCTGCAAGTTCTGTGCCTTGGATTGTATAGTATTCAGTACAGGCCTGTCTCCCACTGTTTGCTTTGTACAGCATCAATCACAATGAGAGCACAAGCAATAGTAATGGTGCTTACTGTACTACAAAAAAAAAAAAAAAAAGTAATAACTACTCTGTAACAAGTATGCATGTTAATATTTGTATTCTTTTTCTTTTATTAAAAATCAATTACTTGATCTCAACAATCCATCACAGACCTCCTGTTCTCAGTCTAGACTTAACCTATCCTTCATTTATGTTGCTGAAATGTATTCAGATATGGTCATTTATATCCCAAGTGAAAGATTTGCAGTCACATTCAGGTATTTAAGCACCTAGAAATGGGATTCCAGAGACTATATCAGCACTGTGCTATCATCAGCAATGTGCTATCATGGTCCCTGTTGAAGTCATTAGGCATTTCAGCATTGATTTCAAGGGTGGATGAGTTAGCCAGCTCAGAATACTTGAAAACCCTACCCGTTGGTGGACATTATTACCACCCTCCAGGCTGAGAAACACAACAGGTTAAAAATATGATGCTCCAGTTGTTTAATAATTATTTGGCTACAAACTTCCCAACTTGTGACACAAATGGTGAAATAACCCCTGTGTCTGTAGACCACCATCTACCACAGTGAGGGTCAACCACCAAGCACCCTGTTGCAGGATGGGAGGCTGGACACTGGTGATTGGAGCCAGAGGAGGGCCAGGACTAGATACATGTTATGTTCTCAGAGGAGAAAATTAAGACTGCTGAGTGCCAATCTGAGCTCTAAAGAGTCCATGACGCTAGTACCTAGACATCAGCACTCCTCAAGAAACCTTGCTAGGAAGTGTTTAGAATTAATGATTTCTTGCCTCTACATCTCTGAGAGTGTTTGCCATATCTACCATCCCAGCACAAGCCATTCTTTCTTTCTTCTCAGTGTACAGTATCATCATTTCCTCCCATGTGCTGAGAACTTTACACCTCATTGATTCAAGCTGTTCGACAACAGAGGGATTTTTTCCTACTACCTCCTTTATCTCATGGTTGCTGCAGGTTTCTGGAAGTATAAAAATACACGCACAGTTAAAAGGACAGAGCTGGCAGTGAAAGCTATGTGGTGTCTATGGCTGTGTCCATAGTGCTTGCAGTAGACATACCCAAGTACAAGCTTGAGTTAGCCAAGCCAAGTAGTACAGACCAGGGGCACCCACAACATTGCTCCCAGGTCACCTGGTGCTCACACTTGCTGCACCCACACTTCATTTCAGCCAGACTGACCTCTGGCCCGCACCAGCTGTGCCACTCACCTTTCGCAGTCACCCCAACCAAGGCCCTGCAAGCACTTCATTCAAAAACATGGACAGGCTCCCACTGGATACAATGGGAACCCAGCCAAAGAGGAAATCCATGCTGCATCCCCTACCAGCATGGAGACCTGGTAACAGCATGTAAGGAGCAGAATAAACACACCATACTCCCTTAAGCATCCAGAAAATGCATAGACAACTTCACTTTCACCCACATTAAAACAAGTCAATAATGTGAGCATATGAGCTTTAAACAAATAACATCTTAAGGTAAATGTGTGAGGTCCTTGTCGCATTGAATGCCTGTTCAAAAAAAACACCAAAACCTTCCTCCGGTAATCCTAGCTCAAAGCTAAAATGTCCAGTAGGGAAAAAAAAAAAAAAATCTGCCCATAAAACGATAAGGTCTGTTCCTCCCTCAACATGTCCCTGCACTAGCACCCCTTTGATCAGGCAGATGGTATAAACACTAAACGCGGTCTAGGGCAGAGCAGTGGGCTTGGGGAACCATCTGAAATGCCATGAGGACAAATGGAGCAGGGTATTTATCGCAGCAGCAGCAGGCACTGGCTCTGTGCACACCACTGACAGCTCTGGCGGGGAGCAAGCCCTGGGCTAGGCTCCTTGGGGAACTGCCTGCTCAGTGCCACCTCTGCAGGAGGAGCTGCCAGGGTGGCTCAGCCTCTCCTAGCTGGTCCATGTCCAGCCTTCAAGACCCTACACAGCCAGCTGACCCTTCTGCCCATCCAGGGTCTTGTTTGAGTCAAAATCTCTCTGTCTTTTTATAGCTTTTCAGTGAGCTCTCCCACAGCCTGTTGATGCCTGCTCCACTGTGGTGGGAGCTATATCATGGGTCCTTGCCTCCACCCAGCCCCTCACCAGGCATCTGGGGGGCATGGGAAGCTGCAGACACAAATGAATAATGTCCCTCGCTCCCAGAGTCTGGGCTTGTACAAATAAACTGCTTTGTTCCCTGGCAGCACTGCACCTCCAGGTTGCACTGTGCTCTCGCATGTGGGTTCATTTCTTGGTGCTTGTCTGCAAAGAGGGGAGCTGCGGAAAGCAGGGCGGCCAGGAGAGGTGTCAGGGTGCAGGGCTACATCCCCCAGGCTCTGCCTCTACCGAGCGCTCAGGGAGGAGAGAGCCAGGAGGGAGGGAAGGCGCCAGCAAAGGGAACGGAAAGAGGGAGAGGAAGAAGTGGTCTGTCTCTGCGGTGCAAGATGCAGCTGCCATTGGTGCAGACCCTTCTTGGCTGACTGGAGCAGTGAGCAGAGCAAGAAAATCCTGGTGGCTCAGGTGCTGCCCTGGAGCTCGAGGGGTTTTCAAAGCCCATGGTAGTTCGCTAGCTACTTTTGCAATATAACAGCTTTGTGCAGTGTTGTCAGATTCAGGGCTAGGCCACTGTGCTGGATACTGAGGATGTTTTAATGATTAAAGGCTGCCTGTTGTGATCGCAGAACACCTAAATTTCCTACTTTCCGAGCAGCCTGTCGACAGGCAGCCAGCCCCTCTCTGCCTCCCTCTGGTCTGCGGTGCAGTATCTATGTGCAGTCAATAGTTCAGTGAGGGATGACAGCTTAGATGAAAAGCAAGGCAGACTGGAGGAAGAGAGTACGAGCCTGACTTGAGTTGTGTACTGCCTTGCATGGTGAAAGTGTCTGACCGTGCTTCCTGCCTCTCCCCCTGTCCCAAGGGCCAGCCACTACCAGCTTTGCAAAACTCCTTTCCCTTTGCATAGGCCAGTGAAAATGATAGTGAGCATGTCCCTTCTATGGGTCAGGATGGCTACTGGGCCTGGTAGGGGTTTACAGAAATGCTACTTGGAGAGAATCAGGTAGTGCCTTTTTATTTAGAAGGGGTTAGAAAAACATTTTATTTAACTAAAAATAAATAAATAAATAAAATCTCCATTCTTCTCCCTTGGGAAAACCACAAAGTTCTCATTTGAAGTTAACTTGGAGAAAATATTTTTGATTGCTTAGCACCCCACCTCCCAAAACAAAAAACAGATATTTTGCACAGCCTTCCTCTCTGAAGTGCCAGCACTTGTTAGCACATTTACACCCCCAATTTCATGGCTGAGGCTTCTAAATACAGCTGTAATACAAAAAGAAGAACAACAACATTTATATCTTTTTGACGTGGCTGGTTTTGATTCCTCAATGTGTAATTGAGGAAGGCAGGGAGGGGAAATTTGAGGTTAACGGAACAAGTATTTTTGAAATTAGTACCTGGTAGGCAGAGGAAGAGGGAGAAACCTTTACCATTGCTTAAATGTCTTTTAGCTCATTTTATGCAAAACCATTTCTCAGAAATGCCTTGGCCTAAAAACTTCTGATTGTTTTATTCATTAGTCCTGCAGGAGAGCCAGAGCCAATGACTGATTTTATGGGTTTTTTAGTGGTTGGCTGCAAAGCTTTGGAATTCAAAACTTGTACCATGCTGTACAAACAAACACAATCAGGGCAGCTGCATCCAGTGAAGACAGTTACACTAGGGAGGAATTGGGGTCAGTTTAATTTCTGAGGAAAAAAGGAAAAGCAGAAGCTGGTTTGGTTGTGCAGCACTGTTCCTATTGAACGTGTTTATAAAACAGAGCTAGATACCAGTAGTAAGAACCACATAGGGCGAAGGTAATGACTCCACACAGCCTACAGTAGGACACTGGGCCGCTGCGACATTGCACATAAAGCAGGCTTAGATCTTCCTCTTTCATCAAAGCTGTGCTATCAGACATTATGCATTTCATATCACAGGTTAAACACCTATTTCTTTATTTACTACATTATAACTTGCAAACCGGTATGCTCTCATGCTCTGAAAGAAAACTATGCTTTGAATACAGCTTTTCAATAAAGCCATAAAATGCAGATGTACTCTGTGGTCAGGCCAGTCATCCTGTATTCTACCCTGATGGCATTCCCCAGATTTTAACCAGTTCATCAAACTCACTCAGCTTTTCTTTTTTCCCTTTCACAACTTTCTAGATTTATATATATTACATTATATTCCATCTGAACATGAGGAAATACTTTTTCACTGTGAGGGTGACAGAGCACTGGAACAGGTTGCCCATGGAGTCTCCTTCTCTGGAAATATTCAAAACCCACCTGGATGCAATCCTGTGCAATGTACTCTAGGTGACCCTGCTTGAGCAGGGGGGTTGGACTAGATGATCTCCAGAGGTCCCTTCCAACCTCAGCGATTCTGTGATTCTGTGATTACTATGGATAATTCAAAGGTCCTGATCTAGATTTCACTGATCAAAGACCTTATCAAAAGACATGTTTTCTCAGGAGATATATAAGTAGACTGTAAACCTCATTGCTGTTATTAAACCAAGGAACCTAACAAGTACCCAAGAAGGTCTGGAGTTTTGTATGGATAACTAGAGCATCCATGACTGATACAGTGAATGCTGAAAAGAAGCTTAGGAAGGTCTATAAAATCACGTGATTCAGGGCTTAACCTACCCATGATAAGCATGAAATCCAGCTATCACACTTCTGCCAGCTGAAGGGTTTTGCATACCATCCTCTGAGACATCTTTAACTCACCAGAGTGTTGTGACTCCAACAGTGACAGAATCAGTCACAGACTCAAAGACAATTTGGCAGTCTCTAGGTTCCTTAAGCATTA
This sequence comes from Apteryx mantelli, assembly GCF_036417845.1. Lineage (NCBI taxonomy): Eukaryota > Metazoa > Chordata > Aves > Apterygiformes > Apterygidae > Apteryx > Apteryx mantelli. The sequence goes on along the minus strand of NC_089980.1, from coordinate 60,303,984 downwards.
GAAAGTCTCCCATTGACATCCACAGGTTTTAGATGAGATCAGGAATGAAAGAAATATGTTATGCGCCTGACTTCATTAGGTGCCAGCACATTTTTATCATACTAACAGAAAAAAAAAGTCATGGGCTGAGATAATTTTTGGTTTGGTTTTCTTTCAAACCATTTAGGATACCTTAGTACCCTAATTTGGACCATATTTCATTTTTATTTCAGTCAGATTTGTCATATCACTCACCTGTTTTATCCTCAGGGGTCTGGCTCATCCACATCACCATTTCTAATTCATTCTGCAGTCTAGAACAGAACAAAAGAGAAAAACACTTTAGGGTGATCACAGATGTTTTTTCAAGACCATACAATGAGTAAGGCATGAGCACAAATTAATGTAGATGACCCCACATTTCTTACACATAATGAAGATTATTACTGATGTCTAGAAGCAAAATTCTGCTCTAATATGACATAGAGCAAATTTAAGCTCACTAAAACAGTGAAGTGACTCCAGGTGATCTGAATGCTTAGTAATGCAAAGGAGAGAAGAACTGACTGTGTGTGAGAAGAACAGGATTCAGACAGTCACCCTCTGCTTCATTAAAATGTCAGCTTCTTTCCTGAGACGAAAGACTTCTTGTTCACTGAATGAAAATACTGAAGCAATTATACATTACTTACTTACACACATACATAGTGAGCCATCTAGGTAGCACAATAACATAAGTAAGTGGACCGTTTAGTTCTTTGTATATACTTCAGCATTCTTACTTCCCCTCCCCTCACCAGAGCTTCAAAATCCTACCAGATGTTCTAACTTTACTAACCAATGTTATTTTAAAAGAAGACATCAGTCTTGTGTGAAAATGTTTTCCCCTGCCCACCAGCCAAAGATGGTTTCCCCATATAAAGAAAGAATTACACATGGCCCACGGCAAAAAGAGGAAAAATTCAGTGTTAGGCTCCTAGTAGCAGTGAATGCAGGAGAATATCAGATTTTGATTATTAGCTTTCCTGCAAAATTAGAAAACTATCATTAGGTTAGTGCAACTTCCTAGACTTTTCTGGAAACAAATTACTGTCCAGACCCAAAAGGTCTTAAAGAGTATAGGATTTTTATACCTATAGTAGTCAAATCTTTCAAGAATTCCTTCAGATCATTCTGGGGTGTTTATCATTATTCCCTTTCAGCCCTTTAGCAGAAAACAAAATGACATATTTTTTCCCCTTTACTTCTAAAATATTTATAAAAGCTTACACAAAAATCAATCTCTGTAGCCTAGATAAAATTTGCATATGCGTGCTCTATAAATATTCCACACTATGTCCTTGATCCATCTTAAATTCATGGCAGTTTGACTTTATCCCCCACTACCACATCATGAATTCTCTCTCTGTAGACATGTGTACACATGTTAGAGTACTGGGCCCCTCTTAATTAGCATCCTGACTGTTTACACTAGCAGAAACTAGTGAACATGAGTCTCTCACACTCCAGTATCTTAACTGCAGAATCACAGACAGTGCATTTTGAAAGCGCAGTGTAAATATTGTAATGTGTACAAACTAAATACAATGAAAACAACAATGGCAAGGTAGATATAAATGACGTCTTAAGTCATCTAGTCTAGTTAGAGTAACATTTACGAGAAAAAGGGATGGAAAAGAAGGGGAACCCACCAGCTGAGTTAAACACTGACTTGTTAATTCTTCAGGTTGCTGAAAGACAGTGGAGTGGGGAAGAAAACAAGGAAGTCTGTATGAAAGATCTCCTACCAGGACAGCTTTCAAGCCTAAAGGTAGAGGTCTAGAACTAAACAGTGACAAGCTCAAACATTGTGGGTAGCAAGTCAGATCAGAGCTTGGAGCAGGGAGGAGAAGATTCAGAACCTGACATATAAAATATCAGGGGAAAGTAGAAGACAGAAGCATGGAAATGCTAGGTCAGTCCAAAGAAGGCAGAGTTTCTCAGGAAGTTTGAGAATAAATCAGACAAAATAAGGAAGTCAAACTAAGTCCTGTCTTGGCATAGGACACAACAAGCACAAGCACAGGTTATGCTGCCTCCATAGTAAGGAACGAAGCCAAGGTCCCAGCAAAAGCGACACAGCTCTGAAGCCTGATGATGCATGCTGCAGTCCTTGTGGTCAGGGGACTTCTCTGTGGCCACGTAAGCTCTTTAGTGGGGATCAGTCAGGAATGGCAAAACAAAAAAGCCTTTCCCCTGCTCAGAGCTTAACCGTGTCTCCCAATGCAATTGATACAAAAAGGGGGGAAAAAATGAACCATATATTAAACAAAGCAGAAAGATTTTTACCTAGAGTAGGCCATCCATAGGATATGATCTCTTGGCCTTCTATTTAAGAGTAGAAGTTTTTAAAACTGCTTTTTTTACAACTGATTATTTGTAGCTGCTTTATCCCATCTATGTAGTAGTCACTAGACAGGTCAACAGTGTGCAGGTCTCCAGCATTAGCAACACTTACTCTTGGTTTCTTTCCAGGGCACTTTTGGCTTTCTTCATAAGAACCTGCACGTCTTTCCTGACTGCCTGTATTTCTTGAGCCTTTGAGGGTCTTGTTTCCATCCCTTTGACCTGAGCCTTCAGAGTCTGCAAATGTAAAAACAAGAGTAAAATGTGAACAAATGTAAAGTGTTTCCTTGGATAATATTTTCTTCTCTAAATATTGGCATCATTTTTAAAATTACTTTTTCAGCAAAATTCAGTTCTGATGGAGACATCTGAATGAGCTGGTCATGAGAATAAGAGCTGACATGGCCAGGCATGGACCAAAAAACTATGGTGGGTGTTAGTCACTCAAAGAAGTCCTTGCAATTGGTAAATAGACTAAAGGGCTATTAAAAATAGAACAAGCACCGACAGTTGCTGTTGTGTATCACAACCAGACAATAACAAAGACTCAGACCCATCCAAAACCCTTGCTTTCAGACAATCCTTTTGGGTGTTTTGCTGCTTAGCAGCATGTTACTTATGCTAGACAAAGCACATAGGCTGTCAGAGGTGCCAGCTTCATCATTACCTTTCATTGTGGTTTCAACAGATTGTCAATAATCCACAGAAACTCCTGGGCTCAGTGCCAAAGGGAGCGGATACCTGGAATGAGATCCGTGGAGTACATTCTAAGGATGTGCTCAGGGTCAATGGAGAGCACTCACCTACAGAGCCAGCAGGAGAGGTGGGGGGTCATTTTGGAGTATGGAAAGTAAAAAGAGGAGGAATGCAAAAGGATCAGTAGAGAAGCAGAAAAGTGTCTCAAATTAATGAAGAAAAAGGCAAATAAGCCTTTTAGCAGGTTAGAGATGCCTGATCCAGAGCCATGAAGTGCAGGGACTGTGATGGTGGAGAACTGGGCCAGACACGACATGGCTTCTGTCAGGGCACCGTGCGGGCCAGCAGCTCCTCGGGGCCCAGGCTGGTATCAGGCGGCTCCTAGTGGGCCAGGGCCAGGCCTCATTGCCAGGGCCCATCCTACTGTCCCAAGAGAGCAGGGCACCAGGGGCAGCCCCAGCCTCAGGCATCAGGCACCACCACAGGGATGGGACCAGGCCAAGGCCAGGCCAGGCAGTTACCCATGGGTCAGGGTCAGGGTTGGCAGGGAAAGGGATCCCCTTTCTCTTCTTCTGCCAGAAGTGAGATGTCACTGGTGGGGGAATGGGTGTGTGGCACTACTCCTGCCAGGCTTATGCTAGTGTAACCCACTGTACGGCAGGACTTCTGCAGAACGGCTGCCATGAGACCTAATATGGTCCCACTAAAGAGGAGATGCCAGCTTGTAATACTGGCACCTTCCTCTGCCATGTTTATTGCCCTTCTTCACATTCAACTTCCAATTTTACCATCCCTACAAAGAAACAGACAGAACATTTACCTGAGGCAGCCGCCTCACTCTCTGTGCAATGGGCTGTACGACTGTAATGTGCCTATGTACCATGCCCATAATGATCTGGACACAAGGGATGTTTTCTTTTCCACTTGGAAAGGTGACTTTTTCCAAAGTCAAACATGACTCTTCTAGGAATGAGTGAACTTACTTATTTGCTTCATAAGAGACCACTAAAACAGTGCTCAGATGGTGCTCATTTTCCATTACTACCAGTGAGTGACACATCCAAATAAGTGATAATAAGTTTGATCCAAGGACTAAAGGGTCCCAAAAAGATGAGGAGAAAGACTCATGTCTGTTTGTGCATCTGAAAGCACCTGTTTTCAAAAAACTGAGTCCAAGAAACCTTATGGCTTAATTAGGAGCATTTGACAAGCAAATACTACCTTGTATCGTTCTATAGGCAGGGAGTCCAGAAGTATCATCATGTACAGCTCATACTCATTCTAAACAAATTGAGAGGAAGGAAAAGCATTAGAAAATGTTTAACACAGTCCAGGGATTACACAGTCTGGTTTCACTTTGGTTCCAGAAAAATCATACCTCTTCTGCTGGTGCCAAAAGCTTTACTTCTGTTTCTGTGCATGATCTTGTTCAAAATCCACCAAAGCTGATAATTTGGATTTTGCCTTTGCCAATGTGATTCTCAGCACAGTTCAACTCCCCATCTTGCTTCTCTTCCTCAAGGATGTCTTGGCTTGCACTGCCTGCTCCCTATTCTCTTCTCTCACCTACAGCTGCTAAATTTTAGTGGTAATTATTTTGTCAACAGCTATAGAGGAATGACATTTTTCTCCCCTTCAGTTATTGCTGGGAAAGTCAATGCAGGATTTCTACCATCACTAACACCACAACACAGTGTACAGAATCAGAGTGCAATTTGGTTTTCTCCTATATTTTAGTTGTGTTCCATATGCAAATCACTCTTTTGAGTGTCAAAGAAGAGAAACAAACAGATTTGGTCCCCACATAAAGGGTTTCAAAAGTTATTTTTCAGCACAGCAAGAAATCAAAAGACAAGAATAGGCACCCTGCTTAGTAAGTCAGATAAGAATTAACACTGTTCACGTGTAGTTGTCAAAGAAAGAAGTGGAAAACTAATGTACCAGTAATGTACTATGGTTTGATTTTTTCCAGAACTTTTACAGGACTTTAGAATTAGGGCTAGAGTTCCAGAACAAAAGTTAAAGTTTTCTTGTTGTTTTTTTAGTGATGCTTTTATCAAAGTGCTTAAGTGGTAGCCAAATGTTTGGTGTCTGTTTATGTAACTCACACAGTGCATTAGTGGAAAGCTTGGAAAAGAACTCATACGTCTTTCCCAGTAGCTGACTGCCCTTCCCACTTGATCATAAAGAGATGTTAAAGCAAGTGCAAATGTAAGCTTTGCACATGATGATGCTGTCCTGTAGCCTGTGGCACACTGCAGGAGGAGAAAGTCATGGTTTGTCACTATATTGTTAATTAAATGGCATAAAGTCACAGTAGAAACACTGGGACACATGGAAGGCTTTGTCGTCTCACCAGTAGGGCCAGAAACAGAATTTGGAACATACTAAACACATAATCACGTGTTTTATAGGCATAGAGTTTAGTTTGCTGGTCAGCATAAAAAGGTGATGGTAACACTTAACATACACACACTGTTGTAGCCCTAATTAGAATGAATCAAAGCAGTGACTAAAATCATAGCCTGCTCCTGAATCACTCAATATGACAAGTTTCCACTGCTCCTTGCTCTCCACTGTCACTGCTTCCAGTCACATGTCTGTGTGCCTTGTTCCCTTCAGCTTCTGCCCTCTTTCCCAGCAGCCACTCCATCTACTTGGTTCAGTAGGTGTCTTCCCCCCTTACAAGCAGGGGTTAGATTTGGAAGTTCATACTACATGCAAGAGGTAGAGAAGGACAATTCCTGTCAGCTCCCAGGCTCTGCTCCCAAAAGTTCCTGTCCCACATACACAACACATCTGTGAGTTGAATGATCTACAGAGGTATGCCATTCCTTGAGATTTCTCCTTTTTCTATTAACATGATGATGCTTAGAGAAGGAAATGATGTCAGCTCGAGTTGCTGACCAGACTGGTAAACTGAATTTCTGTAGTGGCATATTTGTTAAAACTTCCAGTCTCTCTTCTTGTTTGCTTACCTACATACAGTGGGAGAAGGAGCTCAAATGAGGAAAGAATCAGCTCCTTTGAGAGCATTAGTGACAGAAATGGTTCTTTGAGCCCCCATTTGCTGGGTATGTTTGATTTTAACATGTAAGCAAGGGGGCAGATAAAAGTCTCCTGAAGAATATAAATTCCCAGCACTGTCACTATCCTCACTGTAGTTAAGAGTGGATAAATGTGCCAGATGCACTGAGAAAAGCATTGGTAAAGGCTACTGGGAGGTAACATAAGAAACAGTAGTTAATGTGCATTTAGCTTATGTCATGCTAAACTTAGGAATGTTTCTTACCTTAATTTCCTTCAAAATATCACCAAATATCAGAGAGCTGTTGCAAATATCTTCAAACACTTTCTCAACAACCTGCAGTCTTTTGAAATGGAGGGGATCACAGTTGCAGATTTTCTGGAGTTCCTGTACAATCATCAGCATGAATAACTATACAAGTGCATGCAGAGAAGGTGCTCTAAAACAGCTACTGTCAGAATGTGTTACTTGGTTCAAATCCATGCTGTTCATCCTGATGGTATGCAGTAAAAAGTATCATCAGAACCCAGCAACTGAAGAATAAATGGTTAGGAGATCAAGTCCACGGTCACAACTTGACTTCTGTATTTTGATCATCAATAAGAAGAAAGTCCACATTCAACAAAACAGGATGTACTGACCACCAAAAAGATGAGGAGAAAACAAAGAAGACTCAGGTTTGTGGGGCAGAAGACAATAATTACATTAGGCTTGCATTTATTGTTGAATGTCTTGCTTACGTGTTTACAGCCAGTCCTTCCATAAGAACAAATCAGTCTGTCTCTATTAACTTCAACAGATCATCTCCAGGGCTATGAGAAGCAGCCCTTGAAACATGTTGCATCTCTTAAAGCAATTGGTAGCTCAGAGAGACAACATACGTAAACAAATAAATAAATAACCCAAGAAACCCTAGCTAAGGAATGCAACAGTTAAAATTATACTTTAGAATTTCATGGTTCTACATATCAGCTGTGAGTAGCAAATCTGAGCTAGAGAAAGAAATTGTCTCATAGGCAACCTATTTCCTCTGTCATAGGAACATTTTCTCTAGAGCTGCTGGCCACACTTCAAAATGCTCCATTCCTAAGATTAACTTTTTCACAACAAGCTCTTTAGGTAGATAATTGACTAAGGGAGTTTTTCACTTTGTAAATATCCATGTTTCAAACCCAGGTTGATAGAGAATCTGTCCATTTAATCAAAGGCCACAGATTGCCATTGCTGCTAGCTAGTACAACTTTCTGCTAAACTTCACTGGAGTTGCACTAACTCACAAAAATTGTACCGATTCAAACTTGTTCTGAGGAAAAAGTTTTTTGGGAAAAATTGCTTGAAAAATTGCAAGATAAAGTTGTTATCTGGTCATAATACAGCACTTTGCCTTTAATGGTTTCTTTTTTTCCCCTCTCATCCCTTCTTCCCTTTTCTTCTGCCTCTCAGCCCACAGGACTAGGGGAAAAGGTTGCCTGGGGATATTTATTGAGGTGGGAAGTAACCAGCTTTTGGCAAGGGGGTTAACAGCATGGCAGATGATACCTCCTAGGAGCTAGTGGAGCATGGTTTATGCTGCTTACTCAAGTAGATCAGATGAATTTGTCCCCTCACTTCCCTCATTTTGCACAACTTTTCTTGAAAAGTTTAGGCAGTATGTTGGCAGCATTCAAGAAAGAGCTCTGCTTATTCCCTTGCTCATTTCTTTGCCAGTTTCTCCTATACTCAGCACCACTAGCAGGAAGTTGCTTCCATCAAGCCTGATCTCTGTTTTCTCTATCAGCAGCCACCTCTCCCGTGGCCCTGCAAATACCACTACTTACTTCTCTGATTCACTAATAAATCAGCTGGCAACTTACAAATAAGAAACTCCTGGCCATAAGTACCACAGTGAGAAACGAGGTGCCTCTTTCAAAAATGACTCTTATCTACGTGAAATGTCCATTCTTTCCCTGCTCACACTAGCATTAGCTATTTGTTAGGTTTCCGAGGCTCAACAGCTCTCATTAAACTCCGTCCCTAACTTCTATGAATTCAGTATTTTAGTCCTGCTCCTTGGCTCCCACAGCTGGCTTTTGGGGGACTGATAAGATTGCTACCGCTTCTTCCAGGCAGCCTCACCTCAAGCAACCTCAGCAGCTTCTGCTAGGTGCATGTGCTTGACTCAACAAAACTATTCCTGTCCCATCAATTGGCAACTGTCTATGCGCAAAGACATACTCCACAACACACACAAAGACGGTAGCTTCTTTTTTTTTGCTGCTGCCGGAAAAGAGGCTGGTTTCTGCAGAGCTGCTGGCCCAGATCCTGCTTTACTGCGTACCTAACCCACACCTCCACATGAGGATGTGGAAGGCAACATGGTGGAGAACATCTTTGGGCTCCAGGTTTTGGAGCACATTATACATGCATCTTGCAAGTGGGTGACTGAGCAATGGGATCAGCTCTCTGACAAGCAGAAGAGACAGGTGCATTTGCTTAAACCCATTCCTTTTTCCTGGAACTCACATAACCAGCCCTAGATCAATCCATTCTCCCAGAAAGATTTTGCAAAATTTACCTTTCCATCAATTTTGGGACTCTTTTTTCTTACCTTAGCTAGTTTCATTTCATGCTGCTCTGATACTTTGCTCCCTGTGAAATCATTCTGTAGTAATTCATGGTTTGCTATGAACTCCCTCTGGAAAGGTAGGAACTTGTTAAACTGATCAGTTTTAGTTATACCAGCCAAGTATGAAGGTATAAACTGGTATTCCTCCTTGGCAGGTTCAGCAACACACTGTCGGCTGTTCTTAACCGGTTTCTTTTTCAGTACCATAATCTCTGACACATCTAACTCATGTCTTTTGAGATGCATCCTGAGTCTGTCGGTTGTCTCCTCTACTTTCTTTTTAGGCACTTTCAAGTTTAAACTTTCCAGTGGAGTTAATGATACATCTGCTGGGGGACCAACCCTAGTCACAGATGTTTGCGGATATCTGTTGGTAGGGAAGGAAGAGTCAGTGTGTGCTGGTAGTGGAGGGATGCTGGAATAAAAGTTACTTGAAAAAATTTTCATCTTTCCGCCTCTCTCATTTTGAGCTAGGAATTGATCTCTTTCTCTCATGAAGATGGTTTGCTTCCTGGCAGAATCCCACTGTCCCCCTTTTATTTTCTCTGAGGGTTTATAAAACTTGTTATGGTTTAAATGTCCTGAGGTATAAAGTTTAATATCATTTTTGTGGGCTATTTCCATTCTATCTAGGAGATGAGTCAGGCTCCTCATTTGCCAGCTTCTCTCCATGGTGAAATGGACTGATGTAGCTTAAAAGAAAGAGGAAAGACAAAATCCACCTTAAAAAAAAAGGGGGGGGGGGAAGAGAGCTTTAGATGGCAACAAAGATCAAAACTCTTCCAGTTCTATAACAGCGTATTTTTTTAAAAAGCTGGTCTAAGAAAAAGTGCTATCTTCCTTCTATACACGGCAGTGTACAGAAAATCAGACAGATCTAGACCTGCTAGTAAGTTCCTGCTACGCTCAGCATCTGCCCATGCTTGTTGGTACCAAGTCTCGGATTTTCTTCCCCACGCCTTCCCATGAATTTTGCTGCTTCAGACAGTGGCCTGCTCTATCTGTTAATTAATACCAGGCCCGAGACTGATCCTTTTCTACTGTATGTCAAATAATCCCTTTCAGAAACTCTTGCTATTCTTACTGGGGTGTTGCTTTAGAAACTCAGTCCTCCTAATTTTAAGTCTAACTTTGTTCCTTGTCAGATTATACTTTGTTACATGCTAATCTTGCACTAATGTAGTTTGTTAGTTTCAGTAATTCTTTCCTTGTCAACTACTCCTCAATATGTATTTTACAGAGAGGAATCATGGCTCCTTTCAGCCTTGCTTTTGCCCAGTGAAAGAAACAAAGCTCAGCATATATTAACTTGTTTATCTATAAATGTCTTTGTGTGAGGTATGCTCTCCATTCCTCTGATCATCTTAATAATTATGCTCTGCTCCTCTCAGAGTTTCACAAAATCACTGAGGTAGGACCAACCCCCCTGCTCAACCAGGGTCAGCTAGAGCAGGTTGCTCAGGACCATATCCAGACAGGTTCTGAGTATCTCCAAGGATGCAGACTCCACAACCTCTCTGGGCAACCTGCTCCAGTGTTTGATCACCCTCACAGTGAAAAGGTTTTTTTTGCATGTTTAAATGGAATTTCTTGTGTTTCAATTTGTGCCTGTTGCCTCTCATCCTATCACTGGGCACCAGTGGGAAGAGTCTGGTTCTGTCTTCTTTACTCCCCTCCATCAGATATTTATACACATTGATCAGATCCCCCCTGAACCTTCTCTCCTCCAGGCTGAACAGTCCCAGCTGTCTCAGCCTCTCCTCATAGGAGAGATGCTCCAGTCCCTTCATCATCTTTGTGACCCTTCACTGGACTTGCTCCAGTATGGCCATATCTCTCCTGCACTGGAGCACCCAGCACTGAACTCAGCACTCCAGATGTGGCCTCTCCAGTGCTAGAGGGGAAAGATCACCTCCATCAGCCTGTTGGCAACACTCCTCCTAATGCAGCCCAGGAGGCTATTGGTCATCTTTGATGCAAGGGCACAAAGGGAGTTTGAATTACTCTGCCCTGAACATGAATGACAGAACCATACACAGCATTAACTCATGTTCCCATTTTAAAAAGTGTTGAGCCATTCTGAGTGTTTGCAATTCAAAAGGAATTTTAGTTCAGAATGGACTTTACTTATTCCAAAAAAATTTAAAAATTTTCTAGGAGTAGCATTTTCTGCCAAACTGTCTTTTAGTGCTTGAATTGACACATTGCATTAGCAGGGATTTGACACTGCCAGAATGACAAAGGCAATGACATCCATGGAGCATATTGATCAAGAAAGGATGCCCATACCTCCCACTAATGTACCTATGCCTTAGACTGTAACTGCTTTGTGATGAAGACCATATAGGCCATTCTGTGTCACTCATGACTCAGCCTACAAATATTGCAGCTGATGATAGCTGTGGTGGTAATGGCTTTGTCATCCATTTACTCATTCAGCATTTTGTAATCTTAAACTCAGACAGGTAACACCCTGAAAGCTACAAGTTTTTGAATGTGAAGCATTTGAGGAAAATGGTAGGCTGATTTTCATAACATTTGTTGGAAAGTGGATCACTGGTTGCTTTTTTTTTCGAGGGGTGAGGTGGCCATTAAAATTTGAAAACTTTTTTATACCTTATGATACTGTTGTGCTCTGGCTCAGAATAACCTAATAAAGGAGTCACTGTAGTGCCTGGTGTATTTAGAAGTATTTAGGTTTACATACGTAGATACTCTGGTCCTGTAGGACTTTGTTGCCCTGGAGGGGTGAGGCAACGAAGCCCACAGCAGTGGAGTTCGGGGACAAGAGGTTTGTGAGGCTGTCTCCACAGGGATGCCAGCTTGGAGGATAACAGTGCAACTCCTTTCAGTGCTACAATAAGCAAAAGGACCAGGAGGCAACAGAGGGGCAGGCTAGTGCTTAGGCCAGCTCTCCATACCTTGGGAAGCTGGACGAGATCTTAAAACAGCTGCATACTCTGGCAGACACCCACACAACATGCAAAAAACACTGGAGCCTGCAGGAGGCCATACTAGAAGGGCAGGGGCACAGCCTGACCTCAGCATCTGCTCCCCAAACCCACTGGCAGCCCATGAGAAAGCAAATGAGAAAGGCAAGAGTATGTTTGCATTCATTTTTAGCAAATCACAGGATGCCCAGGTGGCACTTGCTCTCACTGCTGGTAACCAGCAAGGCCAGCTTCGGTGAGCTACTATTTCCAAGTCGCTTTCCCTTTTGTCCCCCCAGTGCAGCCTTCCTCACCTTCTCAAGATGGTGCCAAGCTAATGCGGACAACACAGATCCCTCTTATCCTCTCCTGTCTCCTCAGTCAAGTTAGTCTGCATTTTTCTGCTATATTAGCAGCGCTCCAGTGCTTTTCCAGGCAAGCTGACCTTCCCCTCTGGTGGCAGACATGGAGAGCTCAGCATCGGCACTTGCAGCAAGGTGAGCCTGTGACCCTGCAAGCCAGCAGTGCCATTTCAGTGACAACCTCAGCACGGTCATTCTGAAATAGGGGAGACATTTGTCTTCACGAAGGGACACAGTCCCTGCACAGAGACTTGTGGAAGCACCGCCCTTTGTTTCAAACATTATAAGACATCATCAGTTAAGTACATAAATGTTAAGTGAAAGAGCTAAGAAATATTGCTACTTTGCTCAGTGGAGAAGGGGATGGAGGAGAGCAAAAATGCCAAAATAAGCTTTTCCTTCACTTATCACTGAAAAGGTGAGCAGGTGACTAGCACAGGTAGCATCAGTGAGAGAAGGGTAAATAAATGCTATAAAAAAAAAATAGCCTCAATGAGGAGAAAGCAGATTAGGCAGTACTTGGAGTAATATGTTACTGATTTGGCTGAACCTGATAAACATCTGTCTGGCATATGTGAAAAACTGGCTTAAACAGTCTCAGAACCATTAACAGTTATTTTTGAGAAGGACAGCTGGGGACAGGTGAGGCACCAACGGTGGAAACAGTGTAAGTACAGGGTCTGTCTTCGAAGGAAGAGGCCAGGGGAGAGAGAAGAGGAGGAGCTCAGTAACTTTCTCTTCAACTTCTAAAAAAAAAAAAAAATCCTGTGGGAAAACAAAGCTTGCTCTAAGCACCTGGATAATAAGTAGCTGAGTAACAGTCAGCATGATGGTATAAGAGTGTTAGTGCAAGGGAGAAGCAGTAGCTGTCACATATTTTGACTTTACTGAGACTTTTGGTACTATCTCATGTAGCATTCTTAAGAGCAAACACACAAAAAAAAATCTAGACAGAAATAGGCTAGTATGGGTGCAAAACCCAACTGGAAAACTATATTCAAAAAGGAGTTATAAAAGTTCCCTGTCCAAATGGAAGAGGTACCAAGCAGTATAATATGGAGATTCACTCTGGATCTGATTTTCTCAGTATTTTTATTTGTGCTGTGGATGACAGAATACACAGTACGCTTATTAAATTCACAGATGACATGAAACGGAGAAGGGCTGCAGATATTCTCATGGACAAGACTAGAATTCAAAATACTCTTGATAAACTGGAGAAATTCTGAAAACAGCTGGATGATCCTTAATATGTGCAGAAACAATCAGCTGCCCAGAGGTCAGCAACAGCTGCCTCAGTAGGAAATTATTTAAAAAATATCTGGGATATATTTTGGATCATAAGACCAACACAAATCAACAGTATGAGTGCCAGTGAACAAGATAAACATCATACTGGGATGAACAGACAGGTGCTCAATGTGTAGAAAGTGGAAATACTCCTTTCAGTGTGCCCAGAACAGAAGTGGCTTCAGCCAAATATTGTGCTCAGTTTCAGGCACTGCTCTTTGGGAAAGATTTCGGACTATTGGAGGATTCCAGAGGAGAGTGAGTCAAAACCATGACTGAGAAGAAAAAGTGGGTGTGCAAGGAAATTCAATTTAGCCTGCAGAAGAGACTGAAGGGAGATATAGCAAAAAAACATGCTTTTAGTATAGCTGCAAAGGTTTTAGCAGTTCAGATACAAAAACAATGTGTTCAGTGTTAGAGAGCATGCCTTGCTTCCCCCATTTCCAAATGAGTGGGAGTGAGCAGCCTGGGATGGCCAAAAGCAAATCCTAGCTGCTCTTGCTACCAGGAAACAGACTTGGAACTTGTACAGACATCCAGAAAGTCAATCCTGATCTGTCAGCCTAGACAGCATGATACAAACCCACAGCACTGTCCTGGCTTCCTTGGCTGTTAAACCATGTTTGAAGACCATATTTAAACATGATGCAATCAGAGCCTTGATTTACATAGCAAAGACCAATAAATTTAGTGGAATTGGCTTTCTGGAGGAGGGAGCTCTGGGGGGAAGTAGGAGAAAGCTTGGGGACATGGCTAGGTTTTAGATAGAACAGAGCATGTTTCATAAATAGATCTAATCAGGCAGAACCATATTATTCCTTCAACAACAATATGATACAGGGAATGAGGGGGAAGAAAATAAACCATTCAGTTCTTCCTCCCTGCCACCCTATTCCTATCCTTTCTTCTTTTTTAATTGTCACTTCTAATTCCAGAACGGTTTAATTAATTGTTACTGTGACTGACTTGTGCTGGAGGTATGGAAATGAACAAAATAATAAGGTTGTGATTTTTTCATAGAAACCTGTGACAGAAAAAAGAGCATATTGCAGGGTGTCAAGCAGGGGAGAAGCAGTGGCAGCTGCTAGTGAGAAGGATCTGCCTAACCAACTATATTCACTCGTCTTTTCTTTAAATGAACCCAAAAATCCTCTTGTGGAAGTTGCCATTATTTATTCTAGAAATATAGAGCTAGGCTAACTAGGTAGAAGGCAGAAAAAGGCAACTAATGGTGTTTGCCCCTCCAGAATATAGCCTGGGAAAGCCCTGAAGGGAAGTCTAGAGCCAGACTGGGCGAAATGCATCCTCGGATGCTGCCATTTCAATTCCCCTCTGGGTACATCACAGTAGTCTCAAAGTATCAACACAGAAGCAGCCTTGAGTTGAGTCCTCACTTAAGCTGAAGCTTTAAGATCTAAGTAGATGGGAGATGAGACAAGGCATGTGGTAAGGCATAAAGCAAAAGGAAGCCAACTGTGTGTTATATAAAGGTTTCCTTGACCTGTCCAGGAGCAGGAATTCTCTAATTTGTCTCCTGACTGACTACCTCGACAAGCAGGTAGCACAGGTGAACACCTCAGGGTCTGCATTTCCTCCCTGGGGACAGATCTGTGCTCTGGCACCTGTCATTTCTGGTGGTAGGTGGGAGGCTGACAGGACAAGTGGTGTGGAAGTGCCCACAGGTGCTGGGCAGCAGACCAGGGATGATAGGGCGTTCTCCTTCCAAGATGGCCGCCACTGCTAGTAGGGCCAGGCTGCTTCTCAAAGCTCATCCCACTGTGTGTCTGCCACCACCTGCCTCTACAGTCTACAAAAAAAGGAATCATATTGTTTTGAGGAACAAGTAGATCTTCAAACATGTTTGTATAGCACAAACACAAGAGACTGGGGAACTACATGCTTAACAAAAAGTGGGGGTAGAAAAACCATTCAGGAAGACTTTGACAGGCTGGAAGAATGGGCCAACAGAAGCCTCTTTAAGGTCAACAAGGACATATGCAAAGTCTGCATCTGGGATGAACTAATCCCACACAGCAGTAGAGGCAGGGGGGCCGACTGGATAGATAGCAGCTTTGCAGAAAAGGATGTGGGGGGTCCTGGTGGGAAAGTTGCACATGAGTCAGTAGTGTCCCCCTGTTGTGAGGAAAGCTGACCGCACACTGCACTGCATAAGCAAGCATGCAGCCAGCAAAGGAAAGCACTTATTCCCCACAGGCTGTGCCAGGAACTGTCGAGTCATCGGCCCTCCAGCGCAAGGGACATGCCAACAAACTGGAGAGAGTCCAGCAGAGAAGCACTGAGGTTGCCAAGGGGCTGGAGCACAGGGGCACCCCAGGAAGAGCTGGGTTTGGGTCACCCGGAGATGAGACCACTAAGGGGGGAGCAGGAAACTAATTAAAGTCTTCTACAACCTTGCGTGGTAGAGAAGAAAGAGCCTCTTCTCAGAGGCACACAGTGAAAGGGCAAGGGGCAACAGCCACATGTTGCAACAAGGGAAAACCAGGTTGGACGTAATGAAAAAATTCTTCACAGTGAGAATGGTTCATCACTGGAGCCTTTGCACAGAGAGGCTGTGAAGTCTCCATCCTTGGAAACATGACTCTACCGGCTAAGGCCCAGAGAGTCTGACTGAACTGTGTTAGGCTAGCTTGGAGCAGGGGATGAACTGAGGACCTCCAGAGGTGCCTTCCAACCTAACCTTTTCCTGAGGACCTCCAGAGGTGCCTTCCAACCTAACCTTTTCCTAGGAACATTTTTAGCTTGCAAATGAAACACAGGAAAGTCAGGAAATATTCTGATACACTTTCCTTCATCCTTCGCCTTGTGCGTTCAAGCTGTGCACTGCAGGTGGCAGAGGTGCAATGGAAAAGCAGTGGTCATGTTACTGTAGTCAGAGTCTAAAGGATGCAAGTAAGGCAGTGTCTGTAGGAAGGGGTAATCTCTTTTATTAGACCAACCGATATAGTTAGAAAAACTTGGACAAGTTTTCAGGCACACAAATCTTTCTCCAGCCCCAAAATAGAAGCAGCCCACTTCAAAGCTAAATGCAGGTTGAAAACAGTTACTCTGAATTTAGCTGGCTATATTTATCGAGTAGACCATCTGAGAAAAAAAAATAAAACGTAATTGGCACTTGTGGCGTGGAAGAGATGTTCACCACATTTTCATCTCTCCTCTTGATGCCTCCTGAGAGAGCCAGAGGGATATTTTTGCCTAGAGAACATGAGGGTGGAAAAGAGATTCAAAGCATGACAAAGTTGTTAAGTAGAGCTGAGCATGGCTTCCTGGGAGCTACGGAAACTTGTGCTGGCTATGGTGAGATAGATAGATAGATAGATATACATTATATATATGTATATATATCAGTGCACCTGAGCCCAGTGTTAGGTCTAGGACAAGGACACAGAGCAGGGCACGACCACGATGTCCTGGGAGCCTGGAGCAGGCACGTGGAGAAAAAAAAATGCATGGTGCCATGCAGACCTGCCACACGGACGATGCAGGCTCAATGCGGCGTTTCTTGGCAGCGACGCCGGAGCGGCCGTTGGAGATGCCCCATCTCCACGCCGTGCAGCGAGGGGACGGCCCGCGGCGCCCTTCGCGTTGTGCCAAACCCACATTTTGGCACTGAGCACCGCCGCCCAGCGCCCCCCGTGTGCGCGTGTGCCCGCCCCAGCCCACCCCGGCCCAGCGCCCACCTGCTGCCCAGCCAACGCCACCAACAGACATGGGGCCGAGCGGGGCCGAGCGGGGCCAAGCGGGGCCTCGCCGCCGCCACCCTGGGCCATTGCCATGTACACCGGCCGTTGCTGCGGACACGGGCCCCAGGGTCCAACTGACACTATTTCAAATCCCAGTAGACTTCCTTCCCTGGTCTGAAAGCATTAGTTACCGAAGAAAGAAATAAAGGGGAAAAAGAAAAAAAAAAAAAAAAAAAGCCATTTGCCCTGGCACATTCTATCTTTGGTAAACTTTTTTTTTTTTCTCATTTTCTGTTCCTGCCATGTCTTTAATTAGATTTACTTTCAAAATTTGTCCTGATTTTATATGTTCTTCATGGAACTAAGGTCAATTAGTTAGGGCTCAGTATCTAAGGTCACTTCTTCCTTTCCTTCTCCTCCTTCTATGCTTAAAAACAAGTAGTATGTTTCCAGCTAGATGATACTTCCCTTCATTTGATAGATTATTAAAAAAAAAAAAACTGTAGAAAGCTATCAGACTCATAATACTGTACACAAATCCTCTCAATACCCTCACATGGTGACCACCTAGGTTCCCCAGGCGTGATCTGAGCACATCGAACAATTACAGTTCTTGTTCAGACGTGGCTGCTGCTTCCTGCTGCCCTCCTCCCTCTCTTCTGCACCTTCCCTCACTTGCCTCCCTCCACCTCCTCATTTAAAAAAGCTGGTGTCACCGAAATCAGGAGAAAAACTCCTTAACACCAATGTAGCATTAAGAAGTAGGCATTCTCTTTATTACGGCGCCGGGTACACAGGGGATAGCTCCACCCAACGTGCACACTGTGTGTCGCATCATCTAAAGTTTATATTGCTCTATCCTATGCATATGCATTAAATTTCCAGGAATGATTATACACATTCATTCTATTTCCTAGAACTAATTATTACATTTACATAATCATTACGCATGCAGTCTGAGTCTCTGGGGGTCTTCTATGGGGGTCTCTGGTGGTCCCTAGTGGTGGCAGAAGAGGTGTCACTCAGTGTCTTGCCATGAACTTTGCTCTACTTTTCCATACATGGTCTCAACTTGGCCTGCTTCCTTGTTTGAGAAAAACTGTTTCAGTCCTAATCTTGGCTCCAACTGGCTTCTGCTGGTTTATCTGTACTTTCTCAGGATGTATCAGTCCCAGCTGCACCAGTGTCCTTGGGTATGTTTGTCTGAGGCTCCTGTTGAGACTCCTTCTTGTCTGAGCTGGTAACAGTTCCCCCATTCCCCCCCCCCCTTTGAGACTCTTTCTTGTCTGTGCCTTTTGGTAAAACTGGGACAAAGCAGGCTCAGCTCACGGCCGCTTGGCAGCAGAGCAACAGCAAATTTGAGGGACAAGCACTCATTTCTGAAGAAATCACCGTCTCCTGAGACATGTAGGCGTTGTCCTGCTGCTTGCTCTAGGAGAGGCTGTGGAGGTCCCAGGCCAACCATGGGGAGCCTACACAAAATATATGCTTAGTTTGGGGGTTTCTGCAGATCTGTGATATTGATCCTGCTGTTTCCTTTTCTTTTACTTTTTCACATGCCTGCAGACATTTTTCCCTGGGGCAATTTCCCTTCCAAGCTCCAGACTGGCCTTCCCGTCAGCATAGCAGGACACAGGACCTCAGCTACCACTCTCAGCTCCTTGCAGGATGGGACTTGAGCTGTTTATAAAGAGACTGTGTGATTTGGGTATTGGAAACACAAGGCAGTTGAAGGACCAGACCCTACAGCTAATCCTGTGGCAACTGTCGCTTTGTGCCCATATTGGCTCATCTCCAGAAACATAGTACTCTTGTCTGAGGCGGTGTCTTTTGTCCACAGAGCACTGCAGTCTTTTCATTACATATCAAATACAATTCAACATTTAAGGAAAGAGGGCTTCATGCTTCATTTTGCTGTCAGCATTCAGTGACTGAAGGATTTTAGCTTTGGATGGAGCTGAGCTTTTGGGTAGCTGCAAGGTAGAGAACCAAGAACACGTCTAATCCTGAAAAGCTGAATTCCCATGTCCTCCCACAGTCACACAAGTATCTTGTGAGAGACTAAGAACCAGAATGAAGACAAGGCAAAAAGTTCACTGGCCTCTCTGGGGATTTGAGCTGATGTGAGGTAGACTGTGTACCAGATGGATCTGTCACATAGGCCACAGGTGAAGCTGTACTAAGACTCATAGATAAGTCTGTGCACCTAAATCAAAGGGGCAAAACCAGATGGTAAATGGCTAGTGGAAGATATGAAGGAAAACAAATGATAAAAAAATCCTAAGAGCATGATAGCTAGCAAAACCACAGCCGAACTGAGCATCCATGAGTGTCAAATGTTCTGAACCTACATGAAACTGTTGAATCAAAATTTAGACAAGCTGATGATGTAGTGAGAGTACATGAGAAAGAAGGTGCAAGACAGGTAGCCTTTCCCTGACAGATAGCAACGGTCATATAGCTGACTGCCTTTAGAAACATATACAAGACCCTGTCTTCTTACCATAGTTGTCCTGTTGCACAGTTATTAGCTTGAAAATCCTGTACTTTGTCCCCAGCACAGGTAGGAAGAAAGAGCTACAAAAAGTCTTGATGCCTTATGTTAATCATATACCTAATGAAAACCATTTCTTCAGAAGCCTGAGAAATATCAGACTGCTCTGAGGGCTCCTGACAGTTTATTTCAATTCCTGCATGTCTGATTCCTGGCCAACTAGATGACAGGCACTTTAGGGAAAATTGAACACAGTGCTGGTCACCATCTCCACCTGACTCAACAGGTTGTCCTTAGTGCCAACAGCCATTCTGTTGATTGATGAACTGTAGCCCAAGTCCCTTTCCAAAAACATGTTTTACACAGATGAGTAGGATAGCAGTTAGAGCCCATTATATTTTAGAATAAATGTGAAACCTTCCATCTGTGCCCAGCAGTGATTATTCCCAGCCAGCATTCCTACATACAGTGACCGCAAATCTAGCTAAGTCAATATCGCTTTGTTACTAGTGAAACATGTATGCGCCAAGCTGCAAAACCTCTCTTACCCCTGAGCTATTGCTCCTGCTCTTCAAACTCTGTTTGTGCAAGAGGAAAAGAAGCTGAAGCATTCTTTCCACTCCTGTTGGTGCTACAGTAGGACTTTTGTTTGCACTGAGCAACCAAAAGGTTTGCCAAGAAATGAGATCTACCGCTACAAGTTTTATGGATATTATCTTTCCCCCAAAATGCCCTCAAATGCAAGTATCTGAGGGTTGAGTGTTACATATTTCACTACAGCCAAGAGTTCCAGCTACTGTAATTTCATATTGTTATTACATAAAAGGATGCAATGAACCAGAAGACAGGGAGCCCATCTGAGGAGCTGGATATATCATTCTGCAAGTAGAGGTGGGGAGCACAAACCCAGTCTGAGCAGCCAAATACTGCAGCAGAAGGAAAATTGTGCTCAGGTCTGCAGAGCAGCCCAGCAAAGGTTGCACAGGCCCATTGCAGCTCCCTGCAGGAGCAGCCCTACGATGTAAGGAAGAGGCAGGATGAGGCCAGACTCTGTCACCTGTCTCCAGTGTAGCAACAGGCTGGATGCCATATTAAACCAGACATGTACAACCCCTGTGTACCAGACCAGCCAGGCACAGCAAAGTACCTGTGTCAAAGGCAACCTCCAGAGCCCAGGGCATGACAGCCAACAAGGTCTAGGTTACCAGGCTGGGTCTTTGGCAATCACTATTAGCCATCACTAATTAGGCTGATATTTTCAGAGGCTGATGGCACATTGTACTTTGGGGGCTGACAGTGATTTAGGCTTTTGTGCCTGTTCCAAACCCCCCTGCAAGTCTGGTCATTACAAAAGGAGTCAGCAACATCTCTTTGTGGAAATCCTCCACAGACACAGCCAGGATCTGGACCCCATTTCTTCATGGAACAGCAGGAGGCCAATGGAGGCTCACCACAGGGCTGGGAAGGTTCCAGCCGGTCTGCCATGCAGAGCTTTATACAAAGGGCAAAACACAGCCCTTAAATAGGGCCCATCCATCAGCAAATGTTTACAGGATCTGGGGAGAGCATGGCAGTTCAGCTACTCACCAGTCACACCTTTCAGTCTCAGTGGTACCAGTGGGAAGGCTAGTGACAACATCCGCAGGCTCCAGGATTAGGTTTAAGAGAGTTTCTAAACTTAAGTCCTTAAACGAAAACAGAAGTCCTTAACAAGTCAAAACTCCAGAGATATTTTTTTAAATGTGCTGCTTATTTGTTTGTCTCCTTCCCAGTTTCATAACCACTCTTTTGTCCCAGAAACTTCATTTGTAGATAGGCCACAGCATTGCAGCACCCAGTCCTGAAACCCAGACATCATCTGCTAGGAAGCATTTTTCCGTGCTGTAGACAGCAGTAAAGTATCTCTTACATACTACATCTCTAACAGAAAAACCCAGACTTGTTCTGAGATACTGCAGGCAAGTTACATTGTTTACTTTGTCTATTAGGAATGCCAAAAAAATATTGCTAGTATACATACAGTGTGTGCAGTTAAAATATATCTTATTCTTTTCCCACAGTTGTAAAGCCAGAGTTTAAACTGTAAAATACAGTCTGATGTCCTAGGTGGTTTTCTAGCAATGCCAGGCTCAGACCTCTCTCCACCTCTTCCTGGTACCTTTGTTCTTTTCCCATAAAGCTTTTAAATTTAATGGCTGATTTCATCCAGACTCGACAGAGGGCAACAGTCTCAAAAATACTGAAGTTCCATGTTTTATAAAATTGGGGGCTGTTTAGACAGAGGATTGGGGTCCACCCCATAACATTTTATTCTGTCGGCCAGTTTCTACAGAATATGGCAGCCTGTGTATCACAGCCACAACGCTGAAAGAGATGGATTGTAAGAGGAAACAGTGGAGAATTTCAAAGGTATGTGTAATCGTAGCAGAAAAACCTAACTTGACTTTTTAAACCCCAAAATACTAAGGCAAATCCATAGGAAGCCCAACTCCATTACCTGCATGGCTCCAAGAACGACCTGTTTGGGAGCGTTGGCTGTTCTTCATTGATCTCACAAGAATCAGGCCAGGTCAGACCCTCTGAGTAGGATTTCAATCAATCAGCTCTGTCCCTGTGGATGCCACCAGTTACTATTGCTGGGAGCAACACCATGCATCACTGCCCTAAATTCTTTTCTGTGCAGGGAGGATAATGAGTTTGGTTGGGTCTACTGCTTATTATTTTGGTGACTGGCAGAGATTGCCTTAAAAGTGGTGTTGACCCCTTCCTTGTCAAGTACAGAGGATGCTTTCCAGTCACACTGAGCACTCTCTTATCCTACCAACTCAGTGACAACAATGCACAGAACATTTTCTGGTTTATAAAACCAAGGGAAGGATTGAATCACTCTAAACAGTCAGTGCTAAATGAGATGCAGCACCACATAGGTGTGCATGACTACATGAAAAAAGTGACTGCTACCTTCCTGAAGTTTTCCCTGCCCTGCCAAAACCCCACTTTCAGCAAGCTAGAGATCTGCCACATGCTAAAACTGGTTGAGAAAGTTGTAACCCTTAACATTTTAAAACATCTCAGCATTTTAAAAATGGGGGGTTTTTTAGTTTATTTTTTCTTAGTTTATGGTTTTGTTTCTGCATGTTCCCAGCTTGTTGTTACCGTAAGTGTTGAGATGACATTATTTCCAATAATCATATTGGCTATTCAGTCAACACAACCTTGGAAAGTAATAACCAGGTGGTTTATTGTCAAATCAAATGTAACTGTCCTCAGGGTAAATAAATTAAAAAATATATTATTCTGTTTTTAATGGGGTTTTTCACAAGCATTTCACTGTTAACATTTCTTGGCATAGAGAAATTATAGCATGTTATATTTTTACCTGAGGCCACTTGTGTTTGAAACAGGCTCTGAATGCAATGCAGGGATAGTTCTGGAGAACGATACAGGCTATGGGATAACTGCAAGTTTTAAAGATGCATGCTTTCTATGTACATACACATGAAAAACTGTGTGAAAGATTTGGACCAACCCTTCAGGGCCATGTGATGAATTAAACAGTATAGAATATGGCCTCTAATCTTACTGTAGAATGTGCCATCTTCTTTTTATTTTTTATTTTTTATTTCCCTCAGGGCAGAAGTAACACTAGGAAACTGCCTTTCCAACCAGTGTATCTCCAGGATAACCTAATGAGACATGCTCTAGAGAGGAAGAGAAGTCAGTCTGCCCCTGCCTTCCCTCTCTCTCTCTCTCTTTCTGTGCTGACCGGTATCCTCCTTGCTTCAGGACAGCGCAGCAGTAATTTCACTTATGGAAGGAGAGGAGAACCCATGAGAAACTCGGTTACAGCCACCAACCCTATAAAGATTGTAAAACAGACACTTCCGGGCTCTATCAACCTCATTATCCTTGACTGGGGCAGCATAAACATTAAATCATGCAATCCTCAGCCATAGGCCTCTCTTGTTTAAAATTGCACAGCTGTTGCTAAAGCACAATAAAACTGTCACCGTGACCAGTCATTGACACAAAGTCTTCCCTCTGCTGCAAAAGCAATAATGTTCTGCTCCAGTCTTCCCACGGAGGTATGGTTGATACAGACTGACTTAAAAGAAGACAAGTATCCTTTGTTGATAGATGTTCCAGTTAAAAGGTTATGAAGAAATATTTCTTGTCTACCACATGCATGTCTACCATGGCATTTTCTGTAGCATCAGTATTTGGAGTAGTGAGGGTGGTGATAATATTCAGTATCAGTGACTTACTGCTGTGGGATATCAAAAGTGTTTTGTCACGCTAAGGTTAGCTACCAAAGAGAAATGGAAGCTCAAGGAAAATTCTGTAAATTCTGTTTTGTTTCACTGCCACTATAAGCTATTCAGCAAAGGGAGTAAGGTGGGCATGAAGCTCAGAAAGCGGCATCATCTGTGATGTGGGCTACACAGGATCAACTAATTTAAGAAAATTGGTAAAAGATCTTTCAAATGAAAAAGGCTCTTGTTTCACTCCAAAGTCTTTTCTTTTAACTTCTTAATCAGGTCTATAATACAGCTTCAGCTCCAAATGAAAATCACCAGGACCCTGAACCAGATTTATTTCATCTACTCCACTGGGAAAGCAAGATCATAGGACTAAAGAGCAGCAAGGAAATGGAGTAAATGAGGAACCTGCCAATGTTACGGGCAAATTCTGCTTTAATGATTTCAAGGAATTGATCTAGAAAGTTTCAGACAACAGCCATTTAAGTCTCTCACAGGAAGTTATTTTTCCTGTATGAAGCAGAAAGTTTTCTTTTAAGTCGGCAGTACAGCACATCTTGCTTTTCTGACACTGGTGGTCTTGGGGTTCACATGCCTTGGGGTGTAGGAGAGAAACAGGCTTCAACCACTACCTCACCAGCTAGTATTGCAACTACCTGTAAACATTCAGAGAGCTCCTTCTGATCTCTTGGCACCAAAAAGGTTTAGAACAAAGTCAATGAAGGCTGCTGACCCGGTACATTCAGGAGGCAAAACTGTATTAGGAGACATCCTGGATTACTTCCAAGGCCCCAATCATGCGGAAGCCCTTTCAGAAGTTTGCTTGATGAACCAGCCACATAGTTTCACTTCTAGCAAAAGCAAAGATAGCTAGCTCTGATAGTGGTGCTCTGCTGCAGGCAGGAGGAGGGCTTTAAGACAATTTTTTTTCTGCAATATGCAGAAAAAAGTTATGAAAGACAACTTTCAAAAGGAATATATTTTGATTTTCTATGTGTTATTTTACACACATTCTAACAACACACCACATGAAAAAAAGGTGTTTATTGTTTGGAAACTTGAGTTCTACCATGATTGTGATTCTAGAGCACCTAAAGCATTTACTAGGGCTGTGGCTATTTAAGAAACTTTGAAAGGAAGTCAATATATTGCACATGAAGCTCTGCATTAAGCTATATCATGTCTTAATGATTTGGTAGCTCACAATGAAAACCAGGGAAGACTGCACAGAAGACAGGCCTGATTCCCTGGATAGCAACTGAGTCCCAAAATGGGCTGTTATCCAAACAGCTAGAGCTGATGCAGATGGTTCAGAGTTGAGGGAAACAGGTGAATTAACCACACCACTCCCAGTGGCCCTGGAATAGGATGATACAAATGTCTGTGGAATAGGCACTAGGGACGCGGTATTCAAAAACATTTGTCGCTGGCCCTTGCATGGAAGTCAGTATTGGCTTAAAAGAAAATTCAATACCATGTTTAATTAATGGAGTTTGAAATTTTACAGATGACATGCCATTGCAACAGCTGAAGAGTTTTCATTAAATGTGAAACAACTTATGCCAGCTTGAAAGTATGCACTGAAATTTCTAAAGTCTCACTTTGTCTCTGGGGAAGACAGAAAAGGGGATACTTGTAAGGGGGTAGAAGGGGGTACTGCTTATCAGCAGCATATCTGAGGGCATCACACCTGTGTCATGTTTATCCTCATCTGGGAGGGAAGGAAACATCATCTGCTTTATAAAGTGATCACAGTCTGCATCTACATATATTTTGAAGCCTGGACAACCAGGGATATTTCCAAACATGCACAGAACTGAAAAAAGTTTAGGTGTCTAAATAACATGTGAAAAAACAAAACCATCCAGGGCTGGGCAACTTGCCTGAGATCATAACAGAAATCAGTCATGGAGCAGAGTTCAACTCAGTTCCTTCAATCCATAAACAGCATCTTAACTGATGTCCATCATCTTTCCAAATGTACTGCAAATAGTCTTCTCTGAAAGCTCTCTGTACATTTTCATGTCAAATATCTTTCATGCATAATATGTCACTGGCCTCTTTCCTAGGCTAGTCACATGGGGAAACTACTTTTTTTTTCAGCCAGGTGGTATTTTGTTGCAAGGTTTAAAATACACTCAATATCAGACACTTGCTTTCTCTCCACAAGTCAGCAGCAGAAAACAACTTGGACTTCACTACTTAGAAAGCAAACTTAGCATACTTAGGTTTCTCTTCATTTTCATTATGATCAACCGGTCAGTCTGCACTAGTTCTAGACTGCCAGTATTCAACACTGAACCACATTCACCACTATTATCAACACTGATGGTAACATTTCCAAGGCTTCTGACAGACACTGACTCTTTTAGGTGCATCTGAAAGTTTAACATTTTGGTTTCAACAGTGTGGATTTTACAAGATCTATTTTCCATTTCTAAATACTTTTTAAATAGTGTTTATTAACAACTCATGTTGCTTCTATAAACAGCACAAAAACAGCACAAAAAACAGAAGCAGCTCTACAAACGTCATTCTCACCTACATTCACAGGGTTTACATTGCTGTAAGAAAGGAAAAAATAATTAAGGCCAGCTGAATGTTAACAAACCACACAGTGAAAATCATTTAGCCCTTCTAGCAATATTACAAACCAAAAAACATGAAAGGAAAATTTTACCTGGTATAATTCATTCTTTTCAAAGACATCATTTGATTAGATTCATGTTCCTGAGTCTCAAGTTTTCCCTTTCTCTTAGAAGACTTTTACCCAACAGATCTTGCACATATGCCAAGTACCTTCTGAAACATGGATCTGTAACTCCTTGACCTACAGGCAAAGATCTTCATCCTTGAATGCAAGCAACATTCAAGATACAGGTAGCTTTTCTGAGAACTGTATAAACTGAAACATATTGAAAGAACTTTTATTTCTAATCTGAGGAAGAGGGACTAAATTGTGGAAGAGGAAATCGGAAAAGGAAATTGGCTCTGATAATTGTCTTCAGTAAAGTAAGTACAGCAAAGTAATTTCCAACACTGGTTGAGCAGATGAAATCCATTGCAGTCACTGGGTGATTACAATCAACCCAAATGAGCACAGAGTCTTACAAAGCACTTGGATACCTACAATGGAGCCTGATCCAAAGTTCATTGAAAGCAACAGAAATACTCCCTCCCTAAACTTCAGTGAGCTTCAGTTAAAGCACTTTGACATTTGTATTTTCAAATATCTACAAGGGAATACATTCTGGAGCTGTTTCTATAAGTCCCTAGTGATATTTTTCAGTAACAAAGGGATAAAAATATTAAGGAAAAGCATACTAACTGAACAGTGACCATCAATGGCAAAACATTATGCTCTGCTACAAGAGCTATGGCTGCATGACAAGCAGAAAAATATGTGAAGACATGTAGGTTACTGCCATCAATTTGAGAAGCCTGATCAAAGAGTAATTAATTATTTACTCATTAATTAATAAACAACTTTGGACTACAGTTCCTTACCAACAATACATAAACAGGTGAAAAGGACCAAATTAATAGCATTCATAGAAACATTCCTCTTGTATTCTCCTCCCTCAAAAGCATTTGGGAGGTTTCAACTAAAATGAATAATTCCTGTCCAACAAATGCATTAAATCTCAATGCAGTTGCTGTGGCATCCCAAAAGTTTGCCTTAGCAGTATGCAATGGATGCATTGCAGCAACTGAAACTTCATGGAAGCGTGAGCCACAATAGCACAATACCAGGAATGCTTTGTAAAACCTTTTTTTGACTATCACAGGCAGTAGTTAACTAATCTTGCTCAAAGGTTGCCCTGGAAGCATCTTTCTGGCCAAGCTGCGTTAGTGATGCTCCAAGGTCCTTGAATGAGGAGGAGGCCAAGAATGCCGGGGGCTATGGCCAGTCCTAGCCAGGGTTCAGCCCTGGCTCACCACCTGAGAATGGCAGGTCATGCAGAGCGGTAAAGACACAGGGCCGCTGAAGACCTTGAGGGCTATAAAGGGCAAATAATCTGTTTACTGAGCATGCAGGGTGCAGGGGATCTTTGGAGCAAACCTATGTGCTAGATAAACAAACACACGGGTTTTTCTTTCATTTTTTTTCACCTGTTTTACAAATATCTGCTAATTTGTTGTTTAGAAGTTTGTTTTACAATTCTCTAACCTAGCTTGCATTTTCAGGGTATTGGTAAAAGTCATGGTCCTATATCCATCGCCATTTGGAGTGGCAAACCTTAAAAAAAAATCAAGTGCAAGATTATTTTTGTACAGTTCAGCATCTGAGTATGTTGCTCGGTAATTCCCAAAAGGTAGTAAACTGATTCTGCATTAGCTACATGCCAGTTTGGCAGTGGCAAAGCAGAGATCTGTGTGAAAGTATTTGTCACCAACAAGGTAAGGTCTCTGGCAGCAGGAGGGCAAATGGGAAAGTGGAGCCTTTCGGAATTCATGACAAGTGAACTTGCTATAGGTGATAAAATATATTATTAAAAGAAGAAGACAGACAGAAAGACAAAGTCAGACGGACAGAAAGACACACAGACAGAAAAAAGAATTTATGTTGGGAAAATGCACCATAAGTGGTAAACTGCAATTACAGAGAAAAACAGGCACCACCTTTTTAAAGGACTCCATTACATTTTGATTCCATTCTCCTGTGGTTTACTTGTGGTATACAAACACATACGCACACACACACACATACACACTAACTTCCCATCCCTCACTTCCATGCCCAATAACAGCAAAAATAAACATGAAAAATAATATTAAAAAACTCTGTATTCAGTAATATTCACACCAAAGTATATGTATATATATCCATTAAAATTATGAACATTTCTAAATATATTTTATGTATCATACATATATTTATATGTATAATTACATATCCACAGAAGTAGTCTTGCTGTGCTAAAGCCAGCAGTAAAAGCAAAAACAGGTTTCACAATAGGACACCCATATATGCATATGTACTGGCTGTTTGGTTTGTGAATTTATTTACAACTTAACTATTTCATAATAAATGCTTACTGTTCTATTGTACAAACGTAATAGTAAAGGTTTAGGTTTGTTTTTTAAATACAAAGACTGCAAATGAATACATGAAAAAAATTACACACCATGTACAGTATTTATAATTTATAAATGCAAAGTTAAGACCTCTTTAAATTATTGCACTTGCATATTTTTTTTTACAAAGATAGTTTATATGTATCATATATATATATATATGTAAATATATATATATATAAAACAAATTTTCAGCTCACTAAATGTAGTAAAATTGAATGTTGTTACCTTAAAGTTCTTTCTTCTTCACATAACAGCCCAACCTGAATTTTGAATATATATGAATCTACTCTACAAATCAGTTTGATCTACTCTAGAAAGCAGTCCATTATTTTAGGTTTTTTGATAGAGTATACACCCGTATTACAATCGAGCACAGTTTTTGGTCAGAAAGCAGAATAGTTGTGATGTGCCTTCGCTAGATTGGGATATACAACCTAAACTTGGAACATGAACTTCAATGTACTAGTGTGCAGAAAGTCACTTCCTGTGTTTAGATGAACAAGAGTTGTACCGCTTCACAGAACTGTTAATATATCACAGTGTTTGAGGCAAATGCATTATTTCAAGTGGGTCAAAATTGTTTTGAGCATCTAACAACATCTGCATTTTTTCTTTAACATGAATAGTGCTATATGCTACCCCTATAATTTTAACGCTAAGTGGTCTAAATGTAGTCACAGCAAACTGATCACATTGTTCTAAGTTTAAACACATGAAAGAAGTCTGTGCTACATAAAAAGATAAATTTCACACTGCATGTCCCCTCCAATGTAAATATATTTTAGCATATACTCCCACTAAAAAAAACCTATTGCATTTCCCTAATGAAATAATTAATTATATTAATTATAAAAGTATTACTGTCATGAATGGAATCATTAGAGCAGAAAGCTGTAATACCTTAAAGAATTCATAGCTTATTTATACCAATGGAGTTTCTGTCAGTGCTGCTATAAAATATACAACATCTCAGATGCTAGGTCACCTATTTTTCTCACTTAATGCCTCTCTTTCAGGTATTGTTTCACAATACATTAGAAACTCTCAGATATGGCTTCAGATGGCTTTTTTCTTTACTGGGCTTAGAAAGGAAAAGCAATCGGAATTTCAATAAAAATGTTGTTATTCTGGGAGTATAAACTCTAGCTCTTCTAGGAAAAAAAGGTCTGTTAGGTTTTTTTATGCATTCTTATCCATTCCATGCAACATCAATTTTAGCAGGATAAAAATATAAGGAGGAATCGCATTTGGCAGTGTAACTTGGTAAGCCAGATGTCTTTCTGCTCTACTTGTGAGTACAAGTCCAGAATTTTGGACAATTAAATCTCAACATGTCTTGAGACATGAAATTCAAATGCAGCTTCAAAGTTTTAATGTTTGGTAGTTTTGACTGTGGAAGTGCTCATTTAAGTTTGTTTCTACCAAAAAATTTACATGTCTGAATATGCACTCTGTAAGTGATAAAACAGATTAATTCACTTAGAAAATATAGCCTTTTATGACTATTTTTGTTTTGTAGTAACTTTTTGTCATAACTTTCCTCCTTTTATACACCAGAAAAACAAACCAAACTCAACCACTGCAACCGAAGTTTTTACTTCTAATGGACACCATACTGTAACAACTACATATTTTAAGTGGTTGGGATAGTTCTGTATTAGGAACAATACCTGATTGTCTTCAGATATTAACAGAACAACTTACTGACAATTTGATAAGCATTAGAGAAATCTGTTCTGTATCAGTACTTACAGACATCAAAACTGTCAGTGACTAAAAGAATAATTAAAAACTTTCCATAACACAGACACAGTGTAACAAGGAATATTTTTGCAACCCTGGTAAGATCAGCATTCCAGGAGGATGGAGAATAACAGCAAATATACTTAAGTCAGGAAGGAAGAATTTTCAGTTGATTTTTTGGGGTATCTGAATTCCAGAGAGTATTTTTGTAGTCACCATATATTTGGATGCTTTCCAAGTACATGAGGACACCATGGATTGTGTCTTAAGTACTTAGCAGTTGAAAGGTTTCACATGAATGATTTAACTAAATCGGAACTGCTCAGGAGTAAAGCAGAGGACACAATATGTGATACTGTTCCATTTACTATGGTAAAATTGTTTCCTTATAATTTTTTTCATCCCAAAATAGCTTATTATGGCTAACAATGAATTTCTGCACTTAGAAGTGGCAAAGCAAACTGAAAAGAATTGTGGGGCTGCTGTTGGGTAACCTGTATGACACAAATAAGGTAACTTAATATTGAACTCTCAACCTCTGGGATATCTATGTACTGCAAAGGCTTAGGTGCATTTATCCATTATGTGATTATATATCACATACTGTACATATGTACAAACAGATATTGTATGTGCTCGACCATAACAAAAGGCAAAACTCAAGAGTCCAAGTCATTTAAATGAAACTGTAAGATGGCATGCTTATTAGAGCAATACACCTCAACAGACATGACATGGAAAAAGAGAACCTGCATTCTGTCTTTAAGTCACTACTATTATTACTTGCAGTACACAAATGGCCATGTTACCACGGAACCACTACAAGACTATTATCTGTGAAAAAGCATATGATGCAGTACAGGCTGTATGTGAAAAGTTATGCAAAGACTGTGTTTTCAACTACTGTGCAGAGCAATATGAATTTTTTTCATTATTTTTAAGAGAAAGATGAAGGCAAATTAAGTGTTGTTGAAACATACTCTGTACAACTGCACTAAAGTCAAAAGAGTGGCATTAAATGTAAGGTCTTAAATTCTGTGCATAAGTTTGTAAGACTGATGCCTAAGCCAGCACAGAACTGTAAAGACAGTATTTCAGAGTACTTTCTTTTTTTAGTCAGCTATTCTTTCATTGAAAAAGGCAGTTCTAAGCCTGAACATTTTTCTCAACTAGGGAAAAAAAAACAAAAGGAAAAAGGGAGAAGTTCTTTAATTTCACTTGTTTGGGGATGGGGGAGAAGAGCAGTAGAAGGCATGCAGTGTTACTGTGCAACACAAAAGCTAGTCAGTACAAAAACATTTTTGATTTGTTGTGATGGTTCCACAGTCCTCCTTATTAGACCTGACTTTTCTGACACGGCCCCTGTTCCCAGCAGATAACATACTTTAGGTATGTCTCTTAATACCTTTTAAAATACAACTCAGCAGGTAGAAATAAACACGATGACTTTACTTATCTGTAAGCTAGGCAAGGAAATCTTTGCTGTCACATTCAAATTTTAGACTGATATTTCTGTCACTACAGATACAAAAACTCCAACCTGAAACTATGCCTCCATCTCTCCTTATCGGAGATAAATATCCAGCACTTCCAGTGTTTAAAGGGAGGAGCTGTCTGGGTTTCTAATTCATTCTGAAGATCAAAGCCCCATCACTAGTTCTTTCAGCATTTACCTTGCAAGTGACAATTTGCATCATGAAGCTTAATGAAGAACTTTAAACCTTTAACCTGAATGTTGGTTTTCCTTTAGTTTACAGCAAGAGAATTCACTGTAACCTAAACAAGAATTACAGTTTCCAGGATTCTGCGAGAGTTCAAACTGATTACAAGTAGATCACACAAACATTCACAATAGCAATGGGTATATTGTTCTATTTATAGCCAAGAACTCCCAAGTGACACTGGTGTTAAAGTTAGCCACAGTACAGTATAATAAAAGTACCATTGAAACCCTTACTAGAAAGATACAATTTAGAAGTACCCCCTAAGATTTTTTCCCCCATCAGTTTTAAATTAAGGCCTCAGCATTGTAGCCCATGAGAGAAGGCCAGTCTTTTATATTCACAAGTTGGAAGTTCTCTTTTGCTAGCTGATTCCAAACCATCCGGGTTGTCGTTTTCCCTCTGTTCATGCTGTGTCACTGGTGTAGGTCAGGAGATTGGCTGCCAGAGTCATTAGCTGAGGTAACCCCATGGGTGTTACCTTCCTAGGCAGATCTGCTTCCTAGTTAGCATTTGTAGCTCTTCTTTTTCCTTCTTCAAATAAAAACAAAACGGAACAAAAATAAACAACCCCCAAAACAAAGAAGGGATGCTTTTAGGGTTAAAGCAATCTGTTACTGCTGTTCAGTCATCAATCTTCACAGGAAGTGAATCAGAGGTCCCGGGAGCAAGGGACTGCGAGGGAATCCATATAGAGGCCTCCTCTCCTCTTGTCACTTTCTCCCATTGGCTGAGATTATCCCTGATGATGCAAAAGAGTCAAAGAGGTAAAGCATTATTCATAAATTTACTGGTAT
This sequence comes from Apteryx mantelli, assembly GCF_036417845.1. Taxonomy (NCBI): domain Eukaryota; kingdom Metazoa; phylum Chordata; class Aves; order Apterygiformes; family Apterygidae; genus Apteryx; species Apteryx mantelli. Next base: position 60,270,912 of record NC_089980.1, on the reverse strand, counting down.
TTCTTCTAATAATATTGTCTGCTGTACTGGACTTTTAGAGATGTAGCTTTATGCTGCATATAAACATTGGTATGCAGTCAGGCTTTTATCATCACTGTATTATTTCATCTTTTACCTTGCAGTTGTTACTTTTCGTAATTCTTGTTGGCTAGTATACGTGCTGGCTTTATATAAGTCTATGGCATATATGCCTCAGAATAAGCCACTACTGGAGCAGGAGTCTAGAACTTGCTTCCATGAAAAGTACTTCTAGCCCACATGGTTGCAGAGAAAACCCTACCATGAGCCAAGAGCCATGTCTGCAGAGAATATGAAACAGCAGTCTGGAGAGGAGCAGCCTTCCTCACTTAGGACTTGAAGCATTTCACTACAGCACTATTTGGCCCTTTCCAAAATCACCACAGAGACCAGTACTTTTGCAGGAAACTTCCTTCATTGGAAACTACAGAAGTGCATAAATCCTCCTGAAACTTCTGCACATGGACCGATTGACAATATATAAAATGTGGCATGCCAACATCGTAGCATCAACTTTCAGTTCCTAATGTGGTGATCACATGATCAGTCTACTACAGCACAAGATTATCCTTTCCTGAAGATAAAATTTTTCCATTGTCTAGCAGGCTGGCCAACACTCAAGTCCAAATTTTGGTTCATAAGCCATAAAATGTTGAGATATTAAGCTGGTAACATTATAACAATCTGAAGGGAACACAGACCCATAATCTTACTTGCTGTATACTCATATCACTCCAGTGACTTGGACATCTATGTTGATGATATCTAGTTGTGGACCATACAACAACATATGGCCCAAATCTAGCATTCAGTTTTCAAACACAGAGAGAAAGCGAGCAAGCTCAACAGTTTAAATTTCATACAATCAAATATCTAGTTACTAACACAACGATTCTTAGGTGTCTTAAAACAAACAGGATGGTAAAACTACTATGGTCTTACATGCTATGTGTCATATTACATCTGAATTTATGTGGCAGAGCTCTCCTGATTTATGTGTCACAGCTTTGCTGAAATAGTTGATAGAACACAGCAAATAAATAAGCTGGAAGCACAGGAAACAGGTAAGAACAGAAAATGTTGCAATTTCTAGGGACGGGGGAAGGAAGGATTTGATGGAGTCTACCAAAGGAAGCTGGTGCCCTCTAGGGGAACATCTACATTATTTTTTGAAGGCAGGTGGAAACTTGTTCTGCCAGTGCTCCAGGCCAACTGGAGTCATGTAGCCAGAGTTAATATGGTGCTGAATCTTGGCTAATACAACCAGGCATTGAGGATTAGAAAAACTGAACTAATACTGTTTCTAGGTCCCTTTCCAGAAACTGGGAAAATAACAAGGAGAACTGCAGCCAAAATATTCTTAAATTGTATCCATTTCAGCAAGAATTCAGAAACCTGAAAGTACATGCAAAATTGTTTAAGAATATTTGGTCTGAACTAAAAGAAAGAAAAATATCATTTCTCTTACTCCCAGAACAGATCTGCCACTTTGGTATGCCTCCTGAGTTAATAGGCTACAAAACACTTATAGAACTTATTCCAGACACTGTTACACAGGTGGACGATAGTTTTGGTCTACACAGAATACGTAATACATTGAAAATTTTTCTCAATAAGAAAATAAATACTTTGTAGATAAGAGAGTATTTAGAAACGTGGAATAAATTACTACCTTACTTCAGAAAATCAGTGACTGTTACTGTTTACCTTTTCTTTAAGGTGCAGATCATACGATTCATTTGCCTTTGTGCTCCCAATGAAGCTCTGGCTCCTAAGTGTCTGGAATAAATACTTAGAGGTTCTCAAAATAAAAACCTTGATGCTGACATGCTGCCTTGGCTGCTTCTGTTGCTATTATTTGCAGCTGGTGTCTGCGTTCCAAACAACTCAAGGACATGGCAGCTTAACACTGCGTTCCCAGAATGAGCACTACTGGTGTAGGGGTGATAACAAAATCAGTCCAGTCAGCAGCTGAGGCAATACCAAATAGGAATGAGGCTGCATGCCTCTCATCACATTGAATACCATTTACCCCTCAAAAAACCCATGTAGCTCAACTATTTGAAACACTCTGGAGTAACCCAAACCCTGCAAAAACATGCACATTTTGATAATTAGAGAGTTGAAGTTAGATCTGTGTTCCTGGAATTTCTAGTCAGCATCTCCACTGAACACAGCTCTCAACACTTCCTCGTTAACTTGCTCTAACAGACAGTTTCAGGTAGGTCTGCAAAGGGTAATTTCAAGGCAGAGCTGTTAAACTCTGAAACTATCAAGCTGCCCATCAGAGGACCTTACGTGATGGTATAGTTTTTCAGGAAGCTCTTCAGACTTATGGAGATCTTAAACTTCCATCCACACATGCATGCACCAGTTCTGCATCACTGCAATCTAAATTTACGGAATGCACAAGAGCAGGGTAGGGAGATGTAGCTAAGGCTGTGACCATACAGAGCTGTGCCCAGGTTGGAGATTATGCCAGTGCGGCTTTCAGAAGTATAGTATGTGCAATTCCAAACAATAAACATAATTCATAGAACAGAAAACACCCATATAATCTTTGCTACGAGTCTGATTGCTATTACTTCAGACATCCCACTCTTTGCAGAGAAACCCACTCTTGAAAAGATGCTCATGCTTGCTTGTCAGAATTATGATGCACCCTCCATCAAGAGCATGTATGTATGTGGGTGCTTGATACCCTACAAATCAACTTTCAATCTCCTTAGTTGAGAACCGAAAAATGGGACATCATGTATTACAAGCTACTTTTGAAAATTAGCCTCATTTGGGTATGTGACTAGAAAGCAAAAGACAGGTCTTCCTGGAACCCTGGTCCTGAAAAAGATGTTGTGTAGCCTTAAGTATTCAGCCCAGCCTCTCCAAGCCTCAGTTCCCATTAAGGGGAAAAACAGTGCTAAACTTCCTACCAAAGATAGTGGCAGGCTTATGCAAACACTTCTAAAGGAAGTGCAAAACCATTTTTAAGACCCCTCCTTTGATTGTACTAGTAATAGAACTTTCCTGAGATACACACTGAGATTACTTCATTAATCATATGGACTCTGCAAGATATTGTTGTATTAAAATCATACAGATACTGATCTTAGGAGTGAAAGTGCACCCAGATGTCAGCAAATACTTAATACAAAAAGATTCAAAATTGTCACATATTTAAAGCAGTTTGATAAAATTCATTAGCTTAAATATAAACAAGTAACTGGAAACACTCATGATGAACACTACTGCATTTCTAATGCTTGGTACTACAGATGATGATGTTGTAGTCTATATAAATAGTATGAAACTGTTTCTGAATGAAAATGTGGTTAGGCAATGCACAACCTGTGTTCCAGTTACATGGACCAAATAACCAACATTTTGCTTTCAGCCATCACTACACCTGAAGACCATCTAGCACCATGCCTTCAAGCAAGGATTACAAATACAGCAGTTAGAGAACTTTCAAGATCTCAGACTACCTCTCTGTTAAGCAGTTGGATGACTCTTGGCCTTATAAAGACTGAAAGGTTTATATGTAGTTCTATAGTTTACTTCATGTTCTCTGATTTTGCACTGAAAGCAACTCTTCTTTATTTGTCAGAGTACACATTATTCAATTATCTATTATCAAACTATCAACAAGTATGTATTAAGTCAGCATGGCTCAAGGAGTACCCATTCCTATCCAGTACTGTAACTCTGAATTCCAAAACAGGATTTGGACTTTGATATCATTATGATAATACTCCACAGCATTTTGAAACTAGAGAAGAGTTTAATGCTATACTGTAACTGACAGAACCACTGAAATATGCACTTATGAATACTTCCACATTATTCAGTTTAAGATAACAAATTATTGCCTATTATTTACCGAAAGTTATTTTCAAAACTTCTCAGAACAAAAGACACTACTACAAGGATCATCTAGACTGACTGTCTGGAAAAAGACAGGCCTTGATAATTTCACCACACTAACTATCCATTGAACCCATATCTCTTTTACCTATTATATCTCTTATAGCAGTATACCAGCCTTGATTTAAGATCTTCAAGTGACATTACTCCAAGTGCTAAAAAAATGTTAAGAGAGAAGACCACCTGGTGAAATTGAAGTAGGGCTTGTTGCTGGATAACAATCAAGTGATTGATGGCCTCACCTCAATATGCAGAAGAGCAGAGGATGAGGACACACTGGATTTCTTGGAATTTGAAAAAAATTCTGAGAGGGACGGAATGTTTTCTTGTTTAGGCAAGAGGAAAAAGAGAACAGATTAAGCTGGAGGGACAAACTGTCAGTTTTTATGTGTGAGGACTAGTTTGCATCCCAGTATTGTCCAGAAACTAAGTGAAGTTCAAAACTTCACAGTGCTTGTATACAGTGGACATCCTTCTGCTTCTGCATCCTTCTGCTATTTCACACAGATCCTTTAGCCCAAAAGGTCAGGAAAGTGACAGAGGTGGAGCTGCCAGAGAGGATAAAGAAAAACCTCAATGCAAGACAGAATTTAGGGCCAAAACAGGAAAAAAAAAGAAAAGAAAAAAAAGGGGAAAAAAAGGAAAAAAAAGGAAAAAAAAGAAAAAAAAGGAAAAAAAAAGGAAAAAAAAGAGAGAGGTGTTAGTAGTAAGAGCATGGAAAAACAGGTCTCTTAACTATTCCCTGGATATGACTGAAGATTGCCAGCATTTACCAACCGTTTTTCCTTAGAGAGAGAATACTAATTAACCTGAAACTTTTTAATGAAGCCTACTGGTTTCAACAGACATTTTCCCAGGGAAGACTGCTAAGCTGCAGGATATAATTATTGGTCAGAACTATCTACAAAGATATTCACCATCATTTCAGGGTAGAAGCAGCCAATTGGTTAAGGACACTCCTCTCCTGCAGAAGATCCCAAGCTACATTCTCAGTGATTGGAAGAACAAAATTAAACCTGCCTCGCACATATTGCAGTGCTACTCCTCTTATGCGCCCAGTTACTGACTATTCTAAATTGGGGCTCTCTTTTCTTTCTCTGCTTTTTAGTATGAATGTTCCGACATGAAATAAAACCACATGCCAAAACCACAGCATTTTTTATGAAACAGAATTCTTGTTTTCTAGCCAATCTTAGTTGTGAGAACAATATTGAGGTAAAAAGGATACAGAGGGAAATTGCACTGAACCAGCCTAGATGGGAATACATAATAACTGAACCTGTTTCCCTCTAAATGTTTTTGGCATCAAACACATCTTAATCAGCTGTGTCTGTAGAGCTGTGTTAGTCCCAGCCAGTAGTTATCACCTTTGGGTTTCTGAATAGATTAACAATGAGATGTATATCTGTTTATCTACATGCAAATTCTAAAATTAAAGGTCTGTATTTCCAGACAGACTTGCGAAGCAGGTTTCTTTCTTCCTTAACCAAGCTACATGCTATGCAAAAACGCATGCATTTACTCACCTGCATGCTCGGAGTAGTGGCCCAGTTGGAGGAAAAATCTGTGCAAGTGTGGTATAACATGGAATGGCTACAGCATTGTAGAACCCAATCTATGAAAAGCAGCAATGAAAGAAAGTAGTTACGTAAAGCCAAAGTACAAGGCTGAAATTTGAGAGCTTACTAGCTAAAAGGTAGTTGACTACGTATTTAATTACTATTTATGTTAGTACTTTGTACTTCTGCATATCATCTTAATATCTGAATACTTTAAAACGAAGCGTAAACAGCGAAGTCTCTGCCAATTGCAAGTTGCTTAAGTATCTCTCTAATGATTGAACATGGCTGCTTCAGGTAAGACTTACTACAGGGCCTTTTATAATTCAGTTGATTTGCTTGGCTTGGGATCTGTCTGGATTTTTGGTAGCACTGGTGGTGGAAAGTAGGTGTAGATGGCAGAGCCACTTTTGCCAACATTACTCTTGTGATAGAAAAGACATTTCAAAAAAAAAAAAGGAAGGTTGTGCAGCATTTGCAAAAGATGGTCAGATTCTAGATTTGCCTGACGTCCTCTGGAATAGCTCAATTACTTGAGAGGCGAAGGGCTTTGCACCTTTGGAAATTTTCCAACTGCTCACTGTGACCAATATTTGTTTTTGCTTTTTCTCCTCACATAAGTGGCTGTGATATGTATTTAACCTTTTTATATAAATCTATTCAGAAAAGATAAAATCAACACTTTGTTAATGATGTCTGATTAATCTAGGCTAAGGGTTCTATGATGCTACCATGCTAACAGCTGAACTGTCATGACACAAGAGGGAATTCTTCAAAAATGCCACTTACATATAAACAAGGATGACAGCTTAAATTCAGACCTTTTATAACATCGTTCATTTATGCCAGACTCTCATGATAGTCACACAAGTGCACTATGGTCCATTTCTTCAGACAGAGTTTTAAATGTATCTTATTGAAATCCCATGTGTTTTACTGTGATCAAAGGATTTGATAAAAGTCTCTTTCTAACCATCTGAACATTGGCACTTATTCAGAAATCAGAGAACAACTCTTGCTCTCACCTCCATCAATACTGATCCCATACTGCTATGTAAAGAGGTCCATTTTGTACTTTAAAAAAATAAGACAAAGTTTCTGACCTGAGAAGCCAACGATCTGAGTTAAAGTAAATATGATGCAACTAACAGAAAGGAACTACAGTAGGCCACGAGGCAAGGCAGTAAACAGGAGGGATGTTTGTCTATCATTAAAAAGTTTGCTATTTTGCATAGTGCGTTTTGTTTTCACCCTATGTGTTGCTTGTTTGTTTTTTTAAAGGGGGCTATTTTATTTCACTGTAAAACAGCAGATTGCTGCATACCTATCATAAATTATAAAGGGGATGTTAGGTACAGTCACACTGTAGACTTTCCTGCTCAGTCTAAAAGTGTGATGTATAGCAAAGCACAAAAGATTTTGACAAAATTAAATTCATCTAAAATATATTCCAAATATCCTTCTCTTCAGAATCTCAATCCTTCTCTTTGGAAACTCAGTATTTAAAATAAAATGTGTTCCTTTAGGCCCTGAAAACTTTTAAGTTAAAATGCATAACGATCAAGCAGGAAAAACCTAAAAGGCTCAATGGATTTGGTTTTGAATAAAGCTAAGCAAATTAAAAACATCCCTTTGAGAGAGTTTGCATTTTTGACCAAAACAAACTCACACAAATGCCTTTTGTAAAATGTTTAGATTAGCTGGACAAATGATTCCAGACTAAGTTTTATATTGCTGTGGGCAGACAGAAAGTACTGTATACCCAAGTATACGGCTTAGAGTTCATTCAGATGCAAGGAATACATTGAAGTCACTGCAGGAGAGACAGTGTACATATACCCTAAGATGCATTAGAAGGAGGAACCAGGGCACCAAAATACCTTATTTCTGAAAGAAATTGCTACTGTCTTTTCAACTCTGCATCCTAAACACTAACTAGCTTTGAGAGTGGATCTTTAACTTTCAGACAGAAACATTTTAAACAAGAAATCACTCTTAACATTTCAATCCTTGCTGTGTAAGAGAAACTTTTTCATTTTCAACCTGAAAACTATTCCTGAAAGAGGTTGTGAATGATTGTAGCATGTGTTTCTCCTCTCTGCCTTCATTACTCAGACTGGCTTGACTTGCTTAGCAAATGAGATTTCAGGTCACCACATAATTTTGGCACTTGTATTTTCTTCATAAGTTCCAAAATTCTTAGTCTGTGAAGGTGAGAGGCATTCACCGCTCCAGTGGAGGGTAAGGCAGAAAACACCCTCAGAGTACTCCCTCCTCTCTCAGGGCAATTGCAAACACTGCTTAACTTCTCCAAGGAGAGGCAGAAGAGAGGCTAATGGGATCTTTACTGAGTTAGAATAAATCCTCAGCACAGACTCCACAGTAGGAAGAGACCAAATTCAGAGACTTAAATGAGTTGTGCTGCAAAGGCTGTCAGTCACTACGGAGACTAACTGATCCAACTACCCAAGTGAGAGGAAGAGCTAAGGACAGACTATTACCATTAAAGATGATAACTGAAGCAGGATTTTTTTTTTCCAGACATTACATTTTTATACATATCCTCATTTCCTAAGCACCACTGCCATTTAAGTAAGGTATTAATACTATAATTAAAATCCACATAAAAATACAGGAACCCAAGCCCATTAATACTTTTTGTTTGAGCCCAAGGAAATGCATGATAACACTTCACTGAATTCTTCCAGGTCCACAGAAATACAGGAAAGGTTACTTCCACAGAACTATACATGTCCTAAATCTCACATTTTGCCATAACATTGTTGTGAGATATCACAGCTAAAACTAGACTCCTGAAGTTGTTTTTTTTCCCCTTCTACTTCTCTTAATATCTTACTGTAACACTATTAAGAAGCACAGAACAGAGAACAAAATGAAAAAGAACCTGATGAGGAAAGCACTTCAAACAATGCTCAGTAAGGTTTAAAGGGGGGGGGGGGGAAACATATTTCTTAGATCTGTGCTTTCACCCCATTAACAATTCTTTCACAAATGCCAAGAAGAATACTGTGTACCCTTGAAGATGTTCAAAGATGACTAAAACAGCTTGTGGCAAAATAAAACAAGTGCAGAAAAATGTTTCTTCTCTTGTTAGGCTCATACTAGATATATGAATTCAATAAATTCACTGTTAATTCCTTACAAGAGTGATGAATTTTATGCTAAAAATGTGATATAGCATACTGTGACTAATATGTTTCAGAACATAAAAATTTCTATAGTCTCTCTTAAACCAAATGTTTAATCTACAAAGATTTTTGGTACTTTGTTTCTATTTTTTTTTAATGTTGCCTTTCATTTCAGAGCTATTGAAATGCTTTTTGCTAGCTATTGCCATTTTAGGTTTCAGAGGTCACTGAAAGCAAAAAAGTCTTACACACACACACATATATATATGTGTGTACCTAGTACATAAGTAGACAATGGACATTTGAATTTACTTTTCTTTGTCCTGATAGTCAGAAGAAGAACTAGTTAGCATGTTTATTCAAAAAAAGTTACTTCAAAGACCTTTTTCTTCTTGAATTTACGTTTATGAAACACCATTTTTCCCTAGGAAAAGCAGAAAACAGCACTCATTGCTGCATATTTTGCTGCACCATTGTGCAAAGGAAAATCAATACACAAACAATTTTAAAGAGTTTTTAAATCAGACAATTGAGGCTCTTAGAAATTTACTTTTTAATGCTTATCCTCAAGAGTCTCTTCACATTATTGTCTTTGGGAATATCAAAAAGCAATGCCTGTAGTTATCCAAAATACTAATGAAGTAGTACTAGTTGTACTAGTAGTACAAATATTTCAAAATCTGAATGTAAATATTTTAACCAGGAACAGGTGAAGCAGTTCAATTTGCATTCAGGACAAAACAGTGAAAACTTTTATCTAGGAGTGGAAGTAGCCACTTACTAAGTAGAAAAAGTGTTAATGACACTTCTCAAAATTGCGCATGACTGTGATTTTAGCTAGAGATACAAGTATGAAGAATGAAACAGGTGACTTTCAATGCACTTATATTAGGATACACTAGATATTATTCATGACAGACCTCCTTCATGAGACTTGCAGAAAAACCTGTGAATCACAATTCAGGGGATTGTGAATAGAGGAAAGCACCATGGATTTGCGAGGTTCTCTGTGCTGCTACAGTGCTGAGTTGCTTTTTCTTGCATTCTTCCACAGTACTTCACTAACATTATTTTAGCTATGGCTTAAAACTTTTCTAAGACATATACATTCTGCAATAATGCTCCTTTACAGAACGCCTTAAGAAGACCACATAGCCTGTAAAGGGCTGCAGAGAAAGTCAATGGCCAGCACCAGGGTCTGAATTTGGCCATGAGCAGCTAGTCTCCTGCATTATCTTATGGCCTATCTCCAAATATCTGATCCCCTTGCAGATTACTTCAACAACCACTCAGAGTATGTCCTCAGCAAAACTGTATTAAAAATATTTGACAAAAGACTTCACATCCTTTGTTACCTAACCAGAAGTCCCATTCAATCTTTTGCTGTGGATTTATCTTACATGTAGTCTTTAATCCACATACCAGTGCCTAATGCCAGAGCTCACCTGGACTAATTTGCAAATTAAAATGTCATGACATAGTAAATAATCGCCCATACACCAGATGAGTGACATCTGTCTTTTCAAATCTGTGCTTGGTATTCATGACTCTATAACTTTTCAGAAATTTAGTCATTTGTTTTCTCAATACTTCTTCAATATTTAACTTGATTGTATGGATGAAAGGAGAGACTGCCATTCCTAAGCATTTATATCTCCTTATCCAACCATTTATCACACAAGATGGAACAGACTGTATCCAAAAGCAACATTAGTTTTCAAAAAAATACAACTATGCCAGAGGTCTATCACCACTGCACAGAATATTTGTTTCAGGGAAGGAAATAAATAGTAATAAGACATAAATGGCTGTATAGGAAATTATGAAAACATAAAAGCACTAACATATAATCAGCATTAAGTCTAACCTGAAGACAGACTTCAATTTTTTAATTGAAACTACACGATGCTTTCACACTGGAAATATTTTATCATGTTTAAACCGTTCCTGAAGTCTTCACAGAATCACAGTCTTATTCTGTCACAGGAAGTAGAGCTATGTTATACAGCATTTCAGGGCAGCAGCAAATAGCATATTGTTGCTTCAGTAATGTCTTTGAAAAAAGACTTTTCTACTGCTACTTAAAAAGACCAGCTCTGACTTGCAGGCAGAGAACAGAATTCAGCAGGGCACACTCATATCCTAACATCAATACAATAGTCAATAATATATGTAATATATACAAAAGTTTTTATATACATGTTTTATTAACATTATAGTGTTTATTAACATTGTAAAACATGTATCATTTTACAAAGAGAGTTCATACTTGACCCTGAGGGACTTCATCCTTCTTGTCTCTGTCCATCATAGGAATAGGCTGAATACCCGTTTTCTTCATTTCATCACCCTGGGGAAAAGGAGGGAGAGAGAGTTGTCTAAGTTAGTTTTCTAGGTTTCCTCTACAGTCGCAAAGGCACCTCCAGAAGACAATTTATCACACCTTTCTCATGAGATTATATCAAGTCAAATGCCAAGTGCCAACGCTTTCTTCCAAGGAAGCATTTTAGCACCTTAAGTTTGCAATATAATAAACTAATTCTAGTGTGAGTTGAGTAGTCAATGATTGCCTTTCTACTTGTCAGCTTCAAAACTACCTTGAGCTCAGAAAAGATGAAGGCTTCCTGAAGTTGATTCCCTCCTGCATATTTGGCCTCGACATCACCTATTATATGGTCCTGCTGTGGTTAACCAACAAGAGATGCAATCACAAAGCTATTTCCAAATTAATGTCTGTATGTGCTGTGTTCTCATGCCCCATATTTGCCTCATCAAGTAGTTAGAGAGGTTAAAATCATTGCATCTATTCACTGTTTAGCTTGTCAGACATTTTATTTTCAAAAGAAGCAAGAGAAAACACCTCCTTCCCCAGCTGATAAGAAAGAAACCTGTAAGAACTCTCAGCACAGAAATTCAGTGGATTGTTATTTAGGAATTGTAAACAATTTTTATGTGCCTCCTGTAAGTAAAATTTAATTTTCTCCCATTTGCTTGAAGTACTGCTGTTGATTGGTCAAGACTGTCTGCAGTCAGTCTCAGTGATCAGTCACAGTCTCAGTGATCAGACCCTCGACACTGCACCATTTAATGCATATTTAATTCACGTAATTTTAAGCTTTCTGGTTAACACAGTATGAAGTGTCTTGGAAACACCGGAAGCTTTGAGGAAGCTGCCCAGCCTCTGATTGATTATGCCAAAACTGAACAAAGCTCAGAACTATGTTGATCATTCTACCTTGAAAGAAAAAGGTATGTGCCAACACATTATGTGATGCATTACTAGACAAGGTATGCTGTAAAAAATACTGGTTTTATCCCCATAGCTGATGACCACAATCAAAAAGAAAGTGAAAGTTGAAATTCTAAATCAAGAAGTTTGTATCATTATACCTGGAGTATAGGTACAGAAAAAAATACTGCTTAAAGGGTTTAACAACTACCTACTTTCTCATATCTCACAAAAAATTATAACAGACAAATCTTATACAAGCCTGTAATCCTATATAATCGATCGGCAAACGTATTATTTTGCTCAAGTTGTGGCACTGTGGGAAATCTTCATGATGAAGGGATATCAAGAGGTAGAACTTTGCTGAAAACATTAGGCTTCATTCAATGGAAAGAAAAAAAAAAAGCCAACAGTGTGATGTACTGCAAAATTGCTGCAGCTTCCTCTGCAGTTGTTTATTGTTGTATTTAATAATTACATATTGAAAAATTATTATAAAAATCCTCTAATAATTTATTCAGCATATTAAGATTATGAACTCAAGCAGAAAATGGAAGCAATTTTTTTTCCCCTGCATTTAGAACTGTAATACAGCCATTCAATCTAATCAAAATTACAACTTTTCTAGAGTTTACTTTTTTTCCCCAATTAGGTAACAATTTCTGCAGTGAAATGCAATCTAAACTTTCTACTTAGCTTTCTATTTACTTTCCTAGGATTTTCTCTATATCTGTCCCCAGTTTTCTATTTTAGAGAAGCATTTAGATGTACAATCAGATTTGTCAGCTATCTTGACTGCACCACAACAAATCCAACTCCTGACATATGTCAGATAACCTCTTCTTAAAAGGGATTCAGTAAAAATCAATTACAGATTTCAATTTCCGACAATAATTTCTAATGTAAATTTGCTCCATTAAATATTATTGTTTTATAAGAACTACCATTATTAACTCATCCTTGGATTACAAAACAAGTTAAAATTTGGGCACTCTCAATTCTGCCCATAATTCTATCTTTACTACTGTTGAGAAGGAAAACAAAACAAAACAAAAAAACCCAGCTTGATCCTTCCTTCTACACTGAGTTCACAAACTAGCAGTTAAAAAAAAAAAGGAGTCTTTTTGCAACAAATTGAGTATGAGGCACGTTAATATTATACCTCCATTATATGACTTGTCGGAACATTCACTTTTCAGTGCTGACATTTTATAAAAGGACTACTGAACTAGATGTTTGAGTTCATAAAGTCTACAGTTTTCAAACATTTTATTGTAGTCTAAGCTGTTCATAATTAAGCCCATAAGAACATTTAAATGCAACAAAAATAAATTAAAAAAAAACACAAGCCATGCACATTTTGAATTTCATAAAAAACATGCAACAGGCAGGACAAATCTCCATGTTATATGCATGCTACATCAACTCTGTAGGCCTGATTTCAATTTTACACCTATGTAAACCAGAAGTAAGTCCACTGAATTCTGCAGACTTCCACAGGGCACATAACAGAAAAGAACCACAGCTTACACACACATGTTCAATACCAGTTCTTGAAAATACTACATATGTTCTGAAACTGCAGAATTCAACTCTGTGCAACACCTCAGGAATTTATTCCTTATATCCACAAAGTAGTCTTTCTTTCATCTTCAAAGTTGAACAAATAGAGCATCTATTCCTCAGCATTAGGACATATAAGAGATTGCATCTTTATTTATGGACATGATCACATAGCACATCTCAATGCCATGTTTGAATTCTCAATAATCTTATCTGTGGAGTAACTCTCAGTATATTAAAAGGCCAACTATCTCTCTTTAGGACCCAGTTGTCAAGCTGGCTCACAGAGAAGATTCAAAAGCTAGGATCAGAACAATTTTAAGATTTGTCTTATTTGCTTTAGCATTTCCTGAACTCACACTGCAGCTTTAGAAGTGTGTGTTTTAAGGCAGCTGCCTGGAAGCTGGTTTCATGTTTTGCATTTCTAGAATACAAATAGCTCCTTCACAAAATTACTGTTACTGACTCAAAAAATCCTACAGATTCTTATATGTTCTGTTGCTTGGTCACTTTATATTACGACATACTTTCTAAATCTGTCTTTAACATGCAGAAAAAACACTGCCTGCAAATCAGGAAGCTAACTTGGCTCTTTGAAGAGTTTCAAAGCAATTAACAAAACATGTGCATGCACCAATGAACAGTCTTTAAAATAAACATGTTAAGATACCCATTGCAAATTGTTCTATCAGTGTTTTTCTCTTCCTGGATACTTCCATTTTTAAAAAAAAAAGAGAGCAAACAAAAGAAACACACATACCTCAGCCCAGAACTCTGCATATATATCGTTGGCTGTCAGTCTGGTAACTGGCCACAACTTTGTCACAGAACACAAATCACAAGCAGTCATCATCAGACCAATAACTCGATCTCTAGAATAAAATAATATTAAACTGTAAGTTGGTGAAGAATTAATTATCATATTCTGAAGCTTTTATTTGCCTTTCCTCAGTACAACCAGCAATAAAGTATAAATGTTACAAAATTTCTCCCACCTTGCTTTTTTTTCCTACCTGTTTAAGACTTATTAGTAAGGCATCACACAAATTGTTTTATTATCTCCAGTATTACTGTATTACCCACAACTAGAGTTCATCAACTAGCCTCTGCACAATTACGTTCATAGCAATGTACACAAGAATGTCTGTTAAAATGCTCACGTGCCCCTCCTTGATTTTCTGAAAATAAAGCTCAAGTCTATAAAAAGGGGGATGGCGTATCCTGTTGCTGCATTTCTTTCCACTGTTTTAAGAATGAACGCATGTACACCAAAAACAGCAAAATCTAGTTCTGAGTCTATGTCAAGAAACTCCAATTACAAGCAATCTGTTTCTTCCTCCACTTTTTCTCACAGTATTTTCTACATATTCGTACTTGTTGCAACAGCCAGCAACCGGATCCTGTGACTTAATTTTTATGTGGAAAAGGATTCAAGAACTGCCTTAGCAAACTGAGTATTTAATCTGAATGCAGCTCTACTAAAGCAATACAGGAGCATTAAGGAATGTCTCCACAACAGCCTTAATATTTCAATAATCCAAACATGTCTTAAGACATACTATAACAGAAGTCATTGCTCTGCTGGAATTCTAGGCCAGGCAGGAGAAACTTATGCAGTTCCATAACTCTGTCCTATACACTGACTAACCTGTTCACAGAATAAATGAACCAGATCAGTAGGATTATAATCAGTGGTATAATACTCACACACAAAAAAATCCAATTTAAATAGTTTTCTAGAACTGTACTACTAACCAAATCAATAGTTTCTGAACCTAAGTCTTACAAAGAAAACTGGAAAATTAATTAATGAATTAATGTCTTCCACCTGGGGGAGATCCTAAAATGGGGCCAAAGGACACCTGCATCTTTTTTAATGCCTATTTCATGAAAAAAGCACATGACTTGCTAACTTGCATGCCTGATGTGATGGTAGTCATAAAAGCTGTATCAGTAGACAAATATACAGTGGAAAATATACAAACAGACAATATGACACATAGATAAACAACAAAGTACAACTCCCCTGAGTTAAAAAAGAGAATTCATCACCCAGGTAAGGACCAAATTTAAGGTTTCATTACACCATTTCTATTGTCATATAAATATCAATTATAAGTCTTGGATTCTTCAATCACATTACAAACTGATTTCCTATCATGAGGCACATGGTTTTGCACTGAAAATGTCCTGAGAGTAAGTAGGATTAAAAATGTAAACAGAATAGAACATTCAATCATACACTAAATAGTTGTGTATTATTGTATATCCTATTTAACATCTGTAAAGCCTAAACTTAAGATTTTCTGGTTAATTTCATTCTAGGATTATCAGAACCTACTGTAACTCTGTGTCTTTAAGATTTTAAGGTTTATTCAAGTCTAATAAATTTCTTCAGTTCCATACCATGAAATAAGCTCCTAACAACAGCCCTTTGTACAGTGTTGTGATAATTTATTCAACACCATCAGCAGAAACTTGTAAAACTCCTCAGAAAAGTAAAGAAGATCCTAGTATCAAAGTATCCTTTGGAGAAATCAGAATCATGACTCAATACTTTCCTACCTCTCTGATTTCTATCTGCATTATGGCAAAGACAGGATCCACTTTCCAGTTAAGAAGCTCTGAGAGGAGTAAGGCAGGGCTGCGTGAGCGTTCTCATGAACACTGTTAGGAGACCTATCTCTCATCCCAGGTGCACTATGTTTTAATTACGTGGACAAGGAGAGTCATGTATGTATGAATATATGCATATGTAGCATAGTTTTTAAACTGGGAGCTATCTTAATACACAAAGGTTGAGATCTGACCAGAATTCTGTCCTGTTTCTCTGTTTGGGTCACGTATGCTTTCTGGAGTCACCTGTTTCACCAAAACTCCTGATCATACCAGAACATTTTATGAAATCAGTATCTCATCTGGCTAAGTTTTGGGGTTGTTTGTTGTTTTTTTGGAGAGGATGAGGGATTACAAAGAGCTTGTCTTTTTTTCCCCTCCTCACATCATGAACTGGAGTAAGAAAAATAGAAATCTGATTGCAATAATCGCTTTTGGAGGTACAGCAACAATAAATAAATTAAATTATGATGAACTATTGAAAGCTAACTCTAACTCAAGTCAAATATCCACCCTTTAAAAAAAAATACTGCTATGCATCAATGGATTCAAACACATTATTTTAACAAAGATACTTCAAGTATTGATCTCTAAGAAAAATGATGTCTTGTGAGTAGCTTATGCCTACTGTGTTTGTATGGTTTTCAAGCAATTAGAATTTGATCTTGTGATATATGTGATACTTCTGTAGATGACATGGAATGACTTCCAGTCAGTATTAACATTTCAAAAAACATGTTTAGAGAATAATAAAAATATTGAAATAAAAAATAAAATGAAGTAATTATTGCATTTTACTTTTTTCCACCCCCCACCTAACTTTCCTGCACAGATACACTGCCAGTGAAATGTGCAAATGAAATCTGAAGGCGTTGACATGCAAATATAAAACACTGTTAATTACTACTATATACCTGGCATTTTACACACAACTAGTTTTAGAAATTCTATGTGTAACAAAATTACTATGTACATAGAAGATTGCAATTTTTTTATTTGAATTCTTTGTTGTCTTTTGCAAAAATAAATTTTTTGGTTTTTGTTTTTTTCTTCTAGGACTAATAACCTGGAGAACTAATAGTAGTTTGCTGCTTTACCTATGTGCTTGGTTCTTAAGGTTTAATGCTCCCGTCTGATGCAGCTCTTCAAGCTGTTTTCTATTTCCAAAATACAGGGCGAGGTCTGTGGCGATGATGGCTTTGCGGATGATCTCAAGGACTTGCTCATATTCGCTGGAGCTCAGATTGGAGAAGACATTGTGCCCTTCCAGCTATGAAAAAGTAAAAAACCAATAAAAAGCACAAGCTCTAATTCTGAGATGATTTCAGTCTTTATTTTACCAGACAGGTTACAACAGTTTTACAACCCACTGACAATTTTTGTCACAAGTTCAAAAGCGGACAGCCCGAAATGCACTTTTTTAATCCTTCCTTTTTAAATATTGTCATGAAACTGTTATGATTAAACCACTGATTGGTTTGTGGGACTGGTTCCTTTAGAGTATGTTCTTTCTGAAGCCTGAAAGCATTACTAAAGAAAAATGCTAGTTTTTCCCACTACAATTTATAAGCACTACATACACAGCACTGTCAGACAGTATTAGCTTGGGAATTTGCGATTTAATCCTGATCCAGATTACTGCATTGCCAAGCTGGTAAACTGAGTGTCTGATTCACTCTGAAGAAGGATTTTTGATATTGTATAACATGTAACATGGATAAAGAAATATCCAAGTTACAGTACTAAAATAATTATGTTTTGATACAGTGTTCCAAATGAAATGTGCCTGCAATTGCTGTACTCTCTGATACAATTTTCTTTTTAGAAATAGAGTTTATTACAGTAGTTTCATGTATACGAACATTTAGGGGAAAAAGCAGCTTTGTTCAACCGCGGGTTGACTGACTCATAAACTAAAGACAATGTTTTCCACTATGGAGGCTCTGGCAACATGCCACTGTCATCCCCTTTCAATTTCCACTATGTATTATTGTGCATTTAACTGACAATATCCATGTACTGTGATCGCTCATGAAACTGTACCACATTTTGAAAAGTCAACACTATTCACTGACTCTAAGCTTTTGAAAACAACTTGTCAAGTCTTTGTACTGTTTAGGGGAAAACAGGGAAAAAACAAAAAAGAATGAGCCAGCCAGCCATGTCAAGGTGTGCATATTCACAAACAGAAAATATTATTAAAATATATCAAATGCAGAGGTGTTTTGACATTTAATTGACATTTGGGTTGAAGTTCATCAAAAGTTTTCCTGATTTTTGTCAAGCATTTACATAATTTCTTCAAAAGAATTCCTCCATGGTACGAATAGGCTTGGCTTCTCTCATCATCCGGAACGTAAATCTCATTTTCCAAAATTTTTACTTGGACAAGTAGATTTATTGTGAATAATGAATAGAAAATACAATCCATCCATGTCTCAGTGTTCCTTTGGCAGCCTCTTAAGTCGCAATACATGACGCTCAAAAAAAAAAAATTCAGAATGTTTTAACCCATCATCAACACTCTGGGACCAGGAAATGACTACTACTAGTTTTCAGAATTTGTTTTTTGAGAGCCTTCCCTCCCCCAGCCCCCCAATCGACAAGCATGCTGTTTGTCCTAGTATTTAAATTATGCTACATTTGGAGCTGTCACTTGTAGGCTTTAAAATCCGCAATACCAGGGAGACCACAGTGGCTGTGACAGTTTCTGTTCACACTACTAGAAATCGACTAATTCCTTTTAGTGAAGTAATGATCGAAGCTGTCATTTCTGAGCATGTCTTTTAGGCTTTTAAGACTTAGATACAAGGTATGACTGCTAACATTTTACTCCTCCCTGCTGCGCTAAAGCCAGTGAATGGTGTACATGTGAACTGTCAGTGGATGAGAAAAGTAGGTATAAAGTTTCAAAAGATGAAAAGTACTACAGGTTAGTAACAAAATTAACACTCATTGCGATAAATCCTAACAGTTCCTTTGATAGCAGGCCAGGAAGTGCGCAGAAAGGCTTTTTGATTCAAATGAAGAACAGCAAGCCCACAAGGCTGCTCTGATCTGTCTTTGCTGCCAGTCACCACCCACGGGTACCTGGGCAGCCAGTGTTTGAGTCCACTAGGCAGCCCTGGCCACCTCCCTTTCCTCACTCACTCTCAACAACCAAGGCTAGGAGATGGCAGGGAGGCAAACAGGTTCTCTGCCTTCTCTGCAAATGGGGCTTTCACCAATTACACCATTTCTGCGGGAAAAATGCAAAATGATTATTAAAGAATGACAGAAGTCTGCTCCACATAGCATAATGGGACAGAGAAGCGTTAATGACTGTGGAACTTGCTCGCTGTGTACCAGTTCACACAAAGAATGAATACTAAAAATCTAATGTCATACCACCACTGAAGGATTCAATTACACCCTCCTACATAGAGGAACACTCAGAGACAAAGCTTCCATTCTCTGAAGAAATGTGTATGATACCTAAAACCATAACCATAAGATGGGCTTCTGAACATAATACAGAATATGTGTTTTTCCTAAAAGCTGATTAGATATTTAAGAAAATAAATATCTTCCCCCTGAAAGACCAGAAAGAAAGAAAAGTTAACAAGGAATTAGTGACACAGTAGCATGGTAAGGCTGTGTGTCAGGCATGTGCACAAAAAAATAAAAACAGTAAGCATGAGTATGTTATGGACTGGCAACCATTTTCACAGGTGAGAGTTCTCACTGTTTTTTTTTTCTAATTCAGCACGAACAAATTTTTAGCTAATGAGAGAAAATCTGTTTGTCAACCAATACACTTAGCTTTCCCAAAATGTGACTGCACGCTTTCTGCTAGTTTTGTATTAATTAAACATACAGAGACATTACTTCATATTAGGAACTCTATCACAGAATATTATCATATTCAAATTTTTTATTTCAATTTGCTGAAGAACAAAAAAAGCACATAACATAATCAAAACAGTTTAAACTTCTCATGCGTGCAAAATTAACATTTAGTCCTAGGTAAAGAATTTATGCATACTTCATGCCACACATAATGTTCAAGACTTCATGCCACACATAATGTTCATGAAATTTATTACAGCAGGTTTTAGATCTTCTCATACAAACTTTTGCCAGTTCTTGAGTTTTTATTCAGAATTTTAGGATAATTAAAGACTCTTTTGAAGCACGTTCTGCTGGAAATATGTAACTAAAGGAGAAACTGAGTCTTCTTTTTCAAAAAAGGTCCTACACTGTATGGTTGTGGGAAAAACCCTCATGAGTTGACCCGGAAGCTAATAGCTCCATAGAAAGGCCATAAACAGTAGACCTTCAAATAAACAATTATTAATCTTTCATAACATCAAGATTTTTGGAAAGGTGCTTTGATTTTCAAGACACACGCATTATTTTTGAACACTTGGGCTGCCAATTCTGGAACCAGACTTGCTGTAATAAATCAAGGCAAATACTTCTCCCACACTACTTTTCTAGATGAGCACTACAATCCAGAAATTAAATTAAGCATGCTTCAGAAGATCTACGGGGTAATGAGGTGACTTCTATTTCCACAACTGGACTCTACTTCACAGATGGTACAATTTCAATAATCCTACCTGCAGGATGGACACAGTCTGCGAGAAGTGGTGCTGTTCCATTGTTGATGTGGAATAGAGAGCAGCTAAAGGGTGGTCAAATTTCTGAAGATAGCTGTTGCTGTAACCTCTGTGATCCAGGTCATGACACAAGCATGCAACTAAAAGACCTTTCCGCTACAAAAAAATCGAGATTAAAAAAGTGAGATATATTTCCTGCCTCTAGATGTCACCCTCATCTCTCAAAATACCTGAGTGTTGCACTAGGATTACACTGCATTGAAAAAGTACGCTGAAAAATGTCCTTAAAATTGCAAAAAATGCAAAAGTTAAGAAATGCAGAATTAAAATTCTCTGTCCAGTTGTAATTCAAGCCTTTTTTATATTATGAATTATAACACACTGTTTCACAATCACATACTATGGGAGGGATTCTGCTTCAGGAAGAGATCAGAATTTTGTACAGATAGTCTTGTTGTCCACTGGATCCTTACCACGTTTCTTGAAAAAATGGAAAGCACAGAGTTATTGAGGGAGGAGAAATACACAGGATGTGTGAGTTCATGGTCAAGACTGCTGTCCTAAAGGCCAGTGCTAACCCTGCCTCTGCAACATAGCTCCCACAAGAGGCTGACTAAGCCTCTTAAAACCAAACTTTTCGCAGGTACTCACTAATGTGATCTACAGAAGCGCTGAGCAATAGCAACTGCAAATGAAATAAAATAAAACTGAATTTTTATTTAATTAATTCTTAATATGTTGAAAACTAGAGTCCCTGAAATCTCTCATTCAACACATAAAATCAGTGGACACCTGGGAAATTTCTTCACACAAGTGTGTTTTGAAAAACATATTCATTAATGTTTGCAAAGTAGTTGCTGTAGGCATGAACATCATAAAAAGTCTTTATGAAATTAACACTTGGTCTAACAGTAGGTTCTGATGAGTGTTCAACAAATAAGGGAAAGGCCCTAAAGTGAAGGAGAAAAAGAATACTGAATAGCCACTTGTTAAGCAAGCAACATGCATCATGTGTACTGTATGGAGAGTTCTGAGAGTCTGTGGAAAAACAGCACATGATCACATAATTAAAGACGTTATCAAAAACACAAGGTGCTCAATTAAGGTTATAGCACTCCTAATTATTGCATTTTTGATTTTGAGACATTCACCTCTATTTTTAATCCTCTCTTTCATTTTTAATGATGTCCTTTCGATACCACATTTTATAAAGCATGTCTTTATAAAGCAAACAGAATAAAACTGATCATACTGTAGCACACATCCACACAGATCCTCAGCAGAAGTGGAACCCTTAGTGACATAACAGAGATCTACAAGTCATGAAATAACTAACAGCTGTAGAAAACTAGTATCCCCTTTTCACTGTTATCAGGAGGGGTGAGACAAGTTGCCAGTGGACTTCAAAAATGCTCTCTGACAGCAAAGGAAACACAAGTCTCAGGATCCTTCATACTGCATATTAGATCTAGAGGGCAAAAGCTCTTTTGTCCTTGCTCCACAAGTTTAATTCTCCTGTTGCATCCTTTCCAACCTGTAGTTTCCCAGTCCTATTTTTTGTCTGGCTGGCTCCTTGTGCCAGATAGTTCTCTTTGTCTGGCTTGTCCCTGTCCCTACCTCCCAGGGATTCATTCTTGTCTTAGTCCCTCAGAATTACAATGCCTAATCTCTGTGCTCTTGAGCTTGTACCTAGTGTCTCTGCTTGGATTCTTGGTCTTTAACGACTGCCAATTGCTGGATCTATTTGTCTCTAGATCAGAATCTCTCTGACAGTGTTTTGTACCTTCCCCTTCCATCATTCCATCTACCTAGGTGCGTATCATCATCCCTCACCTCAGACCAGCCTGTGCAAGTTCCCCAGCCTTTTTCCTTCAGCAGCTGCCTGTATTCTTGTCAGATACATCTCCAGTGTCAGGATGATGAGACTGCTAGCAAGAGCTTGAATGTAGTCTGGGATAAGGTGTCTGAGTGGGTGAAGGCTGAGTGAAGTTTGACAGGGAACAATGACTGTTTCCATCTCTCTTAACAGCTGCCTCTTTTGCTCTCCCAGAGTTTCTTAGCCCAAGTTTCAATTGCTCCAGAAAGATGGGGCTTACAGTTTGGTTAGTACTGAAAGTTATGAGAGCTCTAAATACCTCCCAAGGGTGCAATCTACAGATTTTTTGTTATGAAGGAACATTGATTTTTTTCAAATGTGTAACCTGGTCAACCTTCAGCATATGGCTGGCAAATGCCATTTTCCTATTTTGGTGCCAATTTTCAAGTCCCAGCTTTAAACAGAATACACTAGACCTTTTCGAATGAAAGGTCATCAAATTTTATTTTATTCTTATAAACTGAACAGAAAAATGATTTTTCATAATGTGCTTCTCTAAAAGAGCCAAAGAATTTTGTCTGAAATTTCCCCAAATAAATCAGCCTGAAGAAGACAGCAAGCTTGGAAAATTACAACCCAAATGGCTAGAATTTGGCAAAGTTATGTGCAACTCAAAACAGGTTCTCCCAGGGGGAAGTTTCAGGTAAATAATAGCCAGCACTTCCAGTTGCACCTACAGTAATTAAAAAAAAAAAAGTGGCAGTTCTTCATAGTGTGTATTAACATTAAACCATCTAAAACCTTCCATTTTATTATTATAATTTTTTCAGTTAGTGATCTATTAAAAGTATGATTTTTCTAAACTGTATGCAGCTATCTAAGAAAAATATATACACATGTTAAGTACAGCTGCTGCATAACTGAAGTTCATCAGAGAATAAACATGTCTCGTCATTTGCTTTCCTTCCATCCTTTCTATTCTTCTCCTTTACTCATGTATGTCAGCTATCTCTGCAACACCAAAGCCCTTCTCTCTTGTCCTACTCTATATCTCCCAGATCTCACAATGTCCAATATTCAGGGGCTTTCCTTCCCCTCGGTACAGATCTGCCATTTCCTTAAACGTTTAAAATAAAGGATGTGGTTATAAGGATGCAGAGATAATATCAAAATAGTCTTATAGCAAATCTGTTGCTGCTTCTTCAGTGAGCAAACCTGAAAAACATGAAGGAAACACTTCGAGTAGGAATCTGAAGAATTCTCCTTCCTCAAGCTTTCTACTCATATTCATTCCACAGGACAGACTATGAGACTGTTTTCACGGTTTATATACTCTGCCCAAGCTGATATCAAAACTCTAGCATAGGAAATGCACTTCTGTGATATGGCTGATGCCTCTAATGAGACCATCCCCTCACTTACCTCCAGATCAGTGAAAAGCCCCTGGTTGTTCTGAAGTATAGCATACATGCAATGTGCAACTGTGACTGCATGCTTCCAGTTGTGGTAGGGCACACGGCGATAGTTCTTCTTTACAGACATAGTAAATCGGCATAGCTTTTCAAGTTCAAAGCTTGAAAGGAAAGAATTTGGTGAGACAACAAATAAGAATGGATAAAATAACCAACAGAGGAGAAAAGATGTGTTGGTTTACTCTTCTTGCTAGGATGGACTCCCAATGCGTATGACTCATGGATTAGGAGAGTCATTCAAGTTTCAGAAAAAACAGAAGAGTGTGAGTACTTGACAATGCTCTTAATTTAATCTGTAAAATTCTGGAACATAAGTCAACCTACTCAATTCATACCACATGATTACATAACCTCTCCATTCCCAGAAACCTAAAGTGTTGTTTTTTAAAGCACTATTTATTGAACTTGCTGAAAACTGAAACTTTGCACCTAATAAACAACTTGAAAATATCATTTATGATTAAAACAAAAAATTAGTAAAGCAAACTGACATAAAAACAAAAATTTAATTGTTTAAAATAAAATTTAAATCAAACTGACCTAGAAACAGTTCTAACTTATTTCAATTTCATGTTAATTTTTAAATGCATAGTACATAGTTCAAAAAAACCTCCAAATGCAAAAGTTGTTTTGGAAAAAAAAAAAAAAGTTGAGAGCCTTCATATTGACACGGTGAAAAGAAAAAGCTTGGGCTTTTTTGTCAGCCCTAAAGCTTTTTTTTTTTTTTTTCTGATTTGGCCAAATGAATAGAAATTCACCTTTCAGTGTTTCTACATTTTGCACCAAACAATGCTTTAAGTAACTGCCAATAAATCATGATCTGTAGCATTTATGGGATTATTTTAAAAGAAATTTTTATATCTTCTTGCTTATTAATATGTACATGCAGAGTGAATTTATGGTCAAAAGAATTTTGACAAAGGTAATGATAGTAGTAACAAAATTGTTACGTTTAGCTTATGTGCTCATTAAGAATATCTCCAAAAGTTTTCTTATCCTGTAGTATCAGAGCTCTGTACAATCTTTAATAGATTTTATCTACCCAAGATCCTTTCAGAGGAAAGCAGAATTATTTTTTTGTTTACAAATGGGAAATTCAGGCCATATTGGATGTAAGGTAAAATTTTCTAAAGTACCTAAAACAAATTGCCAGAGAAGAAGGAATATTATTTTCAAGCCCAGAATTGAACCGAAGCTGCCAAAGTCCTAACTCACTGACGTTTTCCCCACATAAACAGATCGTGTTTCCTTTATTACCATATTTTTTCTGTTACTGTGGTTTGACTTTTTTTTTTTTTTTTTTTTTAAGGTCCACATCATTGTGATCATTTCGTATGCATCTCACAGGCGCAGTATTAATGTCCTGGTTTTGCTTGTATGTGGGCTGAGAAAACAAAGTTGAATGTCTCTGACCTATCATGTAAAAATGTAAATACATTTATTACATAGAGCCATTTAGATAGAAAAATGTATTTTGATGGTTGCATGTTGAGCAACTATTATTCTGCTCTAGTCTTAGCCATCAGTAAAAATGGAGGCATACTGTCTTTCAAAAAAGCTTTAGGTTTTCTTTTTTAGTTCTAGAGATTTCAGACAGACAGCTCTAGAATAATTGGTAAAACTACTGTTTAAAACAGTACATCTTTAGTCAGAATATTGTAACAGTCACTTCCACCTAGATCCAATATCTGCTCAATGATTACTATGGCATAGTACAGTTGTAGCCAAAGGGGAAATCATTACAGATGATACCTTAACTTAGAATACTATTACTTCCCCCACTGCTGTATTTTTTTATGTTTGATTAGAACAGTAAAAGATTATTTCTTCCTGAGAGCAAGGAAATTGTAGTGAGTATCATAGCTTTTTTTCAAAAATCCTCCCTGGACAAGACAATTGCACACTAATAGGTGTATACTGAAAGGCACAACCCTACTCCTCAATACATTGAAAACCAAATTTTAGTGTTAAAACAGCTGCAAGTCCTTGTTTCAGAGGGCTAAGAAGTTTTCTTTTCTCTTTCAGAAATTAAACACAAGTCTGTCAGTCCTCACAGTCTCCTTTTCAAATAATTTCCTCACTTTTGTTTGTTTAACTTTATACGTCAGAACTGAAACTCACTTGAAAAAAGATAAGTTGATGTAAATTCTATCCCAGAAAGAAGGAGGAAAGAAAAGGAATAGAACTTAGTTGAAAATTTGTCCCCAAATCCTGCATCCACAGCCATTCATTTAGCAACGGAAATACCCTGATTTTGCTAAGCAGTGAAGAACTGCACCTAGAATAGTCATCCACTTTGCAGTATATTGAAGAAGGAGTCAAGAGTCAAGAGAGACCCTCATATCTGACTGTATTTATGCCATGAGGGCATGGAGATTGGTCCAGTTATTAAGATGAAACAGCCACCAACAAACGTTTCCAACTGTTCCTCAGGTTTGGAGGGGGATTATTCCCCTTTTAATCGCCCATCTTCTCCACAATTGCCCCACTTCTCCACGATTTGGAGCTGCTCTTTTCTTTCAGCAGTGGGAGCATACTTAGCCAAGAGACTACTGATATTGGTAATGAGAATGGACACTAAGAGAAAGGACAATAAATGAAATGACATTTCATTTGAAAAGCACTCATTTCTATAATTAATGGATAATGATGCTGGTAAGTGATTTATATTGGAAGATAAGATCCTGGTCTTGGATTTATAACCACATATTAAATTAATTTCAGCAACTATGAATTTGAAAAAAATCAGTATTCATGGACCTTCCCTCCTTTTTGACAAGGTTGCCTTTAACATCTTCACCAACTTCTGACTGAAAAACAATCTGACCTCGGAACCAAACAATACTTCTATTTTTTGAAAGGACAACTGTTTGGATGATACTGTGAGTTCTTCCATCTGGCTGTTCCCAAATTTTATGAACTGGAGACCAAGAAACTAGGACAAGAAATTCAATCCAGTTGTTATAGCCCTGTGCAGACCAAGTATTGTCTCCAACTCCAAATAAAATAATACCATATGTTAGAGTATAATGATCCCAACATTTCCTTATACACACATTCATAAATAATTGAATTAAAGCAATAAATCATGTACTTCATACCAGGCTGTCCCACAGGACTGGTGGACCATGTAGACAAAAATGGCAGGCCAGACATCCTCATAGGGACTGATGTCAAAGTGGTATCTAAGAAGAAATTTTCAGCTTAGCAAGTAAAAGGACTTTCTCATTCTAAACTAAAAATGACTGGGTAACATGTCTCTGACAGCATTCACTCATTTCTGAATATAAACGAGAAACTGACTTTACAGTCTTAATCTTCCAGCTATGTAAGTCAATATATTTCCACCAAGGTCAATGGAACTTTGACAGCTACCCTTTGGTTCTGTTTAATTAATGGCAACAGAAATTTTTCTCTAAGAATCCATTGTTAAAGTACAGCACCAAAGTCTTCGCTCAATGCGGATAATCAGAGCTTTACAGGTACTCCAAAAATATTCCACTTTTCTCCCCAAAATTGTAAGGATAGTATGTCTAGTAACACATCACTGACTTCTTTGCCCAATAGTTTCTATCAGAACTGGGTAAGAATCACTTTAATTTTTACAAGAGAAAAATCAACTTTTATTAGTTAATAGAAATTAAGCACAAACTTCAAAAAACAATCATTTCATATTGTGTTTTTTATGTTTCATTAGCCAATGCTTTTGCATCTCTCCTGATATGAACACTTGGGCCTAATGTTAAGGACCAGCTCAGCTGTTTGTCTTTTGATTATTAATTAACCCCTTTCCTGGCACCTGCTGGGCTGCAAGTCTTCTATTTACTTTCCACTGAACCCAGCTAAATGCTAGTGCGTACGCCACACATTGAACAACCCAGCAGGTGAAAGAGAGCTGAAGGCAGCTGAACTGCTTGGAAAAATGGTTAAATATATTCAGGTTTCTCAAACTAAAGGATGTTAATACAGTTTAGAATGAAACCTGCCATCTTTACAAGTGAAAGTCATTTTGCTGAGGAGGCGAGTTATATAATATCTAACAAAGAACAAGAAATTATATTGCAAATAATAGGCTTCTATTAGAGTGTAATCCTGCAAGCTGCTAATACTCTGGCTTTCAACCAAATCACTTAAGCACATAACAAACTTTAAGCATAAGTAGTCACTGTTAAACTTAAGCATATGCTTGCATGCTTTGCTTGATCAGAGCCACAATGCTCAGCACTTGACAAGAGTAAGTGAAATCTAGAGTAGATCTCCAGACATTTAGGTTTTGTGACTCAAAATCAGTTTTGATTTTAGGCACTGGGTCACTACAGTAGAATTCATTGTTCTGAGCCAGGAACAGTGGCTTAAAAACTGAGATGACTCCCAGTGTTAGTATTCTGAGGGAGAGACTAGCTATAAAATACAGATAAAAGTATGTCTCAAGCATACAGCATAGCATAGCAGACCTGTGAGAGCAGACAGCAACCAAATTGTTTTAAAGAAAAGTTAAGACTATTCAGATACCATAAACTAATGGATCGGAAGTCCTCCTCCAAATGTAGGCCCCTTTAGGCTCTTAAACCCTGACACCTAAGATTCATAACCTTGAATTATCTTCAGGAGTTAGAGAGCTGTATCCATTTGCCCCTCCTGCAAGACACACACACCCCAAAGCCAAAAAAATACCACCACCACCAACAAAAAACAGGAAAGAGCTGACTCTCTTATTTTAAAACATGTAAAGGGGATGATATTATCCATTTTGTCTTAACTACTGAAATTCGGCCTACCCTCTCCTCTAGCTATTGGTTACTTAAGCCTATCAGGAAAAAAACCTCATTGCTACACTTCTTGGATCTAACTTAATGTTTAATGCAACTACTGTAGTTATTTATCTCTGTGGAAAGTTCTACCATTCTGATTAGGTATTATTTTACAC
The DNA here is from genome assembly GCF_036417845.1 of Apteryx mantelli. Classification (NCBI taxonomy): domain Eukaryota; kingdom Metazoa; phylum Chordata; class Aves; order Apterygiformes; family Apterygidae; genus Apteryx; species Apteryx mantelli. The sequence goes on along the minus strand of NC_089980.1, from coordinate 60,242,041 downwards.
CTGTGATAGATAGTTTGTTCGAAGGTCACATAAAGTGTACCTAGGCGTAAGATAACTAGAGATAAACCCCCATGATTTCGGATAGTTCTATAATAAGAGTGCTTCCTACAAACCCTGCAAAAAAAAAATCAACTTTTTCAAAGACAGATATTAGTTGTAGCTGTTGCTATAATGAAAAAATACTTACAGTTCAATTTCTTTACAGATATGTGGAGACAGTGTACAGTGCATGAGATTTTGCCACTCTTCTGCTGTACAAACACTGTGGTAGGATAGCTTCTCCATTGTTACACGGTAAATACACTCTGAATGGCGAATTCTGTGGTACATCTGAGAAAGAGAAGTTACTCATTACTGTGAGATTTTAGTAAGGCAGATAACATTTCTTTCCTGTAATCAAGCACTTATTCTTAAAATATACATCTGCAAAAATGTCAGTGATTTTGGCTGCCCAACTTCACATGTCTGAAAAGTGACAGATTACAGAAATTTGGTACTTCTGGAAAACTGGGCCTTTTAGGTTTCTCAGTAGGGGCCATAAACTTTCAAGAATTATCACACCTTTCTGCATCTACTCACTGGGGTACAAATCTAGGGCTCTGCCAATTTTTCATTACGCCCTCATCTCTCCCAAGAAAAAGAATCAGAATTCAGATGTTAGAGTCTATTTCAGTCCCTTGCAATATGAATAACAAAAAGAAAACTGGTAATGGGGCACAATTCACATTTTGTGCCACTGCATGAATTCGGCTATTAACTGGTCCAAATAACTGCTACTTACATGCAGAAAAAGTACATGAGAAGTTTATCATACCTACATTACTATGCAATAACAGTGAAAAATAAGTCCAACTAATTATTGAGGGGTTGAAACTCATCTACTGTAAATGCGGCATGGTTTGTAAACAAGTAAAGACGCACCAGGTTTTTTTTTAGTAAAGACAATCTCTGGGGCAGTATGCCCTGAATGGTAAGCTTCATCATGTAAACAGAGTGAACTCACGCACAACAGTGACCGTATAGTCCCAAGTTTCATTTATATGCAGGCCTCTACTTGCCTTGAGTCATGTGGAACAAGCTTGAGTGTAAGAAAGATTCACTGCTCCAGTATACTGTCAGCCTGATGTGAAATGGCTTAACGTAAATCACCAGGCTTAACTGCCATTGCATTGTATCCTACCTCCCATGAATATGATAAATTTCTTCTACAAAGATTAGTGTTAGATTTTTACACTTATACAGAAATGATCATTACATTGTTTACGCTTTCTAAATTAATAGTCTTTTTTGAAAATAAAGGCTTTGAACACAAAAATTGTACCAACCGTTGTCTAGAAGAATGGATAATTATGAGTATATAGCACAGCATATAAAAATAATTGATTAAATTAATATTTTCAATAGTAAGCATATGGAGTGGAGAGAATATATACCATCTCCATCCACCAGTTAACGTTGTAAAATACATGATCTGAATTTGTAAAAATAAGTAGGAATCATACTTCCTAATGGAAAGGACTATACAGATACCACTCACGTTTCAAGTATGCTCTCTCAGTTTAGCTATATGAAATGGATGTATCCAGAGTACAATTATTTCAGAAGGCATCAAATGAATCCCTACCAGCCTCTTAAAATACAACTATTCAGCAAAGATTTCAATGACTGTGATTTCCTTGTTAATTCAACAAAACAGACTTATGACTCACTTTAATGGTCTGGAAGATGAAATAATAGATTAAATCCTTAACTAGGATTCTAAGTCTTCACATTATAACAAACAGCTTACAAAACTGCAGATAAAACTTACATTAGCACAGTGTAAGGCTAAAGCACAAAAGACTGCAAACATTTTAAAGTTGTTCTCATCAGTTTTAGAGAAGGCACTTCCACTTATTTTGTTCACCATCTGCACAACACCTATTACACTTCCTCGGCTTACAATAGGCATGCACAGGATATTTCTGGTTGTGTAGCCTGTATAGAGGTCTACTTCTCTGGAAAGCCAAGAAAGAGAAAGGAAAAAAAAAAGAGTTAATATTATTAATTAGTATCTATTCCTTGTTTCCTAATAATGCTGATGTACAATAAACTAGACATTTTTAATGTAGACATAACTAGTACCTGTAAGAAGTTAACCTCCATAGCTCTTATATATTTACCTCTACTGTGTCAGATTTAGAAACAATTTTAATCTTTTACTCTCCATTTGCAAAATAAAGAATTAAAGCTTCCTCATATTGAAAGATAGTTCATTCATAAAATTACAGAACACTTTTTTTTTTTTAATGTATTACTCATGTTATTTGTTAGGTGGGTTTCCTCCCCACCCCCAACTCAGTCAGACTGCAGAGAGGCTAATAAAGAAAATCAGCAACAGTCTGCCTAACTGGGCTTCTAGGACAGGAGAAAAATAAATCTTTCTTTGTGATTTTTATATAAGACACAGATAATACTTTTTATTTTTTATCTTAAAAATATCTCCAATGGCCAAAACATTTAGATAGATATGTGATTCTGTGATTCTGTGATATCTATAGGTTGTCTCTTCATCAGAAGATCACAGTTCCATAAATGTATCCTAATTTGAAATTTGAGCATTAAATTAAGTAGAAACTTTGGTGACCTATCTTCTTCTCCCCCTCCCCACAAATCCCCTCACTGAATAACTTCCTACCTGTTAAAGCGTGGATCTGCATAGGCATCAGGGATATTAAGGACTTCCCCTGTTCTTGCCACTTGACCAGCTATTCCTTTTTCTATAGAGAATCTGCGCAAAATAAAAATGTGTGTTAGTCACAATATGAACGATCCAGAAAAATATTTTTCCACTGGAGTCTGTCTCAGGCACAGTAATGGATATTTGTTCCAGATCAACGTTACTTAGATGCTCGTGGGAGAAAAACCTTATGAGACAACAACCAGTAGTAAATAATAAAATAAAAAGCACATATTTAAATAGATACTTCCTGAAAACATTTTACATAACTATATAGTTGAAAACAAAAGATGCCATAATATGACCATTTTAGTGACAAAAATTCAGTATTCCTAACTTTGGAGGTTATACCTAATACATATTACATTTGTACAAAACCTATGACTTGTGTTTACCCTTATATACTATTGATTTCATCCCCACTTTTACAGATCATATACAATCTAGGGGTATTTTGGGGGACAGGTGAATTTGGTAAAATAAAGTTTGGAAAAATACCAGTAGATATTTCAAAGTTAGACATCATATAAATGCATTACCTAAGTACACTTCAGAATAACTAGCATGTTGCATCTCATGACATGCGAAAAATGCAGTGGTACCAACTATATATTTTAATCTCACCAGAAGAAAATTAAACACAGCAAATATATTCACGAATTGAATCAGAAAAAAAACACATACAAGCCAGTATTGCTAGGAAGCAATTTTTCTTCAACCTAAAACAGTTATGACGTACAAGCACAAACGGATTTGCAGATAAGAACAAGTAGAAAGAATCCCACACAGAACACATTCAGATCTAAATGTACCTGGGTAGTATCCTGTCCCCACTGAAGTCACTGACAAAACTGACATGATTTCACCCCATACAACTGGTTTTAAGTTACAGTTTCTCCTGCTTCTTCTTATGATATGTATATCACACCAACTTAGACTCCTTTCCGATGACTGACTCAGTATTACTTTCTTACAGACATTTAAGTTATATTTCTCTTTCAGTATACATCACCCTGAAATGACTCACACCCTTGCACTCAGAGTCAACATTTCAAGAATTTTCATACCGAAAAGAGAGTAAAATATAAGCAAGAAAAACAATTATTAAGGAGTAAGAAAGTATATGTTAAAGCAGGCCACTTTCTTCTTTAATTTACGCCACCTCCTTGCTTGTCAGTATGTAACTGCACCAATTTTGACTCCTTCCATTCTTACTCACACAATGTAGTAAGTAGGAGTAAGTTCGTCTAAAGCAGTCTAAGTGAAGACATGAATCATATCTCATATTGGCCGAGAACTTTAATGATATATGGAGGAATTGAAAAAAAGTCTGAAAATTTCATTGCTGATTGTGTATTTTATCAGAAATATTAATGCAGGAGACTCAGTCATACATTTCTTTCTTTCTAAGAAGTTGCAGGGTAAATCCTGTCTATCTGAAAATCTTGTATTAACGGACACATTGATAAAGATTCAGCACTTTTCAAAAGTGAAAAATGTTAAATTGACTTTGCTGTTTTACTCTTTCATTAAAAATACGCATACATGTAAAAAAAAAAATCTACTTGTGACATGAACCAGAAATATGCAACAATTTTGGGCAGAGAATTCTGTCTACTCATTACAAGCCTGCATACATTTTCAAATTCACCATTTCAAGCATACTCCAGAACCACAACTATTTAGAATTTTGAAAATATTCTAAATTCAGATGAGAAAAGGTAAAACAAAACTACTGGATCTAAAGTCTTCAAAACCAATGATCAGTCCATACTAGATCCTATGTATGCCTAATCCATCCGTAAGAGGTATGAATTGAGATTTCCTTGTTTTGGATGTGCCTGAATAGCAAAAATTTCAATTCCTTTTGGGAACTCCAAAAAATGTCCCATATTGGCAGAACTATGGATTAGGTGCACCTTTACCTGCACCTTTACCTACCTCGGAACACCTCTGTTTTTTTCCCAACATGATTTCCAAAAGGACCGCCTCCGGAAGACGGCATTTCCAGGAGTGACGTTATAGCTTCAGAGACGTTGTTTCGATGGCACTGCAATGTCATTCCCAGAAGTACTACCTTCTGGAGGCGGGTCCTGGTGGGAATGATATCACAGTATGACAAGTATTGTCAGGGTACCTGCAGATAGGCACAGAGACTGGATAATAAAATGCCTGCACATCCGTAGTTATAATGAAACTGCTTTCTTCTCCTAACTACTCTTACCTTATTTCTTTGGTCTTCTTGAAGACAGGTTTCCCATCATTTTCTTCTCCAATATCAAAAAGGTCTGAATACAGCTCCTTATTCTTGTGGTCAACCTGGAAGAGTGCACACCTGTCTGCATTCACCAGGTTTTTTGCATATATCTACAGACAAAAAACAAAATCAGAATTAACCATCATGGGTTAAATTACCTTTAGTCATTTATCTGATAAAAACATAAGCCCTTAGAAGTTAAAAGTTTTGAGAACTTATCCAGTGTGAAGATCTCTTTGAAGCAGCATCCACCCTCACAGCAATCTTTTAGGATACAATTCAAAAGGGAAGTGGGTTTTTTATTTAATATTTTCTGTAAATTAAAGTGTTTTTCTCATTGAAAAATACAAGCGTATCTTTAGAGGCTTGAATGCTTGTTAAAGAAAAAAGGCTTTCCTAATAGACTGGTTTGGGGTGCAAAGAATGCTTTTCAAAATGGTACTTTTTTCTCTATTTTTAGAAATTATTCATTTTCACACTATTTTAAATAGGTAAGATATACCAAGACCTAAGAACACTTTGTCTTTTTGTCTTTGTCTTCAATGTATACGTATTTGCATTGAATATCCAGTGAGAAAAAAAGAAATAACAGAGAGGCCAGTGTTTGCTTCTAAAAAAGCAAAATGTGCATTTCTGTGATACGTAACAATAAACAAATAGAAGAAAAATAAAAGTAGCATGATGGATTGCCATATGCAGTGGTGTAGGAAATGATGATGACCTCCTTATGTCACAGACAGTTCAGTACAAAAGTCAAAATCCAACTGGTTCTACATGAACTAACCATATTCCAAAAAGCACCTCTCTCAGTCAAGAACTACCACAGTTCAGCAGTATGCTTGCATGCTCTCTATCATACCATGAACTAGCTAGGTTTTATTTCAATGAAACTAATTCTGCTTTGTCAGAACAGAATCTTGTCCCTGGAACAGAGCAGCTTTTCACAGGAATGTTTCTCAGATTTAGGATGGAGTTTCTGAGAATGGAAATGAGTGAAACAAAGTCAATCAATGATCACTGTGTCAACTTAAAAAGCCATATGATCAGGTTCATGAACCTACTTGATCCAATTCAGACATGGCCTCCTAGTGTCAGTCTCTTAACTGCTCTGAAGCTGTAACAACTGCATGGCACAGAATGGTCTGAGGTAGATCTCTCTCCATTTCAATTTTATATGAATTGTTCCAATTGTATATAATACCTATCTACTCATTCGGTCAAAGAAAGAAACTGACTACAACTCAGTGTGCAGGGCATGCAGGTGGGATGTCTAAGACTTCTCAAGCCTTCCATATGAATGAACTAACTCACCTTCTCCCCCCCCCCCAATCTTTCACACACACAAAAAAATCTTTTTAAATTAATGAAGATAGAAGAATGTTAGATGTTGGCAGGAAGAACCTATGAGATGGTAAATCATTAGTTGTGAAGCTCTTATCCTATGTCATATGAGCTATGTAACATAAGCTGCACAGAAACCATCTAGACCACCTTACGAAACCTGGAGAGCCCTTCAGTACTGAAAGACTCTGTGGTTAGAAAGATCCCTTTGCTTTCTAATTTGCTCCATTAGAACAGGGGAAAGTCGGGAAGACTGCCAGCTGAGAGGTAACTTTTGAGAAATATTTTCCATTTTAAGGATTAAAAAGTTTAAAGATCACAGCCATTCACACTATTTCATCCTCTGCTTAAACAGAGGACTGAATATGAACTGTGCCAAAAGGTCTAGTAAATGCTTCTCTGCACCTATTCTGAAACTCTATCAGATTTCTGTATAAATCAACAACACTAAACAAATTAGAAAAGTTTTGTGTTCTAATGCATATGACTCGAGAACTTACCTTGGTCATTACTCATGTTTTTTAAAAATGATTGCTTAAAGACTACTAATTGAGATAAATGGTTATTGGCATGAGAAAGTCTTTCTTCTCTAAAATCCTGGCTCAAATCCAGGCCAACTATTGAAGGAGGATATCAAAAGGTACTCTTAGCATTGTCAGTAGGGACGCCAGGCAGTGAAGGTGACCACCTTTTATGTACGTTGCTTTTAACTGTACTCAAACACACTGATAAGAAAATTTGCAAGGCAACTTGAACTTCTGCTTCCCTCTCTGCATCTCATCTATATTCAAAAACAGCTTTATTTTTAAGCATTTTTGATATGGCATTTTCTCTCATAGTACTAAATTCACTCAGGGATTTCAATGAAAATGAAAAGGAAAAAAAAGTAGAGGGATTTTAGTATTATAAGTCAACTGTTTTTTCAATCAAACTTTATGTGCAATCACCGAAACGTGAAGCAGGGAGGTGAAATTGATTCTCACTCTTCTCTCACTGAGAGACCCAGAACGTGCCACATAATGATAAAATCACACTCCAGTAAAATGGCAATAAACGTGGAAACAAGTAATTCAATTAACTGGCCTAGAAACAGCTAACTAGAACACATTACAAAGGAAGCTGAGTATGAAGCATCTATGCAGGTTATAAAGCAGAATCCTGAAGCAGCAAGTGTTGGTAAAGACAATGAAAGAGTAAGCACAATTTGTTGCCAATTGCTTTTTCTACCAGACTATTATTCGTGGAGAAGAATATCAGTGTTTGTTATTAATGTCACATGTTATATTACACCACTTCTTAAAATGTTAAATAATTTTTTAAGCAATTCAGTTACATTGGAATGGTCAACATTCAGAAGTATTTCCTATGTGCAGGATTCTTGACTGTATACTGAGATATGACAAACACTGCAGAATATTTTCCATAATTAATTCAAGTTTCTAAATAAATCCACTTTTACACTGTTAGCATTCCTAGTTTGTTGTCTTTGAACATGTTTGCTAAGAAGATCGCTGGGAAGATTAGTATCAGAGTATCATTGGAGAGCAAATTTTCAATGTGCAGACTGAAGTAATAATATCAGAGAACTTATTAAGATTTACAATTAGGAAAAAGAACCACAGTATGCAATGAGTGTGCAAAAGCTAGACAGCATAATTTATATACCAAACAGCAAAAATATGCCATGAGCAACCAATCCACAGATATCTGTGGACACTGTTCCGGAAATAATTCTGAATTGGAACTTGATTCGAAAAAGTTACAATCTATTTCTGAACTATACTTTAATTCATTGATTAAACCATAGTCTGTTAGTTATTTCAATGCAATACTACTTTAGTATTTTTTAGAAAAATATTGATCGACTCTGTCATTCTAGTTATGGGCATAAATCACTTTGTGACGCAAAGGGGATGTAATGTCCTTTGCACATGTCATTTGTAAATATTCTAGGAGTAATGGTGGACCTCCAGTCCTTCCTATAGACAACAGCTTCTTGAGGAGTATTTTGCAGCAAGTAGCAAATTGGATTTAGAAAAAAGGAAATCAATAAAACATGTTGAAATGGAAAGAAAAACAGATGCCTTTCTGTATACAATTTTCAAACCTTCCTTAAAACACAATAGTAACTATTTAGTTCAGAGACCCTCATGTCTCATTACTTATGAAAGCTGTGAAACAAAGCTGTTGCGATAAACAATCAAGTTGACTCTCACCATCTTTTTCCATATAGAAGTTTGTTCATACTGTTTGTATTGCACACGACTTACAAAAAGCTCATACATTGCTATGATACAATGTCTTGCTTCAAGGAAAGGAGAATGAAGCAAGCACTTTAATAATGAAGATTAATAAATTTAGAAGTGAAAAAGACAACTTACCATTATATGTTCAAGTAGAGAATCTATTGCAACTATATTATCAAAATACGTTCTGCAGAAAAAAAGAGATAAGTCAGCAAATAGTCATATTTAGTCAAACACTTCAAGCGGCTTTCTTGGGCCTGTTTCACAACCACTTAACAGTGGCGCTCAAACTGGTGAGAACAAACCTCTGTACTTTGAAAAGTGCTGACTGGCGTGCTAATACCACAAGGGAATTCAGAAACAGTCCTAGCTTGGTTTCTTTAAGTCATTATTCTACAATGACAGAACTGCAGAAAAGTAAAGGAAAAATGTTACCAAATATCACCTACCATAGACAGAACAGGCCCCTACCTAGTGACCACCAAGAATATACTGACATGCTTTGGCACCTTTTACACACTTGCAATTTTAAAAGGAGAAGAAAAAAGGAAAAGAAGAGCCATCCAGAAGAGAAAAAAAATTCTTTCTTCCTTTGCTGAAATGATTGCAGACATATTTTATCTATGTGCTTTCAAAATATCTCATTAGGGTTATGTATTGAGAACCATGTACTGAGAGCTATTGAGAACTGTATATTGTAGCTAAATTAATGTCACATTATCCAACCTTTAATAGTATTTAAAAGGCAACAATCTATAAAACTCTTAATGAGATTTCTCCATTAACCCAGGTGTAGCACGTTGAAGTTGCAGAAAAAGATTGACCTTGTGACTGAAAAAAAAAGTGGTATCTCAGTTTCACAGTGAAGTGGTAACTGTCCAAGGACAGTCAAGAACATTGAAAGATAAAGGTCAAACTTATTAGTAAAAGAAGTCTAAATCTTCCACATGCCAAGTCTTAATAACCGTCAGATTACAATGTTCCCAGCACACAGAAAGGCATTGTCCCATGGCCTTGAACATATATACAGCTCGCTTCTGTTTGGGTACAGTGAAAAGGAAATGTATAATACATCAGTTTTACATTTTCAGGGACATGAAGATGTGGAGCACTGTATACTATGCCCTTTCTAAAATGTTACAGAAAATGTCCCAGTGACATTGCACACTAACAATTGCCTCACTGAATAGAAAACCCTCTTTCCATGCAAGAAAAGTACAGATCATTTTAAAAAGCAAATTAATTATTTTCTTGCTAGTGCATGTCTTTACCTACATCTGTTCATAAAGTTAGTAAATGATATCCCAATTTTGTGGCTCAAAACATAGGATTTCTTTTCTTGTTAAAAGTAAAAATTCTAGCAGTTGATAATGCTGTATCAGAGGTATTTACTTGTAAACATACTTATTAAATATTTGCAATATTTATTGCCATTTTTATTTAAAATCTTAAAATAATTAGAGTCAAGGCTCTTTAAAACAATCTCAGTGCAATGTAGCAAGAGTAAATTGCCAGCCTCTAAATTTGGCCAGATTAATCTGGTAATTCTCTGGCAGTATATAATTCAATCTGGTAATTCTCTGGTAGATAATTAATCCGGTAGTTCTCTGGTAAACCAACTCAGTACAGACTTAGCAACATAAAAGCACCCTGAAAAGGAATATAATGGTGCAGCCCTCATGAGTGCAGAAGTGGGTAGCTTTGGCAAGAGAAAGATAAGAACACCCTTTAGGAGACAAGCTCTGAATCTTACCTGAAATAAATAAATGAACAAAATGTCATCTCTTGGGAGAAACCCTGGGGAAAACAGCTGGGTATAGCCAGCTTGCCCTCCTTGCAAAGGGTAAATTATTCCCCTCCATTTCCAGCAGAGGCCATTCACCTACCTGCCTTCTTGAACTGCAGCAAAAGAAACCTGGATGTTCGCTAACCTCATCCGTTTGAGAATTATTGATAGAGACCCACAAAAAATCTCACTATTCCACAGTGTCATCAATCCTTTATGATGCATATAGAAATTCTTCAGTGTAACTAAATAGTTTGATAAAATACTGTCAAGCATACCAGACTCTCTGATTTACCAAAGCTACAACTTTACTTGTTTTGTGTTTTAATTTATTGGCCATCTCTACTGTTTAAGACACTGATAGTAGGAAAAAAGAAAGAGTAGATTACCTAAAACGCTTTAAGTTGACTTCACAGGACTAAAAGCAGTCTTTCATATTTTTACTGGGTTTCAACTTCAGCTTGCCTTTATCGTGACAAGAAATTAGAAGAAAATATACCACACACAGTGACAGTTCTTTCAAAATGAAAACAGGGCCTTCAGAAAATGCAGGGAGAAAACAGTTGTGTGCCAGCTCTGATTCTTCAAGGATATATCCTTGAAATGTGTATATGTATGCAAATGTGTGTGTGCACACACGCACACATATATATCAAAATAAATTTAAAAAGGGCTGAAGAAAGCTAACTACCTTTTCATAAAATCCATGCAAGCCTTCTAAAATGGACAATAAACAGAAGATACAGGAAACCTATTTATTACTTTTCCATAGAGGGCTATTTTTAACTCTGAGAGAAGAGAAAATAAGTAATGTATAAAAAATAAACAATAGCAAATAAATTCTGTAAGGTGTAACTGGGTGTTCCCTTTTCTCCCTACACAGAAACAAGAAACACTTTAACAGGTATGCACCACTGCCATCCACATCATTCCTTCTTGTCCTTGGGCTTAAGTTTGCCTGCCTTCTAAGGTGTGTTATGTCTGCTTGTGGGCTGAGTTAGAAAAGCTAAACAAAATAAATTGATGAGATTACAGTACAAATCACACTTACTTCGATACATCAAGCAAGAAGTCGTTCAGTTCGGTCTGCTTGGCAAGGCCTCTGCACACCTGGAAGCACAGATCGTGTTATCATTTGTTCCAAGAGAACACTGAAGTGAGAGGGAAACTGAAGTCACGTAGTCTACTTGTTTAACATGTATTAAAAAATACTACTAGAAGTATATACATGTTACAGCACTACATAAAATCTATTACAAAGCTGGCTTTGTGTGCTGGGCTTCAGTCTCGCCTAGCTAACTGCTGAGTTACAAATGTCAAATGTGAATAACACCTTTCTTAATTCTCTTTGAAAGATATTGGCCATTACGTTTGTATGTGCTTTCTCACAGACTGTCCCTGAACGTGGTTACAAAATCAACTTAACTCTACTTCCTTATCCAGATCCTCAACTCTGCTGAGAACATCAAATATTTTGCTTGCTTTCTTCCTTACCCTACTCTTTTACCACTTTTCTTCCAGGTTGTAAAGGAGCACGTAGGCACAAATGAAGAAGGAAATCAGACAAGCTTACCTAAACTTTTTGCCCAGTAAAGGCAGATAATGTATGCTCATCTTTTGGAGAAATCAACTGGAATATGAACACTAAAAATAATGTATACACACCATACTCTAAAAACAAAGAGTTAGATAAAACAAAGCTCTGAACCATGTTTTTACTTCATCTAATTTCATATTCTTTATCAAAAGTACAATTGTACATCTGTACATTACTAAAGCAAACATGGAGGTTGGAAAAAAAAACAAACAAGCAAACTAAGCCTCCACTGTATCTTTTACACAATAAAATACCATTTATATCTGGTAATATCTTGTACCTGTGCAATGCAGATATCAATAACTGCAAAATATGACAAGCTATATCCACAAGTCTGATACTTGTATATAATAAAGTAACCAGGGACAATTTCTAGATATATACTGCTTCCTAAAATATAACTGTAAGCCTGGTAGGCAATGCCTAAAAACAGATCAAAACCCTCACATTCTTCCCAAGCAAGAACTTCAGAGGGGAGAGTGCCCTGTTAAAGTCCAGAGGAGCAAAAGGGAGAGAAATGAGAAAGATCAATGGACAGGCTTAAACTATGTTTTCCATGTGTTGTTTTCTTACGTGTGAAACTTCTCAGTTAAAGATGGAGTCATTATCATAAAGTGAAGGGAAGTTACAACTATACACAACTGCAATTCTGATACTGTACAACAGTCTAGGCCAGCTAATTCTGTCTAAATGTGCCAAGGTGAATGATCAACCTAAAAAAAGTCAATAGTTTGCAGCATTGGGGTGACAAAGAGTAGAGTCTAGAAAAGGAGAGGAGGAAACAGTGCGAGTCTTCTGCAAGGCGTATGAAAGACACCTTGAAAAAAAGAGGAACGCAACAATCTTCTCCCTGTGAATTGAGACAAGAATCTATTTTTGTGTTTTCTCTGAGATGATGGAATATGTTCAGTTTTCAGCGTTAATGTCTTCTATTAACCGAAATAAGAAAAGCCGTGGGGAGATAAGAATCCTGTGCTGGGGTTTGCTAGAGCAGCTAGCAGCGTGAACCACACAACCAGACATGAGGTATCCTTAGTGGGAGTAGTTAGGGGACCAAGAAGCAGCTAGCAGGGATGGCTTTGGTACCCAGCTAAACCTAATAATCTCAAACTGAGTTAGTGCAGGAGGAGGAAAGCAACCAGGTGGCCTAGCAGTTACCTCCTTGCAAGGAAAGACTGTAAAATTGTTGTAATTCTATTTTAACAGTTATCTACTTCATTAGTTTCTTTTTCCTTTAATAAAATTATTCTTTGTTAAATCACTTGATTCATGGTTGCAAGTGAGGAAAACCAGCTCAATGAACACCAGAAACGTTAGCATATTTTTCCCAACTTCCAGGAAGGGGTTTAAATCAACGTTTTAGTAGAGACCACTACTTAAATTTGACCATAAGCCACATTTCTACACAATGAAAATTGAAAAAAACCCGCACTCACTTGTACTTGATGTATTGCTACTGAAGCCCATGCAAGATTTGCGGTTGCAACCTGAAACAAAAGAGAAAAAACTAACTGAAGAAACCTTGAAAATTTCACATCAGTTACATCATAGTTTTCTCTATCCGGCTGCTAAATAAATTGATGAAGCTGTTTCAGACAAAGACAGGTGGCACCAATTTGTGGGAAGACATTTATTTTGTGCAAGTTGCAGTGTACTTGCGAGTGTTTCAGTTTCAGTAAGGTACATTCAGTCACAGGAGAATAATCCTCATTTTTTGTGTCACAAGGATGCTTATCAATGTTCTTCAGAAGCAGTATGTGGGATTCATCAGCTCAGGAATATAAAATCAAAACAACCCTCCCATAATCCAAGGGGCTTTAAAAATCACATTATATACATTGTTGAAAGGAACCTGCCATAGAATAAAATATCCCGTAACATCTTACTGGGGCTTCACCTTTTCAGTCACAACTGCTCCCAGCTATAAACAGGCACTGTTCCTTTCACTACCATTTTGGTTGCAGAAAAAACAGACCTCATCACTCAGCACAAGACTAGTGTTTTAAGTATGTCAGTTTCCAGGCAACATTTCAAACAAATGTCACGTAAACTGCAGTTAACTAAGATGTGCTACCATGCATAATCTCCTGTCCTTGAAACACATGAGCTTTATAGGAACACAGAGGATAGAAGTGCAAGAGGTCTGCCGCTCCGTATCCTCCTAATGTACATTTTTTCTACAGAACGCATTGTGCGCGTTTTGTATAAATTGCTAATGGCATCCAAAGGCTTTCTGAAATCTGAAAATGAAAAGAACATTTTAGAACACTTACAAAGTGACCTTTAAATATTTTTAATTTACTAATAAAATACTTTTATTCATCAGTCAGTCTTTTATAAATACACCATTAATGAACTTAAGGAAGGTATTTAATATAACATAAAAGATACATAGCTGCCTTGCACAGAACAATGCACGTCTAAGAACTACGTGAATTTCAGATTGAGTAATGGTTATTATTTAATAGCAAAATATTTAAAAATAAATAAATTGTGTGTAAGCAGCAGAATTAATGAAGTCTGGTTCCATACAAATCCCTGTTCTTTGTTTTGTGACACATGTGCACCACCATAATACTGCAGCCCTCTACCATGATCTGCACCTGCTGGAGAGAAGATACCAGGTGCCATACTGAGGCTGAAGCTACACATGTGCTGACTGCCCAACCAACATACAAGCATATGCATCAGATTAGGCCACTTCGGTTATTGATAAACAGAATATATAATGGACAAATTCTGCTGTTTTTTTCCTTCCTTGGGAGGACTAGTTCTGGTATCTCTTGTCTGTACGGTTTCTGTTTTTTCCCTGAAAATAATTACTCTTCACTACAGCTAAATTAAAGAGCATATATGCTCCATGGTGCATCTTGTACCATTGTCCAGACATTATGCCCAGCTGGAACTCATCCCATTTCCTCCTAGCCTTTGCATTCAAATTCCCTTCCCTTGGAAACAAGGGTACAGAGAGAAATGGTGCATTTTTGAGTCATCTTATATGGAGTTGGGACATAACAAGGATCCACATCTAGACCTGAGAGTAAGATGCACTTCTGAAACCTTTACTATAGCCACAGCCTTTGAGACATCTACTTCATCTTCAGATTTGTTTGTACTTAGCTAACAACTCATAACATGAGATTGAGAGATGGACGCATATGGACAGCATAATTCCACAGGCCTTGTGCAGTAAATTACATAATGTAGAGAACTGTCATTGAAATGTGAAGATGTGTATGAATGGAAATATCCAGCTGTGGAAGCACCAGAAGGAATGAATAGCAGAAGAGAGCTTTAAGAATGGCATGTAGCAATGGCACCTAGATTAGCAGGTCATCCAGATACCAGCACATCTACACACAACTTCTAAGGACACCAGGTTGGGAGACAAAGGACAGTGAGTAAATCCTGATGACTCACAGAGGTGTGATAGGTTGGACAGGCAAAAGACCACAATCACTGTCAGCTCCTAAAGAGAGTTTAAAAAAAAAAAAAAGGCAGACCCCAAACCAGCATGGCTGCCAACCTAAGAAGAAAGCAGGAGACATGAGGACTCTACAGTTGGCATCCCTTGTCCTCCACGTCATTGCAAGGAATCCTGGAGAGACTACCTGGATACAGGAGTCTTGGTGCCTGGCCCTTGGAAAGACCACCTGGACAAACACATCTTGGTGCCTGTGAGCGTGTAGGTATGAGAATGTGAATGTGAATGAGTGAAATCTGTTTTGCTTCAGTTTTGCTTTAAAATAAAATCATTTTCCCCTCCTGTAAGATCTAGGATTGAGACTGGCTATACTGTTGCTACAATTTTGCAACATTATGTCCAACAATAGGGCTCATTTACTTGAGAAACCACATCAAAAAATCTACTAAAAGAAAAAAATACTGTCTTTCCATACTGTAAAATAAAGCTTTACTGGAAAGTTAAAATTGAGACCCAAGGTAACTTGGCAGTGTCCTTTTTACATAAAGCAATTTCATTCTGTTACATTTGATTTATACTTGCGTAGATACACATTTTCATTCACCTGCTCTGCATCAACTAGCTTTATGAGTTTATAATCAATAAACAAATCATATTCTCAAAACTATTTTTCCACAAAACAAACAAAATGCCTGACGTCCCTGTAATTGTGTATGTAAATTCTACCTCCTGTTACTGAAAATACAAATCATTAACTATTTCTTCAATAAGTAACATTCAATAATAATAAAATCAAATTTGAAAAAAGTAAAAAACACCCAGGAGAAGAGTGAGAGAAGGAAGTTTGGGGTGCTGAAGGGCTGAACGTTGCCTTGAGTGGGGAATTTTAAAACAAACTACAGAAGACTAGGCCTCACCTCTTGGTGACTAAGATGGAATGCTTCTTTGCCCCAGTGACGATAAAGCTCCAAGATACCAATCAGGTCACCAATTGCAGTGACAATTGGTAAACAAAGAACAGATTGGATACGAGTCCCTGATTCCAGTCCAGTACCTTTGGGAAATCGCTCATCCTAGAAAATGTAAACATAGTTTGATAAAATGTAAATATCATAACATTAATATAAAAGATATATTGATGCTTTTCTCCCTCTCCTGGCTGACCAAATCAGCATGAAGTATTAAGACATTTACTGAAAATTTTCACTAAAAATATTTTTCAGCATAATTTACATACACAGACTTATTGATGCAAAGTTAGAATTGGTTATGGTATTACATCCAGTTTCGTGTTTGTTTGTTTTTTAATACATTTTCTCCAATCTTACAGACAACACTTCACTGCTAACGCCAGTCTGAATGATGCAAAAAGAAAACAAAAGGCGTCTGTAATTATGAAGTGGGCTGCTCAGATTTCAGTGTTACCAAGCAGCCAGAAGCCCTTTCAAGAGGATAAAAATCAAAACCTGAGGCTAAGGCTTTAGGTAACACAGAGTTATAATCCTAACCAACAACTCCTGAGGAGGAAACTGTGTTCCCAAAATATTATACATGATGCATTTGTCCTTCCCTGGCTTATGCATCCTGAGTAAGTCTGCACAAAAGTTACAGGAACACAGGTTAAAATAATCTATCAGCTGCTACCGTAGGAGGTTTAAATTTGTAACTTCTGACCTAAACAGGGAAGGTCCAAGGCTTTACAGCTTCAGTTCCCTATGAATGAAAATTTAAGAAGAGCAGAATCTACCTATATGTTATTAGTAGTAATGTGGCAACCAGCCAATCTGAAGTATGCTAGACCCACTTTGTTGCACACCAGTCCCTCCATACTTTATTCCTACCAGATGATCTCTACAGGCTGTGCTAAGGAAAGGCAGACATCCCCTTTTCCTCAAGGCCGATCAACGCACTGGGAGGGCAGGAATCTCTCCATTCTCAAAAAAACACCAAGTCATCTGCACCTTAATTGCTAAAATGACAACCAGCCTGAATGGCTAGGAAAAACCTGACAGCCTCTCACAAACTCTCAGGAAAAAGAGAGTGGCGAGCACTTTGCAGTATGAGCCTCCTGCTTTCACTTTTTAATTCTGGCTTGTACAGAAAAGGGCTGTCAAGTCTATGTAAAAGTGCTTCCCTTTTACTGTTGAGGCACTCCTAAAAATCACAGGACAAGCGGGCTACCCAGTGCCCTGGTACAGAGAACTACCTACCACACTGTATAGCCTCTACAGAGGTTCACAACCTGAATTCTACAACAAAAGTATGTTAACACATCGGGGGCTTTTTGGCACCATGTTCTCGTGCATGTTAGCATCTGCACTGTGTATGTACAGAGATGTTTAATGTGCCCATGCAAAAATCACTTAAGAAGAGAAAATTAGTCTCAAGTTCAGTCAACAATATGCTGATACTGTAAACCACCAAAGAGTTCAGTACTTCTCCCCACTAAATCTCCCTGGTTTTATCATAAATGTAAAATCGACACATTCAATCTTTATATGATATTAATTGGAAATTACCAGTGACACTTCAAGCCCCATATGTTACTAACTGAAAAAGACTAAGACCATACAAAAGCTTTATAGTCCATGGTGTATAGGAAGTACCAACTGTTATTAGAGAGAAACAGGTTTCTGTGGGGTTTTTCTTGCAAGTGTGCTCACATTAAGCATTTAGTATATTTGCTTATAGCCCGCATTTACTCAGTAAAGTTCATATTTTTTTTGAATAAGTACTTTTTAAACTGCACATGACAATGTCCAATTTTGGCCACAGTATCCAAAGATTCTTATTCTGAACAGAGCTCAAAAAAGTAGAAAATAATTAAGACAGCATTTAAACTTGCTTTGAGTTCTCATAAAGTACAGTTTACCAGCTTGATATAATGGCATAGACACAACTAGAAGAATGTACTTTAAAAAAACAAACAAAAACAAAACAAACACAAAATACAGAGTGCCAAGAGTTATCAGAAAGTCAAATCAGAACTATCAGATGCTTTTACAGACAAAGGACTGGATTTTGATGTTAGTTACATTAGTCTGTCATTGACATAGGTCTACGGAAACTATTATAAGTACTCTAACTTTACATTAGTGTAAGCAGAGATCAAAATCTTGTCTAATAATCAGAATTTTGATTGACATTCTTGTCAGTACGAGCCAAGTGTTCTAATTAAATCAGACTTTGGTTGACTTTATAAAAATCTTATATTTGGGACTAGCACACAGAATATTTTAAGACCAGGAGGGCAGGAGTTCTGACTAATAGTGTTTTTCTTTCTAAGCAGCTGTGGTACCATTAGTTCCATTCTCTGACAACAAAAAATGCCTGAAGACAAAAAAAATTTTTAAGTTTAAAAATGAATGAGATGTTCTAAAATTATTTCATCAAGCTAATCTGAAATCAAACTTATTTCCTCAGCAATAGAGCAGTTGTAAATTCTATTATTATATATCCAGCTCAATAAATATTTCAGCTCAAAATATTCTAAGAACATGTTGTATTCATCTCATTAAAAAGAGAAAGTTTTTTACCCCCAGAATATCTTCTACTAACAACGTTTTTCTGGATTTGGCTACATAAGCAGATACTGTAGTGCCAAGTGCAATGGGCCCTGCAGGAATGAGCCGTGGTTGTCCTTCTTTAGCTCCTGGTGGTGTGAATACACACAGACTCTAGTTAGAAGGAAAAAAGAAAAAAAATGCTATTAGAAAGTTTGGCTACATTTACAGAGTTACTGTGCTACATAGGTAGTGCAAAAGATTGAATAAAGGAAATAATGCAAGAAATGTAGCTTTTGTGCTTATGACAATGACAAGTACTTGGATAAACTCTGCTCAACTCTGTCAAAATCTTAGGAAACTCCACTCTAAATGCATCATTGACATAGTGGATAACTCTTCTGCTGAAGTCAGTCATCACTTATATCAGGGTCAGATTGTGTTTTTCTTGAACACATAGAGTCACAGAGGAAAATATTATCTTGCAAAACAAAGATAGTTTTTTTTCCCCCTCTAGGATGCATTCACTTACTCACTTTAGTATAAAATGCTCAAAAAGTAGAGACGATGTTTAAACTTCTTGTTTATCTCATCCCAAGGAAAAGGTTATTTCAAAATTATCTTGCAACTGTATCTCCTGAAACCCAAGTGACTGTATTCATCCCTTGTACTAGAAGAAGCATCTTACTTGCTGCCTAACCAAAACTGTCACATTTTTTGAAAAGTCAGATATAATTATGACCACATTTACATCATGAAAGTCATCCAGAAACATATCATAATTGGTTTATACAACTAAAATATTAAACAAGTTAACACCACCAGAATGGATGGGACTGCAAATACTGTATTACAAAAAGAAAACTAAACACACATATAAAGGCTGAACCTGCAAGCCCTTCTATAGGCCAAACACCCTTCAAATCTAGAATTCCATTCATTTTAGGGTGAATCATATACTTTAAGGAACAGTCATGTGCTGGAAAATGTCGCTATCACATCCTCTTTAAAAAATGTTTTTACCTCAGACAACCCAAAACAAAGCAGCCTGTAAGTGACAGTTGGTTTTAAAAAGTCACAAAACTGCAAAGAAAGCTTGTTTCCAAGGGCAGCAATAGAAATAGTCCATTGTACAAGCAAAAAGTTTCATCTTCTGTTTCCTTTATCCATGTCCATCCCTTACATCCATCAATTTATATGGCTACTAATTCTATAGAATCCCAGAGACTCGCAAACTTTTAAAGTGTTTATCACTGTCACACCCTACCAGCTGAGCAGAACTATTATCCCTTTACACACAAAGGGAAGTTAGGCGCATGAAGAACAAAGGACTTGCTCACTCTCACACAAAATGTGAGAACGCAGGGATCAAGTGTGCATTTCCAAGACTTCAGCTTAACATCCTATCCTCTTGAGCCATCCCTCCTCACCTGTTCCTCATAATCTCACAACTAAAGCATGACTTCAGAGACCAACCTTCTATTGGCAAATTGTGTTTTCTTATTCATTGTAACCAATGATCCAATTTATTTAACTGGTAAAATTGCTTGACCAGGGGGACATATGGAGAACTTCCATACTAAGTAACTCTACTGGTAAATAACTTCATGATTTCAGATTAAGAAGAGACAGCACATGAAATAAAGATGAAACATTTCAAGCAAACATCCTGGATAGGAAAACAGAAAATAAAAAATATTCATAAAGCATAGATGGCAGTACCACCAAGAGAATGTATTACTAACTTTCCCAGTAAGACTGACGTCTTCTGCCACTCCTTTGTACTCTTTAATTTTACTATCAGACTTTGCTTTCATTAGGGCTGTTACAGGGATCAATCTCTTGACATTCTATAGCATCACTACTAATGGTAATTAATATTAAGTACATTTCATCTATCTGCTACATGCATCATTCCCAGAGTTTTCTGTAACAGTAGACGAAAGCAGATGGCCACAAGTATTCTTCTGCTATGAAAGATTCCTGTAGCTCAGAATGTAACATTGCCTTGAAAGACTGAACAAAATAAATTATTTTATTTTGTTTAAAGAAGATTTCAGCATAGGCATAGCAATAAACAGGGAGCTTCGCACTGGACTTGTTAATTATTAAAAGTATTATGTCATTATACATATACCTAATTCTCTGCAAGAAAAACAACAGAAAATCCTATAAAATTGATGGGCCTGACTCTTTAATGAAATTAAGTGAATTCTGGGCAGTATGAAATCAATGTCATTTCTCTTATTTCACTCTCCTATATCTATCTTTAGATACTTGTGAGGTCACTACTAGCACACCTGAGTGCCTCTCAGTGTCTAATTATGCATTATTACAGCTCCCCTGTAAGGTGGGCAGTGACACTATCCTCATTTTATAGATGGGAATTAGATAAAAAAACTGTTTCAATACAGTTATTTTAGCTGAGGCTCCAACTACCATTCGAGTACAAACTCCATAGCTCACTACACAGCCTATATAATGCCTTGCATCAGGGCTAGAGCAAACCAAATGGACCACAAGGCACAGAAAACTCTGGTGTGAAGGGAAAGAGACAGACTTCAGAGGTTAATAGTTACCGTCTTGGGCCCTATGGGATGGCGGCACATTACTAAGCAGGTCATGTTTTCTAGCACAGAATATCAGAGGTGTCATTTGCATGGGAAAGCTTTGCATCTACTGTCAGCTGTAGGAAATGATGTGAGAAGTATCCTCTCATAATTATCTTTTCTTTATTTTCCAAATGTAGAAAGCATGTCATAAAACACACTAAACAATTCCAAAAGACAGGTCACACTGAAATATTCATAAACAAAGGGAATGCAATATAAAGACCACATAGGTACTCTTGCAGTAGTGAATGCACCTTAGCTGTAATAGATTAACAGCTTTTTGAAGGAGAGTCGGACTTCATGCTGAGGAAAAAAAAAAGTCAAAGAAATGAACGATAGACAAATCAGAAGATAGAACAGAGTAACAAACAGTGGCAGAGGAACAAGAAAGAAGGAAACAGAAAAGATGTAAAATGCCTTTCATCAGTAAATTACAGATTGGGAGTAAGAAAAAAAAAAATCAATACCATCTGGCTAGTTCATTCATGCCCTCCTGCAAGTCCAGCGTCCATATTCTTACAGGCAGATCACCCAAAACATTTTTAGAAGAGAAGCAAGCTACTCAATAGGGCACACTGCTGTAGCTGTCAGTAGCTCAGATTTGAGATATACAGTTGGGACCATGTAGAGAAGCTGTATATGACCCACAGATTCCCCAGATACACTTGTTGTGTTTGATTTGGGGGGGGGGAGGGGTACTGCAGTATTTTAGCATAGATGGTATGAATCACAGAATTATACAAATTGTATTCGTCTCTATACAGTACCCTAGTATAGAAATCCTAGCTGAAACAGGAGGGGAAATTTATCCCAGAAGAGCCAGCAGACCAGTAGTTAGGGCATGTATTGGGTTCAAAAGAAAAAAAACACACTCAAGATTCTGATCAAACTTGTAACTGAGCTTCTGTCTTGTTTTTTAGGAGAAACTTGGGAAGACCTTGGCATCATCCAGACATAAAATAGGAAGCATCTTTGAAGTCTCAAAAAAGTTCAGCAAGACAAGAAAAACAATTTTCCACTCAGTTCTTCTAATAGTGTGATGCAGATGAAAATTAAACTACCTTAAAAATTAAGATAAAGCAATCGAATAGTGTTTTGGCTCTGACAAGACATTTCAGTATGCTTTATTTTATACTTCTCATGCAATTGGAAGGAAAGATACTTTCTTCATGGGGTAGCTCTACTGAACATGTGCTGTATATATCCATTTTAATGTCTGGCATTACGGTATGAGGACATGAAATCCTGAAGTTTTCTGTTCATTCTGATCTAAACTTCAACCTTATTCTCCAGATCTTCACACCCCCATTTACATTCACAACTTCTTTTAAGAGTGGTCTTTAAGGTGCAAAGACACTGGACAAGCCAGAATGCTTACTTCACATACAAATAAGAATGTACTAATGTCCTCCACCCCCCACACAAAAATAACAAAACAAAAAAATAGACTGGCACACTGGATCTGCCAAAATAAGTCTGCCCAGTTTACCTGATTAAAAAGTTCCATTTATTCCTTATTTTCTTGTAATCTAATAAAGTACATCCTTATAATATTTAAATGAAAGCAATGTTTTGCAGTTACTTGTCTTTATAAGCGTAAAGCTTAAGTTTCATGCCATAACACACATAAATAGAATGAAAAAGAACATTTTACATAATAGATGCAAGAAAAGCATCTCCTGATCCAAAAAAATATATTTTAATAAAACTCAAGAAACCATAGTTCATGATTTATTTAATCAATGTTCTGATATAAAAAATATTTTTAAAAATTTGAAGACACTCATAAAACCAAAGGGTATAGAAGGGCTGAAATACATCTCTTCACAAATATTTGACTTGCTAAACTATATGCTTCTAGAAAAAAGAAAGATTTACAACGAAAAAAAATATTTTTATAGTAGGAATAGTAAAGCTATAATGTGTTCAATACCAAAAAGGTGGTTCATACTGTGCAGTATTGCATAATGCTGGAGATGAAACACATAATGCTTAAAGTCTGAATTCTGGAGTCTGAGTAGCGGAATGAGTCAAATTAAATTAACAGGACACTAGAGACCAAAGCTGATCCCTCCTATACTTTAAAGATTAACACTTTTCTTCACACCATTTTTCTTACTTCTTCTTAAAACATACTTGGTCCTTTATGCCAAGGTGTGTGATGCTCAGCAAAGTAACTGTTATTTAAATGATGTGTATAAAATGTGCTTTTCCACACTGCTCTTCTGAGTCATGCCCATAATTAAATGTAAAACAACACACAAATCTTTCTCTTCTCAGAAACAGCATCTCAAAACAAAACAAAACAAACAACAAAAAACCCAAACAGCCACTATCACCAGAAAACAGAGAACTCACTTCCATATATGCGCATTCTTCTCCAGAAGGGCCTTCAATGGATCGTCAATGGCCAATATATTGTGTCCTTGTTTACACTACAAAGTTTTGCTAGCAAAAATTGCTTTGGTCAGCATAGTCTTTCATGTCTCCTTGTGTAAATATGAGTTTGGCTGGTAAACTCCTCCGTTGTTACTACTGTGAATTATTGTCATGAATAGGCATTCTTCTATTGGCAAAAGCATGGGGACACTCTTTTACTTCTAGTGATAAAAGAGAGTTTTGCAGAAACAATCCCATTCTGCTTCTTACAGGAAACTACAGACTCCACTACTAAGGGGTCGGTAATCGAAAAACTCTTCAAAGTACCTAGTAGGTGCTAGATTTGCCACTAGTCCTCCTCACTCTCCCTCTGTACCAGTAGAAAAGCACAGTTCTGTGCAAGGACAGAACCAGCTAAACCTGATCAAGTAACCCTTGATTTCCAAGGTAATGCAGTCATCGATAATCTTATTCTGACCACACAGCACTATTAAAAAGACAGGTAAATTTTGTCATAACCATATACAAGCTTCAATTAGCCCATAAGCTTCTATCATTCCACACACTTACTTTTTACATACATCTAATAAAGTTACATAACTGTTAATATGTTCCATATATGATCAATTCAAACTTGAATGAGTTTAAACATTTAATGCCCATTAAAAATGTGCAGATTTTTTAAGTTTTGTTGTTTTGTTTGCTTTTTTCTAAACATGGCTTTTGAATCCTAGAAACCATCAACAGCTTGAAGGGATTCTCTTTAATTACCACTGTGACGAGACATCCAAAACTATCAGGTTTTTCCCATCACCTATCCAGCTCATGTTGCACATTTCTCCTTTTTCTTCACAAAGTACTTAAAAAGTACGGTACTAATAATAAAATTTGGGGCTCATCTTCTAATCTCTCCTAGCCACAAAACATGCCAGCATCCTTTTAATTTACAAATGCACATTCAAATTATCCTGTACCAGTTCCAAGGGTAATTACACAAGTTCCCATGCAGATATCAGCTACATGGTATACGGTTTCATAAGTAAATGAAGCAATGAATAGATTGGGTCCTTTTACTTTTTTAGTAGGTTTGAATACTTTATTTCAAAAACAGACAAGAAAAATCTGCATTTCTGGTAATGACACTGAAAAGTGATTGACAATCAAGGAAAGGAACTAGGTGATTTTCAACAGCAACTTGAAACAATGGTATGTTAAAAAAAATGAAGAAGAAGAAGAAGAAATAATTTGGGAATATAAATGAATATATAAAAATCCCATAGTTCCCCAATACAATACTGATAACCCATGATGCAGCAAAGGGAACAGGTTAAGCAGACAGCAGGATGTCTATACACAGTTTACAGTATCTTTTGCTGCCAAAACCACCTGCGGTGAGAATAGTTCAGTATCAGAAACAGCTAAACATGAATAATGCTTTACTGACATTGCCATACCACTGCCTGTCTACTGGCAGAAGTTAAGCAATAAAAATATCTAGTGTAGACAGAACATTAGATATCTCTACTAGTGATGAAGGAGAAGGTAAATAAGATGGGAGAGTCACTTTGGGTTTGATAAACAACCAAAAGAGCAGATACTGGCTTGGAGAGCCAGCCCTTTAGAAGCTTACGGACCCTCACTTTCTGATACCCTGCAGCCCACTGGACCCTGAAACATGTCTGCAAAGAGGGTAACAAATCAAAATGTAACTTTGTATGCGAAATTAAATATATTTTAGTTACAGGGCTAAGAAAGAAAAAAAGGATAATAATTCACTTAATAATCATACAATTGACATCCTTTGGGTTTGGGATTTTAGTTTTGTTTCTGTATTTTTTTCTGTCTGTCTTCAAATTGACAGTGATCAACTTAAACTAGTTTTATCAAGGTAGTAATTTATAACCTGAATATTAAATTCTGGCTTGAAATCCACTAATGACCATTATCATGATCACGTAAAGCAAGAGGTGCTTAAAAAAAAAACAAACTGAAACAAAAAATCCAAATGTAACAAAATTCATCCTTTCATACGCACTTTAGGTATATGCAACCTATTGTAAACTCTGACATCTTCTAGATGCTAATACATTAACAAGTCTTCCAATTTACAGGAAAGAGGAATGATGTACCCTGTAATTAGATCTTGAAGGGTATTAACAAGAGACCATTCTCAATTACCAGTTAAACACAGCAAACTTAGCTTTCAGATCCATAGCCAAATTAGTATGTATCAGGTAAGCCACAGTATCATAGCTCTTGATGCTCTCCTCTTGGTGCCATGCACTTACTTTGTAGGAAATACGAACTTATCTTAAACCTCTTTTACTGCAGCTGAAAAAACCCTCATTTATAACAACTAAGAGCATGCACATGTAGAATTACTGATATTCGGATTACGGATATTCCTCCACAGAAAAATACGATCTATGTACAGAGCCCCGCACTTGTCCTCACTGAGTCTGGTTTCTACAGACCAATTTCATGTCTTATGCAAATGTAACATGACTATTCTCTTCCATCATCCATAACATTAATGAAAATACTGAGTAAAACCAGATCCAGGATAAATCCTTGAGAATTTTCCAACATATTTTTCCATTCTGATACTGAGCCACAAATTACTAGTCTCTGAGTAATTTTCCAAACAGTTCTGTACTCTACCTGTAATATTTTCATCCTGACCATATTCCATCGGTCCATCTGAATAGCAAATTGATAACAAGATCAAAATTTCATTAAAATGCATCTTGACAGTTACTCATTTTCTCCCATTTTGAAAATGTATTGATTCAAAGTTGAACTGGGACATCATAATTCTTTCATTCTCCTTTCCACTCTCTTCCCCCAGGTTAAACTTTAGATTTTCCCAAATTCAGTTTTCCCGTACCTCACCTATCCTTTATGATTTTTCAGATGGCAGCTCAGAGATCTGTCAGACACTGTTTAGCTTCACATGGTAAAGGCTTGGCCAATTTATAAATATCTAACTTCAGTAACTATTTTCTAATTTCTTCCTTCCCTATTCAAAGCTGAGGTCTTCCTTTTTGTCTCACATATTAATTATGATAGCCACCTGATCACTGTTGATCTTTTTATTGAAAAGTGATAAAAACAACATTAAACACTTCCCCCTCTCCATCAAAAGCCTTCCCTTTCTGCTGAGTATCACTATTCGCTGGCAAGTAAGAAAGCAACAGATTTCTTCCACTTTATATACAAAAAGAGTACATACAGGTAGAATTAATTCAAGGATAAACACCAACATTTTCTGAAGTGGCTTCCAACTAGAAGAGTGTTCACCTGGAAACGTGGTTAAAAGACTTACATTTCAGAGATGATGCCTCCATGCTGAAAATCATGCATCTCAGGTTGGCACAAAAAAACCTGAGGCAGTTAGCAATCATGAGATGCTTTTCCCTGGTTCTTAATGATTCAAGTCACTCCATAAATTCACTAGGTGGCACTGCACATCAAGCTGCAACAATTTCTGTATGACCAGAAATTCTAGAACAGCTTAATTACGTACACCCTGAAGCACAAAGTATGTGCACATATTTGCGGCCTCACACAATTATTTCCTACAACAAAGCTATTGTAAACCCCTATCTGAAGCAAGGATGATCTGTTTGTCAATGAAATTTACAGTTTCAGGAAATAAGTAACGCACACAAGATCCAGTAAAAGCTACTTTAAGTGTATGCCTATTAAATTCTAACTCATACATCTTTATGTAGGAATAACAATGTAACCATGTGTGCATTACTCACACAAATAAGGACTTCACAGAAGAAATATTTGTAGAATCAGTTAATATAATAACACATTAGAAACTCTGTAGCTTTGCTAAGTATTTTAGAAATATTCCCCTGTAAAGATGTCAGCTTATGGGCTTAAATCCATGCCTAGCTAGCATGGTACTTAGATAGACTGATTTGCATATACACACAATCAAATACTAGGATTTCAGTAAATCCTTTGTCATGTTTAAAGATGATACTCAATTAAGGTCATAGCATGAGAAGTTTGAATGTATTTTCATCCCCACAAGGAATAAAACAAAAAACTGAAACAAAGCAAAATGCTTTCCTTGAGCATTATGAAACACTCCTGTTTCATTTGGAAGTGTTTCCAGTTTCTGAATATATAGTATTTGCAAAATGAATGTTATGTACCTTAAGAATAAATTATTTTATATGCATAACTGCACTAACCCATGGACAAAGATAATTTCTTAGAGCACATCTGCACTGCACACTGTATTACACAGAGAGTTCAAGAACCACATGCAGAATGGGCACAGTCCTGTTCAGCCCATTTTACATGATCGGAAAGCTATACTGTTTGAAATTGGTGACACCAGGGCATGCATATTTTGCACTGCATTGTACCAGATGCACAGAATATATAAAACCAGATTCTGATACACAGGGTGACTTTATGGGGAACCAAGGAGTTGGACATGCAAAGGGTCCTGATTTGCTCATGGGCAATCATTTAAAAAGTAGAAGCATGGTATCAGAATACCCTTAGCATGGAGTACAAGGAATGCTAGCACTCCCAAGCAATCCAAACAACCAGAAGGTCACTAAAATAATGGAATTAGCCACACACATTCCAGCACCAATTGTGAGTAATGGTTGCATAAGGAAACACCCTGTAACCTGTAATTGGTGTAGCAGCTTCCATTTCAAGTAAATTCACTCAACCAAAGCCCCTGAAGGCATTCAGCCTGCCCCATCAGCCAGAAATTACCTTGTTCTTACACTGTTATCCTACTCTAACACAAGTTAAGCTGTAGTTTTGTGGATTTCTGCAGAGAAAAAGCAAACAAGGCTATGAAGAAACTTTATACATGGACCAGTATTTTAACAAATGCATGGAAGTCAAAAGTGACAACACATTTTTCTTCTGAATCCTACAGTGTGCTTATGGTACCTGCAATAGGACACCTTGTCTTGGTAAATTCAAACAGACTTCTTTCAAACATGAGGTGCTCCTATAAAAACCAATGCTCCTATAAAAGCCAAAGGACAAGCTAATCTAGAGCTTTTCTTCTCACTAAACAAACATGTTTTCAGTTCTTTAAAGCAAATTTTTAAAAATATTCTAATATAATTTTCAAGTAAGGGAAGTGTTGTCCATATTAATAATTGAATCGAAGAAAGATTAACACTGAACTGTTAGTAACCCACTTAAAATTTGCAATCATAAAGCAGTTTTCTTCCTTCAATATAAAGAAATAATAGCACACAGTATGCAGTAATCTTTTGCAGTTTCTCATTTTGTAAACACCTAGAATTTCTATAAAAGGAAGCTATTTTCTATCTTAATGAGAGACTCATAATTTAATCTAGGCCAAAGGCAGCTATGGGAGTCTCATATTCTAAAAATGCCCCTTAACTTAGTTTAACGCATATCAAGATTCTCAGGTTTAGTTTTTTTGTTGTTATTTTAAACAGGCACAAGTGCACCTATACATATTTACAGTGGGAGCTACAACAAAGAAGAGTTGATGCCCTCACACTTCTGTTTTGATCCTGAGGTCCCTAGATGTAGTTACAACACACATTACTAAAGGTTAGAAAACCATTTGTAAGAAAGTAGGTATCTACTTATTATCTGCATTCCCCCATTCTTACACAATTCCCTCCCACTACCTAATTCTCACAAAGACAGATGCACACACATGAAAAAAGCAGCATTCAGGCACAGATTGTTTCTTTGAAAGCATGGTGGAAGTAACTGTTATATTAGAACTAGTTCTGCAATATGAGGCTGCTGTCTGGATAGATACAGGCAGATTTATGTAACTTTCTAAAGGTAACGAACAAAAAGCCAAATGCTAAAATGAAAAAAAATAACAGTTTGCTGAACTTGAGAAACTTAAGTCTCAAATTAAGCATCTAAAAACTGACCCACCAAAAAATAGAAGCCATTTTTCAACATGTGGCCATAGATGCTCAGCAACTGTTTTGCCTACCTTAATGAATAGGCTTTTTGTCACTTTTGAAGCAAAATAATTAGCGTCAACTTAAAGAATGAGCCCCAGTCTGCCACTTACGCTATACAGAATCTTTTTGTTCAATCCATTTAAGAAAAATCCATTTAATAAAAATATATTGCTAGTATTTGCTGGCCAGTGGTTAATGTAATTTGGACACATACTTTAAATTTAATATTCAAGACTCAAAGATATCCAAATTAATTTTCAGTAATAATTTCTTATAAAAAGTAGGCTAATGCCTTACCAGTTAGTTACATGAAAATAAATATGGCTCTGACCCAAAGCCCACTAATGTGAATGAAAATCTCACACTAGCTTCAAAGGACTTGGGATCAGTCCCTATAATAACTACATGAAGAACATTCCATTTTGGGAGATGCAGCTACACAGCAGTGGTTAAGAAAGTCAATGTGTGTTTTTAGTAGGTGGAACTTTCTTAGGGAAGAATTATACTGGGAAGCAAATAGGTTCAACTGCTCATAAGACTATTAAAAAAAAAACAAAGGAAAAAAGGGGAGGGGGGAAGAGGGTCAGAAAGTGCCCAGTCACCTGGGAGGAACCCCTTATTTTGCCACACTAATCTAAAATGCAAAACCCAACCACAGTAAGAATTCTCAAGCTGTAAAGTTGGTTTTGCTGTAAGCTGTTACGGAGCATTTACAATAGGAAGAGATGAACTAACTGTTCAGCCGGCATGGGATTACTGCCACCGAAGCTGGCCAGCGCTGTGCGCCCAAAACTGGTGGCTAAACTTCCTGCAAGTTCCTGCCTCTTGCAACAGGAGGAATCTGCTCAGGGAAGCTCTGCTTCATCCCCCACCCATGGAAGTGAATGCTATCATCTACTAAAGAGAATCAAAACTGGTATTCATAGAGGATGAAGCAACATGTTATTTAAACTACACTTACTACCCTTAGTGAAAAGTGATTAAAATATCCGTAATATTTACATACTTACACAACTCATTTAGAATAGGGCCAATTCCTGAATAATAAAATGTTTTATCTTTATAAAATGAAATATTTATCAAATAAAAAAATAGAAAACTCATATCCATTTCTTATCTTGTGAAAGTTTCTTTATAGGTCTTTTTCTACCTTCTTTGAATTATATACCATCTTTTTTGAACAAGTAAAAAGTATTCTCAGGGCAGGGCTCAAGTCACCTGCTAGTCCCCACATCTTCCATCCTGTTTTCCATTATTTCACAAACAGTATTTTTTCCCTTTTTCTGAATGCACTTATTTCACAAAGAGCAGAGGAAATTGGCTAATGGACTATACAAAAATAAACTATTAAAATTGGCCGTGTAAAGTAAGGAAACCAAAACAATGAGAAAAATATTTTCCTCTCTAGTCATCTTCAGTTAGAAGAGTTTAATTTGTTTCTTGAACAAAAGGAAGACATAAAATTTTGGACAAAATGTGATTTTTAATTTGATGGAACTCTGATGAAATATAAAATACATTTTCTTCTTTGTA
Organism: Apteryx mantelli; assembly: GCF_036417845.1. NCBI lineage: Eukaryota > Metazoa > Chordata > Aves > Apterygiformes > Apterygidae > Apteryx > Apteryx mantelli. The sequence goes on along the minus strand of NC_089980.1, from coordinate 60,210,693 downwards.
GACATTCAAAGTAACTACAAAATCTTGCATAATGCTATCTGTATAAATTAATGTGGATACAAAAAAAATAATGAATTTTAAATGCCAAATAACAAAACAGCAAGTATGCTCATAGGAATAATGTATTGGACTCATTGCTATTCAAATTTTTCTGGACAATTAATTTATACCAGAAATTATTTTGATTCATTAATTTTAAATGTACCATTTATTTCTTCATGCTAACCAAAATCTATTTCTGAAATTTATGTTATCTCATTATCAAGTTGCAGCTGGCAACCAGATGAAAAGAATTTGTTATGCTGAAGAGCAAATTTTAATTAAGTTTCTTTTTGTTAAAAACAATTAATAATGGGGCCAAATTCAAAGTGAAATTACTACAGTCAGAGAAAGAACAGGACTATACCTGCAGAAAACATTTTTAATTATCACTATGTTCAATAAACTTCCACTTTACAGAAATAAAAATAATATAATGTTAATATTCAGCACTTAGGTAGCATTTCCTGCTAAATGAGGTACAAAATAAAATTAAAATATCATTGTAAAAGGGGAAATTGCACTTGCAATTGTAAAGAAAAGCAGCATCTAAATCCAGAATACTTACATTATTGCATTCTCCCAGGAAATATAGTGCAAATCCATCAGCTTTTGTAGCTGCCAAAGCAATAATAAAAGAAATAATTGTACTCAGAGGGAGAATAGAACTTTCGCAAGTTCTCTGAGGTGAAACCACAGATTCAATTCCACTTAGGACAAACATCTAAAATTCTAAAAGTGAAAGTCTATTGCTGTGTCCCTTGAAACTTCCCAGGCCCTACCAAATTAGAAGTAAAGGATAATACTTACTTTCCCCATTCTCATGTAATATATTCTAAAAGCTAATTAGAAATGACCTCCTCATACATCTTATTCCTATTCCTAGGCCTAATGACTATAAATTTAAATTAGTTCATATGACAGTATAGAAATAATATAAGAACATGTAATTACAATATAAGCAGGCAGATAACATTATAATTTCCATGAGCAAAAGAAGTACTATTTTTAGATGGCAAGCTATATTTGTCCTTGTCTTAGGATAGAAAAGTATGGGAAAATGGAATGTTGCAAATATTGTCATAAAAATGTGTTTCAAAACAAACCAGTTTATTTTCTGCACCTGCCCCATATTAAAAACATTGACACACCAGAGTTTTGGCACCTCTCAGTGATTTTTGCCAGATTCAGATAGCTTTATCCTGTTTCATAAAACAAAGTGCTTTAAACTTTCAAAAGTTTAAAGTCAACCAACCAATGTACCTTATCGCTAAAATGAAAACTCTCAGAATCAGGAGGATAGCAGGTCAATGTTTTTTACTCTGCTTTACACAATATGCATGATACTTTGAGTATAAGTAAATCTTTCTTTTCAACAGTTAATAAATGTTATAGCCAGTAAATACACATATCTGACATCTCATTTTTATGAATAAACACAAGAATCCATTCAGTACATTTCATGGGAGTGATTCTACTTCTGTGTAATCAAATCATTTGGCTTTCTGCATTTGTTTAACAGAAGGAAAAAAAAAATCCTCCTATCTAGTTACTCGCTTATTATCAACTGTGTCACATCAATGAGAGTTCAGGGCATGGTAATTTGCACTCAAATTCCAAATCATTCAGCTGTAATATATAAGCACATTGAGCTAGGAGGTAGAAGAGCACAATAAAAGAAATTCTTAAATCTTACCTACATTACAAGAGAAAAACTTTTGTAAAAGATAAGCAGACCCTGTCCCTTCTAGCTTCTCACTTGCAGTATACTAACAAAACCCAATTTTGATTTGCTGTGAGCTGAACATCAATGTCCAAATAGCCACTTAAGGGAAATCAGTAAACAGAAATGGTCCTTTTGAAACATCATATATATAAACCAGACAATTATTTCATCATTAAAAATGACGAAGTAGCAGGAACAGGGAAAACGTTTCTGAAGAGCTGCTTGAAAGCAATACTGAACAAAGCTACTGATTCTACCTATTGAAGTCTGAGTACATCCACTCTGGCTAAAAAATCCTACCATTTATACTTACATTGTTACTGGAAATATTTTCTTAACTTTTAGTGATGTATACTATTTCCTTACTAAAAACAGTACTTACAGATAGAAAAAAAAAATGCTTAGACTACTAAATGTAATTTGAGATCATGAAAAAGATTGGCCTTCTTCCAAATAACATCTCTGTTTTGTTGAAAAGGGGTTAAAGCATGCAGTGATATTATTGAAGGATGATTTTTTTACTTTCGGTATTGCCTGCAATACCATCATAACCAGAATAATCTGCTTTGCGGTTCATTTTACAGGGAGCTCTAATTTTGCAATTGGATATACAGTTCCTGAGAAGAAACTCACTTAAAGGCAGTCAGGGATTCACTGACATACAAAAGCCAAGCTGGAATAAGTTAATACTGAGACAAGAATACAGTTATACCTCAATGCCCATCTTTATTAACTATACCACGTAAGAAGTGTGCTGAGCACTGATGCTAAGTAACAGCTCAGAGACATCCGAATCTCTTTCTTACCTATTTTAATGATGCTGCTCAGTTCATACAAAAGTAATTGGTTATCTCCTCCTGTATCCAGGCGCTGTTCTATGTAGCTGTTCAATTCATACACTACACCTTGCATATTCGTGTCCTGATACTATTGAAGCAAAATGAGAAAAACATTTTAGAATAACTCAGCTGTATTTTGCTGTTTTTAACATATACACTTATTTAAAATAATAATAATACATTGAGATTCCAATACTGAGTCAATCTTAACTGTCCTAATTCAGCTGCCTGCCATGTCAGATGACAGTCAAGTAAGAGGCACAGCGTTCCACTCTATGCTCCATTAGTCTTTTGTTCAAAATGCATTGAGTAAACCACTGTACAATTAGTAATTGCCTAAACTTGGCCTAGATCACATGACAATATCTCAAGAAGAAACTGAGAGATGTGACAATCAGAAGGCAAGTAACCTTCAGCTCCCACCTTTTAAGCTCCTACCCCATCAGGAAGAGACAGCTAACTACCTTTGCCAGCATCTTCCCTTGGAATTTGTGAACCAAATGATGGAACTGTGTGAAGCACCAGAGCTTTGAGGTGGTAGCTCAAGTATCTCCATTTTTGAAATACAGGAACAACTAACACCAACAGACTCTAGGACAGAAATCACACGAGCCAAAACCACGCTAAGTGTTGTGGCATAACAGGCATTTGTTTCAACTGAAAATAGCCGATACGGAGCAAGAAAGAGACTACAGAGCAATTAGGATATAGATGAGAGCAATAGGGTGCTGGTTGCAGGTATGATGAGATAGCATAGAAAAGGAGATGCATCCTCCCTTCAGGAGCCCAGCTCCCCTTCAGTTATCCAGTTCCTCAGTCCTGAAACCAGGTCCTGAGTGGCAGGTAAAATTGTCAGTAAATGTGCATGTGTAGTGTGACAGCATCACTGACAAAAATTTCATAGAAAGTAATACTTGGCAATAAGCACAGATTCATTACCCTGACCAAAACTGGTAAAGTAGTAACTGAAGAAAACAGTATGGTCGATTATTTATTGAGTAAATTATGTCACAAACTAAAAAGGAAGCTGGTGATATTTAGATGGATTAATGTTGCTTGAAAGAGTAAATCTTAATCTCTCGCTAATTCATGCTTTACAGCCAAATGTAATATAGACCAGACTAGTGTAAGCAATACTGTGGAAAATGCCGCATAAGTTAGAAGCACCACAGTGTACCCACCACTCCCGCTTTTATATGCATGAACTTTAATTGCTTACTATCTCTGTAGATCTTCTCTGCCTGTATCTTTGGGTATACATGTGCATTTGACAAACACTTACTGATGCATTAGGCACAAAACTTGCACAGTATATCCCATGATAAAATTTTCATTATTCCCACTGAACCTTTCATGCATTTCTGCATGTAACACACTATGTCATGAATACAGGCCATATATTTATGATACATTTGGTTTCTTCATTTCAAAAAAAGTGCTTGCCGAATAATACCAATTTGTGAATCCTTCAAATTAAGTAGATCTTAATCTTGACCTAAAAATGGTTATTGGAGAACAAAATATAAGCACAACCCCTTCTTAACACATGATGCTGTATTAATCTATTGTTCCAGACAGACATTTAGAACTGTATGAGACCTAGGATATCCAAAGTGTTCTCAAAACCTAGCATATCCAAAGTGTTCTCCTTGGAGAACAAACATAACACTTAATAATTCTTTCTATAAATTAACATGATTATTAAATTTTTGACAGCAATATAAGGTCATAGTACATACATGTATTTACTACTTGGTTAAGTCTTGAGCTTATAACACAGAATGCCATTACCATTACTAATACAGTATGGTATCTGGCGAGCTTCCATTTGCAACTGACTGTCCTTTGTCATGCCTCATATTTACTATTGTATAGATTTTCAAAGGGAGAAAACAATAGTACCATTTCAGGAAACTGTGATTTTTATGAATGGCTTTATCCTTACTGTACAGCCATAAGTAGCTATGTAACAGGAAAATGATGAATGAGAGTCTACATTGTACATGCCTGTTAACCCAGACCTGCAAAAGTATATTTAGCCACATATTCTAAAACAACAATAGCTAATGAAGAACAAATTCACAAGGCCTTTATTATGTGGAAAAATGCCTTCTCAGGACTTGGAAGTGAATACCTTTCTCTTCACTTGTGATGTACGCTCAGGATTTAAGTCAAATCTTCAAAGGTTGAAGCTAATACATTCACAGAAGGCATCAGCAAAAATGAGTCCACTGGCATAACAGCAGTGGCATAATAATAACTTTCACCATAATCAAGAAGCAATTCTGTGTGCATAGTAATTACACAATAAGTTATGTGCCCTTTATCTTCACCTCTGTAACATGCTTGCAAACGTTTTATAAGCAGGGCAAATCATTGCATACATTCATGTTACAAAAAAAAAAAAAAGGTAGCTGTATAATACATGCACTTGTAATATGGCAGATTTCTATACTGGCAGTCTCTGAATCTACAACCGTCAAATTAACTAATTCTATGAGTTAGATCAATCACCAGCAAAGAACAGGCAATTATTCTGTCATGTTGCAAAATATTCTTGGTTTTTACTACAGCGGACTGAAAGAGATTTATTTATTTGTTCTCAGGCATTTTAGATTGGATAACCACAGTATTTTTGGTTGAAATGCCACAATATATTTTATGAAACTGTACATTTAAACACCAAATAAGTGATGAACAAACCTTGGTACTACCCAAGCACTACCCAATACAGTTGCTAACATAAACCAGTATATCTTTGATATCAAACTTACTTTAGGAAAGTAATTCCACGAAAAATTCAACATAATCTGCAGAAAAGCATACTTGTCATCAGATATAGCACAAGTACTGTTTCTTGATTACTCATGGCACTTTAGTTTGCAGTTTAAACCATAACAATACTTAAGTCCTTTTAATTAATCCATTCTTCCCGTTGCTGATTCCTTCTGTTTAAGATTCAGTGTCTGCAAGTATTTCGTATTTAACCTATCCATATCCTATTTTTACTAGTTACATACATCATAATGCTATAAAAAAGAACTAATAATTTAAAAGGAAAATCTTTTATAAATATTGATGAAAGAAGAAAGTTTTTGCAATATTTGCATAAAAGTAGTTTTAGAGTTATTTTCTTTAGAACATAACATTGCAATAGAAGACAGCAACCAACAGTGACAGTTGATTTAAGATTAGTGCTCTGTCTTGGATCTAAACACAAATATCGAGAATCACAAATATTTTATTGCATTAAAGGAGATACTGAAACATCAGAAAGTGAAATGTATTTAATGCATTCACTCTGAAGAATTAAGTCACAAAAAAAATTGAAGCACTCAATATCTAAAGTAAATGTTACGTATGACAAACTGAAATGAAAGATTAATCTGCATGCTTTCCTGCTTATAAGGTAGCTGTGTCAGGGGCATTTTATGCTGTTGCAGAAAAGAAAAAGCCCTTCCGCTGCAACAAAAAGACTTCATTAACAGAGCACAGGGTTAATAAGTACAATTACAATCCGGAAGTTTATCTGTTTTCCTGTAACTTCCTACAATGTTTTCTAAGCAGCAATGAGAATAGTAAGTTGCTATATAATACCTATCCCTATTACAGAACTCTTTCTCCAAATCAGCAATTGCCAGGCTCTGCAATACAAACATGTCCTTTTACAGACTTCATAGTACATGACATTATCCACAGGCCAGGAGAAGTCAGAACAAACAAACAGTCTACAATTGTAGTCTCCATTTAACATGGAGAAGCACTGCCACACGTACTTTGGGGATGCAGAACTTCACTGGAAGAAATCTGGGGAGAAAAATCTGAGAAAGCTGCAAAACATGGGGGAAGTGGCCACATCCAGAGAGATTCTTCTTGATGCTGTTTATTTTTCATCTGTGATTTGGGCATCTGAGGCTGGTTTCAGAGTACCTCAGAGAGAAGCAAGAGACAGAGTTCTGTGCCAACTGATGTAGGAGGCCTCTAGCTAACCACAGGGCTAAAAGGAGCCAGAGGAGTGCTACCTTCTGGGACAGGGCTGTAAAGTCCTGTTCTTTGTTACAGACTCAGTGGGTAAAGACAGCAAAGCTGTTTTGCCCAGGAAATGGCAGAAGGTGGCCATCTATCATACCAGTGTGCCTTGGAATCAGACTTCTGGAAAACAGGGCCCCATTCTCCTCCATGAAGCATTTTCTTGAAAATTTTCAAGGCTCCTTGCCCACCCTTAGGAGCATTGTCACATCTAAGTGCAGACAGGTCCTGGGAACACAGTGTGGATGCTGATAACCAGTGTTTCAGGTCCAGCCTCAGGTCCCACCCCAGGCCTCCTCCATTCATTCCAGTCTGTTACGCAAGAGGAGTTGGCAGATAGGAGGTATTGTCATGGCTCTCACCATTAAGCATGCCAGCTGGACATGGAGTGTGCAACAAGGACATCAGCAGTGCTGGAAGAGCTAATGTTACATATGGTCCATCCAGTGTCACCCTGTCCATTTGCAAGTAACTCCAGAGGTGCCTAAGGACCTGCAGATATTTACAGGGTATTTTGTCCCAGGGCACTTGAAATTGAGCCCATAAATGAGTCCACAAATGTAATCTGAGAGGCATGTTAACATGCAAAAAAGCCTCAAAAAGCTAAAGACAAAAGAGCTTTATGAGATCAAAATGACAGTCTTCAAAAAAACAAGAAAACAGCTGTTGGGAGTTACTGGTAAGACAGTTCCTGGACCAGGATTAGAAGCCACTGGGACAAATAGAGGCTTTTGTCAGGACCTTCAACTGAAGGGCAGTAAATCATTACAAACAAAAGATATACACAGGCCTTTTGGGAGTTTAAAATGCTTACTCTCTCTTAGGTTACATAGGTTACATACTTCTGACAACCAGCTAATACTTCATCAAACTACCTGTATTTATGTCAATAACAACTTCAAGACTTGCAGGTACTGAATCCAATTAGTCCTACACATTGCTTTACATGAAACAATGGCCTGAGGTTGGAACTGGATTTCATTTCAAAAACCTAAGTCATGAGATCTGAAATGTGACAAGAACCTGTACCCACACTTCTTTAATCTTCTCTTTAAAACTGTCAGCTACTCTCTTTTCTGTGAAGAATAGAGAAACTAAACAGCTACTAAGCCCTAAACTACCAAAATCTCACAATGAACTTCCAGCCAACACAAGTTTTCTTTCCTATAAAAATATAGTCTCAGCACATAAAGAGTCACCAGGTAACCAAGCCACAAATTTAAAGATGAACTAAAAAACTTTCAAGCACAAAAGAAAAGGGGGAATTCGTTTGCAGTTTTAAACGTCTGGAAAACAGAACATTTGCATGACACATTATTGAGATGTTAATCTGAACTATTTCAGGCTAGATATGCTTATACTATGACAGAAGTATGAAAATACCAGTCTTACATATGAAAGTTCTCAATGCCATTGATACCTGATTAAAACAAACAAAAAAACAAACAAAAAAACACATCAGCACTTTTGCGCTTTTTAAAAATAATCATTGCAATCACAAAAATGAATGCATAAACCAAACTATTCGATGCCTTTTGTTGATATGTATTAGTTTTCCCTTCCTTTCAGGTAGCTTTATGAAGAAAATACAACATATCTACAGATATCACCCTGGTTTTAAACTCTCTCTATATGATTTTCCAGTTGCCTCTGTAACTTAGACCATCAACTTTCTTCAGGGAAGATCATTAATGCTAGCCTACTATACCTTTTTTTAAAGAACTACAATGTATCAGTTAAACGATTTTGGGACAATTAGTTTATTTGTCCACATAATATAAACAGATTTTTAAACTGAAGTATATTCTTGCCCCTTTTTTTTTTCCCCTCCTCCAAAGGAGCACAGGATTAGAGAGGAACATTTTGGTCACCAAAACCGGTTTCTTGCAAGCACAGGCAGCCCTATAATGGATGTCTTGTTTACAAGGGTGTTTAAAAGATTACTTAGAATATTTATTCCACATGTCACTACACTTTCCCATACCAAGTAACAAGCTTCAGACAACTAAGTTAGAAACAGAAAAGCCTAGAACTGCAAACATCACAAGAGTCACCTAGTTTTTTAAATGATAATATTGATTGCATTTTAGGTGTAGTGGTGTTACTGCACCTCCGATGGCCACAGGATATCAAGGAAGCAATTCTTGTAGGAAGATCCAAAATATTTAATTAAACCAATGAAACTGGTGAAGGGACACAAACATATGTTATGTACACTGCTTATGCGTATGTAAGTTAGGTGGCATACATGTGCGCATATATATGTGTACATGTACAGCTACCTTACACAGGCCTAGCATTTTCACAAACTAAGATTTTTGCATTATTTGACTGCACTGACAGCTGTTCACATCTCGCATAGAAACTGATGTTTCCCCTTTTGGGAATAGAAAACAAAGATGCAATTATGTCCCAATAATAGTTAAAACATCTAAACTGCACATGTGAAGAACTAAAGTATGGGTCAGGACTTCATTTAAAAAAAGAAAACTACAAAAAGGGAGTAAAACTGCTTGCTTTCTTCAGGGTAGAAATGCTTAGTGGAGGGATGTCAAATCCTCAAGACTGAAAAATAAAAGCAGAGAGAATGTGGTAAGTAGGCGTAAAGCACAGAGCCGGTTTTCAAAAGAGCAGTGAGCTTGGAGAGGAAGCTCAGAAAAATTTCCTTGATCCAAAATTCAGAAGAAGTAACGAGGGCTGTCTTGTTTAAGCAGTTTTGTTTAAACTTGGACACTGGAAAGCAAGAAGCTATAAAGAGCAGACTTTGCTGAGGTGATTAATTTTAATACTTGTACATAGCCTCAGAGAAAACTGCTTCTACACGCATTTGTCTGACGTCTATTCTTCTTGTTTTGACTGGAGAGGACGTGGGTTATAACTTGCTCAGTAAATAAAGTTTAGCATTGCAGCACCATACACAGGTATTTATGAATTGTTTGTTCCCACATCAAACGCTATTCATGACAAAACCAAAGAGGGGCAAATATGAAATGACATTTGACAGGACAGGCCCTGTTGTTATGTCAAAGGATGCAAAACAGCTCTCACTCTACAGAGAAAGAGTTCACAGATTTTGAAGGCATATGTTCCGCAGCCTGTTTACATGGCTGATTTTCAAGCCTCAGGGAGGAAGGGGGAACACCTTTCTAGCAGAAACTCCTTGCCACATAGCCACCGCTCGCAGGCATCCAGTTCTAATCTTTCCATCAATTCCTTCCCTATTATCAAACAGTAACACTGAAATAAATTGCTTCACTAGTAACAGGAAAAATACGGAATACAAGGCAGAGGCTTGGCTTACAAGAACAGAACATTGTGATTACACAGAAGGAACCATATAAGCTGTTATTAACTATAAGGGTCATAAAACTGCATGAATATCTCAATTATGCTACCTCTCTGAATTATGTAATAAAAAAGGATAAAGTCAATTAACAGCTTCATTTTAACTTGGCAGAGCTGAATAGTGCTCTTTTTAAAAAGCTTTTTATAAATATCACATTCCCTCCTAATACTTGACTTACAAGCACTCTAAAAACATTGTGTATAAAATCAAAATTCAACTTTCCCATTTACCTACCGCTATTGCTTATTACTACCACAGTATCAACAAGACTTACTTTATCAGAAATCACCTCACACAAGCATCATCTTCTGATGACAAGGGGTACAATGCTACAATGCTATTTATACCATTTCTAAAGACTGAATACATATGTTTATTGCATTCTCTTAACTTTTTGATTATTTTATTGCAATATTCAGTTCTGGGACAGCATGAAAATGTTTAAATCCCATTTTTAATATAGGAACACTACTAAGAATGAACTGGCTTTGCTAGTATGCCATTAAAAAAAAAAAAAGAACTTTGTCAGTCACACAGTGAACAGACATGCAATTATTGCAACTATTTACTGAAAACATACTTCCTAATTCGGTAACTGTCAGTCACATACTGTGCTGGGTGCTAGCTGGTGCCAAGGGAGCTGCCAAAAGCTCCAAGTCCAAAAAGGGGAAAGGAGAGGATTAAAGTATTATTGCTGTCTCCAAGAATAAAGTACTGTAAATGTGCTAGGCACTTGCTAGGTAATAATCTTCTGGTGTTTATATGGTAAACTTCTGCAAAGTGAATTGCTGTTGGCATCACCAAAGTTTACAAAGCAAAAGTACTTGCCAAAATGCAGCTTCACTAGAGGTTTTGTTGAAGCAAACGTGGAATGGAAAGTCATTAAGGGAAACGAACAACAGCTAGTTTCACCGTGACCATATCAGGAACATTGAGTATTTTTGTTTAAACTTCAAAATCTGAGGTACAAAAGAGCACATAGTGATCATGGGAAACTTAACAGCATGTAGAACAAAATCTTGGCTATAGTTCATGTAGGAATGGGGTTATTTTTGCCAACTAAAAAAGAATAACATGTCTCCAATGCACAGCATTTCACTAATACTGTGAAAGAAATATGTCATATTCCTGATATCCATATGCACTTAAGTGTTCAAACCCACCCTTCTCTATTTTTTTTTTCCTTTAGCAGATAAAATAATGATAGAGTATAAAATTCAGCTCAAGTTTTCTGCATTAAAATAGGTTAATAATTGGTTTTCTTTCTGAAATCCCTCTGCCCAGAAAACCACTTCTGTAGCTAGGGTGGGATCAATCAAACCACATCTGCACAATAAGTAAGCAGAAGATATTCAGCACTTCCAAGGGGGTTCCCAATGGTACTTCATCACGTGAAAAGGAGAATCTCTCCCCAGTTACATATATTTCATAAATACTATAGTCTAGCATACAGAAAGATGTTTATAGGTTCACTGTTTGGTCACAGATGCTCATGAGACATTTTGTAACGAGGGATCTTCTTATGCTAAAAGCAGCCTACAGCAACCAGGAAATCCATTTTTTCCCTAGGTCAGTAATTATGACAAGTCAATCTAGGATATCTTTACACATAGCTTCTGAACACCTAAATATTGATAACACTGCCATCAGCAAATTTGACTGAAAAATGAAAAATAGATTTTGAAAAATTTCTGTTCTGCAAATCGCAAAATGAAAGAAATTTGAGGGTTTCTCTTCCTTCTCTTTTTTCAAAAAAAAATCAATACAATGCTAATGTCCAAGATTGCTACTTTTATTTTCATTTTATTCTCACTTTTCATTTTGCTACTAAGCTTCCAAAAAATGGCCAAAAATTAAAAATGTAATTCTTGTACCATAGCATTCTTCAGAACTTCCTCAATTTTTGAAGTGTGAGCAGCAATAAAATCCCTTGACAATACTGAAAATTCATTCCAATAATTCAAGAAGTAAAGGATTTTAAAACAAAGTGCTAGACACCATTCATCACATTGCATTTGACTGACAAAAAGAAAAAAAAGGCAAATTAATGACAAAAGCTCAACATGTAGATCTTGTAGAACAATACCAGAATGCTGTATGTGTGAAAAACAAACAAATAAAACAAAAAAACAAGGAGGATTGAAGGAGGTAGTGCCAGTGAGTTTTAGTGAAAAATATACCCTCCAATTTATTTAGTTATAAACACAACAGAACAAGAGTATTGAAGCAACTGATGTCAGAGCATATGACTATGAATGTTTCATTTTAATGCGAGTTTTTACTTTGCCCAATATTGAAAGATGGAAGAAAAAAGATCCAGCTATGAAAAATACATACTTATGTGTTAAGCAAATTCCTGCCTTGGTACTTAACTAATGCAACTTTTAAAACTAATTGATGGCTTAATTCAGCAATAAAATATGCTTTCACTAACCTTTTACTTTTGAATGTCTATGATACAGATAAAAGTCTCTTTTTGGAAATATTTTCAGGAATTAAAAATGTAGTACTTAATGACTTTTAAACAGTACTTAATGACTTTAAAACTTACAGTTTTTAAGTCAGCATGAACATGTCTTTTGTCTGAAAAACACTATTCAAGTAGAGAACCTTCCTAATTTAAATCCTAATTTATGTTCAGATTTCAATTAAATTTGCATCTGGTTGAGCTGCTGCTGAAGGAAGTGAATGTACTACAACAGTCTACATTATATTGTATTATTGTATTACGTTATTGTATTAAAAAAATACTATCAACTAACAAACATGTCCATCTGCAGTATCATGCATTACTGAGTGTCCTCACTTAGAAGAAAAATAGCAATGTAACAAGACATACACACCAAGTACACAATGACTGATAGCTAAAAAAAAAAAAGAAACAGTTTACTTGAGAACATCTTTATTTCACTTAAAATGTTATTTCACTTTTGCACATGACATCCATTTACATATAAGACAGTTTTGCATCCCACTACCTCCAAGATTTGAAGTGACAGCCAATCTTCAGGAAAAGTCTAAGCTACTATTTATGATTTTGAAAGGCTGAGATAGCTGGGACCAGTGTGTCTGAAAGACAGAGGGGGTGACTAGCAGGGCGAGATTGTCTAGGAGATTCAGGGTTCCAGAATTTGCTTCTTTTTCCTTTGTTGGCATTAAACAGCTCAGATTTCTTCACATGGATACATTTCACAACTCCACTTTACAGAGTTTTATGTAGAAATGTGGATCTATTTACCAGATTTATGAAAATATTAAAAGGAACTTTCTTCCACAGAAATAATTAGTGCTTCTGAGATTTTTTTAGGCAGATCTTTACTTATTTTGAACCAAAACAGTATATACAAATATATTATTTATAATAAACTTTGATTGCACCAATAGGCATTTACTCACCTGCCATAACTGCTAAATACTAAGGAACTGGCGAGGGTGACCAAAACTGCATTATAAAAGAATAAACTACTAAAACATACTAACTTTTGCCTAAAATCTCAAATCCCTTAAACACATCACATATAGCACATCACATACATGGAGAATATTTGCTTGCATAAACTCATTCTAGGCATCATTCAACCTCTTTTTGGTGGTAAACCTTAGTTCCTGCATATCCTAGCCCTCTGCTTTCAGGGTTGTCAAGCCAAGGTTTCTATTACCAGCCTGCTTCCACTCCTTCCATATCTTAGAATTTTCCAAAGGACTTCCACTGAGAGCAAGGAACCCAGTCTGCTTTTGCAGACATTCAACAAGCCTTATTTTCAATCCTCATCCGACAATGTTGTTTCTCCTGGGAACATGAAATAGTTTTTGGATAAAATTCAAGAAGGGGAACAAAACAGAACTATGATTCCGCCTCAGAATGCTACAACTGGCCCCCTAAACTTATATGAGATAATATTTGGGCCCCTCAGGCTGAATGAACACGTCAGAGGGCAACAGATTGTTCTGTACTGATTCTTCATCATTCACTAGCAAAGACACTAGTTTCTAATAGATCCCTCTAGTTAGTCCTCAACCATAGACTGACACAGTGCAGGACATCAATCAGATGTATGGTTAACCTCAGAAACATTACTGAGTATGGTTTTCAATAACATTTTACATTAGATTTCATACAGTACACAGCAAAATACTTCAGATTAAAGAATTTGGCTCATCAGTACCATAGCATATCTCAAAGGGAGTAATTAGATAGGACATACTTCTTCCCTTGTTTCCTCTTGTTATGCTTGTCATCTCTCAAGGTAGTAATGCTGATTAAAATAGTCCAGAGTTATGCCTAAACTTAAAGTTCCCATGATTTTCCTAGTTTCCATGAAGTACCTTTTTAAAATTGGATCATGAAAATCACTCTGTGAGAACTCTAAATTTATTAATGAAAAATACCTTTCAATCTATTTACAGCCAATGAAGTGTTCTTAATATTTCCTACTTTATTAACTGCTCTGTAGTCAGTCAGCACACCAACAATTTCTCTGGAGACCCAGTTTGCAAAGGGAATGGAGTAAAACCTTGATCAGAGACTACACAAAAATCATCTCAAGTGAACAGTGGGCCTCAGAGACTTTACACTTGTTTCTAGTGGGGATGGAGAGAAAACTAAGTAGCACTTACCCTGCTGACTTCTTTAGGAGTCGATTCATCTAAGAGGAAACAAAACAAACAATTAGGCACTCTGGGAAGCTTCTAGATTGAATGAAGAGCAAGACATTGTACTTCAAACAACTTTTGCGCTGTTGTACAAAACTTTTCTAATACAGTTTGATAAAGTAATTGAAATATCCAACCTCTAAAACTAGAGGCAGTTTAAAATTAGGATAAAGTATTCAAGAAGTTTGTCCTGTATTAAAAAGAATACAGTATTTCCTACATTTGCTAAGTCAGTTCACAGGTTGACTAAACCAGTAAGCCCCATACCATGCTCATGTATTTATATTTCAGTCTGGTAAGAAAAGTGATAGAATTTCTCAGTTTGAGAAGTAAAGGCCCTGCCAAAGATATGCCACCAACTTCCTACATGTACAAGCAAGTTAGTGGACTTGACTTTCTGTTCTGAAGATCAGAGACGCTACTCCTCTTCACTACTTTGGATGTGGAAAAAAAACCCTTGTGACCCTTAGACTGTAGGAACATCAGTGATGTCATCTGGTATAGCACAATAAAAACACCTAAATTACAGGGATATATATACTCTAGTATGTTTTGTCCTTTTAAATGCAAACATATTTTCATGCATTTAGTTCATGAAGTAGTTTAAGTATGTAATAATAAATAGAAGTACAATAACAGAGCACAGGCTAAAATATTATGTGGTATTTCTGAAAATAAATTAAATAAAAAGTATTTGAATGCCACAGATGAAGCTTTCAATTCAGAGATTATGACTTGATGGTGAGAAAGGAAAACATCTGGGGGAGGGAAGAGGAAAAGCAAAAGAGAGGGAGAGGGGAAAAGAAGCATGAAATATTTCGTTAAAGCATTTAGAAGTAAGTCCAATTTCTACACAATTAAATGGCAAACCATTTGCTACATTAAAAAAAAAGGCCTTAAGGCCTGAGGGTTTTTTTTTTTTTTTAAAACAGGAGTAAAGGAAGAAATGTGACCCCATGAACCAGGAATGTCCTGACTTGCCTTCCTGGAGTTGCAGAATTTAAGGCCCAGGAACATGCAGGGACAGGACACATGCACAGTAAGTGCTGATACCAGTTTGCTGTGTTTGTATCTCCACTGTACAATGACTATATATCATGTAGTGCAATTCTTCTTTATGGTTAGTTTCTTTGAGCTGACTACAAGGGAAATCATTCGAACAATAACTTTTCCCCAAATTATTTTACTGACCAGATTATTCCAGTAGAATTAGTTAATATCTGAAAGTAACATGGCAAGGAGGCTGAAGAAAAACACCCCAGATTTGCATACTTCTGTTTATTTAAAATGCCATAAATTCTGTTTAAAAGGTATAAATGCACCAATTTCTTGTTTGTAAATCAAGTTCCATCCCTGTAAGAGCTGAAGCTTTCAAAGTAACAGATTATTCTTTAAAATACACTCAGAAACATTTACTTCAAGCACATCACTAAAGAGCAACTTGCTATGGAGTTAAATCTTACAGAAAAATTCTATGCTTGAATATAAAGGTCTCCATTTATTACAAAAAATCGTGTGAACAACAGGCAGACTAAGGAAAGAGATCTTATTAGCGTGTGCACTGAGGTGAAAAAAAAACCCTAGGAGAAAGTAAGCGTTTGTGCAAGAGACCACACAAATGCTCCAGCCACTAGAAATTTTTCAGTTGGAGTTCATGTTTTCTTAGGCATCAAAATCAATCAGTCTTGATACACAAGTAAGTGCCCACCTCTCCCTTACATTTCTCAATAGTACTGCAGTATGCAAAATTGAAGGGGATTGCCTAACTTTTTTGTGATACCTGACACCATTATTAACACTGAGAGTTGTACAAGAAATCTAGCTTATTTAGTTCTTGCACTTTGAATGTGCCAAGATTTTAACAGTTTTAAGAATAAACTGATGACCTCTTGAGAATACACACACACGCACACACGTAGGTTTGTTTTGCTGTTTGAGCAGTTTAGCCAGCTAATCATTCCTATTACAACTTAATGCATGTGTAAATAGTAACTCCAGGAAAACAATGCCAGCTCTCAAAAGGCTTCTTCATTATCTTGGCCATACTGCTCAGTTGAGGCAGCCCCTTATGTTGCAAGCTGGGTTTTTAACACTCTGATTCACCATGTGGCTTAATGCACAGTGAGTCACTCAGCAGTGCACACAACCAGAGCAAGAGGTAGGCTCGCCATCTGGAAACGCTGGGCATGTGTCAAGTCATCTAGCAGAACGCTCTGGTTTAGCTGATGTTATACACTGTATTATCTTAATGTCTTCTTAATTTGAACATAAATACTCACAACTGGAAAACAGGAAACAGAGGGGAACAAAGCTAATTTCAAAGGTACTTAGACAGCAGTTTCATGACACAGCGAAGCCAGTATGATGGCTAATAGCCTCCAAAATGAGAAGTCCAGCTTCCCTTCCCCTTCCTCTTCATCCCAAGTATGCAGACCCAAACCCTGTGCCAGTATTGATGTTCATCTAGCCCCATAACAAGTTGGCTCAGTTCACTGAATTTGTAGAAAGTAAATCACTTTCCAAACTTTCAAAACCTTGCAACTATCCTACACACACAAAAACAAGTTATGCTTTCTTTATCTCCACACCTTTGCAAATATTCCTATTTAAAAAGCTCTCTTCAGGTAATAGTGACATCAGATGGAGTACACTGAAGAAGGAGAAGAGTTCCATGACAAGATTTGGGTGTTAAGAACAAACTTACAGTTTAACAGACGAATATCTCAGCTTTACCACATGTACAATTATAATTGACATCTGCACAGCACACTACATATATGCATAGTATTTGGTAAGGTAATTAAAGACAATGTCCAGTCAGGAAAGCCTCCAGACTAAACTGGAAAAAGCAAGATAGGAAGTAGCAGAAAATGAGGAAAGAAAACAGAGGAAAACTCCACAGGAAGTCTGGCTTTTGGCACAATATACATGAGGCTAGTATTTAGGGATCTGGGGAAAACTGTGTAATAGGCTGCACAATGGGGAAAAATTCAGCTTTTGATTTAGTGCATACAAAATCTCAACTCATATATATATTTCTATAAAAAGAAAACATATTCTTTTATAAAGGTGATTTATTTTCATTTTTGACATTTGCAAGGTGCTAAGCTATGGTAGTCACAAAGACAACTTTAACATAAAGCAGGCTTTCAACATCTCAGATACGATATTCAGACACATTTATCAAGGAAACAATTCAAATGCCCAGTTAGTTATATCACAAGAACTCTTTCAGAAGAACAGTACTGTACTTTCTCCCTAGTCTTATGCACTCTCTATTCTATGCAGTTAAATACTAGTGCTTGTCCACCATTGTTGATGATGACAACAAACAACTTGTTAAGATTAATTCTGTTACAGTCACATTTTCCCAAGGAATGGTTTCCCACACAACAGATGTCAGATTGACCTAATAATTATTCTGTGCAAAATGTCCTTTGGGTTCCTTTTCCTTCAGCTAATAAGACACAACTTGTTTTGAATGCAGTTAAACTATCATAAAAATCGTCGCTACTTTTTTCCATGAGAAGCGTCATACACCCACATGTCAACAGAAATTCCACATTAGTCTTTACCTAATCTGCATCTACCAGGTTTCGTTTATTTCTTTTTTTTTAATAGAAGGGCAATCAATCAATGAGATTACTTGGTCAGTCTGTTCTAATTGCAGTTTGCACCCTTATTTTAGATACTTTGCGTCTGGCATCTTATGCCTCCACTGAATTCAAGATCTTTCCAACACAACTTACATGAAGGCAACTGAGTTTCCTAAAGCGGCAACCATCACACACACACTAGAAATGCTATAATTGTCATCTAAAAATGTTCTTGCCTCTTAACTCACCATCTCATCTAGAGCACTTGAACAGCTCCCTAGACTTTCAACTGTCTGGGTTTATGTGATAATTCAGAAGCATGTGTGATGTATCTTCATAGGCAAACTAACCTAGTTCATTTAGACATAGACTAAGACACAGAAAGGCAATATTCTTTAATATTGATCCCTGACAGCACAGCAGCTTTCCTTAAAGCAGGATGAAACATGAATTCTGTCTTTTTGACATCAGCAGTAAGATCAAAATTTTTAAAAATTCCTGAAAAATAGCTCATTTTCTCCTCTTTTTAAACAATAAAGTAACATGCATCAGAAAATAAAAAGTCGTGAACCAGGACTTAATAGCTTTCTCTGCCTACCATCTGCAAAGATCTATGAGGTGTCCGAAAATGTTTATACACAACTTTGTATATAATCAAACAGGGCATTACACAAAGTAGGAGCTAGAACACAGTAAATCTGACTTCATTAGAGACAACAAAACGTTTGGAAGCTCACTGTTTTCTAAGACTTTAGACCTCATGGAATTGATGAATTATGTGGAACAATTTTGCAGGACAACGTATTCTGGCCAGCAATTTCCAAAGAGACTGTCTTCTGAATGTATCACAAGCCCTTCTGAGAACAGAAAGGCATAGGGAAGATTCAGATTTTGCTCTTGTTTCTGGAGTTGCTTGGTAGTAGAACACATACTGATAGTAGCTCTGCATTTTCTATATCCACTGGCAAAAAATTCTCAGCTGTGTATTTGATGTGACAATTTGAGCTAATCTAAGGATAGAATTTCTGGAAAACGAAGAGCAGGAAAATTGCTTTATACTTATCATAGACTTACCTTTCCCATTGTGTTTAAATAATTGGATGATGGATGTACCTCTGAACTTGTAAGATGACTTCTTCCCTGCATTAGCTAAAATAGTTTCGTAAAATTTTGTAAAAATTCCTCAAGTTGAATACACCTGAGCAAAAATCATGCTGGAACCTGGTGTCTGACCACCAGAAATTTAATTGTTTCCAGTAGTGAATGTTCTTCACCAAGAGAGTCCACGATTGGGTTTTATGACAGTTAGCCTATGACTTCAGACCTTATTGAACATGATTGTTGAATGAAGAGATTGTTAAATACATTACTCAGCCATCTTATCAGTCAACAAGGTACAATCATCACTGTTTATTACTGGAATACAGCCACTAGACAATGGGCTAAAGATCATAAATTCTTCTTATAAATTCTTTTCATGCCCATCATGCTTATCAGTTTGCAGCCACATTTTCTGGGCTATATCCACCACTTTTCTTGCCAGATACTCAGTTTAGCTTGGCATTCAGTGCTGTAGCTGTTGTAGGCAGCTTTCTTTAAAATTGATTACAGGTCCTGCAAACATGTTTGGTGAAAGATGTCTCTAACTCAGTAGTCATGCAATTTCAGTATCATTCTTGTTAAAGCAATCTTGAATTTTGCCAATATTTTAGCCCCAGAATCCTGCTCGTTGCTGAGTATAAGGTATCCCTAAAGTTTACTGCCATTTCTGTATTTCAGAAAGATCGGTATCACTGCTGAGCTGTTCTCCCACTACTGAAAAGAGCTGTTTCTTCACTTCTGAATGTGTTTCAAATATACTGCACATAGGTTGAAGCTTATTATGTTCAGCAGGCATTTTCAATGAGAAGCAAAAATTACATAGCAGTTAGCTCAAATACTACTGAGCTATATACCTTAAGCAATTCCATTGAAATCAACAGAACTGCTATGGCACACATTGGAAAGCAGCAATGCTTTATTTATTAAATGTCTTGGCATTCCATTTATGTATAGTAATCCAGGGTTGAAGGGGATCAGGAAAAGAGAAGTAATACTACTCTAAGCAGTTCCTACACAGCTCCAAACACCTGAGAAAGCCACATTAAATCCTGTTCATTGCAAGAGAGTCATTAATTTTAAAAACATGTAATATTAAGCGTACTCTCTGGACCTTGCTAGGCATCTTGGGTTTGGCTTGTTCCTCCCATCCTTGGCGTGGAGTGGTGCTTCAAAGGTTCAGAGCCTGAACGGGCCAAGAAATTTCAGCAAGTTGTCAGCTTCTGGAGCAGGAAATACTGTATATGACTCAGTAACAGCAAGAACATACAATAATCTTATACTTGTTATCAGCATGTTACGTAAACCTTGGGGCAGGGCGGGGGGGGGGAAGAGTCAGACACCAACACTTTTATTTCGGCTATACATTTTCCCTTATTTCCTTCTATTTTGTTCTAATCTCTGACTTTTTGTTTTCTGTATTTTCACCTCTTTCTGTTTAGAAGTGTATAGGGCTTTTTTTTTATATAAAAAAAATATCCATATAATCAGTGTCAGGTATCAGACTCTTAAGAAGTTGTATCAAATTTTCAGATTTCAGTATTTATCTGCTATAGAGAATCTAACGTAGACCAAGAAGCTTTACAGTCCGTCTTTTTCTTGTTTCTGTATCTCTGATCACTCTGAAAACAAAAATAGCGTTACTGAACTTTGCAGTAAAATCCTCAACATCTGCAGAAAAGTCAAGACTGCGCAGTTCTCTTCTCTTTAGCCCAGCTGACAAAAGAAACAAAAGAAAATGCCCCAGAGAAAGCTTGCTAACGTCAACAAGGGTAAAGGGATCATTAGTGCTTGAGATGATAGGTTACCACATGGGAGGGTGCAGTGATCCAGTGTGGAACATATTTACGTCAAGGGAATCATTTCAATCCCTCTAAAGAAACCCTACTGTAACTACAACATACATACATTTATATTACAGATGTATTTTATTTATTGTATCCTGGGGATAGAAAACTGAGAAACTAAGGAAATGTTCAAATTAATCTGGGTAACAATGAAGAAGAAGAAAAAAGACAACAGAATAAAATTTACAAATTAAGCCTTTTTGGTTTAAGGATATTTCAGCTGATCTGTTTGAAATCATAATCAAGCCATCAGTGGACGTGTGTTGAGTGTCACAGAACAACGATATGCAGATAATTCAGGATTTTGGAGTCTTTGAAAAATAGCATGTTAAACTAACACGATAAATTGATAGGAACTAAAAGAGGATTGAACCATTTACTACTTCTCTTATCAGTACCACTACTGAGAGTGAAACATTTTGCTTGCAAAAAGGAGACTGTTAGAACAAAAATTAATTATAACTTCAGTGAGCATAAAGGAACAGCATATGTAACTGCAAAATTACAGACAGGTCTCTGTGAAAGGTAATGACAGTAGCATCTGAATTTCTATACTAGACAGTTTTACTATAAAAAGACTTATAATGAGAGATAATGATAATCCACAGGAATTATGCAAGAATTCAAAAAAAAAAAAAAAGTATCTTTTTGGCTGTGGTACAAAGAAAAGTCCAAAACTGATGTTGCGGAGTTCAGTATCTTTATCAGCCATTTTTATGCTAGCTTTTTAACAAATGCAAATGCTCCCTAGTAGCAGGTATTGTATTAAAGATACTAGGGCAGATTTATAAAAAGACAGATATATACACAGTGGGATATATACACAGATATATACTACCCTAAACAAGTCAGGCATCCAATTCCTTGAAATGAAAGGAAATTAAATACTCCAACTATGAGTAGACAAGATCATTTACCACAGCTCAAGTGACAGTAATAATTCACTATACTGGGGGGATTCACCCACATGTGACCCTACAGCACAACCTTAAGGCTCTGCACTGTGTAATGAATCTCTGGTTTAATGCCTGAAATCACTGATGAAGGTTATAGTATCGGACAGTGAGCTTACCAAAAAACAACATAAAGATGTGACACACACCAGCTGCTCCTGGCTGAAAACAAGAACGCTCCAAGCGCAACTGTTTATATGTATATGCCCTACAAACCTCGGAGAGGACACACTGCGGCACCCAGCACCACTCACTTCAGCTCCAGAACATATTGCAAAGTTACGGCACCTAATACTGGCTACACAGCAAGAATGATGCTCATTAAATACATTGGCACCCCAGCATCTAACCTACTCGGTCTGTTTACCCACAACCATTCGGTAAGAGTGTCTGCAAAAACTGACAGGCAGAACCCAACACTCGGCGGCCTGACGATTTCCTCTTTTCTGAATATACCCACCAGCACTCACTCATGCTTCAGTATTTCAGCTAATCTACTGCATGCCAGACAGCACAGCACAGCCACTTTGACACAGGCTTGAAACAGAGGATTGACTGCACTGTAAGGCACAGGCCACTGCTCCCTGGTCCTCACTGAAAGCTGCCACCAGAGGCACAGGAGATAAATCAGTAGCTCTGCAGTCGGGAACATGAGAAAGGCCTGGTTTAGAAAGCACCCCATTTTTAGAGTTTGCGAGGCAAAAAATCCTCAGACACAACTCCAGAGAACAGAATCCACTGACAGTCTGAGATGATATTCTCTGCTTGCAGCCCACTTGACAGAGAGAAAACAAGAAAAGGGGGGGGGGAAGAAATGAAGAAACATCCAAATGAAAACTGCAAATACAGATGAGCAAGCTTAAATTAATGAAGAACTGGGGGTGTTCGTGCAATACAAAATTACTTTCCCTGTGCTTTTTTAACTAATGAAATCCAATGCAGATGGCAAATTAATTGAAATACGAATAAGTACTCAGGAAATATATAAAGAAATCAGCTAGGAAGCTAATAAACTATATCTAACACAGCAGTAACAGAGAGTGGAAGTATCACTTCTATCGGTGGAAGAAAGGGAACCAGAGCCAACTGTACCTCTTCTGCATGGTTGAAGTTACCACCTGCTGGGATAAGGAGCTGTATCTATCTCCCAAATTGTCAATCTATGAGAACTACTAATGATCACACACTGAGAGCAGGCAACCAAGTGAGAAATCTATTCCTGCAAGTATGAAAAGGGTAATTCATAATCCAAGTCCCTGCTCCCCATGCTTTCAAAAGAGTTTTGCAACAGTCATGATTGAGGAAGCTTCTATTTGTCTGTTACATCATCATTCTTCCCAACTTCCTTCAGCAGCTCTACTCCATAGTTCTGTCAACAACAAAATGAGTTTCTTACATAAGTAAGCACCACACAACTCACTGGAACAGGAATTTGGAAAAACACCGGAGTGATGCAACTGATCCTATAGACACTTTATCTTTATTCTGCATCTATCTAGCTAAGGAACACCAGAGTTGCTTTAGTTAATCTGTTAGGGTCTCACATCCATGGAAGCACCTTTATGGATCATCTGATTTTCACGTGTAGTGAAAGGTTAGAAGCATTAATTCATTAAGGAACTATCAGGCACTTGACCATTTCTAGACATCAGGCCACTTATTTTGACATTGAATTACAGGAGTGAGACTGAGTTGCAAAACAGTTCACCAAAGAGAACAGCCTGATAACTACAGAATAAGTGGCTCAAAAGACAAACATTAAAATAAATACATAAACCAGAACTGAAAATGGGAAATGAGACAAAGAAGAGAACTTCTAGACAGAGTGTGAAAAAGAGGACAGAAGGAAAGAAGACAGAAGTCCTGAGATAGTTGAGTAAGAATCTCAAACATCAGATACTTCTGGTTATGATCTGCTTTACTGACCTTTCTAGGATTACTTTATTTTATGCCATAATAAAACGGAAAAAAAAAAAGAGATTTTACTAATAAAATTTAATACTATATTTTACTGATCAAATAATCCAATTGCATCAAAAATATAGAGAAAATAGTACACATAATACAAAAAGTAGGATTTGAGCAGAAACGCATCCTTTTGTTTACAACATTGTTCAATGTCAAATGTTAAAGGAAAAAAAGAAGGGGAATTTTAAATCTGAAGCTTTAAAAATCCAGCTGTCAGAAAGTCAATTGCTTCAATGTACTATGCCACTTCCCATGAAGTGAACAGATGGCATTATTAAAATTCTAGTAGAATGAAGTATTTATAAGTTCATTAGAAAACACTAACTATAAAAAAGACAGCAATATTGCAAATAAAGCTGCAGGATTCAAAATAGCATAAAAGTACAAATAATGGTTATAAAAACCAAATTTATGAGTTAATACATAGAAACAGTAATGCTGAATGAAACAAAAGCATGCAAGAAATACCTGGAAAAGTCTACAAAACAGTAATTTCTTTTTGAGGGTTACTTCCAAGTCACTCTGTGTATGCTGAGCTTGAACTCTATAGACAGGATTTTAAAGTTAGTCTATCAGACAATAGAGAGGGAAAAAGGTACGTCTGTTGGTTTCTTTAATTTATTTTCCTTTAAATATGCAAGTAAAATAAATATTATGGAATAAAAATAACAACTATGAAATTACTCTAAAAATAATCCCCACAGAAATTTCAATCTTATTCTCTGGGGTGATGTTCCCAGAAAATAAAGAAAAGATCAGCCAAATGTGTCTAGCATGTGTCAGTGCTTTTAAATGTTGTGCCAGACTGGCGTATTTGATACCAAAATGTTTTATTTGCTATTCTCTTCACCATCTTGAATTATTATCCAACACAGGATTCACTTAGGAATCATATGACTTCTAATTACTCGTCCTACTTTGTATTGTCTTTCTTCCAGCCGCAGCATTGTCTTGACTCAGTAAAAGGGTGTTAGCATTCTAATTTACTTGAAAAGATGTAAATTCTTGTCACCTACAAAATGTGACAAAATGGGTTCATAAAAAAAGAGAGATAGCTAGCACTCTGAAAAACTCAGCTTTCACTTCAAACTGATATACACCCAGTTCCCATATGTGCTGATTTATTCAGATGTACATCACTTCTCTCTCTGCAATTTTTATTAGTACAGTCTGTAGTCTAGCAAGGTTTCCCTCCTTTAAGCACTCTGTCTACCCTGAGCATACCTCCTCCATTCAGTCTACCACATCATTCTTGGAAAGTTCTCTCTTCGGTGTCCCCCTGGAAAACGATTCTGAGGGGGCTCTATTTGATTCAAAATGTATATTTTTTCCAGACTTTAAAGAACTGAATGGAATTTTTGTTTTCTTCTGAAGACTCTATTATCCAAATCTTATCTAATGCTTTGTTATACAATGTGTGCCTAACATGTAATCAGCTACAACTGATGCAATATAGACGATTACAGTATTTGAAAATATGATTCTTCCTGAAAAGCTGAACCTCTCTAGCAAGGAATTCCAGGGTGTAGGTCCCACAGCAGCTGAAACCAATTTAAGCCCAAGCTGCCACAGTTGGGCCTTCCCCACCATCTCCTGACTGTGTATTCCAGCTTCCTGCCTGTGGCCAACACTAGCATTGGTGCGACCACGGAGGGCAAGGGAATGACTCAGGCAGCCAGCACAGCCAGAGTCTGGCCACTTCTTTCGTATGATGTGTTTTCAGCTGCAGTAGCTCAGTGAACTGGCTTATTCTGCAATTATACAGGCATGAAGACCAACGCAAGGGGAAGGATGGAAATACACACTGAGGGGTGGAAGCTGAGAGCAGGCAGCACAGGCTCAGATTAACCACAGAGGTGTTTCTTGGAAATCAAGAGTTGGCTATGAATACTACTTGAACAGATAGAGTTCGTTGGCATTTCAGTTTCTTCATGTTTGGGCTATTCAAGTCAATCCGGTGCCTAGGGAAAGAGCCCGAGATTCTGAAGACTGCTCCAAACGCATTAAAAGCTGACTTTGCTAAGATAACTCGGGGGGGGGGGGGAGGGGGAGGGTGTTGGACAACAGGGAGAGTATAACATCTCCTTCACATATAAGTTCATATTTAAAAAAAAAAGATGCAGTTATGGCTACCTTCAGCCAGGAGACAAACAGATGCATCCTCTTTAGTGAAATTTAGCAGTTGTAGAGATGTCTAGATTTAATGGTTTCTTCCATTTAGAGCATATGATGATCTACATCACTATTCATTTCTATTTAATAATTTCCTCTAGAACATTACTAGAAAGAATAAGAAGCTTTAGTATCTTTTAGGTGTAGAGCATATAAAGAAAGGCTTGTGTAAGAATTCGCACTGTTTTTTACAAAACATTTTACACAATGTTTTAAGATCCAAGACAAACACAGCTAAGGCATATCACCAAGCAGCTGTTGGCCCATCCCACATTGAAATGATTCTGCACTGATGTTTTAGATTAGAAGATCTTAGGAAGTCAAAGGAGGGAGGGAATTTAGATCCAGGATTATCATTAGCTTCCTAGTTTTGAATTACTTAGACAAACCTCAAAAAGAAAAACATGAAGAGAAACTTGCTTTGACAGCACAATAACAGATTCCTTAACCTTGCTCTGAAAGATGTCTATGATTCTAATGGCTTATTTACACTATTTTGTTACTTTTACTTCTTTCTTTTTCCACAATACAATTACAGGCATGCTGAACAAATGTAAAACTACTACCTTTTTTTATTTTTTATTTTTTTGCTTGCTTACCATAGTATGGCAATACAATTGGGTAGATTATGCCTAACATGTCAGTGACAGGAGAAATATGTTTCTATTTCCAAGAGAAAGGCTGAAAAATCCTGGTTAGAGACTACAAATTTTTAAAGACTCTTTAGGAATGAAATGAGTGTTATATTTCAACTTTGGCTTGGGAGAAATATGACCTAAGTGAATAGAGGAAATGTATTCCCATGAATATTCAATAAGAAAAATTACTGTAAAATAAAAAGCTATGGATGAATACTGTAAAGAAGTAGATGCACCC
This sequence comes from Apteryx mantelli, assembly GCF_036417845.1. Taxonomy (NCBI): domain Eukaryota; kingdom Metazoa; phylum Chordata; class Aves; order Apterygiformes; family Apterygidae; genus Apteryx; species Apteryx mantelli. The sequence goes on along the minus strand of NC_089980.1, from coordinate 60,183,551 downwards.
TACTGTGCAGTAGGAAGTAGAAAACAATAGCTGGCTTTTCAGCAGAAAGACTTGGCAGGCAGCCATGTGATACAGACTGGGTTCTGTCCCCAAAGACACATTCATGTTGGCAACATATTGGAAGGTTGTTTAGAGTCTAAAGATTAAGAAGAATAATCTTTCAATTTAATCTATCACCTAGTCAATGCTAGTTATAACCATATTGTACATAATTTAGTCCAAAGAAAACACAGCACAACAAATCCTTAAAAAGAATTATTTCAATGATATAATTGTGTTCTGCTACTAAGCATCATCTTGTAATCAAAACAATGAAAAAAAAACTTATTAAATACTTCAGTTTCACTTTAAAATATGATCAGTCACAAGAAGTATTTCTTTTCTATAGATCATTTAGCGATAGAGCATCCTTTAATTTGAAATACAGAAGGATTACCCATAAACTTACAAAAAGACCATTTCAAAACATCAAATATTTTTGATATTGTAAACGTATTTCAGATTTAAAACATATAATTGTGCTAACCAATTATTGCAAACAAAAACAAAATCTCAAGTTAAGTATATGACTGCAGGCATAAGAAACTTCATTCTTTCAGAAACTCTAGATATTCTGTTCAAGTTGACAGCTAATATTAGTACAAATAACACACTTATTACTTGAATTGCATATAGAAACAGGCTGCATTCTGAAAACTGACTGTTTTCCTCAAGCCCAAAGAAACCCGGTCTCTGTATCATACTACACCGAAATGAAAATCAGCAAGGAAGTGAAAAACATCCTGCGAGGAGGAAGCAGGGCAATAAGTAGGATCGCAACCCTGGACTTCAGGAGAGCAAACTTTGGCCTCTTCAGGGACCTACTTGGAGGAATCACATGGGTTAGGACCCTAGAGGGAAGAGGCGTTCAAGAGAGCTGGTTAATATTCAAGCATCACCTCCTCCAGGCTCAAGAGTGGTGCATCCCTATGAGTAAGAAGTCAAGCAAAGGAGGCAGGAGACCTGTGTGGATGAGCAAGAAGCTCCTGGCAAAACTCAACCAGAAGAAGGAAGTCTACAGAAAGTGGAAAGGGGGACAGGCCACTTGGGAGGAATATAGGAACACTGTCAGAATATGCAGGGATGCGACGAGGAAGGCTAAGGCCCATTTGGAATTAAATCTGGCAAGAGGTGTCAAGGACAACAAGAAGGGCTTCTTCAAATACATCAGTAGCAAAAGGGAAGACAAGGGAAAATGTGGGCCTGCTGCTGAATGGGGTGGGTGCCCTGGTGACAAAGGATGCAGAGAAGGCAGAGTTACTGAATGCCTTCTTTGCTGCAGTCTTTACTGCTCAGGCCAGCCCTCAGGAACCCCCGATCCTGGAGGCAAGAGAGAAAGTCTGGAGAAAGGCAGACTTTCCCTTGGTCGAGGAGGATTGGGTTAGAGATCATTTAAGCAAACTTGACACCCACAAATCCATGGGCCCCGATGGGATGCACCCACGAGTGCTGAGGGAGCTGGTGGATATTATTGCTAGGCCACTCGCCATCATCTTGGAAAGGTCATGGAGAACAGGAGAGGTGCCTGAAGACTGGAAGAAAGCCAGTGTCACCCCAGTCTTCAAAAAGGGCAAGAAGGAGGACCCAGGGAACTACAGGCCAGTCAGCCTCACCTCCATCCCTGGAAAGGTGATGGAGCAGCTCATCCTGGAGACCATCTCCAAGCATGTGGAGGACAGGAAGGTGATCAGGAGTAGTCAGCATGGCTTCACCAAGGGGAAATCATGCCTAACTAATCTGATAGCCTTCTGTGATGGAATGCCTGGCTGGGTGGATGAGGGGAGAGCAGTGGATGTTGTCTACCTTGACTTCAGCAAGGTTTTTGACACTGTCTCCCATAACATCCTCATAGACAAGCTCAGGAAGTGTGGGCTGGATGAGTGGACAGTGAGGTGGACTGAGAACTAGCTGAATGGCAGAGCTCAGAGGGTTGTGATCAGTGGTGCAGAGTCTAGTTGGAGGCCTGTAGCTAGCGGTGTCCCCCAGGGGTCAGGACTGGGTCCAGTCTTGTTCAACTTCTTCATCAATGACCTGGATGAAGACACAGAGGGCACCCTCAGCAAGTTTGCTGACGATACAAAACTGGGAGGAGTGGTGGATACCCCAGAGGGCTGTGCTGCCATTCGGAGAGACCTGGACAGGCTGGAGAGGTGGGTGGAGAGGAACCTCATGAAGTTCAACAAAGGCAAGTGCAGGGTCCTGCACCTAGGGAGGAATAACCCCCTGCACCAGTACAGGTTGGGGGCTGACCTGCTGGAAAGCAGCTCTGCTGAGAAGGACCTGGGGGTGCTGGTGGACAACAAGTTGACCATGAGCCAGTAATGTGCCCTTGTGGCAGAGAAGGCCAATGGTTAGAAAGAGCATTGCCAGCAGGTCGAGGGAGGTGATCCTCCCCCTCTACTCAGCCCTGGTGAGGCCCCATCTGGAGTACTGCGTCCAGTTCTGGGCTCCCCAGGACAAGAGGGATGTGGCACCAGTGGAGCAAGTCCAGCAAAGGGCTACGAAGATGATTAGGGGACTGGAGCATCTCTCTTATGAGGAAAGGCTGAGAGAGCTGGGCCTGTTTAGCCTGGAGAAGAGAAGGCTGAGAGGGGATCTTATCAATGTATACAAATATCTAAAAGGGAGGGTGTCAAGAGGATGGGGCCAGACTCTCTTCAGTGGTGCCCAGGGATAGGACTAGAGGAAACAGGCACAAACTGAAACACAGACAATTCCATCTGAACATGAGGAAAACTTCTTCACTGTGAGGGTGACAGAGCACTGGAACAGGTTGCCCAGAGAGGTTGCAGAGTCTCCTTCTCTGGAGATATTCAAAACCTGCCTGGATGCAATCCTGTGCAACGTGCTCTAGGTGACTCTGCTTGAACAGGGGGGTTGGATTAGATGATCTCCAGAGGTCCCTTCCAACCTCAACCATTCTGTGATTCTGTGAGATAGTTTTAGTGGGTATGGTATATAGCCTGGTATAGTATATATGGTATAGAATATACTGTACCTGCTAAACGTACACATAGACAAGGAACTGGAATTACTTTCAGCCAAAAGAAGATTCTCATCAGGATACGTAGAAATAGTGCTGACCCAAATCTGAACTTCCCAGCTGCCTTTTCATGTCTTATGTTGGATTGTCCTAATAAGTGTTAACAGTTGAAAGGGATGAGTGTCTCAGCCCAAGATCACCAAAAAGTTATGCAAGCCACTCCTCCTTTTCCTAGCCCAAGTATCTACTCCCCCTTTTTTCTGTCCCTTTCTATTAGTCCTATGCTACCCCAAAGGACTCAGCTTCGAGTAAATCAAGGATTCCTTAAATAAACCACTTCATAAATCCACTTGATATTCTTATCTTTACTAACCACTAGGAACAGCACACAAGTTGTTTTCTAAGCTTTCTCTACTGACAGGGCAGCTCAGTTTGTTAAGGCACTAAAATGTCTTTGAAACTAGCCTGTTCACAACACTAGAGAGCAGTAATTTTTCTACCCAGTAATGGATAGTTCAGAAGATTCTGTACCTGTACACTTATGATGTATTGAAGGTAAGGATTTACAGACAAGTTAGAAGGATTCTTCAGATGCAAGTTTAGTATGACAGACAGGAGCAGATGCTTAGGCACTGTCAATTTCTTGAACAAAACTATTCTTCATATGCAGTATCTTTTTAGCCAAAGTTACAGAGGCCTCATCTTCAGATGTGCTTTAGGAGCAAAACAACAAAGTCTTTGTATCATCATTTTGATAAAAACATCACTGTATTCTCCTGCAGCATTTCTATTTGCCGTAAGAAATTCCACATATCTTTTCTCTGGAAAAGTAAGTTCTACTTTTGCATAAACCTAGGCTTTTCTAGTAGAATTTATGAACTGGACTGGAGCTGTGGGATTTCTTTCAGTCGATATGGATATCAGTATTGGGAACAGAACATATGTTTTGTGCAACCACTAAAAGAAAAATTTTTGTAGATTCAAGGTGCCAAACGAAAGAACAATTAATTAAATATGATCTCTCTTACAGCAAATCAGATATATTTTCAAAACAGAGGTCAGGCTGAGATAGGAAAATAAGATTACTGGAAGGTCAGAACTGAAATTCAGTATTGTTCTCTAGTTTCTCATCTGTTTCCTTGAAGGAAAAGCAAGTGTTACAAAGATAGTTTTCACTGAATCTTACTCCAGGTTTTGATCCTGGATGTGATCTACAAATATTTTCAAAAACAAAGCGTTGAGTTAGGCAAAAAAACCCAAAGCTCTGTGGGGCACTGGCATGATAAAGAGAATTCTGCCCTCCCTTTACTTGATTCTCCTTATGGAAATGTGTGTCCTTGTCACTTCACACAGCAGTGGTTTTCCTTATTCCTCTGAGAACTGCAGACGATGCCTCAAGGACAGAAAACAGTAACAACAGGAGTCCTTATTAAAGATTCTGAGATTAAAGTTTCTAAGAGGTAAAAGTGGAGCCAGAACTCACCAAAGCGCTATTAAAGAAAGCTCGCCATGAATCAGAAGGCCCCTGACTGCCTGAATCTGAGACGAAGTTCATCTAACTGCTGTACAAAAAAAGGCTTCAGACAGTGTCTCTTACCTTCTGCACCCTTTAAGAAAACCCATCTTCAGACTGAGCATTGATAATCACATATCAAACCATGTCTGAGGGATTCGGACATATCAGAAAAGAACGAACCTTAAAAAACAAGGGAATTTGTTCCATCATTGTGACATATAAAAAAGAGATGAAAGATTCTCATATGAAAACCTACTAAAACTCGTATGTCACCCAATAGTCCTAGAACTACACAGTAGTTACAAGTATACTAATTTACATATTTTAAAAAACTGAACAGACAAGCCTACCCAAATTCACGAGATAAGACTGGGAAGTGGTGAGAGAAAATTAAGGAACACTGGACTTTATTCTGCTCATGGTGTCAAAGGGCAAATAAGGTACAACTATGACAAATAAGCTGATGCTGCTAGTTGAAGAGCAGGCTATCACTCGGAGAAAAAACAATCATTTTTAAAGTTTGTAGAAGACAGAGAGAGACAAAAGCTGAACAAAGAAACTCTTGAGTTGAGAAAGCTTCCAGAGTAAATACCGTATTATTTTAAATGAGCTGCTCCTTTATATTTTAAGATGCATCACAAAAGTACAGAAGAACAAGTGTAATGACACAATTAGCAACATACATTCATTCGAGATTTTGTGCACATATGTTTATTAAGAATGAAGAAAAGCTAAGTCAAGTACCTTCTTACCCTTTAAGTACAGATTCACAAGGGAAAAAAAAATTGTTGAACATTTAACCTGATACTGATTCCTGAGGATTTTACATGTATGGCTTTGTTTCTTTCCAAAAAAATGGCTCACCTAAAATCAAACTTCCCTGATTAATTTGCTTTCAGCTGACTTCAGATGCACTTGTAGATTCCTGACAGACATCTACTATTTCTTAAACTAAAAAATGAAAGGTTTAGAATGATGACAAACCATTCACATCTGTAAATAGGGAACTCATTTTCACTGTTGCATTACAGTGTTGCAAAAGAGAAATTCAGATGTTCTATACTCTCCAGAAAAAGCATAGCTTTGGTGAGTTTCTTCAAAGTTTTCAAAAACATCTGATTTCTGTCCCTATATCTGAAGGGCCAATCTTGGCAACATGTGAATGAACCTGTCTGTGAGGAAATATATAGTTGTAGTACATATCCCAAAACTCAAGTTTATCCTTTCTCTAACCTTAAGGACTTAATTGTGGAATATAAAATTGCCATCATGGGCCATTGGCCCCTTCATCAGTACACAGCTCTGAAAATTGCCAGTAAAAGATGCTAGACAAGACTATGTCGGAAGACAGTATTTCTGACATTTAATACGTTTCCAGTACCGTGTCTCTATTTTCAATGGAAATGCCAAGCATTTTAAAGAGACTAAACTGTTTTCCTAGACCTGGTCAAACTGTGTTGATTCATAATTTGATAATTGCTATTTATTAGTGCAACTATGAATTTTGATGGAAAAAGTATAATTTAGGAAAAGGCTTGTAAGAGTTTTTTGCTAATTGTATGCTGTCATTTTCAATGCACTTGGTGTACACAGTTGGCTGCTACACTGAGTGCTCTGAACATTCAAATATATCAGAGATTTACTGTCACTTATGACTATTCATAAGCAAAGCTTTTTGAGGAAGACAAGCATGTTGGCAGAGGGGAGGATAACAGTTATTGTTCTATAAAAATGTTTTTGGCTGGAGGACAGTTGGAAAAGACAGTCTGATAATAGTGCATGCCTGTAAAAATATACTACCACTTGTAGAACTTTGTTGTTTTTTTTTTTAAGAAAAGTAACAGACAATAGGGAAAGTGCAGTTTATTCCTAGTGTACATTTACATTATATTTATATGATATATCATGGAATACATTCATGATGACAAGTCAGAAAGTGTCACAGTGATGTGGCTTCCTAGGTTAGTCAAGGCAAAAAGAACACATTCTATGTAATTTAAAGACTTCAAATGAAATAACATTCTCCTGTCCTGAACAGGAATTCACTGTGTGGGTCATGATAACTCTAATTGAAAAATATGGGTCACTGTGTAGTTATTAGCTTTAGCAGTGTTTTGATAAACCTCCACAACTGTTCTGCAGTAAATCTAAAATCACTGCCCTGCAAGTCTCTAGGAAAAAAAAAGTCTGTCTCTCACATTACTATAGGAATACATGGTATTCTACATGAAGATATTTCTAAGTGTTCACAATGAACCCATTTGAAGTGAGTTTCTGTAACCATACAGTCAAAGTCAAACCACGCCCCTTTTCCCCCTCCAATCACCCAAACCTAATGCATATAGACAAACCAATTACTATAAAGTCTTCAAGAACTCACGCACATTCCTCCTCGCACACCTATTACTGAAATGTGTCTTATTATTTTCCTAACCTTTGTTCCCAATCAACTCAATCACCTCTTTCCCTTTCATTCTGCATACTTACTTCATGGCAAATCAAATGAAACTGTAGCACTTTGACATGAAGACCATGCACCTTGTAAAACAGCTCACTTCTGTTAGCCAAACAACTAAGTAAGCACACAAAACATTCTACCTTTGCATTAAAAAAGTAAGAAAGTCATTCTATTGCTCTGTGTTACTTGGCAATTTCAACTGGATAAAAATAACTCTGTTCTCTTCTTTTGCAAACAAAATAAGATTCACAAACTTCGCTTCTGAATATCTCTGCATAATGCACTTTGGAAGGGAGAATAAAATAATATTGCTCTATACCACAGCTAAGCAACATGATCCTGGGTAAGGTGCTATTTCCAAAGGCTCTGAAAGATGTCTTAATGTTATAATTGAATGTCCACTTGCAGCTTATCTAAAAAGATCAAAAAACAGAATGTTATAATATAAAAGACAATTTATATTTCAGTATATTCCAGGTGTAATGGAAATTAAAACCAGATGTAGAGTCTCAAAAGGATCTCAAAAAACTCAGTGACCAAAGACAAAAAATAGTGGATGAAAATCAGTTTTGAGTGATCTTTGCCTCTGAAGCCAAGTCACCTGGCACAAATCACATCTGCAAAGCTAAACTGTTCCCCCTTTCCCTCCAAGCAGGATGCTGCATCCAAACTACCTCTTAGGAGTAGTCCCAGGCAAGTGCTAGTCCTCCAAACAAGCCCAAATATTATTTGGGAGAGTGCAAATTGGCATGGTCAAAACCATGCCAAGGCTGCAAACAGTTAACCAGGGTCTAGCAGTGTTCAAGCCCAGTCTCCAGCCTCATATCTCTGTTACTTTAGGCCTAGCCTGAATTAGCTAATGCAGCTCCAAAAGAGATGCTGGGGGAAAATCAGCCATTAGTGCTTAGCAACAGATAAGACAGTTCAGCCAAACAGAACCAAACAGGAAACATCATTAAGTCACTGTAGAAATTTATGGTGAATTTGAATTTCAGACGCTCTGTAGGTATTGTCACCTTCTCAAGATACACAGAAGAGGGAAAATAACCAGCTGTACAGAATTCTATAATCCGTAGTTATGAAAAGGTCAGAAAAATAAGCAAGAAAGGGAGTATATTTTAACTTAGATCTTTTAATTAATACAACAAGCTAACAGTCTGTCAGAACACCCAAGGGGGGCAATGAAGTGTTTGAGTAGCAGGATGTGAGGACTGTAGGAACCACTTTACTTTGCCAGTAGAGAATGTACTTGGATAACAGCACACTGAGTTTAATTATTTTATTCAGTTAGAAAATCACACTATTCCTCCATTTTTCCAGATAATTTATGGATATGAAAATTCCTCTCGGACTACTGATGACTTCCTCCATTGTGAAAACTGTCTAGGCATTCATACTCTTTGTTTCCTATTTTTAGCAACTTAGTAATCCATAGGAGGACTTCTTCAATACTTTAATCTTTGACCATCTTTGAAGAAAGATCTTCTCAAAGCTTTTTTTTTAATATTTTGAAACCTGAGTACGCACTTTGAACCAAATAACTTCCATTCTCATGCTCAAGTATATCTTCAAAGTATTTAAATATTTGTGATACAAATCTTTCAATTACAAAAGTCTCCAGTAGATAAATGAACACTGCTACTTCTGTTTATGTACAATAAATATGTCTCCTCCCTATAACATATTTAACCAAGTCTCATTATCTGAAGCAATGAGTTAGGGAATGGATAGTGATAAACCAATGGGAATGAGATGCATTCATAAAATATGCAACAAAAGTAGTAGCTTATTATAGTCTAATTTAAAGTTAAGTGCCAGGATTTATTCCACTATTTGTAGTATGAAGAAGTTAGCTTTGGACAAAGCTATCTCTTCAAAACACTAGACCTACCAATGACCACCAAGACAATTAAAGTGACATCTACGGCTCATCATGAAAAACACATTCTTTGAAGCAACTGTACAAATCTGGCAAGCACAGGACTAGTCTAAAACTGTATCTAACCAGATTTATAAGAATAAAGTAACTGAACTACCGTCATTATCAAGCTAAATCACTATAGGATGATAAACAGAAAATTGATGGTCTTAGTTAAGCTAACAATAGTTTATCTTGCCAAATACAGATATACTGATGTGCGTGCTTCACTCTTCTGTGTGCTTGACAATCTGAATGCAAAGTCTTAAGACAACAGAGTAGTCTGAAAAAAAGTTTCTGCTAATAATCTTCATTAATAGCCAATAAGACGTTAAGACAAATGCCATTATTCAGCTCCATCCACAGAAACATCATCCATTTACAGAGCATAGCATTATCATCTATATCCATTAGCCTACCTTCACAAAAAAAAGATGAGTTTTCACTCATCCTCAGGCCTTTCTGCGCTTCCTAGGAGATAAAGGAGACAGCAGAATTTTTATACGTGTAATATATATGGGCAAATTATCCAGAACTCTGATGAACTGAGTTTTGACTACTGGTATATAGAACATCCATGAAGAAATATGTTACTCATCCTTTCTTTGTGTGCGTGTAGTACAAAAGATTGTTAAATTGCATGATCACATATTGTCTTTTCACCGAAGATGCCAGACTTATTTAATGGACAGAACAGAGAATGCTAATATACATAGTTGTTTTACATTTTGTTTTATCCTTACTGGTTGATGTGTGATTGCACGCCTTGTCTATCCCAAAGTTTTCTAAATTAATACTTGTACATAGGGATTAAAAAGTTACTTTCCCATAAAAGTTAATGACTATTCCTTTGCTCTTATTTATTGCTTTCTCAGATTATAAACCATGGGAATGTTCCTACTCCATTTTAATGCAGGTAAAACAGGTTAGCTGACATCACAATAAATCACCATCAGTAAAAAATGTTGGCTATGTGGGAATACAGTCTCCACCCATATGATCAAAATGGAGCTTCTCTATCAGTGAGAGATTTTTTTGCTTTCTTGGTTTTCACTCTAAAGCCAAAAAAGATCCTGTGTAAAGGAGGGAAACAATCTGAAAACAAAGTAGCAGGGCCAGACTATGTTAAGGAGTACTGCCCTAAACAAGAGGAAAATTGTTTTATACTGCATACAATATTTATGAACCCATTATTGGAATATTATTTTTCTTACCCTTTCCACATTTTATAAAAGATACTGATAAACTAGAAAGGTTCAAAAAGTGAACTGAAATGATGAGAAATCTGGGAAACTTGTTTCTCAGTAAGATGCTAAAAGAAGTTCCATGCCCTAATTCACCTGAAAAATTGAGACAAGACAAGATCACAGTCTATATGGTTTCTAATATAGCTAGCAGATATTGGCAGAAAATGATTCAGTGAAGCAAAGTTTATAAGGAGAAGCAATATTTTTGAGTAGACAGAAAAAAATGAACCATTTTCTGGCATAAAACCTCTTATTGAAGTCTGACATAGACAAAACAAACATCAGGTTAAGTACATGCTAAGAATAATTGCTCTGGATATAATCTGATTAATATAATTAGACAGTTCAGAGAGAACTCAGACCAAGCAAGTGACATCTGCTTCCTAAACCCAAGCATCTCATCACTAGAGGATTAATCCTCTGCAAGCCTATGACCATCCAAACAATTCTAAATATTCAGGAGACCTCCAGAAACATAGAAAAATCATCTCCTTTATCTGACCCATTCCAAAAAAACCCCCAAAAAACAAAAAAACAACCCAAGAAACTATCATGTACTTCAGTCAAATTAGAAGAAAATAATCCAGAAACATACACAGCTAAAGGGCTAGGTTTATTTTTGTGGCTCTTTGGAGCTGGCTAGTGATAGCCATCGATCTAACAAAGAATGGAAACAGTAACTGCTTCACCATCAAGACACATACTGAACAAAAAGTCATGATCATCACTCAAGACCTCAGTATTATCCAGGACAACACTCCCCAGGATTTCTATACTGTTAACATATCCACACAATTTCTGACCTCTCTGACCTATATATCCTTTCCGCTAACCTTTTCTGCCCCAAAAAAACAACCTGACAACACAACAGAGAATCAGAGAAACTTTTTCCACTAATTCCTTTTCAGTATTTTCACAACCAAGATGAACCCACTTCTAACCTGCTTCTCTTTTGATCAACTCAAGGAAAACAATTAAAAAAAAACAAACTGAACTGAACACAAGAACGGGAAAGAAGCATACAACTTCAATTTCAACAATTATACTGACTTCTTCTGGAAAAGACTCATTGATAAAATAATTTTTAAAAGTAATGGAAGCCTTTTCTATATAACAGTCTTCTCAGGAATCAGCTCCAAAACTATTATTCTGTGTCTGTGACAGATGTATGACATTTTCATCATCTGAACTAAAACTGCATTCCCATATAGATTACTACTACAGCTTCAAGAACTGCCATTGCTTCATCTGTCTGCCTCTGAAATACTGATATGCCAGCATAAGCTTTCTGGACACTTATGATCAACATGAAAAATGGTAACCTGAGAGCTACTACATATAAACTGTCAATCTGTAGGGTTTTATCTCCACAGAAGTAGGAACTACACAAAATACAGGGTCTATGCAGTCAAGCCTTCAGATATTATTGCAACTTTTCTGAGAAAAACATTCATAATATCCATCTTACAAAGCTAGAGACAATTTCTATCAGTCTGCATATTCTCAGAAAAGTACCGCCTTTGAGCATAAGAACAGCCATACTGGTTCAGACCAACAGACCATCTAGCTCAATATCTGTCTCCAACACCGACCATTAGCAGACACTGCGGGAAGAGTAAGAACAGGGAAAATAATTATGCCACCTCCACTGAGGGGAATGGGACTAGAGGATTCATCCTTAAGTGTCTGAAATAGTTTATCTAGAATAAAAAACTTCAAGAGATGCATCAAAATACGTAAATAGTAGGCTTTGGAAATAAGAAGCATCAAGGGCTACTACTCTAGTGTCAATGTGGCAAGCAACACACTATCCAAATCATTCCCACATTTGCTCTTACGTTTTGGCAAGTATTCATACTTGCTTGGATATCACAGTACCATAAGCACAGCAGGGTTTCATCAGGATGAAACAGCATGCTTGCAGCATCAATGAAATATTAAGACAGACTAATTAAAAATCAAGGAGATCATTAAACATGCTGCCATGTCATTTCCTTTTGCCTAAGGTTGGGAAGATGTCAGAATCACAACAAGCTGTAGAGCACTGCCACTAGAGTCACACTGTCAAGCTTCTGAGTATCCTCCTTCTACTTTATTTGGGAAGTGTTGCACTACGCTACAGAACAATTATTTATTAGTTAGTGTGCAATTGCACTGCTTTCAAAAATTAATAAATCCAACATAGGCTCTATCTTCCCATTTTTAAATTCTGAGAGCAAGCTGACATATTTTTAGCATATATGTATTCTTCCCGCTAACATTCTTCCTTCCATATATTCTATCCCTGCTAACAGAAACATGTAACAATTAGCCATCCTATCACATACTTAACATCTATAGCTAAACTGCAAATTATACAGCTCTACATTGCATGACTTACATCAGAAAGAAAATATGTATTTAACACAGCAAATAAATGAATAACTATGACTTATTGTAGAAAGGTGTAACTCAGTATTAGTTGTTCTGGATCCCTACAATTAAAATACAAAAAGTTGAATATAATTTTAACATACTAAGTACAGACCTGCTTCCTAGACAGAACCATCCTCCAATGGCTCTTCAAAACTCCTTGCTTTCTCTCTCACAGGAATGGAGAGATTACTCCAACAAACTTTAAAGCACATTATACTGGTATCTTAATATCTTAAAATACAGTATCAGAAAAGAAACAATTCCTATTCTGTGTTGGATCACAGAATTTTTTTTATTATTATTTTTTTCATAATGCAGCTTAGGGCAATTTTTCTTCTAGTATTAGCCTTAAAGGACTAGTATACAAATTCTCCCTCTATATAGAAGACTGTCTCAGAGTCTGGATCTGATGAAGTCTTTTGCCACAGATGCTATTCCTTTAGCCCCTTCTCCAGTACAGAGAAAAGGGTATGTCTAAAGAGTACAGAAAGTATCAGGCTTAAATGAACTAGCTCAGGCACCAAAACTATTTTAGTCACTGAAACCTGCAGCTTGGCATAGACTATATAACAAGAAGCAGGTTTAACTAGCCCACACAGAGCTCTATTCTCTCTATTCTCAATTAGCTCACTTAAAGTTTTCAAAGGTATCACTAAAGTATACTATGGTCTCCTGGGCAGACCCAAAGGAACATGTGGGTGAGAGTTTTTATGCAGACATTTTTCCTCCAGAAGCCTACTAAATCTTCTACCAAATGGTAGCTACAGTAATTTTCAAAACTATTAAAATGAACTTATCCAGGCGTAACAATGCCTCCAGTCTTCTGCCAAACTTAAAGCTATACAATGCATCAAATCTGATTGCAATCTTTGCCCACTTTTAGGATGAAGAGCAGAAAGAAGTAAAAGGGCAAATAACTAAATGGCTAGCCTAAAAAAAAAAAAGAGAGAGAGAATCAGGGCTTAATCTGAATTCTGAACCCACATAGAGTTGTCATATTTGCTTCACAAGAAACAGCACAAGAATGAAACATTCATGATAAAATCATGCATTTAAATGACTAATGAAGAATCCCATTTTATAATGCAGTCAGCCAGACTGCTTATAGTAATTACATAAAAGTTGCAATGAATACGTTCTGATTTATTGTGTAATGATATATAAAAAAGAAAAAAAAAGTGCATGTTCACAAATGCCCTTTAACTGAAGCAACCAAATACCCTGATTAATTATTTGCAGCATACTAAAGAAAGCATATCTATTTAATAGCACTTAACACTGAGAGTTACAGAAAAAAAAACAGAAAAGCATAAAAGGAAAAAAAATCAGAATTCATGAAAGAATATATGCAAAATTGTTTAAGAAGTCCCTGCATGTTTCTGTTTAAACAATTCATGTAAGAAAACATCAGGAAATGGTAATGCTAGGTTTCTAAAGCAGTATTCATTTGGCCATGTTAAATAATATTTTCTCTTCTTGCTTGAATGTACAGCAGATTACAGTATAGTTTACAACAAAACATGAGTGACACAATGAAATATGTCTATTACATTATGAATTCTGTAAATGGAAATATTAATAATAGGGTTGCAATACCTTGGACTCATCTTAAGACAATCAATTATACTGTTTTTCAAAGCCCCAAAAAATTACATGACATCTTCTTCAGGACTATTCATCCTGAATAAACATTACACTATTAATACATGAACATTAAACTAAACATTTAATTTTCTAGTCTTCTTTCTTTTTCACATAATAATTCTGAAATTCTGGATTCCTGTAAATGCTAGAAGTCCTGTTAAAACAGTCCCTCTGAACTTAACTCACAGTAACTTACGATTGTGCGTAATCAGGGCCACACCTTGTACTGAATGTACTATTTTATATATATTTTTTCCATTAAAGAAAACCCAAGGTTGTATTTAAGAATAACATAATAACAGCATCTGTATGGTACCAAAGCACCTTAAGTTCCCACCATGTATTGCTTCACAACATTTTGGCAAATACTGTTGGAAGAAAAGAATGTATAAAGCTGCTGTTGATGCAGGCAGAAGTAGCCAAGGAAACAAACATATGGATCAGGAAGAAAGGTTTAGACTGGCAGGACAAAGCTCTGTGGAGTTTGCTGTATGGAAACATGAGGAAAGAAGAGGAATAGCAAGGGATGGAGACAGACACACGAGGGCAGGAAAAGTAAGAATGAGAAAGACATTTCAAAAGAGACTACCTCCCAAACACAGTTTTCATTTTTCTCCCCCACAGGCTGATTCCTCCAGATAAAGGACTGGTCAGTTAGCCAGAAGACAGAGAGTTACGGCATGCCTTCATTTAGGCTCAGAGAGAAATTCTGTAACTCTTGCAGAGTATCTGAGAATGACAAATCCAGGTCCGCAGATTCCTATGCAGTATCAGTAACGAAGCAAATCAAGCAAATGAAGCAATATCAGTAATTTTAGAAATCCAATTAAATTATAAGGAAAACAATGTCTGCATCAGAGTTTAATGTCCTACCAAGAAAAGAAATTCTGAAGATCATTATTCTTTTCTTGGAATACATTCATTTAAAAGATTAGAAATGTAAAATTAAGTGACATTGTAGAAAGACAAGCAAACAAGTGTAATCCTTCCTCCCAGTACCGTGGAAATCTTTACTATAGTCGTTCAAATTGTGGGGCTTATCAATAATTTTTGAAACTTATGATTAATTCACTTATTAATAAATATGATTGTTAATGAAATTTTGCATTATATGTGCAGTGAATATTTACAATGTCTTCAGAATCAAGTCAATCAGGAACAGCGCCCATACTTGCCTGATCCCTTATCAAGCTTAGCCAGAATAACACAGACTGTACTGGCTCAAAAGGGTCCTTGAGTTTATTAGGTTCTTCCAACATTGTGAGCAAATATTCATGAATTGTCCATTTGCGTGATTTTTAGAAATCATTTCTTCATATTATTTCAGACATCTGTGACAAGGTATCATTGCTAGTCATTTCTGAACTGGGGGACAAAAAGCAGCGCAATAATTTTCTTTTAAATTAGTGTTTCTTCTTCCCTCTGCCCTACCTTTGCAAAAATTAAAAAGCATATGAATTATGTTCAGTTTTTCAAAACAACTAAATCTACGGCTAAAAACATAGAACATTCAAAAAAAAAAAGATTAATTTTCAATAAAATTAAGAACATCTGAATCCAAACTGCTACTCACTGAAATTGTTTTGAAATCTTAACTATAGCATTAGCTGCCAAGGGAATACCAAATTTAATTATAAACTCAACAAACTCTGAATATCTTCCTTATGTAGACCAACATCCAAGAAACCAATTCCAAATTATGTGATTTGTCCAGAGATGCTCAAAACTCTTTGTGCTTGCTGTGAGAGGGGGAGATGGGAGGCTGCAGGTACTGAAACTGTGTCCCTTCAGTTGCATCTGGTACTGGTGTCACTTTTTCTTCTGTGTCTAGCTGCAACTCCTATACTAGAGCCAGTCCACTCTAACTTCCCTGTCACAGCAAAGCATGACTACCCTTGTAGTCAGCCCTTTCAGCCATAAAACTCTGCTAAATTCCTTTTCCAGTTCCAACAGAGCAAGACAGCTATATCTAGGAAGTTGGGGCAGCTCTTAGCTTGGGGATTATGGAGTCTATCCTCACCAGCACTTTATAACCCTAGGAAAATCTTCCCGAGCACTCTCTCTCCCCTGAGCTAAGCACAAGTCACATATGCTAGCACCGAGTTAGGCCCCACAGAACCCCAGAGAAGGAAGCATACATGAGAATACGAGAAACACAGCGGAAGCAGATTATACCTACACTGTAGCCCTTGAGGGGGCTGGAGGGGAGGGGAAATCCCCACCACCTAAAAAGCTTTAAAGCCACCTCTGAGGGAAGTGATATCTTGGTTCCCACAGAGCAAGAGGTGATATATGCAGTTGTCTATGCAGAAGTTCTCAATGTCAGAACAGTTTGTCCTTTCATTCTATACATCATAATAAAAACAGGAAAGATAACTGTAAAATTCAGTATTATTAAGGTAGAAGGTATGCATCTGGCTTGCAATCAATGTGAGTAACCTCTTTCTATTGCTGTGAGAGTGAAGCTTCAAATAGTGTAATTAAAATTGAAGTTAGTAAACATTTTTGTGAGAAATTTGTAGGGGGATGAGGATATATCTAGCAGATCCTAAAACTTCCATTATCTTATGGCTCTTGCTACAGTCATCAGTTACTTTTGTTTGAATGATATGGAAGGGGACAAATGGAAGTCTTGTCAGTTCTATGAGTACTCTAGCTAAGCATCCAGAAAAGAAAGGATCTTTGTCTGGCAGATAAACTCTCAAGTCCAATTAAAAAAATCTCCTTCTACCAAGACATACTGTTAATGAGTCTTCAAAGCATAGCTTAAAATGGCAAGATCAGGTACCTTGTTGGTTTAAGTTACACAAGTACCCCAAATAAAATGAGATATACAAACAAAGGCACTTTTTAGTGCTACTGTTGTGTTTATATGAAGATGTTTTTCTGATCTATAAACTTCATAAAACACCCCGTAAGTCTATAAAGCATTAAGTATGGACTAGACCTCAGTAGGAACAGCAGGTTTTATCTATAAACAAGTTTCTTTCATAGTTAATGTGTAAACAACACTGAAGAAGAGTTAAAATGAATCCTGAAATCTTTACTCAGTTTAGAAACCCTTTTACTTGGTTAAATTCTGCTTACAAAAACCAAGCAAAAATACTTTGCATGAGTAGGACCCCAATTTGAGCTCCACCAACCTTATTAAGAGTCTTGCCTAAATAAACCGCGATCTCAACATGCAAAATTTAAAACTCAACTGTTAGTTTATTATAAACAGAGCTGCTCGGAAATGCTGTGACTAACAATAAAAGGCCTGGCTGTGTTTTTATTTATGTATGCATTTTATTCGTAGGGTTCAAAAAGTATGCAGTGAATATCCAATATCAGCAGTGTTCTCTCCCAGTGCTAACTTCTCACTCAGCTTTTCTCCACCATCCAAAAAAAAAAAAAGTGTGTATATATAGATACAGATATAGATATCTCCTATAATCCCAGGCAGATTCACCATCATCCTGTCACGGTCCACTTTCAAGCTAGTGTTTGTTGTGCTAGATATAAAATTCATCTGATACACTTACATGTAACCCCATGGTATTCTGGGATATAAATTGCTGTTTTATCTTGAACATTGCCATATTTACTGACCTCCCTCTTTACAGTACTTTGGATTTTAGAAAAAAAAAGATCAATCTAAAGTAAGTCTAATTCAGTGAATTTCAGTCACAGAAAAATTTTGGTTCATTTAAGTTCAAATCAGACATTCCAGTTCATGTTCATGCTAATGAAATTCAGACAAACTACTCTGGCTGCAGGCCCACTGACTTCTGGCTGAAGAGTACACACAGCTGGATGCCTGTAAATCGGGCAGGACAGAATTTCTGCATATAGGTTAATGACTATTCTGCGTCATCAACATATAAGAGTACAGACACTGAGCCAAAGATCTCAAAACAGCATTTTGCCTGACTGGCAACCTTCTAATAAAAACAAAGCTTATTCTTCTGTCTGTATCACATTGCTTGATGTGAAGATTAACAAAATAGACTGCACTAAAGCAAGAGGGATAGAGGGGAAATTATCTCTCTATTGGTCTACAATGACTTAAGCTTATAGCTACTTTATAGCTACTTTAATCCATCATAGATCCATGCTGACACCAAACAATCACTTCCATCTTCTTCTCTTGCTTGTTCTCACTGCCACCATTAGACTGGCAGATTTGGGCAGATACAAAGTGAACTGGGTAAATGACATAGCAAGTTCCTTTTCTACGAATGTTGCATTGTGTCAAACTAAAATGTTTTGTTGTGGGTGATATTTTATGTGGCTATAGCCTGTACTTTTCTAAAAGAAAACCAAAGATGAGGTTAATCAGTATGTGTTTCACTCTGCAAAGGAAATGCATTCAAATTATTCTTTTTAACTCAGCAAGTGCAGTTCTAAATCCAGTTCTGCTCACTCTCATCTTAAAAATCTGACACTAAGAAAGTCACACCTGTACAAGTGCCTTTAGTCTAATAAATATAGCCACCTTAAAGATCACTGCTAGCACAAGGAAAGTTGCAGGGAAGGCAGGAAGACCGCCTTCATGGTAACAGACATGTACAGCTGAATTTAGGTAATGGTCTAACTATTGCTTGACACTCTTAATTCAACAGCTTTTCAAGAGATAGTCATAAAAGAGAGGTTTGAAACTTTGAGAAAATAATGGACCAAACACATTTTTGTGGCTATTTATGATAAAAACTTTGTTAAGACACCTTTCAACAGTTACTTTGCATTAGTAAAGCAGTTGGCTGAAAAACCTTCACGAGCACCTTCACAGAAATGTATTTTAGGTTATTTCCCCCTCACTGAATAAGCATCATAAGGTAAAAAGGCAGACCAAACTTTGAACAACTGGAAGTAAACTCCACTTAATGTAAGATTCTTGAACCTGAAATACTATTCAAGTCATTCATTCAGTTTTTGGATGAAGATCCCTGATCCAAACTGTAAAGTGTATTTCAAACAAGCAATAATTTCCTATAGTAGCTCTGAGCAGCTTACAGAAAATCATCATTTTCACTGGAATATAGATCTGCAAAATGAATAATATTTTTCCAGTAACAAGGTATTTTCACTTGTATTTGTAAAAAGCTTTACCATGATTCATCCACTTGATCTGTAACAGCATTTTTCTGATTGCATATGTGGATTATGAACACAGTCATTATGCAGTACTCCTACTAAGTTTGGACTGTAAACCAGAAACAAAGTAGTAAACAGGCAGTCTATTGCTGCATATTTATACTCTTCTATTAGGTAACCTCTTTACACCAAAGAAAATGTACAACCTTAATACCAGATGCATAGTCATCACCACTGAAAATCTAGTTGGTTATATCCTCCTCTGTCCCTTGTCCACTATTTTCTTTCCCTATAACTCTACAGAAAATACTCAGCTATCTTCTGAGAAGTAGCAATAGTCCCTTTATTTAAAATTAGAATGATCACCAGAACTTAAAACCCAAACTTCTTAAAAGTCAATTACAGAGCAATGCACACACAGAGTAAAATCAGAGTTTCTTTCCCAACCTTCCTGGTAACTTTCTCTCGTATTTTACCTAAAACATTCCAAACAGTTTTTAGGATTGCATGAAAACTTATATTTGCACACAATCACACATAATTTAAGATTATTATTAATCTATAGACCTCCTTATAAGAAACAGTTTTCATGGTCCATCAAGTGAGGGTTTATACCTACAGTAACCCAACCGAAACACCTTCAGAATTCAATTCGCTGCTTATAACCTGTGCGACAATGTTCAGCTCTAGAAATAATTTAACATATGTTGTAAATAGGAACTTGTGAGATGGAGCATCCACTATCTTACTGAGTGCGCTTAGATCCTGCATTTACTATGTAATTTTCATTCTGAACTTGCCAATTTTCGTGGCAAGAAGTCCAAATTACCTTCTTGAAACACACACTAATGTAACATATTACAGTTTGGCCAGATACTCATTTTGAGTTACAAATACTTGACTGAATCACCCAAAACAAATACTGGTACATTCAAACTCCAAATGCCTAAAGGCTGAAAATATAAAAATTGCTGGTCTCTTTTGCCTTTCAAAAAATGGTGAAATCAAGACATACAAACTATAGCGGACAAGTTTTATTCCCCCCCCCCAAAAAAAAAAAACTTTTAAAACCTAACATTAAGAACTGAGCGGTTCAAAGTTAAATATTTAATTACAAACAGTAAGAACTTACCTTCCTGTCTGTTATTTTTCCTTTTTAGCCATTTTTCCACAGTTTCTGCACTTACACTTTCTGATACAAATTCATCCAGTACCTGGGGGTGGAGAGAAAGATAGGCCTTCACTTTCTCATCAGTTAAACCTGCAAAAGAGAATATTAATTAATTATACTATTGGTATAACAATCCCCATATGAAATAATACAGAAACTCCAGTGTTTATCAGTGTCCTATTGTTTAACATGCTGATTGAATATATGTCTGTTTAAACTCCCCAGACGGTACAGCACACGATCAAAAAAATGAGATGTCATATAAGAAGTAGTAGAGACAAAACATATCCATGCAAGATAGTGTACAGAAAGTCTCCTGTGGGAGTACACAACTTTTTCCTGGGAGAAATGGACAGGAAGAATTTATTATTTAAAACATGGATGATGTGACGGGGCAAGTGAGTAAAACAGAAAATGGGTAAGTAGCTTTGACAGAAAACAGAGGATGCAAAAGCAATTCCAAAAAAAGCAGTGTGCCTGAAGTAAGAAAGGTCTCCACATGCATTTCTTGTTGAGTAAGTGGCTTGAGATTGCAACAAATGGGAAATAAAAAGCTACTTGGGATTTTCTTTCAGTGAAATCAGAACATAGTTTAAACAAGCTAAAGAGGAAAACAACTAGCTGTAGGGGCTCAGGCTACGTATAGCAGTAACAGAGAATGAGAGACACAAGTATTTGCAATGTTAGAGGCTTCTGATAAAGAAATAGCCAGTATTTCAGTTTTGGCCATTTTGAACTTATTTATTTTCAAGATATGCAAGAGGACGTATCAGAGAGAGTTGATTGAGCAAGACTGGGTGGAAGGAGATAGAGGAAAGTAAGCAGCAAATTCAGTATTCTCACTGCAAGCAGCAACAAAAACTATTACATAACATCAAAATCAGGTGCAAATTTTAAAAGTACTGGACTTACTTATGTCACTTTAGAAACAGAAACAATGTATTCACATGCAATCTTCCATTCTCTAGTAATTCATTTATCAAAATAAAATTAAAGGCCTTTACAATGTTTGCAATAAGAAGAACACTCTAGCACACACTTCAAGTAACGAAGCAAAATTCAAGCTCTCAGACCCCTGGTATAAACATTAAATAAATTCCCAATTTCATAAAATTACAAACTTACTATACCATTCAAAAATTCACTGAACCAAAACCACTAGCCTCAGGAATATTAAAGTACCTGTACACACATTTTTCAAGGGAGAGTGGGAAACAAGTGCAACTGTCCTGCAGGAGGGAGAGTCACGTTTTCAGAAAGGGAGCGTACACTGAATACAAAAGTATCAATTAACTCTGAGGGCAACAGGAGTAGCAACTGCTGCGGCAACCCTAAATACTCCTCCTCCTCCAGAGCTGTGTGCATATAAACATAATTGTTTCAGTACAGCTGTAAACTCACCACACAAAGCAGATCAGGATTCAGCACTACAGAAACTTTCCCCCAAACAGCACTGAGCTCCTCTTTTAGAGAGCATTCATGCTATAAAATAACATCAATTTTCCTATTTTATGCTTAGCACAGTATCAGAATATGCTGAAAAAAACTGTAGTGTATTTAAATGGTAGTAAGAAACTGCAACCTTTAAGCTGTCTTACAAGTTTCAGTATGAAAATATTGAGATAGTAATACCAAAACACAAACCAGGCCTACCACCTGCATAGCACTTGCTCCCCCTGGACTGCCCCATCTCATTCGCATGCCCACCATCGCCAGCTGCCTTAACCAGGCCTCACCAGTCCAAAACAGTTTTAAATACAGTTCTCTTAATGGAAGTAGCTTGCAGCTCCTGGTGGATATCATAGTCTCCAATATTGACTTTCCCCCATTTAGGCAAAAATTTCCAGATCTGGATTATTTGAATTATAGAACTAACTGAGCATCCTGATTTTCATTAGTGAGGAAAGAAGGGTTTTTTTCCCAAGTCAGCAAGAGCAGGGGATGATCACCAAGTGGAACAAAAAAAAACCCACTACTTCAAGTGTCTAACCTTAGACAACAGTTTGTAAATACAGATCATAATCCATCTATAAAGAAGTATGCATTCCACATGAATGAAAAACATTTCCTGCCAACACAGATATTATCCCACATAGTGAAAAATTAGACTAATACAGTCTTGTAATTTGCTAGACTAAGAAATATATAATATTTTGACATATTACGTTTTTCTAACTGAATAGTAATAAAATTTGAAAAGAAAATATGTGCTTGGAGAATCATTCATAGTGACTGTAAGGTTTTGTAGATTTATCTGAGTTAAACATCAGGAAGTTATCAAAATTTATCTCTTTTTTAAGTTTTGCATGAAAAATGATTGATACAGGTTGGTCACCAAGAATCCCTTGAGACTGCAAAGAAAAAAAAAAAACAACACTTTTTGCTTCTAGTAAGAACTAGTAACCATCTACAAGGTTTGAGTTGTATTTTAAGTGAACATAACTTTCTTATATATGCAGTCTATTCCTTGACTTCAATGGAAGTATTTATTTGATTCAAACTTTTATGGGACATGCTCTTTGTAACATAGATGGCAAAATTCAGTAAATTGTCAATTTTGGAACTAAGACTTCAGTCTACATGTCACTGGTTTAATTTATGTCCCAGACATCCTGCAATTTCAGCAACCTGAAGTTGAAAGCTCTGCTTTAACCTTATATGGAAAAGTGATTCATTGAACTGATAAAAGAAATCCTACAATAATCTTTAAAGCACCCTCCTGTATTTCACTAAAGGCATCTGTGCAGATGTGCTTTTTCAATCTCAGGTTTTTAGATGGGAGTGAGCAGAACAGGATTTATTCTTTTTAACTCTGCAACTGTAGTTTTAATGTAATATTCTATACAGAATGAAACAGATTTATCTATCCTCCTCATCTTTGGTCTGCTTGATAGAAAAATACACACTACAGCCACACAAACACACACACACACAATACACTAACTTCAGAAAATATAACATTAATAAAATGTAACATCAATAGAATAGAAAATAATTCTTTAATATAAGCTCAAACATTTTGTGTTTTATGAATGTTAAGGCAAAAGAGTGTTGTAAAGAAGCTTGACTATAAAGGCCTTTTACAACTGTGCATAAACAATTATTTTATGGCATCGATAGAGCCCTCCATGTTATGAAATTTTTTTACATAGAACTTGTGATGAGAGTGTATGTTAAATGATGGACAAAGTTGGTCTCTATTTCCAAGTTCTGAAAAGTTGTAGTACATACATTTTGTATTTTAAATATTATCATCCTCTCTTTTCAATTTTTATAGTCTTTTACTTTTGAAATACGCAAGAAAATGCATTTCAGAATTAAAAGGCAATGATTAATAACATTTGAATAAAAAGGAAAATACTACTTACACCCAGACTCATGAACCAGAAATTTTTCATGCCAATCAGGTACCATTTACAGAATTAAGAAAACAACTACCCCCCCCCCAAAAAAAAAAAAAAAAAAACACACACAATAATGATGGCTATCAGATTTTTTATTAACATGGTAAAGTAATGGTTAGTATGGTAAAGTATGGTAAAGTATCTGGGACAACAAACTTTTCTACATATATTTACATTAGAACTAATTCTCCACTGCTCCTTTCTTCTCACCTGTACCCAAAACACATAACAGACATTAAATTAACAATTTATTAGCCAGAAATGTCACTTCCCGCTCACTGGGAAGACCTCATACACAAAACGCCAACTCCCTCTACGCAACAGGAAGCCTCCCACCATCTTCAGTGATACCAGGCCTTCTCTTGTTTTGTTCATCAGTTCTGGCAAGGAGCACAAACATACATATCAACATTACCTAAAAGAAAAAAGGGTAGCAACTAATACATTCAAAAGTGTGTTGATTTATACATCTTCTCACAAGTAGTCTGAACAGAAGCTCCCCTCATTTCCTTTAACATAACTACAGAAAGCATTTCCTCTCATATCTGGTGAAGTAGCAAAGATTCATAACCTCGTTTCCTTCAAGACCCTAGTGCATTGCTCAGTATTTTTGCCAAAATGATTCTCCTTTCCTGGAAAAAAACCTGTCCTCTGACAGAGCCATGGTAGTATCAAGAGGGACTAGCACTCAGGCAGGCTGAACTCTGGCCAACAGCTTCACATGCACCAAAAAACACATGACTTTCATTCTTCAGGGAATTAAAGAAGGAATCTTGCATTTTGGTCGCCTGACCAGTCATTCCGTTTATGCATCGGAGTTTGATTCATATATATATCCTGTTAAAAAAAAAAAAAAAAAGCATACGCACGCGCACACAGACACACGCACACACAACAACCTTTCTCCCTCGTATTTTATTTTTTAGTGTTTAACCCAGGTTTCAGTGCTGATATCTTTTTGGCACAACTTGCACTGCTACACACACGTTACCTATTTGTTCTGGATTCGGGATTAAACAATGAAAATTGTAATAAAAATATAATACAAAAGGATACATGCATATCAGATAAGCACTTCCTTTTTTCATTTCCCTCAGAACAAACTGTAGGCAAAGCAACTGCTCGGACTGCCTTGCGCCTGTGCTAGGTCAGCAGCTCCCAGCTTCCTGCCCAGCGTGTTTGTTTGGGTTCCCTTTGGAGAGCTCAATTTGAAATGTTCTCTTTGGCCATGCCATCTAGTTTATAAAGCTAACTCATATGCATAGAAAACATTAATCAAGGTTTGCTTCACTTTGTTTTTTCCATTTCTTGGCTGCCCCTATCTTAACAGTAACTGGAAATACAGCTTGTCTACAAATGACAGGTTTTATGCAAATGTTTCTCATTATTGTGCTTCATGTATCATTTAGCATAACCTGTTTATATTAGGGCAGGATGATACAAAATTGGCAAAACACTGTACAAAGCAGAAGGTAGAAGACAGCCTGCCCCTTCCCAACACCGCCCAAGAGGCAATGCCTCCATCAGCAAATCAGATTCATTCTGTGATTTTAAGAGTGGTAAGGGAGAATCAAATGACAGAAAAGAAACAGTTATACTTATTCTAATGTTTTTATAAAGTGATTTATCTTGGTCAGAGGTTTAGGTGCATTCTACCAAATAAACAGTAGTCACATCGGTATTTTTCCACTTTGCATATGCCTGAGGCTTGAACTGTTCATCTAATTTGGCACACTTCAAGCCAATCTAGCAAATCACTGAGGGGTTTTTTTGATTTTTTTAAAATAATTTCCTTGGCCTTAGGTGGGACAGGTATGGGAGATCTTTTTTTAATTCATAAGCCTTATCATCTTATAAATTATAATTCATAATTCATAAATAGAAAGGTATTCTTTTTCACTGAATTTCATGTCAGAAACATGTATACTTGAAGGCAGAATTCTGTGTGGATTTCTTCCTCTTTTTATTTTTGTAAACTGACTACAGAAATGTTAATATTGCTACTGAATATTGCAGTCCAGTAATTCAAGATAAAACAGAGCCAAACATTTGTGATAAACTAGTCATTGAACCAGACTCCTCTCTTCAATGGCCTGTAACTATTACTTAAAAAACATGGCTTCAGTTTCATTAAGGAGAAAGGAATAAAGAATCCTTTACCTGAGGATAATCAGTAAGTTTAGTAGAGCTATTTAAAGAGAAATAGCTTTTCACATAAATTCTCAACTGCCACATGAAAACATTATTCCTTTATTCTACCAGGCTACTCGAACTAAAGCATTTGGATTTCAATAGTATAACTATTATTTGGCTCTTTTCACTAGTATTTATACTAAAAGCCAAATGAAAACCACCCCCCTGTCACCGCTAACAACTTCTCATACATCTGTATTTCTGTATTCTGTATCTCATACAAAGCCATTAAGAGTACTGTAAACTGCTGGGTTTAGTAAAAAGCCAGTCTTCTAAAGCCTGGATTCTTCTTTTCATCTCCCAGCTTACGTTTTATTTACACCAATATTTCATTGGTGATAATGGCAGGTGGAACTTAAAATAGATTAACTGAGTTCATAGTGGAATGTCCCACTGTCCAGTATAAGCAAGCCAGCAGTTTCGTAAATCACAGAGACAAGCTGTAATGCTTTACATACTGCCAATAACGACGAGAGAGAATTAGGGAACTTTGGCTGCAGCCCAGCAGTGGGTCATTTCACTGCAAGATTAGCAGGTCTCTGTTCAATACAACTGTTTTCAAAATTGCTTTCTCTTTAAATCAATCAAGAAAGACCAACCTACATTATATTAATTCCGAAAATGAATTAGCTATATCAGCCACAGGACTTCATTGCCAGGAAGAATGTGTGCACAGCAAGTTCCTTTTCCAATAAAAAAAATGTGGTCAACTCGCACCTCTACCGACTTTGTTACACCAAGGAACATTTCTGATGTAAACCTGGCCTTCCAAAGTAACAAACTAAATTTGACACAGTGGCAGTGAGCAACAGCAACAGTTTGCCCACTGCTTTGGACAGGAAAATAATGTTACTGCAAGTGTCAGCCACAAAGCTAACTTTAGCTTTTTTCTTTTACAGAATCTAAAACATGGATCCTTATAATCTATCCAAAGAAATCAGGCACCAAATATTCTCTGGGAAAACTGGAACTCAGTATTTGATAAGGAGTCCAGAACCTCGAAATAGAGAGCAAAAGTCTTCTCTATTGCAGAGCTAAAAGTACAGGTATTAGCACAGGTATTTTCGAGAAGCCTGAAGTGAATGAAGACAGTTTCCAAATGAAATATATATTACTCCAAGTTTGAATAACGAATAAAGCATGGTGGCTTATGGAATAGAAAGATTAATGTAATAAATGTATTCATATTCTTTCTGTTGATAAACACAATGCTCATAATTTCTATGTTAGGGCTTAGGAGAGACAGGCACTGTAAATACTGTCATGGTCTTATATACTGCAGTCCTCTCAAGATGCCAGTGAAATACTCTTTGGAAAATAACTGGATATTGACATTTCTTCTTCTCTCTCTCTCTTTTTTTTTTTTTTTTTAATCCAGTACAAAACACAATTACTTCTAGCCGAAATGAGAAACTGTTTTTTGCACAGGTGTGACAAAGCACATCTGCCTCAGTACCTTACAAACTCACTTTACAGGCTTAAATTCTAATGGTACTCCAAGGCAAAATTATAGGTTTGCCTACATCAGCAAACTGAACATGTCTAGGGCTGCTCACTGAGCTGAAATCAAGTGGCATAGGACATCCTACATCGATACTATTAAACACTCTTGACCTCTAACAAAGAAGATGAGGGAAAACTGAAAAGGGGATGCATGCAATCTGCCTGCTGGGAATCATCCCTGGCCTGACCCTACTCCAGAGCAAGCCCCAGGAACTGTCTGGGGCATCACTGGTTGGCTTTGACCAAGCCAGTACCAGGAACCATTATAACAATTTAACAGCGTAGACAAAAAAAATTCTAGTACATGAGAACACTCCTTGACATCGTTTGTTTATTATCCCAGATGTAGTCTAACTGGATTCAAAAATATATTAAGAAACAAGATTTCCTTCAAATCTAAAACATTAGTAATTACTTGTTGTCTTTGAGCCAGTCTCCAAAAGCCTTCCCTTTTTTGAAATTTTAGTAAAGCCGAAATCACCTGAAAATTATATTTCTGCTCTCAGCTTTTTTGACACATAAAATATTTAGAAGTTTTCTTAGATACAAGGTAGCCTGTGCAGTACTGAATCGATTAATGGCTCTAGTCTCCGACTCTTATACTGTGCCATGAACTCTTGCACGACACTCTCCTCTGAGAATAGCTTCACTGAGCTCAGTATAAAACAGAATTGACTGTGAATGAGCTGAAAGAATTGAAGCCTAGAGCTATGTTTAAAAATCTGCTCCATTTCACAGCATGAGTCAGTCACAGCATTAGCAATTTTTGCAATTTTATCATTAGTGTTGTGATTTGGTGTTTTTCTAAAACCACAAGCTTAGTCAAACCACGTGATTAGGCAAGAATTTTAGCTTTTCACCTAAAGTTTCTGGCCTTGATTGCAGAGGAAAATTGAGAACAGCAATGCTTAAGAATCAAAACAAAAATGCAAATAAAAAAATCCCAGGGGGGCAGGAGGACAGACATAAGGGCAAAATTTGTTGAGCCAGTCTGATACTTATTCAGGCTCAGTATTTTATCCTAGCACAGCTACACATGGAAGACTGCAGTCACTGCTTTCCTCAAACCCCTTTAACTTCGTTTGATGCATCTGACACACCTTTTGCAGTTAGGTAAGAACCAATGCTTTGAAAACACGTTCTGAGAGAATATACTGGTCTATAAAAGAAACCAAATAGATTTCATGTATGGAGAAAGATTTTATTAATACAGAGAGTAGGAAATAGCTTTAAATTTCGCAACTTAAAAAAAACAAACACACACAAGTTGGCTTGTTCTGTTTTGTTTTATAAACATTTTTTCCTGTAATTAGAGGAGCCACCAAGGCACAGCAAATATGGGCAAAGTCATTTTTCTGTTAAGTAAGAATACATTATGCCACAAAGAAAATCTACAAGCCATAAAAAAAAAATCACAATGATAAAAGACTTTTCAGATAAGGTAATGTCTGAAGTAGAAAACAACCTTACCTCAAATACAAGTACAAAATGTGTAACATTAAAATAAATCTTTTTGTTTGGTATGTCAAAATGATGAATAGGGATGTAAAACACCTCCTGAAAATCAACACTTGAAAAAGAAATATCATAATTCTACCAAAATAAAAAAATCCTTAAAAATATCTGAAAGTAATCCAGAAAAGGGAACTTGAAGACAACTTTACCTCTGTATTCTCCTGGAGTTTAAAGCAGTCTTGGCCCATCTCCTTCTTGCACAAAAAGCACCTGCGAGTATCTTTCTACAGAATCTTATAAATAATATTGGTAGTCATTCTTAAAAGCATTCAAGGCATGTGTGTACATTGCTTCCTTTGGATTAAACACTAATCCCATTAAATCAATCCCTTCTTTGTTCAAAGCATCAGGATTCAAAACCACAGGCACAGTCAGTTTTGGAATATCCTTTTCAAGTCAGACTTTTTATCTTAATCCATTTAAGTATACAGGAATGTAATGCAACCAAGTGCCCAGACTGTGAAACCTGACATTACTGGTTTGGCAAAAGGTCTAATCACCAACCACATGCAACCAGAATGGTCAAACCTCTTTGCCATTCTTTTTTTTTTTTGAAAATCAATTCACAAATTTATCTGTGAACAGCTCCATTCAAATCTTTTGCTTCTCATTCTCCAATCCACACCTACATTTGTGTGTATGTGCGTGTGTGTGTGTGTGTGTGTGCGTGTGTGTTGGGGGGGTGGGGGGGAGAAACAATACAGAGTTCCTTTGCTCACCAATCAGGAAACTAGTATTAGCAGTAAAAAACAATAATGCAGTACACAAAAACATTACACTACAGATTTTAGTATGTAAAAAGGTTATAAACTTGTTTCACATATAGTACATTTTATCCTTAAACATTTCAAAACATTCTATAAATATGAATATTTAATTATGCCAGCCACCAGTGACTGTATAAAACTGCAAGTTCTGCATATGTTTGGATTGTAATTTCATTCACAATCAAATGCAGCCACTTGTGCAGTGGCATACAACAACCAGCACTATGCTGCACTACATTTCAGTCAGGACATGAGCAGCACTGCTTAAATTCTAGAGAAAGAAAATAAAGAGCAGCTCAGACAAACAGAGCTAGAATACTTTTATACAGGAAGAATATTAATAACCACTTCATCTAGTGTACCATCATTCAAACCCTCCTGATGAAAAAGCCAGAGATGTAACTATGCATCTGAACATCCCAGGTGCTGCACAACTTGTGAACATAAGAAGCACCTTTAGCTCCCACTGACTTCCCCAGCGGTTGCTCACAAGGCATTTAGACACTACCCAGGATTTGGAAGCTCCAGCCCTAGACATGTACAGCTGCTTATCTAGTTATGGGTCCCAAAGTTCAGCACTCTAGAACTGCAAAGTACTGGCAGCTCTGTGCACTGATTCAGTATTAAGTTAAAAAGCAAAAAGCCACCTAAGAATGTTTATGAAATTAGTTTTCATTAGCTAGAGTTAAAAGGTCTATAATCTTTCCATAGGATTTATACATAGGCCAAATGGGGTGAATAAGTGTTCCTAATTTGAATGATCATTTTTCATAGGGTATTAATACACACTTCCAATTGTATGAATGGCATATTACTGCAGAGAATGTACAGTGTTACACTATAATACCATCTATTATTTGATGTATGTGGCTTTTTTTTTTTTAATTGTGAGTATTACTTTCCTGGCTTGAGAGTAGCTTCTCTACAGTTCTAATCAGCACTTTGGAATAACTCAGAGAGATCTGTGACAAGCTTTATTCTCCTTCCAGGTGCATGATGGGACCGAACTTTGGTATTTCATTAGCACTCCACAAAAGCTAACAAAATGAATACAGTTACAAAATTTAAATCAATTTCAAAGGTTTGCTTGAGGAAAAAGCTATGTATCCTCTTAAAGTTACTAATAATTATCAATATCTTTAAAAATAATGCATCACATTGGAGTAAGTGAAAAAATATTTATAAATAAATAAATAATGAACATCTCACTATGGTTTTTAACTGTATACTCTTCTTTCTTCTCTTGTGCAACAGGCAAGGCCAGGGTACCTTGTCTCCTGCCCAAAATATACCAGACTAGTAATACTCAATTTAACCTTGATAATTGCTGAAATGCAGGCAATTCATTCATTCGTGAAAAATGAAAAATGTCAAGTCACTCAGGACATGCATCTACCTAATCTCTAGAAACATTATATACATCTGTAAATTGAACTACTTTAAAAATGACAGTTATACAAGGTTAGAATACCTTAAGTCTTCCCTTGAGTACAGGTCTTGGGACAAAGTTCTTAATTTGTGACTTCTCCAATAATACCTTCCAGCGATGTAATGTATTCCTCCCACTTGACACCTGATCCTGAAATACTTTCATATCTGGCTGAAGAACAGCCTCATCGTCTTTATTAACAAAGTTTTGCTGCTGGTTTGTTTTTTAAATAAGCTCCCATGAATAAAGTTCTGTAAATCACTTACAATATGCTTACCAGTATAAAATTAAAACACTGATAACCAAAATGCTACCTAACTTAGTCCACAAACAAGACTTCGGATGAGGAAAGCTCCTTTGAAGGATACTACATGCTTATGCCAAGTCTCACACTGTTATTTCACTGATCAAGTAGGATATGGAGCATTTATTTCCTTATGAAAGGAATAGCCTATTTCATCTTAACGCTTACATTAATAGACCTGTTAGGACAGTTTCCCAGGGCACAGGCTTCTTATGTCTCAACTGCCAGTGTGCACATACTCGAAGAATGCACTGAGTACTAATAAGCCTAGGTACCTGACTGTTCTCTACTTTGGTGGTACTAGGTCCACATTTGCAGTAGCACAGATCAGGATTTGTCTTTTCTTTTTATTTCCCTCCAACCTTACTATCTCAGAAGGCTTAAAAGAAAAATGCAGTCAACATCCTTTAAAAAATGAGAAGGTACAAAACCCAGAGAAAAATGTCATTAAAAAGCTCTATTAGAAAGAAACCTAACTTTCCTGCATCAGAAAGGCTTCACTCACAGTGCAGGAGAATCTAGCTCTTCAAAACCAAGTCATATTAGTCTAACTACATCATCTTCCTAGTCATCATGGCTAAAATGAAACACGTGGCATTTTGTTCTGAAAAATGCTTGAGAAGAATATGCATGTCACTTTTAATTATGTATCTCCCAGATTTTGTAACTCTTATGAAGAGACTTGCTCAGTATCTGAATAGAAGACCTCAAAGAGAAGACCTCCTTCCTCTGCAAGGAACAGCCTAGAAGATAGTATTCTTACCTGATCTAATGCTCAGCCATGATGTTCATGGGTTCACTTGTTTTAAGATGAAGTACCATTAAGATCCTGACCTCCTGATTAACTCAAAGTGCGTCATCTGTTAGCTGTACATGAAGCCTAATGATCTGAAGGCTGAACCGGCTCGTATTTTTTTAAAAGACAGCTGATCTTAAATAAGATTCAAGCTGTAGAAGAGATAATTGCTTTCCCAGTTAATCTCTTCAAGGTACTAATGAGTACTAAGTGAGTGTAGCCATTTAAAAATTTGCATTCTAATTCCACTATGAACTTTTCTTATTTCAGCTTCCAGCTACTATGCTTTTTTGATATTTTGCTATTAGCTCAAAAGAGTTTTCAGCATTAGATAGCTTCTCTTTGTAAAGGTACCACTAGTCTGAATAAGTAATATCTAACCTCTTTATTAAGTGAAATGGGCTCACTTTTCTAAATTATAACACTATATTCTCAGGGCATTTCACAATTCTGAAGAGATTTAACTTTAGCCATTCATGTCCACTATCTTACAGTAGTTTCAGAAGGGTCCCTGAGCTAATTCAAGCACCTTGACCAAATTCCAATACTTGTAACTAGAAAGCAAATTTTTAAAACAAAGTTTCCAAAAGTCTCAAAAAAAAATCAATTTTTGTGATAGAGATTCTGACCTTATCACTTTGATGTTAAGGAGTATGATGTAGCTTTTCCGCATCAAAAATGCTACATCAGACTAACAATAAAGTTCACATATGAAAAGTTAGTACCACATCATTAATCTTGGAAACTGCTTTCTTACCTTACCCTCAGGATTGCTACAAAATATAGATACAAGATGTCTCTCTATACAAAATTAAACTTTGACTGACACTTAACATAAAAAAAAACTAGTTAATTCTTTTGTGGGGGAAAGAAAGCCCACCTTCAGACTAATTAAGCATTGAAAGTTAAGCACTGACTCAATCAAACTGTCAGAACAAAGTCAGAAACTCCAATTTATTTAAAACACAATAAAGCAAGAGAAGTATTTTCTTTTTCTGCCGCCCCTACTTTTTCAGCTATATAAATGAAGGGAATAAAAGATGATTTTTTAAAGATGCTAATTCTGCTCAGTTTTATGGTGATGGATGTAATGATATCTCCATGTCAGTAAAATATGGCCTAGGAAAAGGGAGTGTAATTTAAGATATTTAAATGAATATGCTACAGAAGTAAAAGAGGTTTGACATGATAATTAAATACTGCGTTACATATGCTTTTACATTAGAAACAAGGACAGATTGTGCAACCCTTACTTGCACTGATGAACATTTACTTATAGCAGTATTCCTATTGACGTCAATGAGACTACTTATGTGGGTAAGCACTCACTAACATGTAAAGAGTTGTGCAATAAAGCCCCGACCATGTTTCATTCCACACATTGTTTCAAGCTTTATTCCTTAACCACAAATTTTTGCTTAATAGTGCTAATAATATTATTTCATTAATGCTGCTGTTCAGAAAAATATATGAGAACACGCAGTTTGTTCAGAATCTGACGTCGCCAAATATTTCAGTTAAATACAAAATCATAGCCACACAAGAATCACGGAATCACTGATGTCAGAAGGGACTCCTGGAGATCTAGTCCAACCCCCAGCTGAAAGCAACCTTTCTGGGCAATTAGAGCAGATTGCCCAGGACTGTGTCCAGTTGGGTTTTGAGCATCTCTGAGGATGCAGACTCCACTGCCTTTCTGGGCCACCTGCTTCAGTGTTCAGCCATCCTCACAGTGAAAAAATGCTTTCTTATTTTCAGATGGAATTTCTTGTACTTCAGTTTGTGCCCATTGCCTCTTGTTCTGTCACTGGGCACCAATAAGAAGAGTCCACCACCATCTTCATTACTCTCCCTCACCTCCCCCCATTTAGACACATTGATAAGGATCCCCCCTCAGCCTTCTCTTCTCCAGGCTGCACAGTCCCAGCTCGCTCAGCCTCTCCTCGTACAAGAGATGCTCCAGTCCCTTTCTGGCCCTTCGCTGGACTCACTCCAGCATGTCCACGTCTCTCTTGTACTGGAGGGCCCAGCACTGAATCCAGCACTCCATACATGGCCTCATCAGTGCTGAGTAAAGGGGCAGCATCACCTCCCTCGACTGCTGGCGATGCTCTGCCTAATGCAGCCCAGGAAGTCTTCTCTACCGCCACAGCACATTGCTAGCTCACGTTCAGAAGAAGCAACTTAAGAACTGCTCAACAGCCAGCCAGGAATTGTAGGACCCAATCCTATCGCAGGTGAAATAAATGAAATACCTTCTCCTGATTTTGATGGTAGCACAACAGAATACATTAAAAAAAAATTAAAAATCTGGATGGCTGGTTTTCCAGAAGTTTCTATTGGTGTAGCAATCATCTACTCATGAGATCTCATTTGGCAAAGCATTTTCCATCAATACTATTTTAGACAAGAATTCAAATAATCTATTTGTTACTACTTTAACATTCTCTTATTGGCAACCACTGTAAAATAAAGTCACAGTGTTTCAGTCAGGCCCCTAGTATACTATCAAGCTTAAGCAAATGCCACAGAATTCAGAGCTAGCTTCAAAAATTAAAAATGAGCCGCTGCATCTTTTCCCTCTCCTCCTCCCCCTCATCATCTCTCCACCCTCTTTGTTTGTTTTGGAGACAGTCTAGCTCACTACCATGTGTTCACCTCCAAAAGCACCCTCAGAAAAAAAAAAAGGAAAAAAAAGAAGTTGGAAAGAGCAGAAGTGAAAAGGAAAAGAAATGGAAGAGATGGAAACTGAGAACTTGTGTTTGTACTGGACTCAGGAAACACCTAAAAATAATGACATTTCACTCTACATTCCTGCATCCATTGTATGTCGTTTCTGCATTGTGCCTTTGCTATAATGATTTATATAAACACCTTTCACAGGCAAGGATGATAAAGTACTCAATGAGAAATAAAATTTGGCTGGAATCACTTCATCCTTCAGTGCCACTCAGTTTTATAATAACCTGATTTTATCTAAAGTCTATTTGAACAAGGCCGTCTCCCACATTCGGATAATGCTTACAAACTATAAAGATGACCGTATAAGATGGGCAGTCTAATACAGGAAATTAAGGCATATTTCTACAGTATTGGCCATAAATTTTCACTTTAGTGTGTTAAGGTCCCAGGGGTTGAGATTCTGATTTCTCTCTGGCACAATGACCAATTGTAAAGTGTTCTCTTAGACTGTAATAGGCCCATTACAGTGTCATATAATGACAAAACAAAATTTTTTAAAAGATACCTAAAAATTACATTGATAGCACATAAACAGACTGATCTACTGTTAAAACTAGTCAGTTAAAAGCTGTATCAGAAGATGTCCAATAGTAGAAGTAAGCAATAATAAAATCAAAACTTCAAAAATTTTAAATCTGTGAAAATAAAGAGATTTAACAAAAAGGAATCTTTTCAATATTTTTTAACTCCTTTCATTCACTCTAGAAAAGCCTCCAAGACTGCAACTTTTGTAGGCTGGAGAACATAAATTTTAAGACTATTCAATTTAACTTACAGTGACATGAATGATCTGGAGAAAGACTCAGTACACCAATAACTAAAAAGTGAGCCTGTGTTGTAGCGCAAGAAAAACAGCCGCATGAGGTCTCTCAAGGATACAATATCAATGATAAAAAGCAGTCATTAAGTCATATTAGTTGTACTAATATACAGAGTAATGGCTTAACAATTTTTATAAGCAACGCTTTGGGGGACTTAATACTATTAGCACTTTGGCCATGTTACTTCATGGACTAACAGAGACACCTGATATTCAAACTCAAATCCCCTGGCATGTCTTTCTAAAGTACAAGCAATCACATAACATATATGCTCAAATGACAGTGATCCAAAAATTGTAACTTCATTGCAAGATATCCAAACATACAAATACGGAATTCAGTAAATACGTTAGATACAAAATATTTTCATAAATAATTTGAATGCACTCCACATGACAGCAGCTGAAGACAGGAAAGGGGCAATATTTCAAATCAAAATTTTGGTGTGTAAGAGGGAGCTAAGGTAAGCTTCCCCTGGTGTCTACTCACGTCAACATGGCTCCAGCACTAAAATTCAAACAAAACTGAAGGGAGAACAGTGCTAAATATGCATAAAAGGGATACAATACTTTTCATAAAAGAAGCTATTCAGTGTGTTACAAAAAATCTAAGGATGAAGGTAACATTTCTTACAGACATCTTCACAGGAAAACCCCACTTTTTTCTCAGTGCCTGAGAAACATTTGACTGCCAAGACTTTTTTTTTTTTTAACTGCAGTCTCTATTATTCCTATCCCAATGCAGGGACATGACAGTCATGTTTCTATAACTGTGCTTTATTTGTAGCAGTCTTTTATTTTATTTTATTCTGTTCCCAAAGTCCAGTACACATAATATTAGAATTTTCTACTAAAGTAACTGAACTTTTTGACCTAGTCTGTGACCTAGTCTCCTCAAACTTGGGATAATCCAGAGCCACATCTAAATTTTTAGGAGACTCAGTGCCTCCTAATATCTAAAGTTCTCTTCTTTGTCAAAAAAGGCATTTGTACCAGGGTTTCCAGGATGTGTAAGATCCTTATTAAGAAATATCCCAAGCAATTAGTTTTTTAGAAGTTGTTGAAAAGTAGAATTTTCCAAGAAACAAAAACATACCAAAATTCTGAAATTAGTTTTCATTCCTATTATAAAAAAGTAATATTTTGCTGTTTCCAGAGGAAAAAAAATGTTTTTATACAGCACACCAAACTGCTCCTATCAGTTATGTACTATTTAATATTTATATTATTTTGTTTAGACTTTGATAAACTGAATTATTCACCAGATTTTTTCTAATAAAACTGATATATTCATATGGGTTTTTTTTATTTCAACAAAGTGGCATTTTCTAAAACCTACAACCAAGTGGTGAAAGTCCACCTCCTCATACCATTCAAAATTCCTCTGTCATGCAACATGCAGTCAGTCATGTGCTTGTTTCTTTAACTTGCCCTTAACGGAAGCACTGGAATGAGCTGAACCTTGGTAATCAGTTTACTTGACAAACTAAAAAGCTAAGTCTTTCAAATAACATGCTCTAGCGGAGACAAAAGCATGGCTGAGCTTCTTTAGAATCAGACAAAGTCTGAAATCAGGCTGTTTTACAATGTAAGCCAGTTACCTAGTCAAGCTGAAGATGTCATCCAAGAGACACGGACACACTGGAATCAAAGCTATCACTCAAAAACTGTTTTGTGCACAACTCTCCCTCACTGAGCACTTATCTATTTAATTACAAATTTTAAAAAACTTTAGTCAGCCTATGAGTCAAAATCATCATCTTAAAATGAAAAGATTAAAACTCAAGGCATGCTTCCCTCTCCAGCAAGAGGTTTGCTAGTAGAGTTATGTGCAAATTAGCATTTGAGGCTTTTCTCCAGGAAAAGAACACTGTAATATCAAAAAACAAACAAACAAAAAAAGTGCTCATAAGAAGCACTTTTGCTGAAAAATATGACCCAAATAACAACCCACATGATAGATTACCAATGAGTGCTTTCACTTACAAAAAGAATAATTACTAATTCAAAAAAAAAATCATTTTCCATATATTCAAACAAGCTGCTGGATAAAATCAGTCCTTATTTGCTTCAGATTTGCAATTAAGTATAGCAGTGAAAAACCCAGAGTAATCTTCTTGTAAGTCATTTTTAATTTAAGATTACTGGAAAGCAAGCAATTTTTATCTTGTTGGAGCTCTCCAGTTAATGTCAAACCCATTTCAAATTTAAAGCAGAGTATCAGCCTTGTCAGCCATGAAAAACACAGTGCATACTTTCCAAACTTACAATTACTGTGAATGGATAATGAGTTGTCTTACTTTTTCCTTTTATGCAAGATGGTAATCGTTTTGTATTAATACAAACTTTAAATGTCTTCTTTGGAAATCTTTTGTGTGCATTAGCATTTTCTTTATCCTAAACAACTTAAGTACTTTAGGTTAACATACTTCATATATTACAAATTTTCTGTAGAGAGAAAAGTCACCTGAATTATAAGCAGTCACTGCAAAAAAAAAAAATTTTCAAGTTTTAACTGAGCAAAGCTGGTAATAGTCGTATGTCTGATACTTACGATTATCTAAACTGCAAATATAATCACCTTTGTGTCTCAGGTTATTTTCAAATAGCCTCTCTATATCAAACATAAACCAATTAATCAGAAGTCACCTTTACAGCTAGCTGCAGCTCTTGGTCGTAACAGCAGAGGCTGTGCATTTGTTGCAGAGAGCAGTGCAGTGCAGGGGCCGTTTGAGGAGCACCTGCTCAGGCGCCCAAGCAGTCTAGCCTCCGCAAGAGGAGAAGGCAACCTGCTCTGGCAGGCAAGGCAGCCCAGACCTCCACGCCACCACAGCTACGCTGCTTCCCTCGCCCAAGCCAGCTCCCTTCAAGCCAGCTCAGAAAGCTCTTTACTCCTCCGTAATGTCGATATTCCCTCGATGGCACAAAGGAGATGCACCATATACATGCAGGGATTTCACAGGGGTTATTAACTTGAAGAGAGTGCTAGATCAAATAGAGGTTTCTATGCCTGATAGCTTGGCACCAGCTTGAAAGACTTCCCATCAACTGCTTTCTTGGCTAATTTGAACATATTGGAAACACCACAAGGAAAGAAAGGCAAAAAGCACAACCATTAAAAAAAAACACAAAAATCCTGAGACACAGTACCTTATAACCTACTTTACATACCAGTCTCAGTAACACAGTCCTCTGTCTCACAGTCAGCTATAAATTAAAAATCTGTTTTACCTGCACATTATAGATGCTTTGAACAAGGTTGCTGCTCTACAATAGCTGCAAGCCTAAAGCAGGGTGATATGCTTACTTTTGGCTGATCTGGTATGGCATGTCTTTGAATTTAAAAGATATGTTAGTAGATGAATGGCTGCTTTTCCACTATTTCAGGTTATCACCAATACTACATAACTTTCTGGATTTCTAGTTGGTGGGCATCTTTAGTTCTAAAAACCCAAGAAAATTCTAAGGCAAATCACACAAGTCAGAGTAACAGCTTGAAACATGCATTGGTAAGATTGGGGAAAATATTACAGGCAAAATCAAGTATTGTAAATCCTCCAAAACTCAGAACTAAAATTCCTCCTTTAAAGAAAAAAAAACAAACAAAAAACCCCACACACACATACATAGGTATAGAAATGAAAATAAAGAAATCCAAACTGTATTTCCCCTCTAGTAACACAACTGGGACAAAGATTAAGAAAGAGGTTTTAAAATTGAGCACAATGTTATCTGAACATACAAATACTACAGTGCCTTAATCATTACTGCAATATTAGCTATTTTGTAGCTGTGACACACACAGGATAAGAGAGGCAACATCTGTAGAGGAAATTAATCTTTTCTTAGATCAAGTGATATAGCTGAGGGACAGAGAGACGACAAGCTTTCAGATACATATGCCCTTCTATAGGAACAAATAAAAATACCCCCCTGTACCAAGTTTGTCTCTTTTCTAATCATAGCACTGCAGTCTGGGAAAATGTTACAATAAGACTTTATAAACAGAACCGAAGCATCCAGTTTAAAAAAAAAAGGGGGGGGGGGGAAGGGAAAGGGAAATAAGTGATTTTTCCATTTAGAATACAACCATTACCATTTCTGATTGTACCTGAAAATAAATATTAATCATTAGATTCAAATTTCCCCACACACACACAAGAATTAATATTTTGCTAGGTGCTGTTTTTGTGCAATTAAGACAGCACTAAAAATATATATTTACCCAGTGTTGTAAATGAGTGCT
Source organism: Apteryx mantelli (assembly GCF_036417845.1). Classification (NCBI taxonomy): domain Eukaryota; kingdom Metazoa; phylum Chordata; class Aves; order Apterygiformes; family Apterygidae; genus Apteryx; species Apteryx mantelli. Next base: position 60,143,365 of record NC_089980.1, on the reverse strand, counting down.
TACCCTAAGCTTTGTTAAAGCAGATGTACATATGGACTGTGATACACTTGTCATACTGAGTATGCTTTTCTAGTATTTTTAATCTTCAAATTAAGTAATCCACAAAAAGAAAAATCTCTCGATTTAAGATATTTTTTGTGTCAAACAGGGCACTAATAAGAACTCCTATACAGAACTTGGATTTGAAGTATCTACGTCAACAGCATAACTGAAATTTTCCTTTCATTTTGCATTGTACATTGCATTTTTCCAAAGCAAAATATGCTGTAGAACTTCCTTTGCTATCTTTACAACTACAGCTGCATTTTTCCTCTATTAGATAAGATTATTTACTTGATTTCTTTTCTTTTCCATAAATTATTCATTACATACGTGGATTGAAAAATACAAAGGTAAGACTTAATGTGCCGTAAGTTTAAAAAAGCTCTTGGAAAATCCAAAGGTAACATCAACCACTGAGATCAAACCCAATTCCATTAAATCAATAGAAAATCCTGTACTCAAAGTGAATTTTTTTTTTTTAATTTAATGTTCAACTAATAACTTTTTATCAGTTATCTGGTAACAAAGGTCCAAACATAAAAAAAACTTAGAACTCATTTGCTTCTTTTGGAGACACCAACACACAAAAAGTTTCAATCAGAATACTGTTCTCTAACTGATCTAATTGTAAGAAATCTAGCAATACAAAATCAGTTAAGACAGAACTCCAAAGAGAACATGAACTCATCTTTGAAATATAAAACATTGTCACTGTAAATGCTTTCAGCAAAACAAACCTTAGTTGTTCACCAACCTGTTTTTTTCTTCTGACTGTATTATTGTGTGCCAGCATCTCTTTCTGAAAGATAATAAAGATAAGCAAAAAGGCTAAAAGAAAAAGAACTAAGAAATGCCCTACTGCGTCAGACCAATACACAGAGGAAAGCTTCGCAATAAAGCCCAGAAGAGACAGGCTGCTTTGGGACCTCAGAACAAGGTGATGCCCAGGAAGAAATTATTCTGTACTAGAACCACACGTAGATTCCCAGTTTAGGACCGATTTTCTTCACTGCAAGGAGACTCACTGCATGCCTGTGACACTATTTCCGCCTGTGGCAGCTGAATTTCTTAAGTTACTCCATTTATGCATTCATGAACAAAGTATCCATGAGAAGCAAGTCATGCAGCAAAACTATCCATCCCTTCTGCCAAGTACTATACTGAAAAACACTGAGGAGATGTTCTCAAAGAATGATGATGTCATCTCTCTTCTAGCTAACCCTTTATCTCGTGGCCTGAAAATAGGTCCAAAATGTTGAATGAATCAAGATCTCCATTCCAAAGTTTTGCCAATGAAACTCTAGCAGCTGAGAACATAGGGGGAAAAAAAAGAGGTGGGCACAACCACCTGGTTGGTATGTGCAGGCCAGCAGAACACCTTATCCACACACAGTTCAGACAGAGTGCTACTACACGTTATGTTCACCTGGGGAGATGATAACAACAGTGGAAAAACTAAGAGGTTAACTGTAAAGTGATTCCTTGACATGCATCCAGGATTACATTTAAATGGGACAGGCATTCGTCCTGTTATCCAAACCTAGAGAACAATTTCCTTCTACAGTATCAAGGGAGATCATGTTGGAGCTTTCCTTTCCTCATGCTCAGCGCAGGTGTATGGAGGATGTGGTCGGAAGCTATGCTATCTCAGCTTCCTCTATACCAAAGAGACACAGCTTGAGAAATTGCAGAAGACACTGTTGCCTGCTCTCATGCTGGTTCTGCGACTGGAGGATAGCCGAGGGATACCTGAACAACTGAGAGTGTCTAACACAGAGATGCGCAGTATCTGGGCATCATAGACCAGCAGGTGCAAACAAAACCACATTTTTCTGTAACAGTACAATACCTTGCTGAGAAGGTAGGATGTGCAGACTCTTTAGCCTTCTCTGCTGAAGCTATTTGAACCAACTCTTAAAACCCTGGAGTCTGCCCTCACTGGCAAGCAGTGAGGAGCTCTAATTGGAGGCAGGAGAAGGAGGGCAGTACATTTTTGAAGGAGATCACTGCGCTTCCACAAATTCACAGGTCACAGAAGCAGACGGAGAGCAAGCAGCAACATACCAGCACAATGACTAGAGGACTCAAGCTGGTAGCAGAGGCATCCTGGGGTCCTGTTTTGTGCTCCTGAAATGATTTCTGGTTTTCATACAATGATTTTTCCTTGTAAAATACATATGAAAAATAATAACTCCCCTTCCCCCTCTTATCTTTAAAAAAAACTCCTTCGAGCATCTCACAGCCATACTACACACACACACATTTTTATTGGGCCTTTATTTTAAGATATAACAAAAGTGATCAAACTGCTACATCAATTAAGGACTATACTTTCCACCTTCCTACCAGAGGTGTAATGCATAGGCTGGAAAGACGTTCTGCAATTACTATGAAAAAAAGCCTTGCAAATCCAGAGATAAAAATATTATTACTTTCTTCTCAGGATCTACTGCTCCTCTTCACACATACACCCGCAAATAAAAAGAAGAAATTCAAGCTTTTCACTATATGAGGCCACTGCTTCTATTAAGTTACTACACAAATATCTGGTGTGCAAATATTACACACACACACGGTGAAATACTCCTTCAATGAAGCTTCAGTGTAATTAATAGAAATCTACCCAGTGTTAGCTTAGCCCTATTACTATGGATACACGTTTATGCTTGTCAAACTAACACAGTGTTTAACACCTCTACAGATTTATATGCTTGTTTTGTTATTAAAAATGCATACAGCTTATTTCACTTTAAGCAAAAATACTTTCTACAATATTACAAATATGAATACAATAAATATGCATGACGCATGTACCTGTCCTTCTATTTAAAGAAAAAGAGCCATAAAAAAGGCATTTTGTGGTCCAGTGTGATGATTAAATCCTGGGAAGTGAAAGATCAGAACTATGATTATCTGCATCAGCGTAACAGGAAGCCTCTACCGTGGATCACAATATCAAGTTGGTAGCTGTTATACATAAAAGTCGTAAGACAGCTCCTGTGCCAGAGAGATTTTGATTTGAGATAAGGTAGTAGAAGTACAGGCAGTTCACTTTGTGAAGTATCAGGAAACAGTTAAACAACAGAATTCAGTATAATAAGATCTGACTCTTGCTGTTTGGAACAGAGAGAAACCTCAGCACAACAGCAGCACTTTTGCTGGAACACTAAGAGTGAAATTTTTTCTGTCAAACCGGACATAACAGCAAAGGAAAAGCAGCAAAAATGCACACACTACTCTTAGATCAGTTACTGCACTGCTTTGTTTTTAAATGCCTCACTTTCTTTCAAATTGCATCATGAGAGAATGCGTTATTTAATTGGAATAGAAACTACAGCAGAAATGCATGTGGTCACAAAAAATTGGCCCAGGCCATGATGTCTTAATGCTGAAAGTCATTCTGTGCTTCAGAACATTAAGAGAAGTAGTTCCTTGTATACCAAGTGGCTCATAAGACTGGCTTATTAGAAGCAGCATTTTCAAAACATTCTCACCTTTTCTTTGCAAAAAAATAAATTAAAATGTCATATGCAACTCCGAGACAGAAAAAAAAATGGTGTTACAGAGGTCTATATACTCTTTTATGTCACTCTTTTTTTAAATGACATGGATCTTGCCATAAGCTATAATTAGTTCTGCATTTCCCATTATTTTATCAAGTTGTAAAAGCAATGAGTAAACTGTAATTTTTATCTTTGACTACAAAATAGTTTATTTTCATTTAAATATCACCTTGACATACAAGAAACTTGAATTAATTAAATCCACACAAAATTTTATGAGGGGACAAAAGAAAGAGAAGTTAAATGATTTCTGCACTTTGTTTTCACATAAGTTTGGCAGAGTTTAAATGAGAGCTTCTTCATTCTATGAAATCATGAACTCTGCCAGCTTTAAAAGCTTGTGACATTCCTGACACTGAAAGACAAACTCAAGACAGTATATTAGTATTATATTAATGCTATAGCTATACACTCATATAAAATAAGAAATATTTCAACATTAACATGTCTCCTACCAGGAACCTTACATATTATCTACAACCCCTAAGACAATGTCTAACAGTATTTATACTTCTATACACAATGACCTTGCTGTATGTACCCTCCATAAACATTTTCAAATACAATCCTTGTCAGGTCCTTTTAATCATCTAAAGTACTGTCTCTCTTCCATATTCCCAAACAAACAGCACAGCTAAAATACTGGCTGCACATAAACACTAATCTCCATTAATTTAACTAACTGCTGTTACTGACACCAGAAAGAAAAAATGATTTTGCATTCAGCAACCAGCTGGATTATGAAGTTGTAACAAAGTAGTCGGTCCTGAGGAAGAAAGGCTTAAATTCACACTCTCACTTCAGCAAGGGAAGAGCCTGAAATAGCACTCTGCATGGCAGAGTTAAACTTCCGTTCTTTAGCCTTACTTTGCCTTGCTAGCGAGTATACCCCATAAGGCAGTCAAAACTTCACAGATTCCCCCAACCTAATTAACTCACTATAAATCTTTATTGAAGACCACCACTTCTATTGAAGATTTTCTTCTACTTTTCACATTATTATACACACAGTAATCTATCCCAAAGGCTCAACATCAGTCAGGTTATCAGGAGGGGAAGGAGGGGGAAAAAAAAATTTCCATCAATATACAGAATTATATGAAAATACAAATCTCACATATAAAAGGGACATAATTTAAAAGAGGGGAAGGGGGAAGGGCATTATTTAGGATACTAGCCTTCATTGTAGGAATCTTATCTTCAGAAGTGCAAAGCATCCCCATTTACTCTCACTTAACAGGGGCCAACTCCGCAATGTTGCCAAAAATTGGCCTAGTCTAGAGAAATCTTGACAGAGATTCTACAGTGTCTAATGTTTTCACAATACTGTATGGTAAAGCTCAGCAGCAGCTCTTGAGTCCATCATTCAGAAAGAATCATAGCACACCCATTTTTAGGAGAAGAAAAAGGAGCACTTCTATTCAAAGTCCCTATTTACTCTTCCCTCCATATACTTGATTGGAGTGACTGTTTCACTTGCAAATTTGGATGCTAAAAAGTATGGCAAAAAAGATTTTTCCCTGTCATTTGAAAAAATAAAAATGAACAATATTCATCTTACTTGACCAAAAATCATATAATTAAAAAAAAATGTTCAGGGTCTAATGATTTTTCAGATCACCTCTAAATCCTGAGAGCAGCAGCCAGCTTTCTCACTTCCCAGTTCTCCAAAAAAGGTAGACACATATCTAGCAAAAGCAATGAAGTCTGACACACAGCAAGTGATTCTAAAACAGCACTGTATTAAACAGAGGTCTGGAACAAACCTTGTGGGCCTAGATTTGTAAATTCACTTATAAAACATATTATTGATCTTTTATACCTGTAGAAAGTTGTAAGTTTCCAATGAAACACCATCTCTGATGAAATAAGGAAGAGGAATCAAAAATGTTACACTAAAGCAAATCTCAGTTTCTGGAAAGACTGAATTGTTCCCACAAACGTCATACCCAAAAAAAAGCATCCTGATACTTTGAGCAAACATAGCAAAGTATGACAATAACGGGATTTAATTTGGAACTTGAAAACAGTGCTTTGAAAGACTACAAACCATATTTCTAGAGATTAAATCCTCACCTAAAGATGACAGACGCTTTAATAAGCTTTTTAAGAGAGTTATAGCCCTTTAGAAATCTGAGAACCATTTATTTCTATGACAGTCATCCAACCTGCTTCAGTACTTTTGTAATTCCTACCAGCTAAGGGAGAGAAAGCATTGTACATATTTGGATAATTCATACCCAGTTATAATACAGTGCTGTAATAACATCCTGGCTCTCAAGTGATAAAAGGAGAGCTGTCAGTTTAAATTAATTTAAATCATGGGTGGCCAAAACTTTTCTTTTTGATGTGCAGGCAGGGCAAAACAATAGCTAGAGGCTCTAGGCAACAACTGTCCCATCACTGCTTCCCTCTAATCCACACAGCACATTCCTTCAGTCCACAAACTCTGAGCTTGCCTGGCCTGCTTTAACAGGAATCTCACACCTCCTTTCGAAGTGAAACCTCCTATTGCATCTTTTTTTGTTGTTGTTTGTTTCAAGGTAGTTTCTTCAGTACTTAGTAAAAGAAAAGAGAATATGTTTTTCTGACTATGGGGGCCAGGGGGAGTGGGGGGACAGCAGCTGACTGCTTGTTCAGGTGCTGCCGTTTGGCCTAAGCTCTCTACAAAGCACTAACCGTGTGAAAATGTCATCCACTATGCTGAACACCATTTTGAAGGGTCGCATTACAGGCATTGGAGGCCTACCCGCTATGCCCACCAAGACCATATGCAAGAATATACCTATTTTCTCCAAAGCTCATGTTTTGCCTTTACATTCATCGATCATTGCTTATGCCAGCCCACAACCAATAACACACCACAGATGTGCACTACAGTATGCCTTACCTTAGGTCCTCTTGGTAACTGTGTTCACACCTTAAATCGTCTCCTGTCCAGACTTTTGCAGTTCCCCACACAAAATACTAAATGCAAGCACTTTTCATGAAGTCTGAATGCCGTGGCTATATTGTGCTGTCAGGAGAGTTACTACGCTTTTTTCAGCTCTCTCCTCTGTCCACCACATTCTATCCCCTCCATCACAGACTCCCCACAGTCACGGCCAGGGTGACAATTTTAAAATGACATACTGGTGTTCCAACTTTTCCCAGTCGAATTCTCATTTTCTGATGTTCATATATTCACCTAATCTCTTTGCCTGCTCATTTTGTTTCTTCCATCCTGGCTCCTTCTCTTGCTTCATCTTGAGATTTTCTACAAGCAGAGATGGAGATATCCAAATTTTAGGTGTCTTTAGTCTTGACGCACAGGTCAAGAATATTCTCCCCCCTGCTGTAAGCAGTAAGTACCTATTTGAGGTAGCATGTCTATAAATACTGCCCAAAAATCTTTCCTTCTCCTAGATTTCAAATGACTTCCAATCCATGGCATTTTGGAAGACACTATATTAAGAATAAGAAGTAAAAGTGAATGAGCTTCTTAGTCGCATTAATTTAACAACAGCAGAATATTCACATACCAAATTCTGTTTTGGAAGAAGAAAGCTGTGAACAAAGCTGAGACTATTGTTTTCTGTGGAAGAAAAAAAGAGGAGGAGATTTCCAAATCTTGTAATTCTTACATTTTCCCATTTTCTGCCAAGATTCAGACAAGGGAATAAAGGCTTAAAATGTAGGTCTGTCCCTAATTGTCTAAATTTTTTTTTATTATTATTATTATTACTAGTGAGAATACAAAGCTGCAATGTTCATGTTCACTATTACAAAGCTTCTGGACTTAATTAATTAGTTTTATAGATTCAAAGTTACAACTGAGGTGATAAAAAAAAAATCAATTACACAGTAAGCAGCACAAAAACATAGAAATATGAGAGAATCCCTAGTCTCTCCCAGCTCCAAAGCAAGATCAAAAAGTACTCCTAAGTGCACCCCTTCTCAGGTATTATTCAAAACCTGTTCTTAAAGATCTACAGTAGTAGGCATTCCAGTTGATACTGTCTATATATTTCTTACTATTTAATCTGCATCTTCCTGCTGAAAATCCTACCAGTTTTCTCCTGTGCTATCACTTCCTCCTACGGAAAACAACTGTCTTGCTCTGTGTAACAACTTCCCACAAACTGAAAGACTGCTATACTTTGTATCCTTCTCTTCACTCCATCTTCTCCTTTCTAGATTGAACAAAATTCATTATGCTTTTCTAAACCTCTAACAGCTTGTGTTGCTTTCCTTTGGATTCTAACTTGTTTATATCCTCAAATCCTGGTGTCATAATGCACACATGCTACTTAACCTATGCCCTCACCTGCAATGAGCAGAGTGGAATAGTTGTTTCTTGTTTTACTTAAAATATTTGTTAATAGACCTTTTGCCACACTTTACCTTGTTGATGATTTTGCAGTCCATTACTACCCCCACATCTGATTCTGCAGTACTTCTACCTAGCTATTCCAGATTTTGCATTTGTATGTGCTGTTTTTAGCACTATTTACCATATTTCATTTTGTTCATTACAGATCACTATTCCAATTGATCAAGATTTTTGAAGACCAAACCATCTTTGCGACTTCTCCTTCCTTGATGGAATCCACAGATTTTTGTGCACATATTCCCTATACCAAGAGGAATATGAAATATATCTAGCCCCAGAAAAGACCTGTTCATGCTCTGAAGTTCAACAGCAAGCAACTAAAAATTGTTCTTTTAGTAAAGTTGCTCAACTGGTAAAGTAATCCTACTATAACAAATTAAATGACAGTTCCCAATTTTACTTGCAATAATGACAACACATTGAACTGCATGAAAGTTGAGATAAATTTCTGTAATCCACCATAGCAGTTCTCAAACTGAGAAGCAGACAAACCTGAAATGATACAGGAGGAGGAGGAAAGGGAGGGGGAAAAAAAAGGCACAGGAAGTGCTAAGTTTATCATCATAAAGTCGCTGTCACACAGAAGTCACAGCAGTGACGGACAGCTACTATCGGTACCCCTTTCGAATGCCTGAGGCACGACAATTTGGGAATGCCTTTCTGAGACAGGGAAGGCACCCAAGGGCATGGACAGAAAAGGTACGTCACCTGCCCCAGCAGCCTTGCCTCCCACTATCTCACCATCTCACGCCAACTCCTCTCTCGCAGCCTGAGGCAGAGTCACAGGCCCGGGCTTTTGCTGTGGGATGCAGAGGAGGAAGCAAGCCACCAAAACTCAGTACTGACCCGCGCAGGGGCCAGCGAGGGGCAACCCATGCAGGATTAGGGTCTGGAACAAAGAATTCAAGATGAAATTTCACTAAATCCTACTGACTAGGCTGCACCTAACTTCCATAAATATTCTTTGACCTGTTCTCTTCCTACGATGCTCTGTTAAAACAACCGTATAAAATATTTCACCACAATTAACCTTTTTACAGACATTACTTCAGCCTTCAATAGTCACATCAGTTGCAACTATTTTCTGGCTCTAATTGCTAGGTTTTTTCTAAGAACATCTTGGGTTTTGTGTTTCACATTAGCTATAATTCATTTTACATCTCACCATTTCTAATTTTGTCAAGAGTGGTACCATTTTTCCAGTTACTCTTCATAACATAGCCTGACTTAAAAGAATGAGAAAGAAAGTTATATGCTCTGTATTAACATTATAAAAAATTTAAAGTGTTACAAAAACATTATTAAACAGTTCATTCCCACAAAAATCTGTTTTTTTCTAAATAATGGAGTTATCCAAAAGGCTTTTGATCTGTGAGATTCACTAGTTCTTTTAAAGCAGCTTTTACTTAGGAAAAAAAAAAAAGATTTCATGATTTTTAAGTAATGTAAGCAATATAAAAATTACATCAAAAACAAGAGGAGAGTATGAAGCACAGTGCTTCCCTAGAAGACGATGAGGGCATGCTGCTGACTTCAGTGAAAGCCACTTCAGCCTCTAAATTGCTAAAATGACCAAAATTACATAATTATTCGCACTAAAACACAATTATCTTTTCAGCCTATTATTAAAATGATGCTAACAGATAAAATGAGACTTTAAAAGTTATTTCATATTTTATAAACCTTAATATTTTGTGGGTAAAAACTATTTACAGTCACATTACACAGAAAATTAATACTATGTATGATAGCTTCCCACTGCAGACTTCTGAAAATGTTTTTGTCTTCAAAGTAATAATCATAATTCCACCAAAAATTATCTGAGGATAATCATTCTTGAATCCACAGGGTGAGTCTTCATCATACTGAAGTTGGATGGTGAAATTTGAGCTCAATTAGCTACGATATCAACCTGCGCTTCCTGTTGGGATGTTTAAGCAGGAGACCAGATCCATCAGATACAGATCATCTCTAAATACAGCAATTATGATTGTACACAGGTATGCACACAATGTTTTGGTAGCTCCTTTTATAGTATTTCTGCTGTGAATATTTAACTCAATACTAACCTTTTCAGTCATCTTCAAAATACATTTTCTTGAATGAAGTTTTATCAGAAATTCAGTCCTTAGAAACCAGAAGCAGCAGAGGACTACGGGAAAGCCTCTCCCTCCCTACGCCTAATGAGGCTCCTCAAAAACATTCTTTCCTAGACATTATCTTAACTTGAGAAGAAAGCGTACAACACTGTATGACAGGACTGGGAAGGGGAAGAGAGCTAAGAGAAACCCTCCTAAATAAGCAGGAAATAATGCACACTGTGATATGGAAGAGGGCAGAAGAGGTGGGAGAAAAACCACTATTTCTAATGAAATTCACTGTATAATTCATTTCTAAATAAAAATTCCCAAATGCATTAGAGTTACACATAATGAAAACCATATTCTTTTCATTTTCACTTCTCACACAGTCAAGAAAATACATAATCACTTGATGCTAAATTTCACTTCAGGATCATTTAGGTATCTCTTAAGACAGCTATTCACTTTAGAAGTAACATAGTCTTTCACAAAGAATAAAGTAATACTATACCTAATATTCCTACCGTAATATGAGACTGCATAATCTACCAATGATATGAAGAGTTGGGGCTTTTTAAAAGTGCTTATGCACCCAATCCCTACTGATCTCAATGGAAATAAAGCACTTCTGTGTCTTAGTCTTAAATGCTGTGCATCCAATCCAACACACAGTCCCCAAGGCACTAATCCTGTGAGCTCTTCTTGACTGGAATTTCAGCTGAATCTTGTAAGTGTTGCCTATACAGCCAGTGCAGCAGAAGCCCCAAGGCAAGTTGTATTTTGAGATACCAAAACAGATATTTCAGTGATTTCCAACCCAACAATCCAAGTGAATAGTACTGAGATCTAGCACTACCCTGCAATTCTGAAAAGCTGTTTTGTATCAGAGTTCCATGTTTGGGGTTTTAAATATATACAAACACACCCAAATGCAACATACACACTACTTCTGAGGTAATTTTTGATCTATGATACACGGATGAGGTTTTAGAAATGCATGACAAATTAAGTTCAGGTACCACTAACAGAGCCTCAACACCTGGATATCCCCTTAGGAGGTAAAGCCTTCCAAAAAGCTTTGAATCAAGATCAGAATTGTTAGTCCATGCTGTGCTCCTTTCTGTCATAGTCTCACTTCCAACAGCAGCAGCAGCACTTTAAAACTAGCTCTAGCAGGTTTACAAGAGTTTCAACAATAGCAGCCAACGCGCTGTAGACACGCACTCACAAAGGCCTTTGATATCTGTGATTAATAGGGTCATCTCAGTAAATCTGCTTTGGATTTAAAAAACATACACAAAAATTGTAAGTTGCATAATGTAAATTTTGAATCACTTGTACACAGATGAATGTACAGTTTTCAAGCAAATATACAAAAACATAAGCATGTGATTATGAAACATGTTCAGTTTCATACTTTAAGAAACACTACAAAACTTAAATCTTTGGAGTCATGTAAACTAATGGCTCCATCTTGCTTCTAACACTTCTAATATTCTGCAATATACAGCAAAATTAATTATTTTATTAAGAAAAAGTTAACAAGAGAACATATATTATTATTAAAGCATACTCCCTTCATAATCAGTAGCACTAAAACTACAATATATTACAAAAGTCACACAAAAACTACAAGTTGAAAAGAAACAGTAAAGAAAACAGGACTTTATTATACAGAATACTGTGCAAGTCTTATATATTTACTGTGGAATCATTTTGAAAACTAATTCATTTTTAATCATAAATTTAGTCTTAAATTTGTGATTTTTCCATCTGTTCCTTGGTAAGATATTGGGCTCTTGAAAAGCATACCCCATAAGCACTATAAATTGAGCTTAGCCATCATGTTTTACAAACAATACATGTAGTATTTTGCATCTGAAGCTGCAAGTACAGTCAAATATACATCTTGCATGATGAATTAAACACTTTTTTTTTTAGCGGACATTTATTCTTGCCAAACAATTTAGAAATAATACTAAATAGTTTAAACAGACAGAACCCTGGCCTCAATTCAAGAAAAGCAGCAAGATGTTAAAAAAATACCTCAACAGAGCTGCCTTTTTCAGACAAAGAGCCTTTTTTTTCCCTTTTGGCACAGAAGTTTGGGAACAGAGCCAAGGTGCTACTTATCAGCTGTTTGACATCAGGGGAGGACTGTGTGCGTCAGTGGACCCAGTAGGGACCCCTGGTTTATGGCAATGCACCATGTGGTTCTTATCTTATCAGCTCGTAGGGTCTGGCACTTCAACCACTGCAGTGTGAAAAGGGGAGGCGGGGGGGGGGGGGGGGAGAAGGGGAGGAAGGTGTGTATAAGCTGGAGGGAGGAGGCGAAAGGGGACTTGTGAGCCAGGTTGTGCTATGGGATAGCTAGAGCCCAGACTATACTTTGGCCTATTGCGGTGCGCACTGTTGCAGCGCACCATAATGGAGATTTCTCCCACTGTCCCCATACACTTGCAGGGGAGAGGAGCTACTGTTTCCCATTTAGTTTCCGAGAAAGCAAGGCAATGTATACGTCAGGGGACAATGGCTCCTTTCATATATAGCTGCCGGAGGGAGCTGTCGGAGAAATGGGGAATAAGATACACTCATGAAAAAGCTTATCAAGATAAAGTACATCCTCCAGGAAATCTTTGAACTGGTGTAATTTCTTACTGCAAACAACATTTAAATGGCCCAGTTTACTTCTTCAAACGCACAGCTTCAGCAAGATTTATTGCTAAAGCAAATTGCTCTTGGGGCCATACTGTATTGTACGTCTTGCTTAAGTACAACTCCAAGCTTAAAAATTGGTTGCACAAATGAACATTTGTATTCAGTGATTAGAAAAACATTCTCCCAGGAAGGTAACCATCAAAGATAACTTCTGCTTTCCAAGATTTATTCCAACTCAAAAATTAGTATTATTACTCAGAAAAATGATTTTTGTCTTACCCCAACCTTCCTACACAATGTGTATGAATCAGATGGTAAAACAAAAAGCCACCTCCTTCAGATTAAATTAAGCACTATTTTATCTCAAAGCAGAGTGAAGTTAACCCATACATTCTAAAACTGCATCACAAAGTACAAATTACAAGAAAAAGAAAAAAAAGAGAAGTTGGTAAAGTATCTGTGGGAATTAGTGATTTTGTACTCCCAACCAATTTTTACAATTCTTTTCAGATATTTCTCTGCAAAGATTTTTCATCTTATACTGCCATGAGCCAGACTAACACAACTACGCAACACAGCAGAATTGCTTAATACTTGCACAGAAATCTTATTTATTACAGATTACAGCAGAGCTCCTAGAACTTTAATGCTTCCTTGCCAAAGTACTAGCACTAGGCTGTTTATTATGAACTTCTATTCACTTTAGTGAAGGTTCTAGTTTTGTTATTTCAAAACACAGTTTTCATAAAGAATACAGTCAAAAATTATGTTCTGCTGCATACAGTCATCCTATATTTTAAGTTTCATTCTTCATGTTATGTCAGCTTTCTAAACCATAATAATCCTGTGTAGTTTGTGGGACAATCGTTCATCTGAAGAGGCAATATGCTTTTATGGTCAAAATGCCCTAGGAGAAATGAAGAATTAAATGAAAACACGTCCTAAGCCTTTGTCAACATTGCCATTAGGAGAATAAAACCAGTACTGTGAGTTTAGTGTATTTTGGGAAATTTTCCAGTACAAGTAGTACACTCTCCTCTCTCCAAATATGACCTGACTATTTATGAGGTAAATATCAATAATGTATTTTTATATAAAACACAACATAGAAATTTACTATCAAAGATCCTGACATATAAAACACCACTATCAAGTGAAGTACTATCTATCCACTCTTTTGCTATGAAAATCTATGAAATTACCACAATATGTTACTATTTTTCTGACTGAAAGAAAAATTACCTACTTACAGTAACAACATGTTTGACAGAAGAAAAAATGTTATCAGGTTTAGGAGATAGACAGAGAAAAACACATTTGGAAACCTGAAGAAAAACATCTTTAGACCATACTTTGCAATCTAACCCTTACAGACAGATGTCTGCAGCTGGATAAAGTCTCTGTTCTGCCCATCACAAAGGCCTTTGCACACAGATGGGGATACAGCATTGACAGCTGGCAAAGGATGGGGATTTCCTTTGACTTAAAATATTGCAGCCTAAATACAGAAACTATTGGGAGCCTGAACCATCACTTCATGCAGAATCACATGTCTGAGACTTACAGGAGAAGGTGAGTTTTTAAATTGTTTGATTTTTTTCAAGAAACACTACTCTTCATACCTTAACAGAAAATACAATTGACAAAATGAATTTTAAGTACAGCTACAGATCTATGACACACAGATACATAAGCACTAGATGTGACAGCTTCCTTAGCCAAGAAAAAAAAGTCACACATGAAACATTAATGTGCATCATCATCTTAAGACCATGTCTTTGTCATACTACTGGGCTGCTTGAGCACAAAAAAAGGCCTACCTTGTATTCTGCACTTCACAACTCCCACTTTTTTTTGAGCAAAACAATCATCAAGATCTCAAAACAAATACAGAATACCAATTCATTTTATGTGACAGCCTAAAGACTAAATGCTAAATTTAGAGTTAGATACCAGTGCTTTGCCAGCTGTTAACACGAAGTAATTTTTTTACATGATAAAATAATATCACAGATGCTACACGGTGAGGATATATGCTACATACTATTCACGTGTGGCTTTTTTCAAATATGAAAGCTCATCTGTTTTTATAACCCATCTCTCCTTTCCGGTGTACAACAATGAATATTCAAAACTACTTCCAATTATGTCAGTGACCAAACTACGTTTTAGATAACTTCCCTCCATCCCTGTCCAAGTCCTGCAAAAATCAACATAGGCCTGGAAGAATAAACCAGACTATGCTCCTTGCATATTCTCCCCCAGTTTTCATTTAGATTGCATCTAAATTCAAATTAATGAGATTAACATTATGATGTCTAACAAAGATCTGATGCCACAGTAGGTACATTCTCACCCACCAAACTTCCATTGTTTGTATTGAGAAGACATTAAAAAAAAAAAAAAAAAAAAAAAAAGGACGCCAGGTTGATTTTCATCTTCAGATTTTAATCTGCTGTCAGACAGAAAGAAGTTGGTTTAGGAATTCTGTTGTTGTTTTACCGCTTATTGTAGACTTATGTTGTGGGGTTTTTGTTGTTTTTTTTTGGGGGGGGGGCTTTTTGTTTCTGCAAGGAGAAAGAAAAGAGGAGAAAATAAGGAAAAAAGGAAGACAACAAAGGATTTTTTTCTAGAAAATACTAGAAATAACTAGAATTCAAGTTATTTATGGGGAAGTGATTACTATTCATGCTGAGTATGGCCAATTAAGTGGTTTTCCTGTAAGAAAAATTCTAGGGAACAGTTCAGTAGTAAATGTCTATTTGGCAGAAAACTGAAATGCCCAACTTCTCACTGACATTTTTAGATGAATTCCTAAAACAAACAAAACTGCCACTTCTATCCTGAAAAAGAAACAAAAACCAGGTGGCTCAGTTTGGGATTGGAACTCTGGATCAGATACCAGAATCCACCTTTGAGACAACACACTCCTCCAGAGGAGGTTGCGTCAGATGTTTCTTACTGTGGCTAGGTTCCCCAACAGCAGAAATATGCTTCTGCCAACCATAATCCTATCCTAGAGGAAGAAATTCTGATGACACATTGGTCTAAGCACCGGAAAGAATAAACAAGTCTGGCCCTCTGGTAGAGTGTGTGACCTGCCAGAACCACACATAATGAGATTAGTGGAGATAGAGCCACAGCATAACCAGCAAACTTGTTCACACATGGTCAGGCTTTCAACACAAGTACTTGTAGCTGCAGTCCTTGAAGCAGGATTACTAAATGTAACAAGGAGGTAGCAATTCTGGATTAAAATCAGTGATTTTAAATATAACAATTTCAAAATACTTTTCTGAAAGTAGCACAAGCTGGGAGAGGAAGGGGTTTTTTGTTATTTCATTTTTTAATAGCAGTAAAAATTCACTCGTTTTTGATTTTAATATAAAACTCTAAAAAACATTAAATATTAAATTCTCTGATGTTTTAAAGAGACCAAAAATTAACAGGGATTATTTTATATTCTCTGTAAGTGAAATAAAAGTTATAATGAGCAAATAGGCTAATTCATTCTTCCATTCAGGTGACAAAATACAAGGGGGGGGGGGAAAGACATGTTACATACTCAATTAGTGAATGGTTTATGCAAAAAAATCAAATCCCAAGATGAAAGAGAGGAACAGTCCTGTGGCAAACAATGACCTGAGAATTAAAAGAAATTTAACTTTCCAATTCTTGTGTGACCACAGAACATTGCTTCAGTTCATATGCCTTATTTCTGTATCTGTAGAATGGAAATAACTCTTTTAATTCAAATTTTGTCTCTTCTCTTAGGGTAACATCCCAATGCTTACATGCTAGTTCTATTCCTGTATTTAGTCTAATGAAGTCAACAGGATATCTTTATCTGCTTAAATATGATCACATCCGTGTTCAGCAAAAGAAGGACTTTTGTTTGTACTCTCCACAGGTTGAGCATCCCATTTAGCACAGTGAGGCATTCATCTTAAACAGATCCTCTAAAATATTATAAATACAAAAAAATCTTGTCATTAACCATTCTTTTATAAGCACTTTTATTGATTCCTTAACTTTTCATAGCCGTTTTCTCCATAGATCTTCAAACTACCACGAAAGCAGTGGCTGAAATCAAGACTCCCAACACCCCTAATCAGAGAGATGAAGCAATCCCCAAACCTTCCTACCTTGTCAGCAAAACTGCATCGGACTTTGAAGCAACACTGCTTTTTTGACACCCTGTAGTAATTCCATTCAACAGCCTGATACACATAAATAGGAATGCATCAGTCAACCAAAATTGCACAAAGAATTTAAGTCAGAAGGAAAAGAACTATATGAGTTAAATTGGCCAAAACAAAGGATTAACACATCTTAGCTAATGTAGTGCCATGAGAAAGTCAACAACCCCATATGGTATAAATTGTTATCTTATCCAAAGATAAGACACCTCCACAGCCAGAAGAATGATTCAGCAGGGACAGAAGGAAAAGAAATTGTTTCCTTAACCACATCAAATTTCTTAAAATACTCTTGCAAATAGTAGTACAAAAGGTATGCATTCAGGCAAATAGTATTTCAAAAAGCCCCAAAATGTGCTTAAAATATATTAAGAAAACAACATAAGAAATTGAAATATAAACATGTGCCCTCTTTAAACTGTACTGCAGGAGTTGATGCTTGCTTTTAAACATTTTTTATTTTATCCACAGAGATCTTTGTCAACTTTGGCAAGACAAACAGCTGTAGGGATGTACAAAAAATGACAAAGCACTTTGTGCATAAAAGGAATTTTGAGTCTATTATGACAGAGCTGTACTTGTTTTTAAAATACAAATTATGAAAACCACCTAAAGTTATGGAATTACTGACTGTTCTGCTCTTCTTGCATTACATCATGGGAAATGCTACAGAATTAGCAGAAAATAATCTACAATGGTATTAAATTACTATTTAAGAAGTCTAGCAGCATGAAATTCTACAGAAAAATAAACTTTAAATAAGGTAATATAAAAAAGTGTATTATGCAGACTGAGTAATACTCTCCATAGTCTTGGGTTTAGATTTTATCTTCATTGAACAATAAAACGGTCCCATAAGACAACAGTATGAGAAAATAAGTACATTATAAAGTATATTTAGAAACAGAGAACCTTCTATTTATTTTTATTTAGGCAAACTGTTTATTTCCCCACAAAATTCAGTAAAGCTATCTAAATCTATAACTTTCAAAAAATATCAGGGACATACTCAGAGTTATGACCATTTTTAATTCTAACTAATATGAAATTATGGACTGTCTTAACATCCATTCCTATTTTTTCACAAGGAAATAAGTTTGTGACTTTAAAAGTACAAACTAAAAATCTTGTTTCAAGACAGTTTTAAAAGGGCTGAAAGGGCATTCATACCAAAAACATTAGCAGTTAAGTGTTCTGGTAACACATTTTTTCCACCTTAGCAAAAGTTCTCCTAATACAAACCATGCTGTCTTTACTAACACTGTCAAGTAGCAGATGCACTTCCAGATCTACACATTATATTACATGACTTTACATTGCATGTCCAAATCATTCTGTTCTGGAAATTCAGAAAGTGCTAGCAACCTAAGTATTTCAGTAGAGCGTTCATAGCAGGCTGCCTTTACCAGGGCAGTCTCCACAGCACCAGGTAGGCTCAGTTCAAGAGGTCTGGCCTTGCTTGTGGGCACTCTTTTGGCCCGTATGCTGCCAGCTAACACTTCCCATCAAGGGAAGCTTTCCCAGGACACCTACAGCGGAGACAGCACAGTACAGGATGCTATCAGAGCCTCCCGTGGAACTGAAGCGGGTTGTAGGCAAATCCCACAAAGCTCGATTTCAGCCTGTAGAGAGCTTTCATCTCATTTTACCTCAAAGAGAAAACACGATGACATACAGATAAGCTGAGCTTTTTTTTTTTTTTGTCCATTTCAATGGTAGAGGAAGTGGTACTTATATATTTACAGAACCATAAATTCTTAAAGAAATGCCTCAAGACATAAACATTCACTGTGCAGAGAAAGAATAACAAAGTGGTCTGCATTAGTAAAGAAAGCCTATTAATTGCATTGAACATAACCCTATTCTTCAGAGACAATGGCTCTAGCTGATTCTTAAGAGTTCTTGATACTTGGCTGATCTGGTACAATTTTAATGCCATTTTTATTTATGGGCTTTTGCTCAGCAGCTCCAGACTAACTTACACTACAGTGTATCAGACATCCTACTGGACACCCACAATGATAATGGTATCACAATTCAAAATGACACTGAGCTGCTCATTTCAGGGGCAAAGTGCAATTTTAAAATGTACTCCTTTACCTTTTTGAAAGGCTGCCCAGAATTGTTTCACCTATAACTATACCAGCCCTCGTCCCTGCTATTCTCCCTGGCATCCTGAGTCAGCATCAGCTTCAGCTCTACCTACACATACTCCTTTCCTTTCATGCTAGTGAAACCCAAGATCTTCCTTCCCAGACCAGCCAGAAGCACCAAGTCAAGCTAAAGCCATACCTGGAGAGTAAGACAGAAAAAGATGTTTCCAAAATATAATAGGGATTGTACTGATCACAATGACCTCTGAACTGCAGTTTAACATTTGTCACAGAATCAGAGAATGGCTGAGGTTGGAAGGGACCTCTGGTGATCATCTAGTCCAACCCCCCTGCTCAAGCAGGGTCACTACAGCACGTTGCACAGGATTGTGTCAAGATGGCTTTTGAATATCTCCAAAGATGGAGACTCCACAACCTGTCTGGGTAACTTGTTTCAGCGCTCAGTCAGCCTCACAGCAGAGAAGATTTTCCTCATATTCAGATGGAACTTCCTGTGTTTCAGTTGGTGCCTGTTGCCTCTCATCCTATCCCCGGGCACCACTGAGAAGAGTCTGGTCCCATCCTCTTGACGCCCTCCCTTTAGATATTTGTATACATTAATAAGATCCTCCCTCAGTCTTCTCCAGGCTGAACAGGCCCAGCTCTCTCAGCCTTTCCTCATAAGAGAGAGGCTCCAGTCCCCTAATCATCCTTGTAGCCCTTTGCTGGACTCACTCCAATAGTTCCATGTCTCTCTCATACTGGGGAGCCCAGAACTGGATGCAGTACTCCAGATGTGGCCTCCCCAGGGCTGAGTAGAGAGGGAGGATCACCTCCCTCGACCTGCTGGCAACACTCTTCCTGATGCACCCCAGGATACCATTGGCCTTCTTGGCCACAAGGGCACATTGCTGCCTCATGCTTAACTTGGTGTCCACCAGCACTCCCAGGTCCTTCTCAGCAGAGCTGCTTTCCAGTAGGTCAGCTTCCAGCCTGTACTGGTGCATGGGGTTATTCCTCCCCAGGTGCAGGACCCTGCACTTCCCTTTGTTAAACTTCAAGAGGTTCCTCTATGCCCAGCTGTCCAGCCCATCAAGGTCCCTCTGAATGGCAGCACAGTCCTCTGGGCTATCAGTCACTCCTCCCAGTTTTGTATCATCAGCAAACTTTGATGATACATGAGGAGCAAGAACATTTCTTCAGGAGGAGCAAGAGCATTTCTCCCCATACAAGAACTGACCAGTTTCCAGCCTTCATCTTCTACAGAGTTATGACTTACTGTTCCACATAGCACAGAGCCTGCCTGCACCTCCACTGCTGTGTGGGGTTGAAACTCTTGAAGCTGTAGGGTCTCTGAGAACATCCTATCTATCTCTCGCTCATCCTCTCAGATGCTACACAGTCTGCTTATTTCCTCTCTTAACTCCTCTACCTGGCGACACAACTCATCAAGAACAGCACACCTTCCGCAGAAAAGCTGGTTGTCAGCCCCAGCCTCACAGAAAGTCCCCAGGCATTCCCTGCAGCCCGAGATCTGCAGAGCTGCATCCACCATCAGGTCTGTCTGGGTGGAAGTCTCCGACATGGCAGATGCAGCAACTACAACAGCTACTGGGGAATGCGCTGTGACATGTCATAAGCCATATCTGAGGAAGTGTACGCTACTATGACTGAAGATGAGGACCCTTTCCTTGCACCCTTCTGCACGAACTGCTGCACCAACTGCTGCATCTGTTGGCTGCCTCTGTTAGCTGCACTCAGCAGCAGTGTCCAGAACACTCGTTTTTACAAGGGTACTGCACTGCACGTTCATGACTAGAGAAAGTATTTTACCAACACAGGTAGTTGAATACAGTGCCAGTACAGTAGTAAAGGGCTTCTGTTGCTCATGAAATCAGTAGAAATTTGCCAGCAAAAGCTAACACTTTTGTCAGAGGACTCAAACTTGAGTGGGGAGAAACATAAGATTATGCTTACAGAATAAAAATTTTGCTAATTCAACTTCTATGCTGAAGCCTAAAACTCAAAACCTGCAAATACATCAGCATGTGTCCAATTTTAAGTGTGTGAGTATACCTACTGAAGTCAGTAATATCTAAGAAGTTTTAAGCGACTCCCACACACAAATGCCTGTGCGGGTACTAGAATTGTTAAACGGATCCAAATTGTACAAAGATGACTGTTCACAAGTTCTGAAAAAGCCTGCAAAATTTTAAGTAATTTTTCTTTAAGTAGAAAATAAAAAAATTCACCTAGTGAAATCTAGAAACCTTGCCACATAAAACTGCAATCCTGTAGCTCTGTAGTAATATGGGAATTGGGGTTCCCTCCTTCCCTCCCCCCACACCCCCAGTCCATTTGTTTTTAGAAGAGCAACACTTGTAACTCTATTTGGCTTAGGTTTTAGAGGGTTTGCCCTTCCCTCCTGAATCAGAGCAGATAATCCCAAACTGGGCTAAGGGATGTCCTTAAAGAATTTTCTCAGACATATATGCATTCATTTGCATTGCTCTACTATCCGACTTTCTGTTTCTCTGTATAGACAATAAGGTCTTGTCTACAATAGGCCTTGGAAGGTGTCAGCCTTTCATTCTCAATAAAATAATCGAACTAAAATCTTAGCGTTTCAGACCTAAAAATTCTGGGGGTTTTTTGTTTTGTTTTGTTGTGGGGGAGGGGGAGGGTGTTTTTTTTAAGCTGAGTGACAATTAGGTAGAAATGATCAACACATTTCTCACGAGTGTTTCAAGTAGTTATCCCAGGCTCAAATGTTTGTGGTTTATCCTAAAAGGATTCTAAGGCAAGCCAAACAAATGTTTCTAGTTTGGAATCGATGTTTGAGGAGTGTCCAGATGAGCCTTTCAAACGTGTTGACAACCTGGAGAAAGGAGCTTGTAATGACTCAAGTCACAGGTCTGGTGAAGACAAATGCTTACAGAACAGTTCTGGGAGACAAATGCCAATAATTACTTGGGCCTCTCTGTAAGAATATTCATGCAAGTGGCAAGACCCAAGGAGGCCCCCCAAAGGTTCACAGAGACTTTTAATGAATGCTTCAGACTGCTCACACCCTTCATTTCACATGTCAACTATTCAACCATTTTGAAGTCACAGCCCTTTCTAAAGCAGAAAACATATGTGCTAAGAAATCCTACACTGACAAAGGT
Organism: Apteryx mantelli; assembly: GCF_036417845.1. Classification (NCBI taxonomy): domain Eukaryota; kingdom Metazoa; phylum Chordata; class Aves; order Apterygiformes; family Apterygidae; genus Apteryx; species Apteryx mantelli. Next base: position 60,121,190 of record NC_089980.1, on the reverse strand, counting down.
ATAGCACACGAAAAAAGAAAAAAAAAAAGTCAGTCCTACATCTTAACAAAGGATTTTTTTAATTTTAGACTTATCAACATTTTCATCAGAACAATGGGTTGAATTCAGGCCACATTCTGCAACAGAAAAACACTCAGCAATTCCATGTATATTGTGGAAAGCACACTTGTAAAATGACAACAGGGTTCAACTTCAAACATCCAGGATCTTACACAGGAGACAAACTTTAATTTTTAGGTTATCCCTTTTTGAATTTAACACAAAGAACAAAAAGAATGCTCAGAGTTTGATAACTATAGGACCTGGGCTTGATTCAAGTCAACAATGTACTTAAAACACAAAGAGCCAAGCTATTCCATAAACTGATAAATGCAACAACGGCCTGTTACACAATAGATGGAATTTTGACTCTTGAAACACTGAAATCCTGTCTAATTGCATGCTTGATACCATCTTCTCCTTTAGAGGTTACATCCATTACTTATTCCTAAATTGAGTTTTATGTTTTCTCTCTTCTTCTCTGGACGTGTTCTTTTTGTTGTTCCCCTCCCCCATTTCCCCCCCCTCCCTCCTTACAAGATACACATCTGTTACAGTTAACTATTATATGGGGCGAGCTGAGAGTTTGGATACTTGGGAAAATGGAAAAACATGCATAACAGAGGTAGCTGATAGGGAGGGGGAAGCAAACTGCAAATACAGCTGAATAGCTCCAGGTGAGGCCAGCATAGGTCTGGAATGGATGACACTTCTAAAAGCTGTAACACTGAGGAACTGGAAGAGACACCCCATATTTCTGCAGTAACCAGATGTGTTGGTAGTGTCTGATTCCACATCATGCTAGAGGGATAGACCCAGGTTAGCCCTACAAGTATAGTCCAGTTTCAAACTGTGTCCAAGCTATTCAGTCCAAACACATTCATGCTGGGTCTGCACAGAGTCAACCCCCTGTGTCGGTGCCTTTTACATAATCTGCAAATGAAACCCACCAAAGATAACTGGATTTAAAAATACAGCTCAATCATTTATTATAAAATGTATTCTCTATGTGATCTAAAAATTCTAAAGATTACAGTATGACCCACTTGATTATTTTGAGATTTGTCTTAGCTTATCATCCTTATTACTACATTATTTAAGAGGCTACAAGGCAGCCATCTCTCAAACATGCCTTGACAACTACATCAATACAAAAGTGAATATAGCAAATACAAGAACATTAAGGGGCAAGTAGAATCAACTGATGTGGAATGAGCATCAGCCAGAATCCAGAAGCAGCAAAAAAGTGATGTACAATTAACTTTTAAACTTCACCAACCGGTATGCTCCTTGCTTACTGAAGCACAAAATGTTAACACATAACTCATGTACTGCAAACACTGTATTTTATTCAAAATAGCTCCATTTAAACTTATGTAATATAAGTAATAACTTTCAATTCCAAGTCTAGGCTGACCTCAGCCTCAGGCAAGGAACGAAAAGCTACTTGTTAAACATATATAAAGTTACTAGGTATTAAGCATGTATGATTAACTGCACTCAGACACTTCTTAGGTTCCTTTTAATCAACCTTCTCCTACACAAATGTTCCCACTTGCATACAAAAAATTATCACCTACAGCATATTAACAGACAAAGATTGTTCCTAAATAGAACTGTATTTTTGGTTTTATGCATTTTAATAAATAAAAGGAGACTCTTTCAACATTAAAAAGTACATCATTTATACTTTGACCTAGCCTATACATGACACCCATTCTGCTTCAACTTGCATTCTTAAGGTCTTGTATTAATCAGTCCTGTGAAACATTACTGTTGATGCTTGCACAAAAAAGAATAAAAATAACTTTTGGAAAAGAAAATGATCATTGGCACAAAATAGTAAAAAAGTACGTTTACTAGCTATTGCTATTTTGTGGATATGCATTTTGGGAGTTATGTCTTCAACGGGATAATTAAACAGCTTTAACAAGTATAAAATTGGAGCCCACCTTGACAGCAGTGCTGCCCAAATGTCTGGAAAAAATTAGTGTTAAAAGAATGCCACAAAAGCCACATTTTTAATATGTTCATTATTTCTTTCACTTATTTTTGTATATAATACTTATGATCTTAACTTGCATGTTCTTAACTTACTTATTTTGCATTTTACCTCCATGACAATGTTGTCCTCAAATTCAGTAACCACTGTCCATTCAGGATTAAAAGGGCATGAATAAAACATGATCTTACAGAAATAACCAACACTGCACTCTTATCAAATTTCTTGCACAAAAGTGGCTTATCAGAGTATTATCTATTTTCATGAGTATAATATTAAAGTTCCTAAATACTGCACACTGACAAGAAAAATTTAGATTAGTAAAACTTAAAGTTCAAAGTTAATCAGTTTAACCAAGAATGTACAGTAGGCATGTATAGTATAGTATGGCACTACTGTATGACACCACAGATTAGAAGGAAGGGGTATTAAAAAAGCCTCTTTTGAAAAACACTGGCAATTATCTACAAAAAGAACATTAGTACCCATTAGTTGACATTCGTTAGCCTTTACATATATCATTAACACCTAATGATTGTACAGGGAGCGTTAGAAATTACACACTTTAAATCCTAAACACATTTTTCGGACTATTACCCACTGCTGCTCTTCCATGTGGGCGCCAATGACACCAAGGGCAAACTGGAGACCATCAAGCAGGACTTCAGAGCTCTGGGGATGGTGGTCAAGGGTCTGGGAGCCCAGGTCATCTTCTCCTCAATCCTGCCAGTGAGGGGGATGGATGAGAGGAGGAGGAGACGGACTTTCCAAGTTAACGACTGGCTGCGCCGCTGGTGTTGGCAACAGGGTTTTGGTTTCTACGACCATGGGACCCTGTTTGAAGATCGACAACTGCTTGGGAGAGATGGGATCCACCTCACGAGGTGGGGCACGCGGGTCTTTGCCAACAGGTTGGCCAACCTGGTAAGGAGGGCTTTAAACTAGGAAAGATGGGGGAAGGAGAGAGTTATAGTGACAGGGTAGCTGGCAAAAGACAGCTCAAGTCAGGACGCCTCCAGCAGGTGAATGCAGCCAGGGAAGTGCGCATGGGATGTGGCTATGGAGGATCCTCTTGCATCCCTCCTGGGAAACCTGCATGCTCGATCACCTCTCTGAAATGCCTGTACACCAATGCATGCAGCATGGGGAACAAACAGGAAGAACTGGAGATGTGTGTGCAGTCGCAGGGCCATGATCTCATTGCCATTACAGAGACATGGTGGGATAGCTCGCATGACTGGAGTGCTGTCATGGATGGCTACGTGCTTTTTAGGAAAGACAGGCCAGTAAAGCGAGGTGGTGGAGTTGCTCTTTATGTGAGAGAGCAACTGGAATGTATTGAGCTGTGCCTAGGGGTGGATGAAGAGCGAGTCGAGAGCTTACGGGTAAGGATTCAAGGGCAGGCTAGCATGGGTGACACTGTTGTGGGTGTTTACTACAGGCCGCCTGATCAGGAAGAGGAAGTCAATGAGGCCTTCTACAGACAGCTGGAAGTAGCCTCATGATCCCAGGCCTTGGTTCTCCTGGGGGACTTCAACCACTCTGATACCTGCTGGAAAGACAACACAGCTAGGCACAAACAGTCCTGGAGGTTCCTGCAGGGCATTGGTGACAACTTTTTGACACAGGTGGAGGAGCCAACAAGGAGAGGTGTGCTGCTGGACCTCGTACTAACAAACAAAGAAGGACTGGTGGAAGATGTGAAGGTCGGGGGCAGCCTTGGCTGTAGTGACCATGAGATGGTGGAGTTCAGGATCCTGCAGGGAGGAAGCAGGGCACTAAATAGGATCACAACCCTGGACTTCAGGAGAGCAAACTTTGGCCTCTTCAGGGACTTACTTGGAGGAATCCCATGGGTTCCGGCCCTAGAAGGAAGGGGTGTTCAAGAGAGCTGGTTAATATTCAAACATCACTTCCTCCAGGCTCAAGAGTGGTGCATCCCTATGAGTAGGAAGTCAAGCAAAGGAGGTAGGAGACCTGCATGGATGAGCAAGGAGCTCCTGGCAAAACTCAACCAGAAGAAGGAAGTCTACAGAAAGTGGAAAGGGGGACAGGCCACTTGGGATGAATATAGGAATGTTGTCAGAGTATGCAGGGATGCGACGAGGAAGGCTAAGGCCCATTTGGAATTAAATCTGGCAAGAGGTGTCAAGGACAACAAGAAGGGCTTCTTCAAATACATCAGTAGCAAAAGGAAGACTAGGGAAAATGTGGGCCCGCTGCTGAATGGGGTGGGTGCCCTGGTGACAAAGGATGCAGAGAAGGCAGAGTTACTGAATGCCTTCTTTGCTGCAGTCTTTACTGCTCAGGCCAGCCCTCAGGAACCCCAGACCCTGGAGGCAAGAGAGAAAGTCTGGAGAAAGGAAGACTTTCCCTTGGTCGAGGAGGATTGGGTTAGAGATCATTTAAGCAAACTTGACACCCACAAATCCATGGGCCCCGATGGGATGCACCCACGAGTGCTGAGGGAGCTGGCGGATGTCATTGCTAAGCTACTCTCCATCATCTTGGAAAGGTCATGGAGAACAGGAGAGGTGCCTGAGGACTGGAAGAAAGCCAATGTCACCCCAGTCTTCAAAAAGGGCAAGGAGGAGGACCCAGGGAACTACAGGCCAGTCAGCCTCACCTCCACCCCTGGAAAGGTGATGGAGCAGCTCATCCTGGAGGCCATCTCCAAGCATGTGGAGGACAGGAAGGTGATCAGGAGTAGTCAGCATGGCTTCACCAAGGGGAAATCATGCCTAACCAATCTGATAGCCTTCTATGATGGAATGACTGGCTGGGTAGATGAGGGGAGAGCAGTGAATGTTGTCTACCTTGACTTCAGCAAGGCTTTCGACACTGTCTCCCATAACATCCTCATAGACAAACTCAGGAAGTGTGGGCTGGATGAGTGGACAGTGAGGTGGATTGAGAACTGGCTGAATGGCAGAGCTCAGAGGGTTGTGATCAGCAGTGCAGAGTCTAGTTGGAGGCCTGTAGCTAGCGGTGTCCCCCAGGGGTCAGGACTGGGTCCAGTCTTGTTCAACTTCTTCATCAGTGACCTGGATGAAGACACAGAGTGCACCCTCAGCAAGTTTGCTGACGATACAAAACTGGGAGGAGTGGCCGATACCCCAGAGGGCTGTGCTGCCATTCAGAGAGACTTGGACAGGCTGGAGAGGTGGGCGGAGAGGAACCTCATGAAGTTCAACAAAGGCAAGTGCAGGGTCCTGCACCTGGGGAGGAATAACCCCATGCACCAGTACAGGTTGGGGGTTGACCTGCTGGAAAGCAGCTCTGCTGAGAAGGACCTGGGAGTGCTGGTGGACACCAAGTTAACCATGAGGCAGCAATGTGCCCTTGTGGCCAAGAAGGCCAATGGTATCCTGGGGTGCATCAGGAAGAGTGTTGCCAGCAGGTCGAGGGAGGTGATTCTCCCCCTCTACTCAGCCCTGGTGAGGCCACATCTGGAGTACTGCGTCCAGTTCTGGGCTCCCCAGTACAAGAGGGATGTGGCACTACTGGAGCAAGTCCAGCGAAGGGCCACAAAGATGATTAGGGGACTGGAGCATCTCTCTTATGAGGAAAGGCTGAGAGAGCTGGGCCTGTTTAGCCTGGAGAAGAGAAGGCCGAGAGGAGATCTTATCAACGTGTACAAGTATCTGAAGGGAGGGTGTCGAGAGGATGGGACCAGACTCTTTTCAGTGGTGCCGAGCGACAGGACGCGAGGCAATGGGCACAAACTGAAACACAGACACTTCCATCTGAACATGAGGAAAAACTTTTTCACTGTGAGGGTGACAGAGCACTGGAACAGGTTGCCCAGAGAGGTTGTGGAGTCTCCTTCTCTGGAGATATTCAAAACCTGCCTGGATGCAATCCTGTGCAATGTGCTCTAGGTGACCCTGCTTGAGCAGGGGGGTTGGACTAGATGATCTCCAGAGGTCCCTTCCAACCTCAGCAATTCTGTGATTCTGTGATTTTCTGCTTGGACCCGTACATTTATAGCTGTTGCAATTAAATCCACACAGCTGGCCCACACTGCTGCAAAAGAATGCCAATGGGTCAGCAATCCTCCTTCCTCTGAAGTTATCAGGGCACCTCCAGGTAGCAAAACATCTGTAAGTCAGAGACATGAGACCTACGAAACCGTATTCTCTGTGCAGCCCTCCTCATTTGAGCCACAGGTTCTCACCAACAAAAACCTCTACACTTAGGGAACAAGAAGCATCAGAATTTACTTGATAAACAAGAACCAGTTTCATACTCAAAGTGTGCAAGACTAACATGTGAGCTTTTCTACAGGCTTACAGAGACCTTAGAAACATCATGTTATTTTGTCCATCAGCAAAAGTCAAATTAATACCTGCAGTTCTACCAAACAAAAAAAAAACAACACACAGATCTACCATGAGAAGAGTATCCAAATTAGTACAATTTTCATTTAAAATGGGCCTGAATAAAAAGTACAGCAACATTTTATTTTATTTTCAAAAGACACTGCAACAGAGATATGAATATGAAGGTTTAAACTGTCTCAAAGACTGGTAACACTGGTATGTGATTCCACAGTCATCTTTTGCTCTACAGCAAATTCAAAGACAGCATGTGTAAGAAGTTAACATCTATGGCTTAGATCAAACACAAATTTCACTACCAAATCTGAGGTCTTCAGAAAGAGATAATCCCTTTTTCTTTTAATAGGTATTCATAGACACTGCTTTCCCCAACTCACTGTCAGTCCTCTAGAAGTTAATACCACTTTCACTGTCAAACTCTGTTCCACTAATCTTGACACCACATTTTCCTTGCATTGTACGACCAACTGGAACAACACTTTTGCAAAAGCATAAGAAGTTGAGCAGGAATACTCTTTAAATAACTGTTTACAAAATAAAACAAGATCCTAATTTACATTTCCATTTATTAACACAAGGAGAAAAACTATATTACAAAGAAATGCAGAAAAAATAAGGTTAATTTTAACTTTTGCCATCAAGTACTTCCAAAATTTGCATTCAAGTCTCCAGGTTCCAGTGTGTTCTGGGCAGCACGAATAAAACCTAAAGCAGCAAAAGAAATGCAGCTCCCTATAATTCAGGTGTTAATGGTGTCAGCAGCTGTTGGAGGAGAAAAATGGTAACCATTTGGGCCTGAGCTTTGTTCATGTGAGGGAAAAGACTTTCAATTACATTTAAAATTAAAAGCTGCAGCATTATTTAAAGTAATATGGCTATTTGGCTGCACTCTGGCTACAGTTTGTTGAAGTCTACTCCATGAAATAGCAAGTGGCCTTAGATCATTCTCATTCTTCTCACGGCATCAGGTAAAACAGAAGCATTTATAAAACAGAATGAGATAGAAACCTCACAACCTCACAAGTATTCAATGCTTTCAAACTCTTTTGCAAGTGCCGAAATTACCATGGAAAGCAGACTTACCAAGAAATAGTTCAACAAGTTTTGAAAATAGTAAAATAAGTATATTTGTCCTTTGGTGGGTGGGGGGGAAGTCTGACAAACTTAACATCAGCTCAAGGACTTCAACTAAAGGATTGACAAACTGAATTCTGGTTTGAAGACAGGCTCAAAAAAGCAGTAGAGTTTTTGAACATACTGGCATGAAACTATACTTTATCAATGCCTGATCCTGTAATGTGAAACAAAAGTTCAAAACCCTATGATATTTCTATACAATTGCTGTATCCCTAAAGAGCTTATCTCACCAGAAAAGGCACATCTGTAAAACACCAAGTTAGTGAACATGTGTAAGCACTGCTCACTTTATACACTGAATAGATTACTGTTTCAAAGAGAACCTTGCATATATGTTATGTCAAAGCTTGTACTGTAGTCAAATCAACATCTGAAATATTTCAACAGGTATCCCCTCAGTATGAGTTTCAACACTCAACACCAAAAGTTTTGCTACTAAACAGAATAAGTTACTGTCATCATTCCTTGACTTTCCTCCTGCTTTGATAACTCTGTTAATGCAAACTCCCAAAATAATCCTCCTTAGGCAGAAGCAAAGCCTGGGAATTGCTACTTAAAGAGCTCCAAGTTTTAGAGGGCAATGAATATCTAAACCAGGAACGTTGAGTGGAAACCATGATGAAGCCTTAATTATAACATTTTTGGTAATAAAAATAGATCTGTTCTGGAGAAAGAAATTTTGTTTCCACTTCTGACATCGATTCCCCATGAGACCCTGAGGAAGTTATAAAGGCCAAAATACTCAGTAGGAACCGGCAACTCCAGATGTCACGTTCTGGTACCCAGCCGGACAGTTCTTCAGCTTCCTTGTCAGAAGGGCTAACTTGTTTTCCATTTAGGTACACTCTGTGTTACAAAAGGGAAAATATCCAAAAATCAAGCCCAAAATTTTCAGGAAGGACATTCTAGCACAGAGAAATGTAAAATTTGTGGCTACATTTCAAAATATCTGTCTAAAACCCGCAGTTTCCCACCAATAAAACATCCATTGTGCAAAAGGCTACAGTACCAAGCTTCACCAGAAAAACATGTATATAATAAAACAAAGAAAGCTATGATCTTTAACTGCCATTCACTTATTTTTACCATTTTTCTTCTTGGAACTCTTTTACATGGAGGAGTAGCTGTTGGGTACAGTGATTAATCTATGGTGAATAATTCCATTAGTCAATCAACCAAGCAAGAATATAAAAACAAAGTAGACAAAGATTCAGTCAGAATGATCAAATAAGCTGTTACTGAGTCAGGAGGCAAAATTTCTGTCATGATATTTATAGGGTTCAAAATTTAATACTTGATCATTTTTATTGCCATGAATTAGCTCTCCCTCTTTTAATAATGAGCCTTTTGAACCTAAAGTGTTTTGATAAGTAAGCAATGATCAGCTGCTACTGTGGTACAGCACAGATGAACCATGCATAAAAGCTGCATGCTTGATCCCGACTTCCTAAACAGATGACAGATAAAAACTTCTTAAATACACATTTTTACCTTGTTTAAGGTTATCTTCTCATAAACCTTTTAAAAACTAACCGGACGCAAATATTTAAGAGTTCTGGATAATAATGAAACACAGGAATCAGAACTGTCCAACTTCCTAAAAATGTTACGTTATTTAAAAATACTTAATAACACAAATGTTAATAAAAATATAGGAAGCGTTTTCCCTGTTAGCTAATTACATGGCTTACAGAGTTTATAATATTGGTATAATTTTTATTTTGAGAAACTGTAATTGTCTAGCTAAATAGCTGCCTTTTTTTTTTTTTTTTTTTTGACAAATACCAAAGCCTGTTCCTAATCTGCTAATTTGTACGCTTGGTGACTGACAAGAGACAACATTTGTCCAATATGACACCATCCGTTATAATCTCAAGACTAACACATAACCGAGCTGAGAATCAACTGGATTTATATTTTATTTAAAATTTCTTTGGCCTAAAGAATATTCCTCTAACAACTGAAACTCTTCCATTGTTTCTATTTCCTTTAATATTAAGCTTAACAGTACGTATTGCTATTGATTGCTACATACACACCATAAAATACTAACAGATTTAGCAGATTCAAGTGAAAGCGTCTACATAAATCTCAGTTTCACTATGTAAACACTAAGAATTTTTTTTCCTCTTTTCCTGTCCCTTGGTCAAGCTATATTAGTGAGTACACTGAAAGTGTCATACAGTCACAATTTACAGATCATCTTGCAGTGAGCTCCCTATGAATGATCCAAGCATGGATTCACAGTTGATTTTGGCTCTCTGGAGATGTAGCGTCCCTCTGTGGGGTTACTATTACATTATAGTTAGTTTTTGGACAATATTTCATCTGTGGTCATCTGTTATTAGTTTCATGATGCAATGCTGGGGGAGTGAAGCACGGCATCAGTCCCTCAATTAACTCTTTTTGCATGGAAGCATCCCTGAAAAAGAGGCTGAAGAACATGAAGGAAAATAACATAATACATGGTCACACAAACGCTACTGTACAACTATCAGTACCCATTGAAAATGTCTTTGGATCACAGAAGCCCTTATCAAGACAGTCCAAAAGCACAGGAACAAATCAAGTTGGGAAACCTGAGAAATATCCAAGCTAAAGAAAGGGAAGAGGCTCTAGCTATAGATCAGTCCTCCTTTCTTACAAGCTTTAAATTAAGTACATTGAGTTAATTTTCACTGAACATTTGCATATACATCAATTAAGCTTTAAAGCAGTTCTCAGTGTAAAATGGGATAAGATTCTCTCCAAAATGTCACAAAAAGGTAGAATCACATACAAATAACCCAACAGATAGGAGGGGGAAAAAAAAAAAGAAAGGAAAAAAAAAAGAAAAAAAGTTACTTCCATATGTATATCTACTGCAGTAACTATGGATAATCGAAAGAGCCCAATTATAAATACTTGCCACTTGTACTCATTTCTCTCCAGTAGTAGATTCAGCAGCACTAAATGTGCTCCAAGTAAAACTTAAGCTCACAAACAGCATGTATAATTAATGTTATTACTAAGAGTTAGGAAAACACTGTTTGACACAGCAAAATAAAGTCCTTCATTCAACCCTCTATGCACTACTAATTTTTGCTGTAAACTGCTGAATGTAAAATGCTAAAATTGCAAGAACTTCTACAGATAAATCTCGTGGTGAAAGAAGCACTACCTGTAACCTGGCATCAGATCAGGCATGCAATAGAGTCCCTCCAGCGGCAGCAAGCTGCCGCTGAGCATGTCATTTGAAGCGTAATCTTACTGACAACGTCTAGAAGCACTCATACAATTGTCGCAGTACAACCAGAAAAAAATGGAAACAGATGTGAAGGGCATCTATCCTCTACCCCTTAATTTAAAGTGGTGCAGGCTATCCTCCTCTTAGTGCTGTGTTGTCAGCGCAAGCTAGACAGGTCATTTTTCTCCTCTCGCAACTAGATGATGCCCACTATGCTTTTAGGAGCCATTACAACACATGTTGCTGCAGTGGTAGTAGTAGAGCCATTATACTGCTCAGAGAGGTCAGATGGCTTCCAAGAGCCCAACAAAAAGGGAGATACAAGAACCATGGCAGAAAAGTAACATGAAAACATGCAACACAAACAGCATATTATTCCACTGCAGAAGGCTCTAAGATTGACACATTCGCTCCTGCTCATCCTTCCAGCTTATCTGCCACCACCATTCTTAGCAGTAGGTGAAGTACTGAAATGGGAAATCTGGTCTCAAACATAAGTTGTGGCAGTCCTTCCAGTATTCCAGTAACAGATGGAATTTTACCTATACTGCAGGCAGGAATTAATCTTTTTCTGTTATTTAAAAAAAAAAAAAAAAAAGCACCTTGATTTTCTGACTTGGAAATGTTTCCTTAAGACTTTTTTTTTTAAATAAACTTTCCCTTCTGCTTTTTTGCATGTATGTATAGAGAAGGTGAGGAAATAAAAATATTAAGACACTTCAGACATAATATCCAAGCAAAAGTATCAACATTTATTTTTCACGTGGCCTGTGAAATACCACCTTGCTTACCCGCTTTCCCCTATTCATCACTTGCCTTCTTGCAACTTGGTACTGTTACTGGAAGTTTATGAAATATAGTATGTTAAACTAAAGCACTAGTATTGTTCATTTTTAACCAGAATAGTATTTGCAATCAATAAATCGGTGAAAAAAAAATGTTACTTCACCCCCTCAATTCAGAGATTTTGGATTAGAACAGTTTTAAAATAGTGAGTGAGGGCTTCTTCTCACAGCTTCTTTCTGGGTTTGCCTTTTATTAATCATCTACCTCAGAAATTGCAGAACACCCTAAACAGCTCTTCTATGAAGTGTTTAACTTAAGTTTGGGAGCAAGACTTTCAAAAGGAGACATGCACAAAACTGTGGATTGGACAGACCTAGCAATAAATAAATAAATTGCTTCTTTGCTGTACTACAAAAATACCAGTTAATTCTACTGTGCTGCTCCCAAACACCACACAATGAATGGTGAATTGTATCCAGAGGATTTCTTTTACTGCCAATTTTCCCTTTAGCAGGGAGGCAGAACTGGAATAAGGAGCTAAAAATCTTCTTAGTCAACATTTAAAACTGTTGTCATTGTCAAGCTGATGATAGTAATTTGTTTTATTATTATTAACCTGCCAGACCCCAGCTGTTGTGTTAGTCAAAACCTGAGTTTTCCAATAACTAGGAATTACAGCTGCTCAGAATGGTTCACTAGGGATTCGAACCACCACCAACATTACTCATCTGGTCCTGCCCTGATCAGACTTATTTGGCCAAAAGGCAGAGTCAGGCCTGCCTGAGATTTGGGACACACAAATTAAGGGGGGGGGGGGGTGTGTCTTCAGAAAAAATAATATTTTTCATTTGGCTTTTGAAAAGTTATCCATAATTCTGACCTAAACTTGTGAACACGATCTGGCAAGGCCTACTTTTTATGGTTCTCTATACTAATTAGCTTTTGAGGGGAAAAAAAAAAGATTATAAATTATAACTAAAGATATCCACCAAATTACTACTTCCATCTATCATTTTGTCACTGCCAAAAACTCAAAACCAAGAAAGTATTATTTAAAATATCTTTACTTAAAACAAATGGAATTCTTAAATGTTTCTATACTATGTATCTGCCAGCTGCATGTAACAGGTGCAACCATAAACATTAGAAAATACTGAATTTTGATGGGCTAACAGCCAAAGTACTGTTTGATTTAAACACTCCAAATTGGAATTATTTTTGTTTAACAAATAGTGTCACATGCATCACATGCAGTACCTTCAATAGAGCCCTAGAACTTATGGGAAATGACTATTTAATGTTGAACATTTCATTGATATTTATCGCTGTTTTTACTTTCATATTAGTTTCAGATGGAAGTCCTTGCCAAAAAAACCTAACTTTCCATTCCTCTGACTCTTACTAACTGTTTTTGTTTGGATTACCGACATCACACATCCTAATTTCTTCCTTTCTTTTCAATAAGTTTGTCTCCAAAACCATAATCACACTATCCTGTGCCCCGAGCTCTGCAACCTTCTACTCCTTGTCCTTCCTCCTCCATCTTTTCTTTCCTGATGTTTCTTAGAGATGTTATTCTGGCTTTAACTTTCAGAATACCACTCTCCTTGCATTTTTCTACCAATTTTTGCATTCCAGAGTATACTAAGCTGTTGCACAAAGTAAAACCACTAGATAATGAGCAACTGTCTCTCATCAGAGAAATCACCAAAGCAGCCTCTTTAAACTCACTGAACACAAAAGCAGTTTATCCACCAAGACAGCATAAACAGGTATTTTCCCTGTGGTTCTAGAGATACTCATACATGTACTGTACAGAAGACAGGCTAGAGACCACTCAACAAATGAAATTCAGCTTTCTCTGTGCACATGTGAAGAATGGCTCCTCCCACGGGGCAAGTATAGCGTGCACAGGTTAGCTGAATACAATCAAATTGTTCAAAAAAACAAAAAACAAACAAACCATACTTATATGCAAAGTCATATGAATGTTTATTAATAAGTGGACAGAGTGGCTTTCATCTTAACTATTTCCATATTCAACAGCACACTAGCTTTTAATATTATACTAAGATATTACTTCATTACAGACACAGCAGAAAGCAAGCCATGTACTGGCCAAACCAGTTCCAGCAACCCAGGATTTCAGTTGGAGACCTTTTTCTCTTCAGTGTTGACCAGGCTTTCCCTGTTCAAAAGCTGCATATGACCAGAAGCTGACATTGCCCTTTGCATCTCCAAGATTCTCATGCTTGACCAAAGAAATAACAAATTATTCATTAATCTCCATGCAAAAGTAGAAAATTATTGGTGAGGGAAGTGACAAGTCAGCATGTTAGTCAAATAGGTATGCAAGCCACACCTCATCCACCGCTAAGGGGAAGAAAGGGGTGCAGAGCACAGCAATCTCTTTCAGAGTGAAAAAGTTCAAAGGTTTTTCTTTCTTCTAAGTTTATTTGCCTTTCATCTGTTTTTTTGAAGTTTAAATGGAAAAAAACTGAAAAAGCAAACCCTGAACAACAAATTTTAAAATACACCTTTCATGGACCTTGTCGAAGTTCAAATGGCAAAATTCATAAAGTCCAAAGCCACTGAATTGACTTCTTCAAACAACAAGAACTGGACCTCTTTAGGCAAAAAAAAAGCTCTCAGTCACAAATGAATCAGAGTGAACCATGTATATTAGCAAAGGTTTATCTCACAGTCTCTAGAAGCATTGCCAAAATTCCTAATCCTAGAAAAGCGGATAATTCATCCCATTCAGCTGACCAGCTCTACCTTTCTCCCCCAAAGGAGCCAAGCCCTGCCCTCCCCCAGAAGACAAGCAATTTCTTTCTGGATGAGAAGCCACAGCTCTAAATGGAGTTACTCAGCAACAGCTCTCTTCTCAGACAGATTGATCACCTGTCCTTCTATCAAGATCCGGGTGGCTCTGTGTTTCTTCTTTCACTTAGCTTTCTCGCCTTCCCGCCTCACTTTGCCCTGCTTTTGCCTGTGGATCTTCTGGTGATCTGCCAAAACCTGCCATCAACTGCAGCGCTTGTAGTTTCAGATGGGTCCACCAACTTTGCTGCTGAGGACTAACCACTAGCGACACTGATCTTCGGCCTCCTTGCAACTACTAAACTTAGTTCTTTTTTAAATATTACTTTGTTTTTAAATGACATTTAAAGGAGATAAGTGAAATTATTTTTTTTACATTCACAGAAATAACTTAGGACCTACAGAGCCTTCTAGAAAGAAGGAGCAGAGACACAGTATGCATTTATTTCAGCTAATGGGCTTTGGTACCCTCTTGTCATCTGTGGCAAATGTGTTTGTTTAATTTTAAAGCCAACCAATCAGCCAACCACAACTGCTGAAACCATTTCAAATACAGTTAGGTTATGCCTGCCCACTCAGGCAACAAATCTCCACAAAGCAAAAGTAGTCCTGAATTTTGACCTGTAAAAGCTTCTCCCTCCTCCTTTCCTCCCCCACAACACTCATCTTCTGTCATTTCCCCCAACAGAACAGGCCAGCCCTGCCTATTTGGTACTACTCACACATGCCCACTTGCCAGTCTGCCTCCCAAGCATCTTTTCTCACCCAAGCCACCTTCTGTCATCTTGCTGTTCTGGACATCACTTTTCAGTCCGCTCTGACATGCTGCTTTGCACCACCCCAGGGGTCCAGGAGTTGAGGATGTAATTACCGCAAACCTTCCTTGGGGCTGGCACCACACTGGGGTCACCCAGCTGGTAGCAAATGCAAAAGATGGGGCTGAGCCACAGCGTAGGGTGGCAGAAGTCCTGCCGCTTGCCTGGAGACACCAGGGCACCACACAGCACGTGCTGTGGGCCTCCACCCTGCTGCGACTCACTGGAAGCCTTTGCTGCAGGCCTTTGGGACATCTCCACAGCCTTATGCTCACCCCATGCAGGAGGCCCCAGCACCACAAACCCTGCAATCTATCACAGGCACAGATGGAGGAGGGAGCACCAGAACAGGGCACCTCCAGCCTCCTGAACAAACAAATAAAGCACTACTAGCAGACTCCACAGGTATCCAAAGTGCTCTTTGAAGAGCACTAACAACATTGCCAAAGGCATCCCCCATGGGGTGCATGTCCATGCTAGCATTGACATCTGGCTGAGAAGTTCACCTCTGAAGCCAATCTCCTGATTTCCCCCACTTACTGCACTTCAGTTCCCATCTCAGAGCACACGAATAGGGCTCCCCACAGACTGAACTATACATGAAGACACATTCCAGGAGCCTCAAGGGTAGTATAGGGCACAGAATCAAAGTAGAGCTAGTCTGAAGTAAAAACCCACTAAAACATGTAGCATAGATGTTGAATCCTCAGTACAAACTGTTTTGCCCTACAAAGTCACTTCTGGTTACAGTAGTCCCTCTCCTTTCCACATCTCCTTCCCTCCAACACACACACCTTCTACTGCCTCATTTCTACAGTTATCACTACATACCATCTGACGGGCGAGTGAAGAGTTAACAGGACTGAAGTTTGTCAATTGATACGCAGAAGAACTGATAGCACAAGAGCTGACGTGCACAAAGCTGCTGAACAGAGGACTTAACAGGACTAAAGTCGTCTACCAACCGATATGCGCAAGGATTGATATGCGCAAGGCTGCGGAATGGCAGCATTAACAAGACTGAAGAGGTCTGCCACCTGGAATCTGCACGGACCCCCAGGGAGGGAAGAAGCAATACGGAGGTGTTGTGGTCTTGCCTCGCTAGCAGGGTCCTCCCAAGCAGACAAACAGACAGTCCTGTGATTGCGAAACTTGCTAAAAGTCAGCAAAAGCAGTGTTTGCCCAGAGCCCCAGCCGTATAAAAAGAGACTTGGGAGCTAGGAGAGTTTGAGCAGGGACGGGAACGTGACCTGACCATCCTCTCCGGCTGGACCGTGAGTATCCCCCCCCTCCCCTTTTCCTGGGACGCTGGGTTAAGGTAACTCCTCGAGGTTGAGAGCCCTCTCACTAGGAGAGTGAACAAGAAAGCTTTCAGGTAGGGATAAGCAGTCCTTCCCATTAATAACGCAGTAATCGACGGTTTCAGGTTATCCTTTCTAAATTAGTAACTGATGGTTTTGTGTTATCCTTCCTAAATTAGTAATCGCATTATTTTAATGGATGTTACTAATCCAAGAACTTGTGTGAGGAAATAAACATCTTTTTTATTATTATTATATTACTGTCTCAGTCGTTGCTATCAAACCTTCATAGCATGACAGCGTGACACCATCCCAGAAAGGGCTAGATTCCAGATACCCAATTGCATTGCTTCTGAACACTGTGACTGCCCTCTTTCACCAATATACTAAGAAACCTTATATATCACAGATAAGATGTAGCTCTTGCCTGAAAGAGCATTTTATTTCTTTAATGCAAAAAGCGCTGAAACAAACAGCGTTAATGGAGAACGAAAACAAAACTGCAGATGGACTTACCTCTCAGGTTAACAGAATCCCAATCCATTTGGTCATGCATTACTTAAGTCCCCAGAGAGCAACATGTTAGGCACTCCACTTATAACAAGGGCTCATGTGATAGGCGAGAAGTGCTTTTTTAACTGGTTATACCGCAATGCTCTCGCCTCTGCTCCACATCACAGGTGCAGTCAATCTGGTGACCAGAGTTTGGCATATGGCATCCTCGGGCAGAAAGGTTGTGACAACATGCTGCCCTGCAACTTGGGACCAGGGATACAAACGCCACAACAGGGAAGAGCAAGTGGAGGCAAGACGAAAGAAACAATCTCGCATTCACCACATTAGACTTCCACAAGCCTGGAAAATTTCTGCACAAGCCAGAGCTGCTGCAGGAATCTAGAGGAGAAACACCCAGGCTCCACAGTGTTCACCTCTTCAGCCCAATTCCTGTCTGACAGGCCAGATCAGCAACCTCCCTGCTTTTGTCCCATAACAACTTCCAGGCTTATTAGCCAATTTCAACTATAACCAACACAGGACCAGAGATTTCAAAGATAACTGCATTCCTCAAAGTTTTATGGTCACTGGCAACTGGATAAACTGGAGCGCCAATGGAATTAAAAAAAAAAGCTGCAAATTCTCTTGCCCAGCCAGGGTTTAGTCAATCAGCACACTGGCAGCCAATCAACCTACGCTACAAGTCATGCCACGGGTTCTCCATGTGGCCATTAAGGGGCATGGGAGGGAGAGTATTTTGGGACACAGGAGAAGGCCAAAAGCATTACAGTGGGGAAACTGTTCAGAGATACTATGGTCAGAATGTGTGAAGGACAAAAATTCTAATTCAGCTCCTCATGAAACAATTTGTTTTTCACATGATTTCCAAGAGGAATGAGTAAATTTGGCCTTCAAACAATGCACGTGCAAGCATACACATGCGTGTGCTGTTCATTTTCAGCTAAAAAGATTTACTACCTATAGGGATTTAATCTGTTTGAGATCACCATAGAACACCTGCCTTAATGATAAGCCTCCTAGAAAAGAGACAATGTATCTGTGTCTACACTGAGAAAAAGGCTGCAGCATTAGCAGCATACAAGAGCATCCACAATGGGAGACCACCCATGAGACAAATCCAGAGGAGAAGCAGCTTTATTAGCCACACTTTGCAGTCTCAGGGGACCCTTTAATCACTTGTTCTCTCATTCAAGAGCTGACCAACCCTTACTTTGCCCAGTCTAAGGCTAGTTCCAACAGATGCTGTGAACTGGCATATGTCAGCACCTCCAGCACCCCTTCCTCTTCTCTCAACTATTCATCCTCCTCCCCACAAGACCTCCCCTGTTGTTCTCACACAGTTGTTTTGAGATAACTGGAACACTGCCCCATATTAAAAAATAAATAAAAAAAATACACACCCTCCTCAGAAAAATGTTTTGCCTTGCCCTTGCTCTTGAGCTGGCAAGCAGGGGATCTCAAAAAAGGCAGCACTGATTTTTCTGGCAGCAATGTTGGTGTATGCTGGCTTCAAATGTTTGTCAGACTATACCCTAAAACATCAAAGCACAAGTCTCGTGGTCCAACTCTCTATTTATTTCTTTTATTATTGATACTTGTCTTCACAGACCTTAATTAACACAAGCATGCACCAAACCTAGTTATTACTGCTGAGTCATTAGGTAATTTATCAAAGTCAAAAAAATTTTTCTACAATTAATGAAGTCTCAAAGATGACAACTGGGATAACAGTATTTGGCTTTATAGTTAAGACTGCCCAACACTTCTCTTTAAAATCCTCCCTTCATAAATTACAGATTTTAAACATGCATATGTAAAGTTTTCCTTGACTGGTTCTATTTCAGCTGAACTTAAGCTGAACACAAACAAAAACACAAACAGCAAAGGACAATTTAACTATTTCAGAAAGCACAGTGACAGAAAACACACAGACCTGCTCCTGTTCAGGAAGTTCTATTCATTTGCACATTGGTCCAATTAGTTCTAATGCCTCATGGGCTTAAAAATAGGAACTTGATCACAGACGGATCACAACAGAAGTCAGAATGATCTGTAACTATGCATAAAGATTTGACCAAATATGGTTAAACAGTAAGCAACAGAAATTCTTCAGTTGAATATGCTCAGATATTCAACACTTGTCCCAGAAAGGTCTTGATGTCCCACCTGCATTATGTATGTTCCCAAAGCTTGCTTAACCTCATGAAATACAGCCAGCTCTAGAGAGAACATGGTAAAATTGGCAGTCCTGCACTTCATAAGTACATTGTTTAGCCTCACAATGTGGTCAGGGCCAGAACACCACATGTTCTACTCAGCTCCCCCACACACGCTCTCTTGGGTTGACACTTCACTTCACAACCTTTGTTAATAAACAGTGCCACATGCTGCTAATTGAATGGACCCAGTTATGAATGGTATATATAAGTATTTGTTACAGTTGGGGTTTAATTATATTTTGCTGATTAAGTAAATTTCATATAAAAACACTCATTTATGCCACCCCTTCACACCCATATAATGTCAGAAGTTAGAGCATGCCAACTTCAGGCTCTTCATTCAAACCTAACCCTCTTTTTCTGTGCCTGCGCATTATCATCCCATCTTTAATTACATGACTGTACTACACTATCCTAAGGACCTCTGACTTAATGAACACACAAGGCATACATTTCCTGCGGAAAGACATGACTATTCATTAGTTTCTTATTAGTTATACAATGCAAGGAATATGGAATTATTACTTTCTCATGATATTTTGGGACCACATTTAACAAAAGAAAAGTTAATATTTCAGCATAAATATAATTATCAGATAAGTGTTACTAATAGAGTATGGACATATTCTGTTTTCATTTCTGTATTTTCTTTACCATATAATGGCAACTTTATATATAGCACTGGTAAAGAACACAGCAATTCTCCTTCAGCCTGTAAGGTTTGGAAGCTGTAAGCTTACAAACTTTTACCAGGTGAAACATCTAAAAGCAGGCATTCCACTTCAGTTAGAGCTTTTCAGATCTTGTTAGGAGGGTGGGCTCCTGAATGACACATCCTTTCACAGCCAGAAAGAAGCACACTGAATTTTGAGCTGTACAAAAAAGCAACACTATAGCCAAGTTAAATATATAAAACATCATAATACTAAGATATTTATTACTTTGTCATTCCTGCAAACTTCAAAATCAGCACCTGAAAAACACACAAGACCTGAAGTCAGACCGAATAAGGTAACCTATCATCTTCAGGTAACCTAGCCTCCCTCTCCCCTCCAAAATAAATTCGGTGGTGGGAAAAGACTTAGATAATAATATTTCAGTGACTACTCCTTTTGTGACAGCTCACAGAGATAGAACGGTTATTTTGTGCTTGCATTTATGTTCATAGTAACAGTCAAAGTACAGTCTATCAGCTCTGTCTTCTGCAGTTTACAGTAGGAACTGCTTTTCTCCAGAAATATCTTAAAATATTGAGTAAAACATGGGCTCTAGAGAAATGGACATTAAACAAAATCAAAACCACATATTTTACATGGTGGTGTCTACCAGGGATGAGGACAATGCCCAAAATACAAAGTCAACAAACACATAATTAAAGAATTGAAGAACACATTCCCAGTCACAGAATCATTCATCACCACCAAGTTTTATAACATAGATCAAATCCTATTCAGATTCTACTGTAACTTTTCAGAAAAAAATGGCAAATCACAGTAATCGCAACAATTATTACAACTGAGAATACTATATTCACAAACAGATTCTTACAGTGTTGTATTTTCCGAAACACATGGCAATACTTTGGAGGTGGGATTCAATATAGGTCTACCATGCACAAATCTTACATTTGACTACAGACAACAGAAACAGGTGGTTTGATGGTGCAATTCATCTTAAGAGGGCATGTACAGTAAGTCACCAACTGTGTGCATGTGAGTGCGAGTGTGCGAGACAGTGCGAGCACACGTGCGTTATCTGCACAAGTATGATCTCGCATACTGTTGTACTACATTCCTTGCTTCTCATGAGCACTCTCAGGAACTACATTTCGCTACTTTTGCAGCTAAATGCTTAGAATACAGTACAACAGACCATTGTGTGAAAAATACTGTACCAATATTTTTTAACGTGCTTTCTGTGCATGCAACTAGGAAAGACTGAACTATAACAGAAAGTACCAACAGTACTACTGCGGATAAAATTACACAGAAAAGCAATTGATAAAAAAGCATGTTATCTGAGGTTAAAATAATGTGACTGCCAAGCAGCATCCTCTACATAAGCTACATAGCACTAATATAATTCAAAAATGTCTTGCTAGTTAGCTTATATTGCTGAAGTCAAAGGCAGGCTTTGATAACTTCACTGATACCAGTGTAGGTACAGCATTTTTCCACACAATAGCTTTTTGTACAATCTACATCCTAAAGCAATTTCCCATCAGGATCTCTGGATATCAAAAACATAATTAAAACTGCTACTGTTGCCGCAGCAGCATTACCAATCCTTGATCGGTTTGTTAAAAAAAAAAAAAAAAAAAAAAAAAAAAAAAACTCAATAACCAAACACTTAATAGAAATATCTGTCAGTGCATGCAATACCTCCTGAATGCTCTACTGTATAACTCCAAGAAAAAAAAAAAAAGATTACAGCAAATTTTAATATGCTTCTTTCAGTGCAGTGCTTGCACTAAAGATGATTATACTGTTGGTAATGAAATGCATAAGACTGCAAGTTGGAATAGTGATTTGTTATCAGTCAACAAAACCCTTGCAAATAACTGTGACCATGGTTACATGAAGTATCAGCATTAGGAGAACACGCTGCACCTGCTGAAGGTAAAACCAGTGATTTACTGAGAACAGAAAAAGAGAAAAACAGTATTTAGGAGTAGAATCAATTATAATGCCTGCACAATTTTATTATTTTGTCTTATTTGGCATTCCATCAAATCTAACAAAAAGGCTTCTCATCAAAACACTAATTATTAAATCCCAGCAAGATAGCTGGCAACATTCCACAAATATCTCGCTTCCCATGCCATGCAGAGAGAGGGAATGGCCATGCTACTACCTCAGACCCAAAAGTAGTCATCATGGGATTCATTCCAGCCCCCTGCAGCCAGGGGAAGCTTCACTATAAACTTCAGTGAGAGCAAGATACAGCTCATGTTTATTATAATATTGGTTCTCTGCTTTGTTGCTAAAACACGCACTTCCTTGCCAGTAAATATAAATTCCTGTTGGAATTAGTGTTACACTGATTAATAACATATCAAATCAGATTCCTATTTGTGTTAATGCCAGTCTTATGAAAATTATATTAGCACATCCCCCAGCAGAGGATGTGATGTTTAGTTTTATTTATTTTTGCAAATACGGATGTTCCTATGGCTTGCTGGTGAGACTGTGCACTGCCAAATGGGAAGCAAAGGTTGAAGCTCTGAATTGGCTTTTCCTTTTTCACTTGGGAACACGAAAGCAACAATTCCTGAAATGTGATCAAGCCACACAATGCTTCAAAACACCACACGCTTTCTTCCAGGGGCTGCCTTATGAACCTGTCAGGCTTTGGATGATTCTCATCTAGTTTACCTGGCCAGAAACAATATAAAATGGCAAGGAGAGAATGCAAAGCAAAGTATATCTATGCAGATGAAGGACAATGTGAAGATTAACAGAAAAGATCAACTCTAAATTGAATCACGCCACTGGAAACGGAGAATGAGTTCACTGGAATTACTCTGCATATGAACAGTAGCAGGTCAGAATTTGGATCACACAGTTCAAGAAAATTTACATTTTTCAGACCTTTCCTCTTAAGAGTATTTCATTTCTAACTAGGCTAGACAACCAGAAAAGAGGGCAGACACACATCCATTAAACATATGAGGCTAGGAAAAAGTGTTCTTAGCTAGATAAAGAGGGACAAGAAAGAACTGTAACATTCCAAAATGTTGTCAAGAAAACTCTCATTACATAGTTTTGTGCATAAGACTTTTTCTTTATTTTCCATGAGATTCAGTGTTGATATAAATACACACAAAAAAACAAGCATGCACAAAAAAGAGTTTGTAGACTGAACTACTAATCAAGTCATAAACCAGACAGGACATTGAGTGGCACATCATTATTTAGGTGTGGGGAGGAATGTAATATTCCTGTCTTGTCATTTGTGCTTTGAAAGTAAATTGGATTTTTTACTTCCAATTTCAGAATCATGGCATTTCATAACAACATTTATACTAACTTTCCGTAACTACATCTGACACAGTACATAATACTGTCCTCAGAGAAATAAAAGTTCTGATTTTCTTTGCAAACGGGCTCAGTTCACCAGGATCAATTTCATAACATTAATAAATCACCAAAACTCAAGATAGCATCTAAAAACAGTGTAATATATAAACCTTAGCTATGTTTTACAAACACATTAATCATGAACAGATTAAGTAGGCCCACAGTAAAGTGATTCTTCACCCACATTCGATTTCTTTTCAAAGGCTGATGAAATATTCTTAAAGCAATATTCTACACTATTTTCATCAGGCTTTGCCCAAACTCTTAGGTGGGCCCTGATCTTTAGAAGTTACTTTTCAGGCTTGTATATGCAAGCCAAATGTCAGCCAATTTGTATGACATACACCTTGAGTCCCCTACTGCCACCACCACCAAGCATTCCTGCTGCACTGCTGAATTCTCAAAGCCAAATGAGCTGCAATCAAATTTATGCCTGTATTAGCACACAGCACAGTATGCCAGGAGTGGACCTGTAGATCAAAGCAGGTGACTGAGGACCCAATGTTCATACTTTTTAATGCTTTGGGGGGGGTGTGTGTATTTCAGGCTAGATCTAACCTGGACGCACCAAACCAATGCACCAAACCCCCCACATGGGTGGAATCCTGCAGCTCACGTTCCAGGTCTGTTTTGTCAGGCAAGAATCCAGATGCCAGATCCACTGTGGGACCACTTTGTGATGTGAAGCAGGAACTAATGCAAACAATTAGGGCAGTCACCTCAAAAGTACGCTTTCTGGCTTGAACACGCTAACGTACACATGCCCTCAGGCACACTTCTCTACTGAACATTAAGTCTTGCTGTCAGCTACAGAAGAAAAGCCCAGCAGACTTCAGAGGCTTCAGCAACAGGCAATCTAGTACCCCTGCCACCACAAAGCAGGCAGAAGAACTGAGCTTCTCACAGGAGACAGCTGTCTGTGCTTCTTCATAATCTGGCCACCTAAGTCTGCCCCAAATCATCCCCTTCTCTCCACTTGCTCATAATGTTCTCTCAGATGTAGACTGAAACCACTTCCTCCACGGCCCAAGGCTCATCCTTTCTCACTTAGCACATGCCCTGAGGCACTCTTTCTCAGCAAGCTCCCCCTGAATTTGCTCCTCTTCTCCTTACAGTGGCTGAAAGTACTATAAAAAATTCATGGTAGTCTCTTCTGTAGGCTTCCTGCCTAAATGCACAGCCACCTAACCCTCATTCTTTCAACCCAAAACTGAGGCTTCAACAGACCTGCACCTGCACATACTGTGCACCTACACATACCCGCACATGCTGTGAAGTATAGCAACCGTGCAGCAAGAGCATATGAGGAAAAGGAGGAGCCATACTGTGGTAGCCTGGAAAGGAAACAGGTCTCAAGCTATCCAGACAATGAAAAACCTCAAGTTCTCAAGAAATGTAAGAAAAAGTGAGGCAATATATTATGTCACAGAAGTGAAGAAGAGCTCAAAGAGAGAAGAATCCATAAAACTACTGCAAGGTAGCAAATCATCGGCTTCTTGACCATTTTCTTAGTTTTGGTAGCTGGACCTAGTCAGAACTGCAAATATAAGCAACCAGGCCTCCATCTGGAACTAGAAGCAACAATTCGATTTAGCTTTCACAGTAAAAATCATACATAAAAAGGAAATAACATTCTGACTTAATTACATGATATATTAAGTCTGACAATATATATGACAATTTCAATAAAGTTTTAAACCTTAATATGAAATCAATATGTGGTTAATATCAACTGCAAGGAATGAACAGATACTTTAAAGATGTCTACTAGAATTGGTACAAGAGAATCATGGAATTGAAAAGCTGACCCTTTGGGGAAGAAGAAAAACCATAAAGACATAGAAATACTAATCCTAGCAATTCAACTCCATGCATCCGAGCTGAAAGCAACCAAATAGGCACCTATTGTATAACACAAAAGATAAATCAAAAACAGTAATGAAAAATCTCTAGATATTAATGCACATTAGAAAAGTGAGTGAAAGTTTGACAGAAGGCATCCTAATACCCTAGGAGCAGTCCCCAAGATGGTACCTGTCAACCGTTACTCTAACATCCCACTAGAGTGTCCTGAAAACAAATTTTTAAAGAAACACAGGTGCAAGTAATTCATATCACTTCTTTCTTCATTAGAAAAACCTAACATACTGTTTTACTGTTCTTTAACAAAGTGCTTCCCACAGTCATGACACAAAATCCTCAATTTAATGCTATCTACCTTATTGGAGAGTTTGGGCTGGAGGTGGAATGTAGCCAAGCTATTGCTCAGTAACAAGTAATATGCCACTTAATTAAACTACCTAATATAAACCAAGTATTAGTGTGATATGTAAAATAAAGCATATAAACTTAATGCATACATTAAAGAAAATCTATGTAATGTAAAAATATAATGAACATACACTTTAGGTTCATTTTTCCAAGAGAATGAATATGAAAATATACATGAAGAAATATATTAAGCTTCACTGTCTAAACAAGGGGAACAACAAAAACAACAACAACAAAATTTAAATTTATCAGGCTCAGTTGGTCTGTTAGCTGAACCTAACCTAACATTTCCTTTAGTGAAAAAGTGGCCCATTGTTTGTTATGGGACTAAGAGCAGATATGGATTTTCTTTTTAATAGCAGATTAAGTATTTCTGAAAGCAGGAGGTAATAGTAAGAAACTATTTTGCAGTACTAACTGTCTTTTGCTTTCAGAAAAACTGTAACAGTAAGAATGTGAACATTTTTAAACTACCTCAAATTAAAAAGAGAGAAGTAAATGCAATAATGGTTTTCACAGTTGATCTGTTGAAGAGTTTTAAATCAGCTAAGTGCAGACTAAAGTACTATAAGACAACAAGGAAACTCAAACATTGCTGAATTTAAAAGGCAAAACAAAACAGAAATGAAGTTTTTAATTACAAAAAAAAATCATAAAACAAAACACAAGTCAAAAATTGTTGTTATTCAGAATCTAAATATAGAATACTTAAAGAAACAAACCACTTTCCTCATAGCATGGGGAAAAAAAAATCATAAAATTTAGGCAAATATAAGTTCAAGCCGCATCAATCTTCTGTTGATTGAGGAGACTTAACTTTACCAAACTCCACACACTCACACACAGACTATAGCAACTGCATTTGATGTCCTGCCCAGTGCCACAGTCAATCCAGGCACTGCTCCTTTGTAACACTTAAACATCCTGGACTCAAGGACAGGATGCATGCTTTCTTCCCCCAAAATGCACTCCTCCCTCTCCCTCCCCCTCCTGAAATTTTATTACATTCAGTAGTCAAAGATATTTTGTTAACCTTTTTTGATCCAACCTCTAAAAATATATTTAAGAAGATTTCACACTTTCTGGGGAAACTACTACCTATTGTCAAAAAGAGAAATCATAATTTCAAGCATCTGCCAAATCTAAGCACTCTGCTTTACACTATTTTATTTCTGTGCAAGACATTTAGCTGGGATTTTCAGGGATGCCTAAGGGAGTCAGCTGCCCTGTTCCCACTGTCTTAAAACAAAAACAAAGAACAAAAAACAAAAAAACCCTTAGCTTTTTCAAATAGATATCTATACACACACACACACATATTCTTCTTCTGACCACAACAGGTAGAAGCAAAAAACAATGCTGCCCTGCACTTTAATTTGCCAAAAAATGTCTTGTCCTTCAAGACTGTCAATGGAACAGCTCTAAGTACATCTTCAAAGCAATCTAACAGTTTTAGTGAGAATTTTCACTATTTGGTACACTGCATCATTTCTCCCAAGTCAGAACTAAATCAATGTCCTAACCAGGGTGCTTGAGAGCTTTGTAACAGAAGCATTGGGATGAATCCTAGACATGATTCCTTATCATCAGAAATCAAGAACTCTGCAATCAAGAAATCAAGAACTACTATACCTGGAACAAAGATATTAAACACAGAATATTATAACCAGTAGAAATCACACTAACAGATGCAGCGTAATCCTACAAACACAAGTTTGACTTATTTTTCCTCCCCATTTCCTCTCCTAAAATCTGTGAGGTGATGAAATGCAGAGATAACTGCATTTCAGCAATGGCTGAAAGCAGTTTATTCCGTGGTGGTTTAGGATCCATCTGAGGGACAGCTGTTTCATGGTTTCACACACACACACACACCTGCTATTTCACACTCCCTTGAATACATAGGAAAAAATAGGTAAAGTCCCAACAAACCTTTTGAATGACTGGAAAATAACGTAACAATTCTGCAGTCAATTCAAGATTTGTCCAACTGCTCTTGATTTCCTATGTGATAAAGTTTAGTTTGATCCTCCAAATCACCAAGGAATACTACTAAAGGTCTTCCTACAGTGATGGACAAGCCACAGACAGTCAAAGACTGAAATAATCTCTCTTATACTTTAACTTCACTTTAAATGTCTTCCTGGTCTTTAATTTGAAGCTACATAAAAAGGCAATGAAAGCCTACAGGTCTGATCTGTACCAGCATCAGCACTGGTCCTTCTCAAAGCAAAGCTGCCAAATAACTAGGGTAAGAGTAAACACACTTACATGCTTGTCATCAATAGCTTCAACCCTTCTCCAACACATGTTCAGGATACAAACCTGAGACCATTTTGTTTTCAAATGTACTGAGGCAAAGGACCGTCCATTATTTCAAGCTAGACCTCTGCTTACAAAACTTTCTCATTCCAAAATCCTGTAACATTCTATTCTTTTCTGAAAGATGACTGTTTTTACTCAACCCAGCAGAAGATTTGTCCATATATGGACAACACTGAAGACAACAAATGGCTCTTTTCCCAGTCTATTATCAAGTCAGGAAATTAGACAGCCTGAGGTAGTCTGCCTTACTTACTGTGTTCGGAACCCAGAGAGGAAACCTCCGCGAGTTCATCAATCATCCAGTTTCACACCGAGGTGAATGGATGCTTTTCCTTTACAGCCTTAGCAGCAATCACCACCACCAATTTTATAGAAGATTAAAGCCTTCACACAGCCACATGAGATAACAGTGCTAATGATGACAGTTAATGTTACATGGTAGAAAGCAGTGTTCCTAGGTCTGAGGGGAGGGGGGAATGACACACCAATAAATCCAGCAAGATTGAAAGAAGAAACCAAATCCCTTGTCTGTTAATAAGTAAGCCTCAGACATTTCCATGCCATTGCTAAAATTTAGCCCAGTTCTATATAAACCTAAGGTCGGCAGAATGTATCAGTATGAAACATTTTACCCTCTGATGTTCAGGTGTCTGTCTGTAAGTAAGGATCTTTTTGCCTCTCCACATTCAACTGTGGATGAACTCATTTTCTTTAGTAATAAAACATCCATGGCAGGAATCTATACTCTGAATAGCTCTAAAAAATAGATTCAAGGCACAAACAGGCTAAAGCTTCCCAAGTAGACCAAGAAATACAGTCCTTCTTTCACAATGGAAATCCTGAAAAGAAACTCCTTCCACAGAGTCAGCTCAGCTGCCTAGAAACTTAGCAGCAGACTATTCTTTGCTTTTTTAAGCTGCAACAAAGGAAATGATTAAGGAAGCATTAAAACCTAAGTGCACCATAAAAGGCATCTACCAGAAAACTAGTTGCTATTTGCAATAAAGAACACGCCTTATTTACACAATAAAAAATACAGTCCCAATGTCCTCTTAACATATCCAGAAAGAAAAAAAAAGTATCACAAGAATATTAACATGGATTGATATTTCAGCTCCTCAGATCGGCAGAATTTCTTTCAGAAACTTGAGTAGGTGGGACTGTATCTCTTCAATGGAAAAATATGAACTTATGTGTCATAACCTATTTTTGTTTTGTTGGGATTTTTTAGTGCTCTTCTTTTTCCAGAAAATTCCTTACTGCCCCCCTTCCATTTCTTGATGTCCCAACTGTCTTTTCATCTATGTTTGTTTTCTGATTGGCAAGGAAACTATGAAATTCTATCTTGTTTCTTTTATATGCCTTCTTGCTCTCTTCCGTTTTCCTCCTATTAACACATCCTGTGCACGTTAATCTTTCAAAATACACTTAGCAGTAGAATCTACCAGCACTTTATGCTGCCAGCATTAGTCAAAGGCAATGAATAGTTAGATGGCTACTTATAACAGTCATCGAATTCTAACTGCTAGATGTACATTTCTGTTATTTCTCAAAAGATTAGAGGTATCTATAAAACTACCAATCTCACTCACTTTATGGCTGCTTTCACTTGGTAAAGCTGTAAAGAACACAGAGGTAGGATGTTGGGTCTTTCAGAGAAAAATCCCTTCTTAAGCAGAGCTGTGAAGGGATAAAATAAATAAATAAGCACGTCAAAACCCTCTTCCTGAAAATACTGTGACTACCAAGATGTTGTGGGAGGAATTTAATTAACAAAACTTACAGGAGGTTTTGGAAGGCGGAAAAAAACACTGAAAGCTCTCTCACGTTGCAGCAGCTAGCCCTAATAGGGGAGGCAGAGCCATGATCTCACACTGCTAGGAATCCCACTCTGTATTTTAGGATGATATGAATAGATCCCTTTTTGTTGTTAAAATACTGTTACCAGCACTTGCTAGTGCTCTTTACTCCCTTTCCCAGCTTCCACCAGTTGCCCAGCTCCTACATAAGCAATACATTTGATAAAGATACAAGAACTAGAAAAAGTAAATATTTACCATAGTTCCAAGTCTAAGCTATGCATAAAGCAAAATTAGCATGTAAGCGTGCAGAAGTGAACTGGTGAATAAGGGGTAACTACAACTCTGGTGGTTTAACAACAGTATTTAAAAGCAATATTTCCCTCCCTCCTTTGGACTGTTATATCAGTCAGATGAAGTGCTACTTCATTTGCCCAGCACAGCACTCCACTTGGAAATGCCTCTGCACCGAAAAACAATTGGTGTCTACATGCAGTCAGGGTAATAACAAAGGAGATACTGTAGGATGGTAAACTAGTTTGCAGTCATATTTTGGACTCCAATCTCCCATCCATAACCAACAGCACTGTTTCCTTGCCATAGCCTCAGAAACGTCAACTACCATTTCTTTTCACAAGCCTGCTGATTTTCAAAGGTGCCACAAGTCCATCCGCCCAGTGAGAAAAAGAATAAAACAAACAAAAAATCAGGGAAATTAAGTTGAATTCAAGTTAAATTTAACAAAATGCGAGTGTGCACTATTACTGTGAGTTGAGCTGAAAGCTTCATAAGGAGTCTAAAATATGCTGTAAACCACATACTCATTTCCTGAAATATGGCCACTTCTTGCTTTTCACTTTCAAGACAGAAAAATGCAGTTAAAATAATGAACTAAAACATACTCAGAAATCAAATACTCTGCTTTGGGCAGTCCTACTGTACTTCCTTTAAATCTGAAAAGGAATTAAGTTTTGTGGCAAGATTTCTCTTCCCCAAATTGTTATCCTGGCAGCTTTTTAGCATGTGTGTTAGGGAGCTTTGACAGTCTGCTTCTACAAATGTCTATAAAGAATTATGTTGACAGATTTTCAGTCCCAAACATTGCACAACTGGCTGAAGGGCAAGCAGGAATTTGCCTGTCTTTAGCATCACATCAGAAGAGCCATCTCTGCTCTAATAGTCCAACTGCTACAATATCACCATTGTCCTTAACTCTTTTTTAATACTTGCCACAAACACAGGGGTAATAAAAACCCTGCTTTAAGTCCAAAACATAGCTTATGAATCAGAACAGCACCTCTAATGTATTTATGACCGATGCCTGTTTTTACAACAGCTACTTAATGTTTTGTTCTCTTAAAAATGGTTGTAAAAACATCACAACCCTTGTTATTAAAAAAAAAAAAAAAAAAAAAAAAGACCACCACCACCTTATCTGCAGGCTGGCAGGGAATGAAAGGCCCCATTTCATCATGGTGGGGGAAGGGAGGTTGATGGAAAGGTGCTCTCCAATTCTATTGGACACATACATAAGGAGAAATTAGCAGCAGAGTTGTGTAAAATGTTCGTTAGAAAAACCCACCACCACTTCTAATGCCTTCCTTTCCCTCAATTTCAAGTTTCTTTATTAACATGAAGTGTAGCTCATGCTCTTCAGCTTGTGTCATTTATGATTTTACAGAAAGGCCGTGTGAAAAACTTGGTGGCTTAATATAATTTAAACAACAAAAAAAAGGAATAAGATGATGACACTGGTTTTGGATGAGATTGCTATGAACTGGAAACTGAGCGCACCAATGTCCAAAAACAAGCTGTAATTAAGTACAAAATTTTCACCAGCTTAACATGCCTTATTCTTTAGTTCAGACCTCCTGATGATGTCCTTTCAAGTTCATTTTCCTGAAATCTGAAACTAAACCAGTCTTCATTTAATTCACAAAGCATTAAGAGGAACATCACCCTAGTTTTTAAAAAAAAAAAAAAATCTATTTGAATATCAATGCACCATTCTTATCTCTGCATCCAGCTGTTATTTAGAGTTTTAATGGGATACGAGTTCACAGAATCACAGAATCGCTGAGGTTGGAAGGGACCTCTGGAGATCATCTAGTCCAACCCCCCTGCCCAAGCAGGGTCACCTAGAGCACATTGCACAGGATTGCATCCAGGCAGGTTTTGAATATCTCCAGAGAAGGAGACTCCGCAACCTCTCTGGGCAACCTGGTCCAGTGCTCTGTCACCCTCACAGTGAAGAAGTTTTTCCTCATGTTCAGATGGAACTGCCTGTCTTTCAGTTTGTGCCCATTGCCTCGCGTCCTGTCGCTCGGCACCACTGAAAAGAGTCTGGTCCCATCCTCTCGACACCCTCCCTTCAGATACTTGTACACGTTGATAAGATCTCCTCTCAGCCTTCTCTTCTCCAGGCTAAACAGGCCCAGCTCTCTCAGCCTTTCCTCATAAGAGAGATGTTCCAGTCCCCTAATCATCTTTGTAGCCCTTCACTGGACTTGCTCCAGTAGTGCCACATCCCTCTTGTACTGGGGAGCCCAGAACTGGACGCAGTACTCCAGATGGGGCCTCCCCAGGGCTGAGTAGAGGGGGAGGATCACCTCCCTTGACCTGCTGGCAACACTCTTCCTGATGCACCCCAGGATACCATTGGCCTTCTTGGCCACAAGGGCACGTTGCTGCCTCATGCTTAACTTGGTGTCCACCAGCACTCCCAGGTCCTTCTCTGCAGAGCTGCTTTCCAGCAGGTCAACCCCCAACCTGTACTGGTGCAGGGGGTTATTCCTCCCCAGGTGCAGGACCCTGCACTTGCCTTTGTTGAACTTCATGAGGTTCCTCTCCGCCCACCTCTCCAGCCTGTCCAAGTCTCTCTGAATGGCAGCACAGCCCTCTGGCGTATCCACCACTCCTCCCAGTTTTGTATCGTCAGCAAACTTGCTGAGGATGCATTCTGTGTCTTCATCCAGGTCATTGACGAAGAAGTTGAATAAGACTGGACCCAGTACTGACCCCTGGGGGACACCGCTAGCTACAGGCCTCCAACTAGACTCTGCACTGCTGATCACAACTCTCTGAGCTCTGCCATTCAGCCAGTTCTCAATCCACCTCACTGTCCACTCATCTAACCCACACTTCCTGAGCTTGTCTATGAGGATGTTATGGGAGACAGTGTCAAAAGCCTTGCTGAAGTCTAGGTAGACAACATCCACTGCTCATATATGCTGTTGCATATATATCTTTGGTCTGGAAAAATGAATAAGCATGAAATGTCCATAAACAGAATAAATATCTTCAAGCTGTTACAAAAACATGCTTTATATAAAACAAATAACAGTCATTTTATCCTGCTGCTTTTAAACCACTTTTATAAGTTTTCTCCAGCAAGATTTATGCAGAGTTAACTATATAAAAACCTGACCATCAGGCCTTTTACCCTAAGGGGTACAGAAAGAACAACTGCCTATCTAGTTACGCTTCCCTTCCCATCAAGGCTACTGGAAGGTTCATTCAGATCATGGGCTATACAAACAGCACAAGGAATTACCAATAACGCAAAGAATTACCATTATTTTTTTAATAATGGAGAACCATTGGAGAGCCATTATAACCAATATGAGGGGAATGGGACCTCTGAGAGGAGTCATTTTTGTTCCCATATCTGCATGTATAAGTAAATGAAAATCTTTAATTAAATGCCTAAAAAATAAGTTCCAAAGAAAAACATCATGTAGGTTTTGCTGAATTCTGAAAACATTTTTGCAAAGTGTGTGTATGAAGTAGGGACTTTTCTGCTTTGTATTTTTTTATTGGCTGTATGGATTCCTTAACCCTATCCTACCATTGTCTAACATATAGCAAAAGTTACTAAGTACCAAACCTGTCCTCTACTTTGCTCCTACAATCCCCACTGAAATTAAACAGGAATAAGTAAGGGAACAGTTTTTCCTCTGGAGGGTTCTTAAAGACTTTCTGGTTACAAATTCTTTACATATAATTACTCACTCTATAAATTATCAGTAAGGTAAGTCTCCATGCACTGTATTCTGACAACTGTGACCAGAGAAAAACATTTGGATATCCCAAGCGTTCAAATCAACTACTGGTATAACATGGAGCTCATGTTCTTTCATCTATCAGCATGACTGACTTTTTCTGAAGCCAATTCAGAGAAAGGCACTTCAAACAATTAGCAGGAGACTCATCGTCTTCCAGAGGCCAAAACCAAAATTCAAAACAAGGCACTCAGCATTTTTGTTTTGAATCTTTGATTCAAATTCACTGCAGTTCTCTAAGTGATGAAGTACAGTGTGTTCCTACTTCAAACTAAATGGCTTTTTGAACAAAATAGTTCAAAAAAAAAAATACATCCAGCTGATTTGGCTTAAACACATATGGATGCAGCAGATGGGATCAAGGTGATACTGTCTCAACTTAATGCATTTTAGTTTCCAAGACAGACTGAGAGGAAACATAGTAGTTTTATATATCATGTAGTTTTATACATTTAGCACCTCTTGTTGTTGAATCAATTATGGTGATTCCCCTTCTCAGCATAATCTACAAAGGATAAAAAAAACTAGAAGTTTAGTTGAACTCAGATTCAGCTGCATCATATTTCAAAATAAAACTCTCTACAGTTTTGTAAAATACTCTTCATGAATAAAAACTTTCCACACTGCTATGAGGGACTGATGGCAGCAAATCAGATTCATAAAGCACAAACAGCCAGTACAACTAAAAGATCAAATAATGGGAGCAAATATCATGGCAACTGAAGTCAGTGACAAACCTTGCATTAAACCGAGTATAGCTGCAATTTTGTTCCGTTTCCAGGGAACACAAATGCATTACATCAGTTGAGCTGCACTTCCCAATACAACTGAATTGCAGGAGTCGCTTGGTAAATTACACTTGAGTAAGGAGCTACTGAAAACATCATGGACCTCTTACTCTGAAGCCATGCACATTTGTCTCCTACATAAAAGGAAATTTGGGGAATCCAATATATCACAGCTATCATTAATGTGACCTCAAAGCTACTGAGAGAACTAATAAAGATGCAATACACACACACACACTCTGGAAGGTCACTGGAACCTTTTTTCCAAAGATTTTATTCCACCAGATACATCAAATAAGATGTATTTAATTGTCTTTTTGGCTTGTCAGCTACAAAATTTGCCCCACAAATATACTTTGAACTAATGACTAATTTTGATCAAATTTGAGTGAACATTTGATACATATATCAAATGACTTCATGAAAATCAGCAGCTAGGAAGAGGAGAGACACAAATGAGTGGCTGCAGAAAAAGAACAAAAGATGACTTGATAAAGTTGTGGGTTAGATGAGTGGACAGTGAGGTGGATTGAGAACTGGCTGAATAGCAGAGCTCAGAGGGTTGTGATTAGCAGTGCAGAGTCTAGTTGGAGGCCTGTAGCTAGCGGTGTCCCCCAGGGGTCAGGACTGGGTCCAGTCTTGTTCAACTTCTTCATCAATGACCTGGATGAAGACACAGAGTGCATCCTCAGCAAGTTTGCTGACGATACAAAACTGGGAGGAGTGGCCGATACACCAGAGGGCTGTGCTGCCATTCAGAGAGACCTGGACAGGCTGGAGAGGTGGGCAGAGAGGAACCTCATGAAGTTCAACAAAGGCAAGTGCAGGGTCCTGCACCTGGGGAGGAATAACCCCCTGCACCAGTACAGGTTGGGGGCTGACCTGCTGGAAAGCAGCTCTGCTGAGAAGGACCTGGGGGTGCTGGTGGACAACAAGTTGACCATGAGCCAGTAATGTGCCCCTGTGGCCAAGAAGGCCAATGGTTAGAAAGAGCATTGCCAGCAGGTCAAGGGAGGTGATCCTCCCCCTCTACTCAGCCCTGGGGAGGCCACATCTGGAGTACTGTGCCCAGTTCTGGGCTCCCCAGTACAAGAGCGATGTGGCACTAGTGGAGCAAGTGCAGCGAAGGGCTACAAAGATGATTAGGGGACTGGAGCATCTCTCTTATGAGGAAAGGCTGAGAGAGCTGGGTCTGTTCAGCCTGGAGAAGAGAAGGCTGAGAGATCTTATTAATGTATACAAATATCTAAAAGGGAGGGTGTCAAGAGGATGGGGCCAGACTCTCTTCAGTGGTGCCCAGCGACAGGACATGAGGCAATGGGCACAAACTGAAAGACAGGAAGTTCCATCTGAACATGAGGAAAAACTTCTCTACTATGAGGGCGACTGAGCACTGGAGCAGGTTGCCCAGAGAGGTTGTGGAGTCTCCTTCTCTGGAGATATTCAAAACCTGCCTGGATGCAATCCTGTGCAATGTGCTCTAGGTGACCCTGCTTGGGCAGGGGGGTTGGACTAGATTATATCCAGAGGTCCCTTCCAACCTCAACCACTCTGTGATTCTGTGACGTCCTACCCATGTTATTAGATAGCAGAGATTCCACAGAGCACAAAGGCTGAGCAGAAAGAAAAGGGTGGGGGCATTGAAGAGAGAAGGAAAAGCTCCAGGAACATCCAGAATTCAAAGATCCAGTCCGCACCGAATTGCTTGGGTTTTGGAGGTTATTGGTCTTTGTCTTACTTGTACTGCTCTGTCACAAGTGCAGAGATGAGCAGATTCCCAGTGTTTCAGCAGAAAAACTATGCAAGCTAAGTAGCTGAAAATATGATAACGTATAAAATAGAAGGACAGCAGTGCTTAGGGGATGCCCAGATTATGTCATTGCTCCAAAAAAGAGAGCATTGTGGCAAAAAATAACAGTATTTGTATTTTAGTGTTTTAGCCAAACAATTCATAGAATACGCATGTAATTGTTTTCTTTCAAAACAGCATTATTACCAAACAAGAGGGATAGAAATAAACTGGTTAAAAAAAAAAAAGCTCTCAAAACTGAACTCAAAAGGTTCACTGATCTGTGCATCAGCTGTTATTTATTTGAGATGATAAAACTGAAAGCCGTAACCTTCACATACAAAATTTCACAGCCAAACAATATAAAAGGTAAACATCACTAAGTAAGGAACCATGTACAACTGTTAGCAGTAAAATATAGGAAGTGACTGTTATGAATAACATAAATGTCAGTGCATATGCTTAAAAGGAACATTAGGAACAACAGGAACATAGAAACAATATCCATCATATACTACTTTCTTCATAATCACTGTTCAATTTTTAACAAGCTCATTCATTTCTCCTTACTCCCCCCTTTCCTGACACTCCCTAAAAAACAAGGAATAATCATTTTAACATTCGAGAGCTCTTAAGTTTCTTAAACAGTTTCACAAAGATTTCCAAACTGAAGCAAAGATGCAGGACTGAATTATGAAAACATCCATGAAAAACATCATGTTACACAGCTGAACACTGTTCAAATTCTCCCTCAGTACAGCTTAACACTTCAGTCCTTAAGCAACAGCACAACTTCCTATGGCCAGAACATACCAGCAAACATACAGGAGGAAGAATCTATGGTCTGAAATTTAAAGCACATGGCAATGTTGCTTTTGTAGCTGAATTCACATTAAAAGGTGAAGCAAATAGAAAAAAGCTGAAGACCAGTCTGCTGCAAATTCTAATGCTCGATATAGGTGTGGCTGCAAATGGTAACTGTCCAAAAAACTATGAATTGCAGATACAGTCTAAAAGCATTTGAAGGATATCCTTTTTTTCCCCGTTTTTCTCTTTCATCTTTTTTCTCCTCCCAGTAAGGCTGTGGTAAACTTATCTTTATTGTTCCTGCTATTTTTCAACAAACATAATGCTATTTACTAAAATAGTGATTCTTTCCCTCAATGAAGATTTGTTTATTTAATAAGAACAGCAACAGCAGAAGTAGGGCTAATCAAAATTGATCGCTACCTCACTTCGCAGCTTTAACACAAGCACGTTTAAACTGATTTCACCATTGGCCTTCAACAGAATGATGCAGTGTATGTTTTTCATGCAAAGTTGCTAGATTCTGAGTGTCTGTGACCTGATGATGGAAAATGTTAAGCACAACAGCAAATGAAGTCACTGGAAGCTATGGAAACGTTTCTCTTTGAATCATTAAGGCAAAGTGGTCTGGTAGAGGGATCCCAGGTTTAGAAGTCAGGTCTTGAATTCTAAGTCTGGTTCTGCCGTTGATCTACTTCATAGCCACTTTTCTAATTTCAGTTGTTTCCCCAAATTAAAAATAAAGATGACAGAGGTCACCAAGTTGGGTGTTAGTGAAACCTGATCAACTTCCAGGTCTGTTTAGAGGACCAGTCAGTGCTCATCCAGTACTTTGCAGAGACAAAAGAAAAAAGTTTTAATGAGTTTCAGCTTACCTCCAATCACTGGCATACCCAAAATTGGTATTTGGTATTGGTGTTTGTGACTATTCTTGCACTTCTGTCTAATCCTCTTCACATTCTTCAGTAATATGCAGAGTCTGCTATTGCCCCAGAGTCCAGTAAAAATTAATGCCCGCAAAAGCTAAATGCAACAACAGGAAGTAAATAAAATAGAAAAGCCCATAAAACAACTAGTAATTTCACGTTCTGTGGAGGGTCTACACTGCAGAATTGAAAGGACTCAGGTCTTGTTGGGGGGGAAAAAAATATATATATATATATATATACACTGAGTAACACTTCCTACCATCAACAACTGGCATCTTCTATACTTGGTAAAGTACTGGGCAAAAGAAGCAAAAGTGCGGTGGGGAAAAAAAAACTATTAACTGAGCATCCAATTAGAGACTTTCATAATGCTGACATCCAAGATGGCAAAATCTAAGTTACGGAAGTAATGCTATTTTCTGTCTCTGAAGAAGAATACCACCTTAAATGCTTTAAACATAAGCTTCAGAAAATAATTTGAAAGTGTATCAACACTTTAAGGCACACATCCTCTCCCTTCTTAAGCCTGCTCTGTTTTAATTCAGAGCAGGTCCTCAATCTAGTTCACCATGCGGCCACAAGAGTGTGCCTGCACAGGGGAGGAGGACACATGTATAGGAAAGAGTGGCCTTAGGGAAGAAGAATGAGGCCATTTCTTTGGAGTGTTAGTTTATGTCAACTTAAAGTGCTTGCCTGACCCCACAGTGAACTTATTCAGGAAGTTAAGCAGCAGAAAACTTACCCTACACACCAAAAAGTCAGCAGGTTTGCCACCATCTCAGCTCCCTGAACCAGCTTGCTTTGGGGTCAGACATGTTTCAGCACTAATAGAGAGAAAGGGGAAGGAAGCAAGTAGTTGCAACAGTTTAAACCCTCATTGCTCCTAGCAGGCTCTCACAACCTGCTTCAAGCTTACCAGCTCCAGAACAGGACCCAAGGTCACTACTGCAGTCTGTTCATCAATTACTGCAGTCTATAGCTCAATGTATTAGCAGAAATTCACCTCCACATGCATCCCATGTTATGAAGCCAAACGATGTGCTTGAGCCTTTCTTCTGCTATCTCTGCTAAGCTGGTAAGGACTTCGAGCAGAGAATGGTAGATTAGGTGTGGCAGCTGCCACTGGTAAACTTGCTAGAGCTCATTTCTCAGAGTTCTAAAGCCTACCAAAACAATATTGGTTTAAACCAATATAAAAGTTTTTAAATAGACTTTCAGATCAGTTTGAAAACTCAGTTCCAAGTTCTAAATTGAAGTCTAGCACAAGGCAGTTCCATATTTAAACAAACCTTACGCCACATTCCACTTACCAGTTTATGTTTTAACAAAAGGATTTCATCTCAGCATTGCCCAAAATAATTGGGTAACTGTTCTCACATTCTCTTTTCAATTATGATAAATGTAACAGATTTTAACTTCCTTATCATTCCTCCCTTCAGTTCTATAAGCATTAATAGAACTGTTTTCAAACAAGAAAAACAAAAACCTCCTTTTACAAGTGCTTGGAAAAAAGTGTTTCTTGGCACTACAGAATGGCAAGTTGCTTTGATTCAAGCACAAGGTTGTTAAAACAAGATGGTGCAAAGTGCTAAGAGAGTGGTTCAACATTTCAAAAAGAACGTATACATAGCTGAATGAACCAAAACAAATAAAAAGTTAGTCTTGCAGCCAAATCAGAAGCTACCAACTGCAACATCACCTTGTCAACAAGAATCAAGACTTGTCATGGACTAGTAAGAGGACATCCTGCCCATTTTCAGCAAAGTAACACATTGACATCAGCTATATTCACAATACATCCATGGCTAGAGCCATCTGGGACAATTTATGTTAATAGACATGGAAAAGGGACATACAGTCTATATTGAGCCAGATTTATGCTTTAATAAATGGTCAGAAAAAAAAAAAGGAACAAGGTGGACAAGTTATTAAATTACAAATCAAGCTTAAAATAAAACACTGGATAGAACACTAAAACTTTCAGAGTGACCTAGTAAAATAATGGTGAAAGACAGGGCCAGCTGGCATATACAAGGGAATGTTAAATAGAAGTTAGCCAGTCAATAAAGATAATATTAAACCACAAAAAGTGAAGAAATACATGAAAAGGTTGTCTTTTAGTACATTCATAAACTATATAAAATTCACTACGCACTCTTTATATTGTTATTAAAAAGAAGATAGTTAAGCAGAAAGAAAAGG
The DNA here is from genome assembly GCF_036417845.1 of Apteryx mantelli. NCBI lineage: Eukaryota > Metazoa > Chordata > Aves > Apterygiformes > Apterygidae > Apteryx > Apteryx mantelli. The sequence continues at coordinate 60,080,936 of NC_089980.1, read as the reverse complement.
TTTGTGACATTAAAGATAACCCTCATACTTAAAAAAGCCCAAACCTTATACTTCAGTGAAAGGATTTCTTCAGAATTTGACAATTTACCGAGTGATATTTACATAGCAAGTCTCTCATCTACCCCAAGAAGAAACATTTTAGAGTTTAAAAATAGCTTTCTCTAAAAGGATAAACATTTTCTTCCGCTTTTATCACATTCCTTTCAGCAATAAAATTGTTCAGTGTCTCTTACCATTTCAACTTTTTTCTCTATTTCTGAATCCTAGCCCTTCAATACTACTGCCATGGTTGGATCAGCCATCATCATTTTTCTTTAACATAAAGTACGTGCCACCTACACACACGCTTCATTCATACTTGTCGAGAAGTTTTGTTTTCCCTTTCCCCTATGAACATTCATTTACAAATTTCCAGACACAACTTTTAAGAAGCCTTCCAGAGCAGCGAGTTGAGGAAACACAGACAAGCTAAATACTTGCCCACAGTCAGGCAGCAAGCTACATCTCCCAGCAATGGTCTCCTATTCACCGGACACATCTTTCATTCAGGAATTTGTAGAACCTGTGGTTCAGGCTGGGGGAGCCTGCTTCTGTGGTGATTTTGGTCCACAGAAACAAGGTCTGCCCTCGTGCCACAAGTGGTAGAAAGATTCCTCTGCTGCTCCATACAGCTATGTCCCTATACTAGCAAATAAAACAGAACAGAGCCTGTTCTCCAGCCACAAAATGCAGCAGCATTATGCAGCCTGTGTCCATATAGCTAAACTCTTCCCCTGACAAAAGGTGGGAAGAGACAAGCACCATTCCCCACTGCATTTTCGGAACAGCCCCTGGCCTTCGCTTTCTCCCAACCCACATGCAGGCTGTATTTAAGAGAGTATTAGCTAGGCATTGGTCAGAATTGGACCAGGGAGCACACTAAAAATTAAGCAGTATGGACAGTTACAGGGCTAGAGCTTGAGTCCACATCCTATCTGTGTTTAGTTGACAAGTATAAACACAGCATATAGCTCCAATGAAAGTCCAAAAAAGGTTTGAAAGAAACAGGCAATATACAAGCACATTCCTACCCACAAACAGCCTATGAAAGTTCCTACAACATGCCAGATTATCCTATTCTCTGTACCACAAGAATGAAGCCAGCAGTTGCACGGGGAATGCACTGTTCTATAAACATTGGAGACTGCAAGTCGCCCATACTCTCTGGCCTTTTGAAAGCACTTCTCAAGAGGACACCTCTAACCCCAAGGGCCTCTCGCATTCATAATCATGAACTGAAGGCCACAGAAGCGCATTCCAAGACTCAAGACTTCTGAGAAAGGAGCTTCCCAAGGGTAGTTGTCTCAGGAGTCTCTATTGGTGAAAACCGAAGTCTGAAGAAACAGGAACAGTGACACACATCCACTTAAAACTGATCTGCTCCCAAGCACGAGACACACAGGAGCTTGGCATGATGAAACCCAAGCATAAGGGCTAAGGCAGCGCCTGTTTTAAGAACAGATTACTTCTGTTTCCTGTTACATCAAACGGTAACTTTTATCAGTCCTACGTTTGCTTAAAGAAAAAAAAATAGAAGAAAAAAAATCCTACTGACATCACACGCTTAGGGCTGGGCAGACAGTGGCAGATTAGGAAATACAATGAGTCACTGCAAACACAGAGCACATAGGAAGGGTTTTCAAACTGCTGTGCAAAATGTAGTCTTACAAAGAAGAGACAACACAGGCAAAGTGAACTACACCAGAACTAGAGTAACAGCAACACAGAGACCAAACAAAACACCTGGGGAAAATAAAAACATTGTAAAAAGGACAGGGAAAGAGACAGGCACACTGTGGGAAGGGACAAAATCCACACAGAATTCAGCAATCAAGAAGGAAACATCAACTAAAATAAGCTGATGGGTGGACAAGGAGGAAATAATATTAAGCAGAGAAACAGATAAGACCGAGAGAGAAAGAAAGCAATGTAAAGACAAAGCACAGATAATAGGGCTACGCTCCAAAAAAAGAATTCACTCAGGAAAAGTTTCCAAAGTATCTGTATATGCACAAAAGAAACACAAAATATAAATACAACAAAAAGTGTTAAGTGAAAGAATGATTTATCATAAGCTTAACTGAAATGTGTTAGGAAAAAAATTATTAGTGAAATAAAAACCAAGGCATGTAACTTTTTTAGGAAAAGTCAATCAGAAGAGAGAATAGTAGCTTTACCCAGTTTGTAAGTAAATAAAATGAGACACTATTGAAGAAATACAACGCACAAACAAAGCTTAGACAGTGAAGAAAACTACAAAGGAATGAACAGGCCAAACAGCCATCGTAATTCAGGCATCTTATTCTCTGAGCCAGAGTACCCCAGCGTTGCAGAAATGCTACTAAAACATCTAGGACAGAGAAAGTGGTATTTTTCCTGCCAATTATGAAATTTCCCTAGAGGGTGAAGCAAAACAAACTATACTATTAAAGGGACGAAGCAGTGCTTATCAGTAGCCAGAAATGTCTGCTGTTTCAGGGACATGATTCAAGATGGATCAGAAGTATAATTAAAGATGCAAGGGTTATGTACAATGTCGCTAGAACTTGGGATCCCAAAGTTTTCTTTCCTTTAGGAACTATTCATGGCTTGACATTAGGGGATTTTTTCGACGCAAGTGGAAGGGTAAGAGGACGGAAGAATGCTGGAATTATTAACAGCTGAATAAACTTTGTTAAGTACAGCTAAACTGCACAGGAGTCTGGTGATGATGCAAAAGCAAGGAATCAGATCAATAAGCACTAACAAAAGCATTAAACCTTCACAGTTTCCAGCAGGAAGGTGGATTAACTGGTCTCAAATTCTGACAATTTCTTCTTTAGGTCCCAACATCAAAGAAGGTTGAGACTACTACTGCTGCCGCTATGTTGGCTTTTTTTATTATCGTTTTAATTAGAAACCACTTAGAGTAAGTATCAGTTCTGTAAAACAACGCAATAAGTAATATCCAAAAGCCTTATCTTTTGGTATTTTTTGAGCCGGAACTACTTTAGAAAGCCTCCAAATGATACATAGCCCCCAATTCTAGTCCTGCAGAGCTGTAAGATTTGGCATCTCTTAGTAATTTTACATTTTATAGTTAAAAATACCACTCATGCAGACTAAAATTTGCTATTGATGCATTTTCCAAAGAACATGAAATTTAGAAATGAAATTAAAAAAAAACCCTATAATTTCTGTTTTCTTAATGCCACCTATGACAAGAGGCTTAGGGACTGAGAATTTAGAAAGCTCTCAGTGGCATAAATTACTGGGAGGATATGTAAGACCAGCTTAATTCCATAATAAAGGAGTTCCCTGTTAATACGTAAATACCATTTTTTGAACTAATACAAAGTATTCATACACCTTCCAAGGCTTTTTAACTAAGAACACAATTAATTTACATACTTCTAAGTTGGAAAAAGGTGTTCTCAGTGCACGCTAAAAATAAAGATTAATCAAATTGCCATAAAAATTCAGAACTTGTTAACCAGATTTCCCTTCTCCCCCTATAAAAACACTGTGAGCATTTTGGATTGTTCATTTTTCAATAAAATCAAGATTGTGAATCTATACCTACCTTTTGAACTCCTACTGTCTGTTCAAGCATACAACAGATCAACACATTAAGTCTGGTGTAGCAGAAGCCAAACTCTCCTACAAATATCAGTAAAGCTTGTTCTTCCCATACTAATTATGACAGCCTGACTAAAAGTGATGATGAAACAAGGGAAATATGCCACTTTCTCAAATGCTTTAAAAAAAGGGGGGGGGTGGAACAAGTGACAAAGAGACTTAAAAAAACAAAAACAAAACATAAAAACTCCCAAGATGAAAATCCTGTTTCCTCATCTTGAAACAAATTAGAAGGGGGGGGGAAAAAATCATTTAATGGAAGAGGTCAAAGCTGAGGCTTGATTCGACTTTCAGTTTCCTCACTGAACCACATCAGCTTGTCACATCCCACTAGAGAAGCAAGACTTAGCTCTGAGAGCCTGCAGATGGTGACAGAACAAAGTTCTGCAAGGAGCTGCCTGTCAATCAGTAGGTGGCACTCTTCAAGCTCTGACAGGATGAAATCAAGTAACAGCACAACTGAGGACGCATTATACAGTAAAGACTGGATTTTTAGGAGAGATATCAAAAAGCAGTATTGAACGATTTTAGCTGTAACTGCCACCCATGGGGGAATGCAATGGCTGCATTTCAACCATATATAAAGCAATCCTTGTACCTAATCTCTGAAGTTCCTAATTATAGTTATTAAGTGATAAACACTTAGGATGAACATTACTGTATACTGGCATACTAAAACCAGTACTTTGTGAAACTGTTACATCTGCACAGAATACTTTGACTTGAGTCTTCATAATTAACTCTAAGGCTGCACTCACCATTTGCTGACTGATAAAAAGATATTATTTCAACAAAACAAAGTATAATTAAAATTTGGATTTTGTCACAGCCATTGTTCAAAGCTGGATGACAAATTTGTTGCAACAAATGGAATAGGAGACTAAATATTTTGGAACAAAATACAAATTGCTACTTTTGTGATATTTACTAGTGAATAGGCAGCCCATACACCAAAAGATTCATCAACTGCTTTTAGAGTTCAAATCAATACAAGATATTACAAAAATGAAAACATCATTCCATAGAACAGGTGTAAAATTATCTGCCCTTGCAAATAGTGTTTCTTCATTTAACAAATACAGACATACTTTACAGTATTTTAGAGATTCAAATCAATACAAGTTACTGCCAAACTGATGAAACAGTAAAAGAAGAACAGATTTGGTAGTGAAGTTTGAGTACAGGTACTTGCAATTAAAACAACCAGCAGAGGGAGTATAAAAACAAAACATAAAAATTCCAAACAGCCCTTTCTCTTCTTAATTTTTTTTAACTTACAATCTTAAATTTCCTTTAAAGTGATTATAACAGTGCAAAAAGTGCAAATTTCAAAATATGAAAAAACATCCACTTAAAGTATTAAACATGACTAGAAACTATAATATTTTTTAAGTAGTATTAGTAAATTTACCTCACATTAGCCCCGCCCAAACTGAAATCCCATGATTTTAATCACAGTGAAGACTAACATTGATCAACAAGCTGCATAAGCCATTTCTAAGTTATAAACCCTCCTCACCACACAGTCTCATTTTATGAATCTAAAACTAAATTTGTGTTTCAAGAATGGTATGTATCATCTACTTGTATTAGGCTACAGCATAAGATGTTAAAACTGAACAAAAGGTAGCACTGATCTGTACAATATATGATTTAGAAGTGATTAAGCCAAGTATTTACCCTAGATTCTTAGTGCAGATGAGTGTTCATATGACTATTTCAAAGTCAAGTCAAAGTCATGTATTTGCAGAAATAAACACCTGTCTTCACTCTTTCAAGTTTTCACCAGATCCAACCGATGAGCAGCTTAAATGCCAACAAAAGGAGGAAGGACATAAACAGGGGTGATTAGAGACTTTGGTCTTGTTCCAAAACCTTAAATGAACAGCCATCCTAATCTAAAAAATGATGAAGACCATCACCCAACTCAGGTACATTATCCCACTGACCATTAGCTGTGTGCCTTGTGCATAATCATTTCTTCCACAGTGCATCTTAAACAAGGAACAAGCCCCTGAGAGTTAACTCTGAAGGATTTACCTCCTTTCTCAAGGCCTGTGAGTACTATGTACCCCCAAGACATCAGGCAAACACGGACAACAGAGCTGAGAAGTCAAAGGGACAGAGGATTAGTTATTTCAAATGTAAACTGCATGCTTTATGGACTACAGTTTGCAAAAACACCTTAGATAAATGTATACTCTTTCGATGTTAACTGCTCACATCCACAGTTTCTATTCCCCTGGCTTTCAGTTGTGTTTATTTGTCCATTTTCTTCCACTTTCTTCCTAATTAAAACAGCAGTGCTTCAGAGCAGGATACATGCTGCTCCTGTATGTTCGTGCAAAGCCTGGCATTACAGAGTGCCAGTGCTTGATGGGGGCCACAATGACATCATGTACCATCGCAAATATACACTGCTTTAGGGACAATTTTGCTTCTCTAATCAGTACAGAGCCAGAACCCCTGGGGGTGAAACCCAGGGACTATTCTGTTTTCCACATCAGCAACTAAATTTTAAGGAAGATTTAATTACAAAACCAAATTCTGTCCACCTTTCCACACGAGATTCACTGCTGAAGATCAGCATTTGGCTTAAAAAATCCTGATTACAGGTAATGAATACACAAACCAGGAGTAAGAGGGTTAAGTCAAGATTAACTTTTCAGTTAGCCCAAGTAACAGGAACACTTTAAGCTTTATTTAAATTTAAAATTGCCATTTTTCCCTTCAACTACAGATCCCCCCTTCATATACTCTTCCTTAGAGTTTTACACAGTCTTAAAGTCTGTCACAATTAAGTGCAAGATAAACTTGCTGCATCACAAAGAAAAGCACATAAAACATGATTTTATGTAAAATTATCAATATGCCAGTAATATTCCCAGAAGTACAAGCCCCCATCCTGTAAAATACTCATACCTGTGAATAGACTCAAGAGACACAGATGAAACATGCTACACACCTGCAGCTTGAGAGACTTTGCTTGTAGAACAAACATGGGATGCTTTCGTGAAGATAAGGCATCTCACAAAAACCTGGAATGCCTGGCAACTTGCAGTATCCTAAATATGGTAGAAACCCACTGGAGAATTGATCCAGGACTGTAGATACATTTCCTCAACACATTATTTTGCACCAAATTACACATTTAAAAAATTAGGAACAACCACACACACGGGGTCTACATAAGCTTCTACAGTCAGTCCAGTGCTTTATTCAGAACCATAAGAAAATCAAAAACAGCTATGGCACAAACTGAATACTGCAGAATCTGAAATTGTAATAACAACAATCATGTTCTAAGAAAATTTGGAGAGCCTGACCGGACTGCATGCAAGTAGAAAAAGGTCCAGACAAGAAGGAATAATACTTTCCCAGCAGTTTCATTGCTTTCCAGTCTTGAAGACTCTGTTAGGTCACTTTTAAGTCTCCCCTTCAAAAAAAATCATCTCCCCGCAGAACTCACCACTTCCTCTGTAAAAATATTTAGACTTTTTTGTCCCCAAAGTCTAACAGAATATTTATGGATATGTGTATGATTTAGAATCTGAAATACCATTCCAGAACCAGTAAGAGCTATGAGACATTGCACATTATCTGCATTATTCTACATGATCTCACCCTCTTCAAAGCAATAATAGTCTTCCTGTTGTACTGTAACCAGTATTGTGTACAGTACTCCAAAAACAGTCCAACAAGTGCTCTTTGCAATAGCTGCACTGTAACTGAATAGTATCTTATTTGACTTCCCTCCACTCCACCTCTTTTTTCAGCCTGGTTTCCTAAGGAAATCAGACTTATGCAATCACTTGGAGGGTGTACACATATGTATGTATGCATGCTTGCATATGAATCTCTGTCTGCCTGACCTTACTATCTCTTGAACCCCTTGGCCAGTTTCAGTCACATTCAATACAGGATTAGAGATCGTACACATTGCAGTTCTTGAAAGTTTCATGAGACAGGCAGCAGAGGACAGAAAAGTGGCTCCACAGAGAGAGAGGCTGCATGTCTTATTAGAGATGTCAGTAAGCTCACAGGGAAAAGGGCTGTTCTGCCCCTTTCCTGCCTGCAGGAAAATCTTCAGTCAGAGGTCACTATCAGTCAAACATGAGCAAGTTTTTTCTGTTCAAGTGTTCATAAAATTGCTTAAGTTGAAGCCACTACTTCTTTTAAAATGGTACAGGTCTGTGTACAGAGCTGATGTTTTCCATGCGTTCTTTTTCTTGGTCTAGATTGCCCTACATGACATGTTCTCTGGCTCTGTCCCTTACTCCCAAGCCTACTTTAACACATCAGAGTTGTACTACATCCATGACTAGTGTTTCACACCTCTCAACTGCAGAGAAAAAAAACTGTAAGAGCTTAAGAATCCCTTGAGGCCCTAACACTAAACATATAACAATGTAATCAACTATTACAGAAAGTCTCAAAAAGACAATGCTTTAAATATAAAACTATCTTTATACACCTCTCCCATATAACAGAATACAACCACACTTGTAGGCTATTACACTTAAGAAAGTTGTAAGGGATTAAGACAAATAGAGGTTTCAGCTGACATCTCTACAACTCTTCTGTCCTCTCAAAATACATACATGCATGAACTAAATACTATTTACCTGTATCCAAAAAGCCGTAAACGTGAAGGTACACCAAGAGATTAAAATGCAAGTTGAGAGACACTTTAAGGGATAAACCTACGATTTAATAAAATATCACACAAAAATCCCCAACCAACCACAGTTGTTCAAAGACAACCTAAGGATCAAAACATGGGGGGGGGGGGGGGGGCTTCTTGATTAGTTAGAGCTATTTCAGCCCGAATATGCTCACCGCTTTGAAATTCATTAATTCCGAGACTAAACTCGGTAGGAGCAAGTTCCCCGGCACACGCGGCGGAGCGCTGGCGATGTGGGGCTCGCAGCAGGGCACGGCCAGCCTGGCCCCGAGGGGGGTTCGGCCCGAAGCCCCGGCTGCTGCGGGGAACCGGCCGCGCTGCCCGGGCGGCGTCGCGGGGCGCCCACCCGCCGGCTCGCCGAGGCGCAAATTATCAATGAAACGCCTCGGGAACGTGAATGCCGGCGGCTCGGCTCGGCGAGGCAGCGGCGCAGGCAGGCACGAGGCCGGCGCAGGGCGAGCCCCCAGGGGGGAGCCGGCCGCACCGCTATGAATGGGGAGTTTCTGCAATGCGAAACCCTCCTCCCCTTTCACAACCGCCGCCTCAGCGGCTCGGGCCGGCCGGCGGCTCCCCCCGCTCACCGCGGGGAGGAGGAAGGGCCCCGCACAGGCACTTACCGAGCCGTCCCCGGCGACGCAGAGCCGGCTGTTCTCGCCTCCCCACCACCTCCTGACACCGGGTCAGCGCACCCCCCGCCCTCGGACTTGGTGCGAGTTTGTGAGGGTTTCGCCGGCAGCGGAAGACGCTCGCTGCTAAGTGCCCATTATTGAACGCGTCAATGCCCCATTTATCCCGGCTTCCCCGCCAGTCGGTCACTTATTCCCATTACAGCACCAGCCCCCAACAGCAAGAAGCACGTTTCCTCTCCGGCTTGTCGTCCGCTTTGCAATGAAGCCACGGCCAGAAGGAGACACTCAATGCCAAAGCAGGATCAAAACCACTGAATTTGCATGCATGTGGCAGATCCGACAGGAGATGCAAAAAGGAGCAATACAGATCACCCTTTTCCGTCCCCATTCGCTTCTTTTCTTTCTGTCAACTGCCGATACCATAATGCTTCCTTATTGCTACTTCAGGTAAGTAAAGGGAAAAGTCTCCATTCCCGTACATATCATTCCCGATCAAATTAAGCATGCACCAAGTAAAAAGCTGATGCACACATACACCGAGTTACGTCTGATTCCGAAACGATGCAGAAATCCCCGATGCATGAACAGGTAGCTCCACAAAGAGCACTCGGTTACATCCAGCATCCCCTTTGTCCGTGCATCCTCAACACCCACCCGGCCGCTCCTCCATGCGTCCACGCACGTCCCACGCACACAACCCCTTTGTGTCTTCGCCTCCCCCCACTCACAAAGAAATGCCCTATCCTCAACGCATGCACCCTGCCTCGGACACAGCCCTTCACCGTCCCCGAGACATGCGCGACTCAGGGCCGGGCACAGCGCTCCGGTACCTACTTGTGCTCAAGAAACAGTCTGTAAACCTCCTAAAGCAGCCTGCAGAATTAGATCCATCTTCCATGTCTGGCCCTAGGAGCAGGGGAGACGAGAAGGAGAAGAAGGCGCCTCTCTGCCGCTGCTGCCGCCTAGGAGTCCTGCTCCTGCCGGGTCCGTCGCCTCCTCGGATCCCGTCGCCGCGGGCTGCTGCTGCAGCACCGAGGGAATTGCAGGACCACAGGCGAGAGGCGGCCGGGGAAAGGAGAAGCCGAGACCGGTGCTGCCGGGGGCCGCCGGCTGTGGAACGGAGCAGCAAGCTCTGGATAGAGGAAGAACAGAACAGTCTCCTCCTGCCGCTGCCGCCTGGATGGGCGATCAAGTGAGCTGCTGCTGCTCCGCCAACATCTCTTCCTCCTCCTCCTCCTCCTTCCCTCCCTTGGAGACTTGTGAGGTTAAAGGAAGACGAGGAGGGGAAACGAGGAGGCGGCGGCAAGAAGTAAAAAGAAGATGGAGAAGCGGAGGAAAAGGAGGGGATTGGAGCGAGGAAAGGAGCCGCTGCCGCTCTGGGGACGATGCTGGCGGAGGCGGCTGTCCCTGCAGCGCGGCTCCTGCTGCTGGTGGTTGTTAGGCGGACAGAGAGGGAGCTGCAGGCAGCCGAGCCGCCTCCAGGAGCGGGGGGAGGAGGAGGAGGAGACCCGCCGCTGCCTCCACCTCCACCGCTCTGGCCATGGGAGTGGAGCGGGCGGCTGCCGGAGCCGGGCTTTTCCCCTGCTGCTGCAGTTAGGGGGGCCGGGGGGCGGGATAAGATCCGCTTCTCCGGGTTGGACATGCTTCCGCTCTTCCCTCCCTTTCGCGGTAGTTTAAGGCAGGACGCCTAGGAGAGATACCAGAGTAAAGAGAAAGGGAAAACAGAGAAAGGAGGGAGCACAACGAGAGGCAACCGCGGCTCAGTCCTTCGTTCCCTCCGGCAACTCCCGGACAGTATTTCCTCCGCACCCCGGCTCCCCTCCCTCCCAAAATCTTCACATTTCCGTTCCCCCTTTAGGCTGGAGGGGGACGCGGCGCTGCTGACCGCGAAGCGGTTCCAATCCCCTTTTAAAGTCCGCTTTTCCTCATGCTCCCACCTCGCATTCAAGACAAGAAAACAGCAACAATCTGTATTTTCTTCTATGTAATGCAAATATTGCCGTCTATGTGCGTGCGCGTCTGCAAAGAGGCAGATAAAATCACTGCAGTGCTGCTTCCAATACCAACCCCAGCCGTCAGAAAACGCCCACTGGCGGAGCAATCGCTTCCCAAGCTGCCTCCCTTCCTCTCATTACCAACCACACACAGAGGAGCTACAGCACAACGGTTACCTAAAGGGAACGCGGAGAGCGCGAGCGACACGAGAAGAAAGAGATCCTCCCTATGCGGCCTCATTATTTTAAACAGATATTTCCAGCCTCTGAGATCAAGAGGCAGACGCTCTGCGACGACTGCGAGGAAGACGCTAAGGAGCCGACCCTCAATTTCGGTGAAGCATCACACCCCCTTGCTCCACCAACATTCAGACGGTCCCTCACAGATAGCGCTCCGCATCGCACGTGTTTGTCTCACACACGCCCCCTCCCCCCCCCCGGGTTTTACTAAGCGCACACCGACCTACCTTTCACCCCTGAGCACCAGCCCTCCAAGCCACGCAGTCCTCCGAGGGGCTTCGTCAGGCGCGGCCCCAGGTGCGGCGGGGCGCCTCACACCTGCGGCGACTCCGCGTCTGCCAGCGGCCCAGCTCCGCATTCACAGACGGCACCGCTCACAAGCGGAGCCGGGCGCGCCGCACGCCCGAGTTTGCGGCGGGATACGAGGGCACGCGGGCTCCTGCCGGGCAGCCGAGCCACCAGGCTGGCGCAGCCCTCTTGAACGTCCCGCCAACGCACACCAGCCGCCGGGGCTCATGCGGTGCCCGCCACCCCGCTCCGCCAGCCCGGGCGCAGCGCGCCGGGGCCCGTGGCACGGCGCCTCGGCGGCCCTCAGCGGAGCGCCCCCTGAGGAAACGCCCGCCCAGGGCAGCCCCGGGAGGAAGCTGGAAACGGAGCGGGGCCGAGGACTCCGCTAGGAGCCCCCAGGCCCCTTATTTCGTTTGCGCCCTGAACTCACTCTGCCCTCGGCGCCAGAGGTGGGAGGGGAGGGCGAAGCGCGTCCCGCCGCAGCCTACCTCTGGCAAAAGGGAAGGGCGCCAGCGTCGCCAGCCAGCGGGGGGCTGCGGCCAGCCCGGCCCCCCGCCGTCACCCTCCGCTCCCGGCCGCAACGCTTCCCTCGCCCCGAGCCCAGGCGCCGGCCCGGGGGAAGCCGAGGACACGCCTGCGCCCCAGTCGAACGCGGCCGTTGAAGAGCCGTTGCCCCGCACGGCGCCAGGCAGCCTAACGGAACCCAACGGCGGCGGCGCGGGCGGGCTCGCCGCTCTCCCGAGGCGGCTTCTCCCCGGGCTCGCAGTCCCCTGGCCCGAGGCCGCGCGGGGCCCTGCGCTCACCTGGCCGGCGCCACCCTTCCCTCCCCAAACGGCGGCGGCCCGGCAGAGGGAACCCCGCGCACAGCCCGTGCCCGGGCCGCGCCACCTGGCCCGCAGGGGCAGGGCAGGGCAGCGCGGCTGCCCCCAGCCGGCGAGCCTCTGCGGGGCTGCGCGGCCACCCCTCGCCGGCCGGGCGGAGGAAACGTCCCGCGGCGAGGACGGGGGGGACTTCTCCTCTCCGCGGCGTCCTCCGGCCACGTACCTGCGCGGGGCTGCCGCCGCGCGCCCGGCGGGGACCTGCCCGGGCGGCCCGGCCCCGGCGGCCAGCGGCTCCGCGGCGGCGCCGCTCGCCACCGCTGAGGCTGCCCGGCTAACGGGCCGGGGGCAGGTGCGGCGGGGCCGCTGCCAAAATGCCGGGTAAACGACTGTGTCGCTGCTGCTAGCCGAGCAGGCGGTTCAGCTTTCCTCCTGGCTCCTCCGTATCTTCCGGCAGATCAAATCTCTGCCTGGTCCGGTTTCATTCCCCATCTGGCAATGGCTCGTGCACCTGCGAGCCCAGGTGTCTGCGCACACCGGGAATCCATCAAACTACTGCAAAGTTTCTGTTTCGGTTGAAAATTAAACTCCTTTCTTTCGAGTTTACTCCCGCTTTAAAGAAAAAAACAACACTAACATACTTTTAGCTTTTAAGTCATTCAGGTATTTTAGATACAATATTTCAGGGCTTCTTTTAAAGTTAGAATAAACGTTCCAACTGGAAGTTCAGAGTCTCGCTGTGAATCTGAAAGGCTGCAAAATAAGATGTTTCCCTGAAACCATAAAGCTTCAAATTAAAATGTGTTTTCAGCTAGTTGAGTGTTCTGCAACAGTGGGAAACAATCCACACTGTTTGTAAAAGGTTTGAAATGCCAAAACAGATTAAAGACTCTCATTTAAAAAAACAGAAAACAAAAAAACCTCGGAGAAGGCAGGTTTTACTAAACTGCTTTCCTTTGCATGGTTCTTAAAACCTGTTTTTACCTAAAAATCCTGAATTGAAATACAGAAAACTGCATCTGTGATCCATTTTCTCATAATCCATTTAACCTTATCAATACAATTTAATAACTTCAATTTCATATATTTATGTGAGACAATACTATGCTTTTCTTTTCTTAAATCCAAGCCTTATTTACCAACTCCACATATAATGCTTTTCTCTCATAACTGCTGAAGAATGAATGAAGAGATCCAGCAAATATTTAAATTCCCTTAGAAAAAGTTTAGCTAATGGAAACAAAACTTCAGTGAATTGTGCTTTATTGTTGCAGTCTATTTGCTTAGCAATTAGTAAGCTACATATAATTACCATTAGAAAATCTCTAATACTAAAATGTTTAAACTGAGAAGACCGACAACAGAAAAAGCTACTCACCTGAAAAATGAAAGATGGTACTTTATACAGATTAGTCCCAAACTGTTTCTGTCAATATGAGAGTAAATTACTGAAACTGTATATTGTCCATTTATATTCAAAAAAATCTTGTTTGACTACACTAAATTCCTCAATTGTTGTTCATCTAAACTACAACTGTTAAAATATCACTGCCTCAAACTGTACATTTGTGTATTTATATATGAAATGTGAATTGCACATACATAAATATGTATGTGTATATTCAAAAAACTAGACAAAATACATCTTGATTTGTGAGAAATCACCAGATATACCAGATGAACAGTTTGTAAATAACCTTTAATCTGAAGGCTGTTTACTTGATTATTGGCAATTCATAGCTGATTGGTCACCTGCTTCTTGAGTAGGAAAGCAAAAGCAATTATAGAAGAAACATTAGATGACAATGAAAAATAATTTTAAAGATACATATTTGTAAAAATATACTGATCTGCAAACAGTCAAGTATGCTTGGTGGCCATCTAAATATTAGGGAATAAGTTAGCAGTGAATCACATTTGCATTTTCCCCAATGTATTTGTAAATCTGAGTTTTCATTGTTCAGTCAGCATAACACAGTTTCCATTGCCATAGTGAGATGATGCCGCTGATGCAGCTATGGTACTAACCATACATCCACTTCATTTACCAGAAAATTCTCACCAACTCCAACAGGAATTTTTGATGTGCTTTGATACATCATCCCAAAAATGGATTTTAAAAAAACCCTCTGAAACACAAATAAATGCAAATTAAAACACTTTATGCATCCACTTCCATTAGATGCAAGGGTTCAATTATGAATATATAATGTCAGTGGAACAATGGGCAGAAAAAAAAATTTGGTTGTATATGCATGTGTAAATACAATCTCAGAAGAGCTCCCCAGCCAGAGTTCCCAGTAAAGTCATCAGGAGTCGTAGCATGCATTGCACTTACAGAAAAAGGCCTATTTTGAAAGCAGCAAATAAGCCTTTTTGGCTAATTTGGTAATACTCATCATAATACACAAAGGAAAACATTGTGAAAAAGATCAAACTGAATTACAACAATGGTTTGTTTGGTATTAAATACAGTTTAAAAAAATACCTGTTCTTCCCCTGTTCTGTCTACTACTGTTCAAGAATGATAGTGGCTCATCTTTCATTTGGCCCCACTCCTTTGCCTGGTAAATCCTCTCTTCCCACTCATCATCCTTATATCCTAAGAGTCCCCTCTATGCAAGCATGATCAATTCCTTGAAAAAACAGCGAAAAACAGACAGATTGTGGGGAAAGAAAGTTTAGAAAAAGCCAGGATGATGGCAGTATAGGAGCTGAAACAATTACCTGAGTGTGGGTGAGGCAGGAGGAGCCTCAATGAAATATGTCATATGCAGCCTGCTGCAAAGGTGGGGCTGTAACCAGCGCACTGGGGATTGCAGGGAGCAAGAGGATAAAGGCAGCTAAACCCCAGGCTCTAGAGCTGAGTAAAAACAGCCCCAAATTAAATCCCCTAAGGAAAGATCCTGTGTAAATTAATATAAATAACTGCATTTTTATGAGGATTTTCTGCTAAATGATCTTACAGAAAATAGTAATTATTACCCAGCTACTGAATCGCTATCACAATTTAGAAACCTGCAGGCAGGATATTGTTCACTAAAGTCTTATTCTATAAATCTTTGGAGTGATTTATATCGAACCCTATTTCATAAGAGATTGTTTTTACAAGGGATTATTCACCAACACTGAACACATGCAATGAGTAAATTTGTTTAAAGAGTATGGATCAACCATTTTCTCTGATCCCCGCAAACACTCATACGAGCAGCCTCTTTCCCACAAGAATATTAACTGCAAGTGAGAGCGTTCACAGCATGCAAACATGTGCTTGCACTGCTGTTCATGCTAGCAGCCATCTTGAAAATGTTTTGTGGCTTTGGGAATTATCTAGTCTGGATGCAGAAGAAATACTGTGTGATCCAAAATGAACTGCAGTTCATTCAACAAATCAAAACAACACATTTTTAAGAAGTCCAGGTCTGTTCAGAGATCACTGACATACAGAAAAAGAAAGAAGTAAATAAATATATTGTTTGCTTTCAGTAGTTTGCTCAGCTCTGCTCATGTCACTGCTTTCTACTCTGCAAGGCGACATGTGAAAGGTTATGTGGCTGGAACTATATAATAATAAAGCTTCTGTAGAAGTGACATACTACTAGATATATGAAATGCTAATACATTTGATAAAGCTGGTGAAGACAATGTCCTTTTTCTGGCAAATTTTTTTTCCCTTTAGAAACCCACAGAAAAACCTTGCAAATTTTTCAGTATTATTTTCCAGGGGAAAATTGCAATTCTTTATGGAAGGAAGATACGTCATGCACAAGGATGGATTTTTTTATGAGCAAATTTTCATGTAGGCATAGTGCTACACAGTAGGTTGCAAGAAAAAGCAAAATACATTTTAATTTTAAAAGAAAAATATAGTGCCAGCTTACAGAGGGAACTATTTACATTTCGTCTTCCTACCAATGTATTTGGGTTTGTTTCCTCTTAAAGACTATGCAAGAAGCTAAGAAAAACATAATAATGCCATTTACCATTTTGTGCAGTCCTGTGCACACAAAGATATTTATTGTTTTATTTAAAGGGTGTTCAGAGGAGAAAACAGTTGTTTGAATTTAAGTTACTTTTGTCAAAGCAAGAAAATAAAAATCACCAGAGAAGACTGTTGTCTAAATAAATCAAAACTTCAACAGTTGTTGTCTTTACAGAGAGATGCTATATTATAAGCCAAAAGCACCACAAGCACTGCATTCTCGTTGGTATAAGGACTGTCTTTGGAATCATGTCCAGCACAACAGGATCCTGGCTTGGGACCAGGGCCTCTTAGGTAGTAATGAAATACAAACAGCAAGCAGCATAACAATTGGCAGGGTGGGCAACAGCACTGTTACCTAAAGCTGTTAGAACAGCCATTTTTATTGCAACAAAAATAACTAAGGTTATTGGTATTTTGTGATCTTATCTTTCCATTTTCATATTAAAAAATCCCCTGGAGTTAATTTATGACTGAAAAGCATCCAGTTATAATTTGCTATCTGGTAGAGAAAAAGGAAATAAAAAGCTAATATTGACCTTTTACTCCTTCACCTTCAGATGTGCATCTTGCTAGCATGTAACACAGACAATGCATTGCCACTGTCACACTAGGGATGCCAGCTTTTCAACATAACCTTCTCTTGCAACCCCCTTCTTCCCTTTCCTAAACTTCCAACAACTAAAAATAAGTAGATTTCTCCCCAACACACTTTGCACAGTTCCTGAGATATCCTCCTGCCCCATTGCTGGGAAAGTCTTTGATGGAACTTGCAATAATCAGCTATTAATCTACATGTAGGTTTAGGACAGAACAAAACCTTACAGCTGAGACCTTGATATTAACAGAAGACACAAAAATAAACGAAGAGACTGAGTCCAGCCTTTAGAAATAACTGTATGGAAATAAAAAAAGTGGAAATCAAGTGCCTTGTTGTGATTTCTGAGCATCACTCAGAGGAAAACAAGCTTATCTTCCTAGAACAATGATTCCTCCTCTTCATTTTAATTCCTCCTGTTTGCACTTTCCTACAAATCTCTATTTCTTCTTAACCCATTTCTTTTACTTGCAGTAACTACGGAGTTCCCCTCTGGGAAGAACAGGACTTGTACTCTCACCCTGTCTGTTAAAAAGGTCAATCCTGAAACTGGCTGAGAGTGAATTGCAATCATTAGCCTTCAGAGTTAACATCCTGATCAGACAAAGAGTACAAGGAAATGCCTACCTTTAGCCACCACTGTCTATTTATATGTCTTCTAAGACAGTCCTGTTTCAGTCCATGCCCAGTTTGTATTTAGAAACATACATTTGCAATCCTGAAGACTAGAACACTTGTCTGTGAAATCAAAGCTCGAACCCTTCAGAACTCAAGTTTGTCATGCAGCTCACAGCTATCCTGCATGGACTCTCAGACTGACACCACTGCAACATGCATTCATCCAACTCTATGTTCAGGCTGATAAAATTGAGAAAAGTTTTGTTGCTAAGTAACTTTTCTCTGTCCTAGCCTCACTTTAAACACTAACAAATTCAGCCCCACTTCTCATCTTACAGCAGCACACATGCACATGCTATGAACATATGCCTAGCCTCTGTATAGCCTACCCTAGGACATACTTTCTTTTTTTTGGACTGTTTTTATACATGGAGGCTTGTTCGCTCACTCTTTCCTCTTTCTCTTTCATCTCTCACACACACACACATAGAGGCAGTATTTCTCCAGCTGCAAAATCAAGATAACGATACTGATTTTCTTTGTAAATTAATATCAGCATGTGCAAAACACCATGTCGAAGGATGGGGTATTACTGTCATCATCCCTGAACAAATATTCTCACACATGCAAACCTAGACCATTGCCGACAAGCTTATCTGATTCAATACGATTCTCCTCCTCCAGAAGTAGACACACCTGCCATGCACTTCACTCTTCACTCTCTTTTATCTCCCAGTCTACTTCTTCACCATTATCTCCTTCACCATCATCCAGCAGCCCAGCCACACCGCCAAGTTTCTATCCCTCACGCACAATCCATCAATCCTTTCCCCAGGTCACCGTTTTTCCCCACACCACCACATGTACCGCGTCTCAGCAAACATGCTGCCAGCTGCAGCATCACTGCTGTCCCAGCTGCAGCAGGTTCTTCACCCACTTTCCCCTTGTGGCCATCAGGGGCTTTCCTAGGAGCAGCTTGGTGCTGTCCCACTGCCAGCGGCTCCCCTGGGGCCCCTCAGCCCTCACCGGGGCCCTGGGATGCTCCTCAAGCCTTGCTCCAGTGTGGAGGAGAGGAGGGGCCAGAGACTGCTTGTGGTCCACAAGAAGCTTGCAGCTGCCTATGGAGGAGGCTACAGACTGGAAAAAAAGAGCCGGCGTTATTTTGGGTGGCCTGCCCACGGAGACAGGGAGTCCAGTCCTCTCTTTGGCTTGACACAGGTTTCCCAAATGAATGATTGGGAGACCAAATGGAGATCATGGAGGTCAGGCAGCATAGACAGGACACATCCTACACACCTGATAATAAGGATCAGCAGCTACTCCAAAACAGCCCAGAAAGAGCAGGAGCAAAAATAACAGTCTCTTTATGACCTTTCCTTAATAAGAAAGTAAAGTTACATTCAATAGGTATTACTGACAGGAGTCCTGTTCAGGCCAGGAAGTTTTTATTCATGTTAGCCAAATAGGATTGGGATTTTGAAAGACTGACTTTTTCATTATACATGAGATAAACACAGTAGTAGCATACTGGAAAATGTTGCAACCACATTTGGAAGGAGGAAACTTAGGTATCTAGCAGATTTTTACAAATAGTTTATTCGAACTGATTGTGTAAGTAATTTCTTTTCTTTTCTTTTTCTTAGGCACATACTTTGCACCTCCAAGATGAAAGCAGAAAAGAAAGCACAATTTCAGTGTAACCCACTGGAAGCAATCTGCCCACTATCCTTAGATCAGCTTTCCCTTG
The DNA here is from genome assembly GCF_036417845.1 of Apteryx mantelli. NCBI lineage: Eukaryota > Metazoa > Chordata > Aves > Apterygiformes > Apterygidae > Apteryx > Apteryx mantelli. The sequence goes on along the minus strand of NC_089980.1, from coordinate 60,061,681 downwards.
CTGGACCTGTGGATCTGACTGTTTTCCAGACAAAGCAGCAATGTGGCTCTCACCTAATCATGTAACTCAGAATCCCTAAACTGAGAAAGCTTTTGGCAATCCCTCTAGTTTGCAGTTTCTAGAAGCAGAAAAAGGAAATCATACAGTAGTCTCAACACCCAAGTTACATCAGACTGTCTCCACATCTGATCTGGCTCAAGCACACACAGATATAATTATCTATCATTACTTTTTTTTTTTTTTTTAAATACAGATTGACATCCAGACTAAACAGGCTATTAATGCAGGAGCAACTCTGGGTTTACTTCCGGAGAAAGGGTTCCTTTGTGAGACCGTAAACCTCCCATTTAACCTAAAGCTCTATATGGGGTTTTTCACCCATGGTTACTCTAACCTAAGTTGTGGTTTAATTGGATGTGGCTTCACTACATAAAATCTAAAGGATTTTAGTAGAAAAGCAGAATATTTGCTAGCAATAGCTTTTGTTGCCTCCTCCCTTTAGTTACAAGCATTTTGCTTACTCATAGGTAGTCTACAGCACCCAGAGCGTCTGCAGACTTCACAAATGCTGAAAAGTTTGCCTAATGCCCTTGCAAAATAGGGAGGTATTACTAATGCTGTTTTACAGGGGAAGAAACACAGAAATTTAAAGATTTTCCCTGAAGTTATTCAGGAAATTTGTAAAAGAGAGTTGAAAGAATGAAACAAAAGTATTCTCATGCCCTCTCTATTCCTTTGCCTACTGTATCATTCTTCTGCATTTTCTCATCCATTGCCTGTGTGAGCAGGGAGTCGGGGCTGGGGCTGGCTTTAGGCAGAGGCAAAGTAGGCAGACCCTGAGAAGCGCAGAGGGCCAGAGGCACCCAGCCACCTGCTCTGCTCTGCTGTGCCCTGCCCTGCCAGGAGGGCGAGCAGACCAGCTCTTCGAGCAGGGGAGCTGCCCGAAGAGCAGGTTCAAGAGAAGCGCAATTTTTCAAAACCACACGCAGTGCTGAGATCAAAGTATCCCTTCTCTCCCATGAACTACCAGGCTCATATGCAGGAGCTCTCCACAGAAAATTAAATTACAACATACATCAATTACTTCGTTTAATCTGAGAAGAAATTTAGAAACTCCAAGCAACATGAACTGAACTGTTGTTCGCTAAAGCACTCTTGGTTTGTTTGTTCATAGCAAGATT